>NW_028232859.1:45155410-47655410 GCF_057557595.1 Rhyacophila brunnea
GCAAAATCTTTATTTGCGTTTATCTCAAAACTGTATTATTGTAGACAGACCGCTGTGATCCTATGCCCCCAATCCTATTTTTTTTACCATGTCTGATCCTAATAAGATCATATGGGCTTCTACAGAGTGGAGGTTTGTATTAACCGAATATTGTTTTTATGAGAAATGGATGTTAGCCACTTGCTCAACCTAATTGGTCCATACTCTGACTCAAACACAAATTGAAAAACAATATATGAATTTTCCAAGCCCAGGATTCGAACCTGGGACCCACAACACTATAAGCCGCTCGGCCATCGTGGGATAAAGTAACCGATTAAAATTAATGCATATTTTCATTTTTCAGTAGGACTACTCCAACTTGTTGACATGATGGCATTTTCATTATTTTTCTTGATCCAAAATACCACGGATATCACTCGGGTCAATTCTGTAACAAAGCGGCAGCAAAATCTAAATAGCAAGTTAACACCCGCTGCGCATATGCCATGCTACTGAATTTTTTTTTTGTATTATGTCACTTTGACATTTATTTAATCTTAAAAAAGAAATGGAACAATGTATGCATTATATCATTGTTAGTTTTTTTGATGTATTATAATATGGCATTTATAATACAATTACATTGTATCCGCTAGATTGTACAAATCTACATTCTAGCAGGCGTGTGATTGACAACTTTGAGTGGTGATGCTAGTGTCGCAATATTACTATTACATCGCCACAACAATATGTAATTGATGTCCTCTATCTCCCTCTTTAGCAAGTGGTTCGGTAAACCAGTACGCCTGACAGTCTATATCCCGGGATAATTAACTCTCGGAATATGACAGCATGTTTATCAATTTTTTATTGATTTTGGCGTTAAATGATAATGTTGGAATAGCCCTACTGTGCTATTTAAACAAAATGGTTATCACTGTATTTGTTACTGTCCTACCGCCAATTCAATATATTAACAAAGTTTTATACATATATTATTCTAGAATATAATATAATGTACTATTTCATTTTTCAGTACCAATATTTTACCAAGTGAGAACTCTGGCGAATAGATTTCATTCCCAGTTCAAAATATGGATTTTTTCTTATCGCATTCTGAATGTTTACAACCCTGAGGATATAGAGGTATGTACTTGATTGATTAGTGGATAATTAAACAAAAACTTTTAAATATCTTTGCATTTAATTTTAAATATCAGATTTCAAACATAGACCCGCATAATAATAAAATTCTTGTCACTAATAAAATAGTAAAAAATAGTGCGATGGATATAAAGATAATGTAAAATCTGTGGTAAGATGGCAAAACATGATACCTATGTCTGTTTATCAGCTGAATTTTAAACAATTTTAAACTTCGAAAAATATTCAAACAATGAACAAATCACAATATATTGATTCAACTTATTTATTCCAACTTATAAGACCTATTAATACAATATTTTGATATCTTGTAGATCTCATTGATATGGGTCTGAAAGTAAACATAACTTAATTTGCCAAAAAAACCGGACATATCATGTTTTGCCATCTTACCACAGAAATAAGGCATCTATTTCCAGAAACCGTTAAGGTCACATATGATTTTTTTTTTTTTTTTTTGAATTATTAATAACCATGTCCTTGCTTTTTCGTACAAGGTGGTTGTTAGTAATTTTGAACAATCACAAACACCCAGGCTTTGAGAAAAACACATAAATGTTTTTGTCATGACCGGGAATCGAACCCAGGAACTCTCGGGTGGAAGGCGAGCGCCTTACCTACTGCACCACGAGAGCCGCCTCGCGGTCACATATGATTACACTCATATATCAATACATTGGTACATACAGTGACACTTAGTGGAGTAGGCAGGTCAAGTGTTGCTTAGGGGCGGGGCGGCATACTATAAAGGGCGGAAAATGAAGGAACGAATGTGAATATTACAACTTTTGAGAGCAATGAAGGTTTCCATGAAGCAGCCATGTCGTTGCTTCGTTAAAAAGTAACAAAAAAAATGCATGTGTAAACAGGTTACATGTAAGTTGTACGTAAAACATTTCACCGTGGCACAGTTCGCCGTGAGCATTATTATCGGAGAGAGATAACCGTATACAATATGGTCGCCAATTTTATTATATTCAATAATTCAATTTTCATTGCTGATTTTGGCAAAATTCATGAATTCAAGAATGAAAACCTAACCTAAGAAATAATCCACTCTATCATCTATTTTTTCAAAATTTGTTTGCTACTGGCTTCCTGTAAAGTGTAAACCGACAAGAACCGTGTTTTATTTAGAGATGAATTTTATGTTAGTACTAAACGACCCGTAGAGGTTGGACAGTCTTTAATATATGGCCATATCTTTCCGATACAACATTTCACGGTGAAGTGTGATACAGAAAACTGCATACGTACAAGTTTCCTGACACGATGTAAACACGTATTATTGTGTAAATTGCAAGATTGCATGCATATATCAAAAAAGTTCAGAAGCTTCTGAATTTTCACGTGACAATTGGACCGTGCAATATCTGCACCTGCACAGTAGAATGATAGTAGCAAATCTGCCAGTAAATAACGAACTACACCGCGCAGAGAATCATTTTGAGGTTAACCGATTTTCACGACCTGTCAAATGGTACCATAAAATGACAACATCATGTCTCAATCTTGAAGAATGAGACTGGTGAGACAGTCAGCACTTTTACGTGTAAACAGTTATTAAGCGATTGTTTAAAATAGACACTATTGGTGGATAAAATAGACACTAAATCCATGCATGTGTACAGGCGCTATAATATCGTATCTTCAAATTCTGCAACAAATATCCATACAAAACAAGCACATATTACCATAGTAATCGCATCCTTATAACATTCTCTCGCTCTGTTTGTGTCATTCTTCAAAGCCCTTAGTTAGTGCGCCAATATTTGACAAGCAATGGCAATCTTAACAATTATGGCACACTGAGAAGGCAAGGATATACATTGTGCAGAGATTGGTGTTATTGTACCTATAACCTTGTGTTGCAGATTGTGTTATCTAGTCAAATACACATTGATAAGAGTCAGCTGTATGAATTTCTCCATCCGTGGTTACAAACTGGACTGTTAACAAGCACAGGTGAGTTTTCAATTACCTATGTACCTAATTATTATTCTCAAATCGGCGCAACACCTCAGGCGATAAAAGATTGACACTTCACAACATAGGTACCTTTTATCATTAGTATATATCAGGGTTGGCGAACCTTTTTATGTACACGTGCCAAAATTACCCAAACATTATTTTTCGACTGTCTGGCGTGCCGAGCAGTGTTTAGTGGGAAACAAATGAAAAAATAGTTACAGTATAACCCCTATTTTACGTTTTTTAAGGGACTGCAAAAAAAAACCTAATTGGGGGGAAAATGTAGAATACCCCCCATTGAAAAAAAGAACATTAAAATTTTATGTTTCTAAAAAAATAACGTTTTATTAAAAAACAACATTCAATTTAAATTTTTATTGAAAAAATCATGTACATATGTATATTAGTTTGTATGTTTGTACATATGTATGTAATTCTCTTTCAAGACTATATAAACATTTAAAAGTGTCATCTTGGATATCAGCAAAGTTTGTAAAGTAGGTTTTTCAACCCTCGGTGAACCTCATTGCTTCTTCTTTTGTTGGAATATCAACCTCGTCTTCATCAGACAGTTCTTCAGAAGCGCGCGTAACTTGCATATTTTGAATATTTCCGACGTAAATCGCGGGAAAGAAAAACGTAAATGCGGGTATTAAATGTACTGAAATACATCGGGACCGAAAAAATTACACGCAATTGCCAGGAAAACGTGAATACCGGGCACGTAAAAACGAGGTTATACTGTATATGAATAAATTCTATTAAAAAAGTTTAAAAATTACAATTGAGCTCTTGAGATTCTATCTTTCTCCGTTTCTAATCGAAGTACTTATATCTTTTATTGTTTGAATAATTTTTTCCTTGCTTTCAAAAAATTTAAAAAGATCGTGGGAGCATTTTAACCACACTCCTTTCATAATATTATATTCTCCATCACTCAACGTTTTTCCATTTTTAGAGATCATGTTTGTGGCAAAATAATAAGCGGCTATTATATTTCAATCACAGCCGGTAAATTTCATTAGGTTTGTTGAATGCAATTATTTATTTACATTAAACGTAGGTAATCTTGAAGAGTTTCCATTTGTGCATTGATTAGTAAATGTTATTGGTAAAAAAGATATATTAAAAACCAATGAAATACGCATGGCTATTCTCATAGCGTGCGACCAGTGGCAAGCGTGCCATATGTTTGCTACCACTGGTATATATATTAAAATTTAAGTCTCTATCTGGATCTAAGCACAAAAATTTTAGTTTGTTTGTCGTCGTAATTAACTCAAAAACTACTGAATCAATATTGATGAAGCTTCCACAGCTTATATTAATACATGGTTGGTACCAGTAGCAAAGGGTGGGGGTAGGCTGTTAATATCCGCCATAAATAGTGCACATCATAGACTAATATACTATATACTAGTGCACATTAAACTTTGTTAATCATACGTATTTGTTTTTATTGAACTAATGCGTCAATTACATTGAGCTACTTTACGAGCTGCTTGTTGGCAAATTTACAATCTGCCTGTAAAGTCGCCCAGTGTCATCATCGAACAAGCTAACAAGCAGATTGTAAACAATCTACCAAGAAAAGTCGAAAGCCGGTCTACTTTACACGCTACACACCGGTGTGTGGGCCTACTGCGTCTGCTCCCGGTAAAAAACGAACTACGTTCTGTCAAAATAGTCGCTAGCTTGTTGGCTTCTCAGCGAATGGAAAGTTTCGTGTGTCATCATCACAATCGCAGTAGCTGAATCGCCCGCTTTTAAATTCGCCAACAAACAGCTCGTAAAGTAGCTCAGTGTAGTAATTGACGCATTAGACTATAATTTTACAGATGGTGTTGGTAAGTTTTAAAAATTCAATTAGTGAATTAGTGGTGATAATAGTAAAATTTCAGGTGATAAATGGCAGAAACGCAGAAAGATCCTTACACCTGCATTTCATATGAATCTTCTTCGACAATTCTGCCAAATATTTGATGAGCAAAGTTTGCAACAGGTCGAAGCGCTGAAGTCACAAAATGATAAAAATGGAATCAATGTCATTCCCCACGCTACTCAATTTGCACTGCATACAATATGCGGTAAGAATGCTTATTTGGTGATAATTTTTAATATGCTTGGTTATAATAATAATGATAATATTATGGTGTGTATATGGAGTAAAGATGTTGACGAAGACCTTCGTTGATAAAGATGGAGTGTAAATATATCAAAATGAAGCAGAATTAAGGAAGTCATTTGTAGCAAATTCATATCTGTGTTTTGATACCGATTTGCCAAGACCGCACTAGATGGCCGCACGGCTTAAGCGTCGGCCTATAGCGTCGTGAGTCCCAGATTCGAATCCTGGGTCTGGCAAGTACACATATTGTTTTCAATTTGTGTATGAGTCAGAGTATGAACCTAATAGGTTGAGCAAGTGGCTGACATCCATTTCTCGTAAAAACAAAATCTGTTAATACAAACCTCCACTCTGTGGAGGCCCATATGATCCTATTAGGATCGGACATGGTCGAAAGAAAAAGAAGAAGAAGCACTAAGATAAAAATGCCTTTCACACGTATTCCAACCCTGCAAAAAGTTTAATAATCATCACTACTTCGAATTTAGATGAAAAATCATAATTTTTATGAAATCTCAGCAACTAAGAGGCCATCCATAGACTGAAACCGTATGCGGTTTAGAATCATGTGCCATGTTAAACTTATGATTTCTGTCCATGAGCACATATTTTCACTAAGTTTGTAAGTGTATGGTATAAACAGATATGATCAGATGTTTATAATATACATTGTGAAAATATATTTCTATGAACAGAAATAATAAGTTTAGTTAAGTATGGCACACAGTTCAAAACCACATACGGTTTCAGTTTATGGATGGCCTGTAAGTCAATATACAGAGCATCGAAATATATTTTTTAAATTTTACAAACATGCTAGCAACGCAGACAATATTAATTACTTAGATGATTCCAAAATGATGACATCATTACGATTTCATAACACTTGACCGTTATATGAAATCATAATGGTAAGGTGTAAATTATTATTAAGCATAGTATAAAATGGCAATACTGATTACTAACTGTCAATCGAATCGTATTGTTTTGATTCTTTAGATAGTTAATATATTTTTAAATCTTATTTCGATTAATTTAATACTTCACTGTTTTCAGAAACTGCGATGGGGACTAAGTTAGGAGTAAAGAATTCTGTCATAAGAGGATATAAAAAAGCAATTCATACCTTGGTGGAGCTCTTTATATATCGCTTGGTGAGAGTCTGGCTTCATACGCCTTGGATTTTTAATTTCACCCCTAGCGGGAGACTACAGAAAAAGAGTTTAACTCTGTTGCACAATTTCACCACAAACGTTATCAGAGAGAGACGGAAATCGATACCTTCTAATTTGACTGATAGATCACATATTGACACTGAAGATGAAGACACTAGAAGCAATGGGAAGAAATCAGTCATGTTGGATTTGTTATTGCTCGCTGAATCACGCGGAGAGATTGATGAGGCCGGAGTGAGGGAAGAAGTTGACACGTTTATGTTCGAGGTTGGTTAAATTTAATTAAATTAATAGTATTTTGTTTTCGTCCTCTGAATGTCTATTTTTAACGGTTATCTTATCACTTTAGCACGTTTCCGTTATTATCATTGTTCCAAATTAACACGGAAGGTATTCTATAGACTAAACGTTATCGGCGGCTATCTCTAATTTGTAATACACGAAAATTTAGGTTGGTAGACATGTCGGTCAAATTTGGATATGTTCCTGCTGCCGAACCCAAGCGGATAAAGCCGAACCAGCTCCATCTAGTCGGTAATGAGCCGAACACAAGAATTTTGTATTGACACAATTTTATTAGTCACATCATTGCGATTGCAGCAAAACTGTCGGTCTTGCATCTCAATTCTCAATATGTAAAATTGACATACTCTGTCTCGTTCTCAAAGTTAGCAAGGCCAAGAGAGTGGCTGTTAAAAGATATCACCTTTTAATACTCTCCAAACCATGAATGTCGCGTCGACTGGCGTTAACTCGCGGGTTCTTGTAAGTGTAATTTCTGAATTAACTGTTTGTGTATATTTTCAAACAATATTCATGATTCTAGTGTAAAAATATTCACGATAAACTCGAGAGACATGTTGATATGGTAAGTTTTCACAAATATTTAACTTTCTGTTCCTATTTCATATTTTATAAGGAATTTATTTTATTCCAAAAATATCTGGCCTACAAGACAAGTGTCCGTCCACCTAGTAAAAATTGGCTGGCAGTGATAAGGTTAAGTGATAATAATTATGTTAGAATAGGTCTGCTGGGATGAATAGTTTTCATTTCTTTTGAATAATCGTGACTGTTTCAATATTAAAAATACACTTTAATACTTACATGTGCAGTTGTACCATTTTCATGTCAGTTATTTTATCTCAATACTATATGGCAGTGGCGAAGGGTGGATGTAGGCTGTAAAGAACTGACATAAATAGTGCACACTAAACTTTGTCAGTCAAACGTATTTGTCTTTTTAATTGAACTAAGACTACAATGTGTAGATAGTGTTTGTTAGTTTTTAAAATTCAATTAAACCCTGCCTAATCCAAGCCATGGTAGATAACAGTAAAAAAATATTTGTTTATCTATAAAATATCTAAAATTATTCCATTAAACCATACTTACATGATTTTAGATAATTTATAGATAGAAGAATAATTTTTATCGATTATGGTTTGGTTTAGGCGTGGGGTAATGAATTAAAAAAAAACTAATCAACACCATATTTAATAAGTATATATTCTTATTTTAACGATAACAAATAAGTATGACTGAAAAAGTGTTCACTATTTTTCTACAGGCGACCCTCGACTTTCGCACGTAATTGGTTCCGAAAATGTGTTTGAATGTTGAATATTCGAAAGTAGAGGAGTGTAAAAAAACATCAAAAAATGTACTTTAAAATATTTATTTATTATACGGTATAATCAATGACATTATTAATGGACAACGCACTCAATACGGTAGCTAGCAAGTAAATTCACGCACAGTGACATTCGCACATGTATAGGTAGACGTCACGCAATTTCCATTATGCAATATCTTGCATCGGGAATTTATAGCAATATCACCTTTATTGTAATGGCGTTAGAACATTGTTTCTAGTGTCAATGTTCATTTGAGCGAACCAGTTCGAACCGAACCGTTCGGCAGACACGACAAAAAGCATCGGGAATTTATAGCAATATCACCTTTATTGTAATGGCGTTAGAACAGATTATGCCATTCGGCAGACCCGACAAAAAAGTGAGTGTCATTTTTATTCCCAGATACTTCGTCCATATTAATGTCATTGGGTATAATAATCTTAACAAGGCGCATTACCAATCAGGTGTTTTCTTTATAAACTTATCAAGAGATAGTTCAATAACACCCTTTTACATATTTGAGAAGGTGACGGGGAGCGGCAGAGAGAGGAGCGACTACATGGTAGTACACAGTTTTTACATTATCAATAAAAATCTAAATTTTAAGAAATGTGCGAAATAGCGAATAGTGCTGGTAAAAAAATAAACTACACCGCGCAGACTCATTTTGAGGTTAACCGATTTTCACGACCTGTCAAATAGTACCATAAAATGACAACATTGCGTCTCGCTTAGGTACTCTTGATGAATGAGATTGGCGAGACAGTCAGAAATTTTACGAGTAAACAGTTATTATCGTGATAGTTTAAAATACACACTATCGGTGCAAGTAAATCCATGCACGTGTACAGGCACTATACCTATGTCATATTTTCTGTCAAAACTATCAAACTTAATGCTTATGTAGTATGTTTATATATGAGTAATGCTTTCAGGGCCACGATACAACTGCAATGGCTACAACATTCTGTTTAATGGCGCTGGCAAATAACAAAGAAGTGCAGGTACTTAATATATAAATTTTTTTTTAAATTTATTACTTATATCATATTATAAATAAATCATAGTAATCCTAATCACGTACACTAGAGCACCAAGACTAAATTTTTTTTTATCAATGTGAGTATAAATAAAATATATGTGTAGCTACGTTATGAAAACTATGCACCAACGTAGTTCGCTATTTTGTCATATTACTTGTAATCCTCACCATAAAATGCATGCAATGGTATCTTTATTAGGATAAGTACCTACAAATATGTTATATTATAGATCCACAAGTATAAGTTGTCCGCTGAGTGAGGGCGCCACATGCTAACATTTGACATTTCATACTTTTTATACTGAGATGAGCTTAGCTTTAAATTCAAACAACTGACGATTTATGATGGTATAATATTAGTAAGATAAACTTTTCTTAACATTCATTATGATGAAATGTATGAGAAAATATTGTACATACTGACAATCTTTAACCTTTTCTATGCCTCACGATAATACTATGGCAGTATCTGACAGGCCGCAGATTTGTATCGACACCGGTTAACACCGGTTAAGATGATAACGGAATATCCACCACTACATTGGCCCATGTTGGCCTAGTGCGTAGAACAATAGTCTTTGTGTAAAATATAAACCCATGGCTGGTGAAAAAACTGCATGGTATTTTTCAAAATGCATTTGATCCGGTGCAAGGACCCAATAGTTTGAGCGAATGGCTAACAACACGAACATGGACCCTACAAACCAATCCATCCCGCACCACACTCGTCCAGGGCTTGAAATGGAACGGAACGCACCGTTCCGGCTCATGAAATTTGTAAAATATCGATCCGTCTCGTGGAAAAAATATGTTGACCGTCTGAGCTAGATAGGCCATAGAATAGAAAATCTGACACACTTATTTTTATAAAATACACATACGATTTGATGACCATGTAAATATCTTCAGAAAATTTATCGAGCGCTCCGGTTCGTAAACTTTTCCATTTCAAGCGCTGCACTCGTCTTAATCAAACGTATCATGAGGCCCTCCGTTTGATGTGAAGCATCAGCAGTTGTTTACGGCTGGGAATGTCTCAGGAGTAGATACCCAAGATTGAGATCACCACCGTCTCAAGAGAGCGTTGACTGAGTTTACCTAAAAACGTAATTTAATAAAAAATGCCATGGGAGAGAAAGGTACGGAGACTTAACAAAAATAAATGAATTTAATGATATTATATAAGATATAAAAAACAAAGATAAAACAATACAGATAAACAAAACTATTTGAAGAGATCTTCACGTCTGCAATAAGACCCTGCAAATTTTTATTATGCAATATAGTTGGCCTTTGTTGCGACTAGGTCAGACGGGCTGGACCTGGTTGGACCAACTTAAGAATCTCTTCTCTCTCGGAGCACATTCCCAGTGGATGTGGTTTGCATCCTGTAGTTCTCGCCACATCGACATGTTGACTGGGTAACAAGTCTAAACTCATAGAGCACGGCAGCGAATCCACCATGGCCTGTCAAAAACTGACTGGTGCAGTGGCTAGGAGTCAATTTGATTGATTTGAGTCAATGGCTAACGACTACTATATGGTTAGGACGCCATGCTGAATCTAATCTAGCAAGACAGTTAGCCGTCTCCGCTAGTTATTTATTATTTACGTTATAATCATTTTTCTTCTATTGTATTGTGTTAGGAGACAGCTATGAAAGAGGTTGATGAAATCTTCCGTGACTCTGATGGTCCTGCGACAATAGCTGAGCTCAACCAAATGCAGTACCTCGAGAGATGCATCAAGGAGGCTTTGCGACTGTACCCAAGTGTTCCCTTTATCGCCAGGCACTTGAATGAAGAAGTGCAACTGAGTATGTATCTCAAAAATAGAGAGAGATGATTTATTTTCTTATCCATTGATTTTTCACAAAATTAAAAACAATAATTTTGAGTAAAATCTTATTTGATTTGTTTACAATTTAATATTGTAATTAAAAAAAACTATTGCTCTTTATTCAACGAATAATTCACAAGATTTGAGATGAAAAGATTTTTATTGATCAAAAAACAATGTTACATTCTCAAATCTTATGAATTATTCGTTGAAAAAAATAATTACGTGTTTGCTTATAAAGTTGTGAGTCTTGGGTTCGAATCCCGGATCTGACAAATTCGCATGTTATGTTATCAGTGTGTATTTGAACCTAATAGGTTGAACAAGTGGCTAACCTCGTAAAACAAAACTCTTTTCTTAGTGAGACGGTCAAGATCCACATCGGATTGTAGAGCCATAAAAATAATTACGATCAGGACCGGTTTCGTTCATTTAGAGCAGGGGTTCACAAAGTGTGCCCCGCTAGATTTATGTTAAATCTGTATTATTTTTTATTCTTCATTAATCTTCTTCTTGGTCGTGCACTCATGGCTGAGGATCATGACCACATTTAAATTTCGCCATCCTTTGAGCGACCAAGACTTTCCATCCTTCTCGATCTTCCGCTTCTCTCAGGGCAGAATGGATGGTGCCCCCCAGTCAGCTCTTTCACTTGGTCGCTCCATCGCGCAGACGCTCTTCCTCTGCTTCGCCTTCCCTGGAGGCTACCCAAAACTACCAGTCTCTCCAGGTTGTCTGGTCCGCGCCTGACAATATGTCCAAAAAACTGCAGAATTCTTCTTAGACATATCGTCGAGAGCCGTTCCTTTATCTTCAGTCTCTGGATGATTGATGGTTCGTCCTGTGCTCCGTCCAAGAAATGCGAAGCATTCGGCGCCAACACCACATCTCAAAGGCATCAATTGCCTTCCGTTCTCTTGCCTTCAGGGTCCACGACTCGACTCCGTATAGTTCATTAATATGAATATTAAAAATTACATTTAACATTAAATATCCTCTGGCAAGAATGAGGACTTTCACTTGGGGTATATCCAAATATAGTTAAAAATGCTCATCAAATGGCTTCTATATTTGGAAGTACCTATACCTATTTGTGAAAATACATTTACTACAATGAGGATTAATAAATCAAACGTAAGATCAAAATTAACTGACAACCATATCGCATCTGTTTTGCGTATTCACCCACAAAATTTGAGCCTAGATTGCAGGATTTAGTTTCAAACAAACAACTGCATAAATCACATGGTGAAAAAATTTTAATATTATTTTTAGTATGTACCTACTTATATAAATAAGAGTAATAATAATGTATATTTAGTAATATAAGTTTTTCACAATGAAATATTTTTTTTTGCCTTATGTTTTTTAAAAAACAGAAAATATTTACAAAAGATGCCCGCCAATTAATATTTTTGATTTTAAAATTGTCCCTTTGGCGAAAAAGTTTGTGAACCCCTGATTTAGAGGGACACTGTGAACTGATACAAAAATACATTTCAACTGGTATCTACTAGGGACGGCAACTTATATGAAAGTATGGTGAGGCAGGCTGGTAATCAAGTTATGTAAGCACTTCAACGTGCGTCACATTGACGCTCAGTTTGCATTGGTAAATCAACGTGGAAGGTTCACCTGAGCTAGGTAATATTCAGTAAAAATGGTTGTGTGTAGTGTGTTAAATTGTAAAAACGACAGCAATGAAAAGAATAAACACTTAGGAGCCGTGACGTATCACAAATGAGTATATTTAATTAATATTATACATGTTAAAATAATAATCTAAAATAATCTCGGCTGCATAACGCGTGCTTAAATTCGTTCCGAATTACTCTCTTTACATACAACACACAGCAGTCGTGTTTGTATTGCTCAGGACCGCATTTAAGTGAACGCATTGATTATTAAGATTATAATTGAATATAAGAAACACATTTTGATTGTATCGTATATTTGAGCATTGCTATATTATCATTGTATGCGTTGATACTTTGATATTATTCACTGTTAATTCTTCGTGGAATACCACTACACAAGATTTTTTAAGATTGTGAATAACGTGATATATATTTATTTATTTTGCTTACAATATTAATTGATTATAAGACGTGTTTGTGTTCAGATATTTATAATCCATATACCTACCCATAGATATGTACGTATGTAATATTATTATATAAGTTAGGAAAGGAAAGTTGTTTATATATTATATATATTGTAAGTATATATATTATATTGTAGTATAACTTAATTAAACCCGAACTAATCACAAATATGTAAGTTAAACTTAATTACGGCTGAATTAATTACAGTGATGGGATATTTGCAAGAATTTAATAATGTGTTTTCTATATCTTTATGTAAACTTTATTTTTGATTAATATAATTATATGACAAATATATTATTACCTTTTATAATTTGATTTACTTTAATTACTTTATTGCTATTATTATAATTACTTTATTACTAGTATTACTTTTGAAAGACATATCGAGTAAGTACCTAAATAACCTACCTATCTTTTCATAAATTCCCAACTTTCAAATATAATTATACTAAAATGTGTTGTTATTTTAAACCTTCATTATTATACATTATTATATTATATGAGTACGTAGTAACCACGTAAGGTACTACGGTCAAAGGGCCAACGTAAATCCTCAGTGAAGCCCTGCATTTTTTATCTCGTCGCTTTTTCTCGTTATCGGCTGTCGTCGACATGCTTCATTCGGTTGCATGAGTAACCCGCGTCGTTGCCTATCTCTATATTTAGAACATCTATGGGTATCTACTTGGTATGTTTGACCTACCTAATTTATGTGAACCTGAAAGTGAATGTACCAAAGATGTCGAAGAAACCCTTCTTTTGCCAGATGTGGTTTAATGGTTTTCTTATTAAGAAGCTAGTTTCAGTATGTCCCAAGTGCCAATTTTCTATACCTACGTGTACGTTTATAGGTAAGTTAGTAGACTGTTCTTTTTTTGATTCACTTTATTTTTTATTTATTGTATAATTTATTTAATACCTATTACAGAAAATTACTTGGTCCCACCCGACACCGTGTTCAACATTCATATTTTTGACTTACACCGATGTCCGAAAATCTATCCAGCACCTGATGTGTTTGATCCTGACAGATTTTTACCAGAGAACGTGGCAAAACGTCACCCGTTTGCGTATATTCCATTCAGTGCAGGACCAAGAAATTGTATAGGTGATATTATAAAATACTTTATTTATTTCCTCTATTGACACATCTGATCGGCATTGTACAGTTCAACCATTAGACTGATTTTACAACGTTTTAGAGGGTAATTTTTTATCAATGATGCATTTCGTACCTACGAGAAGAAATAAAGATATAAACAGATTGGGTACGCATGTGGAGTGACATTGTATCTTACCATTTTCGATTGTGTAGTATGTAACAGTAAACCGGATCTCACATTTAAACTCGCCTCGTCTGCCACACAGCCATAAATCAAATCTTCTAGGAACGTCGTTTCGATCTTGCAAATGAAGACTGAGCACATCTACTTAGCGACAGTCCCGTGTAACCTCTCGAAACGTACATATATTTTGATGCGGTGACCGACGGAGCCGGTATAGTAATGACCAATTCGTAGGTGTGCGTATGCGTTTTGGCGTCTTCGACTTGCAGCTTGAGACGCATGCGATTTTTTGATAGCAGTACTAGATGTTTTTTTTTCAAACTAAAAAGTCGCATTCGACCAATCTGCTGAGCTCCATTTGGTAACGTGTGTTTTGTGAATAACTATGACGTTACTTTGAAGTATTCGACACATTGCAGACGAGATCTGATGTGCGAGCCGGCTACGAGGAATTGAAAGTGGATCAGAAACATACTGTTAACACACGACATACGCGATACGTACACATGCCACGCGATCCAATCACTCCGGTTCAGCGTGTTATCGTTGGTGAGGGAAAACACGCTACACATCGTATGCAATGTGTTTCTAGTCAAAACGTGCCCACGTATCAGTTATAAATGTCATCTTTTAAAATACTAGTTAATATTATTATTAAATAGTCATGTAATAAATATAGTAGGTGTATTCACGTAGGTATATTATCAAACTGCAAGTTATATACTCGAAAATACACCAGAAATCGTTCATTAGCTTTTGCTAGACTTTTATTCGTCAAATAAATTTATTTGTTGTTTTTTTCATGAACCCAATATCACCGATTCTTTTTTCTGAGCTTTTCTATTCATATCAGATTACCTTTCATCGTGTCTGATGTGCATGGATTCGCATCGGGTGGGGACACGTGGCGTGGCGTGTTCCCAATATTATGTTCCTACCATAAGCGTGATCAACACCCGCCTAAAATCAAAGTCAACAGCTTTTTTCTATAGCTCTTTCGTGGTCGGCAGGGCGACGATTACCGATTGCAAGTACCTAATAACCTATACTTTGGCAGCCCTCGTTCAGTGAACATTTTCCACATCGATAATATAGACCCGATGTTGACAGTAAAGTTGTTAACGACTGTTCGGGGCTACAAACCCATTTTCACTTTATGTATTCTAATAATATGTAGGTACAACTAATCTATAAATTAACATAATATGTTATCGATTGACCATGCTGAAATTGGATTTCAGAATGAAGTTGGATTACTGGAGTTGGAAGTCGGCCCAAAACAGCTGTCGTCAACAATAATATTCACAAATTTTAAAATTAACCAAATTCACATTTATGTTTTTTTTTCAATTGAACTGGATGTGTAGGTATTTTCAACCAGGACATAGGCTCAGGTATTGAGTTGAAGGAGGTCAATTTCGAAGAAATTATGGTTGTTCACCATTATTGTCGTAATAATATATATAGTTTATAGAAGGTTAGCGCAGTCACGATGCATTTGGAAATCTGATTATCTGCAATTATTATCAGGGCTTGAAATGACTGGAACGCACCGGAGCGCCGTTCCGGTTCATAAAATCCCCAAAACTATTGCTCCGCCTCGTGGCTCGATTTTCGTAAGATTATCGAGCGCTCTGGTTCGTAAAATTTCGAGCGCTGATATAATCAATTAAGTATTATATTCCGTATTATTAATTATTTAATTATTATATTATCTAATATTTTTCAGGCCAAAGGTTTGCTATGCTTGAAGAGAAGTCATTAATTTCAAGAATCCTTCGAAAATTCGTAATGGAGCCGGTGACAAAACCTGAAGACATTATTTTCACTGGAGATATAGTATTGCGTTCGAAGGATCCTATTTATATCAAATTTATACCAAGAGACCTCAGCAAGAAAATATCTCATAGTGCAGATAATATAATATTATAGTAGCAAGAGTTCCTAACCATTTTCGAATCACAGCACTCTTGTAATGTAAAAGTCAAGTAACCTGCGGTCCGTCACTCCCCACCACATTCGCACGAAGAGAACACGACATAAAATTTAACCGAATGAATTCGCAAGTATCACATTTTCTTTCGCAATAGTAATCTCTGTTTACACACAACATTTTTGAAGTAATTTGAAGACTTAGAGTGGAGCCACACCGGGCGACTCTGGTCGCCAGACCAGTCGCGCGACTGGTCTTCCTGGGCGATTTACTCGGGCGACTTGCAGGCGACCAGAGAGGCAGCCAATAAATAATAATAATAATGAATGTACACGCAAGTATGCAAAAATACGTTCTATCCGCGGCGTGGCTGCCAGCGACTGGTCGCCCAGTGTGGCAGCACTCAATACGTAGCTATATGTTTTCATACATCGCTACCGGTCGCCCGACCAGAGAGACTGCGAGACCAGACTGAGCGCAAGAACGTGATTTTACTGATCGCCCGACTTTATTGGTTGCGCGACTACTGGGCGACCAGGTGTGGCATGCTCCATATAACAGCTGCATGCATCGGTCTGGTCTCGGCGACTGGTCTGCCGACCAGAGTCGCCCGGTGTGGCTCGGCTCTTAATGTTTATCTTTTTCACCAGTAAATGACGGTTTTTGTTTGTGGATATATTGTTCGTATCGCGATTATCAATTTTATACTTAATTATGTATCTACTACTGAAACTGTTCTAATTTCAGCCGATTTTTTTGATTTTCTGTCAAAAAGGTAAATGTCGATTTTCTGAGTAATGTCACCTTGCGACCCACTGGGGTTAAGGAACCCATGGGTAGACAGGACATGCACTGACACACTCTAAAAAGCAGAAAATTAAGAAAATAATATAAACGTTAAAATTTTTAATAAAACAAATTAAATCATTGGTAATTTTTATCACTCATAAAGTGTACATATTCTAAAGCAGAGGTGCACAACCCGCGGTCTCGCAAGCTGAATGCGGCTGTTATCATTTATTGCGGCTCACTAGATAAACTAGATTGTATGACGAATGTGAGTTTAAAAAAATAGCAGTATTATTGATCTATCATATTTCATCACACCAGTGAGTGCTGAGTTCTATGTTATAAATAATATATTATACAGAATGCAGGGCGAGTAGTGACCTGAGTATTTTATGTGTATCTACTACTAATTACCTAAAATACTATTACTAGTCTTTTGTGAACTGATGAAGAACCACTTGTTCCCTGTGCGGTTTTCACATCAGGCCCTGATGGTGAAAGAATGAACAATATCACATTCTAAAGACGAATTTCATTGTTTTTCATTACATTTTTCCGCAAGATTCCGCAAACCCTTAACAAATTTAATAATGAATTTAGGTTTTTGAAATAAGGGAATAGCTCTTATAGTCTACTTAAGGGTGACACTTTTCCCATGTTGTCACTGAGTAAATACACAATAGGTACATACATATAGGACATAGAAGATAGAATTTATTGTTTTTGGTGAAATAAAAAATATTTAAATATTAAAAATATGTCGTTTTTATTTATTATTAATTATTATTATTATTATTATATGCCACTAAACTAGCATGTGATTTAACCATGGATTCTACATCCTGAAGCGGGCCAGGATCTTTGAATCTTTGGTTTAAGAGCAGCGTAATACCCCGTTTGCGCGTGCATGGATTTACTGCTGACGTATTATTGCGGCCATAACAAAAAATGCACGTGTAAATACGTATTATCGTGAAAATTGCAAGATGTATGCATGGATTAAAAAATCAGACGCTTCTGAATTTTCACGCGACAATTGAACTGCGCAATATCTGCGCCTGCGCAGTAGAACGATAGTGGCGAACCTGTCGGTAAAAAAACCAACAACACCGCGCAGAGACTCATTTTGTGGTTAACCGATTTTCACGACCTGTCAAATAAAATGACAACACCGCACTTTTACGAGGAAACAGTTGTCATCGCGATAGTTTAAAATACACACTATTAGGGCAAGTAAATCTATGCACGTGTGCATGTGCTATAATGCTTTACAACAGCTTCAAACGGTGCTCCGCGGAATCAGTTGACGATATACCTCTGAAGAGAATGAAACCGATCCTGATTATATTATTTAACTAACTGAAATAAGTAAACTAACTAAATATTATTGTGTTTTATTGTCAGTAATTCAATCAGATTTAACGTAGTTAATAATATTATTATCGACACGTCTTGATGATCAAACATATTGGTCATGGAACAAATCTCTAAGAAACGTGGATGAAATGTAAAATATAGACAAAACAAAAGTCGATATTTTATTACGTCGCTTTTTGTCTACACTGTTCATCCTATTTAGCTGGCCGATTTGCCACGGCCCACGACGGCCCCCTTCTGACCCCGAGTGCCCAGGCTAGAGCCTTGTCACCCCCTCCCCTATTGGAGGGTATGTATTGAAGAAAATATTACTATCAATCAATATTATTATTTATTTATTTAAAAAATACACGTTGAGCACGTAACAAATTATCAATTCAAGACGTTCACAATATGACATTTAGAATAAAAAGTACAAGTAAATCAACTAGAGGAAAAATAAGATAGAGAAAAAAAAACAAACAAAAATATATTTTATAGAAAAGAAATAAAAAAATAAATGATAAAAAACAATAATAATTAAAAAAAAATACAAATTAAACAGAAAAACAGAATGCATAATGCATCGTTAAAAATGTCTACATCTCTAGAGAGTGCATTGACCAGCCACACAGCCCTCGCTATTGGTGCCTGGTGAGCCTGACATGACATGATACGCATATAATTTACGGGAGCATAAAAATTTAAATTTACCAGAATATCGGAATTGGAAACCAGCGGTCGAAATGGAAAAGTTTACGAACCGGAGCGCTCGACAAGTTTGTGAAGATATTTACATAATATGTTGTTATCAAATTGTATGTGTATTTTATAAAAATAAGTGTGTTAGATATTTTATTACATTGTCTATCTAGCTCTGACGGTCAAAATATGTTTTCCACGAGACGGAGCGATAATTTTACCGATGTCACGAACCGGAACGGCGCTCCGGTGCGCTCCAGTCCATTTCGAGCCCTGTTGGAAACTATACCACGTGAGAGCAGAGAAAAATGCTTTAAGAGCAGAAGTGACATACGAGCTTCAAGAGAATGAAAGGTGAATGCATACCTTGAAGAAAGTTAGTCGGAAATTACTCGTTGAGTTGTCTTATTATTATTTTAGATTGCGGCTTTTGTCACAACAAGCCCCTAGTCTGATTATAATCTTTCAATAAAAATATTTATTGGAGATAAAAATAGTCATATTATTTTATTGTAAATACATAATAATATGTACTTAGATACAAATTTATAGGCCGTCTTTAGATGAAGATTATTTAAGTACCTATCTTCTAACATTAATAATTGTGACCTGTGAGATAAGAATAATTAATAAATCCACCAAAGGGATAGTATTTCTTTATTTTTTATAATATGTAATTTTCTAAGGGGGGTGATAGCGGTGGCATGCATGCCAACATTAAGCATAAAAAATATATGAAAATCAAATTTAAAAAAAAAGACAACTAAACATTTCTACGGAAATACAATGAATGCATATATTTGCGCAATGGAGAATAATTATTTCCAATATCTTTTGTATGTACGGTACATTTCAAAATAGGTAATGAGTCGACAGTAAGTACATAATGCCTTGGTTAGATTATTTTTAACCACATAACAGATTGACATCAAAATGTCAACATAAATAATCTATATCACTATAATATCTACCAAACTTTTGAAATTAAAGTAGTAGGTACTAAAGCTATTGTATTATTATTCAAATTTATTTATTTACATGAAGCCAACATTGCAAATTGTAATTTTAACACATTCACACCGTGATAGAAAAAACAATACCTACATAAAAATGAAATAAAAAAAAGTTTTCAACAAACTTTATACAAGAACTAGTATATTATGCCGGGTCCACACTGGAAACATGTCGCGCGACAACCTCGTTAAATTTTACGATAAGTATGATAATTATCGTAAAATTTAACGAGGTTGTCGCGCGACATATTGCCAGTGTGGACCCGGCATTAGAAACTAAAAGTTTCTAATATGCTAAGATAAATCCAAGGAGTATGCATTTCGTAGCCACCTTATTGGGTGAGTTTTTGTTTGGTGACGTGTTTGGTGGAGAATTCCCAGATAATGGGGTTTTTTTAAAATATGAAAACAGAATTTTCGTCCTAATTTCGTTATACTTATATATTTTCAATTCTAATAAATAGTCGCACATTAGCTACCCAAGGGTAACTAAAATTCACTGGATCGTTTGATTAATTATTACACAGAAATACGTGGCATCGAAAAACCAAGGGTTAGGGAAGCCTTAATTCAACAATGGATCGACCACAGCTGATGTATTCTTATTTCATCATTATCCATAATTTACTAAATTTGTTTTTCGGTTCATTTTGTTTACGAAGGAGGTGGTCTTTGAATATTTTATGTGTCCGCTAGTATCGCATTATCACGTATGTGTCAAATCTCTGGGTTCTGTAGTGCAACGTACAACTTACTGTAGTTCTAAAATCTGTAGTGCAACGTACAACACATGTGGTGGTCGTGATCGAGAATTTTCGATAAATTCTAAATTAATTAATTTTCCGATACTTCTAGAATTCTCATTTCTCGAGAAATCGTCAATAAGATTCTCAAGAAATTATTAGGTAAGTACTTGGCTTAGCCTCCGACCGCAAACGGAATTTAAATAATTCACCGGTAAAAATAATATTTTTTAATTTAAAATCTACTTAAGGCACTTTCCCTCCAAAAACATTATTTATACTATTATAGAAACGTCACCTTAACTCAACCCACGCGAGTTGAATAGGTTCCTATCTTCAATATCCGTAACATTTTTTTTAAACACAGCTATTGCTATTCCAATTGGCATCGCCGATATTATGTTAGTTATTATTACTATTAAAAAATTGTGTCGTCTCTTACTTCTACACAGTGCTCGAAATGGAAAATTTCACGAACAGGAACGCTCGACAATTTTCCAAAAATGTGTGATATTAGATATAATAATATCTGTAACATAAAAATATCTTTTAGTTTTACATGATGTACTTTTTTCATCATCATCTTCGCCCAATACGCTATCGGCTATAACAATTAGTGGTAACATACAAATATAGAGTCATTTTACTTTACGAAATCGTTTTCTAAAAAATACATTAATAAAATTTATACAAATATA
Organism: Rhyacophila brunnea; assembly: GCF_057557595.1. Taxonomy (NCBI): domain Eukaryota; kingdom Metazoa; phylum Arthropoda; class Insecta; order Trichoptera; family Rhyacophilidae; genus Rhyacophila; species Rhyacophila brunnea. The sequence continues at coordinate 45,176,977 of NW_028232859.1, forward strand.
AATAACTAAACGTATATGAATCTAATTGGAGTGGGAAACATTATTAAAATACATGAAATAATAGACAAACTAATCACAATTTCCCATTGGTTTCGTTAGTAGTTTGAATAAAAATATACAACTAAGAGTGGATAGAAATATGAGTGAAGATAATTCGGTTTAAACAAAATAACGCTTTTTTCAAAGCTCTGATTTTTCGTAAATTCGAAATATTTTGATTATGGTAAACAATTTTTTAATCAAATTAAAATCCATCGTATACGAAAAACCAAGGGCATGGTTTTTAATAAATTAATTAAAAAAGTATGTAATACGCAATATTTACAAATGTAGCCTTCTTTATTAAATATGAATCATTTTAAACAACCTCAGAAGTGTAGGTACATATTATTAGAAAAAAAAATATTTACATCATGTGGACATGTAGGATAATTTATTCTAATAGGTTTCCAATGTTATAGAAATTGTTATATACAGGGAAATTTTTCATATATTTATCCCATTGGATTCTGATTGATTTATTTAAATATTTTTATTTCGTATTGTACCTTAAACAATACAAAATTTTTTAACATGCATACGATGTTCACGAATATGTATCTATATTAATTATGGAATTATTTGATTTAAGTTATTAAATGTATTATTATATTAGTTTAACCATCAAAAACACAGCTCATTCAACCCGAAAAATATCCATATAAAATTAAAACAATAAAAATATATGAGGAAATGATATTTATTTTTTTGTCACTCAATGTAAAATATTATAATAGATTAGGATAAATAATTATTATCTGGCGATTCCGTAACGTTGAGTAGGTAGGTAAAACAGCAAATACGTATGTTCTTGTCACAGGGAAAAGCATAGTTAGGTTTTTTCATGTATGCAATAATAATTATTTAGAACCCAACCCATCAACCTTATTTTATTCCATCTCTCTCGGTACCTACTTAGTTTTTCACTGCAAAGTATTTCCGCTGAACTTAATCAATTCATCAATAATGTAAGAAATATAAAAAGTAAATTAGTGTAGAGCAGCAAAGCATGGGGGGGGGGGGTTAGGTAATGGGAAACCAAAAAAACACAACTTAAAATGATTAAATTTGGAAAAATAAGGAGTCTAATTTTGTCGCTTCCTCTGATGAAAACGCTTATCATTGGCTGCATACAACTTAATATTGATAAACGACCAATGAACGACCCCGATTGCATTATGAAATACAAAAACTATGAACGCGTCAAACCCATGTAAATTTCGCTAACATAATAATATGATAAATGGACAATTCGGTCAATTATGGTTGTTTCGATACAAAATTTAAAGTTTCATTACAAAAAACAATTGCCTACCACTGCCGTATTGATCATAAACGTGCTCAGGTATTTCAACCCTCGGTAGGATAGATATAGTATACCTATCTCGGTAGATAGTTAGATAGGGCACGTATTTTTATTCACACTATTTTTACTATGTTATTTTTGTGCAATATTTAACAAATTAATTAAGTCATTTATACAGTAAAGATAATATATGTTTTAATGTGTTTCATTTAAAAATTTAAAAGTTCCAGTGTGCATTATAACTATTACGTTATTAACTCACTATATTTAGGCATGTACCTTAACCTTAACTGTTTTACGTACGGTACGCCATTTTCGAGAATTTAACGAACAGGAACGCCATCCTTGGAAATCCCACGAACAGGAACGGCGCTCCGGGGCGTTCCGCTCCATTCCGAGCGCTGCTTCCACAGATATACGGGAATTACTGTAGTATATTCTCACACTATTTATGATTATTGTTACTATGTATTTATGTGTATGTCAGCAATAATTTGACCGAAACTACCGCTAAATACGGACCATTATCACATATTATGTGACCTCTAAGATAAGACGGAAGCAAACTAATAAACGTAATATAATATCATTATAACTTATAACATTTACCCACGAACTAAATGAATATAAACAAATATTAAAATATTACCAGATGGCCGACTTAGGGATTCCAATCCCGGGATCCCGAGCTATTTTCGATACCTATGAATCCCGGGATTGATAAACATAATCCCGGGATTTCGGGATTGATTTTTTTATCAATTTTTATGGAAAATAAAATAAAAGCGAAGATATAAAAAATACTTTTAATAAAAAATAACTACATTAGAAATAAACTGAGTTTGAATGAAGTTTGATTTATACCCATGTGTAGGTTGCCGATTCATTTTATTTTTTAACATGAATTATTAAAAATGGAAAGATTGGAAAAATACAATGCTTTGCACTTTTCACAAAGTAATTCCACCATGGTATCATCCGTTTTACGGCAGTTTAATATTTGTCTGACTGATTAGATTTATGAAGTGGAAAGGCCATAAGTACGCCATGATTATTTTGCTTTACTATTTTAAATCTCGCTAATCCATTCATTAATCTTTACTATCAGAAACAGCAATCTCCTATTAAATTCATTATTATTATATAAATTACAATATTATTTACTCCGTTAAACTTGTGTATTTCCAAGATTGAACGTATACAATATTAACAATAAATGTCTTAAATACTCGTAGTATAAATTATACTAGATTTATTTTTGACCGATTTTATCAATGTTATTTGTAAATATAAAAAATTTATATTAACAATGGAAAAAATGCCAATCCCGGGATTGTCAAATTGTAATCCCGAAATCCCGGGATCAGAATTTTGGCTCGGGATTGTATTCCCTAGGCCGTACCACCTGTCAATATTCACACATGTCTTCTTCCTGTATCTCTCTCTCTCATAGTTTAGGTTTATGTTCTGTCTACGAGCCGTTTCACACGGGACACCTGTTTACACATTGAATGTGCGCATTCAGACGAAGACACACGAGTGTCGCGTTCATTTATATGTAAATGCGGCATCTCAATACACCGGTGGCTGTACACAAGTGTCCCGTGTGAAACGGCTCTTACTGTCTTTGTTCTGGTGTTTCAGAGTCAATTGTCGTGTCTAGCTGCTGCATCAGCCAGGCGGAGTCTTTGCCGAGCACGCCATCGCTGAACTCGTTCATTTGTCAAACGGCGACGCTGAGCTGTTGGTTCTTCCTCATACATAATGTTTATATTTTTTATTAATTGTGTATATTGCCTCTAAGTTTACATTAGGTTACAGCACCCTATCCCTATTATAATAAAATTACTCTTAAATCTCTTGGCCAACACCAGTGGCGCGTTTAATAACGTAGATGCCCGACGCACTAATTTTGAGGCCCTGAAACATGAACAATCTAATTTTAATTTTTCAAATAAATCCATGCATTCAAACAGTTTCCTTTCTTACAAATCATAATACATATATAGGTACATACTTACAGGATAATACCTACCAATTTAGTATTTGGAAAATAGTTTTCATGAATTTATATTTACAATCAAATATAACGGGGAAGTACCTATGTCAGGGATGGCGAACCTATGGCACGCGAGATGATTTGGCACGCCAATGTTTTATTTTTAAGAGAAAAAATGACTTATTAAAAAAACACAAAAGAGTTTTACAAAGAAATTTAAAAATAATGACGACATAGCCATGCGGATTTTCTTCGATTTTTAATATTATTTTTACGAATAATATTTACCTATCGATGCGCAAACGGAAACAACGAAATGCGTAAATGGTAGATCGCCCTGTATAACAAATAGCATGCTAGTACTACAAATTTCAAGAATAAGCATTACGTTTGTAAAATTATCGCACTGACGTCATCAGGCGGCGGGAGAAGCCGTCTCGTGAACCTCTGGTTCTGATCGATTTACAATGCTTGAGACCAATGAAAATGGAAATATTCAATCAACAAACCTGATGAAATTTATCGACATTCGTTCAAATACAAACAGCTGATTGCTATTTTGCCTCAAATATTATCGCTAAAAATAGAAGAATATATGAAATAAGCGTCGTTAAAATGCTTCCACGATCTCTTTGAACATGGAAAAAATTATTCAAAGAATAAAAGATATAAAAAGGCTAGAAACACGGCGAAAGATAGAATCTCAAGAACTCAATTGTAATTTTCCAACTTTAGTAACAGAATTCTTAAAAATGTTTTTTTTTCATTTTTTCCTTATGGAAAATGGTGGGCTCGGCACACCAGACAGTCGAAAAATAATATTTGGGAAATTTTGGCACGCGCACGTAAAAAGGTTCGACATCCCTGACCTATGTGAATAACAATAATGAAGATAATATGTTTGATCCAAACCTTCTATAATATATCCATGGGAGTGGCAGGTGTTCACACTTAGGTGGCCCCTTTTTAAATTTTCTCACGAATCAGTTGCTTCAAAACGCGCCTCTGAACAATTAATTATTATTAACTAATTTCTCGATTATCTAATCCTAATCACTCGCTATGCCATTACTGCACTACAAGCATATTATGTCAAACTATGATGTCTGTATCATTTGTTTTCTTTCACGATCCAATTAAAATAAACGATTAATTTATTCCTATATTTTTTCAAAATTAAAATTTGCGTTGACGTCTAATACGTCTTCTCCCTGTCTCGCTGTATCTTACACTACACATTTTTATATGTTTTCTATCATGCGTTACAGATAATTCAAAACAAATATATAAGGTTATAAACACTTCAATATGTATATAATTCAGAATACCTATTACTTATATTTATAACAGAACTTACATACAATTTTATTGCAATGTTTGTTTGTTTTATAATGCCGCGTCTTTCCGTCAAGTACTATTTATTAACAATAAATAATGAATAATTATTGGTGTTTTAAAAATGCCTAATGAAAATCTTCGATCATCAAAACAATTCACCATAAAAGATAATATAGCAGATTATTGTTATCCATCACATTTTTTTTAGTTTTTTTTTTTTAGATAAGTAGCTTCTTAATAAAAGCAATGTATATTAATATGATTATTTTAAAGAAAACTATTGTGATTTAAATAATATTAGTCCATGATCACACTGATTGTCAAACCAAATTCCAAAACACCAATGGCCTTCGAAAATTAGCTTGAATTTATAATGATTTTATAATAATATAAGAATACTCGTCAGCCATCTCTCAACGAGTTATTTTTATTACCCATCTAAATTGGTGATGTATTAATGCAGGGTTTCTTAACCTTTTTGAGCCGCGACCGCGATAATAGTTTTGGTTTCGTGACCCAAAAAAAGATTAGGTACTAAAATAACGCAAGATTAGATAATTTATATATTTTACTCCTCTTGCTCCCAAACAATTTGATGTAGCGAACCTACCACTTTTTTATTATTAATAATGTCAGCATTTCTACTACCAAAATGATTTACTGATATCGCAATATAAATTATATTAATACCAACTGCAAAAAATAAATAAAAAATGATTAAACAGTAATTACTACATTAGCTCCCCTCAACAAGTAGAGTCGCTTGATACCCCTTCTAGTCTTTCATGTTTTTTGCCCAAACTATTAACCGTTAGTAAATAATGTGGAAAGTCGCACTTCAGTTGATCATTCAGTTACATGCAAGAATTTTGTTAGGCTTTAGGTAATATTTCATAATGATTTTGATATAATTTAATATTTTCATGAATGATTTGAGTTGATCTTCTGACGAATGGATTGCGTCAAGAAAATCGTCCCATGGTAAGCTTAAAATAAGGGTAGGTACAAGTCGGTTTACAGGAAGCCAGGTGGGAACCGCGCTATTTTTTTGGCAAAACCTAACCTAACAAATAATCCAGTATATTATCGGCTATTTTCAAAATTTGGTTTGCCGCTGGCTTCCTGTAAAACGACAAGAACCAAAAAAGTTATGTTTGAAAAATGCCTCATCTAATTTTTATTCACATTATTTAATTCAAATGTTTTAGAAAGTCTAGTAATATCTATGACAAAATGTGGAAAATTATTAAGTAATCACTTCGAAAAAACTGTGCATTAAGTAGGTATGGTATATTTTTGTTTTGTAGAATTAAGTAAGTATCAGTGGCGAAGGGCGGAGGTAAGCTGTTAAGATCCACCATAAATAGCTCAGATTAAACTTTGTCAGTTATACGAATTTGTTTTTATTCAACTAAGACTACGATTTACAGATGGTGATGTTTAGTTTTTAAAAATCAATTAAACCCTGCCTAACCACACCATAAAAGTTTTGGTATATTTTGGGCGATATGACAAAATTGTGCACTAATTTTCATTCATATTTATTTGTTTTCGTATACATATCACAAATATTGATGGTATTTTTTTAAAATCATTAAGCCCTGCCTAAAACTAACTACAATAGATAAAGAATATTATTCTATCTATAAAATATCTATTGTTATGTATGACTTAATTGCATAATTTTCGATATTTCACAGATCGACAAGTATTTTTGGACTATTATCTATTAAGGCTTGGTTTTCGCAGGGTTTAATTGGATTTTAAAAACTAACCAACACCATCTGTAAAGTGTAGTCTCATTTCAATGAAAACAAATACAAATGACTGACAAAGTTTAGTGTCCAATATTTATGGTGGATCTAAACAGCCTACCTCCACCCTTCGCCACTGGTAAGTATACCTACCTAAAAGTTATATAAAGCATTTTTTTTACTTTACATACCTACCAACAGTTCCCATCAAATAGTTTTTACAATATTCTCAACTTGTGCTTATGGGATGTGATTAATAATAACAAAAACAATCTGGGTAAATTATTATTAAGTAAGTATTATTTTCAATCAAAACCTTTTAATTTTGACAGCCACGAAATAGATCTACGCCGTGAAACTTTTTATACGACCTTCAAAAAATTGCTGTGGGTTGGTATAGTACCTACAATGCCTAAGTATAGATTAATCTGTTTGATGTAAGGTCAGGGTCATAAAGATGACGACGTATCAATAAAATTTATAGCTAGATAATAATATGACTTAAAATAATATTTTTAAGTTTTTTTCATCGATATCTAGTGTCGGACTATTGATTCATCTAGCTTATGTCAAGGTAATTATAAAAAGTAATCAATTTAGCCTCCAGGATGCAGCTGGTCTCTCTAATATCAACCCAAATATGCACATGACTGCACTCAACTTAGGTAGAGATTATTTATTTGTGGACCATAAACAGCGAAATAAATAATCGTGGACGAATTTTAGCATCCTGAAGAAATGTTTGAATTGAGGACTGACGTGAATGCTCACGAATTCAATTATTCGTGACGCAGTGTACCATTAGGATTTGGTGGAGACATGTGAAGTTTAAAAGGAAGCCTCCAAACAGTTCAAATCAGTCATAGAATTACTAAATTATATCAAAATCTAAAAAAGATTTTCATTTCACTCTATTTCACAGAACAAACGCTTAATTAGTATCATTCAACTGTGTTACTATAAGCGTGAAGTTTGATAGTTTTGACAGAAAATAAATGACCTAGTTAGAGCGACACCGAGTGAGAAAAAACGATGTAAGGGTACATGTAAGTACAGTCGGAAATTATGATAATGATTACTCAAATTCACCCCATGTAGAAGAAATCGCAAATTGCGCAATTTGAACGTTAATCATATCTATATCAGTAACGACCCGTGGGACTAGGCAGATCATACGTTGCTTAGATACAAATTCGTGTTTTAATATAAATTCACAAAAGCTAATAATCCAAACAATAAAAATGATCAATCGTTCGAATGCATGCATTTATTTGAAAAATTAAAATTCAGTTGCTTTTTTTTCGTTGAAGGTCTCAGTCGGTGCGTGGAGTATCTATTAGAGGTGAGTTGGAAATACTGTCACCAGTTTGTGTACTCAAGTTTCGGATGAAACTACCCATACTCAGTATGTGTGCCCCAATAAACTTATTCCAAAAAACTTGTGATGATAATATCATCGCGAGTCGCTGTTCTGTGCACTCGCCAGTTGGTAGACTTTCAACATTATTAACATTAAATGCGCGCGAACGAAATAGCACTTGCATATAGGTATATTTTAATTTATTAGTCTATTGCGTTCGAATGTATGAATAATAGGTCATAAATTTTGTGTCGCAGCAGAGTGGTGAGATGACGTATAGGCGTAGGCTTATTATATGACCGCTCAAAACATGTTTAAAATTTAAAAAAAATCACTGTTACTCATTTTTGTTAACAAGAATACTGTAACCTAATAGAAAACAACCCATAAAGTTAAAATGTGTTTTCCCATCTCTAGTATCTATATCACTAAACACGCCACTGTCAAAAGCCGATATCTTGACCAGGGATTTCCAATCGAGTACCCTCGGGTGCAAGTACGCCGGGTGTGCGGATTGGTTCGGAGGCGTGTGGTACCAAAAGTAAATTTGGCTGCTATAAACATTGCCGCCAAGTTTCAATGCGTCAACTTGCAAAATAATATTTATCGGTTTTACCACGAAACATCGTTGCAGAAATGCCTAATGAAATATTTTTTGGCAATCGTACAGCTTATGACGTCAGCTATGAATCAAAGTAACTAGTATTGGTACCTACCTACCTTGATTCAAGCCACAATAGCGGATTGACAAAGATTAACGCAATTTCAGATGTATGAATATTGGCTAATTTCGTCGTAATTATGTAGGGGACAGATGGCTTAACGGTAAGGCACATTGGCGATAATCCGATGGACGCGGGTTCTACCCTCACCCGGCGATGTACTTTTAATCATTTTTTTCCTAATAGGTACCTACCTATATCTTAAGTAGTATCGGTAACGAAGACTCCACATTAGGCGATTATTTAAAACATACCTTCCTGAGAAAAATAAGTTTTAATTGCATTTTTTATAAAATCACTTGATTATTTGATAATCTTCTAATATATAAAAATCAATATTTGTTTGTTTGTTTGTATTTTATGCGCTGGCATACCGTTCATCCGATTGCGATAAAACTTTGTCAACTTATTGCTTGCACTTGCGCGAAGGCTATATCTTTTATATAAAAATGAATTTCTGTCTGTCTGTCTGTCTGTCTGTCTGTCCAGTATGCGTTCCTATACCATTCATCCGATTGCGATGAAACTTTGGTGAGTTGTTATGTGCACACCCGCAAAGATTTCTGAATTAGAAAAACCATCTTCTTCTTTTGCTTCTTCATTCTATCTTCTTTTATTCGTATGGTTCCTACACCATTCATCCGATTTCAATGAAACTTTCGTCAGTTGTTATGCCCACACCCGCGAAGGTTTCTGAATTAGTACAACCATATTCTTCCTTTTCTTCTACGTTCTATCTTCTTTTATTCGTATGATTCCTATACCATTCACCCGATTGCAATGAAACTTTCGTCAGTTGTTGTGCCAACACCCGCGAAGGTTTCTGAATTAGTATAAACATATTATTAAACTATTAGAATTATTTTCATATTGCCATATTGTATTATACAGATATTTTAATATTAAAAAGATAATTACTTATTATTATTTTTTAAATATCTAAGATAAATGTATCCACGAAGCAACCCTGTGCGAAGCCGGGTACTTCAGCTTGTATTCTATAAAAATCATTTTATTTGCCATCGACATCTGTCATATATTATGTAGGTATGTATTATAGATAATATATACAGATTACAGAACAATCTGCAAAGATTTTTAAAAATATACCACAGCACGCCACCTGTCTTTAATGTATTTATTAGATTATTCGCCGAGGAATGTTTTTTGTATGGACTTTACGTCATGTGAGGTCAGTATTGTCTCTCGTATGTGTACAATATGGTAGGCTTCAGTCGCCAAGCCTATAAAACCTTTGCACATAATATTATTGTCTGTGACTGCAGATTTGTCCAAAATAATTAATAATTAGATAATTTAAAAAAATATATTTCTATGGAATTTAATCACATCGTCACGTAGTCACATTCATCGAATTAGTGTGCAGTTGTCATTAGAATGGACTTACTCCATTTCCCCTTTTTAATGATGCCGTATGGTGAAAATCTATCCATATGCTTTGTCACATTTTCTTTATGGCCTCATTCCAGTCCACGTTCATAAAGAGGTTTTCTATCGCTGGTGCATGACATATGGATGAGATAACGCTGTTAAAATGATCACGCACAAGTAGGTAGGTACTGCATTATCTATAATAACAGTTTGTAGGTACGTAAACATAAACAATTACAGTTTTTTGTCAGATAATTTCTAGTTACTTAGTTTATTATCAGTACTTAATACTATGATAGATTAGCTTCATATAGAAGAGGGGGAAAGCTAAACATTGCTTGGCCAGATTACACCGCATTCAGTTTATATTCAATGTTCTGCGTGAAGAGATAACGTTTTGGTGTGTGTACAAAATGTGGTTAATTTTACTTGTTATAGCAATAGTCTTGTATTATGCTGACTATTGCATACACTATTCAAAGGATGGGATAATTATTAACAAGATACCTGGGCCGAAACCTTTGCCTGTGATTGGAAATATTTTGGATTTTCTCTATGGACCAGGTACTATAATTTAAATACAAAATAAACCTGTTATCAATAATTCGAATACATCTTTTTGACAGGTTACACCAAATTAAATGTAGGCGGTCAACAGATCAATTAATGAGGCAAAATGTCGAATCAATTTAATATAAATTGTATCAAGATTTTTTTATTGAAACTATTTTTTTATTCGATGAAAATTTCACATGACTGGATCATAATTATTTACAACTAGGCGAAAAATAATTAATAAATACAATATCACGTATGTATCATCACTATCGTCGAAATTTAGAGCTTGTGATTTCTCAAGATTCGAGAATTCTCGAAATTAGAACATTTTGTTTTGTTTGATATTACCTCTTGATAGTTTTTTTTTGCTCATTAGGTAAATTGTCTTTTCATTCAGTATCAAAGTCGAAAACATTTAGGTTTTGCTTCCAAACAATTTTTTTCGAGGGTTCTTTTTTTAACTTTTCCTGAGGCAAAGGTTTTTTAACCGGCGATTTCGTAAAATTTCAGTTTCGATTGAAAATTTTCTTTTTCCGTTGCCACATCCTTTCGTTATTTTACCTAGTAACAGTTTTTCGAGTTTTCGAGAATCTCATTGGTGATTTCTGGATAAATGAGACTTCTTCAAATTTCGTATTATTATCTTGAGATTCGAGATTGGCCTTTTCTGATTATATTTCGAGGATTCTGGAGACGAAATTTCGCGGTCACATCCTCTATTGGCACTATAACCCAATGTGGGTCTTGGCCGCTACCAGGAAACATTATCATTGCACTTTGTCTTCTACAAGCTTCCTCCACCGTATAGTCTCATGCCCAACCACCGTATCTTGTAGAGCAGCGTCTCAGGTTATTCCATTCTTAAATTCGTGTCCGAAAATTTGTACGAATGCAGTTCGTAGTATCACAGTTTGCTGGGAGCCGTTATACTGAAAACAGATGACCGTAAACCTTTGAGATTGAGTAAATTCCATGTTTTACATTGATTTTATTTTTTTGTGAGACTCGAGAAACCTACACCCGATTAACTCGAGAATTTGACTGAATTTGAGAATAAACAGTTACAGTATAAAATTAATAAAAGTAAAACTACTAATAATAATATATCCACTAAAAAATCAGTGACGGAAAAGATAAAAATAGAAAAAGGTGTAATGTTTGGCAGGAAAAAACAGACACTATAGTGGTCAATTTTCTCTTTATTTGCCGCCCCTTAGAATATGCTACTCCTAAGCGACTCATTACCTTCCAACCCCTACAGGTCGTCACTTTAGCATTCACACCTCATATTTTACTTGATGTCATAGAAAATGATTGGGATAATAATATAAAAGCGAACCATAGTATGTATGTATCAGTTCGAGGTAGTAGGTCTCGACTACTAAGGAGACAAAACACTCAATTTTATTCTGGTTTTTATTTCTTGAGTCTCATTGACTCGTGTCCCTAAATATTTATGTTTAATTATGCGTTTAATTGATTCGCTGACAATTACAATACCTGTGGTATTAAGTAAGTAAATTATTTTCTTTTAGTTCCCGTGTTTTACCAGACAAGAACGTATGCGAATAGATTTGCATCTCTATACAGAGTATGGTTTGGCAGTTTTCGCGTCATAAATATCTACAACCCAGATGATATAGAAGTGAGTAACGAATTTACATATTAATCAAATAATCACAACAATTAAATAATTGCCTAGGTACATCATATTTAAAGCAAAGGTCGGCAACCTTTACAGACCTATGAGCCACATATAACTTTTAGTTTCAACAATAGGGAGTGTAAAAAATTCTTTACAATATTTATTATTACAATGTTGAAACTACAAAAATATGTTAAGTACGAGACAATATGAAAAATCATGATTTATAAAAATGAAACCGAGTGTATTTTTTTTAATACAAACGAAAATAATAGATTTAATAACAAAACATTGTTTGTGTCTCTGCGTTATGAACTTTGTGGATATTTTCTCTTATCAGAATTATCTGATACCCCTGATCTGAAAATTAGAAATGAAGCATGCAATATAACAGACATGTTCAACTTCAAGTTGGATGTGATCTAGTATTCAGTATAAAACTGGCAATGATTTGGTGAAGACTGCAGACATACGGCATTGCAGTCGATGTGCGTAGACGTGCGTCGATACAGTTCTTATTTGAGTCCAAATGCATCCGATTAGAATCAAATAAGACCCTACGTCCATGCGTCTGCAGCCTCTGGCCTTCCATCTGGGAGCTCTGGTTTCGACCCGATGATGACGCAATATATAATATATAATATAATATGTGATTTTCTCAAAGCCTGAGTGTTTGTGATTGTTCAAGTTATTAACAACCAACTATAGCAAAAAGCAAGGTACAATGGTTAATAAAAAAAAATCATCACAAATAAATACTCAATTTACTCACCGTCAAACTACTCTCACACTAACTGTGCAATAAGTTTTTGCACAAAATATGTACGAGAAACTACGCCTCAGTTTAAAGCGCGTGGATACAGATCTTCTCATTCTCTCACTCTTGCTGCAGATCGTGAGTGATACCACCAATGTTACTAATATTCACAAAAAGCCAGTAAGATAAAAAAAAAATAAACTACGTAGATGGCAGAAAAAAGGGTAGATTTTCCAAAATTCAAAGTGTCTAGAAACTAGCATTTTAAAAATATGTGACATAATTATTAAATGTATCTTTACAATAACAAAGATTGAAGAACAGTTTCGTTTTGTATCTACAACTAATAAAATAAGTCTTAAAATTTAAAATACATAATTGCAGGTAATAAATTTAATCATCATTTCAATGTAATAATTAAGTATTTTATTTAGGTTTAAGATTGAAGGTATAAAAGACTGGCATGTTAATGCTTAATTAAATCTAATATAATATTTTACCTTTATTATGAGAAGTTGTAAGCGTTTACTACAGTGTCGAAAAATGTTAGATTTAACCCAATACGCCAGATGCAACTTTTGTAAGCTAGATCTGGCAAGAAAAATAAAAAGTTGGCAGCACTGGATACGACGAGGTGATGCGGGCTTTCTCATAGCTAATTTTAAAACGACTTTAACGGGATTTATTTAATGAATTAAAAATAGGAATGGTTAATGCTTTCCTTTCAAAATATTAATTGAATCATATAATACATACTACAACTGAATGTATCTATACGCTTATTAAATATCAAGACTCAATTTCTATGAGTCTATGGTGCGATCGACCAAAACCCATCCCGTGATCGACATGTCGACATGACAGCAATAAAATATGTTTGTCAGTCAGCCGAATAAATTAATGAATTTAAAACTCATTATTGTTCGCAAATTAACTTGCTTCCAAGTGCGACGACTATCATCTAGTTCGCGAAACTGATTAATTAAGAACGTGTTGCCTCATCCTGCATGTGCAATTATACGTTTAATTGATGTATTACCATCTAGGACCTAGGTTAGTGGTTTCCAAACTTTATGTTACTACGCCTCCCTTTAAAAAAAAATCTTGGCACCTCACCCCCCTTTATTTCATTAAATAATACAGACATCTTTTTAAATAGTCAACAATGTACTACATATAATACAAAAATTTAAAAAAATATATAAAAATAAACAAGGTTTTACTACTTATATTATTTTCATTTTTAAATTAATTTGTTTTTCATGCGATGAATGTGCTTGTTTATTAGCACAATCAAATTCAATACAAATAATTCATCATCGTTCATTGACAAATAGATTCTATCATGGGCCCCACATCCTAAAGCGGGCCCCCAGGCCAGGATCTTTGGCGGGCCCACCTACCTATCGCTGAGGTTAAGGACAGTGTGGTACTCTAATGTAGTCAGGGGTCGAAATGGACTGGAACGCACCGGAGCGCCGTTCCGGGTTATAAAATCCTCAAAATTATCGCTCCGTCTTGTGAAAATATTAAATTGACCCTCTGAGCGAGAAAATGTCATAATAAAAAAAATCCAACACACTTTTTTTAATAAATAAGTGTAGGTATACAATTAAATAACAATGTTAATATTATCGTAAAATAATCGAGCGCTCCGGTTCGTAGAATTTTCCATTTCGACCGCTGAATGTAGTGTTTCCTAAATTATACACGGGGGTTATCATTTAAGTATATCAATCATCATATAGGTATCACATCAAATTGCAACGCACAACCACACATTTAAAATATTTAATAGCTCTACAAAACAAGCTAAACAAAGCAGCTCCGCAGGCGACTTTTTTAGTATTAATAAAATAATGTAAAAAGTGCATTAGCAAATTAACCAAGAACTCAGTAAATAGATTTTTGTTTGCTTCAATATATCTGGCGCAGAAATCATTTAAAAGTAGAAACATGGCGAACTTATTTTTTTTTTTTGTAATTTTGATTTCCAAAGCTCCAACTTTTTATGAATGCCTTCACTTTGTCTTTTTAAATCAGCGAATGCATTAGTGGTCCTTGCATTGATTTATTCACTTATTTTTTTTAAATTTCAACCAAATAGACAAGTTTAACAACAAAATTATCGTTCCTAAACAAATTTGCCTCAAATTTCAACATTATGATTTGACCCTTTTATTTCATTTTTTCACGAGATAGACAGCGCGTTTCACAATGGTATAGAACTATAGAAGTGAGGTATTATAAAATTAGTCTCCATATTTTCAGACAGGTTTGCAAACAACCTTTGGACTGTTTTTTACGTAGTTTATAACTAGCGGCCGTTTTATAAACATTACTATACATTTGCAAACTGCAAACCTGTGGCTACATTAATTGTGTGAAACTCCCAGTTTGGAAATCGCTGACCTAGGTACTGATGGTAAAAAAGTAGTTGACGTTTTGAATAATACAATTGAGGGTTATAAAAGCATAGATAGCAATCTCCGAAAACTCGAAAAAAAAGTTGTGAATACAGTTCCATAGAGATTCCATAGAGACAATTGTGAACCAAATAAATTCAATATTTATTGGCAAACCCAGTATTCTCTCATCAAAACGCACCTTTGAAAATTACTATTAAAAGCAAAGGCAGTAATCTCACTGTCCTTTCAAAAGCATGTACAGCAATTTCCATTACAACCAATCAAATGCAAGGGAATGTCACGCCACATGATGGCCGCTTCATAGTAAACAGACAGTTGGCGGTGATTTTCGTTACCTGGCCATTATATATCATTAACATGCTATTTAAATGTGGTAATTAAAAATTAATTAACAGTGATTGTTAATTAACAATCACTGCTGACCTGTTAATTAATTTTTAATTAATAAGATGTCGGCATTAAGTTTTATGGCAAACAAGCAATCTCTAATTTTGTAAGATGCAAAGGCAGTAATCTCCACCGCTTGGTAGCAAAAGCAGCAATCTCCTGATTTAAATATTAATTATCTTTTTATAGACATACATTGAAGAAAAACTGAGAATTAAGTTGTTCCCTGTTATCAAAATACTAAAAACATGTAATTTTTTTAGATTCTGACGAAATCTCCTTTAATTTTTATAAATTTTTGGGCTTTTTCTCAAAAACATAAATATGGGAGTTCGCTGCCTTTGCTTCTGTACCCGTCAATTAGAATTAACTATATTTGGGAGTGTGTACAATAATTATTGTTTTATTCGCAGTAAATTTATTATTGAAATAATTCAACGGGTCAGTCATTTATGGACTGCAAACAATGTGCACGAGGCTCGCAAGCCGCCGGTTACAAAAAAAGGAATCGTAAACAATACCTAGTAACAGTACGAAAGTATTTTTTGTTTACTGAAAATATTAAAGGTTAAACGACATTTATAATGAACAATAAAACAATATTATAATCTATTGCTTGTAGTTTGTTGTTAATATAATTAAGCAAGTTTAATCAATTTTCAGATCATTTTATCCAGTACAAAGCATATAGCTAAGAGTGGCATTTATGACTTTCTTCATCCATGGTTAAAGCAGGGGCTTTTGACAAGTACTGGTTAGTATTCAGAACATTATAAACAATCTCGTACCCTGACGATTGCTGTGTAGACAGATTCACAATATATTATTATATGTTATTAGTAAGAAGTCAATCAATTAAAAAAAAAACTAGGTAATGGGATAGTTGAGCATGGTGGTTGCTGAAACCAATTTGTATTTTTGAATTTCAATTTTTCGTTTGTCGATAATTCAATTATTTCTTCTTGTAACTGCAATTCTGATTCAGCATTTTTAAAACTCAATAGGAAATCTTCATTGCAAGGAGGATACCTTCTTTAGCTTCTTGCTCAATTGCTCCCCAATGGCCTTTACTTCGCATGGGGACAACATCACTACCCTCTAGAGTTCACAGAGGGGACGTTTGCGACCACTTTGGGAAACCATGATAGGTTATTTTATTACATATCGTGTGATATATCATATTATAGAATAGATATACGTATTTTTATTAGATATTTATAATAAATATTATGTGGACTTGTTTTTAAAAATACACGCTTCATATAATAAAATATCTAACTTAAAATTACCAGGTGGCACTGCCACCTGTCAATATTCTTCATTAGCTAACAATAAGGCCTTGTCCACATGGCGCGTTTTTACTTGCGCGTAAAAACTCGCGCGCATTCCAGGTACATGTGAACTCATTGAGCCGTCCATCTGTAATCGCCGCGCGCCACTGCTCGCGTGCGGTCGAGGTACATGTGACCTCATTGAGCCGTCCATATGCAAGACACGCATCATCTGGACAAGCTCTTGTACAATTTTTGTTATATCATAAGAATATCAATCTAGGGTAACAATATTCATAGCTAAAGAATGCATTGATTTGAATACCTACCAATGAGAGTGAGCGAAATGAATATAGGTATAGAAAAGCAATTAAGTGTAGCGCGTATAAGAGGGATGCAAGGTGGGTGTTCCATTTATGCGGTCGTACAACAAAGCCACAGGTGTGCGTCAGGAAAAGACGGCTTATGTGTTACAGACAGATATATACATCAAGGCAAATATATAATGCAATATTATAATTAACTCGTTGCCATACTGACCTGATAATCTATTTGTGTGTATCCTAAAACTGGCCGTAAGTATCACAGCCAGTAACTATCCATATTGCTTTAATTGAAAATACAAATTGTGTGCTAATTAAATAGGTGTGTTAGTTTTATCTACCTAATGAGATTAAAGAAAATCTTATTAATTGTAGGTGAAAAATGGCAAAAAAGAAGAAAAATCCTAACACCGGCATTCCACTTCAACATTCTGAAGCAATTCTGCAAAACATTCGATGAGCAGAGTACACTTTTGATAGATAGACTTCAATCTGAAGTCGGGAAAGAAGAAACCAACATCATTCCACACGTAACCCAGTTTGCTTTACACTCAATATGTGGTAAGAAAACAAATTGATTACCTACCTACAATTTGTCACTATGAAACATGAAACTTTACTAATGGCGAAAGGGTACTGATTGATACATGTAAGATTGGCAAAATTAGATTCCATTCCTTTTCCATATTTTAGACACAGCCGGCTTTTTGCTAAATAGGTACCACTGTTTTGTGAGGATTTTCATATGTTTAGGCTCCATTTGTAGGTATAGATATAAAATAAAGTGGTTAGGCCATTTATGTTCCCATTCCACTCCTTATCTCCTCACCCACCTCCTAATCCCCAGTGTTATTGTTACCAGACAATTAATAAGCAATTATGGATCATGAGAGACGGTGTTACAAGGAACATTGAGTTGCATCTCAACAGCGGGCTTCTAATAGCTTTCCGTCGCTTAAGTGATTAACTCAATAGATACAGACTCATTCAGAATCTATCATCATCATTCATACACCCTCACATATAATCCATAAAACTGTATCACAAAGTGCGTGAGTCTACGAACCGGGTGACAAAAAACAACAATACTGATACTCTAGTGACAGTTGAAACCAGACCACGGAGCCATCATACATCATCACAAAGGTCAGTGTCTGGCATTTTGTTCCATCGCCCCCACCCCTAGATCCGATCTCTTCATCTTCCCACAAAATAATTATAGTCCACTTTAAAAGCTCAACCAGAAAGTTTTTTTCAACCTCTTTGGTTCAAACTCTTCTAAATATCAGTTTTACACTTATCAAACTGACCAAAAATCACAGATGTATTAGATAATAAAACAATATTTTAGGTGCCCAGTAGCTACTGCTCCCTATATGAGCAAATGTGGTGCGGCATGTGGTGCTTGCTATATGGTAGTGAATTTATTATTACGTACATAAAAGTGGAATATTATTTATTATCCTATATTAATAACTACTTTTTTTGTAGCTAATACAATTTCGCTTGCACACTTTTCAACTCCACACGCAAGCAAAGACAGTAATTGTCCTGAAAATCTTCCGTCATATCTGAAATACTTAGTACCATATTTAAATAATTATTACAAGATAAAAAGAACTTTTTATATACCTACAACGTTTTTAAATTTTTTGTTGAATCATATAAACTTGACTCGACTAGCTTAAACGATCAAAAAAATTTGTACTTGATAGAAATACTGAATAATGAAATGTCATTTCATATTGATTTCCATTGAAACCAGTGATGCCAACCGTAATATAATTATAGTACAATACTATAATTTTGATTTCGCGAAAAATGTAAAATACTATAATTATACGCCAAATATACCAAAATACTATAATTTTAAAGCATTCATGACGAAAAATGTTCCTGTACTATATATTTTTCAGAAATACTATAATTTTTACGCCTTTGTACTATAATCAGCATATAAAAATATGGCAACACTGATAGAAACGCACGTATATATTATTTAATAATTTAGTTGCTAGGGCCCCCTAGCAACCAATAATGGTATCGAAATAACTTTTCATACAAAACAGAATTAACTAAAAATGAATTCAATTCTACTTAAAGATGGCTAAAAAAATGCATTGGCATCGTGTTCTGATATATTCTAAAAGTTTCAAATGTCTAGCTAGCCGGGAAGTTAGTTAAAAATCGATTGCAAGATTTGTACCGGACAAACAACCACCTGACAAATAAGAATACGACCTAAGAAAAACGTTGTAAAATTGGAGTATCCAGCGTGTTAAAATAAATAAGGTTCTAGGTATATATATATTATAAACATACATAACATATCTGAAAATAGCCTTTACGATTGCAATACATATACATATTATAATATGATAAATGAATGCATTAAAGTTGATGCAGTACCTACGTATGTGACAATTTGTTTTAATATCTACCTGTTATGAGTACCTAATTACTAACATTTAAATAAAATATCTTTGCGAGAAAAAATATGATTCCCTGACATTGTTGTTTATGAGGTAAAAACACTTTTTTTGGCCAAAAGTAATGACATTCAAATCAAATAAGGATAAAAAATACCTTGTTTACTTACTGAAACTGCAAACTTTACAAACGAAATTACAAACAAATAATTACAATTGTAATTGTTACAATAAGTGCTAATACTTTGATACAAACCTACCCTAAGTTTGATAATATTTATGATTTTATCACTTTAGCGGTCCATAAGTATAGAATAGATTCAATGGTCTACTATTCTAAAGTTTAAATTAGCTGCAGTTGATTTCGAATTATGGATTAATTTGTGGAAAACATTACAATGTCCTCTGCAAGGTCAAAGACATTATTATTACAAAGTCTCACTCACACTGTTCTATATTCAAAATCACTAATTTATTGATTTCAGAAACTGCAATGGGAACTAGCCTCAGTTCAAATGACAACACCATAAGTGCATACAAGAAAGCCGTTCATGAAATAGGAGAATACGTTCTTTATAGATTGGTCAGAATTTGGCTAATCCCAGATTTTATATTCTCGTTGACGTCTGTCGGGGTCAAACAAAGTAAAGTACTTCCAGTACTGCACAACTTCTCCAAAAATGTCATTGAAGAGAGGCGTAAATCTAGAATTGAGAATGCAGAAGATTTTCCAGACATTGAAGAATCATTTCACGATGATGCTAATGTAAAAAAGAAACGTTTGGCCATGCTGGATTTATTATTGCAGGCAGAGTCTGAAGGAAAAATTGATGATGAGGGGATACGAGAAGAAGTAGACACGTTTATGTTTGAGGTAAGGCTTCATTTACATCAGGGATTCCCAACTATGCCTCGCATCCCTAGGAAATGTTTTGTTAACCGCTTCAGCTAGTTTTCTCACTATATGAGGCTGTGATAGACAGGCCGCACATACAATTTTTGCGAGTTATCTCGTCCAACTATAAACTCAAATTATTAGCCACTGTCGATTGATTTGCATAATCTAAAAGATCAAACACACAGTGACATCTGTTTGAATAATTATGAAATACTACGCCACAAATTATCAGTATTACAACTATTTTGTAGCGCATCAGTATTGTAGCTTACAATGTGTGTTGTTAAAAATCTGCGGCCTTTCAGATACTGCAATAGTAATATCGTGAGGCATAGAAAATTTGGTTAATGTTTACACCCCTCTACAACAGTAATATCATATTTAAATGTATATACCTAAGTATATTTTTTTTTAACAACGGATTAAATCACCTACATACAGTACTTAACTACTGCGGGTGAACGAATTTAAATTAAATCAAAATAATAAAAATTAACTCAGTTTAAGTGCACATATTGTGTAATTGGATGTAAATAATTTATTTAATGGTAATTAATTCAAATCATGAAACTTTCTCGCTGATTGACAAAAGAGAATTGAATCCAGATTCACACAAGTATATCGTTGAATAGGGAAGTCTTAGGAACATAATATTTAGTTCTGAACACCAAAACTCCTTCAAAGTCTTGCACATCGAATTTGAAGAGATTTGTTCACAAAATCAATAAGATTTTCTTCAGGTCATACCATCTGACATTTTTGGCAAATTGTAGAAATATGGATCCATGATCTAATCTCCATTAGTTCCCTCTTTTTCGTACTACCTTCAATGCCATCTCGTTCCGCCATTGTTGGGAACCTTTGATTTACACATTATATTATAATATCCCTGTACAATTATTATTCACATGACATAAAGATAATTAAATATTCACTTTATTTGTTTTGTAGGGGCATGATACAACATCGATGGCCATATCTTTTTGTTTGATGTTAATGGCAAATAACATGGATGCACAGGTATAGCACAAAAAACAATATTATAATTTGCATTAAATATAATTGCAAAAAATAATACAGAAGCATAGTTTGTTGTTATTACAATTATTCTCTTACAAATATTATTCATTTGCGTCATATTGTGTTGAGCTGGTACTTATACATATTCACTAAATGTGTTTTTTATTAACTAACCTTTTTGTTTTTTTTCCATTAACCTTGTAATGTAAACTGTAAAATAACACATAAAGCATAATATTATAATGACATATGATTTAAATGTAATAGTTACATAATATGAGGAAATAATTACACGTTTTGGATTATCATTACATTCCTAATTTTAATGAAATTTAAAAATAAGTTTCCTGTTACTGCAATATACATACCTATATGTTTTACTTGTATTTTTCTTCTGTAATCTTAAATTTCGAATTTTTCGAATAAAACGTCTGCATTTTGACATCAAATCTTCTAATTACATGATGTCACAATCATTAGAAAAGGCGAAATTATCTTTTTCAAGGTGGAGCATTGTCTTTACAGCCTTTTGTTATAAGAGAAGTGACTTTTAGCTATTTGCCACAACCATTGGGTTAATGATCTAAAATCACACATTGAAAAAAACAACATTTGGATTTGATTCAACAGCACAATTCAAATCCACTGTCCACCGATAGAAGTTCACTGCAAATAGTGGTATGCATTACATTTCGACCTAGAGTCACTTTGTACCACCCAGGGATGTTAGATTTTTAACTGTCTTGTAGCAGTAACAGGTTAAAAATTGGAAAATACTTTCATTGAAAAACACAGAAAAATATTCCTTGCACATCACTGATCCAATACATCATTAAAAAGGCTCAGTCCGCACAGTAGTAATACTAAAATTTCCGTTGGTAGTTTTTTAGTGTTAGATTAGGTTAGGATCAGGTTAAACGGATTCAACTTAACAATTTAATTTAGTATCTAGTTTACTTATGTAATGTAGTAGTTTTAGAATATAATCTAATCATTTGCAAAGCAATGCCTAGATGGAGCTAGTCGTGATGTAACCGTGACGGCAAAGACAGCGAGTAAAAAGTAATTTAATATATCAATTTTGTCGGCACAGGTGCGTAGCCTGTGTTGCCGTCGTAGCGGTGTTGAGAATAAAATGTTTAATGAATATAAACAGTGTTTCTTATGTTACGTATACTTTATTGCAGCATAACAGTAGTGGCATCTGCTAAAATTTACATGTTGTTTTTTCAACATCTGTTTGATCCAGGGAAAGGACTTCATGGCTTAAACTAATGGCTAACAATCATTTCTCATATAAAAAAAAAAAACAGTATTAATTATTACCTTCATCTCCAGCGAAAATAGTAATTATTTATCTTAACTGATTACAGGATAAGGTAGTTGCGGAGCTTGACGAGATATTGGGTGATTCGACTCGTCCGGTAACAATAGATGATCTGAACAAAATGAAGTATCTAGAAAGATGCATCAAAGAAGCGCTGCGCCTCTATCCAAGTGTCCCGTTTATAGCAAGACAGATAACAGAAGACGTTCAGCTGAGTAAGTTTAATGATAATATTCAGATAAAATACATAACTCGTCACACTCCCAAAAACGATCCTATTTAAAAAAAATCTTCAACTGAGTTCCCTTTGGACATACAAGCATACAAGGACATACTAATTTTGAATCAAAGATGACGTCAGGATTCCTCTTTTGTTTTGAAAGTTTTTTAAATTCAACTATTTTTTATTCAATTAATTAGCTTTTACACGAGATTTAAGAAGATAAATTTAGTATTCTTTTAATGACATGCTATCCATGACACAATATTTATTATCTATATTTAGATAGATACATGTTAAGATTCCTCTTCAATTTGTATGCATCTGTGATTTATGTACTATCACCTTCCATGGCACTATAAACATGTCAGAATGAAAAGGATTCAATATCTCACTTCTGTATCCCTTGAATCAGCCATATGCCGTAGTGCTGAAAATATCATATAGACTTGCTCAGCCGTCAGTTCAATTTGTGACATTATGTATTCTATGTATCACTGTACCTATCTATATACCTAATGACAATCTGCCAAATCAAACGAGAAGAAATCTGAATTAATTTTGAGGCCCTACTGTAATAAGTAATACACATTCTACAAATACCTACTTTCCTTATTATAAAAGATCCAAAAGAAAGATAGAAAAATCTATGAATGCTTTGTTATTGAACATTAATTTTTGACAGGATAGATTGGAGATTGGTTGAAGATATTAATAACTTTGACCTAACACCCATCACCTTTGATGCAATTGTTACAAAGTATGTAGTGGTAGGTAATCTTTTAACATATCAAAACCAAAGATAATTAGTGCCTACAGCAATTTCAAGTACCATAGAAATATTTTGTTTGGTAATTCATCTTGGTTGAGAATTTTAATACACTAGCCGTGATCAGCGGCATTGTAAAGGTAAAAAATAAAGAGGAAGAACACCCATATGTTTTGAATAGTAGTGTCTTCATTTTGTAAATCTTTCATAGTAGCCCTCTTGCGTTGTGAAATAGGATAGCATTTTACTTTTCCAGATTTTTATATTTAGTATAAAGACATACAAATTTGAAGCTCAATAACTATTTCCAGGTTAAGTACAGCTATTTCATTAAAATAGTGCCCGTGTTAATATCAAATAAAGATAAAATTAATTGGTTGACATTGTCATTGAGAAAATTTGTAACGAAGACTAGAATAGCTTCACTATTCATGGATTTCAAAAAACTTAGAAACATGATTCCCTCACACCAAAATACTTGTCCAGAAATAATAAATGTTAATGCAGACTAGAGATGGGAAAACTGGTTGATTTTGAAGACTAAGTATATGTACTTACTACCAGTATAAAAAATACTTAGTATAGAAACTTGTTCCAAAATACTTACTAGATTTGGAATACTATATAGAGCGTTTGGCGTGCGTATGCGACAAAAGTTTCATATTCAACTGAAACTAAAACTAACTCCATATTAGTTTTTGATATACGTATCAGCTCAGGGAACTCGGACTGTGTATCGGCTTCAATAGAATCGCTAAAAATATGCTGAGCTCTGCTTGTCGAAAAGTTCCATTTATTATAAAATTTTAAACACATTTTAAATTTATGAGTTGTTTTTCTGTTATGTTGCAATATTCTTGTTAACAAAAATGAATAACAGTGATTTTTTTTTAATTTTAAACATGTTTTGAGCGGTCATAACAAGCCTAAGCCTGTGCGTCATCTCACCACTGTGCTGCGACAAAAAATTTATGACTTATTATTCATACATTCGAACACAATAGACTAATAAATTAAAATATACCTATATTCAAGTGCTATCTCGTTCGCGCGCATTTAATGTCAATAGTCTTGAAAGTCTACCAACTGGCGAGTGCACAGAACAGCGACTCGCGATGATATCATCACAAGTTTTTTGGAATAAGTTTATTGGGCCACACCGATGACATTATTAATGGACAACGCACTCAATACAGTAGCATGCAAGTAAATTCGTGCATAGCGACATTCGCACATGTATAGGTAAACATTACGCAATTTCCATTATGCGATATCACGCATCGGGAATTTATAGCAATATGACCTTTATTGTAATGGCATTAGAACAGTGTTTCTAGTGTCAATGTTCATTTGAGCAAACCCGTTCGAACCGAACCATTCGGCAGACCCGACAAAAAGCATCGGGAATTTATAGCAATATCACCTTTATTAATGGCGTTAGAACAGATTATGCCATTCGGCAAAGCCGACACAAAGGTGAGTGTCATTTTTTTTCCAGATGCTTCGTCCATATTAATGTCATTGGGCCACACATACTGAGTATGGGTAGTTTCATCCTAAACTTAAGTACTCAAACTGGTGACAGTATTTCCAACTCACCTCTAATACAGACATTGTTTTATCATTGGAATTTTAATTTGATGTATTTGAAATATGATTTTTTCACTTTCAATATTTCTGAAGAACCATGCACATATACTGAAGAATTACACGTGACTCTCGAACCGTGGTCTACCAATCTCTGGCATGGGATTAACATCAACTGTTTGATTGATTGTAATGTTATCAAAAATAATTCCTACAAAACTAAACTAATTTATTCTATAAACGTTTTATTATGAATATACTTAAGTCATTATTGTGCTATCAATAGACAGTTTTTTTTGTCATAAAAATGAATTATCTATGCACTGTAAAGCAGGTTTATCTTTAGGATATCTGAGTGTTAATACATAATATAATATGTCATGATTCAGCATATTATTTATATCATAAGAAACAGAGTATTAAGTAGATAATCTTCTCTCCGGCTTTAAGTGATATAATAACGGCAATGAATATTTCAGGGGATCGCACTAAGGGTCATATGCAAATATGCTGATTAACAAAAAATAGCATGGCAACGTTGCTTTTGATAATCGAAAGTGCTGGCACTTTTAAAATTTCTGTAATTTGTAAAACTATTTTTTAATTGAGATACAAAAGTATGAAAACTGCACAATATAAATAATTAAAAGTTTTTAAAATAATTTAATCGTTGTTTTATCAGTGGTTTAATTGAATAAATGCATGCACTGTGGATATACTGATATTTTTTATTTATTGAAATGGCAATATGTTCTTCATGTTCAATATTGTTTCATTATTCACAAGTCTAGTGTATATATATTAAAAACATCCAAATAATTGATTCCAATGATCTTTATTGGTTGTTGTTTGCGTAGATAATTGGTAATCGATACAATTTTGCTTTGTTTAAAAGGGGTAAAAGACATTCAATACTATATTTAGGTACCTAGGTACTTGATTTCTGTTTACATATTATTTTATTGTTGATTGCCGAGTCTTCACTACTGGCATTTATTACGCAAAAGTATAATTTAATTTTAAGTATGTTCAAATATTCATGAGTGTCAAAACAATGCACATGAAACATTGCTATGGCAATAACAATGATGTTGTGTGAATATTGCATTTTTATACTGTACTCCTAACCTTATACTGTATAAATTCATTGTATGGTGCAAAATTAAAATGCTTTTTTCTGATATATTTCCAGAAGACTATTTGGTACCGGCCGATTCAGTCTTTCACATCCACATTTTTGACATGCATAGGGCTGCGAGTCTATATCCAGCGCCAGATGTCTTCGACCCTGACAGATTCACCATTGAAAACTGCTCAAAGCGACATCCTTTTGCTTACATTCCATTCAGCGCTGGTCCCAGGAATTGTATCGGTAAGATATATCTTTTTTTACCTTACCCAATTCGAACGGAGTATACAGACCCCTAATATAATTGTATCTATATTGGTTTTTAATAGAACGATGGATGATAAGTTTTCATGAAAAGAGGAAGGAAGTACCTACAATATAAAATCTACAATGTTATGACATAGCATGTGAAATCTTTGATTTGTGGTGGCATTTGAACAGCAGCCCACGAACTTCATATCCCTGTTCATAAATAAGATGACTATTTGCACCAGGAGTAGACCTACCAGTAACCCAACTCCTCTGGAAGTACATTGTAGATCTAAACCACATACACTGTGGACATACTCAATGTGCTTATAACATGGGTAATGTAAAAAAAAAGTAAATTACCATGTTTGGCTTTAAGCGGAGCATATTAAACTCCACGGAGTGGAGGTTGTTTTAACAGATTTTTTGTTTTTATGAGAGGATTTTTGCTCAACCTATTAGGTTCGTGGGTTCAACACATTGACAAAACAACACGTCAATTTTCTAGAACTGGGATTCGAACCCAAGACGCACAACTTTGTAAAACGTCACGTTACCGCTCGCCCATCGCAGGCGCCAACATACATAAGAGGCGATGAAATCCCACTCCTCTTATGTGAGTGCGGAGAAATCTAAACCGCTGATCATGTTTGTTGAGATCTGCGCCATGTATGCCTTGCCTTCCCTGGAGGTCTCTCTTTCATTCACCAAGTTAGTGAAAATGTACAATCTTGGATTGAGGTTTTACAGGTGGCTCTGTAGTGTTGTTGACATTGTGATTTTGTTAATGTATGTCTCAATGCTGTCGCCAAAACCCTGATACCATACAAGTGAATGAATGAGCTTGTAACGGTTGCCAAACTTAAATTTAAGAGTCAAATGAGGAATTAATTCAGGCAGTCGATTTAAAATTTCAATATCATTTCAATGTGAAATAAACAATATTATTTAATTTGACATTGGAGGATTACATTCACACAGTATGTGAAAAAAATAAAGAAAAGTATGTAAAGGGCATACATAAATCATAAATAAGAAATATGTCATTTTTATTATGTACGTAGGTATTATAAAAAAAGAATGCTCAAAAATATATTTAATATCAACAGACATTGGGCAAAAAAATATTTTAAATAATAATAGAAACAGTGGGTCCAAAAGTCATAATCTTAAAAAGTAATAAAAGAATGCATTCAATGTAATGTTAGAAGTATTTTGGTATTAAATGATTAATAGATTATACCTGTGATATACCTGTATCATGGTACAAATTTGGCCACAGCAGTGTCAATATAATTTACAATAATGTTTTAACATTAGTGTTCGATATTCTGCATTTTTATTTTTAGATTGGTTAGGTTAATCGTCTTGACATGCTAATATTGGCTTGCCATGTCTGGGATAGGTTCGGGCTATCCTGGATTTAAATAATTATCTGGCTTTAAGATTTTCTTTACACAACTACCTACAGACATTTTAGAACATATTAAAAGATGCATTGAATGAGTCATTTTTGAGTAACAACTAACACAGTACTCGTGATTGACACAGTTTGAGTAGACAGTAAACATCAATAAATTGATACCCAGCAACACTAACACGCGGACTATCATGTGACGTCACAGTAAACTGCCGCTACAGGAAAGGTGTGTAATGTCGTTTTTCTTGGTGTTTAAAATGTTATCAGACTGATGCTCCCATCCTGTAGCACATTTTGAACCTTCAAACGAACATTGTCAGGTCAGCAAAATCTGCTGAAATCACCAAAGCAACAATGTGGTCACCTTACATTGAACCGCACTGCATCGACACCCGTATGATGTTTTGAACGTTTTTATCATATTCTAGATGTCTACACTTTTTCGAATCATGTCAAAATCATGTTTTTTGTTTTTAGTGGTTGGCACTATGTATTTTCTATAAGAATATTGTCTCTTATCTATGGTCTCCAGGTTGTTTTCTGTTCAAAATATTATCTATGGATATAATATTGCGAGTAATTTTAACGTACGCACAAGTAGAAACTGTTAAAATTAATTGAAATTAGCATGCATAATTAATAATATTTCAAAATACTAATACATTGAAGTTGGCACTCTCTATAATTGAATTTAGAGAGGTGGTGATCATTCAAAATATTCTGCAAAATGACGAAACCATAGACTAAATTTGTAGCCGTGACAGCGTGATAGTGACGTGACATGCATCTCAATGTGATCACAACTTAACTTTCCTTATTAACCTCGTTAATACTGTTGAATTGCCAAAGTTATGAACTGCGAGTCGCCTGCCTTGCTACCCAGGATGCCCATCGGCGGTTGAGGACCGTCTATGTTACTGTGTGGTCTTCCGCCCATTAAGGTTTATCAAATTTTAACAAATGTTGAGATACATTCTTCTTGTAAGAGGTTGTGGAGCTCTAGGATATGTTGTATACACCATTCGTCTTCTTCTATTCTAGTGTGGGGCCATATATCCTACAAAACACCTTTCTTTCAAATACATTAAGCGCTTGTTTATCGACCATGGTGAGAGTCCAACATTTTGATCTGTAGGTCAAAATTTGGTTGGATCAATGTCTTATAGATTTAGATTTTATAACAAAACATACCAGAGTTTGGTTGATCTTTTAGACAAAAATAGCAACCGTAATTGTATTAGCGGGTATCTGCAACACTACAAATCCCCAGCTCTTTCAAATATCCTGACCCCTGCTTCTCTCTGTTACACTACACATAAAATCGCAACCATGATATTTTGGTTGTATAATAACAATATTGACAGTTGACAATAATAAATTAACAATTAATAATGTACATTTTAATATTATTTTAATTTGTTTCAGGACAAAAGTTTGCCCTCCTCGAAGAGAAGTCAATCATATCATCCATCTTAAGAAACTTTATTTTGGAACCAATCACAAGACCGAATGATATCATTTTCTCTGGAGATTTAGTTCTGAGAAGCAAGGATCCAATAAAAGTGAAATTCATCCGACGGAACCCTGAGAAAATGTAGTCATTTATATAATATTACAACTCTTTGATGGGAAATATGTGCCAGTTAGAAGTTACTGTATGATTTTCTTCAACCAACAACTTACCCAGTGATCTACTAGCATGATAAAAAAATTAATATTTACGATGATTACACCGACCATAGCATAGCATAGGGTTACCATACATGCTCTTTTCGCCACACATGTCCTCTTTTGAGGCCTGAAATTTTTGTCTTTGAGTTTTTGAAATAACATACTTATCTAAAAGGGTCCATTTTTCTAATCGCTTTTTTTATTTTGAGGCCTACCGGTGAATTGAAAGGTTGGTTGCGCACCAATTCGTTAGACTCTGTGGTAGGAGTAGGAGAGGTATATATATATGGTTACCGCTTTGAAAAGTAAATTTCAATTAAAACGTTAAACAAGGAACTATAACTTACTGCAATTTGTGTGTTAGGAAGCCAAACATATGGTGTTAAGAGTTGCTTTTTAAATTCATTGCAAAATAAAATATTGTTTAAAATTAAACCACACCAAAATGAAAGTGTCAATTAAATGAATAATTGCGGCAGTGGGAATTGATCGAATTCAATTGCTCTGGTGACCAAATTGATTAAATCGACATTGATGTTAAATATGCGATTGTAAATTCTACAGAACTATTTTCGTCTTTCTGCTAATGAGGACTTATTCTCAAATAATTCAGAATTACTATCATATGAAAAAAAATC
Organism: Rhyacophila brunnea; assembly: GCF_057557595.1. Taxonomy (NCBI): domain Eukaryota; kingdom Metazoa; phylum Arthropoda; class Insecta; order Trichoptera; family Rhyacophilidae; genus Rhyacophila; species Rhyacophila brunnea. The sequence goes on from NW_028232859.1 coordinate 45,207,614, forward strand.
ACGCTTACAAAACTTAAAAATATTTTTAGTGTTTGGCTCTAAGTCAGGCCAAAACATTCAAATCAGATCCAATGCCCTAAAAATAATAACCACATTTTATACACAGAAGTCCATGAACTGTAATCCAATATTAAGAATAAAATGCTTATAACTTTTCATACAAATAAGCAGTAACAGGTTTGAATTGCTTGAGGTGTTGTATGATAACTGTCTGAGAAGATTACTCCTAAAATCATTTTTTACTTGTATGTATCACTCGTACTCTTTTAATCCTCCGCATCTTAATTCTATTATACCCCGTTTACACGTGCATGGATTTACTGCTGATAGTATGTATTAAGTTGCAAGATTGCAAGCATGTATCAAAAAAGTTCAGAAATTTCTAAATTTACACGCAATCATTAGTCCTTGCATGGCGGTGCGCATGCGCAGTAGAACGATAGTAGCGAACCTGGCGGAAGAAATACGAACTACACCGCACAGGGTATTTTAACGTCTACCGATTATTTACGAACTTGTCCAAACCTGTCAAATAGCACCGATGACAACATAGCGTCACGCTTATGTTTGAAGAATGAGATTGGAGAGACGGTCAGCATTTTTACGTGTAAACAGTTATTATCGCGATACTTTAAAATACACACTATTGGTGCAAGTAAATCCATGCACGTGTACAGGCACTATTAAACTGTTTTTATTTGTTGTAATCTAAAAACCTAACTTAACATTAACTATCAGATGTATTCACTTTTCTAATAACCATGATATGGTGGTGCTTAACTCTAAATAACATAGTGCATTTGCTATTTTTTAATCTTTGTTCCCACCGTTCTTGAAGGTTTCAAGAAATTGTAGATAGTTGTAATGTAATAATACCTACTTAATATTTTTTGACTATGATAATGGGAGTGTTTATGCGCAGCAACATGGCTAACAAATAAATAAAAATAATACTTGGTCAATTAGCCAGAGCATCATAGTCATGTAGTGAATGGGAGGGTTTGTATTATAAGCTTATACTGAATGCTTTGACCAGTAATGAGACTAAGAAAGTACTGTTCTGGATCAATGAAAACAATTGTGATATTTCTAAAAACTTCAAATATAGTTTCTAAGCAAGTACTGCTTTTATAATTTAAATACATATTTATATGAATGTAAAAAATAGTTTATGTATAATGAAAAATACACAAAAAATAAAAAAAATCTGGTTTTTCTGAAATTTTCACTTGGATTCAAATGAAAATGATGTACCTACACCAAAATGAATGCAGTATGCGTTATCGGAAAAGAAATTTACTTCAAATTAGGGATATACAAAGTGAAGTGTCTTTTATATGACTTAAGCTATGTGCTCACCATACGAGGCTGCCTCTCAGAGTAGCTGTAGAATGTGTGTACAAGCCTTAAGGTAATCGTAATACATAATGGTTTAACTTGTTGAATATCTCATGTTAGATTCACAAACTTCAAAACTACATCTGACATGGCATCTTAGATTTATTTTATTAAAGGATGATTATAATATTATTATTATAACTTTGATGGATTTAAAAAAATCTCGATTATGATGAAAGACGCATATTCTTGAACCTAATGAATATCTTGTGATATCCTACAATAAGTTTTATTTAAATTATTATAACTAACTATTGACCTCTTTAACACTCCCGTTGCCACGATGGTCTCGCAGTTTAGAAATGACCTTAAATCATAGATACCCCACTTATTATTATGTATATAAACGTCTACTTTTAGCTATTTGTAGATAAAATATTTAGGCATAAAAAGAAAAATATATAGGTGGTTGAATTGAATGTTTTATATGTAAAATTAATCATTTTTCGAAAGTCTAATCAATATTTTGATAAGACAGTGATAGGGCTATCTAGAAAGATATACGTTAGAGAAACGCGCATAATAGTAATGTAAACATGAGACACTATTTTAAAATGTCATTTGTTAGTCAGAGATAGAAATGTATGTCTTTGTTCAACATAATTCTGTGAATAATGCAATCAGTTATAGCCTCCCATAATATATCGAACCTTGAAGTATACATTGTTCAAATACATCTGACGATAAACGCCAAAGCAACCCTTAACGCAATGTTATTAGTGTTCATTTTACCGTGTTAACTTCGCTACATGTGGCGTTTATTCATAAACAATTAACGAAAAGGATCCAATGCTATTGACCATTGTCTAGTCAAGTCATAAAACCTTTTTTCCCGGATTTAGAATACAGACCCTTGCTACAAGGTTTGTAAAGATTACATCAGTTTGTGGGACATAGGCAATTGAAAAAAATTCTCGAGCGGGCTAAATAAAAACAGCACAGCATGTGGCGTGGCGTATTCACATGTTCTACATGTTTATACTATTATCATATTAGGCAATGCAATATGTTAAATATTGGCAAGGGTAATATTATTTCATTCTGTTTTAGAATTTTAGGAAAATAATACAATGCGATAAATTTCATAATATTGATGTACCTACCCATTCAAATGTTGTATTCAAACCCAAATATTAAACCCGTTTAAATAAATGCCCTGCATTGAAATCAGACAGCTACAGAAAATGTAGGTATGTTCTAATGACTAGCATCAATAATAATATATTTGTATCTATAGTTAACTGTAGCTTTGTAAATTGCGGTGCGGTGCGGTTAATACGATATTCTAAAATATCCTTTTTTTGACGATATTACTAATACCTACCTATATTAGTTTTTTTTAATTATAAAAGATTATAAATGAGACATTATTTTGTTGGTCCATGGTTGAACCGTAATAAATTGTATTGTCGTCGTAAATCACTAATAATAGCTTTCATCCGAAAATAATAATGAGTCAGCAAATGCAATTTAAGTGCAACTAGGTAGTACACGTGGAGTTTCTTTTGTTTATGAAGTAGACACACAGTTGCAAAAAATATTTTATAGTGTTTGCAGCATTTTTATTTTTTAATTTTACAAGTACCAATAATAAAATTATAAAGTAGGTACCTACTTACATACCTAATATGTAAATAAATAATCATAGTGAACCTGTTGTGTTTACATGATATTGTGTTATAATATTATATATTATTATTAACTATATATAATAATATGTCCATAATATCGGTGGATTGTATGTAGGTACAAGAAATTCATATTAAGATTACTGAATCATTCTAATTTCATAAGTACTTACCAAATAATATTATTATATAAATAAATATTATCATACTCAATCTGATGTAGGTATATACATAATAATATACTATTATATTATTTCTCAGTGGTGAAGTGTGGAGGTAGACTGTTAAGATCCGACATAAATAGTGCATTGTGAGTCATACGTACCTATTTGTTTTTATTGAACTAATACTACAATAATTTACATAATATGGTGTTATATAGTTTTTAAAAATCAGATAAACCCAGGCCGAAATAAAACCATAATAGTTTCGGTACGCTTTGGGCAATCCTACAATTTTGTGCACACTTTTTCATTCATACTTCTCTTTTCGTTAAATATAAAATACATATTATTATTACACGTCATGTTGTTGGTATTTTTTAACTCTTCAAGTGAAGCGCCTAGTTTCAGAAGCCCTAAAAAGGTTTTCATAAAATTTTGAGTTTGATATATATTTAGATATATGTTTTTGTCCACTATATATTGGACAAAATGTAAGCAATAAAACTTAATGTGTTCATTAAAATATATCGAAGCCAATATTATTTCATAATATGCTAGGTATCTATTATTTTATGTGGCGAACGTAATAACGAACGCCTGCACACGTGTTATTCTACCTTACAACACCCTCGTCCGCTTCGGATGAATTAGCCATCCCCACTCTCCGTGAAATGACAGCGTGTGTTCGTTGTTCCATTTAAAACAGATCGAGACACACCGTGGTTTGGTTATGACGTACATTTATCGATGTCCGATTATTATACACGATTATAAGATAATTGCATGTGATATACACAGAATAACATGTTAAACGATGACTAAATAGTATTTAAAAACATACTTTACCTTTTGAAGCAATCAATTAGCTTTTAAAATGCCTTAAAATGCCAAATTTCTAGCGGGACACTGAGTGGACGGCATGGGAACGGGCGTAATTTTTTTACCATGGTAAGGGAAAGGTTAATAATAAAACTATATTTTTACTGCGAGAACTCTTACTAATTATATTTTTTGTTTGTCAGAAATAGTTTCACCTGAAAAGTGGTACCAAAACAAAAATAATAATATGGAATTGAAGAGTGACATTCCAAACTGGCCTTAGTCCAAAATTACAAATGTTCATGTTTTGATGGAATCCGATAGAGTGTGCTGAGATCTTTATTCTCACTAAAACTTATATTTTACAAAAAATCCTAAGTCTCTTAAATTTGATGTCGAAATGTGCCCTTTTTTCTCAAAACAGCATTAAGGTAACGGTTGATTCTTTCCAAACTGGCCTAAGGATATATGCGCATGCGCAGTTGAACTTTTTTTGCTACATTTACGCTCCAAGCGGCCATAATATAATATTGTAACACGTCAGATTAGAAATGTCAGACGAAATATTAGAGAATTTGTGTTTTATAAGTTCATGTGCACATCAGTAAACTATTTTTTTATTGAAGATGAACCTACATTGTAGTATTATTATATAATATATTATTATGCTGTAAAAGTTACAATGTTTACCTTTTTATAAAAAAATGCAATAAAGTGAAAGACATTTTATATTATTTCTATTCATTAATCATCCCAACAGACCTGTCCATGACCACATTCTATTACACAATCATAATTGTAAACACAAAAGACACTCAACTTTACTTTATTGTGTCCCAAACTGTACTTAGTACAGACTTAGGGCCATTTTGAAAAAAATACTTTACTATACTTTTTAATGTTATTTATTTATTATGTTTTCGAGTCTTTGAATTTTCTATGAAATTGCCAAACATAGTACCGAAAAATTAAGAGGTAAATTGCAAATCACAAAAATATGATTATCTCAAAATCAGATTTTTAGACTTAGGCCTGTTTGGAATGTCACTCTTCAATTATTACATGAATTTTATTTATAGACATAAATTTATTTATAGAAGCATTGAAGCTTGGAGGCCTTAAGACACCTAAGCCCTAGAATTTATCAATGAAGATGGTTCGCTAGCATTACAATCGCAGAACAAACATAAAAAAAAATTTAAATATAAAACTCCAATATAAAACTTTCTTTTCATCTTATAATTTATTAGTGCTACACATAATTTTTACATATTATCTTTTTTTGTTTTGGAGTTTCATTTTGCATATAAAGTGTATGAAACATTTTATGGCTACTTTGTGTACGAGGATCTGAATATATTTGTTCGTATATTATAACATTTATAAATGTTAATAGGGTTTTATTAAATAATAACTTTATGATTATCTTTTACACTAAATTATTTTATATAATAATAATATAATATTATAATACATACAATCAAAAAAATTATAATGCAATATTATTATTTACAATATGTATACCAAAATTATTTATTAGTAGGTAGGTACTTACAAAAAGGAGTTGTTAGTGGTTATAATAGTTTGTACGTTTAATCAAATATTAATTGTATGTATGTTTACTGACAAGGGTTAAAATGATCGTCATCTATGAAGTTAGCATCATTCAATGTGATTATACAATCTGTAATAGGAAAGAAAGATCCAATTTAGCGAGAAAATTATACTAGTACCTACATGATTGTTTCCACTAATCACAGATAACATCAAAAATAAGATTGGACTTATCAACAGCAAAAAATACAAGATTTGCAGCAAGAGAAAAACTAATTAACTAATATCAATAATCAACATGACTAGGTTTTCATATGAAAAATAAAATGAATATGTATGTGATTATTAATTATTGAAAGTATGGAAAAAACCAGAACCTAAGACTACTTATTAAGTACCTGTGTACTTATTTTGATGTTATGCTAGGTTGTGTATTTAGAATTTTTCAAAAATACATTCTAGAAGATAATATATGAAATGATAATAAATGCATATGGATTTGATACTACTTCATGGTCTATCAAATTTTATATTGTGAGAAGAAGAAAGTTTGATTAAAAACAATATTTGTCGATGAAGTTTTCAATATTAGTAATGGATGAATATCCTTTGCCGAGTACTAAAGCTCAGAAAATCCTGGTTTCACAGCATTTTGCGACGACTTATCTCTGTGAATCTGGGATTTCGGTGGTAACTGTAATAAAAACCAAATGTCACTAAAAACTATGAAGGAATGGGAAAAAGGGGAAAATGTATTATAAAATTAATATCAAAATTTGAGAAAACGTAAAAGAGTCCACACTATTTTACAGGGCCCCACGAACTAACACGATCCCCTTGCCATCCCTTGCCAGACTTTCAAGATGGCTGGCAATTATGATTTATGGCTATATTTATGTTAAATGGAATTTAAGTGTGTATTGCGATTAATGATTATTGCAACCCAGGTACCTATGGCCTATGGTCCATAGATGCTGAAGAACCCCCGCATCGCCCAAAATTATCAATAATTTAATCAAGTACTAAGTATATAATAATTTTATGTAGGTGCTTATTATGCTGACATTAGGGAAGCCGAAAGCCAAACGATTATCTGATTGACCTCGTATAAGATGGAAGGATAGTATCAATTTGGATTTAAAGACCTTGGGTGTCCTAAACTGGAGAGAAGTGGCTTTGGACAGACCTGGATGGAGGCAGATGCTGGAAGAGGCCAAGACTCACAAAGGGTTGTAGCGCCACGAAGTGAAGAAGATTTATTAAGTATGTAAATTGTATTATAAATTTTACTTAACTTCACAAAAGGTTCTATATTACTATATTAATGACGTATTTCCAAATATATCAGAACTATTAAGCTGCAATGCGACATACCATAAGTCTTCATCATCCACCTGTCAAGATTCAATTAGTTACATAACCTTAAGCAGATATGTAGCAAATAGTACAATATATATTATATGTATTTTTCAACAGCATCCCTACAAGCAAAGGTCACTGTACACCACTGGTAGGTAAGTAATAAATTTTTAAAAATGTCAAACTTACTCCTTTTTTCATTTGCACACATAATTACTAGTCATAACACCAAAAGATACACTTTGTGATGTTTGGAATGACATACTTAACATTATATTAATTGATTGCATTAATTTAATTATTTCACACATAATATTATATCACTCAATGAAGGTTGAATACTCACATCGAATTCACTGGAGCCACTTTGGGTGAGTTCACCCGTGTAACATAGTTTTTTGTACATTAAAGCCGAATCTTTTGGCCTTCTGGGCAACTTAGGATCAGTTATGTTGACTGAGTAAAATCCAAATCTTTCACTAGAAACAAATTTAAAATACATTATATTTCAAATTAAGAACATAAGATTTTCATAATATTATGACAGATATTATTAAATGATATGAAAACACATATTATGTATTATTAATGCAATGAGAAAAAATATTTTATTAAATCCGCAAATACAAGTAACTCTTGTTCATCACATTTGCCACATAGGTACCAGGAATCGTCACGACGAGTGGAATCATGCGTATGATCAGATTAGGTATTTGACAGTTATCGACAGTTTAACATAATAAGTGCAGACAGGCTAAGCAGGATATCCTATGTAGAGATTTTTTTTGCAACGAGGAACAAAATAAATGTTATTTTTTTAGTTTACTGTAAAGATATGTTAGTTTTATAACATCTATAATGTTATTAATTTTGTTTAGTTTATTAATAGTGTTTTCATAATTTAAAACATTTTGTTTTTAAAATCCCTCATTGATTGCAAAATTTCGAGACAGTATCCAAAACATATCCCTCGCAATCAATTTACCTTTGAAATAGTTATTTATTATATCATTAGAACACAACTTATCGTCGCTGTAGGATTGGTTTGTCGAATAGACCAAATGTCAAATGTTCACGAGACAAAAAACAAATTTGATTATCCTATATTTAAATACATGGAGGTATTTAAATTGTTGTTTTTACAGCATATTATGAATACTGTATTCATTACAAATCAATTTAAAGAAAAGGATGGTTCTGGTCCATTTAGCTACACAAAATCATTCTGCATTAAAAGGTCGATTTCGACAAAAATGGATAATTGACAAACCAATCCTATAGCGACGTTATAGTATGGCAATACACCATGCTGTTAAGATCTGACGTAAATAGTGTACTTACAATAAACATTGTTAGTCATACCTATATTTTCTTTTTATTGAGCTAAGAATACAAATTGCAGATGGTGTTGGTTAGTTTTTTAAATTCATTTAAAGCAAATCATAATACTTTAGGTATGCTACGAGCGATCTTACAAAAATAGTGCACACTTTTTCAGTCATACATATTTGTTTTCGCTGAATTAAGAATACATATTACAGATGGTGTTGGTTCGTTTTTTTTAAATTCATTAAGCCCTGCCTAAACTAAACCATAATAGATAAAAAAATATTCTTCAGATATTTTATAGATAGACGAATATTTTTTGACCATTATATTATATTATGCCTTAGTTTACGCAGGGTTTAATTGAATTTTAAATTTATAATATGATTGACTAAGTTTAGTGTGCACTATTTATGTCAGATCTTAACAGCCTACCTCCACCCTTCGTCACAGCAATACACATAACATTTAGAAGGAAATAGATATGCACTAATAATGACAGTTTTGAAAGTTTAATTAATAATTGACTTACGAGAAGCCAGCTCTCCATTCAAAGTTGTCCATGAGTGTCCAAGCTGTATACCCGAGAACTCGTACTTTGTCATCGTACATTGTCACCAACATCTCCGCTAAGTAATCCTGCAAATTAATTTAAAAAATACTAGATATGTATAGATAATAGATTCTAATAATTATTAAAATCTTACTGTGAATATTAAAAAAAGGTAAATTACTATTTTCGGCTCCAAAACTTCTTTACTGTGCAGGTGTATTTTAACAGTCTTGTTTTTTACTTGTATTGGTTATATTCATTCATTTGTTTAACCTATGTAATTTATACAAATACTAGTAGTTGAAAAGACAACAGATCATGCTGATGGCCCATTGAACAAGAGGTAGGTGCTTTAGCCTTTGTTCGCTCCAATAAATTCATGAAAATATATAGGTATGTATGTATTATTTCATTATACTTACATTATAGTAACTGATGCGACTGTCATCTTTAAGAGTGCCTCTATCCGAAACACCATTTTCTGTGATCATTATTTCTGGATCGTTATACTCTTTTTTGGCCCACCGAAGCATGTCACCGAAACCTTTCGGCACCACCTGATGTAAGAAAAATGATTCATCTGTACACAAAATAATAAACCTCTAATTATTAATATGTGTTATCTTCAACAATAATAAATATATATTTTTAGTTAAAATATGTAATTCTAGGAAAGATATGCATTGATATTTTTAGTACTGTGTAAATGGGTTTGTATTAAGGCTATACCTCAGCTGAGGCATGGTCTAAAAAGATCGTGACTAGACGATGCGCGAAATTCAACATGCGTCCTTTTTATGATATGTTTATTATTATATTCGTAATAATAATAGTACATTCATTGACATGTTTTCTTTTTCAAGTATATGCGGAACGTTTTTAAGTCATCTTTATACGATTTGAGAATCTATTCATCCGACTCCATCACAAAAGAAATTGGCGTGCGAACAGATCGACTATCCCTCTCCGAATGGCAACGCGCCTCAACGCGGCCGAAATTTCGTTCCACATAGTGTTGAAAATTATTTGCCGTTTCACTTAAGTATGCTCGCTCGTAAGGCAAATCATAAATAAAAATTGATGGTTTTTATTTTATTTTTTATCATAGGGGACCTCAAATCAGTGTGTTGAGTCTCCACGTTCCTGAATCCATCACTGCAATCCCAATATATTGAACAAATGGCTAATAAGCACTTCTTAATAAAAAACGATTGCTTAAAAAACCTCTTCAGGAGCCGGCCAATAAATAATGACACCGGATTATAAACATAAAATACACAAGATATTATTATTTATCAAAAAAATCATTAATATAGCTGACCCGCAACCATTCAGATGCGCTAGGTTTCCCTATTTCCAATGAGACGACAGCTCCGATGTCTTTCAACCACGAAGGCGATTGTGCTGTTGGGTCCAATCCTGGAGAAACCATATGAGTCGTGTAATGATTGATTCCCAGATAATCGGCAGTGCCTCGAATGCGGTTCTTCCAGTCTGTGGTCATTTCCGGTAGACGGGATCTACGCAGGCCTTCTTCCTTGCTCCTGTTGCCCACGTGATCGATCATGGCCTGCGGATATCCTCCGTCTTTCGTATAAATCGGATGACCAAACCAGCCGAACTGGAACAAAAATAATATTATGAGTGATGCAAGTGTGATCATAATAATAACAGGCTTCCACCGCACTCTTTAAATAACACTTCTTTAGTAGACAAAAATATGTTATTTTTGAGAACCACTATGTAAACTTAAAAATCGAGCGGGAATCCAGGATTACAAACCCTAGTGTTATTAAACAATCAGTTGTTTTAAAATGATATAATATAGAATTGAAAGTAAAAGATCCACCTTAAACTGATTAGCAGCTTCAGCCAATACTGTATCAGCCTCATTTTCAGGATCCTTAGGAATATACCAAATGGAATTAATACTGATCATGATGTTGCCGTTTTGCGTAGGCCTGAAAGTGTTGTTGTAGAGGTGATACGACATAGCATGTGCCTTAAGGAGAGTGTCTCCGCACAAATAGTTTCCCACTCCATGGCTGTTGAGGGCAGGCGCCTTCTTCTCGTCACCGTACGCGTCCTCGCAGATCTCGTACGGCTCGTTGAAAGTGATCCACGACTTGACGCGGTCGCCGAAGTTTTCGAAGACCACATGCGAATAGTCTTCGAAGTACTCGATCATGTGGGGGTTTGTCCATCCGCCGAGGTCTTGTAGCGTTTGGGGAAGGTCCCAATGAAACAATGTGACCTGAAACGTAGCAAAAATTTAATTAACAATTTACATGACATTGATTCATTCCATAGTTGTTATGTCATGTTATGACAATATGGGAACGGACATTAAAGATAGAGCAATATCAAGAAAGTGGCTGAAATAGTTGAAGCAACCAAATCAGCCAAGGATCGCTCAGAATGAAGTAGAGTACGTTGGTAAAGCAAATGTTCAGTCAGGGGTGGGACCGGCATGGGAAAGTTTAAGATTTATAAATATGTAGGTATAACACTGATTTTTTCGACATAATAATTTAATCCTATTGCCGAATATTGAACGGCTCGGAAGTCAATAAAATGTAATAAACACAACATGAAAAAACGTTGGAAGTTATTGTTCATTGTTTCAAAGATATCATATTGGGAATCTATACAAGCGTTGTTCACATTTGAGACTCCTATCATGACAGAGCCAGACGATAGCGACAAGAGATAGTATTACGTCAGAGATGCAGTGCCCCGTTCGGCCGGATGTTTCATGGCGCGACAGGCAACATTACCGCCCCATTGCAGTAGCAGGGCTTCGAACAACTGAACCGAAAAACGTAAAACCGTTATTTTTGTTTGAACGAACACTGGAACCGAACCGGAAAAAAATCAGTTTTTTCGGTTCGATACATGATTTTACTCCCCACTTCAGTTTTTGTTCAGTCGTCGTGACGCATCTCGACATAATTCTCATAATTTATAATAATATTTTAAAACAAATATGGCTACGGCCGTGCGGTGCAACAAAACCATTGGTTTCGGAGCGTGGTGCCGAGTTATCGTACAAGTAGCATAAATATTCTAAATTATGATAGAAAATAAATTTTGAATCCAAATAAACACATTTAAAAATTAATCACTCGAAGCTGAACCGAAAACCGGAAAAACTGTTATGTTTTTGGAACGAGAACCGGAACTGAACCGATAATATATATTTTTTACTTGAACCGGTACGAAAAAAAATAACGATTCGAAGCCCTGTGCATTAGTGTCGTTCGATCGATGTCATCTGAATCTGTCGCGGTGCTTGAACGGTTATCTTTATGCCTATAAACAGTAGGGCCTACTCTACAACAAAGTTGCTTGATTATAAATGAATGATAATAATTTACCTACCAAAGGTTTGATATCATTGGAAAGCAGAAGGTCAATAAGATTATTATAGTATGTAATCCCTTCTGGATTGATAAAGTCGGCGCGGCCAGTCGGCAGAATGCGTGCCCACGACAGCGACATTCTGTAGAAGTGCGCTCCGAGGAACTTCAATTCCTCGACGTCTTCGGCGTACCTATTGTAGGAGTCGACGGCGATGTCCCCAGAGGAGCCGTCTGCGATCAGCTCCGGTCGCGAGTGGGAGAGCCTGTCCCAGACATTTTCTGTCTTCCCTGGAATTTCAGTGAACATTTTTTTATGTTGTCAATGAGACTGATTATTGGCATTTAATTGGAGGCAAGGACGGCTCAAAACACTTGTAGTAGGTACGCAGTGTAGTGTAGTGTGGCGTAGGTGTGCCTCCTGCACCCGTGAGATGTACCAACGCTGGATGGAAGAAAGCTGTAGAATAAGGGTCCTCAAACCACGGCTCGTGGACGCTTTGGCAAATAAAATATCTATATGTCAGCGTTTACTTGGCCCATGATGTTTTATATACTTAATCAGACTCACGCGCAGAGAAATTGTTTGGGGGGGGTCCACTTTGAAAAAGTGTCCATAATAGGTTTTTTTTATTGATTTTAAGGCGGCGGGAGACGGCGGGGTTAACAAAATCTAGCAGGTGCTACTAAATTCAACATATATATCACACTTTTCCAGCTAAATTCCCCATACCCAGACAATCCGCACTTTGAATATAGCAATAAACATATGACCTGCAGGTAGGCAGAATTAAATTAAGTTGTAGATATTGTCTGAAAATTGTATTATCGTGGTGTGTAGGTACTAGGTACGCTTCTACTCCTGTCTCTACCGCTGCCACGTCATTATGCATTGAGAATTTACCCTGGAATGAGCGCGAAAGTTCAGGTAAGTAAGTAGATACCTAGAAGTTATTGTATTAGACAATATCTCAATAAGAAAACAATACAGGTACCTAGATATCTTTAACTTGCAAAGGCGCGTCTTCAACCGATAACGTGAAATTTTGCTACTGTGCATTCGTCCTAGTATAGTGTCGATGCGCCTTCGTGATATAGAAAATCTATACAATAATGATGATTTATCATTCAACCTGTGACACAACGATTAAAAGTATAAAACATAGAATAGTGTATTGTCTATTAATTATAGACATATTCTTAATTAAGATCCTAAAGAATATAGTTTTTTTTATATTGGGGTTCTGTGCACTAAACGACCACAGGGGACGCCCTAAATCCTGCTGGATAGACGAGCTCAAAAAGTTCGGTGGATGTACGTGGCAGAAAAGAACTAGGGACCGAGAATAATGGAAAGAGATGGGGGAGGCCTTCATCCAGCATTGGATCTACACCATGATGATATTGGGGTTTATGATTCTATGCCAATTGTTTTTTTAACATAGAGTAGTAATAGTCATTGAAATAAAATAAAACACTTTCCCACCTGATAGATTCCATGCACCCTCGATCTGATGAGCTGCTGTGGCTACTCCAAATATGAAACCTTCAGGAAATTTGGTGTACTTGTAATTATTCTTAGCCTGACTGAGAAATGAAAAACATCAAAGTTATTTTTATAGAAAAAAACTTTTTACGTTTGATGATGCTCAAAAGGGCCTTATTTAAATAATACTATATGTACTAAATTAGGATCACGATACGAGGTAGTGATACAGGAAACCCTACAAGTATTATTGTCTGATATTTCGAATTTGTTTTTATATCGATTAATTATTTAAGTACGTACAAAAATACTTTAGGAAAATGAAGCTTGAAAACCACTGACTTAAGGGCTTGCAATATAGATGGGCCAACTCCACATAACAAATAATTGTATTCTCTTCGACTAAAACTACGAAATCAGCTACATTAACTACATAATATTTCTAAAAAATATCCACATAATACAAATATTTCGTTTTTTTCAGGTGCATCGGGATTTAGGTTTACAATCCCGCTTGATTTATTGATCCTAAAATGCCGAGGAATTTCAGGATCACTTTTAATATTATTATGATATTCTAAATCTACAAAACGACATGTTCTTGTTAACAACAAAGTGTAATTGGAAATCACAAAATTGCATTCGGAAAGAAAATTTTCTAATTGCCGGCCCAGAAAATCTTAATGGAAAAATGTCGCATGTGTCATTCTGAAGGATAATAATTATTGTAAATATTTTTGCCATAGATTCCATCATAAATATTATAATAATTATTATTATTTATTGAATTCAAAAAAAAGTAGGTAGGTAGGTAGGTACCTATTTAATACAATAAATTATAAAATAACTTTTATATAAATTCTTCAAATAAAAAGAGCTTTCGAGCAAAAGTTAAAAGGTATAAGGACATACCAATATATTTTAGCAAAATGTCACTTGTTTCTCTAATTTTGGGATCCTTATTTAAAAAAATACTATAAGTACTCGGGATTGAAAAATCTGACTGGGAGTGCATTTTCTAGGCTGGACAATGTGATGAGGTCTAGTGTCTAGTAGTGAAAAGGGTTAAAAGCTCGTGTCCCAGGATACTGGTCATCTGTATTTTTTTATCGATTCATTAATACGATCGTATGGTTTTAATTGAGTTTTAGTTATTTTGCAGAAATGATCATAATATGCAGAAATGAATTCGAAAATTATTTCACTTTGTACAAGACACAGCTATTAACTTTTACTTTTTATTAGGTAAAGAAATACCGTTGATGCGCGCCGGCATAAAAAAAACAAATAAACATATAAATTGACACTTACCTATTTGCAGTTTGAAAACTCGCTAATGCCGGCAGGTGAAAAGCACAACACAAAAAAACATTCATTCCATAAATAACCCAAAGACAATAATACTTCGGACTACAAATAATTTACGTTATCTACTTATTTCATTACTCACCATTGTATGACGAATGCGAGAATCAGAAATACGACAGTATTCTTCATTTTGTCCGTGTATTATATGATCTTGTCTGACGAAGAGACTACGTCGACCGGACCGAAGCCACTTCGTTTACAGACTGATAATAAAGAATATGTACATTATTAAGTACTGTAAAATCAAGTCGCGTATACGGCCTCACCGTGTTTATTATACGTCATGGTTCCGCGTATCTTGGTTGAAAGTGTTGAAACGTTGAATTACGAGAGGCAATCGAATCTTTTTATCCTTTGTTTGCAAATAGATAGTGTCACCGAGTATCTAACATCAGCTATCGTCATAATTTGACCGCGTTATGCATTTGTTGATGATACGGGCGATTCGCGAATCTGAGAGTTACCTAGGGTTAAAATTTTGTCGTTTTGTTAAATTCGTAAATACTATAATTATATAATATACATAATCAGACATGGTCATAATGCGATTAGACCGATTTGGTCCAATCAAGCCTCGTGCCCTATAAAATATTGAGGACCACAAAAAAATAAGCAGCAATAGAAACTTTTTGAATAATTCAAACAATAATTTGATTGTAAATATTTAAATGGAATCATAGAATGATCGGGAAAATTCAATTCCAATAATATAATATTCATCAAAACCCATTCGAAATGAGTTCATTAGCATCATAAAAGATTGGGTAAAGTACCTACACATTTCGAACTATTACATTACCTACATATTTATTTTCAGCTATATTAAAAAGACAAAAATGCAACAAAAATCTCTAAAAAAATTACAATACACACCATCTATTGAGGATTAGGTACAGCATTTCTACGAAACCTACCCTCAAATACGGGTGGTTTTATGTACGCCTGGGGCGCTGATAAGTTTGGATGCTCCCTTGTGTTTTTTAAACTGAAGATGTCGTGACTGCTCTCAAAAACATGTAATGATCGCTGGCGCCTTTTATAATGTACCGCCCTAAGCAACGCATGGCCTGCATACCCCCACGGAGCGCAGGAATTAAGCTGGGCTAATATGATTATTGTTATGGTTGGTATTCTCAAATGTAGCTACTTATATCAAGGCTATTGCATCGCTTTCTCTTCTATAATATAACATAATCACTCAAACAAATTCTTACTGTACTTGTACCTTTATATTGCGAGTTCTTACTGCCATATTCAATAATAATTATTTTTTGTTACAGGATGTGTTTCTATTAAAGATGTACTTACATTGATATTTTTACTAAAGAAACCTACGTTGGTACCTAATTTAAATGTATAGTTTTTATTTTAAATTTTTATTGTGGGGGGCAGAAAATGAATAAATGTTTCCGGGCATCCAAGTCCCCAAACTTGTCCCCATTCGGAATTATTCACAATTTTAATCAAAGTGGAGAAGTCATGAATGTTGTTTACACAACAAGAGTTTGGCCCTCCAATGTCCTTGCCCCAATAATTGGAGACATGTCAATTAAGTGTAAATAAAACAATACCTTGATTATTGGACAACGTCGACCATCATCTGGCGACTCAAATAAAAGCAGTCAATCGAGGTGGCGAGTGAGTTGCAGGTCAGCGCCCACGTGATGCAGAAGTCACGGACCATTTTCGAGTTGACGGTCTTCGATTTCCAAAGTCGACAAATCGTTTTCATCAATGTTATTAGCGATATTGACTTCGTAGTTGTTATTAAATAGTTGCTGAAATGACAAATTAATAAAAATAAATGACTCCTCGCCAGGACGGTGCGAATCGATTCGCCGACGATTTCCAAAATGCAAAACAAAATATGTTAAATGTTTATATTATGAATGTATGTATAGAATCTAAATATATATATAAGGGAAACTTTGGATTTCGTCGCTAACTAGCAAAGGGCGGCGAGCGAGGCAGCCGGGGTTGGGTCGTAGAAATGGGATTTTGCTTTACGACCAAAAATAAAAATGGCCATTTTTTATGCCGAGAAGGGAATGGGACAACTGGACGCCAGGACAATTGGACACCAAACTGTCGAATGAGATACATAGACGTTCGTTCAGATTTTATACAGAAAGTAAACGAGGAATTTTAATAAATTTCTATCTCCTACTTAGTACTTTTAATTCATCATAATGTTTTTTTATTGCGGATTGAGAATTATCATGCCTGAGGCTTTGTATCAAAATACTCTCTTTTCGTTGGAACTTAAACATTTATGCACAATTAAATCATTATTAAATTTACGTGTGCATATTTAAATTCTCACTAAGTATTTTATTATAAGTATTTTAATTCTATTTATTTTCGAATTTGATTCGATTGCGTGGCGCCCAGTTGTCCCGGCGCCGAATCGTCCTAGCTAGACCTTGTCGAGAACTAGCAGATAACAATAACAATAATTTAATACATACACATTCAGAATCACTGAACAATGGAACGTTTTCAGAAAAATATTATAAAGAAGATTTATACTGTATGTGCACATTTTCACAACAAAACTGTAATAATTGCACGCATTAAGCCGATGTTTCTCAAACTGGGGTGCAGACCACTGTAACATTTTCAATATACTAACATAGATTGTTAAAATGCCATTACGTGGCCTTAAAAGGTTTTCCAGTGAGTCGCGAAATACTTCACCACTTGGAAAAATCTAGTATCATTTTAAACATTGCAAATATTTTTTTTAAAAATCCGCGCAATTAAGACGATACATCAGTGAAACGGCAAATAATTTTCAACTATAGGCGCGACGAAATTTTGGACTCGCTGGCATTCGGAGAGCGAACGTCGAGGTGTGAATACGTCAATTTGTTTCGTGATGGCGACGGGGGTATTAATTCTTAAATCGTGTAAAGATGACTAAAAACATTACCCATTTACTTGAAAAAGAAAACATGTAAATGAATATATTATTATTGTTACTAATAGAACATACGTTAAAGTGCCCACCACCACCCGTCATATATGCACAACCGTGGATATGCACGGCCGCTTTCTATGACGCTTTAAACGTGTCTGAAAGAAGTGATTTTAAGTGCTCATTCCGTCCCGAGACGGAGCCGCACGGGACTGGTGCTGCAACCATGCACCGTAGTGCTTAAAGAAGAAAGTTAAGAAAGAAAATGTTTGTTTTTGGACTGGCTATGCTGTCCGCTGACGTTAAGCGCTTTGTGCACCCGCATACTGAGTGTCACGAATTGAAATGGATGAGTCTACAGAAGAGTCGGGACTATCCCGCTCCCCATACGACGCTGCAAATTTCTCAAATGCCGCAAAGTTGGCCTCGGTTGCTACCAGATCTCCATGACCAATTGGGCCCGTGTGAGGACGGACCCTGGCAAACAGCTCAGAACAATAAACAGAACATTAAAAGGACGCATGTTGGATTTATATGACAAATTATATTTCGTTCAGCATGCGTCATTTGCACCCGCGACGCGCAATCCGCGCATCGCCTAGCCACGATCTTTTTAAACCATGCCTCAACTAAATAATAATACACTACCTTACAGGGGAAAAGGTTGGAGGTATGCTGTGTAGATGCGACATACATGAAGCGCACTACAATTTGTTCATTGAACTAATAATATGATAATAATGATTTTTTTTAAATTAAATTAAATCCTGCCTAATACTGTAATACTTAAACACTGTTATTACCCATAATAGATAAACATATTCTTCTATCTATAAAACATCTAAAGTTATGTATTAATTACTATTTATAATTTTAAATATTTTATAGATAGAAGAATATTTTTTATCTAATGATAATTACTGTTTGATTTATGCAAGGCTTAATTTAATTATTAAAACTAACCAACATTGCATCTGCAATTTGTATTTTTATTTCAATGAAAACAAAATAATATCTAAGTATGGCTGACTCAGTTTAGTGAGCAGTATTAAATTTATGTCGGATCTCCAGTGACGTTCTTAGACAAAATGCCGTCCCATTTTTTATACAGTATTTGTTATCATCCTTTAATGACTAAAATATCTAAGAAATGTGTGTAGTAAGTATAGATACATTACTAACAAAATATATACCACTAAATCTAATTTAAAATGTCATCTCTGCTTCGATAGAAAATATTGCGAGTCCACGCTTTCAGATCCATTTAAAAATACACCTGACAACTTCCAAAACTCGCGAGTGACTGTCAAAAATATTTGGATAAATTTTAAATCCGGTAAGTATGAACCTACCTATAATAATTCTAAAATCAAGAGGTGTCATTGCTGGACATCAAGGACGTGACCTCCAAGGACAACGGAAGTAAACTAGACATCGCGAATCCAACAAAATAAATCGTGTCCAAATCCAAATTTACGTGTTTTGAGTTAATTACTACGTTTCATTGTCTATCGTTCATAGTATATGTACCGAAAATTTCATATCTCTAAGTCATCAAATTCAAGTCAAAACTTCATTCAATATTTAAACATATTTCTAAAACACAGTACAAAAATGCGAAAGATAAAAGCTGATTTTCTCTGTTTGACGTTTTTTGGGTTGTGGCAGTTTAGTTGCGAGGGTGCGAAATATAGTCATGTTAAACCTTGTATGTTAATTAATACATTTTGTTTCAAACAGTGAGCTGTTTTTTTAATGGAAAGATATTTCCGTTATTAGTAGATACTAAGTTTAGTTAGTTATTTTTAGATATACCTAATGATTCTCCTCGATTTGCCGCCCCCAAGCGACGCTCAATCTGCCTACCCCCACGGGACGTCACTGCGGATCTCTCCCTCCGCCACTGTTATTTTAGTGTTTGTAGTGCAATTAGTAAAAAAAAAATGTTGGTTATGTATTCGTACTTCGTGAAATCGATATTAAGAGAAGTGGAGTTTAATATTGACGCGACAATATATCGGATGAAAAATAATGTTATTTTTTATCGTTACCTCAGAAACAAGCCTTCAATTAATGCAGCAGTTAATGCGGCACACAGAATAGGCAGGATGAGTAAAAATATTGCAAACAGCAGCAGGCCGAATATTATCAGTAGCCTCATAAGGGTCGGGAAAGGAGGCTCCATGCTCCAGATTGTTTTAACATCCATAAAAATACACACCCAAAACAATTTCGTTTTCACAATGAAACTGTTATTCTTTTTCTAAAACAAAAACAAAAAAAGTTCAGAAAGTTACAAATGGAATATCATAAAGATGTTTCAATCAATATTTGATTTCTTCTTCCAGTTCGTCTGTCTTCGTTCCCAACCCCAGAAACAAAAAAATAGGTACAAAATATTATTTAGGACGTAGGTGAATATAATGAATCTTCTTTGTGAAGACCTCATGACTAAGGATCGTGACCCGGATGATTTGGCTGTCGTACAGCCTATGACGGGTTGCCCTCATTTCCCTAGGCACTTACTATACGACGCATAAGGCCGGTAGCTATTGGAAGACCTGTACCTACCACTCATAAATTGGTGCAGCTATCTAAGGAATGCTTGCTTTAATATTTCGATGGACATGTCTCAAAGACAAGACAACGTGGACGACACAAACGAAAACCCTTATTTATACAATACATGCGGGCCAGGCGTGGAGCACTATGATCAAAGTGTAGAGTGTCTGAGTTTAAGGAATGCATCTGGAAAACCGTGGTATTCAGCGGATGGCGTGAAGTTACACGTAGTAGGCGGAGTAAATGTGGAAGCCAGTGACACCTACTAGATTTTAAATAGATTCGGAAACCTCCCCCTTTGTGTTTTTCTCTTGTTTCGCTGTCTGTTCTGTAGGGCCGATGGTGAGATTGACCAAAACCCATCCCGCGATCGACTCATTGGATACCTACGTCTGCGTTATAATATAATAACGAAATGTAGAAATTCACATTCAAAGTTGTTTACAATTAAATCTTATTCAGCTGTCAAAGTTTACAGATAAGTTAAAGGATTATTCGTAAACTTGTTTGCATTATTAGGTCCTCGCTACATTGTCGATGTTCTTCAGTTGTTTTTGGATGAAGATAATTTAATCTAAGTACATACATTTTATTATTTACTGTTTCATGAGGATTGTTTCAGGCTACTGATAATAATAATGATGAAGTAAGCACGTACTTTAAAAGACATTGAAAGTAACTAAGTACTTTTGAAAGTGGCTGCTTACCAAATGTTTGTTGAATTTATATGGACGCATTGTGTATCAATTAGGTAGGTACCTACTTGCTAAAATTTATTTAAAAATGTCACTAAATAATTTTCATTTATGATTCTTTTTTGACGTATAGTACAGATTAGAAGCTACATTTTAAACATATTACGAAAATAAAAAAACTATAGCAGCTAGTAACCATGGTAACTAAAAAAAATATTATGTTGGAGAGTTTTGCATTCTCCGGTTAGCTTGAATTCCGGACGGGAAAAATGAAAAACTTTACTAAGTAAGTATAATAATATAAAATATTCCTAATGGTTAAAATATATACGTTGGAAGTTGGAATCGGTAGGTTCATAAAGCTATTAAAATATACGCAATAAAGTCATGTATTATAGGCATATATTATAAAGTACAGAGGTATTTATATACACTATAAGAATTATTAATAGGTACACAACAAGTTACGAAAACCGTCGGTGCTGAATGTTGGAAAAGCTTGTCGGTATAGTGTCGTCGCGCCGCGCTTAGTGCACAATTTTCATGTTTACCAGACAAAAATAATGATTTTATTGACATTGTTATGCAATAAAACTGTTATTTCACATAGATTTGATGCATACCTACATATTTTCTGACAGTTCGTAGATACTTCGTAAAGTATTCGAAACCATTCTTTGGTCGGCGTATTGGTATTAAATGTTGCGTAGCCAATAACGTATCGACTGATTAATATGGAGTGGTTTTAGCCAATGAGATTTTATATCGAGTTTGCCCAAACCGAAGATGGGCAAAGTACGATTTTCGTTTGGAAGAACGTCTCCATGAGTGCAGCGAAAATATCAAAACTCATTGGGTCTAACAGTTTAATTTATAATGAAATAAAGATATAGTATTGTTGGATTATCATGGTAATCTCATAATGCCGCCATTATATTGGGTAGAATAGTGTCGTAATTTTACTTTATTTATCATAATACCTACCAATGATAAATGTGGATTTATTAATGTTGTGTTATTTTATTGTAAAAAGAAATTCTTTGGAATAAAGATCATATAATAAACAAATTCTAACTCCTATATTAAAAAATACCACACATATACCCGTATATTATACGGTAGACTAATTTAATTGTTTTTATACTACATAGCATTTTTTATTTTGATTGAAGTTTTTGACGTTGTCGTTGTGCCGAAAGTCGTGCGGTTGCCAATAAAATTAGTCAAGTTAGTCAAGATTCAAACCAAAAATGTTTCATAGTAATTAGTAGGGAACTGTTTCCACCGACGTAAAAATTCGACACAATAACATGGCCGCATGTTGTTCTTAAATTTTCTTTACTGTTTGCCAAAATAATCATCAGCCCGGTGCATAAATTGACTCGTATTCTGCAGAAAGCCGTTAGTTATATATTTGTATGAATTTATTGCATATATAAATGTCGTTTCCCTTTGCGAAACACCCGAATTTGTGATCTTCGATCAAGGACAGAAACGTCAATGGCTGCCGGCAGCTGAGAGATAGACGTCTTTATTTCAACTTGTGACAATTTTTACCGTTTTATTCTGATCGAACCCAGTGTCGTTTTCGATTGATTTACGAAGTTTGGTTTGTTATGCAGGTGACGTAATGATGCATCACCACAATATGCATCACCAGGGAGTGGGTGGTCATCCTCAACATTTAAATCACCACAGTTTACCTGGTCATCATCAAATGCCTCCCCATCAAATTCACAGGGATCAGAATAGGTAAGACTTTTATGCAAAATAATAATATACACCATAGGACGTTTCATAGCTCAATTCCCTATCTGATTTAACTCATATAAGTACCTAGGTACAATATTTTTGCATTATTTACATGTTACCAATGTCAACTGTCATTGCATACAATGTGCCATTATTCCAATTAAAAAATATATATTAGGTACGCAGGTTGTTCTGCTCTTAAAACAGTAGAAACTCTGGTAATATTATAGTAAGTGGGCATTTTCGCCAAAGTTTGTACATTGCGTTTTTGGCATGTCCCATGACTTTGATTGATTTTTTCATAGTTATTATATTATAAAATGTTGGAAAGTTATGTACTTTTAACATGCAAATTTATTAATTTACTCTATTCAATCAGTTAAATACAACTATCTGACCTGTATATATTTTTAATTGATTATTTAGATCGAAAGGTAGTGCGTTTTTACCATGTCCCACCCATAAATTCAAATAAACAAAGTCTAATTTCGTCATTAATTTTGAGTGTGTAAAATTAAATTCGTAGTGTTTTCAACAGCTTACATTATATATTTTTGGAAAATATATAGTTTTTTCGTAAATTTGTACCAATATTGAAAAAAAATCACGTTTAAAGTGTGTCCCAGGATATTTGAAAAAGTGGAACTCCACATTCCGTTACCACGATTTTAGCATGAAGGCGAAAAATTTTCACTATAAATATGTTTTTTTTTAATGTAGCAACATTTTTGTATAACACTGATCGCCATGTACACTTTAAATTGTTGGTGTGTGTCGGTATCGCTATCGGAACAGGTTGCTTTCTGGGTTGGTCATTTAAGAAGTTCCACTACTGTTACCACGATTTATAAGGTAAGAAAACACATATTTCTATTTCACATACTACACATATTGAGCTTATCTTTCATACTACAGATATAATAAAACATATCGCAGGTTTAACAATAAAACTAAGCTAAATTTTGGCTTCAAACACTTCTGAAACAGAATCCGTTACTTCCATTCCGAAACTATATTGGTGGTAACGTATATGTGGAATGTAAAAGTAACGAAATGGCATGCATAAAGTTGGGTTTACAGTGTGTGTTTAGTTCTTCATAGATTATAAAAATTTTATTTTGTCTGTTCGTATGAAAAACAAAAATATTTTCATTAAAAAATATAGAAAATAACCTGACTATAATATAATAATATAATAAAGATTAAAAAAGTATGTGATATATCTGAATACGCAAAAATAGCGCACATAAAAGTATGGAGATAAAAAAAAACAACAGAAGGAAAAGAAAAAACACCAGACTGAAATAATTGCGAGACAGGCACTGGCTCTGTCATACTCTTTCTGTTATACGCCACCAAAATTTTAAAACTTCTCCATACATTTTAGGCATAGAAATTTATAAAAATGTATGAAAAAGTATTTTTTTGTCACGTTTAACAGAAATGTGTACTCGATTAGATTTAATACCTAGAACTGTAGGTATTCACGAAATGTCAGAAAAGTACGTCTTGATTACAATCAACCTGTATAGCTACATTTTATGTTGATGAATACAATTAAATTTCAAGACAACATACAGTCGAACTTGGTTATTACGAGGAAGATGGGACCGACTGAATTTGCTTGTTATAAGCGTTACTCGTTATATCAGAGAATAGGTATTTTTAAATGAGCATGTCACATTACACAAAAAGTCGAAAATAAAAAATTTGGAAACCATCGTAAAAATCCCCGAAACGAGCATGGCATTCATAAACTACAAAAGAAGTTGTTTATTGTAATTAACGCTGGTAGGTACCTACGGACTTCACAAACCTTGGATTTTTCAACCATATGCGTGGATACTTTTTTATTATTGTCGGTGAAACACCAATAAGGTAGGTACTTAGACACTTTACTAGTGTCATAAACGTAATCCGACCCCGGCGGCATCCTGTCCAATCGGATTTTATTGCTTAGGGTCGAAATGTTTTAAAACGGTCGACACATTAACAGTATTTTAGCTCGGTATATCCGATAAGTTGCTCGTTATAACAGTGAAAAAATTAAATGTATGGCGAAAATCATAAACCAATTGTCAACAAATGTTTCGTTATTACATCCGAGATCTCGCTATGTCCGAGATCGTAATAACCGAGTTTGACTATAATTATTTTCGTAAAAGTTATATACTCCGTGCCGCGCTAGGAACTCGCGTCTGAATCCCTTGCTGATTTTTTTTTCATATATTGTTAATTTGCTTAAAAATATTTTTTATCTGAGTTACAAATAATATAAATGCCAAATAAAGTTATGGTAATGTATAGTGTGTCAAAATTATTACCTACCTTATTTTACAAGTATTGTGAAATTTATTATAAAATATATCTATTTTAGTGATTAAGTTTGATTTGTTTTGTTATTTTGACGCACGTTGAATATTTATCTGTCTATCAAAAAATTCAAATAAATTTCATAAAACAAAAATTTGTTTTTATGGTAACATGTAACTTAAGCTTTACAAATTACACTCCGTTACCATTTCGTTCCATTCCGAAAATGTCCCCAAAAAAGTTGAACGTTAACTATTTTTCATTTGATTATTAAATAACGAAACTTATTTATTTTTCCAATAAAATTTAGTAAAAGTGATTATTGTCTTTAAAAAAATAGCAGAACGAACATTGATTGGTTTTTTCAAATACTAAAGGAAAAATGCTCTGCCATTATAGACATAGGGTAACGGAGGGGAACGAAATGTGCCCAAGAATTAAAATTCAATAATATTTTTTGACTATTTGTAGTTTTATTTTGAAGTGTATGGTTTTTTTAATCTAATAGAGCTCTTTTAAGTGATAAAAAGTGTTTCATTCATGTTTTAAAAGCTAAGTTTCGTAGTCACGGAACGGAAACTTATTATGCCCAATTTCATAATAAAAATGATATAAATATTGTATTAATCAATATTTTGCTGAAAAATTGCTATCACCAATTCAGTAATAGAACAAGGAATCTGCTAGCTATATAAAAATGGTTAATTTGAGTGAAAAAATAATATTACCCAAATTTCAAACATGTACAAACTTTGGCGAAAATGCCCAAGTACTCCATATTATCGTCATTTTGGTTAAGGTATTTTGAGATCAAAAACCCAACACAACCTACTGAAAAAGAACTCAAAAACGAACACAACCTACCTACTTATTTTTGGGTTACTATAGGTTGTGTTAGGTTTTGGTTTGGTTTTTGGTGTGGATAATACTTAAGTAATTTACGTTTAATAAATTTGGGTCTGAGGATTGAAGGAATACAAGCGCATCAGTAACCAAGTTGAGTATATTTACTTCAAAGTCATCACTGTTTTCGACATTCTATAAACCAGGTATAATTCTAAAATCTTACTTAGATATACCTACCAAGAAAAAATACTGACATTTCTATGTTTTTATTAATGTTTTAAGTACAGGTCAGGCCAAAATATTTAAATTACATTACGTTGCTTGAAAAATAATATTTTAGTCCACGGAATATACTCCAATGTTCGAATTAAAATGCTTGTAACTTTTCATACAATGCAGTTGCATGTTTGATCTCTATTTCACTCATAATACCTATAA
This sequence comes from Rhyacophila brunnea, assembly GCF_057557595.1. Classification (NCBI taxonomy): domain Eukaryota; kingdom Metazoa; phylum Arthropoda; class Insecta; order Trichoptera; family Rhyacophilidae; genus Rhyacophila; species Rhyacophila brunnea. The sequence continues at coordinate 45,234,151 of NW_028232859.1, forward strand.
ACATATTGTATTTGACACAAGATTTGATAGCTTTGACAGAAACAAGACAGATTCGAAAAAATGTGAGAGAATGTGATGTTATAAGTTTAATTAAAGTGCTAGTCAAGGATAAGAATCCAATATTCATATTCCCTTTGCCTAATTGTTGCTCACTAGAAAACATAGCGTATGCGTATGCAAGTACACGGTTAAATTGTTCCACTATAGATATAGGTATGTGGTGATGAGAAAACTGCTTCTAAGTCATTTTTAAGTTATATGTTACTTATACCCCGTTTTCACGTGCATGGATTTACTTCTCACAGTACGTATTATCACGGCCATAAAAAAAAACACATGTTGTGCAAATTGCAAGATTGCATGCATAGATCAAAAAAATTCAGAAGCTTCTGAGTTTTCATGCGACAATTGGATTGTGCAATATCTCCACCTGCGCAGTAGAACGACAGTGGTGAACCTGCCGATAAAAAAACAAATTACGCCGCGCAGAGACTCATTTAGAGGTTAACTGATTTTCAGAACCTGTCAAATAGTACCGTACAATGACAACATCATGTCTGACTTACATCTTGAAAGATATTGGCGAGACAGTCAGCACTTTTTACGTGTAAACAGTTATTATCGCGATAGTTTAAATTACACACTATTGGTGCAAGTAAATCCTTGCACGTGTACAGGCGCTATTATACTCATTCATTCTTGACCCCTCAATATATTATTCATTATGATTAGAAAGGGCTAGGTACCTACTTCATAGAAGATTGCAATTTATTTAATGTTGTTTTTATATACCCACCTAAAAATTTTATTCTCAAACCATACTACGAGGGTGGGTCAATAATTCCTTAGAAAAAAGCATTAAAACAGTTTTGATTTTTGTATTTTTTTTTTATTTCTCAACATAATCTCCTTGGAGCTCAATACACTTGGTTAGACGTTTCTCAATTTTTTTTAAACCGTCAGAAAAATAAGTTTTTGGAAGGTCCTCAAAATAAGCATTTGTCCGATCGATGACTTCTTCATTTGAAAAAAAACGTTGTCCACTTAGCCATTTTTTTAAGTTTGGGAAAAGGAAAAAGTCACTGGGGGCTAAATCTGGCGAATACGGTGGGTGGTCGACCAATTCGAACTTCAATTCTTCAATTTTAGCCATTGATCGTAAACATGTGTGAACACGGGCATTGTCCTGATGAAAGAGGATTTTTTTCCTGTTTAAATGAGGCCGTTTTTCTTCAATTTTGTTTTTTAGCTGGTCCAATAAAGATGCATAATAATCCCCTGTTATTGTTTTTCCTTTTTCCAAATAGTCAACGAAAATAATTTCACGTGCATCCCAAAATACAGTAGCCATAACCTTACCAGCTGGTTTTACGGTTTTCGCCTTCTTTGGACATGGTTTGCCTTCGCAATCCACTGCTTTGACTGTTCTTTCGTCTCGGGAGTATAGTGGTGTATCCATGTTTCATCTACAGTCACAAAGCGACGAAAAAATTTATCCGGATTGCGTTGCATGAGCGACAACAGGGCTTTAGAGGCCACCACCCTATTGCGTTTATTGTCGACTGTGAGCAAACGCGGCACCCATCTTGCAGAAATATTTTTCATGCCCAATTTGTCATGTAAAATAGAAATGACGCTACCTTTTGAGATCCCTGTAACCTCAATTATCTCACTCAACTTTAATCTTCGGTCACTTAACACCATATCGTGGATTTTATTGATCATTTCTGGTGTAGTCACCTCTACAGGACGTCCTGAGCGTGGTTCATCCTTTGTTGATGTACGACCACGTTTAAATTCATTTAACCAGTTATAAATAGTTGCAAGTGAAGGAGCAGATATGCCGTGAACTAAATCCAACTCATTTTTTATTTCCTTTGCTGTTAACCCTTTTATATTAAAATGTTTAATAACAGCTCTAAACTCAATTTTCTCCATTTTCCATTTTTCCATTTTCCACAAGCAAATTTTTTTTTTAAATGTACGAGAAACACACAACAACCCGACCAATCTGATTGAAACTTCGCAGCATACTGAATCGGTAGTGCCGCTGCATGAAAACAAACCGCTTACAGTACTAGTCGCGCCACCTGTCGGCTTTTCTAAGGACTTATTGACCCACCCTCGTACTTATGTAACCCAGAATGTGTTAGGCTATTTTAATGGTATACCTATTTGTCGTTAATATAATTAGAGAATTATAATCATATTTATCTGTTAGAATTAAGAAAGTCACGTTAATAGATAATTCGAACTAATCAATGATACTAACGAATAATCAATTTCCATCAAGTACCCTTTGTTGATAGTATCAATGATTAGAATATCTCAGATAAAAGCTTGCAAAAGATATCCTATTGTTTAAGTCCATAATAATATATGCTTTAGCTTAGAGCGGAAATGTAACTAACTATAAGTAAACTGAATTACTTAGGTACTTATAATAATATATTTAATTACATTTTTTTTTAAACCATGTTTGATCCTATGATCATATGGGTCTCAACAGAGTGGAGATTAGCAGATAATATCGTCGCCCTCAAGGAAGAACTCACCAACCAACAAAAGTAAAATCCTGAGATAATCGACTTTTAAACTTTTTGAAAATTTTAAATTGCTCTCATTAGAAAACGAAAATACATAGAAGGAAACGGTTTTTTTGTTTGATTGGTTATTTTTATGTTTATGTACATTACATTAAAAAATGTAACCTTTTTCCTGATTTTTTCCATAACACAAATATCTTTTCTATGTAGTTGGTGAATTTTTTGTTTTTGTAATTTTTAACATATAGATAGAATTTTGGTGATTTTTTCTTAGAGTTAAAAATTGCAAGATTTTCTGTATAAATAACTCATTTTGAGCAAAAACTGTATTTGGTGAGTTCTTCCTTGAGGGCTTGTAGAAATTTTTATGAGAAATGAATGTTAGCCACTTGCTCAAATGTAGGTCTTTTGCCCTTTGTCCTGAACCCGGGAACCGCGACATTGTAAGCCAACGCGGTAGCTGATCGGTCATTGTCGTATACTTGGATAATATTAAAAAAGTTTCCGACAAATGTTTATAATTAAAGTATTAAAATATTCAGTTAGGTAAGTTATAACGTCCACCGTTGTTGTGTAGTTAAATGTCCTCTTCTGAAGCCGGGAGTCGTGGATTCGAATCCTACGTCTGACACTTTTTTTCTTCCAATGTGTTTGAACTAGATGCTTGAACAAATAGTCGAGAAGCATTTTTCCAAAGAAAAAAAAAATAAGAAACCTCTTTGGTAGGCGGCTAAGAGCTCAGACACACGGCACTGCAGTTGCAGTGCGTCGATGCAGGTCTTACTTGATTCCAAATGTATCATATTTAAATCTCAAATTGGTTTTTTTTTATCGAACTGGAGGTTCTAATCGGATGGATTTGGAATCTGAGTGTCTGAGCACTAAGATCCATACCGGATCGTAAACCCGGGTTATTAATTTTGTAGGTCAATGATCACCCCTGTAGTTATAAGAATTTGCTTGACCATTTAAAACTTCTGGATGGCAGATTAAAGTAAATTATATAATACTAAAGGCAAATTAAGAAAGGGACAAAAGCACAAAAATATGATAGCCGACTTTAGAAGACATGCTTCTGGTTGGACATCAACGTTGTGCGCACTAAATCAAGTACACGTCTTTTACTATCAACGACCACATTGAGAAAAATTTAATGTTACCAGGCAAAGAAATCTCGATTTAAAAATATAAACCGTGACTTCATATAAAATAATATATACATCACAATTTTTATAAATAAATAGAATACACGTTTTCTGCTTCTAGAAAACACGTGGAACTAATAACAAGTGAATTATATTATGAACCTTGTATTGAAATAAGCTCAATGTCTTCGAAATGACTACCATTTCACATCCCCCTTTCACGATTCAATAAATCCAAAGGGTAGATCTTCATTGTGTTAATCTTGCATGTCTGGTTATGCTTTTTTCATGTCATTATTCTGGGTGTCTTATAAGGTGAATGAGACTTGCCTCTCTTTCAAACCGAATTTGCATAATGTCAGGGTGTTTATTTTGCATCTTATGTCTCTGCAATGCAAGACAGGTCGGGACAGGCTTTCAGACTAGACAGTTTTATTTATAAGCCACATTTTATTCTTTTAAAAATCAAACAAAAGTTAATTATATATGAAATATTATTTTAATCAAAAACTGTGAATAAGTGACTTAAATCGGTATTACATTTTGTGATAAAAATTTAATTGACTAGATGTTAAAAATGCAGGAGTATTTTAGCTTTCTTGCAAATATGTGCAGTATTATATTATGTGTAAATTATAAACAAGCAATCACTGCAGGTACCATGCAGTGGGCTCAGTGCATGTGATTGAGTGCCAAAAATTAAGTTATTTTAATAAGTAAATGTGAATTAGTGTGAAACAACTGATTTCTTTGCCAACATCCATTTTAATTCATTCAGTGAAGATTTGATACCGATCTGGCAATACAACGTTTTTTTTTATAATTTGTCAGTGTATTTCAAAAAATTCCAAAGCTTATTTCTTTGTACGGCCAAGATATATTCCTGCGAAGTTGGCCATACAGTGAAATGTCATTTATTGTCAATACAATTTACATAGAATTGGTTCCAATTTTAGAAGAAGAAAAAAAATAGAAAATCTTGAAGGTTCTGATTGCAATTTGTTTGTTTGCATTTGTTTCAAAATCACATACTTTTTATCCATTACAAAAATACATGCATTCTCCTTTGAAAAAGGATGTTTCATTCCTTGTTCGAAATAAGAAAGCATTTGACAAATCTTTCGAGGTTAACTGTCAGTCGTTTAGCGCTTGCCACAATGTCATATATGCCTCAATGTCGAACTTGGTTATTACGAGGAAGATAGGGCCAACTGAATTTTCTCGTTATAAGCGTTACTCTTTATATCAGAGAATATGTATTTTTAAATGAGCGGTCACGTAACACAAAAATTCGAAAATAAAAAATCTGAAAACCATCATAAAAATCCCCGAAACAAGCATGACATTCATAAACTACAAAAGAAGTTGTTTATTGTAAAAAAAAATATTTTTAGAGTGCTGGTAGTTACCTACTGACTTCACAAACCTTGGATTTTTTACATGGAATTTCATCCATATGCGTGTATACTTTTTCAATATTGTTGGCGAAAACACCAATCAGGTAGGTACTTAGACACTTAACTAGTGTAAACGTAATGCGATCCCGGCGGCATCCTGTCCGGTCGGATTTTATTGCTTAGGGTCGAAATGTTTTCAAACGATCAACACATTAACAGTTTTAAGAAAAATTATGACCATATTTTAGCTCGGTTTATCCGATTAGTTGCTCTTTATAACAGTGAATAAATGTATGGAGAAAATAATAAACTAAAGTATCAACGAATGTTTCCTCACTACATCCGAGATCTTGCTATATCCGTGATCGTAATAAGCGAGTGCGACTGTATATCAAATTTTATGATGCATGTGCTCATGACTTACATACCATAGTTTTGCATCTTATCCAAGCATTTCAATCTCCAATTGTGTGGGGAGCATTTAATTACTATTTAATTACCACATTTAAATAACATGCTAATTATATTGCATGGCCAACTAACGAGGGCACAACAGCTGTGCCATCAGCGGTGAAAAGATTTTAAGTGCACAATAATTTTTTCCCCCATTAACTAATAAGTTACGGTAATTTTCTTCAATTGTGGCGATCGACCAAATTGTTATGACAGTATGATGAAAATAATAATAATTATACCATGTGATCAAAAAATAACAAAAAACAATGAAAACAAATACATAAATATGACTGACAAAGTTTAGTGTACACTATTATTTATGTCGAATCTTAACAGCCTACCTCCACGCTTCGCCACAGCTACCTATTTTATATGGAATGGTACAAAGCATAGGTATAGATATACCATCATAAAATGTCCGGTGTTCGAATTTTTTGAACTGAAAGTTTGAATGATATGGCGCCCTCACTCGGCTGACAACTTATACTGGTGGATCTATCTATACCTACATCAATTAGAAAATCATATTCCATCAAGTACCCTCCATTTTTTTTTTTGATCATTTAATGTTTATTTATAATATTTTGATGAGACGCGATACCATTTCTTTGACTACTTGATGTTTGTTGTTTTATTCAAACTTTAATATAAAAAGAAAAATTCATTGGTGTAATTTATTCAATTGACTGTGAAGTCGAATTATTCAAAATTCTAGGAGGGACACTCGACATCTGGTCTATGCACATGAGTAGATAATAGTTTTTTGGATAAGATTGTGACTCTGTTTGTGTGTGAATTTGTCAATCAATAAATTAATGGTTATAAGGAATATCTGCTAACAAAACCTTCACTTTAAAACAGCAAAAATGGTTATTTGCGTAAACGGCACTCCGTTAACCAGGAGTATTGTCATGACTGTTTTTTGAATTGCCCTCGCAGGCTGCTCGCCGGTCCGGGACCCATCGGCGGCAGCAATATGGGGATGAGACTAGGCCTGGGAGGAAACATGGCGCACTGCCCCCCTCCTCCCCGACCCATGCACCATAACCCCCTTTCTGTTCACCCCCCACGACACAATCCGCCCCCTCCCTCCCACCAGGTCCACCAGCAGCCGTCTCTGCACCCCTCGCACCATCTGGGTCACGCAGCTCACCAGCCCTCACAGCGCTGTTCCCTGCAGCCCCTGCGCTCTGCACCGCCCACTCTTCTCGTCCACGCGCCTCTTCCACGTCACACGGCGCCTCCAAGAATACAGCGACCAGGTAATTTTACAATTTATTGGTTACTATACATTGTACGCCAATTTGCTACTGGCAGTATACCGCGATTTGTACAAAAAAATAGTTTCACATTATGTAATCAATATTAATTTTGTTACAACAAAACCCTCCATTTTACACACCATGCCCAGATCGATTGAAATCAGCCAACTTTAGTATGTCATTTGTCATATTGTGTTCAGATTTTATGACTCGAAATTAGCTTAAATTTCATGGTCAACTACTTCATAGTATTTCTTTATAGAAACATTACATCTGTTTATTTAACTTAATCTAAGTTCCACACAATGTGAATTTATTTTTACAATACGTGATTCATCTACATGGCTCAGTTATCGTTACCAAGTAAGGATACCAAAAATGGATTTTGGTCAAAATTCTTCTCTGTGCTATGCTCGGGTGTTGTTGGCGACTGACTTGCAGTACACCTCCCAGTCCTGGGTCAGTCATATCAGATACTTAACGCCTCGGACATGGAGTCATTTAAGGAGGTGGTAGTCAAAATTAGGACATAAAAATCAATATAATTTTCTTAAAATGTAGACTGCAAAACCAAAATACTCTCGATGAAAAATGTATGCTGTCTCAGTGTGCCTTTGTAGCTACTTTGTCTTTCATTAATTTCATGGTACCGTAGGCATCAATATTATATTTTTGTATTGATATTATTTAAATTTATAAAAAAAGATTGTCAAAGAGCAATCTTCATATAAATGGTTTTAACTATACTTTAAATTATTATACTTATTTAACTATGGGTGGTATGTAGCTACAAGGTTTCTTCTACTATAATATTATGAATTTATCCATTATAGATAATGATTGAAGATTACAAAAAGTACCTACTTAATTATTAATTGAATGATATACATAACATATAACTATTATGGATAGAATACGTATGTCATAATATTTTATACTAGCTGAGCCAGCTGGCTCTCGCCAGTCTGTCTCGCTAGGTTTTGCAGACAGCTTTTCGTCGTAATGACATGGTGTTTGATTTTAATAAAATTGTGAAGTTATAGTTTTCCCTTTGGGATGGATTTTCATTCACCTCAGACAGTTTGACATTTCGCTGATTTATCAGTTTTATGATTTGCAAGTCGTCACTGCCAATATAAATTTGAGGTGATATGCGTAGTTTAATCTGGAGTCTAGCCTTCAAAATGTCATCTGATAGACCACCTCAGGCTGCTAGTCCTAGCAGAACAGCTGGCAATCGCCGATTGCTACCACTGATATTTTGATCAATATGTGTGTAGGTATATAAATAATGTTTCGTTAAATCACGTGCATTTAAATATGATCAATTATACATCTCAATCATTCAAATATAAAGCAATATAATATATGATTATCATAAAAAGCGATCCAATATAACGTGAATATTAATCTCCCACGGGTCCCATTTAGATAATAGAAGAAGGTTAGCAGTGTACAAAATAAATTTAAACATTATTTTGTTTCATTGTCTATTTAATAATAAGTGCTTGTATTTTATATTACTTTTTCCGATATTTTCATGACGTTTAGGATAAAAAAAACTCATTCATAATTATTTTTTTTAATTTCGGTAAATTTTGTTCTATATACTGGCAACACTATACATTAAAACGAAAACAAAGTTGCTTGAATTCCCCTACCAAAAACTTTTACGCTCGTGGCCATACACAGAGAGTTTTGATTTTTTTTTTTTAATTTATGTTTTTACTTAATCATTCTTGACCTTTCTGTGGACTGAATCCTGTACCTACCTTAAATAAAATATCAATGCAATAGGTTCTAAAGCGTTTCCCAAACTATTTTCATCAGAACCATTCCGAAGAAAACAATTTTGTGGAAAAAGAAGTGCGGTGTCGTAATTAGTAATTCGCGAAAAAATCTTGTTTGGTGAAAAATAAAATTCATACATGAGATCTAGTCTATCGTGTTTCTACCAAGAACACTTTCGGGAAAATGCAATTTATTTTTTGACCCGGCTTATTGACATGAGTTTTTTAGTTTAAGGAATGTCAAGTTACTGTTTTAAATGGACTATGGCTCAGGAATTGGCTCCGAAAGATATGATACTTACCTACAACACATTGGCAAAAAAATAAATAGATAATATATACCTGTGTTTTTTTTATTGTTTCGAGTTGCGAGGTCCCTGAATATTTATATACATCTCTGAAAAATGATTGTAGGGATAGGTACAGGTTTATGAGTTCTGACCTTGATACAAAAAATGTCGGACGCTCCCGGTCCATTGACTAGCAAAGTTGGGGTTTTGGGCAGTCAAAGATTGTTTTCCGGTGGGTTACGTCCAAACCGCGGTATAGACTATCGGCAAATGGGTTCGTTGGAATTCAAATATCTTCAAGCTGTATAATCCAATGAACCTCTCGTCAGTAGTTTATACGGTGACTCGGAGATAAGTGATCCACCGGAAATCAGATGTTACTCATAAATCCTAGTATTGTTCGTTAATAAATCGTGGGCCTAAAACCGCGCGCGTACGACAACCACTTATCTTGAAGGTTACATTCCACCCGTGGTGTTCATTCCACCCAGGTTTTCACTATCTTGTGCATGAAGCGTCTATCGCATGTTCTTCAGCGCATCTATTCTATATGCAAGAATGCTATCGGCAGCTATCGAGGGTAGTTTTTCATATGTTTCTATCGAAGTATTATAATTGTTACACCTTAAATAACTGTTAGCCGTCTAAACAGTCAAAACTGTCTATCTCGCTCTAAAATTTAGCACACCCAAGAGAGGTGCTGTTATTATGTAGCACTTATTGTATCAATTACAATTAACTTATTGTAATTGTTACAATAAGTGCTAATACTTCGATATAAAACTACCCTCGATAGCTGCTGATAGCGGCCGATAGAAGTCTTGTGTATAGAATATATGCGCTGACTCAACTTCTGACCTTACCACACCCCGTTCCTTTCGCAGCAAAATATCACTGCAATTAATTACTATTCATCTCCAGATGCCTCATAAACCGTTCAACTTAATGGCGAGACCTGTCGCGTCGATTAGATATATTTTTTTTTCTTTTTGTAGTAGATATTTGTGGACATTTTTTTGTCTGCGCGGTTTGATTCGTGTCCGCCAACATAAAAAAAAACCCATGTAACAACTCTCAATGTGTGGTCTGCAACAATGACACATCATGGCTGACATTCACTTCTGACGCCGGCAGCTTTATTTTTCGCAAAGTTTTTGCTGTCTAGCGTTTTGTTTATTTTCGACAAATGTGTAGTGTATTTAGAAAAATTACTGATTGGTTATAATAGTAGTTATTTGATGGACCTTTTCTACATTGTTCTGTATACTCATATGACCGATGCGATGACTAACCTCAAATTTGAAAGAGCGCCGTAATTCGCAATGTGTTCCATAGTTGTGTACTTTCGTAGCCGCAAGTGACGTTAATTTATTATTAATCAGTGACATTAGCAGTGGATAGTAACATTAAAATTGCGTGTTCAAAATGTTAACTTTAAAGTTAACTTTGTGTATTTTACTTGTTTTTGCGGAGTTTAATCGGATCAATGCTAGATTTGATCCAAATGCCTTTTACACACCCGAAGATTTAAACATTATCTTTGGATCGATGCAATGCCTCCAAGGTAAATTTGACATGTACATATTAATAGATAGTAATATTATACTTAGATATGTATATTTTTAGATAATATTAGATACTTAAATGATTCCATAATTATTATAAAGAATGTCTCGAAGAGTCCGATTTGGAGCCAAAATTGTTTAAAATGACTCCACAGCTAGTACCTATTTACCAAATAGTTAGAAAATCCCGATACCTCCTTTGGGAATAGGTATAGGTACCAATAATGTTCAGATTGTGAACACAGGTAATGTTGATGTTTTTTTTTGCTTTCAGCCATTATTACTTTGAGGAGTCTATATTCTGGAATCTGTCTGCGTGAAGACATGTAATTCATGAATCGTTCCATCTCTAACACCAGTGATAGGAACGTCAGAACCAATCTGAACTTAGGCACAAGCATGGACAACTGGACTTTGCAGGCGGGTGTAATCAATGCCCAAAAGTTATAACATTAAATTAATAATTACCAGTGGTACAACGAATTACATAATTTACCTGTCTTATGTTCCTGTCTATCTTCCTGTCAACGTTCAGATTGGTTCTTATTAAGGGACACCGTGTACAGGACTGCCCAAGTGCCTGGCAAAATTAATGTTAATTAATGTTAATGCTATCAGTGAAACGGCGTAACCTCGGTAGTATGAAAGAAGTTGTTTTTGATAAGGTGACAACACAAGCCCAAAAAACTGAGTGGTTTTGATTTTTTGAATTGAGCTAATTAAAGTAGGTATATCGAGTTAATTGTCTAAAGATATTTTATTGTTAGTCATAAGATGGTCAAATTGAATAATATGTTAATAATGTCTTAATGTGTTTGTTGCACAGGCGTTTTGGTGAGCATGGGTCAACCCCCGGTCCCAATAATGAAGGCAGAGGTGGTGTCGGAGCCCGTCCCGCCCCCGACCGTCACAGCCACTATGGCCTCCGCTCCGCAGCTGTCTCCCCAGGACAAAGTCACGCACACCAATATCATTCTGCCCGACATCCTGGCTGATACGTCGGGCTCGGCAAACAATAAAGAGAAAACTCCCATGTGCCTGGTCAATGAACTGGCCAGGTTCAACAAGGTTATTCTTTCATAATAATATGCACTAAGTAATTGACTCTCAATCAATTCTTCAAAGTGAAGTACCTAGGTATATTGTAAACATGTATGCAGTAATAATAGTAAACATTGCATTGATAAGAGGTTTAATGATTCACGTTTGTTAACATATGAAGAATTTTATTTAATGTAGGTTAAGAATAGTAAATGGATTCCAGAGGAAAAAAAATAATATTGCACTTCTAGGCACCAACTTGCAGTAGAGGCGGTAAACTTTATCCCGGTATTGTTTTTTAGTCATTTTAAATGCGATCATTGTAAAAATTTTAATTTTTCCGTATGATTATCAAAATTGAATCAAAGTTATCAAATGGCAGTGATTTCACTTATGCTTGCGATGAAAGCATGCAGAGACCCCACTCATTTTAACATTTTGTCTATTCATTTTGGCCTGGAGTAATAATATGAAGAGAAGCCATATGAAGCCGTGTTTCTTGCGTATAACGCATAGTGGAACCTCAATTTTATTATTAACTTAACAATGAAACGTAATACCATCATGTTGTTTCTCAGTACGGCTACCAAATTTAAACACAATGTAGTTAACCATATTGTCTACTAAATTAATAACAATAAATTTCAGCAATACATGATAGTAGTTTTAAAGTAGTAAACCAATATTTACCGGCGAGATGTACAAAAAAATATTTGATTCAGCCGTAGAAATTCTATCTTACTCTTTTTGTATCTTCTATTTTTGTATTTTCTATCTTGATCTGGTCTATTTTGCTTATGCGATAATCACATAGCAGGTACATGCATTGTAATAATACTGCTCATCGAATTGTTTCGAATTTGTAAAAAAACATTTTATTAATTATTATATATTTATTTTAATACGAGCAGTCACATTGAACAATTGAGGCCTCTAGAAACAAAAGTGGCAGTTTCTATTTTTGTAAAATATTGGCAATTCAGTAATAAAATTTCTTGTAGGTATAACTTCTAGTAATACTATTCTAAAATGTTATTTTTTATTAGTATTCCTTCAAAATTGTAGAATAATTTGTTTATAAGATATACCTATAAGAAGGAAATTATATATTTTTGTTGACTTGCCAATACTTTATGAAAAAAGACACTGCCGTTTTTGTTCCTAGAGTCCTCAATACAGTGTGATGATCGCACAAACAAAAACATAACTGCGATCATTGTATAAGTAAAACCACACCATTACTTATTTGTAAATAAATATTTCTGTTTAATTTTTTGGCAGTCCAGTATAAGTTTCATAGTATAATATGAAATTGAGCATATCGTCGCTTAAGAAACAACACCGCGGAAGCCAGTTAATTAAAATTTTCAGGGGCAAACAAAAACCGTCTCAAAAAATTGAAAATTGATACCTTTTAACTTATTTTTTTTTGTGTTTAGTTAAAAAAATGTTTTTTTTCATTCAAAAAGAATTTTTCCATAGGAGGAACACGGTGTAGGATTTTTTTACCTACCGAATGTTATTCAAAACTCAAAGCCGCCAAATGGGGACTTACGCGGTGTTGTTTCTTAAAAGACGATATTATGCTCAATTTCATTGATAGTGAATAGTCATAACGGTAAAAATAATAATTTTTGACTACCTCCCAATGGTATTTAAAAATTGTGTGATCTCAGTGGACAACTTATTTAGACAAAAAATGTACCATTCAGTAATCTAACAAATTTGATGCTAAATTCAATTAAAACACAAAAGTCCAAATTTGTCATAAACAACACTGCATCAGAGTCCAAATAGCACCTTTTTACGTGTGTTATAGTTTTTTCCTTCAATTATGTCTTTCAGATGTATTGACCTACTCTTACAATTATTGTACGATGCCGTTACGATGCTGATGGCGGATGTGATTGTTTGTGTAGATCAAACATCAATACCGGCTGACATCTGAGCAAGGCCCCGCTCACCGCAAGCGCTTTACGGTGGCTCTGCGGTTGGGCGGAGGAGGGGAGGCGGGTGCGGCAGGAGAAGCCTCGTCCCCCTCCACTCTCGCGACCGAGGAGTACTCGGCCGAAGGCTCTCGCATCCGCGCTGCGCAGCATGCTGTCGCTGCTGAAGCTCTGCGCTGCACTGCCTTCCCCCGCCCTCCGCCCAGACCCCCGAGGGCGCTGAGAAACCGACGTCCCAATGGTGTGCAATGTTCACTTATTAATCGAAATACCTCTTACTCCATGCTGTTTGAAGTGATTATTTTGGAATCTTGTTTCTATTTCATGATAGTCCAAGTCTTTCAACCGGTGATTCCAAACCAGTCAGGGTTCTTGAATCTTTTTAAGTAGTACCTTAGTACTTATTAAAAAATTTAATTACATTGCTTTTTATTCAATGAGTAATACATAAGATTTAAGAATGCAGCATTATCTATTATTGAAATCTATTACATAATTTGGAACAGACACCTCAGAAACATACCTATTGGAAAAAATACTTTTTTTAAATACGGGTACTGAGCGGGATTCAAACCGCATCCATCAGGTTCTGGACAAATTGTTTTACTAATTGACACTATTATTTTCAAAGTCAGTAACCTCCACTTTTACTTTTTTTTTTTTTTTTTTTTTTTTAAATATAATTCTTAATTTTGATTCTGCAAGTACTTTCCATTTTTTGTAAAGCTAAGTTTGGCAATATGTGTATAGATTCATTCTATGCCGTTATCTCATGATAGTCTTGTTCCTGGCAAATAAAAAGCAATCACAGGTATCAATGTTATGTTTCGTTGCCAGTAATTGATTTCTGCCGTGACAATGATGCCAGGCGACCACACCGTGCCCAGTGTACTAATGGTCTGTGATGTTTCAGCAAATGGCACGATAATGCCGACAGTGGAGCTGAACGCCTTGGCCATGAAGCTGGGCGAGCCTGCAGTGTACGTCCTGGAACCGCCCGCAGCTGAGGCGGAGAGCGCCCACAACGGCACCTCTTTTGCGGTCTCCTACCGACCGCAGGCCACTCGCCCTGGCGTGCCGTCCGCCGTGCAGCTGCAATCCTTCAACCGGAATAGCCGATACTACAACCAAAACAATAGATTCGTTAACAACTTCAATAAATTTCCCAACAATTGGTTTAAAGAGGTGAGAAAATTAGTCCTTCACTTACAATTTATTATAATAGGAATTCAATACTGGACATTATTTTAGAAGAAATGTTTAGTATGGCTGTATATTGTCATATGAGTGACTTTGTTAATTAGCAAAATAGCTGCTTCTGAGGTTTACAAAACCCACTAAGTAGTTTATTATGAATGACCACTACTTTCTCGCAGAGTTATAATAATAGGGTCTAGGACGATTTGGCACCGCGAACTGGCCTCCGCCGATTAGCCTCCGGTAATTGGCCGCCGGTGCAATCGGACGCCGGCCCAATTGGACGCCGACCCAATTCGACACCGACCCAATTGGCCTCCGGGAGGATTGGACGCCGCACAGTTGAATTAAATGCGCAAAGGAATAGACGTACGTTACGATTTATTGGAGTAAGTAAGCAAGTCAGTTTAATATGCTTCTATCTTCTCAGTAGTTGTACCTTATACATTTCGCACTTGACACATTTTTAATATAGATTGAGAATAATTATTATGCTTTATGATGTTAATTAAAAGAAAATAAGTCTTCCCTCGCTAAAACTTAAAGATGTGCATAATCAATTAATTTATTGTCTATACACGGGTACTTATTTATATTTACAACAAATATTAAAAATAATGTTAGATGTTAGAATGAAAATTAACTTATATTTCAGCGTTTTATCGACTTAATATTATAATAAAGCTTAAACATGTATATTATTATGCATAAATGCGTATTTTAAGATAGCATGAAATTAAAAACAAAATATTAAGTAAGTTATCTGCTATAAATGTTTCAGTAGTTTGATTGATAAGCTACTTAGGTACTGTAAAGGTACTGGGACGAAATCCCGAAGGCCGAAATCCTGAACGCTGAAATCCCGAATGGCCGGAATCCCGATGGCCGAAATCCCGAAAAATAAAAATAATACAAACATCAATAATTGCGCAATTTTTGCAAGAGACACAAAAACCCATTTTTTGTGGAAAAATAAAAAAAATACAAACATCAATAATTGCGCAATTTTTGCAAGAGAGACAAAAACCCATTTTTTGTGGAAATATAAAAAAAATGTAAAATACAAACATCAACAATTGCGCAATCGCTAATTGCGCAATTTTTACAAGAGACACAAAATCCATTCGTTCTATAAAATGGTCTCTCCTGAAAAAAATTGCGCAATCGGAAAACCCATTTTCCGCAAAAATGAGATTTGTCTCTCTTACAAAAATTGCGCGCACGATTGCGCAATCATTGATGTGTGTATTTTACATTTTTTTTATATTTCCACAAAAAATGGGTTTTGTCTCTCTTGCAAAAATTGCGCAATTATTGATGTTTGTATTTTTTTTATTTTTCGGGATTTCGGCCCTTCGGGATTTCGTCCAGCACCCAGTACCTAAGTAGTTTATCAATCAAACTACTGAAACATTTATACTTAGCAGATAACTTACTTAATATTTTGTTTTTAATTTCATACTATCTTAAAATACGCATTTATGCATAATAATATACATTTTTAAGCTTTATTATAATATTAAGTCGATAAAACGCTGAAATATAAGTTAATTTTCATTCTAACATCTAACATTATTTTTAATATTTGTTGTAAATATAAATAAGTACCCGTGTATAGACAATAAATTAATTGACTATGCACATCTTTAAGTTTTAGCGAGGGAAGACTTATTTCTTTTAATAAACATCATAAGGCATAATAATTATTCTCAATCTATATTAAAAATGTGTCAAGCGCGAAATGTATAAGGTACAACTACTGAGAAGATAGAAGCATATTAAACTGACTTGCTTACTTACTCCAACAAATCGTAACGTACGTCTATTCCTTTGCGCATTTAATTCAACTATGCGGCGTCCAATCCTCCCGGAGGCCAATTGGGTCGGCGTCGAATTGGGTCGGCGTCCAATTGGGCCGGCGTCCGATTGTACCGGCGGCCAATTACCGGAGGCCAATCGGCGGAGGCCAGTTCGCGGTGTCAAATCGTCCCATTCCCTAATAATATGTAGTGATAATTATTGGGATATTCTTCATGTAGAACTCTGTTATTGTAATTACTGAACAGTGTAACGATGTGATACAGTACTTATTTTTCTGATGTACCGTGGCAATGTAGCAATGTGGCACAAATAGCCTGGCCTGAGTCAGAATTAATATATTATTAAAAATGTTTATATTATTTAACTATATTTGGCCCATTCAGTATTGAAGCTATTGTTTGTATAATTGAGAATAGTGTACTACTATAATAGAATATGTACATATCGTCATTGCGCCTTCAAAATCGGCTGTGTGCATAAATTTCACAAAATAGGTTTTTTGCACCAAAAAATTTATAATAATTCCTTTTTTTATCAGGGAAAAAATATAATGATTAAAGGTATTCTGGAATTGCTTTAAAAAATATTTCAATGTTTTAGGCGACAGGTATTATAATTCACATTGGTTTTAGCCTCTCTTGTAAAGTTTTGAAAAATACACATAGTCGATTTTGACGGTGCAACGACGAGTTGTTGAATTTGAAGTCTTTCATTTTACACAATATCGAGTTAATTCAATAAGCGATCCTCAATTACTTCATTTTAATTAAACCTAAGGCCACACACAAATTACAACCACTAAGTGTTACGTCTACGCACAAGTATTGCTATATGCACCCCACATTTCCGTTGTGTCCCTTGGACTGATGCGTGTTTGGCACCCGCACACGTCCCCGCATGACATCCTCCATACCCAAAACATCCCTGCAATCAACATCTGTGACTTCCTGTAATGTCTAGTGGTTGTCATATGCGCGCGGCCTAATCTGTGTATTTATGTAAATAACCCGTGAATATTTCCAGCAACCGGCATTTTCTGGAATGTACCGCGTCCGGCTGACGGTGGGATCTTGCTTGTTCTGGGGAGAGGGCGCCACTCCGCAGGCCGCGCGCCATGACGCCGCTGCCCGGGCCCTTCGACAGTTCCGACTCACCAAGGACCAAGATACTTGCAATATCAACGAAGGAACTGCCGATGAAGGTGATATGAATAAAATTAAAACTTTTTTAATTAAAAATATCACATTGACTTAAGACCCACATAATATTTATATGGATAGGACAATATCAATAATATTACTTTTTATACTATATTCCAACTGCCTCATATCCAAAAATTAAGTATCTAATCTTGAAAACATCTTTGAATGCCTGGTTTAAATTTGCATTTTTCATTATTTGTACTGTATAATATGTATTGGCTTACGCGTCAGTTTATGATGTCGTGGGTCCTAGGTACATGCACATTATTTTTCAATTTGTGTTTGGAGTCAGAGTAACAGACCTAATGAGTTGAGCAAGTGGCCAACATACATTTCTCGTAAAAACATATATTTTTTTTAGATGTATGTTTTCTGGAGGTCCATATTATGATCCTATTAGGATCGGACATGGTCAATAGAAGAAGAAGAAGATTGACACAACCACTAAGTTAGGATCAACTGCTCATGCTGTACCAGATTATTCACATTGATTTGTTAACAGCACACAATGTCTTTCTAACAAGAAGTGAAAAATGTTTATGCCAAATATTGTTATTTATTAAAAATGTTCATTCATTTTAGATGACGACTCTGAAGAGAAAGACTCATGCGACTTGAAGTCACCAGTCTCAATGGTACACGAAATAGCGTTAAAATTCAACCTTCCCGTCACATTTGAATTCAAGAGTGAAAAAGGACCTCCACACATGAAGGTATATTCACATACTTTCACTATGATAATTGGCAATCTTTATGTGTTCGTTGACTAATTATAGGCAGTCTCATACGAAAGGAAGTGATTGAATTTGTTTTCAACTTTAAATATTTGATTGTAGGTGTTTGTGACAGTATGTTCTGTCGCTGAGCACGTGACGGAAGGTGAAGGCAACAGTAAAAAGATATCGAAAAAACGAGCCGCCGAAAAGATGTTGGAGGAACTAAAGAAATTACCCTCCGTGAAGAAAACAGTTTCCCAGCCCGAAGTACGCAAACCGAAAAAGAAACAGCAGCAACCCAAGAAGAGGGCTCGCAACTTAATCAAAGTGAGTACCATTTCACTTCTAACGGACATTTGTAACTGATTGATTTGTCAACAAACTTTTCCTATAGTTTCGCACGCTTCCTCTCCAAAAGCTGCTACAAATTTCTGTCAGGAATACATCTGAATCCATTGCCGAATATTTCTTTCACATTTCAGCGGTGGTTTTCAAACTCATTTCTACTCATTTTTACTGTGCTCTAAAAATACCAATTAATGGGTTGGATGAGCCTGTTAACTACAGTTTCTCAAATCTTGGAATCAAAAAAGACCCATGTTCTATGTTAAGTTTTGAGCGATATCTGGTTTTCATTGTAACTACATTTCACTGCGAAAAATCCAGTTTCGAAGAGGCAAAGGATTTTCATTTATGATATCCAAAATCCAACCTCTGCCTCTGACTATGGTTCTATCATTGTGACTGTGAACTGATTTTGATTGTCTGAAGTTTATAAATTTTTTTAAATATTCTGCCTGGAAATTAATTGTCAAGGACTGAGGCGCACACTTTGGAAACCACTGCATCAAAGTGACTGGACAATGCAGAAGCTTGTGTGACTTTAGCCCTTCATATGAGACTTCTGAGATTTTATTCAAAATAGTTGAAGGAAACAGTCGAACACAATGTATTACATATTATATTTTTCAATTTGGCAAAATACAGAATTCATTTATTTTTATTTTGCAGGAAAAGGCTGATACAAATGTTGGAATCGAAACGAATCCCGTGTCCCGCCTCCTGCAGTGGTCAGTGGAGGTGAGCGGGGCGGGAAGAGAACCCCTTTACACACCCGTGGAGGAGTCGGGGAGGGGCCAGAGACGCAAAGGATTCGTGATTGTGTGTCAAGTTGCCGGCCGCAAAGCCACGGGATCTGGAGCCAGTAAAAAATTAGCCAAGAGGAACGCCGCTGAAAGTAAGCCAACTAACCTTTCAGTCTTTTACAAAACTATCGAGGGCAGTATATATTATAATATGTATAATCATATGGCAATAGTAAAACATTTCATTCAAAACGAAAGAGATATTAGAAAACAAAATCACAGAATTAGTCATATGACAAGTCATAGTGTAACCGGCAAGTCATCGATCCACGCAAAAGAGCTTCCAGTTTGGCCTGGTGTATGACTGAAACTCCTCCCGGGAAGGGCAGTGACGGAATGTGAAAAAAGTAGATTGTGTCTGTTCAACTATCAGTTTAAATATTGTAATAATAGAACAATAATGGAAAACTTCACAAATTGGGATTGATGTACTATTCGATTTGCATATGGATTAACTACTTAATAATGGCGGCTTAAATCACACCCACGATGGTCGAGCTAGTCCTTGGTTCGAATACTGGGTCTGGCAAATTTACATATTATTTTTCAATTTGTGTTTGGAGTTGTATATGTAGTATGGACCACAATTAGGTTGAGCGAGTGGCTAACATCCATTTCTCGTAAAAACAATTTGTTAATACAAACCTCTACTCTGTGGTGGCCCATATGATCTTATTAGGATCGGTGGACATGGTGAAAAGAAAGAGATCACGTGTGCCCCAGCTATTTATTATGTACTGATCATATTAATTGATGAATCGTGATTGCAAACCTATTTTATCAATTGATTTCAGACATGATAAACAGTATTGAAGAGTTGGCAGAGAAACCAGGAGAGGCAGTGAAGGCCACGAAGTCATCCCCATCCCCATCCCCGTCCCCTCCCACAGGAGGATCGTCAGGTCGGCAACTTGTCCCTGGACTGCTGCTCATGCAGGAACACATTTCCACGTCTGCAGACAGGTTTAAAACGCCAATTAAGAATGGTAATTATTCATTGCTTTTGTTTCTATTCACGTATTATTGAACCGTTGGTATTTGATTTAGGATTTATAATATGAATAATGAAATTGACAATATTGAAGCTGCATGCACACTAGTGATGTGTGTGCTCGTCGTTTTTATAGTGCAACAATTGAACATAGGCAGACGTATTTTCTTGTAGTGAGCACAAGTTACATATCGTCATGAAACTAGAAGAATGTGAAGAACTCCAAAAACGCCACTTTACAGTAGAGACAAACATGATTTAATGTACAAATCTATGGCTATGGATTTCATCCATGATTTAACAATGCTACATTTTTTTGGAATATGCAGAATGCATCATTTGCAAGACAGGTAGATATTAACAACGGCCACTAGATGGCTCTCAAAGTCAATTTTCGATTAAAATATACATATTTTTCTAGTTTCAACGATTATATATAGCGAATTTGATTTTACGGTTTCTATTTCTGATTTCACTTGCATCCAGTGCTGATTATAAATTATTGCATAAATTACAGTGAAACCCCGATTCTACGGTTTTCAAGGGACTCGATATTTATAGAAAATGATAAATGTGGGAAACGATAAATGCAGCATATATAAAACTCGTTTTTCTCCTGGATTTTTTTTGACATCTTGAATTATTTTCAGTTTCTCAGGTAGAGTTTCTAGTTTTCTTCATGCGGGACATTTTAGTTGCGACCTATAAAAATTCACCGACCGACCTGTGCAAACAAAGCGACGCGACTGAAAGGTCTGTATGTATCATAAACAATTCTACGAAAACGAAATGAAAAATATTCAACAAAAACGGTCAATCGGGATAATATTTGTGATGGGACCATAATATTTAGACGATAAATCGAGGAAAACGATAAATCGGGGAACGGTTAATGCGGGATTATTTTAACATTGTTGATATGGATGTTTGGTGGGACTCTCAAAAATGAACGATTCGTATGGGAAAACGATTTATGCGAGAACGGTAGATCGCGGTTCCACTGTATTGAAATTCATTTTAATGTGGTATGTTTATACTATGGTTAGTGTTGCAGGTGGTACTTTGAGTATTTAAAATGGATCGCTTGCTAGGATAAACCTGCATAGATGCATACTCTTAAAGCTGGTACCCACTTATTGCATATCGTGGCATATAATTATTATGATGCAATGGTTTCTATTATTCCCTGTCTCATGACTGCATCCTTATCCAAAATCACATGGAGTTGTTGACATCATTTCCTACTTGATGCAGCAATGAGTTGATACGAGGGTGGGTCAATAAGTCCTTAGAAAAGCCAACAGGTGGCGCGACTAGTACTGTAAGCGGTTTGTTTTCATGCAGCGGCACTACCGATTCAGTATGCTGCGAAGTTTCAATCAGATTGGTCGGGTTGTTGTGTGTTTCTCGTACATTTAAAAAAAAAATTTGCTTGTGGAAAATGGAAAAATGGAAAATGGAGAAAATTGAGTTTAGAGCTGTTATTAAACATTTTAATATAAAAGGGTTAACAGCAAAGGAAATAAAAAATGAGTTGGATTTAGTTCACGGCATATCTGCTCCTTCACTTGCAACTATTTATAACTGGTTAAATGAATTTAAACGTGGTCGTATATCAACAAAGGATGAACCACGCTCAGGACGTCCTGTAGAGGTGACTACACCAGAGATGATCAATAAAATCCACGATATGGTGTTAAGTGACCGAAGATTAAAGTTGAGTGAGATAATTGAGGTTACAGGGATCTCAAAAGGTAGCGTCATTTCTATTTTACATGACAAATTGGGCATGAAAAAAATTTCTGCAAGATGGGTGCCGCGTTTGCTCACAGTCGACAATAAACGCAATAGGGTGGTGGCCTCTAAAGCCCTGTTGTCGCTCATGCAACGCAATCCGGATGAATTTTTTCGTCGCTTTGTGACTGTAGATGAAACATGGATACACCACTATACTCCCGAGACGAAAGAACAGTCAAAGCAGTGGATTGCGAAAGGCGAACCATGTCCAAAGAAGGCGAAAACCGTAAAATCAGCTGGTAAGGTTATGGCTACTGTATTTTGGGATGCACGTGGAATTATTTTCGTTGACTATTTGGAAAAAGGAAAAACAATAACAGGGGATTATTATGCATCTTTATTGGACCAGCTAAAAAACAAAATTGAAGAAAAACGGCCTCATTTAAACAGGAAAAAAATCCTCTTTCATCAGGACAATGCCCGTGTTCACACATGTTTACGATCAATGGCTAAAATTGAAGAATTGAAGTTCGAATTGGTCGACCACCCACCGTATTCGCCAGATTTAGCCCCCAGTGACTTTTTCCTTTTCCCAAACTTAAAAAAATGGCTAAGTGGACAACGTTTTTTTTCAAATGAAGAAGTCATCGATCGGACAAATGCTTATTTTGAGGACCTTCCGAAAACTTATTTTTCTGACGGTTTAAAAAAAATTGAGAAACGTCTAACCAAGTGTATTAAGCTCCAAGGAGATTATGTTGAGAAAAAAAAAAATATATACAAAAATAAAAACTGTTTTAATGCTTTTTTCTAAGGAATTATTGACCCACCCTCGTACCTGTCAGTCAGTCTCATACACAGCTGGTGGATGTCATAAGTATATAATACCAGTCAGGTTTTCCACAGTGGATTACGTTTGTTGGTTTGCTTTAAATTTTGATATGTAGGTGGTGCAGTTTTTGCATTATCAACTAAAATTTAAATTTTTAAAATTCACGAATTAGCGAATTGTACAAAAGTCGAGCTCCGCCTGTAATAATAAACTATACTATAATTTTGAAGGATTCAAAACGAAAAATGTTCTATGCACTATAGTTTTTTCAAAATCCTATGATTTTTAAGTTTAAGATTAAAATTGGCATTAAAGATGACAACACTGCTTCACATAAAAAATTGAAACTATTTTACGTGCAAGAGTAGGCAATCGTAACACACTTTTAACCAAAAGCATGCACAAAACCACTCAGAATTGAAAAGTTGACGTGAAGTGGAAGATGAAGCGATCAAAATATGTAGTCAACTATATTATAGTTACTTGGCAGAGTTATGTATTATCCATTTAATGTGACAATGTAAAATACATATTATATCCAACCGAGATCGTTATTTACATATTAATATGTTATTTTATTAATTACATTTTGACATGCGAAAGTTCAGCATTTGGCTGTCCACACTAGAGACAGACAAGTTTTACGTTGATTATATGTAAACGGATAAACAAGTGGAATCCAGGCATTAGTTGACCTAACTAATTAAGTAGATTTTTGCTTGTATTACTAAGGATCCTGTGATTTTGTGTTTTTTTTGCTGCCAATTGAATACCTACAGCCGACGAAGATGGTATGCAATATAATTTTAATGAACATTTTTAAACTTACTCTGTTCCATTTGAATTCAATAGATTGAATGTTTTCAGTGTGTAGTTGAATGATTTATGAATTTCCTGCATTGTTACTAATATTTACTTTGAGGGTACGTAAATTCTGTATGTGCTGTCCTATACATTTTCATAATAATGACAAAGTAACAGCACCTCTGAAGGAAATTCCCAATATTGCTTTGAATGATTAAAGTTTATTTGTTGTCTGATAGGTGTGAATGTGGAAACGACAGCAGCGATCGCCAAGGAACTTCTCCGTGCCGGCACGTCTCCCACCGCAGACGCCCTTGCCAAACATGAACTCAACCATAGAATAAGTTCGTCAATATTGATAGTATATTGTACAAAAGTAATATTGATTATGTGACTGTAAACTAATTAATATGTTATGTTGTGTACCGATGAATAGGTTCGACAGTGGCGAATGCGAAACCCATCTCTAGCTCGGTGGTGAGTTCCAGCACGGGCAGTTCTCCGCAGACTAGTCAGGTGATCCGACCCAAAGACCAGCTGCTCTACTTGGCGCAGCTGCTCGGATTCCAAGTGCAGTTTTCCGACTTCCCCAAGGTCAGGACTCTCCTTGACAATTTCATTTGAACTAATTTTCATAATAGATTTTTAGATTTTTTTTGCAGTTAAATTATATTAATCGTATTAAAATTATATTTTGTTCCTTCGGCTTGACATTAATTTACCAAATTTTCTATTAAATTTCTATCAAATAAATATTATATTAATTTTTTTTTTAATATTTTTTCTACATAATACAGAAATCAGATGTTTAGTGAGTAACAACACCATTGAATAGTGGTGGAATTGAAGAATTCAACAGCTGCCTAAATAATCAAGCAATTACATGATATTATTGAATAAAAAAAATAAATTAATATTATTCATTTTAATTTCAATCAAAATTCAGATTCATTTTATAGTGTATGAATAAATGAAATTTAATACCATATTTGCCTGAATTCTGTGGACAATGTTTTACAGATGCGACATGTGTTTATCATTTCTGCCACTATTCATGGTAGTGCCACGTAAGTTAGCTTAATTTAATATACATTACATAATTAACATATTTACATCTGTGCATCTCTTCTATACACAAGGTTGCTATTGGTGGCTATCGAGGGTGGTTTATCATATTTAAGTACAGTACTCTCAGTAATCCGCCGCTCGATTATCCGCAATTACTATAATCCGCCGTTATTTTTACTAGTTAAAATCACAAAATCAAGCTCTATAATCCGCCGGTATTCGTATGTTAAATTCAGTAGTCCGCCGTGTGCCTATATCAGCTCTCCGCCGTCATATTTAATGTAGCTGAGACATGGAACAACCTAGCGGGACGAGCAATAATTTAGTCGTGAAAAAAGCTGTGACCCTCCACGAATCAAGATGGAAAACAGGTAACCGGAAGACTTAGTTCCATTAGAAGAATCGATTTAGCGGACGACTGAAAACTCAGAGCTAGCGCGAAATGTTTTAGTAGAATGCATAGCAGAAAGTTCTGAGGAGTATGAGCTACTTACGACTGAAGACGATCTTATAAATACATCAAGAGGCTTGTATTCTGAGGATGAAGGCAATAGTTGTCAACCAACTGTAGCTCATACAGTCAAATCAGAAAATGCACTAGCTGGGACTGACGCGTTACCATTAGATGGGCAGAGGAAAATATAGCAACCGTCAACACATTCATCATGTTGCATAAATTACGATATGACACAATCTTCCAACAATATTCAGAAAAAAATAAACAACACTGAACAAGTGGTTGTGTTAAGTGATTTACTGTTTAATATGTATGTAGTTAATAAACTAGGTTTATAATAAATAATATGTATAATTTAATACATTTTTAATTAATTTTGATCACAGAAAAAACCGTAAGTTGCTAGTACAAATTTCTCAATCAAAACTATTTTTATGAAATACCTGTCTTAATTTTTACAATATTTTGTATTTATGCACTTTAATCCGCCGTTTTCACTAATTCGACACTTGTCTGGTTTTTGGGGTGGCGTATTACTGAGAGAGTACTGTATTGAGTATTATAATTGTTACAATAAGTTAGTTATAATTGTTACAATAAGTGCTATGTTTTAACAGCACCTCTTGGCTGTATTAGCAAGACTGACAAGATCTGACAAGATCTCGTCGATAACCGAAAGTCGCTGTAGTCGACTTAACAGGAGGGGCGTGTTAGTTCACAGTTTTAACACATGGACAAGAAGTTCTTGTTCGACCTGTCCGACAACAATATCTCGTCGATAAAGCGTCAATTACATTGAGCTTCTTTACGATCTGTTTGTTGGCGAATTTATAATCTGCCTGTAAAGTCGCCCAGTGTAATCATCGAAGAAGCTAACATGTTCGATGATTACACTGGGCGACTTTACAGTCAGATTATAAATTCGCCAACAAACAGCTCGTTAAGAAGCTCAATGTAATTGAAGCTTAACCGAAAGTCACTAGTCGACTAAACAGGAGGGGCTTGTTAGTTTTAACACGTGGACAAGAGGTTCTTGTTCGACAGTAGAGCGAGATAGACAGTTTTGATGGCTAACTTATTGTAACGATTGTAATACCTCAGTACATAAATATGATGAACTACCCTCGATATCAGCCTTGGGTATAGAATAGATGTGCTGATCCTTTTTGTATACATTTGTAGGTTCCATCCACTTTCGGTTAGCCTTATAAATGTTTAATATAACAATTGCAGGGAAATCATGGAGAGTTTCTGTCGCTGGTGTCTCTGTCAATTGACCCGCCAATGGTCTGCCATGGAGGTGGGCTCACCACAGAACAATCGCATGACCAATCGGCCCGCGCTGCCCTTGAGCACCTCTCGCGGATGGGCATCGACAATCTCACCCCACACCCACCCACATCTGGAGCCGCCCCTGTAGCCGTTGCTCAGGGACAAGGGTAACTTATTATTTCACTACATACATGTATTACTGTTTCCTGTGTGACACTGTCTCTGTCTGGAGGTAATTTGATAGTCTGAGTCAATCCGAATAATTTGATTTCTCAGCTCTCTTGACCTGTTCCTGTGGTTTTGCCACCAAATCATGTCAGTTTGGATAATAAAATTCTTCATAATATGCTTATAATCAGTGGTGGCTCGTGGATAGTATATCTGGGGGTGCTGCGGTTGATTAAAAATAAAAATAAATGTTTATTTGGATTATATTTTACCATTACATCAAAATTAAACATAATTTTTTTTTATTTCATTATAAAATTGATTCTTCTGTCCTTTTTCCTTGAAAGAAGGTCTATCACCTTTTAGTTGCTCTCGACATTCTGTCGCGACTCGCGCCGCGTCTAGCTCAGAGGCGTTGTACCCAACAACGTTTGCAACACGAAAATACTGCCAGAGCGGCAGTACCAGACTAAGCTCCGAGCGGCAAGCCCCGCTCCCCGCGCCCCTCCTTCACCTATTCTATCGAAAGTGGTACTGCATGAAATCACGCTATGCATCACTTTCATCGCGGTGTATGATAATTATTATTGGATGTATCAGTGCGCGGGCGAGCTTAACACGTTTTTAAATAATATTGATATTTTCATATAATATACATAAATTTATGTATATTATAATATTACATTTATCACAATTTACTTGGGGGTGCTGCAGTTCCGCATTTCATATGGACGAACCGCCACTGGCTATAATCATAGAATGTCAATCACATCCTACAGGAGTGTCCTTATAATATTATGTCAGTTGAAAGGAAAGAGTCACTCCACCCTGTCTTGACATTCAATTGTGTTGATCTGTTATTACATCCTGGCATTTAGTAATCTGCTGCATCCAGGATAGATAAAAATATAAATTGTCAGATTAGGAATATTATACACAGGTGCACGCCATTCAAATTTTCCTTGAAGCACTCCTAGTACAAATTGAAGGGTGCTTCTCATTTGTGTACAGGGTGGTGTAGTGGATAACATTGAGTATCTTAAGAAGACTCACAACTGTATTGTAAAAATGTTATGTATTACCAAAGAAATGCAATGTTCAGCCATTTAGTAGGGTGAAAGCTCTCGTGATGACTTTGTAAGCTGGATATATTAGGCAAAGCACCTGTTCTGTTCAATTATTATTTATTTCAAACCAAACGCTTGTAGATATTTCTGCTCTTTACCAAAATAATGATTAATTATCATAGGAGGAATGCAAAAGCGAGCGGTGTAATTAATATTTCTTACGACTTTCGTTTTTTATCTTTCCACTTTTAATTTCTTCTATTTCTTTTCCTCAGAATTCACATAGTGCCGAGCAATGCGGGGGGCATCCCTGGAATATTAACCAACGGCATCACCAAATAAGAATTTTATTTAGTTGAGTCTCTTTGATTGTTTGCCCATTAAAAATATATTGTTATTATTTATAAAGTATTAAATGTATGTGAATAACTACTCGTCATTGTTAAGGTAATTTATTTTTGCCGATAATTATCACTAGGTAGGGTTGATATATGTACTAAGGGAAAAAAACTTATTGCACATCTGCGGTTCTGTCTGCGCTTATAACTCTCGCTTTAAGATTTGATTGCGAACAACATTAACTTGGATTAGCGGAGCGGGGCGGTTCCGCCGATAATTATAAGGGTTCTTTTATGCATTGTCGCAATCAATTTTTGAAGTTATTAATAATTGTAAGAATGCCATGCGGCCATGGTTAATGTTATCGTAATATGCTTACTGTTAGAACTACTATCATAGCTTCCGTACTCGATTAATGTATGTCCATTCAGAAATACTCATTCTGTATGCTAATATCTCCTTAGAGTTTATTTGCTGTAGGTTTTAAAAATTAAGGGATACGACCTTGATGTACTTTTCATCCGTTTTTATTTTTAGTTCATCAGTATTATTTTAAGTTTCATTCTGCCAGGGATTGTTTTTTTTTTTTTTTTTTTAAACATTTTTGTTTCGTGTAATTGAGGTCAGTTGATAAACTGCATTTTTGATTCGGTGACGGGGCCACCGTATTGATAAATAGACGGCTGCTTAAAATTTTCATTTGTCGAATGCTTCTTTTATTGTTTAGTTATTGAGAACTTATTAATTTTTTGGTTATCAATCAATATAATAGTTGAAGCTTTCATAGTTTCACTTACTGAAGGATTTTAAGCTGCAGAGATAGGTTATAAATATAAGACATGAGCTGCAGATGAAGGACTTACTTTATTTTGGTTTTTATTATTTCATTCTTCATCATTTATTGCTGTACTATTTATATTATGTTAATGTACTTAAATGATGCATCATGTTTTTCTTAGATTATAGATGACATTTGCTTCTTAAAATAAGTCATACTAATCAAGCGACATTTAAAATATGATAGTATATTATTCTTATTCACCATATTTTAGTTAGCCAATTATTAAAAAGAATCCTTGAAGATTATGGAAATGATTTTTTTTTCTTACTCCAAGACTGTTTCTTTATTTCGTGGGTTAATT
Source organism: Rhyacophila brunnea (assembly GCF_057557595.1). Lineage (NCBI taxonomy): Eukaryota > Metazoa > Arthropoda > Insecta > Trichoptera > Rhyacophilidae > Rhyacophila > Rhyacophila brunnea. The sequence goes on from NW_028232859.1 coordinate 45,263,547, forward strand.
TAGTTTTCTTTGAAATTTGATGGTATTTATTTTCCATATTCGATGTTTCGGTGGAATGTTATGAAAACATTTGATTAAATAAACATATTTCTCATTCTTTCCTGTGTTTTACTTTTGTTATCTTAATTTGGACCCATGGTGGCCGTGTTGGTAGAGTGGCTGCTACTGAAGCCTGGTGGGGAAAAAATGCATGTTGGTTTATTCAATGTAACCATTGCAACCCAATGCAAGCACACCTTATCCTGATAATAATAGTAATTTACCTGTGACTATTAGCAGGAATCATCTCCAATGGTTCAATTTCTTGAAAAATGAAGACTTATCTAGTTCTGGATATTTTATCTTAATTCAAAAACCTCAAATATATTATTTTTTCGAGATATCCTTATCAAGTGGAGCATATTGTGGACATTAAAATATTAGTACTAAAACTACTGGTACTGTCATAAAATGAATTCCCATACTATGGAATATTTTTTTAGTTTGCAGAAAAATCACCATCTTTCCAGTCGTAATGCCACTGCCATTTTTAGGTATTGTTATTGTGATATTTCGCGTAAAAAAAACATCAGCTTTATCAACGTAGTATCCGATGTCGCATAAAAAAACATCAGCTTTATCAGCGTAGTATCCGATGTCATGATTAATAATAATTGAGCATACATCACACAATGCCCTTTATTATACTCATAACATAAAAAAAGGGATAATGAGCACCATATTTTATTACTACAGTTGACAAATTTTGAAATATAAACAATCATTTATAAAATGTGGCATTAAAAAAGTTCCATCAGAAAGTCAATATATCGCCTCATGGTATTTTTAGCAAATACGCAAAGCCGTTATATCGGATCTGTGGTATTCTAAGGGTTAAACATGTTGAAATTATAATGTATTTATTGTAATTTCATTGTAATGTATTTATTGGAAAATAACTGGCTTCAAAACTACAAAAATAAAAGGATAAGTTCTGGTTGCATTTTCAGCTCTGTAGGTAAAATTTCATGATTCAGAATGGGAGGTATGTATGAATGAATGCAATCCTGGAGTGTGTACATAGGGATCATTGATAAATAATGTGAAGGGTTGGGGGAGGGGTTTCATTTGTAGTTCCAAGATCTCTGATGGTGCTAGCTGTCAATTCTTGGCGGGAAGATATTTTATTAAAATAAAACAATATATAAGTACATATTACTTACTCTCCATAGTTTAATAACGATCAGGACTTTATCTCATCTGTTTTAATATAATTGGAAAGTCTTAGTGGGAACAAACTTGTCATGCGCGTCTATTCTATACACAAGACTGCTTTCGGCAGCTATCTACGGTAGGTTTGTATCGAAGTATTAGCACTTATTATATTATTACAATAAGTTAGCCGTCAAACCTGTCCATCTTACTCTAAAATTTACCACAGCCAAAAGAGGTACTGTTAAAACATAGCACTTATTGTAATTGTTACAATAAGTGCCAACATTTCGATACAAACCTACCCTAGATAGCGGCCGAAAGCAGTCTTGTGTATAGAATAGACGCGCTGGTCGTTATTAAAATGTGTTTAATTTTAAATATTATGGAAACTATATCTATGTTAAAATTTGTACTGGTGACTAAAACACAATTTTCACGAGTGATTTTTTATTGGGCTATTTTTGGATTGACTAAAATGTTACGTGGCCACTGCTGCTTTTGATTTATTTTGTATCGGAAGGAAGAGTTTGAATTCAGCGGGTAGCTCATCTTCAGAATAGAGTCTATCGGAGAAGTAGACGCGTCTGATGCGGCAGTTGGCGTGGATTTGCACCCTCAGCGTTTCAACATAGTTGGTTCCGTAGGCACGCCGTGTGAAGTCTGCCAGATTGAATTGTATCTGATTCCATCCTTCGTCCAACCTCATTGGCATCGTGCAAATGAAAGGCTTCACTCTGGTAGCTGATTGATAATTGCTGGCGCGAAATCTTCTACGGACATTTTTGTCATCCAATACCTGGAAGCAGTGTGACATAAATACAAACTAATTCTTTAATACATTACAAAGCTCATTCATAAACTAAAAGGTCTCTATAATACATAATATTAAACTTGCACCACCAGGCAGTGTAAGAATTGTTAAAAGAGTGCTAAAAGGCCATGCAGATAGTCAGATTTGGTTGGGTTTGTCATAATATCAATAATGAGTTCCGTGTATTTAAAATATCTTCACTCTGAAATTACAAAAGCATGGTTGGTAATATTAATGGAATTTGAGATAATACAAGTTTCAATGTGATTAGTGTGGTGCGTTAGTGACTAATTGGTAAGGCACATTGGCTGGAATTTGATGGATGCGGATTCGGGTCCTGCCCAGTAGGTACTAATATTTTTTCTAATAAGTATATTTCTGAGGTGTTTATGTATGTTCAATATCAGGTTGTGGAAGACAATTTTATCAGATGAGATGTTCCGTTAACCAGTTTGGTCGGGCTGATCACTACAATGTGAACTTAACCAAATCTGAGCGTCTGCGGTTTTATAGTATTGGAAGAAAATTTAAGATACTTTTTTAGACAAGCCTAATTGCAGTAATCACTATACCGAAATTCGATTCATAAAATTATGTAGTTGCAATTTCAAATTCATGATAATCATTACTAGGCATCTTACTTATGACCCACCTTTCGCATTCCAATAATCTAGGAGGCAGCGGCTTAACCTAACTTTACTCATTTTAAGAAAATCTGCCTAGTTTCAGAACCACCATCATACGCGATGAAATTTTCAACTGTAATAATTCATGGAATACCAGGGCACTTAATAAAATTAAAACAGTCAACAGAAACATACCTGAACTTCAAAAGTGAAGTACTTTTTCAAATTTTTGATTATCATAACTAAGAATGGTAATTTTATCCCTAAAGTCTTTTTGGGATCTGCTGGGCAAGTTATATACGTGGTGCTGACATTCGTTCCGACTATTTCCAACACAAGGCTTTGAATATCATTGTCGGTAATTCGTTTGATATGGCCATTTCGAACTTTCTTATCCCAAATTTGAAGAGGTTTACTGCCGATACTGTATAATATTGATAAGAACCCGGACTGAAATGTGTTTTTGAACATTTTGATTATTACAAAAAGAACTTCAATTGCGTTACTACGGTGACGTTTGATCGATATTGTTTCACAACATAATAATTTTGACAAAAATGTAAACAAAAATTTTAAACCAGAACCACAAGGAGATCTGCCATTATGGGGCTGCCAGCTCTCTTATAAGCATAGATAATAAACTTAATCGAAAGATTATCAAGAAACCTCTTTGCCTATATGCGAATAGGTATTTTTAGGCGTATTGAAATACATTAGGTGACTTCTAAAACATTAATTATTTACGTTAATGTTGATGAAAAAAAAAACATGTAATAAACCACGTCTTGTTTGAATTTCATATTTTGAATCCTTATTTATGAAAAATTTAGAAATGTTAATAAATTCAAGAATCAAATGATATAGTTGAAACTTCTAATAAATGGTATATTTTTAATGTAATTATAATAAGGCATTTATATTATTGATGCCTAAATACTGCATTATTGTAATTCCAGTTACTGCTTCTGACGGAACAGGAAAACGAAAAGCTGTCAATCTGCCATCTGGAAATCATAGATAATATTGCTGATAATATCATGGAGGTCGTGGAAAATTGAAGTGCCGCTTAATTATGTTTTATTTGAATTCGTATATTATTTCAATAATATCTTCAAATAAATTCTGTGTCATATAGTCTTTAAAATTGATAGTGAATATACAATAGCAATGTCTTCCAAAAGGTTAGTAACTTTGTTTTGTTGTGAACCATAACTGACATGATTTTGACAATCATTGTCTAGTTTGGTTTGATGCCTGCAATTACCTTTATTTGCCATAATTTAGGTTTCCGATACCGTTTTGGCCTTAAGAATGTCTTCGTACGTATTCGCACAACATTCATATCGTTTTATTTATGAAAATAATCCTCGTTTTTAGTCAATTTTGGATGGTTTCTTACATATTATTTCAGTTAAGGTTTTGAATGTGTTTTCTTCTTGTATGAAACAAGTGGTAAGGGTGTAAATATTTGAGGAAAGCTCTCCAAGTCAAGTTATATACCAGAAACTAGATTTATAATGAGATATTTCTTACTCCAATTAGCTGGTCTTCTCTGCCATACAAGTTTCACATGTGACAGCAATGTTATATGTTTACAGTTTGTGTTGTTTTCTTAGTACCATAATCTGATATTGTCTAGTACTTCTCCGTTGTAGGTATAACTCGTTGGAAATAATACTTCCTGTTAAAGGATATTAATTAGTACCTACGTAATTAAATTAGTAATTTTGGAGGAAATTTATTAATTTAAGTATTTTAATAAAAAAAAATCATCCAACTAATTAATTGCAAATGAAGTGATATTTATAAGAACAGAATATCTGCAATGTAGTAATGAATAGAATGCTGTATCTAAATAGAAAACTGCAGCTGTATCGTATTTATGTTTGGCTCCAGAGTTCTTGTAAAATTAACGTCTGTTAATATAATCCGTGAAGACACATGCCCCCTATGCTGGACTGAGAATGGCCATTTAAACTAGAAACACATTACCATCACATCACTTGACTTCATTTACTAAAACCATCAGAACATTCAATAATAAAAACTGACAACCTACATAAAGATTGTGTCAATTACCTGTCATTTATAGCTCTTTTCCAAACCATTAGAATCAAAGATATGTGAGAGATCATTTAACTCGAAAAATGTGTAAAACTGCAGAACATTAAAAAACGTTCTACCACGTGTGAGGTGACTTCAGTGTGGTTAAATATCAAGTAATACGATATTGCAAAAACTTTGCCCGTGGGGCGAAATTACTGTGAGGTCACGTGTGTTCACGTGATGTGATGGTAATGTGTTTCTAGCATTACCCTCTAGTAAACAGTAAATCAACTAAAAAGATAAATAAAACTAGTATTGGGAAATGATAATAAGTTGATAATGATAAATGTTGAGTGACCATATTATAGGGAAAGTTAAATTAAATAAATGTATGACGTCTTTTAGTAGCGATGACTGCCTATTGGAGTAGGTACTTAAACGGTTCGTAACCATAAAGAACAGTAGGTACTACCTTACAACATTTAATTACCCAAATATTGAAAATATTAATATGATATTGCTATTTATGCTCGTTCACAATGGCTAAGCGGTTATGCGCCAAGCATATAATGTCGTGGGTCCTGAGTTTGAATCCCGGATCTGGCAAATTCACGTGTTGTTTTTCAATTTGTGTTTGGAGTCAGGGTATGGACCTAATAGGTTGAGCAAGTGGCTAACATCCTTTTCTCGTAAAAAAATCATTCAACCTGCACTCTGTGGCACCCCATATGATTTTATTAGGATCGAACATGGAAAAAAACATGTATAGGTACATAATACAACATAATGAAAGAAGTGAAATCTTATAAGCTGACAACCAATATTAAACTGCGTATTTAAATAATTGGATGTAACGGCCCTGAAATCTATGGTTTGGATAAAAGCAAATAAGCTCAAATACCTATAGCCTCAATTACATTGAGCTTCTTTACGAGCTGTGTGTTGGCGAATTTATAATCTGCCTGTAAAGTCGCCCAGTGTAATCATCGAACAAGCTAACATGTTCGATGATTACACTGGGCGACTTTACAGACAGATTATAAATTCACCAACAAACAGCTCGTAAAGAAGCTCAATGTAATTGAGGCTTATCCATTGCATGAGTGTGACTCCCACACTCTCTATTTGTCTCTCGAGTGGTACCATTCCAAAATATTAGTCTCTTTGCAAGCTATCGTCGAGCTGAAATTTGACATCAAGATGGTGAATTATAGTTTTTATACATTTTAAATGCATATAATCCATTAATTCCATTAAAATAGTATAGATGTCTCTGGTGCTGCAATAATTTAAATATACACAAAAAACTGGCTAATTATTGTATATTGTGGTTACAATATACGATATGCCGATGATACTGTGCTGATTGCTGATAGTTTAAAGAGTTTACATCAACTGGTAGAAAAGGTTAATGAGGTCAGTAATTCTTATGGTTTAAAAATGAACCTCAAGAGAACAGCGATACCAGACACCAACACAAATTTTGTCATTAACAGCGAACCAATCGAACGTGTGACCCATTATATATATTTATGTACATAGGTCAATGAGAAATGAGACCAGTCTCAGGAAATAAAAACTAGAATTGAGATCGCAAGGAGCGCCTTTCTCAAAATGAGACGCCTCCTTTGCAATCGAGATCTTAACCTAGGTCTGAGACTGCGTATGGTACGTTGTTATGTGCTCTCAATTCTTTTCTATGGTATGGAAGTATGGACGCTAAACCAAGAGATGTCACGGAGACTTGAAGCTTTCGAGATGTGGCTGTATAGACGCATCCTCAAAATTCCTTGGACTGACCGGGTGACAAATGTTGAAGTTCTCAATCGAATGGGGAAGGACCGAGAAGTTCTACGTAGTATCAAAACCAGGAAACTACAATACCTCGGCCACATTTTGAGAGGACAAAAATACAGCAATCCCCAACTCGTCATTCAAGGAAAGATCAATGGGAAGCGTAGCAGAGGACGGCGCCGCATTTCGTGGCTTAAGAACCTCCGTGATTGGTACGAGTGCAGCTCCACCGAACTGTTCCGGGTAGCAGACGACAAAGATAAGATCGCCTTGATGGTGGCCGACCTCCGCTAGGGGATGGCACAATAAGAAGAAGAAGTGGTTAATACAAGTCTAGCTAGATAGATGCCACTTTGTTAAAGCATATGGATACCACACGGCGCCTCTAATAGTCCCTTTTACTTGCCAGTCATCTTGCATTATTCCAAGTCATGCCACCATTCCGTAGCTCCGTCGTCTACACTCTGTGGATGGTATTTAGTAGCCTTCCAGGACGCCGAAATCCGGTTAGCTTAGCAAGCCAAGTTAAATTTTCTTGAAGCATCTGCAGTACGAGGCTGAGCCAGGTCCAACATCTCCTCTTCACTCTCAGTTTGCGAGAGGTTGCATAGTCTGCTCTCTTATTTCATTGTTATTTGTAAAGTTATATCACCACACACTCAGTATCCGCCGTAAACATCTATTCTCGAAGCTCATTCTACGGCTGTTTTGAGCCTTCATAAGGTACTATGTACCTACCGTTACCGTAAGACAGCACCGTCAGAATGCAAGCGCTGAATAGGCTGCATTTTGTTTTAACCGAGTGTAGTAGAGAGCCCAGATATTCCACATCGAGTTGAATGTTGTTCCAGGTGTGATGTGCACCCCCAGGTATTTGAAGCTGTCAACTCACACATATTTTGCAAGTCGCTTATCATGGGGATGTCTGGATCAGGACAGGTGCTATTGCACAAAAAAATGGTTTTTCCCATTGATTCTTAAACCGACGCAAGATGAATTATTATGCAGCCTGTCGATAGTCTCTTGAATGCTCTTGATTGAGTTATCGTGCCTTATCGGATCCCTTCTTCTCATCAATAGGATGCTTACCAAAATCTTTCATGGAACGTTGATTTGTGTGATGCTTCAACAATTTGAAGCAGCAGAGGAGGCAGCTAGTAGAGCTTGTTATTTGATTTTTTGACTTTTTTCGATTCTCTACATTTAAGAATTCTCGATTTCAAAAAAAAAAAATTCTCCAGAATTCGAGATTGGTTTATTGATTTCTCGAGAAATATCTTTTTTTTAAACACATCGGCGTATTCCAAGTCACACAGCTTCACCCTTGGGGCGACAGCTATCCCTCGGGTCTATGAAAAAAAAAGAATTTCTTTTTGTTATTTTTTAGTACTTAAATACATAGTAACAATTTCTCGAAATTCTTAGGGCTTGCGCAGACAGAGAGCGGTCGGAGTTCTGCGTTCAACCGACCGTTGACCGCTAACGTTCAGGGACAGCAGACAGGTGGCGGTCAACAATAAGCGTTCTATTTGTTTACAAACGTTGTACTGACACAAGCGCTGCATAATGCGAGACAGCTATATTCCGACTGCGAGTGGAAGTGAGAAAGCACCGCTGTTGCGCACTCACTCCCCCGTGTGGTTTCGCTCTATGTTGTGTGACTGCTCAAATTCCTATGACGGGACTGGACGGGAGGTACGGCGTTCTTTGTAATTCCGGGCATAGAACTCCAGAACTCTAGCGTTCCAATTGACCGGCGCGGTCTGACCGCCGGCTGTGTACCCATACAGTATGAAGTCCATATAGTACAAAGAACGCCGAACTCCGAACGCGGAACGCAGACCGCCTGACCGCGCTCTGTCTGCGCAAGCCCTTATTGTTCATTTTTCGAAAAATAGGAAATCTCGAAATTTCTGGAATTTTTTTCTCGAGGTTCAAAATTCAACTTTCATAATTATTTCTTGAGAATTCTCAAGACAAGATTTCTTGATCACAACCTCTAGTTGCAAGCTGAAATGATGTCAGGAAACATTCGAATTGCTCATTATTGATTATTAAGTTTGCGGCAGGCCACCGTTCGCAGTCCCATTGGATGATTCAGAAGTTTCCTGATATCATTTCTGCTTGGTGCCACCTCTGCTGCTTCAAATTGGCGCTTGTCTACGCTTTCTTGGGTCTGGTATAGTATAGTCAGTCGGGGCGTTCCTCGGGTTGGTCAGCCTGGCTAGCTTTCCTATTCCATTCCACTTTGGCTGTCCACTTCTAATCTCATAATCAACATTTTGTGTTTAAAAACATTAAAACGATTTTTTTAAATTACAAGTTAGACTTAAATTGTGCGTTATTTGGATTTGTACTAGTACCTTATCGTATTTTATGAATATGTTTATCATTAAAATCTGTAGTTTGATAAATTCTTTAGAAGGTGAGGAAATGATTTTTGAAAAAAAATTGTAAATAATTTTAACATATTTGTTCCTTATTTAAAAATATCGAATTTTGTAGACTATATAAATAATATTATCCACGATTCTCAAATCATAAAATTGAATGTGAGAGGTATAGATTAGTAGTAGTCCCTCCCATGGCCCCCACAAGGGGGGGGGGGGGGGGCTGACAGGACTCTAGCCTAGGGGCCCGGCATGACGGCTCGACCAGATAAATGAGATAAATACACATCTTAAATTTGCTCTAATAGCAAAAAAAGTCGCCTTCGGCTCTAGTTTACTTCGGAGTTATTACCATTTTAAAATATATGGTGTTGGGACGTGTTGAATAATACTCGACAACTCCATAATTCGATGTGTTAAAAAATCGCTATTTCGAATATAATGGAATTTTATTTGACCTCGAACACCATTTGAAAAACAATACTGGAGAGCGCCAGACGCCTTTAACCATAGCGATAGATAGGGGGGCCGCCCAAGATCCTGGCCTGGGGGCCCGCTTCAAGATGTGGTGGCCATGGTCCCCCCTTTTGAGCAGTCTAGCACACCCCTACTGTCCCCTTTCATTGAAATAGTAGGTATGTATTGAGAATCATGGTTACCTGCGTTAGATTTTCTTATAGTATTGTATTCGTGTGGAAAAACGTATCCGGTGCATTGGCGGCCGTGAAAAATACTAAGTATGCATCCGTAGAGGTTAATAACTTTCTCTCGCGTCATTCTATTCTTGTAACGATGTAACGGCTGCCGGTCGACTCTATTGCATTCGGGTGGGACCTGCGACCACGCAATTCTCTTCCTTTTTCTACCAACAGTGTAACATAAATAATATTATCATGTATTTAATATCCCGATTATTCGTGATTGTAAATGCCAATCTCTAAATAAAAGAATGCATAATATAACATAGTTTGTAAAGAATCAATAATTAGCGGTGATTGACTTTTTATAATATATTTCAACGTCATATAACATAATAATGTGTAATCGAATCTTAGGAGTGCAAGGGAATGGGACAACTGGGCGCCAGGACAATTGGGCGCCGCACTGTCGAATGAAATAAATAGACGTTCGTTACAATTTGATACAGAAAGTAGACGAAGAATTTTAATCAATTTCTACCTTTACTACTTAGTAGCTTTAATTCATTTTGTTCTTAACATAATGTTTTTTTTTTATTGCGGATTGAGAATTATTATGCCTGAGGCTTTATATAAAAAAAAGAATTTTCTTCAAGTTGGAACTTAAATATATCTACAATGAAATCATTATTTACGTGTGCATATTTAAATTCTCAATAAGTATCTATGAAATAATAATATTAAATAATATCTTTTAAAAGTACTTACCTATAATTCACGAACGTCTATTTATTTTCGAATTTCATTCGATTGCGTTGCGCCCAGTTGTCCCGGCGCCGTGTCGTCCTAGACCCGAATACAATGCTTATAATTTGGCCATGCAATGAAGTTCCACGTTTGAATCCCTTTTCACACATAAGTAGGGTTGTGGTTATGTGAATATTAGGTACATATTCCTAATTATTTTTTTTACTAATATGTCACTTGTAATCCTTTAATACTCGGGATGTCAAATACAAAATAAATTATCTAATTTTAAATGTGCATAATATCACAATACCTATACGATGCCCCGTGTAATTCACTGGTATTGGTTAAAAAACTTATTTTTAATTGGAGAGGAACTTAATTCGAGAGCAACTAAATGACACAATAAATAAATAAAATCCATGAGAAGGAATGCATCCTGAAAGTATGTGCATTTTAAATGAAACTTTGTCTCACTTTGCGTTTACTCAATACTATTGGGTTTCATTCCGATGAGTTAATAATGTAATATCGTTATACATAATATTATATCTCTCGAATCGTTTACTCTTAACGAGTTATCTCACAGTGGAAAGTACACTACAATAAATTCTGTGTACGAACGGAAAAGGGAGATAAGTCTGAAAATTAATCATTACATTAGGTATATGCGTAAATGAGAAACGAGAGTCAAATCGACGCTGCTTTATTAGTAAAATTCACACAGAAGTCCGACAAAGTTATCTAAAATCTTGTCCGGAAATTTGTACGTATGCAGTTCGCCGTATCACACTACACCGTGAAATGTTGTATCGGAAATATATGGCCGTATATTATAGACCGTCCAACCTCTTTGGGTCGTATAGTACTGACATAAAATTTATGTCTAAATAAAACACGGTTCTTGTCGGTTTACACTTTACAGGAAGCCAGCAGCAAACGGATTTAAAAAAAAGCCGGTATACTGGATTATTTGTTAGGTTAGGTTAGGTTTTCATTCTTCAATTCATGAATTTTGCCAAAATCAGCTATTAAAATTGAATTAATGTTCATCTTGAATCTAATAAAATTGGAGACCATATAATATACGGTCATCTCTTTCCGATAAGATAGCTCACGGCAAACTGTGCCACGGTGAAATGTTTTACGTACAATTTACATGTAACCGTCTAAAAAAGAACTCTGGCTCTCCTAAAAGGTAGGTAGTGGATTTTTTTGATTTACCTCCCTTTTCATTTCGCCCAAAGGCTATTAATATTTTTTTAGAATTGTATCACACAATTGCCAATATTCCGTTGGTAGAATTCCGTGCTGCACTCTTCTTTTTCAAAATTGGAATATTAATATCTTCATATTAATTATCTTCGAACAAATTGGGAATAATACTTATGTATTTACACGAAATTTGAAAACAAATGGAAAAGTTTGATATTTGTGATTGTATTTTGTTTTTATTGAACACTGTTCAAGAATGGAACGATTTACATCGATTTTAAATAAAACCGTCTTTCGTCACTACCTAGATAAAATAATTCGCAACGTTCCCGAATTTCTCTTGAAAGTGTCGGTGTTGCCAATTTGTTGGTTTCGTGAAAATTGAAAACACGATATAAAAAAAAAAATACACGACCAAGCCGTTACGTTAGGTTTTAGATGCCAGAATCACTTTAGTAACTAAACGTCTATCTATCGGATTTGTCGCGACGTGCATAACATCGGTCGACTGAAAACGACAGTGCTTTATTATAAAACACTCATTATTATTTTATCTCCGCGTTATTTGTAATTAAATTTTATCTTGCGGATATTGTAAACTAAATAAAATATTATATTTTTATATTAAAAGCGATTCGAGAGTGGAAATTCCTACAGACAATGTTTTTTTGCTAATAGTTTTAGTGAATGTGAATGATATTATTGTGCAATCACTGGTGTCGAGTGTTCTTGTTTAGTTTTTGAAAATGGAAGCTGGTAGTTTTCCCGCGCCCGCCGTCGCCGACCCGGAAGTTGTACGAATGCGTATACAAATCCGGAAACCGGTCTGGTTAGATTATCTCTGAAATTATTATTAATCACAGTTTTCAATCAAATACCCATCCGATAAAAACAATTAACCAATTGTTTTCCTGCTTTGTTATGTTACCGCAACATCCAAACATTAACTCGCATTACGTTTTGCTATCTTATTTATTGATTTTGATTTTGCGGGGGAATTTCATTTTAGCAAGATTTTATAGAATTTAATAAATTGTCTTCCTGACAGTTTTTTTTTCAGAATTTAAAGCAATTGCCGATATATTTATATACATTTTGTAAAAAAAAATAGTTTGCAACGGTGACTAATTTTAATAACTTAATATTTAGGTGTATTCGGTATCTATATCGTCGTTGATCTGTTAAAGCTAAAACTTCCGAAGTGATATTTTATCAAAATGCCATTTTTCTATATTTACTGGTCGTTTATATTAGACTGCGTAGCTTAGTAAAACTCTCTCAATATACCATACTTACCACCATAATTAAAATATTATTAATTATAGAGATATCTGATGTAACGTATTGTATTATTAAAATCAGAAAGCAATACATCCAATGTACGTAGGCATCAGATCGGAGCTATTACAAGCACTCGATATACTATTTAGATAAACCAAGTTAGTCAGGGATTTCCTTCTTCCTTCCTTTTATGTGCTCATGAAGCAGTTTTTGTCTGTAATATAATGGTACCCCCATGGCCCGGATCTTTGACGGGACCCCTACCTATCGCTAAGGTTAAAGGTAGTGCAATGCTCAGCGTTTCCCAAATGTTGTTCCACGGAACCCCAGGGTTCTGCGAGGTAAAATTATAGATATTCCGTGTATTTTTAGCGATTTTTTGTATTCTTAAATAAATTCACAATTATTATCGAGTTAGTACCTACTCGGTATCAAATGCAGATCGCGACCCCCTTTTATGGTAGCCAAGTAACATGTGACCCCTCGCCATGTTAGATGAATAGCCATTTTTATTAGAGTCAGGAAACATATTAAAAATAATTATAATGTAAAACTCTTCACGTTAATTATCATTTAATTATTATATCAATCATAAAATTTATTTTGCTTTGACGATGTTTGCATGTGAATTATCAATTACTTATTACATTTTCTTTTATGGTATTTTTTATATGGCTTATCAATGGTTTGGAGACAAGGTTTTTATTAATTCTGCAATATTGAAAGATTTACATTGAGGACTGTTTCGGGTTATGGACCCATCCTTAGAGTACGTGAATGTAAAACATAAATATAAGGAAATTTCAATACGTCATAATTATCAACAGTGGTGGATTCATGACCAGATGAATCCCGCCACTTGTTCATGTTATCCTCCCAGTGTTTAGCTATCTCGTATTTTCGATGAACACATTCAGTTTTATGACCCAGTAAGTTTTGGGGTGGGAATAATGTTGGCAGACCACAAAACAAAAGTTCAAACACGCGCGTTAATATCATTTTACTCCCTACTTCAATTATAGTTTGTCAATTTATGACTACGGCCGTATGTTGTAGCTTAACCACTGGGGAATGACAAAAGAAATGGCGTTTATCAAAAAAACACTACCTTATTCTTAGGTCAATAATTATTATAAAGCAATCATTATTCATAAGATGTTTATCACACTTGAATGATCAGACATAGCTTATAATAAGTATCTTTAGAATTATCTTCAAATGTGTTAATCTTGCCGATTTTTTGAATAATAAAATGCCTAATTCTTGTCAAATTTGGGATCACAGAGATTATCAATATATTTTTTTATCGTGAATATTTTACAAAAATTATCTCGTCATAAATTATACTAATGGTTTTATAAATGCGTTTAAAAATTAATAAATATAAAAAATCTTAACACCACTGCACAGTTATGTACCGAAATATGACTATATTCTAAAACATTAGAGCGAGAGGTTTAAAAGAATACTATTTTATGTAACAAAAGTACTTTATGCAGTCATCAAATGTTTAAAATAACTATAAAGTATAATAACGCTTTAAAATTATATAAATAGATTATCTACAACGTTTAAGGAGTGTCCAGGATCATGGTTTGAAAATACAATAAAAACTCAATTTTGACCTACGACGAGCATGTGGGCCGTTAATACATAATAAGAATAACATAATGTAGGTATTCGATATCGTATCCAAATTCTGAATTTATTTTTTTCCCGCGCATTAGTCTTGCAGTCAGCATTAAATAAAGAATGCTTCGCGATTTATGAGTTTTATGACCTATTATTTTTTCTTAATCTAAAAACACTTTATTTTTAGATTAATTGTCTATTATTCGTATTTACCCACCAATCTAAGTGTATACATCGTGCAATGACTATTCAAATAGCGTCCAGATTTTTTTTTGTGGGCACTGAAGTAAACTGGGAGTGTTTTTTTTTACAAATAGTTGGCCTCCAGCCAGGGATTTGTAACGAATGTTCGGCATACTGTGAGATGTCACGGAAACGTCTCCGAATTTATTTTGTGTGGCTGTTATGCATGCACGCAATTATTGTCATCACCGCGATGCACAGGACGATGTCTTTTAAACTTTACGCATTCAAACGATGTTTTAAAATTTCGCCGCACGTAATCTCCGATGCAAAGATGAATTCAGCCCACTTTGGTTCAACAGACCGACATGCACGCAAAATTTGAATTTTTGAAATTGTCAATCCCTATCCCTATAATAATTACTCTAAAATCTCTTAGATAACACATTTTTCTTATTAAACGCCATTTTGTTGATTTTTTAACATTTCCAATTTGAATCGTGTATAATCTTACCTTACCTAATCTTTTTCAAAGTCGTATTTTCTATCCGCCATCATACTTTTTTATATTATTATCTTACCTTCAATGTGTCACAAATTAATTGTAGTGTCATTTAATATTTTCTATATACTCGATTTATTATCACAAAAATAAGAATTATTATTGTAGCAAAACATTTTAAAATCTTAAAATTGGGGAGTGGTGAACAATAAGTTTTTACAAGAAATAAATGCTTAATCTATTTCATCTCTAATTCGTACGAAAATATTATCTGATTTGCATTACACCATAGACTAACATACTATACTAGCTGAGCCAGCTGGCTCTCGCCAGTCTGTCTCGCTAGGTCTTGCAGACAGCTTTTCGTCATAGTGACTTGGTGTTGGATTTTAATATAAAAATTGTAAAGTGTGTATAGACGGCGCCATAGTTTTCCCTTCGGGATGGATTTTCATTCACGTCAGACAATTGAAAATTTATCTGATTTGTCAGTTTTACGATCTGCATGTCGTCACTGCCAATACAAATTTGGAGTCATGTGCGTAGTCTATTCTGGAGTCTGGCCTTCTCAATATCATCTGACACCATTTCAGACTGCTAAGCCTAGCAGAACAGCTGGCAATCGCCGATTGCTACCACTGTCATTTTAATTTGAATACAATATATGTGTAGGTATGTGCATTTAAATATGATAAATAATTATACATCTCAATCGTGATTATCATAAATAGCGATCCAATATAACGCGAATATTAATCTCTTTCGGGTCCCATTTACATAATAGAAAAAGGTTAGCAGCATAAAAAATAAATTTAAACAATATAGTTTCCCGGTGCGGGACATTCATATCGAGACAAATGTTGATAAACAATGAAGCAATACATATTATATCTGATAAGAATAGGAATTTATAAGATCTTAAGATGTGGAATCAGCTTAAAAAGGCCTTCATCCAGCAGTGGATTGATACAGGTTGATGACGATAATGACGATATAAATGGGTAGGTATATAAAATCACAAATTTAAAAAAATATTGCAGTTTATATGACCAAGAAGAGTAGAATTAGGTTGGGATAACCTTCATCCAGCAGTGGATTAATCTTGGTTGACGATGATAATGACGATATTATGAATGGGTAAATATAATATCAGCAATTTTGATAAATATAGCAATTCATATGACCGACAGAAATTCAAACAACTTAGAGAGGCCTTCATCCATCGGTGGATTGATTCAGGCTCATAATGATAATGGAAATATAAATAGATATAATATAATATTAGCAATTCAAATAATACAGCAATTCAAATGACAGAAAGGAGTAGAATCAGGCATGGGAGGCCTTTATCCAGCAGTAGATGGGTTCAGGTCAATGATGATAAGGACGATAGAAATAGGTATAATATAGTAGTAGAATCAGGTTGCGGAACTCTTCATCCAGCAGTGAACTGATCCTGGTTGATGATGATGACGATATGAATATGTAGATAAATGTAATATCACCGATTTTGATAAATACAGAAATTCATATCACAGAAAGGAGTAGAATCAGGCTAAGGAGGTCTTTAAGTAGTGGATTGGTTCAGGTGGATGATGATGATGATGATGACGATATGAATATGTAAATAAATATAATATCACCGATTTTGATAAATACAGAAATTCATATGACAGAAAGGAGTAGAATCAGGCTAGCGAGGTCTTTATTAAGCAGTGAATTGTTTCAGGTCGATGATGATGATGATGATAATGATGATAATAACAATATGAATATGTAAATAAATATAATAACACCGATTTTGATAAATACAGCAATTCATATGACAGAAAGGAGTAGAATCAAGCTAGGGAGGTCCTTATTAAGCAGTGGATTGGTTTAGGTCGATTATGATGATGATGACGATATGAATATGTAGATAAATATAATATCACCGATTTTGATAAATACAGCAATTCATATGACAGAAAGGAGTAGAATCAGGCTAGGGAGGTCTTTATTAAGCAGTGGA
Source organism: Rhyacophila brunnea (assembly GCF_057557595.1). Classification (NCBI taxonomy): domain Eukaryota; kingdom Metazoa; phylum Arthropoda; class Insecta; order Trichoptera; family Rhyacophilidae; genus Rhyacophila; species Rhyacophila brunnea. The sequence goes on from NW_028232859.1 coordinate 45,280,617, forward strand.
TTGGTTCAGGTCGATGATGATGATAATGATAATGACGATATGAATATGTAGATAAATATAATATCACCGATTTTGAAAAATACAGAAATTCATATGACAGAAAGGAGTAGAATCAGGCTAGGGACGTCTTTATTAAGCAGTGTATTGGTTCAGGTCGATGTGATGATGATGATGACGATATGAATATGTAGTTAAATATAATATAACCGATTTTGATAAATACAGAAATTCATATGATAAAAAGGAGTAGAATCAGTCTATGGAGGTCTTTATTAAGCAGAGGATTGATCCTGGTTGATGATGATGATGGTGACATTATGAATATGTAGATAAATATAGTATCACCGATTTTGATAAATACAGCAATTCATATGACAGAAAGGAGTAGATTCGGGCTAGGGACGCCATTATCCAACAGTGGATTGGTTCAAGTCGATGATGATAAGATGGATAGAAATATGTATAATATCACAAATTCGTTGAACTAATAGTAGTAGAATCAGGTTGCGGAATCTTCATCCAGCAGTGCATTGATCCTGGTTGATGATGATGATGATTATGATGACGATATGAATATGTAGATAAATAACATTAGAAATTCAATACTGTCAAGAATACAATCAACGTAGAGAGGCCTTCATCCAGCAGTGGATTTATTGAGGCTCGTGATAATAATGGCATTATATATAGATAGGTAGATAATAATATAATATCACTGATTTTGATAAATATAACAATTCATGTGTGAGTAAGGAGTCGAATAAGGCTGAGGAGGCCTTCATCCAGCAGTGGATAGGTCAAGATTGATGATGATAGGGACGATAAAAATAGGTAGATATTATACAATATGACTCATTTTGATAACTATAACAATTCGTATTAATTTCTTTCATTGTTTGCAATGGCAACTTTGTTAGTTTAATATGACTATATTGTGATCTATGGAAATTAGTAGCCTAGGTAATTATTATTCAATAAAAAAAATAGTGCGTAACAGCCACAAAGAAGTAATTAAAAAAATCAAATTTGGAATATCATGTTATCTATGAAATGGCGGACAGTGGCGTACGCCGCTGTCAGAAGATATTATACGTAGTGAATTGTACCAAGATTATGGTTTTTTCACCGGAAAAAAGTGCGCCAATGCCTACATTACGATATTTGAATAAAAATAATCGATTTCGTTTGTCAAATAAAGGATTAGAAGGTCGTAAGCGACGAAGACGTCATTCTGCTGTACGTTAAAAGAAGTATGGCGAATTGTATACGCTATATGAGAAAATATCGCTTATAAACGTCGCGTTTCTGGAAAATCATCGGATATTTCTCAAATTTGGTCAATTCAATCGGTAGATAATTCGGCAGCTGTAAAAATAACAATAAAATGTCGCTTAAATGAGCCGTTGGTGCGTTTTCCAAAATCTCTTTGGATAATAATATATAGGAGATACTACATTACACTACTAATTAACTGTCAAATTATATGACAGAGTAATACGTTTGTTCAAATGTTTCTTTTAATGACATGATAAACAAAACAATAGTTTGCTACATTTCAGCATTTTCAAATATCGAATACCTACCTATTAGAGCTTCCAGGATCTAGCCAGATATATAAAACTGGTGTGGCATTATTTTTTTGCACATAATGATATCTTAGATACTATTTTAATTAATATTTTGTAACGTTTTTCTTAGGTCGTATTCTTATTTGTCCAGTACAAATCTTGCAATCGATTTTTAACTAACTTCCCGACCAGCTAGACATTTGAAACTTTTAGAATATATCAGAACATGATGCCAATATTTTTTTTTTAATACTTTTAGTCATCTTTAAGTAGAATTGAATTCATTTTCAGTTAATTCTGTTTTGTATGAAAAGTTATTTCGACACCATTATTGGTTGTTAGTCTGGGGTCCTAGCAACTAAATTATTAATATATACGTGCGTTACTATGGAAATCAATATGACATGTCAAATTGACATTTCAGTATTATTTCTATCAAGTACAATTTTTTTTGATCGTTTAAGCTAGTCAAGTCAAGTTTTTTTTCAAGTCAACAGAAAATTTTAAAACAAAAGTTCTATTTTTCTTGTAATTATATAAAATTATACTATAATAATATTGCTAATCAATAGTTAAATACTATATTATTTATATTATTACATAGGTTTTTTGTCAGTTTATTAGTATTCTACCTTCGTATAAAATATAAATGCATGATACAGTAATTATTACTTATATTTGTGAGACTACCTTTTCTTGACTTTCATAATGATTTTAAAATAAATGATCGTTTTCGCTTCTGACTAAAGTTAATTTAAAAAAAACCTTTTACAAGAAATAGTTGTTAGCATTTGACCACTCCGTTAGGTTCATGCTTCGTCGAAAATATATATATTTTTTACTGCAACAATCTACTTAAATATCCGAAAAATAAAGCCATCCTCGCATAATGTCAAACTGACAAATTTACATTTTTATAAATAATCTAATATCACTTGAAAATGTTTAAAAGATATGTATATCGAAATCCAACGTAATCATCATTGGCCTAGATCAATCCACTATTGAATGAAAGCCTTTTCGTGCTATATTGAACAATCGGCGTTTACCGACTAGCTAGACATAGGGAATGCAATACCTAATGAAAATATAAAAACCGGTTTTTCGGTATCACATATTATTGAATACCGGTATTCGTTAAACGCATGTCAAGATAACTTTTTCTCGGTACTCAAATTCTTTTCTCAGTGCCGTCAACTTTTCCGCACAAACTGAAATAAAATTCCACCCAACCAATATCGAGAAATTCTTTTAGCTCTTCTTCTTGCCAAAGAACAAATAATGTTCCATTCAAAAGCAAAATCGACAATTTTTCCACTGAAAATAAATTTGTGGTGAACTTTTGGATTATTTCGATTTTATCGTGTGGTTTTGTCATTTGAAATACTATATTATTTTCTGTGCTTTCTTAATACGGTTAATATCAATATTTTAGATTTCCCAAGTCGGTTTTTCTGTATCGATGAATACCGGTATTGCAATATTGCAAGTGTTAATATTTCGATACTTTCCTACCCTATATAGCTGCCGTAGCGGGCCGAAAGCAGTCTTGTGTATAGAATAGATGCGCTGATATCCTTTTTGATTATATCAATGCGAGATTTGGTATTGTCACCGCACCACAGTTCAATTCGATTAAAGTAAAAATAGTATATACATAGTACATAGTAGTAAAAATTGTTTTTTTGTTTCAAATATAGGTACATACATTAAACCTATGTTTTTCTTAAAAATCGTTTATCACCTTGTATTGATATAAGAATTTAACAAATTTTTACGATGTACGAGGGTGGGTCAATAACTCCTTAGAAAAGCCGACAGGTGGCGCGACTAGTACTGTAAGCGGTTTGTTTTCATGCAGCGGCACTACCGATTCAGTATGCTGCGAAGTTTCAATCAGATTGGTCGGGTTGTTGTTTTTTATTTTCGTACATTTAAAAAAAAAATTTGCTTGTTTACAAAAATGGAGAAAATTGAGTTTAGAGCTGTTATTAAACATTTTAATATAAAAGGGTTAACAGCAAAGGAAATAAAAAATGAGTTGGATTTAGTTCACGGCATATCTGCTCCTTCACTTGCAACTATTTATAACTGGTTAAATGAATTTAAACGTGGTCGTACATCAACAAAGGATGAACCACGCTCAGGACGTCCTGTAGAGGTGACTACACCAGAAATGATCAATAAAATCCACGATATGGTGTTTAGTGACCGAAGATTAAAGTTGAGTGAGATAATTGAGGTTACAGGGATCTCAAAAGGTAGCGTCATTTCTATTTTACATGACAAATTGGGCATGAAAAAAGTTTCTGCAAGATGGGTGCCGCGTTTGCTCACAGTCGACAATAAACGCAATAGGGTGGTGGCCTCTAAAGCCCTGTTGTCGCTCATGCAACGCAATCCGGATGAATTTTTTCGTCGCTTTGTGACTAGATGAAACATGGATACACCACTATACTCCCGAGACGAAAGAACAGTCAAAGCAGTGGATTGCGAAAGGCGAACCATGTCCAAAGAAGGCGAAAACCGTAAAATCAGCTGGTAAGGTTATGGCTACTGTATTTTGGGATACACGTGGAATTACTTTCGTTGACTATTTGGAAAAAGGAAAAACAATAACAGGGGATTATTATGCATCTTTATTGGACCAGCTAAAAAACGAAATTGAAGAAAAACGGCCTCATTTAAACAGGAAAAAAATCCTCTTTCATCAGGACAATGCCCGTGTTCACACATGTTTACGATCAATGGCTAAAATTGAAGAATTGAAGTTCGAATTGGTCGACCACCCACCGTATTCGCCAGATTTAGCCCCCAGTGACTTTTTCCTTTTCCCAAACTTAAAAAAATGGCTAAGTGGACAACGTTTTTTTTCAAATGAAGAAGTCATCGATCGGACAAATGCTTATTTTGAGGACCTTCCGAAAACTTATTTTTCTGACGGTTTAAAAAAAATTGAGAAACGTCTAACCAAGTGTATTGAGCTCCAAGGAGATTATGTTGAGAAATTGCTTTTTTCTAAGGAATTATTGACCCACCCTCGTACTAATAAAAATCATTGTGTTAATTGCAAGATATTTGAGCTGATTTTTGTTAAATTATCTATCTTATGGTGAAATAGCAGTCAACATTTAACTCAAATATCATAGAATTAAAAAGAAACTTTGTTTTATATTGGAATTCTGTGACATAAATGCCAATTAATTAATTATCTTACACATTGGTATTACTTACAACATTTCAATGTTATGTTGCATCTTATAAAAATGAGTATACTAAATGTATATTCTTATTTTGTAATTGCAGCGAGCTTAAGAAGTTATCGGAAGAGAGTTTGACCCGGCAGCCGGAGGAGGTGTTTGACATAATTTGCAAACTGGGCGAGGGTTCATATGGCAGCGTGTACAAAGCCCTCCACAAGGAGTCGGGGCAGGTGCTGGCCATCAAGCAGGTGCCCGTCGATACCGACCTCCAGGAGATCATCAAAGAGATTTCCATAATGCAGCAGTGCGACAGCCCCTACGTCGTCAAATATTATGGAAGCTATTTCAAGAATACTGATCTATGGGTACCTACTATTTTTATGATGCTGACTTTTTATAAATTTGGATGAAGTGAATACGGGTCTCTGGTGCCCAGATGTAAAGATCATCAACGTTGGGTTAAATCAAAATAACAACGTATGTTATGGAATAATAGACATGAAAATTTTAATTAAGAAGGCAACACTCCCTGTATGGAAATTGTTGTCATTTTAAATTTCGATTGTCCGATAGTTTTTTTTTTTGAGTATCATACAATAACAAAAAACTTTTTAAAATGTTTCGTTGTGAGTTTATTTGTACCTACTTATTCCACAAAATATGAATATAGATTCAAGACCAGTTTTGTCCTGATGGACATCATCAATTTTAAAAAAATGTTAATAAAATCGTTTGTTATTTCTATTGTCATTCCGCTATTAATAACAGTAAAAATAAATAATATAAATAACATACGGTGGTAAAAGTAAGAAACTGCACAACGTAAATTAATAGTTCATTTAAACATTAAATAATTTAATGGTTGCTTTACCTATAATGTCTTCATCAGTCATATATTTTTTATTGACATGGCAATGAAATTGTGCATATTATTAAGATAGTGTCTGTTGACACATAAGGTTTCTTCATGTGTCATGAATAATAAAATATGACATACTAATAGAAATGATTTTTCTTTGTCAGAAACGAGTAAATGACATTAAAGTCAGTATTTATTTGATTTTTGTCAAAATACTCAATGACAGTTGTTAGAATTTTTTTACTGTCTTTTATGGCGCTTTTGGTGCACAATACCGGTTGTGCACGCATACCGTAATACATAACTTTCATGCAAACCCTCGTTGTACATTAAACACTAGGCCCCAACGTTTGATTAGTGTTTAGTGGCATTGTATTATCTTTGCCTAAGAAGATTCTGTGTATACCACCAATACTAGATATCTCAAGATGTAATCCTATTAAAATGAACGCAGCTTAATGTCCAACCTAGATATATTTCTTTAAAAAGCATGGGAAAAACACTGAAGTATATGGGACACCAAGGAATTTGTAATAATGGGTGGTAAGCTCAGAATCATTGCCGACGTCAGTAATCGATATGCTGCCGAAAGAAGATTATTAAATTTTATGAAAGAACGTGTCTGTCATATTGAATTATTGTAAGTGGGACATCCCTTAACTTGGTTTTACAGCTTGGCTTCGATTGACAGAATTTTAATTTATGTTATGCGGTCCATATCAAGTGGACTTAAAATTTGTTGAATTATTTGACAGCATACTAAATAATTTGGTAATTATTATTGTTAGTCTGTATAAATAATGAAGTATTGCGCAAAATAAGCTGAACAGTTTGTTTTCTCTGTAACTTTAGAATTAATTGTAATAATAAAACTATTTAAATGGGGAATGAAAGCTGCATACTTGGATTTTTTTACAATTATGTCATAAGCTATATCGATTAAATCACTCAATTTTTGCCTTCAAACTGTCTATTTCTCTGCATTTTCCATGGCATTTCTCAGAGATTCAAGGAAATATCTCATACCAAAATTTATATTTTATGAACTCTTATGGTCTTAAAGTTATTAACAAGTTTAAAAAGTCCAGATATGTAAAATGTCAGTGTGATCACCATCGGAAAATGCTGTCTAATGAGGCGAGGTCCATTCATGGCTCAAGTGGTGTGAACGCTGGCATCATGCAGTCAAATTCATGTATTGTGCTCGTCTGGTAGTTGTAAGAACATTTTTTTTTACTATCATTGTCTATTTACCGCTCTCTATTGATCATCTAAATATTCTAAACAATATCATCCTCAGGGAAATAAAGTCTAATAATGCGTTTGGGTTTTATGGCATACCACACCGATTAGAACTACGATTTTTCCAAATTAATATCAAGAACAGTAAATCTCTCTGTATTCTTGAATTCACTCGTCAATCCATTATTATTGACTTGCCTTCGATTCTTAACCATTCCGTTTATTTCTAGATTGTAATGGAATATTGTGGGGCTGGATCCGTGTCTGACATCATGAGGTTACGAAAGAAAACTCTGTCGGAGAGCGAGATTGCTACAGTGTTGTGTGACACCCTTAAAGGATTAGAATATTTACATCTGAGAAGGAAGATCCATCGGGATATCAAGGCTGGAAACATTCTCCTCAATTCTGAAGGGCATGCAAAACTTGCTGATTTCGGTGTAGCTGGACAGCTTACGGTATGTTGCTTATACCATTAATTTTATATCTATAGAATGCAGCTTCTTCTCTTTTATTTTTATAAAAATGCATTGTAGCCTGTTCTAAAATAATAATTATTACAATTTTAATTCAATGCTCTGAGGCACGGTCCCAATATTAGATATATATTATCTTTCAGTGGACATTTTCTTTGGGCAATAAAAAAATGTGAACTGCTCACCCTTTATTGTGCAGGGACTTTTATTTTGATGATTTAATTTTCTTTTGAAAATCCACATTTGTCCTTTATTTATACATTCATACATTGTTTTATTGAAAAATTAAATATCATCACATTCTGCAGGTCTATTCTTAACAGTTATCACTTTAGCACGTTTCCGTTATTATCATTGGTCAAAATTATCACGTTAGGAATACGTTTGAGTTGCGCGTGCCGCTCAACACTTTGCGTGACTTCGCCCATGTAAAACGCCCTGTAAGCCTGCTGATATGGCAGCTGATTCTAAAGGAAAAATTTTCCTATTTCCTCAAACATTTTTGGGACTTCGTGAAAGAATCTTTATGCATTAAGAGTGACATGGATTTAAAAAAAAAAATTAAACCACTAGCATTGCCCACTACCATGACTAAGTAGTTAAGTTTACATAATTATGTTATGAGATCTGTATGTTAGACATGAATTTTTGATCTCTGTTAACTGTTGGTGGTCCTTGACTATAAAAAAACAATTTTTTTTTTTCGATTATCCAGTAATATTGATAACAATAGCGCTGAAAATCGGTTGTAACTATTTGCACTTAGGGCAACACTTGTCGCTAATCTGTAATTTTATAATAATATTGTATTATCTAATATAATTGTTACCCAGTTTACTGTAATCACTCAACCTGTTAATAACAATATCTAATCAGTACTGTATAACACATTTCTTCCAGGACACAATGGCCAAACGTAATACCCTGATCGGTACTCCATTCTGGATGGCTCCTGAAGTGATCTTGGAGATCGGATATGACTGCGTGGCAGACATCTGGTCGCTGGGCATCACAGCTCTGGAGATGGCGGAAGGGAAGCCGCCATATGGAGACATTCATCCCATGCGGGCCATCTTTATGATTCCCTCCAAGCCCCCGCCCTCTTTCCGAGAGCCCGATCAGTGGTCGCCCGAGTTCATTGACTTTGTCAGTTTGTGCCTCGTTAAAAATCCAAGTGAAAGAGCTACTGCTGGCGATCTTTTGAATCACGAGTTTATAGGTGATTAATTATCTTAATGTTTGTAATTATATATTCGCCCACTGTAGTTCAGTGACAAAGTGTAGCAGGTTCGAATTCAGTTCTTGAAAAATTCACATGTTGTGTGTTCAATACATGCTTGGATCCACGATCTGGATATGGACACTCACAGGAGGAATTCAGATTAATGTAGTTTTACAACAGATTTATCAAAGAAAATAACAAAAATTCTAGACTTGGTACTTACCTATTTTTTGACTCATGATATGAACACTATGAATATTTTATTTGCGTCAAAATTATCTCTTTGATACATAACATCATCGATATGTCTCATACTATATTGTTTCATGTGTCATTTGTATGCAAAAATATACTGTATTTGAGAGGTGACCCTTGGTTGGTCTTAAAATTCTATGATTGTTGTTTAAAATATTCAAATAGATTAAAATTTTATTCCAAAATAGTTATGCCAAGAGATTATATTTCTCATTACAATTTTGTATAAAAGCATCACTAAACAAATATATTATACTGGATTTTGTCATGTTTTTAATTTGTGTTTTTAGGAAATGCACAGCCTGGTATATTAGGACAAATGATCGCAGAAGTGAATGAATTAAGAGAAAATCAAGCGTACATCACTGCCAATGCTATTCAGCATATGAAACAGAGTCTTGCCGGAGCCTCTGTAAGTATCAGTCATTATCTCCTATAAACACTGCCTCAATGTAAAAAATTTAAGACAGAATTCAAAATACAGGGCCATCTGAAAAAAGTTAAATTCCGTGTCTTTCTATGTATAATAATGTATGTATTTGGTGCTAAATTTTAAACAGTCTGATTCTGATTAACGCTCTGATTAAGGGGGGACATGCTCAGCGTAGGTCAAAATGGAGCTTTTGTTCTATTTTCAAAGCATGATCCTGTACATACCTTAAACGTTGTAGATACTCTATTTATATAATTTTGAAGCCTTATTATCCTTTATATTTATTTTAAACATTTGATGACTGCATAAAGTATTTTTATTACATAAAATAGTATTCTTTTAAACCCCTCGCTCTAATGTTTTAGAATATAGTCATATTTCAGTACATAAATGTGCAGTGGTGTTAAGATTTTTTACATTTATTAATTTTTAAACGCATTTTTAAAACCATCAGTATAATTTATTACGAGATATTTTACGAGGGATCACAGAGATTATTAATATAATATTTTATCGTAAATATTTCACTATAATAATGTCGATATAAATTATACTGATGGTTTTATAAATGCGTTTAAAAATTAATAAATGTAAAAAATCTTAACACCTCTGCACATTTATGTACTGAAATATGACTATATTCTAAAACATTAGAGCGAGAGGTTTAAAAGAATACTATTTTATGTAATAAAAATACTTTACGTCATCAAATGTTTAAAATAAATATAACGGATAATAAGGCTTCAAAATTATATAAATAGATTATCTACAACGTTTATCATGCTTTGAAAATAGAAAAAAGCTCCATTTTGACCCACGCTGAGCACGTCCGCCCTTAACCTTTCAGGGAGTACCTTTATTAGTACTGGTCATGCTATGGGGAGTGAGTTTTTTTTGCATGAATATTATTTTTTTTTTAAATTCAAATCAATGTAATATAAAGATAGAAATGTTTTAAAAATAGTAAAAAAAAAAAAACTCACGTTTTAAAGGTTTTATCGTAAAAAAACCGGTTGCGTATTCCAGGTGTAACCAACCATAGATTGACACCAAGACATTCATTTTTTTCACAATAACTGTTTATAACTTAACACTATTATAAAACTTAAAATAAAATGGTGATTCGATAATGGCATTATTTGTCTAGTATATTTTTACGGATTTTTTTAAAACCAAGCTCATTAAAATCCGCCGTCTTCACCCACTTTTTCATTTTCGACATCGCACATGATTTCTGGGACGCAGCCGTGGCATAAATAATTGTTTCAGAAACTATTGTGTTGACAATATCTTCCGTAAAAAAAGAGCTGAAAAAGGTCCAGCTCAAGGTAATCCCCTTCTACATTTATATTCCCTTTTATACCGGACTGAAAATCACCAAAATCGTGAGGTGTTGGAGTGAAGGTTGAGTTATTCCAGGTCCTTGGTTCTTCCCGCCTGTATTTAGCACTTGGTTGGATGTCTGGATCCTCGTCATCAGAAGAAGAAGATTCATAAAATTCCATCGATATATCATCAATGTTCTTGATGTTCTCCTCTTCATTGTCACTGTTCATCAAAATTTTGCCAATGTCTTTGCCTCTTTGGAAATCCATTTTAGGAATATAGATCGACACAAATAAATGACGGCAATAAAAGCACCATTAAGTCCCTATATCAAATGTCAACACAGAAAAACATCTAAAAATCGCGGAAAAAGTATGAGAAAAAACTATATAAAAACTTCAATTCACAATAAAATATGGTTATAAACTTCGAAAAATTGCGAGAAAAGTATAAAAACACAATATAAAAACTTCAAATCACAATAGAATACGGTTAAAAACTTCGAAAAATCGCGAGAAAAGTATAAAAACACAATATAAAACTTGAGATCGCATTAAAATATCGTAAAACACAGTAAAACTTCTAAAAATCGCGGGAATAGTATGAGAAAACACAATATAAAAACTTCAAATCACAATAGAATACGGTTAAAAACTTCGAAAAATCGCAATAAAAGTATTAAAACACAATACAAAAACTTCCAAACGCATTAAAATACCGTAAAACACAGTAAAACTTCTAAAAATCGCATGAAAAGTATGATAAATCGCGCGCGCGGAAATCGATTGTTTGCGATTTATGTACTTGTCCGAACTGGTAGGTATGACGTCATATTGATGTCACGTGACATACGAAAAAGTAGAATTCTGCAGTTTGTAAAGTTGAAATCTGTTTTGAAATGGTATAAAAATACACCCAAGTGTCCGTAGATGGCGTTGCAATTCATACTTGAAGCATAGACACACCAATAAACCCATACTACTAGAAAACGTACATGTACGTCCATACTCCTGCATGCGAAAAATCGCGCCGACGTACATGTACGTCCGGAAAGGTTAATGATTCTGACAAATTGAATTAATGCTTTGCTACAAATATCATCAGTGTGGTGTTTGTTACTTGCAGGAAGAAGACCGTAAAAATGGAATGGGAATCTCTGACAGCGGAACAATGCGTTACGCGAGCGGAGGGAACGGTATGGGAGATGACTCGGGCACCCTCGTTCCTGGGCGTGGGGGAACTCTCCTTCCCGATGGACAACCTGATCTCGGCACCATGGTCATCAATAGTGACTCTGACGAACAGACCATGAAAAGTATGCAATATAGCTGATCATTACAAGTGTTCGGGATCTGTTTATCATATTGATTTATAAAAGGAATTCTATAAATATACATATTCCAGGATAAGGGTGTGATGGTCAGAGTAATTAATGTTGGAGGCCTTATCAGGCTGTGGCACCATTAATAATAATGATGGGTATTTAAGGAAAGAAAAACAAGCCAATTATTTCAGTTTCATTAAAACTTGAATTAAAAAATTGTTTTCTTGTTATAGACCAGAGGTTGGTAATTTTTTACTACAAAGGGCATAATATAAAAAATTGAAATCACCAAGGTATCATAGATATTTTTTATGTGGTGATTTTACTTATGTGATCGAATTGAATATTGTGTACATTCAAATGAGACCATTTTTACTTGAGCGATGATGATATGCGATCATCACACTGGAAGCCTTGAAAAAATGCATGTACTTACTGTCGAACAAGAACTTCTTGTCCACGTATTAAACTATGAACTAACAATCCTCTCTAGTGCAGCTAATCACACTTCCGTTTTCAAATGAGGAACGCCCCCAAATTTATCATTTCATTTTACGCTTCCGTGGTGTACGGATTTGTCAATTTACTTAATTTGAAGTTTTTTTATAATAAAGATATGTCTAAAACTATCAGGAGTGATGTTAGAATTATTATTAGTAAACTTTTGGTTTATTGCGAAGAAGAAAAGGACTCGCATCTAAAAGAAGAGCCGATACATTATTTAAATACGCCTCTAGCATGCATTGTTGCCATGACAGATACGTCACTAGAAGTCTTCTACATGCGACTACAGTGACTTGCTGTTATTGCAAATTTCTTGTTGTCAGATAAAACTTGCTATTCCATCATCACATAAGCGAAAACACCACTTTACCGATTTAAAGCTTAAAAAACATGTAGTATCATAATATAATCACAATTTTCAAATCTATACAGTCACTAAACAGACTTGCACTACTGTTACTGTACGTGGAACACATTTAAAAGAAAATATGACTTTTTTTTAGAATTCACAAAATTTAAGGGAAATTAAGTCAAATGGCTTCTTTTTTACATCATCTGTCATATTTTAGTCGATGAAAGTTGGCAGCACCAGTGAGAGTACATCATATAATTTCCACAACCAGTGCTGAACCCTATTATTTGTCTTTCACGCAACACTATGTGTGGGATTATAGTTTTCCCAATCCTTTCCACATATGCGTTTCAATTTTTTTTAGTTTTCCCCATTTGACCACAGTTATTTGATATATCCATTTTGTATATGATTGCTGAGGGTTTTGACTGTTCATTTTGCTTTGCTTTAGTTTCCATTCTAGCCTCGATCCCATATAATTGATTGGTCTGAAGGAAGTTTTATATATTAATTTTTATCAATTTATTATTAAGTCTCACAATAAATTTAATAATTTTTGCATCCATAGAATGACGTAAAATTTTCTTGTTAGGACATGATACCGGAACTTGTGACTATCAGCGCCCCAAATACCGTCCCTTATTCCTGGAACATTATGACAAGAAAGAACCGGACCACATCACAATACAAAACAACACAGTGACGGAGACTGACAGCAATATCATGATGGAAGCCGTCACCGACAACAAAAACAACTTGAACCACCATGGGATGATGCATCACCCGGCGCACAGAGACGTCAATCCACTAGAATCTCATCAGCCACCCGCCGTCAACTATAATCAAATTAATGAAGAGAGGCAAAGGTATATTGATTGATTGTTATATTCAAGACTGTGCCAAGTTTAATGAGCGCTCTCATACATATATAAGTAGATAGACATCCTCAAGTTATATGAGTGTAGTTTTCCGAGTGATTCTGTGATTTCTTTAAACATTTCAATGAAGTGTACATAAAATTTCACCAAAATCACATAAGCAAAGATGGTTTTCATGTCTAGTAAATATATTACCCGTTATAGGTACAAAGTATTTATTCTCATAGCTGTTAAAATAAATAGATACTAATATGAAATAGAATATAATGCATAATTTCGTCACCAATTTGTTAAGATCTCTTTCCCGATCTAAAGGTCAATCAAAGCCAAAAATACTATTCTCAATAATTAAAAAAAAATCCTTCGGCATGCCTACCTATTATTATAATTTTTTTGTTTTTTGGTACCTATAGGGGCTCGTAAACGAGCAACTTTTGACCGCAATTGTGTTGCTGTTAAAAGTTCCCCAAAATACGAAAATAGTAGTCTACGTTGCCGAAACTTTCCATCTATTTCCTTTGCTTTCTGGCAGCATGGTTGTTCGATTTATCGAATATCAAACTAAATCGAAAATACGGCAACAATTGCTAGTTAAATCTATTTCATTCTCGCTCTGCTCCATATGTGCGTCTCTGTTTGACCTCACCCCTAGCAACAATAAAAACATTTGCGACAGCCGATTTGACAATACATTGTTATAATTTTTAACCGTGTCGTTATTAATATTATTATGGTGTTAATACTAATCGTCAATTCAAACTACGTACAATGAATAAATGGACAAATGACAGGGTATTGGAGCTTATTAATGTGGTTTATTTACGTCCGGAGCTATGGAACATCGAATCCAAACTATAACGATCCTAATATGAAAAGGCCAACTACAAAGCTGCACAAACGTCAAATTTCACTAAACGTCAAAATTTGACATTCTTTTAAAGTTTTTAAATACATAATTATCAATAACTAATTCCTGGTTTATATTACTTATTGTTTCACGTTTGTTTAAAAGTAGGACCCCATCCAAATCCTTCTTTCATTTCGGAATTATTTGTTTAGGTATGTGATTATTTTTTATATAGTGCAGAAACTTCATTGCCGGCCGTTGTTGTCACGTGTACGCACAAAATATATCAGCCTCACTTGGCCGACACTGGTGACGGGTCATACATTGCCCAGCAACTGGGCATAGTTGCTGCTGCTGGGCAAATAGTTGCATCATTTTTTTGACAATTGTATCGGCAATCTGAAATTTTTGATGCTCGTTTACGGGCCCCTTATGAATAGAAAGGTTCACCTCTGCCCTGAACAATTGTCTCTAGATTAACATGCTGAGCAAACCGATAACATTTTTTTTAAATAATTATATCTCCATGAGTTACTTCAATAATTTGCGACTGAACATTTGTACATCTGACATTTTAATTGTCAATGTCTAAAATCCACTACACAAGTAAACTGATCGTTAAATTACAGATGAGTAAAGCAGTGAAGTTAAATTATATCAGCTATTACATTATTGAAAGATAAAATGCATCAGTTGTATTATTCTGCTGGGGAGTATATTATTTTTTAAACCAAAAAAGCTTTCAACTTTCATTAGGTATCATAATTATTTTATACTAGTCCTGAAATGGTCTTAGAAAAACCTTAGGTATGAATAGAAATTTAAAATTGTTCAAAAGTCGAAGTAATTAAATATTAGTAAACACTTACAGATGCATACATATTAGGTACTGAAAATGTATTCAATCCTTGGTTGTTGGACAAATTATTTGAAACACAACATTTAAACCCTCGACAACACATCCACATTGTACTGGAATACTTTGCTTCATGTATATTAATATTATAAATGTAATCGATACCATCAGTAGGTATTAATACTTCAGTTAAAAAAAAGTTAAATCATTTTAGATAGATAGATGGTGGTTTGAATAATATAATATTCAATGATATTATCATTTGTTATTATTTATGGGTTGAAAAAGCAAAATGGTCATGGTCTATCGACAAGGTATATGGTGCCTCCTCTCCTTTACCTGACATTTAATATGTAGAAATTATTTAACTATTGTTTATTCTGATTGCATTGTACGTATGTTATAGATTAGAAGCGGAGGTGGTCCCACCTGTAATTCCCATGTCGCCGCATGTCCCGCCACATCCGGCTAAGCCAAATTGCCTTCACGACAATCAGCCAAAATTCCAGAGAAACTTTGTGGATACCACTGATTTTGAATTTGTAAGTACTAAATTGTTTTGCACAGTAATCCAAAAAGTTTGACTATAACTAGAGAAAGTCTCATGATAAAACCTCTTCTTCTTTAGCCATATTCGCCCCTTAACTGGAGCATATGGACACCACGCGGCGCCTCCAAGAATCCCTGTCGCTCGCCAGTCTTCTTGCTTCATTCTAGGTCAAACCAGCATCCCGTAGCTCCGCCGTATACACTCTGTAGATTGTATTTAGCGGCCTTCCAGGAGGTCCGGTTGGCTTGAAGAACAGGCAGGCCAGGTTGAAGTTCTCTTCTGGCATCCGCAGCACGTGGCCGAGCCATCACTTTCAGCATGATGAGAGGCTGCTTGGTGCGTTCTCTTATCTCCTCGTTGCTCCTAAAGTCATACCACCGCACACCCAGTATTCGTCGCAAACATCTGTTTTCGAAGCTCAGTATACGGTTACTCTGAGCCTTCGTAAGGTGCCGTGATTCGCTAGCGTAAAGCAGCACCGTCAGAATGCAAGCGTCGAATAGGCGGCATTTGGTTTTGACCGAGTACATTCGTGAGTCCCAAACATTCCGCATCGAGTTGAATGTTGCTCCAGCCATTTCCATTCGGATAGCGAGCTCTTTCTGCAAAATGCCATCTCCCGTGATGTGTACCCCCAGGTACTTGAAATAGCTTCACCATGTGGGGGTAACAGGTATGCTTCGGTCGGGTGGTATTGACGTCCGCAGTATGAAGTCAAAGAGAATGATGAAGAGAAACGATGCAAGGACACAACCCTGTCTGACTCCGGTCGTGACCCCGAACCATTCCGTGACAGTGTCTCCAATTCTGACACAGCATTCGCTATTCTCGTGCAGGCTTTTGATTATGGCAATGATCTTGGGAGGGATCCCGTATGCTCCCAGTTAGGGATCCCGAGCTATTTTCGATACCTATGAATCCCGGGATTTCGGGATTGATTTTTGTCTTGATTGATTGATTGATTGATCAATTTTTATGGAAAATAAAATAAAAGCGAAATATAACAGAAAAAATACTTTTGATAAAAAATAACTACATTAGAAATAAACTGAGTTTGAATGAAGTTTGATTTATACCCATGTGTAGGTTGCCGAATCATTTTATTTTTTCACATAAATTATTAAAAATGGAAAGATTGGAAAAAAACAATGCTTTGGACTTTTAACAAAGTAATTCCACCATGATATCATACGTTTTACAGCAGTTTCTTATTTGGCTGACTAATTAGATTTATGAAGCGGAAAGGCCATAAGTACGCCATGATTATTTCCTTTACTATTTTAAATCTCGCTAATCCATTCATTAAGTCTTTACTATTAGAAACAGCAATCTCCTATTAAATTTACATTATTCTTTATATTACAATATTATTTACTCCTTTAAACTTGTGTATTTCCAAGATTGAACGTAAACAATAAATGTCTTAAATAGTATAAATTATACTAGATTTATTTTTGACCGATTTTATCAATGTTATTTGTAAATATAAAAATTTTATATTAACAATTGAAAAAATGCCAATCCCGGGATCCTGGGATTGTCAAATTGTAATCCCGAAATCCTGGGATCAGAATTTTGGCTCGGGATTGGATTCCCTACTTCCAGTATCATCCAGAGGGAAGGGCGGTGCGAACTGTCGAAAGCATTCTCATAATCCACAAAGCAGCAAGCCATCGGACTGTTCAGCTCATGGCTCTGCTGGAGAAGACATCGAAGGTTGTGGATTTGGTCTGCACACGCTCGACCAGGTAGAAACCCGGCTTGGTTTTTCCTGAGGACGTGCATCATTGGGTCCCTTATTCTCATCAAGAGGATGTTTGCCAAAATCTTTCCTGGAACACTAAGTAGCGTAATGCCTCGGTAATTGTCGCAGCTTAGAGGGTCACCTTTTTTATGAAGTGTGATGATTTCACCGTTCACCCAGTCCCTTGGACAGCGCTCTTCTTCCCATACCTTTGTCATCAGATGAAACATAGGGTACAGGATTGCGCTCTGGCTGTACTTGTGGAATTCAGGATGAATCCCGTCTCCTCCCGGTGCCTTTCCGTTCTTGAGCCTTTTCACAGCCGATTTTATCTCGGTGTGCGTGGGCGGGCAATCGGAAATGTCAGGGAATGTCCAAAAGTAAAGCTTCCGCAGATATGTCAGGGGGACCCAAAGGGGGTGGGCGGTTCAGCACTCCGCGGAAATGATTCTTCCAAATCTTCTTGACGCATTCTGCGTCAGACTCTATTGCTCCACTGGGGCCACGGATGGATCCGGGAGTCGGTGGTCGCCTGCCGCAGACTTCACGGGTGATTCGGAAGAGTTTCCTGGTGTCATTTCTGCTTGCTGCCTCCTCTACCGCTTCAATTTGCCGGTTCATTAAATTGCGCTTGTCCAACCGCACGGATCGTTTGACTACCCTGTCTTGGGTCTGGTAGTCAGTCGGGCGGTCCTCGGTTCGGTCGGGGTCTGTCTCCTTGTCTCTCAGGGCTTTCAGCCTGGCTTGTTTTCTAATTTCAACCCACGTTTCGTCAGACATCCACTTTGGCTGCTCACTCCTTCTGGTACCAAGGACGGTGCAGGCCGACGACACAATCGCACTCTTTATGAGGCTCCAGTCCGCCTCAATGAGGTCGGATTCAGATTTGTGCCGCTCGTAGATACGATCTACACTATCTTGTACAGCAGTTTCAAAATCGATCCGAATTCTGCGGCGTCGGAGCTTCTCAACATCAATTCGTTCGCTCTTTGGAGGCCTCGCCTGGTGACTGAGTTTTCCTCGGATGTTTCCAATGAGTAACTCATGATCGCTATGGATATCGGCGCCTCTGTAAGTACGCTCGTCAAGAAGTCGGTCCCGAGGCCTGAGCCACGAGGGTCGGCTCGACCGGGTTTTTTTGTCTGGGATTTCCTTCCCTTAGTCAGAAGGCCAGTTTTATGGTGCCGGTCACTCGCCCTTCGCCCCCTGCTGTTAGCTACAGCTTACTCTGCATTGCCCGGAGGTCGTCGCGGGGAGGCCAGCAGATGGGACTTGCTGGCAGTTTGGCATTTCCCAAATTTTGCTATGATCACATCTACTGGCGTCAATGTATCCACTTGGGGCCGACCATCCGTTGACCAACAAAATGACAAAACTTAACAAACATAATTTATTTTGTATATAACCCCCCACCCCCTATTTTTAATAGCCTTTTACATGTCATTATTATAATTATTATGTGTACGGTGTATGCGATTGGTATTGGTTTTCTCTATTTTACTGTCGATCCATTCACAGGCAGTTATAGGTACCTATGTAGTAATTAATAAAACAATACTATGCATCCATAAAAAATTCAAGTTTCTTTATCGTGGCAATATTTGTACTATACATTTGATAATAACAATAATAACGTTAAAATATTTTGTATGTAATATACAAATGACAGTAGAATAGTGAAACAGTAAAGCGGTAGTAGAAGTGAAGCGTTCTCATAAACACCCAGACTTTGAGAAAACCATATAAATATATTGTGACCTCACCGGGTCGACCTCAGAACCCCCGGGTAAGAGCCCAGTGGCTTTCGCACTGGACCATGAGGGCTGTCTAATTTATGGCAGTGTTTTTCAATCTTTCCTAGTTATGGACACACTTTATTAAGATTTTGCGGCATACCAAAATTGTTAAATCAAAAAGTTTTGCTTGAAATAATAACACATTTGTGCTTATAAATAGTTTTCGAAAAATTTTATGACAACTTAGTTATCCTCATATACTAGTTGGGAAATTATAAATTGTGTTGTAATGCTTGCCGTTTATGACAGACACGTTTTCAAGTTTCAGTCAAGGTTTGAGTTATGTTGGCCATTATATTCGTATATCGCTCCTCTTCAGTTCCACAAAATTACAACTCAAAAAATTACTAGTTGTCCTCGTAGGGCCAATGTTTTTGTCCCTTTTCTACAAGTCAGTTTAGGTGAGTCAAACTTTGATCAGCCATTACTCAAAACTATTAATTCCTAGTTGTAGCAGTGTGGAACTGATCCATTGAATGTTGTGTGAAATTTGCTTCGAATAAATCGGTAATTTAAAATGACTAATTATTGTAACATTCATACACCTACATAATAGTACATTTTACTACGGTATCTTTTGCGAATGGCATAATCTTGACCGAATCATCGAGGAAAGAATGATGAAGAATGTACAAAAACCAAATATGACATCAACCAACTGTGGTAAAGTCTCAAGTAATGTATACCTAAATTTATGTTGTGTTTATAAATTTCAGTTGAAGTTCCTGACATTCGAAGAACTGCAAGAAAGAATGACTAATTTAGACTCTGAAATGGAACGGGAAATCGATGAGCTGCGTCGGAGGTATCAAACCAAAAGGCAACCCATCATGGATGCCATGGATATAAAGAAGCAGAGACAACAGAATTTTTAGAAATCAAATTGAATTAATTAATGAGAATCAATTCATTGTTAGTACACGAGGCCAGCGAAACATATCATATGTAGATGATTGCATAATTTCTTGTACTAGTTGAAAATGTTTGAATGAACGTTTAATTATGCTGTTTATCGTTAAAATACACATCAGTGTGTGACTATTTCCTCGGCGTACCGCTATGTCATGATATTTTTCCATGATCATTACTATGAATCGCTTAGAAAAAAAGGATCTGAAAACTTTATGTATATATTGCAAGACTAAGAATTCAATAGTTGCTTAATATTTTTTATCGATTTAATCAATAGGCTACTAAATATTGATATTCTTATTATATGTATATAGTTATACATTTTTTGAGAATATATTATTATAGTCACTGAAGATTCGCAGTAGAATTATTTTGAAATGTTATAAGCGGTTGTCCATATATGACGTCACTAGGGTCGCCATATCAATACTTTCTTGACAGCCCTAGACGTCATGCCTTAAGGGAGCAAAATGTGTCTGATATTATAATGTGATGATTCGTGAAAAATTGGTTGGGAAGGGCGAGAAAATGTGATGTCACTAAACCGACAAAATATAATCTCACTTTTTCCGAGAGTTAGTCTGAGAACGTTATACTGAAATAATAATTTTTTTGAAGATGAGGGAATTTTAAAATGTTAAGTAGTAGACGGGGTAAACGATTAAATGTATGACATCATTTATGGACGACCCCAAAGCTCCCATTGTATTGTTATTTATTCAACTGTCTACATTCTTTTGAATTTTTATTGTCTTATGATAATCTTGTTTACAATTCATTTGCAATAGAACACAGTGAACCATAATTTTTAGGATCAATTGCAAATAATGTAATCATAACCATGCATCCTATGAGGTTACATATTATTTTTTGTACTGTGCAAATATTGTTTGTTTAATTTTATATTCAATAATAATAATAAATTGTAATGTAGATATGCTATACAAATGAACTTAAATAGATGTAAATAATGTTAAATAAAGTTCCTTAATTGTAGACAAAACGTATCACAAATAAGATAATAATATGTATTTATCTTATTATGAGAGATTGCATTAATTTTTAATTGTTACAAACCTGAATGTATATAATATTTATAACTTCAAAATTAATAATAGAAATTTAATATAAATCATAATTTTTCACTGGTGTGAATGTTACTTTGTATTTAATTTTATAAAAAGATTATTTTTCAGTCAATGTTACGTAACCATTTTCATAGACGAATAGGAAACATAATAGTTATTTTCAAAAATATTGTGCTCAGATTAACAATACTGGTATATTTCTATTTTGATATGATATTTAGATATAATTAGTTATATTATGCTAACTTATTAATGTATAAATCTCGAGACTTTTTTCAATATCAATTTACGTAGTCAAAGATCTCAGACTACAAAATGTCGATGAGTTATTCACACTCTTATTATGCAATACGATGCCTTTCCCAATATTTAAATAAAATAATATAAGTAATACAATAAAATAAATTATATCTTCTATAAGGATCACAATCTTAAGTTTTTATTTCCGGCTGTCAACTGTATATTTTGACATAATAAAAAATCTGTTCCGTTTCACATTTCATAGCGAATGCCAACTAGAAAGGAATATGAATACGGTAACAAAAATATGGTGATTTACCCTTAAGAGTTTTTAGTTGTGATAATAATTTAGTTTAATACATACGAGGAGTTTAGTAATAATTTTATTTTTGTGATCGCTTTGCCATCAATAGAACACACTGCTAAAGTTAAAAAAAATAATTTATCATTTATGTTGATTACCCAGTACACATTTTACATATTTTAAAACCACCATGTCTTGGCTGCGATTTTATAGCGCTGTATGCAGTGTTAAGGACTCAGGAGGTCGGAGGCGTAGATATATACTTGAAAGTGCGCTAAGACCTGTAGTTCCGCACATCACCGCTAAGACGTTCGCAGCCATGATGTAACGATATGGCTACTGAGTTCTTGTATGCTTAGCAATGGCCAATTAATTAGTTTTATGTTAATTGATATTATTTTCATGAAGGAATAGTGTGGCACTGAGCATTTTATTTATTACCCGGGCATGATAATAACATTAGCATATGGCCATGACTCTTCTAACACAATCAGAATATTTATTTGGTATTGTGGGCCAAGAACCCTTAACTGAAGCTCGAGATAACCATTCAATCACTTTCATAATAAGTTATTTGCTGTATTGAATATCCACCAGTGGCGAAGGGTTGAGGTAGGCTCTTAAGATCCGACATAAGTAGTGCACATTAAATTTGTCAGTTGTACGTAT
Organism: Rhyacophila brunnea; assembly: GCF_057557595.1. Lineage (NCBI taxonomy): Eukaryota > Metazoa > Arthropoda > Insecta > Trichoptera > Rhyacophilidae > Rhyacophila > Rhyacophila brunnea. The sequence continues at coordinate 45,303,265 of NW_028232859.1, forward strand.
TTGTTTTTATTGAATTAAGGCTACAATTTACAGATGGTGGTTGTTAGTTTCTAAATATCAATTAAGCCCTGCCTAAACCAAACCATAATAGTTTTGGTGTGCTATGGGTCATCTGACAAAATAGTGCACACTTTCAAGCATACTTATTTATAATATAAGTATTACAGATGTTGCTGGTTAGTTTTTTAAAATTCGTTACGACCTGCCTAACCAAACCATATTAAATAAAAATAATATTCTATCCATAAAATATCCAAAATTATGTATGATTTAATGCCATAATTTTAGATGTTTTGTTGATAGACGAATATTTTTTGACTATGATCTATTACGGCTTGATTTTGCAGGGTTTAATTGAATTTTAAAAACTAACCGATACCATCTTTAATTTATAGTTTTTTATTTCAATGAAAACACATACTTACGTATGACTGACAAAGTTTAGTGTGCACTATTTATATTGGATCTTAACAGCCCTACCTCCACTCTTCGCCACTGATATCCACTAATTTTGGAATTTTCCTGAGGTCATTTATAAAATTTAATTGCCTTACTATTAGTCGAATATTAAATCCAAGAATTAGTTGAAAATATCACCATTAGGAAGAACTCTTAACGAGAAATGTACATCTTGATCAAATGCGCCTTTCATGAGAACAATGGTGCCGATCCCTTACGTGTAGTATGGAGTCTATGGCCATGTAAAAACCTGTTATATCAAGTCCCAATATACATAATGAATGAGTGATATTGTATTTTTTTTATATTCCATGTGTCATAATTTAGAGCTCATGTTTATTATTCCTTCAAAAGTGAAATCATTATTTCTATTTTTGTTATATTTTATAGACCGTACTTTTCCGCTAGTCGTAAGTTGTCATCGATTAGGGGTACACATAAAAGAAAACAATCTATTGTTTGTATTGTAAAAACTAAAGTATTTTTGAAAACTGGGAGTAAACAAATTAATTAGAGAATATTACGAAGTATGAACTGCATTTATTAAAAGATTTTAGATATTTTTTTACTGCGTTAATTTTAGTAAAACTGATAGTGTATATTCTGATATTGAATGCTATAAGAAAAGTGTATGATGAATGGTTTTATGTTTCATTTAAATTGCTGTTTGAAGATGTGTGCCCTTTAGTGAAAGTGCCAACAATAACTATTATTATTTGAACAAATATGTTACATATTATTATTTAACTGTAATTATCATAATATAAAATGCCACAATTAATTCAATTATCGCTTGTATGTTATTTTCCCCTTATTTGTAATAAATACGTTTTTTTTGTAATACAACTGTGAACCTAATTTTCCTTCCTTGATAGATTATGGATAAGCCAATTTCAACAGGTACATAAGGTAAGGTTTTAAATATTTGGCATTCAAATCTTTGATTGTGACCTTTTGCTGCCAAAAGTTGGTTACATAGTCGATAATTTAGGTATTTAGAGTTAACGGATTATGTGTCTTTTTATAAATGTATGTGAGAAAAATTCAAAGTCATCTGATATCTAGAGCAGCGGTCGGCAACCCAAATGCATTGGCGTGCCACAAAACAGGTAATTCTAAGTACTGGACGCTCAGCGTGCCACTGAAATAAAACTAGTAAATCTGTAAGATAATTTTATTTGACTAATACATAAAAATAATAATATTTAAACATAAGTGACTCCCTTGAGGTTCAATTTTGGAAGCTAATACCTCAATATTTGGTTCATGGTTTGAAGTTTTTAATTTTATGCACATTTCCGAATTTTCTTCAGTTAAACGATTTCGATACGGGTTTATAAGATATTTCACAAGTGATAATGTTTGCTCACAGACTAACGTTGTACCGAAAACACTTAAAAGAGCGAATGCGACTTTTTTTATACAATGAAATCTGTCTGGGAGTTCATTCCATGTTTTGGTTATCATGTCAAGATAATTGTCTTCATTTTTCATAATTTCATCTCTAACAGTTTTGAAGTTTAATTTCCAAATTAATATATTCATACTAAATGTTCAAAATATTCTTTATCAATTTTGTAACTTTCTTTAATGACAGGCTGCAAAACATATTTAAACACGGCTGACTGTTTTTATAAATCCTTAAACCCGTTTATGAAATAAGTATCGTTAGGTCTCAAAACACTTGAAGTACGTGCTACAATCTCAACACGTTACTTTTTCTCCTCGTCATCCATGAAAACATTATTTATTTTCCAATCCTCTTGAAACAGTCGAATTTGTTTTGGGTCTGACCATTTTTCCAATTCCAGCCAGACATATGTACTGTACATACACATAATAAGATGCACCAGTTGCAAGTGACTGGCAGTGACTTTTGCAAATTTTGATATATTCCCATCTTTTTCTTTCTCGTCACCCATCTCACTCGCACCGCAATCCGAGCGACTCAATTAATGTCCGCAATCATCGGCTTTGTGAAACGTCGACCAGTGTATCATCACATATTACGGTACAGTTTTTGAAGTACCGAAAATTTTAATAAATCATCATTTTCGAGGCGTGACACCTAGTGGCATAGGTTGCCGGACGCTGATATAGAGCATGCACATAAACTACAAAGTAATTAACATAATGCCTGGTTTTAGATGACATGTCAAACTTTCAAATTGCTATTACTCCATAACATGATTTTGAGACTTACCAACTTTTGGCAGTAATCCATCAAGTTTCATTTCAAGAAGTTAGTTTATGAATGGGGACTGTAAGCTACTAGTTCCAACTTTCGATGTTTTCCCCACTAGGATGGCTAGATTTATCCAGGGATTGTTTTTTCGACTAGTATGTTAATAAATTATATACATATTTAATAAAAAGAGGTAGAAGCGGTGAAAATACACATACATATTGAGTTGAAGATATTAACTCATTCACTGCGGACCAGTTAATTACTATTTAATTACCACATTTAAATAACATGCTAATTGTATCTAATGCCGACACGGCAGCCGTGTCGTCAGCACTGTATGAGTTAAGGAATGTCAGTGTGCCTACTGATACAGTGATAATATAAATAATTATTAGGATAGGAGATGTTTGGTATTAGGGATTAAAAAATCAGTAAATACAAGTATTACAGGCATATAAATTATGTTTATTGTTTTGTTACATAATAATTATTATTCTTTTTATACATAATATATTTTTTTAAATTTATCGAAAATTAACGAACAACCGTGTGAAAATATTAAATCTATTTTGAAAAAAGGTAACATTCAGTTCACCATGTCAGTTGAAAAGGTGTAATTTCTTCGAAGCAAATAATTATGCTTTTGACTATTGGACAAGGGGGAACCGTAACATACTGTAATTTTAAAGTCTAGTATGATACTATTGAGGTTTCATTTTGTGTTCGAGCCCATTTGTGATTTCAGTTTTGCAAAATTAGGAAAAAATTAGCAACTACAGTAAAAATATGTCTCAATGCTTAATATTCTCACCCAGAAAGTGGCATTCTATAGAAATTAGCTAATAGATATCGATGGTCAATGCACAGAATGATGTATCTTGTATATTTTGAGAAAATCGAATTTGAAAGATACAAACCGATCCTAAATCACTGACATATTTATTACATATTGTTATTTTAACAGACATTTTTACAACATGTATGTGTGATGTAAATTGGCTTTTGTGTATAGTAAATTCAATTTTCGTAAAAACTGGACACAATATTTACGCACTAACCTAACCTATCGATATATTCATAAATAGTACCTAATTAACGAAGGCAAAGACTGAACACTGTTCATACATATTTTTTACTGCAATTTTAGTAAAATATAAAATTATTTGGTCTGACAAAAATCAGACAGATTTGTGATAAATAATTCATCCACTTTTAATATATCATAATGTATAATTCTTTTTATACCTTCAGCAACTTGCAATGGTATTAATAATACTTATATAAAGTTGTTGCAACAAGTTTGTTTCAAAAATTACTTAGAATTTATTATGTAATGGTTAAGTACCAACATATAAAAATCACAGAAATTAGTTTTAATAATTTTTACGGATTGGTAATATTACAATCAATATAATTGGAAATACATTTATAACTAATACCTTTTTTATATCATAATATAAAAATACTTACACCGATTGTAAAAATAACATTATAAGGGTATAATAACAAATTCACAGCTGTGAATAAATAAAACATCGAGGTAATTTAACTAAAATCACAACAAATAAATTATTTTACTCGTGAATTTACATTTAATTATGAAACTATGTAGTTAGTTGAGTATTTATTAAGTATAAACGAAATCTTCATCTAAGGTGAGATCTCGTGGAATATGAAAGAATTCAGCCGGCAAAGGAGTACAGTGAGACGATTGATAGTCAGAGAGGAATTTCCCGGCCAGAAAGATAACTTTTTTGTTTTTGTCCGAGTCCCCTGGGTGATCTTTCGATATGAACACGGACAGTGCCGGCCCCAGCACTCTCAGATATTGATTGATTAAGTTTATTTGATCGGCTCCGAATAAATCCGGATAGCGGTGAGTAAGAATTCTAACCAAAAGATCGTTGCCTCGGTTCGTTGAAATCTTTCCTTCTTCCAAGCATATGATCTCATCGAGAGTCCGCCTGATTAGCTTGATGGGTCCGGAGTATCCCGTTAATATCTTGGCAATATTTAGATCTACGTGACCCCTGATGACTTCTCTGACAAGAGAATTCCATGAAGGAGGCATCCTGGCTTGGGCCAACGGTAAGATATCATCGAAAGTCGCATCTAAAACGATTCCTTTGACGTCAGGGTATTGCACGGCAGCCCAAGCCACGGAATAACAACCGATACTCCATCCATAGAGAACAATGTTTTCAGGGACAAAACCCAACTCGCGTATAGCGAATTGGATGACAGTATCGAAAGCGTTCTGCTCTTGAAGAGGATACGGCTTACCTGTGCTGCAGGCGAACCCCGGATGATTCCAGCCCAACACGGAGTATCCGGCATCCAATGGCGTCACCATTATACCGATTTCGTAAAATCCGGCATTACCTTCGGACGTTATAACTAGGGTACTGCCGTTTGTTGTCTTCTTTCTTTTATCTACAAACATGCAATCTATATCATTGCTGTCTTTTGTTCGTAGTTTGTATCGTTTGCCGTTGTACGTTTCGACGAGTTTAATTCTACCTTCGAGTAGGAACCTCGAAACGGTCAACTGCAGCAGAGATATGGATCCAGGATAGATGAGTTTCAGCGCAAAAGTGCGCACGGCTATTTCGCCGACCAAGAAGATGGGAATGTGATTCCAGCTTTTCGGTTTACGACTGAAGGAGCTGAAGTTGGAGACATTCTTAGAATCTTCGGCAGTCGGGTGTGTAAAATCCACTGGCCAGGCGTCAAAGTCAAAGTCGAATTTTCTAAGAAGAGCTGTATTTTTAGGATCGCTGGCGATAGTCTTGATGAAGTCTCTGTATTGAGGGTTAGTGGCTCTACCGTAAGCTCTCAAGCACAGAGAAGTGGTTACGAAAACGCCTAATCCTGCTAAAAATGGAATTATGGTTCTGATATCTAAGTAATCTTTTTTATATAAATAAAGACCCACGATAGGAGATGCGTAAATTCCGATATTCCACATGACATTTAGCGATTGGATGACGTGGTCACCCCATTTCTCTAAATTTCCAGGAGAATACAGCAAGTCAGCTGGGCCTTCTCGATGGATTTTGTAAAGGCGTGGGCCAAAAAGGCAAAGCCAGAAGTGTCGCATGGTGTAAATCATTCTGATACGTAATTATCACTTCGGTGCTTTGATAATATAACTCCAAATCAACTCGAGCCCAAATTCACTATAACCAGATGAAGGCAGTCAATACAGTAAATTTTGCACTCTATACAAATAAAGAATTCATTATTTTAGTGAAACCGTCAAACGTGGGAAAATAACACGGGAAATTAACATTAGTTAAAACAAAACTGGTTTGCAGTTAGTTATAGTTGAATAGATCCTAATACAAAATATTTTTGTAAAAAATAATGACACATGGAAACCGAGATGTCAATAAAGTCACAATATTTACGGGAACATTGCCATACGTTAAATAACATTATGTCACAGCTTGGGGCTACTTAATCAGTTTAGTTAAAAAATTATATTCGTATTTAATTTAATTTAAAGTCACTTTTTTATTCGTAATAGATTTTTAGCTATTTTAATAAAACTGTATATTGCAATGTAGGTAATTTAGGAAAATATAAAGGGAATAATAATAAATAATGATGACCGATACCTACTACCAGGGCTTTTTTTAAAAAACACAAAGGTGCCGAAATTCACTTCTTACCAAATCTCTTTGCTTCTTACCTAGTAAAGAAAATTATAAGTATTCTAATATAATTTAAAGCAACTTTTCCTATGCCACGAAGTGCATAAAAAATTAAAAAAACAAACAAATACAAATAAACAACTAAAGTTGTAAAAAATAAAAATCTAAAAACGTCATAATGTATTTGAATAAAAGTATATGGTGATTTCCATGCCCCCCACATCCTGAAGCGGGCCCTCTAACTATCACTGAGGTTAAAGGAAGTGTGACGCTCTTTAATAGCGTTTTTCCAATGGCGTTCGAGGTAAAATTAAGAGTATTCAGCGTATCAGAAAATATATTAATGCAATGCAAAGATTTTTACATATCCACATATTTTAAAATGTTAATACGCCTGAAGTAAATTAGTACCGCAGGCGATTTTTTTAACGATTAGAGCAAATTTGTGTTGTGCGTTTATTTCACTTATCTGGTTGATCTCCCAGGCTAGAGCCTTGTCAGCCCCCCCCTTTGTGGGGGCCATGGTGATTTCCAAAGTTTAGTCCAATCATATTCTATTCTAAAGGACCGAAAAGTGTTAAAAGTGGTCCGACGAGTTTGATTAACAAAAGTGCCGAAACTATTCTGGTCTTCAACGAAGCTCTTATTGGGGTAATATTTAGATTAATTTGTGAAAATTCGCGTTCACATTCACTTGAAGAAATGGTTATAGAATTCAATGCATATCTATATCAAACGCGATAGTTTTTCAGTATATGTCTTTTCATATGAGATGATTCAGGAAAATTAACTTGTAGGTACTATGTAAGCGCGAGCATTGTTTCGTCTAATTGCTTTTGAAATATTAAAAATACCGTGAAAAAAGGTGCCTGAAGGTCGTTCCACCGCGTTACATGTCATAAAATTCCCTGCCTACTACTATAATATACCTACCTAGTTAAACTGCGGGGTGCCTAAGTGTAAAATAATAATTTTATCGATACACATGTTATAATAATAATATTAGTAACGCCAGCACTTGAAATAGAATTGTTTATGAACCGGAGCACTCGATTATTTCCCAAAAGTATTAAAGTGATCGATCTTGGACGGACTTAATTTATAATGTCTTTAAATTAGAGGGTAAATGCTGTCAGCACCGCAGGCGGAAAACTATTATTTCTATAATATTATATAGGTAGGTACATAGTGTCAACAATAATATTATTCTCTTTTCTTTTTTTATCTGCCAGTACACGATCTGTTTAACCGCGCAGGACTTCACAACTTTGTACTCATACATAATAATAATTGTGTTCGTTAGGTATGATCGTTAAATTAATTAATAATGAATTTAGTAATGGTAAAATCATTAGCGAAAAAAAAAATAACAATATAACCACATAACATGAAGATAGAACACGATTTTTGTTGATGATAGTCTCAAGGATTTTCAAGGGTCCATTTCGAGTCCGGTTAGGAATCTGTTTTTGTAATAAAAAAACCAAAAGTAATGTAGGTAGTTAACTTTGATAATTGGGCCTACCTACCTTATTATTTTGTTTAACTTTATAAATTCAACTACTTACACGGCACTGCACACTAATATTATGTCAATACCTCCCTTCAATCATTGTTGTCTGATTGAAAACAAAACATGATAAATAAGTCAAATTTAATATAATATTATGTATATTGTAGAGTATGCAGTGGAGGAATTACATTATTGCGAAAGATCCCTCAGCACGGGGGGTGCCCTTTTAAAATAACATATTGTGCACATTACAAATTATAAGTTTAAGACGTTCACAACATGACATTTAGAAACAAGGATATATAAATATAACAGTACCTATTACATAAAAAAAGAGATAGATGAGTAGATAAATTAGATAGGTACAAGGAAGTACACCGGATAAGTTAAGCAGACCCTATTTTAAGAATTTATAAAACAACGTCCACTTAAACTCATTCTCACGTAGGTGGAATATATCAACACCCGAAGCAATTTCGTTGAACATAGTTATCGCCCTCCCAATTGACATTACCAGTGGCAGGTTGGTTCTGCATCTTGGGAGAATAAACAACTGATGGTCTCTATTTCTAAGATAGTTATCAGGGACACACAGGTCAACATTGCCCAGAATGGCAGAGTTCTCATTTATACCTCGTATAAGTCGAAAAAAATACGTAGCTAAATAAAGATTTCTTCTAAATTGCAGACTGCAGTGTGTAAGCATGCCTAAGAGAAAGTCAGTTGTCAGCTTGTAATATGCATTGAGAGTGGCTCAATTAATGAACCATTATATTATTGTTTGAGATAACAGTAACTTTGTCTTGTCTTTTAGACATGTAAACATTGGATGCCTCAGATATTGATTCATGGGCACTACGGGTCTTTTGGACGGGACACATGCCTTGCGTGTCGTAAAATGCTGAGAGGAGTGGGGTCACCACATTGAAAAGGCTGTTCAATAGCCAAATTATCCGGGTCAAAATCCTCAGTCATGAGGACTTGCTGAGTGGCTAAGGGTGGAGGCAGGCTGTTAAAATCCGACATAAATAGTGAACACTAAACATTTTCAGCGGTTTGTATTTTGGTTAGTTTTAAATATTCAATTAAAAACTAAACCCTGCATAAATCAAGCCCTAATTATTGATAATAATCAAAAAATATTCAAATCTCGTATGAAGGAATAATTTTAGTTATTTTACAAATAGAAGAATATTTTTATCTATTATGGTTTGGAATGTTTGGATAGGCAGGGTTTAATGAATTAAAAAAAAACTAACCAAAACCGCCTGTTATGTTTATTGAATCACTGAAAAAGTGTGCACTATTTTTGGTGGATCTCCCATAGTAGGTACATAAACTATTATGGTTTGGTTTAGGCTGGTTTAATCAAAATTTAAAACTTGCCAGCACCACCTACAATGCAATTTGTATTCTTAGTTCCGATGAAAACAAATAAGTATGACAGACAAATTTAAGTGTGCATTATTTATGTCGGATCTTAACTGCCTATCTTCACCCCTCGCTACCGTGGCGAAGAGGCAGAAGAAGTCATATTTAATTCACATAAATAATTTGTATTCAAAATGTTATATTTAAAATACGAAACGTTTTGGTCTGAATGAGAAAACTATTCAAATTTATTTTAACTACATAAATGTATTAACTTAAAAAAGGCACAGTAAGCACGAGTGTTGCACAACTGGGTACCTAGAAGCTAGACAATGTGTAAATGATTACGACTTAACACAAATGCGATTCTTCAAACGTCTAAAATTTTAATGTTACGGATGTCAATCAAAAACTGAAATAAAATAAAATTTCATTCCTGACAGTTGTCATACGCTTTGATATGATTCCCCCCCGAGTTATAACCAAAAACATTATACCATCAGTACCCCCCTATTTTAGTGCATATCATTAATCCAATTGCGACAATGGTTTTAATGTGTCAAGTGGTTTTAATTGAAAGAATATGCAAATATAACAACAATTGAAAATAGTGCACTTGTTGAGGTTGGGTCAAATAATTATTTAATTTATTGTGTAAAAGGTTAGATTTTTTCTGTTGTATGGCGATATAAGGGTTATATTTTTTTTAAATAATGAATTTAAAATCCCATGACAATCAAAATGAATTTATACATATTTTTCCCACTCTTATTTTGTATCATCTAATTTTTTTTAAATGGAGTCGATTGTATCTACAGATTGTAGATTTTAATAGCTACTACTATTTACGTTACCTATGTTATTATAATTTTGCTATTGATAAGGTGTTGCTAAAGAAAATAAAAACTATTTTTTCCTGCTTAAGAATGGTAAGGATAAGAGAATTTATGTCAATTAATCAAATTATTATCAAAAAAATCTTGAAACTCATTTATTTGAGGCTCTTTGGATACCATCCGTGGCTTTATCCAATTGACTTTCTCTTAGGTATGCTGACATACTGTAGTCTAAAAGTCAGGAGAGATCTATATATTTTGGCTACGTAATTTTTCCCACTTATACGCGGTGTAAATGCGAACTCTGTCATTCTTGGTAATGTTGACCATGGTGTCCCATGATAACTATCTTATAAATTGGGAATATCAGTTGATTGTTCTCACAGGATGCAGAACTGACCTGTCATTGGTAATGCCAATTGGGCGGGCAATATATTATGTGTTCAACCTAATCACTTCGGATATTGATAATATTATATTCCAACTACGTGAGGATGAGTTAAGTGGACGTTGTTTTACAAATTCTTAAAATAGGTCTTAATAATTTTGTATTTATGTACTCTTTCACTAATATTGCTTCTATATCTTTGTTTTTTTTTTAACTGTTTTAATACTATTTTAATTGTTTTATTCCCATATCATGTTGTGAACGTCTTGCATTTGTAATTTGTAAATTTCACTATAATATATTTATAAAGATTCGCGTGCATTACGGTGATACCAGTGGCGAGTTTAGTGACGTAGAGGCTCGATGCACTGACTGATTTTGAGGGCCCTACGATAAAAAATTAACAATCTAATTCTAATTTTCCAGATAAATCAATGCATTCAAACAATTTTAAATTTGTATTATCTCTGTTAATTGACAGTCGTATCTACCTTCATAAATACATCCGAGTTAATTGAAAAAAAATCGATATCAAAGATACAAATTTAGGTATTTAGGTATTCACTTTTCGTATTTATCTATTTAATTAACCTATGGTTACTTCTAATCAGGAACTATTAGAACCCTTTCTTTTCTCCACGGATTTTGTTATGTTTTGGGCAATACTTATTTTCCACTCGGTTTGTGATAATAATTATCACAAACTATTATGCATCTTCTTTCAAAATTAAATATTATTTAATAACTGAGTGGCAGGTTAAAACTCTTCGGAGGCCCTCCTTTTCATTTTTATCACGAAACGGTTGCGTCGTGATGCGTTATGGAAATGCGCCTCTGGGTGATATGTAGTGTGTGCCGCCACCAATAAAGCCATTTTCATAAACATAATATTACTTCAATTTATTTGTATATAATATAAAGCTATAAAATGAATTTACGACCATAAATATTAGTGAGAATATTCAGATAAATGCTAATTTTGAAATCGTAAATTTCTGTAACAAATGCACATAACTCACAATGAAGTGATTGCGTAAACAAATTGATTTTATATATTGTGCCATCGTGAGTTGTAATCCGCCCTTCTTAATATATTGTCATGGAGCATTTCAATAAATTGAATGGTCAAACTTTGAATGGCAATAGGGTAGCGATAGTAATAAAATATAATACGTTCGCACTTCGGTCGCTGTAAGTAATTTCTAGGTGTTAAAATTTCCGGCAGAGGCTTAGAGTTTAGAGATTAGTACCTATGTATTCTCAATCCATACTTCCGCCATATTTTCCGCACTGAGAATTATTATTTACTCCAGAGATCATAATATAGGAAAACTTTGGTGATGTGATATGACTAGCCCGGGATCCACACTTCAGTCACGAAACTTCAATGTAATATGGCAACAAAAGAAGGGGAAAAAATAAAAAATTCCAATCCAACCCTGTTTTAGTGAAAACATGAAATAGTGTCCATTTTCCTGTCGTTTAAATTGATACTACATAATAAATAAGTATAATATTTCTAAATATAAAAAAACAACATTGGTAATGTTATGAATATTTCGCACTTTTTAAGCTGACGTTTTATTACGATTTAGCAGATTCAAAATTGTAGAGCCATGTATTTTTCAGATTCTGTTATATCTTAAAAAAATCCCACGGAATTATATTGAGATTTATTACCAATGAGCGTTCGTTCGTTCAGACAAACCTTAGCTGGCTCTCATATCTAAGCTCGTCTCATCTGCAGCACTGCCATAAATAAAATCTTGTAGGAACGTAGCTACGATGTTGCATATGAAGACCGCGCACATAGACACTTAGCAACAGTCGCGCGTAACCTCTCGAAACGTGGATAAATTGGGATGCGGCGGAATGACCAATTCGTAGGTATGCGTATGTGTTCTGGCAGCTTCGACTCGTAGCCCGAGACGTATGCGATTTGTTGCTCGCACTGTATGTATTTTTCAAACTAAAAAGTCGCATTCTACCAATGCGCGGAGTTCCACTTGGCAACGTGTGTTTTGTGAATAACGATGACGTCACATATACGTATTCGACACGCTGCAGACGAGACGAGTTTTGATGGTCGAGGCAGTTTAAAGGAACGTCGCTATTATTACGAAGCAATGTAATAGTGTAAATAATAATATGAAACATTAATGGGTAGTTACCTACATTGTGGCAAAGCCATTGTAATTTTCAAAGAAAGAATGAGAAATTATAATAATGTATCTACGTAAGCGAGTGAAACTAGCTAAAAGAGCTAGATCAGCTCGTCTCTGTTCTGGCAGAACACACTAACTGGAGAATACTAGTTTTGAGTAATTTGACTTTGAAGTTGTTAAAATGTTTGAAATGGTCTATCATGTGAGTTTATTAAATAATCGTAAAAAAGGATGACTTTAAAATAAAGACTGTTTATATAGACGGTAAAGTTTGAAATAAGAAACATTTTGGTATAACTAACTCAATATGTCATTTTTTCGAATTAGTGTCTTCTGCCAGAACAGTGACGACTGCTATTCTATTATACAATAGCATTCAGATTATATTCGTACCTATGTATATGGGTAGTGAACGCATTATAGATTATAGTATTGCAAGTAAAGAAAATGAAAACTGTGGGGGTGACATAATTGCGAATTGTATGATTCGATTGTATTATAGGTTGAAATTTAAATGGTCAGTGAGTGGGCTTGCTCGTTTTTATTGCTTTAATGCGGATCGAATGGAAGCCACTACACATGCTGGACACTTTTATACACATGGCCGAAATAAAAATGTGTGATTTATTATGAAATATTTTCTCATTCAAGTATTTAAATAAGAACAGTAAAATAAAGTTTAAAAACGAAATACTCAGCATATCTTTAGGAAGCGCATTGATTAGTCTCACAGTCCTAGCTGTCAGTATACGATAAACCTGACACAGTTACACTTCGGAAGAGATCATGTATTAGATGGGAATATAAACATCGATGATTTGAAACGATGTCACGTGGGCAGTGACGTCCCGTGAGGGTAGGCAGGTCATGCGTTGCATAAGGTCGGCACACTATACACATACAAATGATCAGCGCTCGAAATGTAGCAGTTTACGAACTATCAAATTTGTGTATTTTATAAAAATAAGTGTGTTAGATGTTTTGTTATAATATGGCCTATCTACGAGGGTGGGTCAATAATTCCTTAGAAAAAAGCATTAAAACAGGTTTTTTTTTTGTATTTTTTTTTTATTTCTCAACATAATTTCCTTGGAGCTCAATACACTTGGTTAGACGTTTCTCAATTTTTTTTAAACCGTCAGAAAAATAAGTTTTCGGAAGGTCCTCAAAATAAGCATTTGTCCGATCGATGACTTCTTCATTTGAAAAAAAACGTTGTCCACTTAGCCATTTTTTTAAGTTTGGGAAAAGGAAAAAGTCACTGGGGGCTAAATCTGGCGAATACGGTGGGTGGTCGACCAATTCGAACTTCAATTCTTCAATTTTAGCCATTGATCGTAAACATGTGTGAACACGGGCATTGTCCTGATGAAAGAGGATTTTTTTCCTGTTTAAATGAGGCCGTTTTTCTTCAATTTTGTTTTTTAGCTGGTCCAATAAAGATGCATAATAATCCCCTGTTATTGTTTTTCCTTTTTCCAAATAGTCAACGAAAATAATTTCACGTGCATCCCAAAATACAGTGCCATAACCTTACCAGCTGATTTTACGGTTTTCGCCTTCTTTGGACATGGTTTGCCTTCGCAATCCACTGCTTTGACTGTTCTTTCGTCTCGGGAGTATAGTGGTGTATCCATGTTTCATCTACAGTCACAAAGCGACGAAAAAATTCATCCGGATTGCGTTGCATGAGCGACAACAGGGCTTTAGAGGCCACCACCCTATTGCGTTTATTGTCGACTGTGAGCAAACGCGGCACCCATCTTGCAGAAATATTTTTCATGCCCAATTTGTCATGTAAAATAGAAATGACGCTACTTTTTGAGATCCCTGTAACCTCAATTATCTCACTCAACTTTAATCTTCGGTCACTTAACACCATATCGTGGATTTTATTGATCATTTCTGGTGTAGTCACCTCTACAGGACGTCCTGAGCGTGGTTCATCCTTTGTTGATGTACGACCATGTTTAAATTCATTTAACCAGTTATAAATAGTTGCAAGTGAAGGAGCAGATATGCCGTGAACTAAATCCAACTCATTTTTTATTTCCTTTGCTGTTAACCCTTTTATATTAAAATGTTTAATAACAACTCTAAACTCAATTTTCTCCATTTTCCATTTTTCCATTTTCCACAAGCAAATTTTTTTTTAAATGTACGAGAAACACACAACAACCCGACCAATCTGATTGAAACTTCGCAGCATACTGAATCGGTAGTGCCGCTGCATGAAAACAAACCGCTTGCAGTACTAGTCGCGCCACCTGTCGGCTTTTCTAAGGACTTATTGACCCACCCTCGTATCTCAGATGGTCAAACATTCCTTTATTATAGCTATTACAAATTCACATTTTTTTACAATAATTGTAAGTTTATCTTTGACTTAAAAAAAAATTCTTTTTAAGTTTTCAGATACCTACAAATTTATTAATTAATACAGTTGAAATTGTAAATTACCTATCAAAAAATGACTCAAATTGCAAGCTTCGTATTTTTCTACTAGGTGCCTCTGTAGGTACAACCCTCCCCCTTAAGGGCGGCACTTTGCCTAGGGATGTCACTGCACGCGAGTGTAGTAAATGAACTACGAGCTTCAAGAAAGTGAAAAGATAACAAGAGCTTAATGCGGACCTGTTAATTACTATTTAATTACCAGATTTAATTAACATGCTAATAGTATCTAATGGCCAACTGGAATGAGTTTTAAACGATATCACCAAGAGATTAAACGTATTGACAAATCTGTTAAATCTTTTTATCGATTTACATCAAAATATTTTAGAAACCGGTTCTTTCCCTGTATTTTACAACATGTTAATATAATATTGTTTTGATGATAGATATTTATTGTGTCGTTGAGATACGTATTTAATTTAATTATAAACATACCTAGTAAATAAAATTATGCAGATTTGCATGAAAGACAATTATTATTTGCATATTATTGTCATTACTTCGGACCCCAAAAATAATATTTTTTCCTATAAAAGCAATCGAATGAGAAAAAAACACTCGTATCAAGAAGACAAATACAATAGAGAAGGTGAAAAAAGCTTTCGCACGGCATGTGGTCAACGAAGTTAATAAAGAGGGACATTGTTTATTTTATTAAGTGACACGTCGTTTGCATATTATTATACTGGACAAATGAAAATGTATTGCTCAATACCTACCCCCCTATCCCTGACCACAAACATTTAATACAGAGGTCGACAACACGGCGCCACTACTCCCGTGGGAGTTTTATTGGTACACGGAATTTTCAACATCGAACTATATTTTAATTTTATTAGTCATATTTTCAGTTTTTCTATACACTCAATGACTCTATTTGTCGCACAAACGTATAGCAAAACGCGCGTAATTTTGCGTATTTTACAACGTTTTTCTTAGCTCGTATTCTTATTTTTCCGGTGGTTCTTTGTCCGGTACAAATCTTGCAATTGATTTTTCACTAACTTCCCGACTAGCTAGACATTTGAAACTTTTAGAATATATCAGAACACCATGCCAATGCATTTTATAAATACGTTTAGCCATCTTTAAGTAGAATTGAATTCATTTTCAGTTAATTCTGTTTTGTATGAAAAGTTATTTCGACACCATTATTGGTTGCTGGGGGTCTAGGGTCCTAGCAACTAAATTATTAATATATATCTGCGTTACTATGGAAATCTATATGACATGTCAAGTACAATTTTTTTTTGATCGTTTAAGCTAGTCAAGTCAAGTTTATATGGTTCAACAGAATTTAAAACGTTGTATATAAAAAGTTGTTTTTATCTTGTAATTATTTATTTATTAAAATAGTGCGGTTACCATAATATTAAATAATTTTACGTCTTCATATACCTATTCGGCTGGCGACAGCGTCAGGACATATTGTATAAATATTCAATATCATTCGATATATCAATAAATTACGAAAGTACATCGTCATAATATTAAATTTAACAAAATAGGTACTGCAAACGAGAAGATTTCCATACTTAAGTAGTTCGATAGTTTTGTAATAGCTTTTATTATTTACCATTTTTTTTAAATCTTGCCTCTATGTGCTCTTCTCTCCCATGGGAATTTTCAATTTAAAGTCATGTAAATTCAGTCAAATAACTCTTGAGTGCACCGTGACTTAAGTCTTGGGTAACTGCTTCTAAGACTTTCCCAGTCATAAAAATAATACTGATGCTTTAGAGTTTACACCAAACGTAGGGTCCCGTGACACGCCCGATTAAGACCGGGTGAGGTGCAGGCGGAATTTTTTAGTGAGGCCATTAACTTCAACAAACAATAAACATACAAATGATATAACAGACATCTTAGTCAAAAATGTGGGTATATTATACCGCCAACTACGTAGAAAAAAATATGCTTATCATGAGAATAGGGTTGATGACCACTGATCTAATATAATAAATAATACATTATACACGTAGTAATATTAAATAGTGGGTACATACCTACATAATAAATATTAAATTACACATGTAGATGGAAAATAAGTTGGGTTCCTTATGTGTTTAGGTAAGTATATTATGAAGAAAATAAATATTATTTATTAGAAATCTTTAGACTTACTATGTCAGTAGTATTTAGATGCTAGAAACAATAATAATCATTGTTTAATTCAGGAATCGAATATAAGTATAATATCATATCTATATTTATATATATATATATAATAAGGATGCTAAACATAATTTTTGACAATCATTCGATATTGTGTTATTATATTAACCAATCAACCTATGAAGGATTCGAAAGCAGTTATACTGTTTGATACGTAGATAAAGTAGGTATATACTATAACATCTGTATTTGACATATTAAAAGAACTTCAATTGTTTTTTTTTATTTAACCAAATAAATATGACGTTTCAAATGAAATAATATTATTATGTAAATAAAGTTTATAGGTTGAAAAATACTGTCCAATAATATTATGAAAAAATATACCAATATGTACCGAGATAATTATTTTTCCGACAGATGTAATCGATTAACTACTTCCTTGTATCGGATACGAAAATATAATACATCAATGCACCATAGAGTTTTAGAATGAATTTTGAAAAGCGCAATGATTGGCTGTATTTTGAAAAATGATGGATGACTTTCAAATCGAATTATCAATATTGCAGTCGGTTTTGTGATAAGTACTTAAAACTTAAGAAGTATAATGTGAATCCGATTCCGCAGTATGTTGTAATACGTAATATATAAAATACATATGTTTTATAAAGTTTATTAAATTATTAACAAGTCTAAGTACGCTATAAAAGTGAATAATGGAGTGATCCGTGACGTCAGTAAAGTTAGTAATTAAGGAATTAATTTATACTTACCTTAATTTTATTATAAAAAAACAGAAAGCCTGCATTGTAACGCAATTTGATAATCAATTCATCTAGGAACTACTAGTTTAAATTGCCGTAATTAAGTAGGATGCCCGTAGCTTAATACTTTTGACGCTGAAGACCCACATGGCGCGTAATGACCAGGTGGCCGTTCGATGTAATTAACGTGCATTTTAAAGGTGGTAATTAAAAAATCATTATCTAGTCAGCAGTGGAAAAGTACACTGGCTTGAATCCGGTGATTACAGGTTCAACTATTCAATATAACATATATTTTCCGCGGCACATCGAAGAATTATTATAGTGTACCTACTTCACATTAAAAGATAACTAAACGAAATTTTATCATTGGTAATATTATTAAATTAAATTAATAATACAATGCATTTCCACCATGAATTGACAGTTAACACAATAAAAGAAAATGTGTAATACAGGTATTTCGTAATAATCAAAGGCAGTTCATAAGACTGAAAGGAGTGAAATCTGCTTGGAGAGACCTTCATCCAGAAGTGAATTGATCCTGCTGATGATGAAGGTAGTGTTCTACAAAACCGTAGAAACGTGAAATGAAAATTACACGTCGTAAGGCATGTTCGATACTAAGATGATCATATGGGCCTCCACATATTGAAGGTTGTAAGATGTTTGCCACACTTGCTCAACATATTAGGTCCATATTCTGATTCCAAACACTCATTGAAAAACTGCATGTGCATTTTACAGATCCGGGATTCAAACTCGGGTAATTACGTTATTCTAGAAATAATGATTTGTTTATTGTTCCGTCACTAACATAATTACAAATCCAAACGATAGGTTATCAAAAATATCGATGAAATACTTGAGCACAACGTTTGTATGCCTGGGACAATATTTTAAAGCCCCTCATCACCTGCCCGTATCAACACCAGAGATGGAAATTAAATATATTATAATAATATTGCTGTCATTGACAATAATTTTTAGTATATGTATATAATCAACAATATCTTACGGCATATCGGTTGAGAAGCTTTGGTATTTTATTATAAACTTTATATAACTGAACTTTATTGTGTTAACTGTCAATTAATGTTGGAACTGCATTGTATTATTGACTAATTTAATAAAACGCAATTTTTTTAGTACTTATTCCACTTTTAATAAATAAATCTGGACCCGTTTCGTCCGTCTCAGAGGGACATTTTCAACTGAAGAATGTCCCGAAAATGTCCCTCTGTGACGGACGAAACCGGTCCAGATTTATTTCTGAAAAGTGGAATAAGTACTCCAATTTTTTTCCCGTTTCGTTAAATTAATCAATAATAATTATTGAGTCTTGATTGACGGAAAAGGAGTAAAATTAAAAAGGCATCACAATAAATTATTATTAAGTACATATGTTTTTAATAAAGAATAATATTATTTCGGAAATGTGTGGAAGTAATAATTATCAGTCATATGACATAGAAAACCTAGTACTTTACTTTATTACTGGTAGCTTTTAGAAGCAGTACAAACAATGTATGTATACTAACTCTGCCTTATGAAGAGATCGCAAAAATATATTGCAATGATTGCTTTTAATTGTGGGGTTGTCCGGAGAATATTGGAATCAGCACCAGATGGCGTCACATACGCCACAAGTAGTGATTTATCGAATGTCAATTATTTAACAATTTACCAATCGTCCTAATCAATTATTTTAGCTAGTATCTATGTATCACAGAAATACAAAGTCATGACTGCAACAATTTTTATTTAAAGTGTACTTCTAGAATTTTCCGTAACTGTGATAATAAGTATATGTATAAATGATTTATATTAAATTATTATAAATAATTTATTATTACCATTGGCCAATGGGGCCCGTACATATCGCTCGGCGAGTGGACAACCGCTGGACAAATGCCGTCATACAGTGGTACCAAAGGGGCACTAAACGCCCACAGGGACGCCCTTACACCCACTGGATAGACGACCTCATAAATTTCGGTGGATGTACGTTATAGCAAAGAACTGTGGACTGACAAGAGTGGACAGAGCTATGGGGAGGCCTTCATCCAGCAGTGGATCGACCCCGGCTGATGATGATGATAAAATGATTTATAGTAGAAATTTCTCAAACAAATCCACATTTATGATTAGCTATATGTACTTATTGAAATCTTTGCATCACTTTATTAGTGCATTTTTTATATTAAAGGAAACATTGTACTTATGCCTCAGATGGTTGTACCAATTCATGTGTGCCATATGCCTTGCGTGTCGTAGAATGCCGAGATGAGAGGGGCCAACCTGCTGAGAAAGATGTTCGACCTATAACATCTATACCATTCGGGTCACGATCCGTGTAATAAGGTCTCAGCGAAGAAGAAAAGTAATATCTCATTATTTAACTAAATAATTTGCCACCGGTTTACAACTTAATGACGGTCATTCCATACAATCCAAAAAACATAAAGCACGTCTAAATGCTCTCACATGTCATCAATATTGAATGCGCGTTTCGTTTATGTGACAGACTATTATTATACAGACGTAACTATTGAAAATAAAATAAAATTATTTAACACGTGTATATGTTTATCCCATATTTTAACACATTCGAACAACCTCATCCGGGAGGCAGCCAACTTCCCAATATTTTTGTGTTGCCTGGATATAACTGTATTATTATCGGATATATTCACATTTATATAATTATCTTGACAATATGGATATCTGGGGGTAGTAAGTTTTATTACATTTTTAAAGTCCTTACCTATTTAGATCTCAAAGTAATATTTCAGTAATTCACCGTTTAGTTTCAAATAAATTTAGGTGAATACTCATTAATACATTGTATAGCTAGTACTATTTGCAGTTTTAATTATGTAGTTCTGAACAAGTATTGAGATTGCAGCGTAAAGTTTAACGGTAATACCGGAAACGTGCACAACTCGCTAATTATGGGGATTAGTATAGAAAACCTGATATTTTTCAATCGAGAAGACTGCGCAGGATAATAATAGGTCGACACACACTGACCGACTCAGTGTGGCCATTGTCTGATTGCTTTGTGCCAGAAAAGTGTGAATGGCTGTTGAAGCTTATTTATAACACATTGCTATTGATGTCGTGTAAAAAAATATAGGTAGGTATAAATCATTTTTAAAAGTAAATGCCTACAAAATGAAATACAAATCGTTAATTTTCAATTGTTTATAAAAACAATCAATAGGTAATGTTTAGCATTCGAATACGAAATCGATTATTTGACACTAATATTACATATAAGTTTGCGAGAGTTTTGTACTTAGTTTCAAAGTCGGTAACCTCCATTTTCACTTTTAAAAATATCTTTCTTCATAATATTCGTTTATATTCATTAACCGCCATTAAAAAAAACTTCAAATGTGTTTTGTTTTTAATTTAAATGATGTCAAGGACATTTTATTTTGCTATTATTATGGTTTGCTTTGGGGTTTAATTAAATATTAAAAACTAACTAATATCATCTGCAATTTGTATTCTAAGTTCAAAGAAAAGAAATACAAGATAAAAAGAGCTTTTTAAATACAACGTTTTTAAATTTTCTGTTGAATTATTATGCTCAATATGCCCAAACTTGTACTTGATATGAAATAAATAAAAAACAAACAATTATAGAATACTGAAATGTCATTTTGACATTTCATTTTGATTTCCATAGTAACGCACGTATATATTAATAATTTAGTTGCTAGGACTACTCACTTAGCAGCCAATAATAGTGGATTGGATTACGAATTTCTTCCGAAATAACTTTTCATACAAAACAGAATTAACTGAAAATGAATTCAATTCTGCTTAAAGATGGCTAAAAGTATTAAAAGAATGCGTTGGCATCGTGTTCTGATATATTCTAAAAGTTTCAAATGTCTAGCTAGTCGGGAAGTTAGTTAAAAATCTATTGCAAGATTTGCACTGGACAAACAACCACCGGACAAACAAGAATACGAGCTAATAAAAACGTTGTAATAAATACGTATAACTGACAAAGTTTAGTTTGCACTATTTATATTTGATCACCACAACCTACTTCTACCCTTTGCCACTGACTACATACCTACCTACATTATTGTAATACAATAGTATTGCATTATTTATATTTGGCTACCTTAAACAGACAGATATAACCAAAATATTAAAAAACTTACATTCACATTACCTAGAGCACTAATTTCACGAAACCCACTCACGGGGTTTTTCGGTAGGTACCTACATATTGGTCAGAGGTGGTGAGCTATGCGGTAAACCGTAATTGGGTATTGTAATACAATAATAGGAAGTGATACATTATTTTACCACGTTTTTATTAGCTCATATTCTTGTTTGTCCGGTACAGATTTTTTCTTGTTTGTCCAAGATTTGTATTGGACGATTGAAGATTGTTAACTAACTTCCCGACTAGCTAGAAATTTGAAACTTTTGGAATATATCAGAATACGACGACAATGCGTTCTTTTAATACTTTTGGCCGTCTTTAAGCAGAATTGAATTAATTTTCAGTTAATTCTGTTTTGTATGTTTCGGAAAAAAAATCGTTAAAAGTAATATTTACTCTTCACTATTATTGGTTGCTAAGGGGGTCCTAGCAACTAAATTATTAATATATACGTGCGTTACTATGGAAATCAAAATGACATTTCAGTATTCTATAATATTTATTCAGTATTTCTATCAAGTACAAAAAAAAGTATTTGTTAATACATAGAATTGTCAAGTTTATATGATTCAAAAGAAAATTTAAAAACGTGGTATATAAAAAGTTCTTTTTATCTTGTAATTATTGTTAGCACTTTCTAGCGAAGCGACTGCATCGTCTGCTCCATGAAAAATTGCCACTGCTCTCAAAATGTAATATTCGTATTCATTACTTCATTTGCTGCCCATTATAATGTGCCGCCCCTAACCAACGCATGATCCGCCTATCCCCACGTGACGTCACTGCATCACGATAATGTGGCATGTTTATAACCTGTGATAAATGAGGAACGTCCTTCGCTCATTAAAAAAACATAAACTGAGGTATTTTTGATAAATTGGATTAATTGACATAACATAGTGACATGTATACTTGATGTTTCTCGCTTTGATTGTTTTATTTACAGTCGGATTACTTTAATACTTTATAACGAAGCGAACCTCATATTCTTCACGGAATACGGCCACTGTATGGGTTAGGTTAAGTTAAGCTAGGGCTAGTGACGGTTTTTTAAACACATGAGGCGCTCGCTTGGTCATGTAGTTAAAAAGCATAGATACATATTATATTTTTCACTATCTGGAGATTTTAATTGTATTGCAGGACAATTCTATTACTGTATTATTATAACAGTCTATAGTAGCTTATCATATTATGTGATCTCCAAACTGTCATAACGGATGAATAAAATAATAAGAGATGCAACAGATCCGTACGTCGGTCTTTTTATGCAAATTAATTCAATACAATACAACAAGCGTTGTTAGTTTTACACAAAAATAAATGGACACTGTATTTTTCTTCGATAAGTAATTGTTGATTAGTGTAATAATTATTACATTGTAGGGTGCCTCGACAGTTGAAATCACTGAATGCCTTAGGCCTCAACGTGCATTACATCTCCACTGATTATGGCAGTAAAATACATGGAGAGATTTTGGGGTGGGTAGTTACAATAATTAGTAGGCGTAGTAACATATATGTACTCAGTTCAATACATGGAATTGTTGTGAGAAAATCATTAGTTGCATTAAAATGTATTGAATATATAGCTTTTTAAAACTAAGTTAAAAAAAACGATGGTACAATATTTTCAGTGTTTTCCGAAGTGTGTTTCACGAGAGATACTGTAGGTGAGTTTCTATTCGGTGAACCGTTAAATTCTTGATGGAATGCCTTGATGTTATGAAAGGCTTAATACTAACTTCATAGTAATTTACCCAATCATTCTTCCCAAATGGAACATTTCAAAATCCAATCTATAGAAACACGGCGTACTATTTATGACCTTATTTTTCTCTTAAAATTAATCAATAACCATTAACATTCCCGACAATTACTGTCTAATATTAAATTTAATGTACCCAAAGTAAGTATTCGTTCTTACATTTCTTTCTTTCGACCATGTCCGATCCTAATAGGATCATATGGGCCTCCACAGAGTAGAGGTTTGTATTAACAGTTTTTGTTTTTTTTTTACGAGAAATGGATGTCAGCCACTTGCTCAACGGGTCTAGGACGATTTGGCACCGGACTACTGGACGTCACGGAATTCGAAAATAAATAGATGTTAGGTACTTATAGGTACTTAAAAAAAATATTCAATATTATTATTTATATTTCAATGATTATTTTATGATTTAATAGTTGGTGAGAATGTAAATATGCAGACGTAAACAATGATTTAATCGTGCATATGTTTAAGTTCCAACGAAAAAAGAGTTTTTTATTTTATATAAAGCCTTAGGCATGGTAATTCTCAATCCGCGATAAATAATACATTATGTTAAGAGTAAAATGAATTCAAACTACTAAGTAGTAGATAGAAACTGATTAAAATACCTCGTCTACACGTGTCTATGACAGTGCGGCGTCCAATTGTCCGGAGGCCAATCGTCCCATTCCCTGCTCAACCTATTAGGTCCATACCCTGACATACAAATTTAAAAACAATATGTGTACTTGCCAGCCCCAGGATTCGAACCTGGGACCCACGGCGTTATATTCCATGGGTCCGTTGATTTTCTCACTCCTATATACATAATATAAAACCGATTTAAGTTACAATTGTCCGGTGGCTCGACTCTGCAGAACCTTACATCTTTACAGTGATCGAGTGGATCTATTTTGTCCTCTTGCCACTTTCAAATTAAATTGTATGTATCTGGACGACTGCTTTTTTATTGTATTTTTCTTTTCTTATATTGCCTATTTATCTATGTAGGTATATACCTACTTTCTTATGTTTTTCTGTATTTTTTTTCTATTTTTATTATGATTACTACTAATGTGTTTAATTTGATTTAATTTGCTTTCTGTGTCCGTCTGTTATTGGAACCATTACATATTATTGTATTCTATATTACCTGTTATTATACTTTATTCTCTGTGATTGAACCTGTTGGCTGACCTAAATAAAAAAGGTAATATAATTGGTTGTTTATTCTCATAACATGTTATAGCTGAGTTGATTTTCACCTGAAGATTTTAATAGGTAATTATTATTGATAAATAAATTGAAAATATCTGTTTGTATGTTAACATATTATAAAATAGCTGATTAGTAAATTATTTTGAAATGGTAAACTTACTTCAAGCCATTCATATTATTATATCGTAATTAAATTTATTGATTGTGCCTATAAATAACTTATATCGTAGCCATTTTATAACTCTAATAAATCCTCCTCAATTTGCTCGCGTAAAAATGGTTAAAAAGCTTTTGAGTTTCGGCTCCATTTTGTTCGAATGGAAACGAGGCCAGTATTACGAGGAAATGTATGCGCGCACGCGTCGAATGTCGGCCGACGCGTGCGTGGCGCGCGGCGAATTGTGCGCGCCGCGTGCCGCAGCCTTTATCGAAGTTGCGCGCGCACCGCGGACTTTTCAATGAGAAAAGCTCGACGCAGGAAAAAGCTTCGGTCCAAGCTGCATGATTTGTAACATGTTGTGAAAGCGTCTAGCAGTGCTTTACAGATATAAAGCTGCCACAATATTAATAATTGTATCATTGACATTTTCGTGTAGTTGGATAACAGAATTGCATTAAGATCCCATTACACTTTTACAAAAATTATTAAGCTATCGTAAGGGATGGCCGCGTGGCTTAAGCGCTGACCTATAGTGTCGTGGGTCCCAGGTTCGAATCCTGAGTCTGACAAGTATACATATTGTTTTTCAATTTATATGTCAGTCAGAGTATGGACCTAATGGGTTGAGCAAGTGGCTGACATCCATTTCTCGTAAAGGAAATCTGTTAATACAGACCTCCACTCTGTGGAGGTCTGTATGATCTTATTAGGATCGGACATGGTCTAAAAAAAAAGGGATAGAGACAAAGTGGTAGGTATTTTGCAGTAGATATAAAGTGGCGATTTCCCATGAAGCAGACGAGGAGATCGCTTCGTAGAAAGTATCAAAATTTTTGGTTCTTTTCTATTTAGTGGAAGCCAACGGCAAAAAAAAAATAGCCGATATATTATTTGTTAAGTTAGATTAATTCATGTTAGATTAGGTTAGGTTATCATTCTTGAATTCGTGAACCTTGCCGAAATCGGCTATGGTAATTGCCGCTGTTACCGCCTGGCTTGCAGTAAACAAACTTCTATGTACTAAATATTTTATATACTTACGCGTTTTGCAGCACATTTGTGTGGCGGTCTCCAAACCGTATAACACCTGTAGATATTATGAAAAATTTTCATCACTATTTGATACCCTCATTGTTAATCAGCAAGGCATGTAAAATATTATGTATGTGCTATCACGAACGATTTCATAGTAATTATATATCGAGATGGCCGTTAAGAGAATGAATTTCTTGTTACTGCTATACCAACCTAATGATACTAATTGTGTGTTAATGTTGCGACGGTGTCCAACGCTGAAAGACAAACTTGAAAATTTGGGTCATCTTAACTGGCGAGGATGTCTCATATGACTGTGGTGAGGCGCAGGACACTAGTCATATGCTGATCTGCACTCGTATATACATGTAGGTCATATGCAATGAAGAAGACCTACTGTTTGGCAAATGACAAGGCTATTTCCACTACAAGGTAAGATGTGGAACATTTTGATATCTTGTAAAGCTGATATATTTGTGAGGAAATTAAAATATTACTAAACATATTCATTTTCATGATATTGCACAGTTTTGTTCATCTTTCTTACATACATAATTAACATTTTTTTTATTCAAACGAATAATTATTTATTTGAAATTGATTTAAAATACAACAGCCGATTGCCAATAGTAACGCAATTTAGAAATCTCTTCAGAGAGTATTGTAAGAACCATTAGTGAAAATTTGTCGCAAATAGATAAGATTCCTATAGCATAGTGGTCAATGCACGTGGGCGCGAATCCCGAGAAACTCAGGTTTAAATCCTTCTGGGCGTTGTATTAAAAAAAATAATGAATTTTTCCATTGGTTATGTTACCTATTTCTCATGTGTTTTCAAATGTGTATGTTACATACATGATCCATCCAATACCTAATTGATATAGACCTCTTTTTATTTATAATAGTTCCTTACTTCGTTGTATATTCTAGTTTAGATCTAGTATATGGATGGTAATTATGGAATGGTGAACTAGAACATCGTCTGCATTACATCTATGCAGATTCTTTCAAATTATTTTGCCTTTGGCAGAATTTTTAGTTGTTTATGGCAAAGCTTTTTCTATATATTATATACTGCACAATTACATTCAAAGTTTATTAATATGTATTTAGAATTAAATAATTAATAAGGATATTTATTATTTTTTCTTATTTTTTTTTATTCAATGGCGGAATGAATAAAATACACTATTGTAGAATGTAGCATTTTTTTTATCAGAAATACATAAAAATTCTGACAAATATACATATTAGACAAAACCGGGTTCTATTACACATTATGTTATAAAATAGTTTATTCCTGATTGTCCATGAAAAAGTATGAAGTATTGTATAAATATTATATTTGTATTATTTATTATTAAATTTAAAGAATTAAACTGAAACATATTACTTGTAATAAAACTATGTTTAATTTATGTAAATTATATAAAACTATTTGGTAAATAGTTATTATATTGTGACGTGTTTTCATTCGGTGTAAAATAAGGAGTGCGTATCTATTCGAGCAAATTATATTTGGAATTACTCAAATTTGATGTCTGACGAAATAAGGTATTAGTTTTCAAAGTAATTTTGGTTGGTTGGCAGCCATGTTTGGTGATTAAATTCGGTTTATTTATTTCCCTTTGTTGTAATGCTTCTACGGCAGGAGCGAACCAGTGAAAGAATCACACAAATAGTGACTTAACTTTGTATAAATTGATAGAGATAACAAAGTATTTAATTTTAGCATCTGTGCTAAGTTTTAGTATCTTAAAATTGAAAGAGTTGAGAAATAATGGTAAAAGTCTGTTTACTGGAAGCCAGGCGGGAATAGCGGATATTTTTATAGCTGATTTTGGCAAAATTCATGAATAATTCAAGAATGATAGCCTAA
This sequence comes from Rhyacophila brunnea, assembly GCF_057557595.1. Classification (NCBI taxonomy): domain Eukaryota; kingdom Metazoa; phylum Arthropoda; class Insecta; order Trichoptera; family Rhyacophilidae; genus Rhyacophila; species Rhyacophila brunnea. The sequence goes on from NW_028232859.1 coordinate 45,331,417, forward strand.
CAAATAATCCAGTATATATATTTTCAAAATTTGTTTGCCGCTGTCTTCCACTAAACAGACAAGAACCGAGGTGATTTCCTCTCTATATACATTGTTGTAGTGATACGAATATTTGTATAGTTTAAAAAAATATTGAATAGGTACAGATTTATTAGTTTTAAAATAGCGGGTATCCTAGGATAACTCATGAAGACGTAAACAAATTTTTGAAAGATAAGGATTCTTGAAGAACGCTGTCCACGCGATGTTCTTAATTGACAAATTATAGATAATAAACTGAGTATTCCAATACCACTTTACTGTCAATGTGCTTGATAGAAACAAATAAATATTTATCATTATTAAATAATATTAAGTTCCGTCTAGTATAATTTGCATTTATGTCCTTACATGCGGACGAAATCTGTTTTGACTATGATAACAATTGCAATAGGTATGACAATTGAGATGGTATCAATTAGATATTTTGCTTTAAAAAAATATGTTTACATTTCAATCGGTGTGACATAATTATAATATACTAGTATACCGCGTGTCCTTCTAGTATGCCGTCATATTGTCTATAAAGAGCATAATAACACTAAACCTTCTAACAACCTACATCCATGTCTTTAAAGAATATCGCCAAAGATTCGTGAAGATGTGAATCCAGTTTATGCATCACTTGGAGCCTAATGTCTGATTATTATAATGTCGATGTTTGGTGTACCTACTGGAGGAGTTTGTAAACGGTCAAAATATCAACGATGCGATTTTCAGTGATGCAGATGACGCAATCGATTCGACAGAAGATTTAAAATAGGGTCTCCAAATTGTTCAAACCAGTTATATCAACAAAGTGTCCGCGATGGCCTAGTGATAACGTGTCCGCTTGGCAAGTCAAGCGTTAGAATCCCGGAATTGCCAAAATTACATGTTATTTTTTCAATATGTGTTTGAACCCAGTGCATGGACCTATCACCTAATAGGTTAAGCAAGTGGCTAATATTGAGGGAGGATAGGGAAAGGATCAAAATCAGTCAGTGCCTCGGACCTCCAAGTCCATAAAATGAACCGATGTGGTAAAATGGATGGTAAATAGTGTCTAGAACCTGTTAGGTTTATAATTTTGATCAACTGCTACGTTTGATCAACTAGAACTAGACCAAGATACTGCTTTCAATGATATTAATGAAAGGTTTACGTGATCATAAAATACGTAGGTGTTTCGACAATTATTTTTTTCGAATTAGGTAGAGATACAAACGTCAATAATAATATTATATTTATTTAACTTAATTACAATAATTAACATTTGAATCACTATTGCAGTCCTTATTACTTGAAGTAATGCAGACGAGGAGCTTTAAACCTTATGAAAAATGTAATAAAAAGCCAGCTAAGCAGTCACGTGTCACATAAAATGGGTACATTGTTTACCCTCTAGAAACCTTGTTTGCATGGACTCGCTGGTCTATTTCCACCCCAAGCCACCCCCATAATGCATGGAGTGATCGCTAGCATCAGCTTTCTAAAATTACTAATTTTGATAAGGAGACACGTAGCTATATTTGAGTAGTAATTGCAATTAACGATAAGTTGCATTTACTGTTCTATTGCTGTAACAGCTGTTAAATTTGTTCTATAAATTCATCACGCACGTAATTTTTACCCATTTGATTATAAGTGTTTGATTTTACTATTTTAATTAATATTATCATAACAATTGTTTACAAATCCTGTTTGCAGTTATACAATTAACAAGACATTGTTGAGTTGTGTACGAATTCAATATTCGCGACATTTCAAAGGTTTTGAAAATTGCCATTTAATTTCTCTATTATAAGGTATTTTTATATCATATTTTTCTATGTAATTAAAAAACCTAGCTTTTTAAATTGAAAATATTTTTTCAATTCAAGTTTAATATTAAGGAGCCATTTTCTTTCGATTTTTTCTTCTATTAACATGGTCAATACCTCCGTTCCATGATTTTTGTTTTGTTGTATACCTACTCGACTTGTTTATTAGGATGTTATATTATTCTGATTTTAGCGTATTAAAAAAAATCTAATTTATGATAATTGGTAGTATGTTATTGTTCTTTGTGCTTACCGTTTTATTACAACGTTTTTTACATTTTTACAACGTTTTTCTTAGCTCGTATTCTTATTTGTCCGGTACAAATCGATCGATTTTTAACTAACTTCCCGACTAGCTAGATATTTGAAACTTTTAGAATATATCAGAACACGATGCCGATGCACTTTTTAATACTTTTAGCCATCTTTAAGTAGAATTGATTTCATTTTCAGTTAATTCTGTTTTGTATGAAAAGTTAAGCTAAGTGGGTCCTAGCAACTAAATGATTAATATATACGTGCGTTACTATGGAAATCAATATGACATTTCAGTATTATTTCTATCAAGTACAATTTTTTTTGATCGTTTAAGCTAGTCAAGTCGAGTCAAGTTTATATGATTCAACAGAAAATTTAAAAACGTTGTAGGTATAGGTATAAAAAGTTCTTTTTATCTTGTAATTATTTTTTATTTCTTTTTGTCATGCGACGTTCATAAATAAATAAATAAATAATTATAGAAATATTTCCTATACAGTTCATATTATATGATCAAAACTAATATAATCGGCCATGATATAAAATAAGTAATATTTTTTTTATATCGGCGCATGGTTAAGTGATCCGAAAAAATAATTATTATAATGCCCACAGATAACATATTACTTACTGTCATTAGATGGGTATTGTCATATTTTCGTGGATATGTTTACCCACACGATGAGTATTTTTTCTTTGAAAAGATGTATTTTTCCTTCTTCGCGGGGTAATAAATGATTTTCATGTTCTCGCCAACGTCAGGCACAAGTTTGCGGTGTTCAAGATAATATATCATTGAAATACGGATGTGGTAAATCGTGATGCTGTCTATCGTGCCATTAATCTATTTAATAACACCATTGACAGTGTTGTATTTCTTATATTTTTGTCAATAATTACCTAGGCTTAGTAAACCTAATACTGATTATTTTCTCTTATATTCCTCCCCGATGATTAAATATTCTATTTTTTGTTACCTGTATAATATAATATGCCTAATTCCAAACGGTGATTCGTATTGATTTATGTAATTTTATTCTATTTCCCAATGAAGAAATTATAGCAATGTATAGAATGTATAGAATTGTATAAAGGTGATAGCAAAAAGAAACACTAATTTCTAAAAAAACTCTGAAATGAGAGATCGATTTATTGTATTTTTTGTATATACACAAAGGTGGCACATCAAAATAAAATGCTTTCAGCGATTTTATAGGATAGTCACGGGAGGCTTTATCTAGGGAAGATTCAACCTCTTTGATTTAGTATTACAATAATATGAAATTAGCTGCTCGGAACAACTCCTTACGGGAGAAAAGGTGGTGTGGTATAAGATTTGCTATTTGCAAATGAAAAATGAAATTAGTATAGTTGATATTTAAGTTGGGTTTAATATTATAAAAAAAGTGAAGTAGATACTTATCTGTTAAGAATAATTTTCAAATAAGTGAAGAATGTTTAGCTTTCCCACTTCACACGCATTTTTGTTAGATTATGTTTGTATCTATACCTACTGGTCAAAAAAAAACTGATTATAATGTATCATAAGTCGACAGAGAAAAATATTACATTTAAAAAAATCTGAGGATACCCAAGATATTCTGCTGATCTATTAATGCCTGCAGTTAGGTTAGGATTACATCGATATAATTGCATATCAATATTCTGCCGTAGTGCATTTGAATTTCTTTGAAGCAGCTAGAGCCAAGCAGAAAATTATCATAAGTAGACAAAGAAAATACATTTTAAAATTTCTCAGGGCACACAAATTGTTTCGATATGTTTTAAAATTCGTAGCAATCTATAAACAAAAAATCATAAGATAAAAAGAACTTTTTATATAACACGTTTTTCAATTTTCTATTGAATCATATAAACGTGACAATTATATGTATTAATAGATACTTTTTTTTGTACTTGATAGAAATACTGAATAAATATAGAATACTGAAATGTCATTTTGAGATTTCATAATGATTTCCATAGTAACGCACGTATATATTAATAATTTAGTTGTTAGGGCCCCCTTAGCAACCAATAATAGTGTTTTACTTTTTACGATTTTTTTCCGAAATAACTTTCCATACAAAACAGAATTAACTGAAAATGAATTCAATTCTGCTTAAAGATGGCTAAAAGTATTAAAAGAATGCATTGTCATCGTGTTCTGATATATTCTAAAAGTTTCAAATGTCTATCTAGTCGGGAAGTTAGTTAAAAATCGATTTCAAGATTTGGACAAACAAGAAAAAAATTGTACTGAACAAACAAGAATACGAGCTAATAAAAACGTGGTAAAATACGTTTTTAAGATGACACTTTATGACATTAGAGAATAAATTGCCATATAAACATAGTTTGTATGCAAGTGAAAGAAGATGGAATAGGGACGATTTCGTTTGTTTTTTTAATCTTGTATAAAATGAGTAGCTAGTTAAGTATGCAAGTGACAGTATTTTACTATCTTCTTTTGTCTTTTTTAAAATCTTGTATAAAATAAATCGATATAAAAATAATACGTTTTGAATTTGGAATTATCTGGAAATACCCCTACGAATATTATGATGGGTCGCTTTGGCTGAAAGCTGTAAAGAATGTAAAGTCAATATATAATTAAAATAAATAATCAAATATTTCTTCATTCAATTAACAACATATTAGTAGACTAATGTTATTAATGTATTGAATACGCGAGCAATGAGTATTCTTTCTTTGAATGAAGTACTTCATAATATTAGATACTGACAAGCGTTCTAAAAATTTTTGAAAACTTGTATTTTAAGTTTCATTCAGCGAGTAATGGTTACGGGGTTGCGTATCGAAGTGGGGGTGAAAATCAAACGCTTTCCCACGGCAACTGGCCCTGGCTCTCTTCCCCGCAGCTTATGAGCCTTCCTCTCTCCTCATACGCGGCACGTGCCAAACAATATCCATCAAAGCCCTCCTTGCATTTGCCATTCAATCCAGTTGCACTTGGTATATTATATGCAAACCATTTCGGTACAATAGTATTTGAGACGAAATTAATTTATGAAATACTGTTTCCTATTCGCTTTGGTGATAATTTTAATGGAAATGAGGGCGATTGATACTACTAAATGTCATCGGTACAAAAGGAATAAGAAAATAATTACATTTTATAATAATATGTTGTGTTTTAAAATTTAAATTGGTGGATTCTATCATCTTTTTTTCTTCTACGATCAATAACATTAATAGTGGTACTCTAATAGTGGAGGTAGGCTGTGGAAATCCGGCAAACATAGTTCACACTTTGTCAGTCAAACTTATTTGCTTTCATTGAACCAAGAATACAAATTGCAGATGGTGTAGGTTAGTTTTTGAAATTCAACTAAACCCTATCTAACCAAACCATAATAGATGAAAAAATATTCTTCTATACTTATACAACATATCTAATGATTTAATAGCATTCTTCTTCTTATTGTGCCATCCCCTAGCGGAGGTCGGCCACCATCAAGGCGATCTTAGCTTTGTCGTCTGCTACCCGGAACAGTTCAGTGGAGCTGCACTCGTACCAATCACGGAGGTTCTTAAGCCACGAAATGCGGCGCCTTCCTCTGCTATGCTTACCATTGATTATTTCTTGAATGACATGTTGGGGAATACTGTACTTTTGTCCTCTCATAATGTGGCCGAGGTACCTACTGTAGTTTCCTGGTTTTGATACTACGTAGAACTTCTCGGTCCTTCCCCATTCGATTGAGAACTTCAACATTTTTTTGTCACTCGGTCAGTACAACGAATTTTGAGGATGCGTCTATACAGCCACATCTCCAAAGCTCCAAGTGTCCGTGACATCTCTTGGTTTAGCGTCCATACTTCCATACCATAGAAAAGGATTGAGAGAACATAACAACGTACCATACGCAGTCTCAGACCTAGGTTAAGGTCTCGATTGCTAAGGAGGCGTCTAATTTTGAGAAGGCACTCCTTGCGATCTCAATTCTTATTCTAATTAATAGCATAAATATTTTATATATAGATAAATAGTTTTTATTTTTTATATAAATATTACGGTTTGGTGAATTTTAAAAACTAACCGTCACTGTCTGCAATTCGAATTCTTAATTCAATGAAAATAAATAAATATGAATGACAAAGTTTAGTGTGCACTATTTATATCGAATCTCTATAGTCTGCCTCCGTTTTTCGCCACTGGTATTAGCATAATATAATATAATGTTCCTAACTTATTGGAATTTTTGTAATTTCAATAACTGGTTGAAGATTATATTATCTATGTGAATATACGTCATATTTTAACAATGAATAGCAATCTGTCATCTTCACAATTAAATTGAAACACTATATTATTTTAATCTGTAGTATTTCCACATTACCCCCTTACGTTATAAAAAATCACCATACCGACCGATACTAAATAGAGCAAAGCAACAATAAGCTCGGCGTAGCTTAGTCAGTCCTTGGTTTTCCGTGTGAACTCGGAACCGCGAACTTTCTGGAGGGAAATGAAAAGTTCCCGTGGGTATTCCTAGCAATCCCACGCATCCCGGCCCCGAATAACTTACTTACCGACCGCTTGTGGGAAATGTTTATTTTATTCATGTGGCAATACTGTCATTTGTGATAAGAATGCCTATGTCTAGTAAGATAGTAACTATTATTAGGCTTTCGCACCTACTTAAATATATTTATCATAATATGCTATAGTTTGTGCTGTCATAAAATTATTATTTAAATTTTTAATTAACATGGTATTTAAATTTTAAAGCATTTGAATTTGAATTTTACATCATTTTATTTAGGTATTAAAAACGACACGCCGAAGTTATTGTTTACTTCCAAGTAGAATTAATATAATAATCTTGTGTCTGAAAATTCAGTGATTATACGTAGTATTGTATAGTATTGTAAACAGGTGGCCGTATAGCATTTAAATAAAATTCATGTCTGAATAAAACACTTAAAAATACCACCGGAAAACCTACATGGGTTTATACTAAGTACCTCTCGATGTCGCTTTAATGATCGATTAAAAAAAAATTACATTATTCAATATTAAAATATCTGTATTTTGGCATACGGCATGTCAAAATGAAAATAATTCTGACAGCCAAGTCAAACAAAATAAATTCAAATCGAATCCAAAATATGCAAACTTTATCTATCATGAAAATTTAAAATTGGAATTGGCAGGAAAGGTAATTATTTGAACAAACAAACTTTGTATTTTTCATTATGCAGATGCCAGTTGGGACCAGTAGCAAAAGTAAATCAAGTAAACATATTATTTTGATTTTCATATCATACATAGAGTTTGTAAATTTAAACAGTACTGGAAAATGTGTGGTCATTGCACTCCATACGCACAAATAAAGATTGAAATTATTTTATAATATTTTTAATGCCATGTAAATTTATAGTTAATTCGACCATATAATTTTTGTAATAATTAAATAGTTGAGTCTCTTTATAAGTATAGAAAGAATTTATCAATATTAATGTAGACATAACTTACTTACTTAGACACTTAATGTTTTATAGACCAACATGAATTTACTGTAATATATAATATTTTTATGGTTTAATAAAGTGTAAAGTATAGCGCTTTGTATTGGTTATCATATTTAAAATAAATGAAAAGTATAACTGGAAAAAAATTGACAGCTCACCCCCACTGCCCAAAACTAATTTCTAAAGGTTGGTTAAAAAAACTTTATAAATGCAATTAAATAAGTGAAAATTTTCCCAGGGTGAAATATAAGCCACCCATTTGGCGTGCACTTACCACCTCATTCATCTCTCGGACCCCACCCTCCAAAAGCGGACCACTTATAATAGTTGAACGTTAATTCGATTATTTTCGAATATTTTATATGAGTGTGTTCTTCGTCGAAATATTGGCGGGGGTTGAAATATATTACATCGGAGGGTGGCACTTGTAGAATCATTTCCTGTTTTGCAATCACAGCGTCAGGACGTGTGAGAGCATACTAGTGAGGCAGAGTAATTTATATTAATACAAATTATTTATTTATTAAAAAGATAATCATTAGAATGTCTGTCAGGTGTATCGTATTAACAGCTGGAAGAAGGTGTCTAAAGGTAAGCATACTATTGAAAGTAATTTATATAGAAATTTTGTATAGTTCGATATCTAGTAAAATTAATAGTATCATCCAATAATGAGTTTACAATAATCCAGTGATATTCAAACTGTGTTTTGCGGAATGTTTTTAATATACATAATTAATTGATCTATGTTTTTTGTTATTAAATTATGCTACTTTCATTACATTTTTTGTAGTACTATGATTCCAAAGAAATAACTTTTAGAGCGCAGACTTTCCCAGGTGTTTCGAAGCTTGATAACCAGTAGGTACAAGAAACCAACAAACAAACGTCCACACTTTGAAGTGGTTGTTGGCAATATGTATCTATTTACAAGTTTAATAATAATACTTTAATAAAAATCCCATTACATTATAGTACCTAACATGTTGTATTGGTGGATTTTTTAAAAAATTGTATAAGTACTGTTTTATTTTGTCAAATAAATATTGTTTATGCGTTTGTTTTTTTAGTATTTTTATCAGATAAGTCTATTTTATATGCGTCATAACTATTACGCGACTATTACACGTTACCGTCGATTGGGGGCGCTGGTTCATTCAGATTAAGAAAATAATATATTGGTTGGATATAATGGGGATATTTATTTGAAATCTTTTACCGTCACAATTTAGTCACACGTGGAATGACATTGACAGATTTCTCGATTATGGCCATAGACTAATATACTATAATATACCACTAGCGAAGGGTGGAGGTGGGCTGTAAAGATCCACCATCAATAGTGCACCCTAAACCTTGTCAGTCATACGTATTTGTTTTTATTGAACTAAGACTACAATTTACAGAAGGTGTTGGTTACTTTTTAAAAATTAATTAAACACTGCCTAAACCAAACTATAATATATAAAAAATATTATTTTATCTATAAAATATCCAAAGTTATGTATGATTTAATTGCATAATTTTAGATATTTTATAGATAGACGAGTATTTTTTGACAATAATTTATTATGGCTTGGTTTCGCAGAGTTCAATGAAAACAAATTACGTATGACTGACAAAGTTTAGGGTGCACTATTTATATCGGATCTTGACAGCCTACCTCAGCCCTTCGACACTGATATTATACTAATTATGGCCAACTTCTTGTGGTTCGTATATATTTGTATTCAATGCCTTGACGTGTTTCCCCTTGTCACAACGTAACAATATTAATATGCTATATTTATTTTTAATAATTTTGTTTGTTTATTTTACAGCTATTTCGAGTGTTCACAAGATTGAAAAATCGAAGGTCTTCCGATGAGAGGCCGACCAAGCTAAATAGAATACAACCACAAACAAATGAAGACAGACACGATAATATTCAAGACATGAAACTCAGCTGTACATGCCCAACACCGAGTTTCTCCAGAACACCACCTTTCCCAAGATATTTCGGTAAAGTTAGAAGACTGCGGTCAGTTTATGAAAACGTCAACTCCAGCTATGGCTCTGACTCAGCGTACGATTCAGATGATCTGGAATTTATAGATGACGACGAGGAAGACGCTAGAATCGATAATTCTCCAATACGACACCATGCTGGGGATGCTGTTTGTGAATCCGAAGACAAGTTTGAGAATAATAGCAGTGAAAAATTTGAGAATATTTGGAATGAGACAATTGAGTCACTGGTAGTTTTATAGTGAAAAATATTTTTGTTAATTGACTATTTATTTGTATTGTAAAAATCGTATGCCAAAGATAATATTAGGTATATACTTAAATATATATATTATTTTGTAAATTATATCACTTAAGCTTAATAATGCATGAATATTATAGATTTTATATATCTCCAATAATCTAATAAAATAAAAGTTTATATTTGAATAACTATGTAAAATTGTGTAAGAACCTACAATAAAATGAATTCCGATTTTTTTTCTAAATATTAAGTACTTATCTATATCTAGATTTTATCTTTATTTATTAAAAAAAACACATTTATGTACTGAAGCAAAGTCTTTCAATTTGTCAATAATTCTTCCATTACAAACTCCTGAGATTAGAATTTATTTCCCCCCTTTAATTGACATTGTCAACAATAATCTTACATACCACACGGAAATTATATTTCCATACGTCACAAGTCATGAACAGTTCAATAATCGTAATTCTAATAAGATATATAAATGTACGTACATAATAAATATATTTACAGTTTACACACATGTATTAATCGGCAATCGCCCTATACATGAACCAAAAAACGTCACCCTATTAAATGCACTGCCAACCTTTCTCAAACTGTCATTTTTTTATATTGCTAGGTATTGTTAAAATGTCTAAACATATATAATGTTAATAAACAATTTAATTCATTCAAATGATCATAAAATAAAATATTGTCTACCACACATCACATTACATTTAATAACACAATTTTAATTTCCAGTTCCAGACAAACCTGACTAAATGAAAGATACTTAATTTATAGTAGCTTTCAGTTTATATGGTCTAACTTACCAAATACTTTTACGAGCAAAGTAAAAAAAAATGGTTTTCAATTACCTACCTATTATCTAACAATGATATGCGCAAATTATAATATACATATTATGGTACTTATGTTTTAACATTATTTAGCAGTTTCAGACCCAAACGTATTCTGTAATTATTATACACATTATATAAATATAATATTATGTACCTTTAGAAGAAAACTGAATTATGTATATTATGAGCGTAAAATTGTAGGTATATTTGTATATCACCATGGGGTCGGCGCCGTTACCTTTATTTTATCAGAATGCAACTTGACAAATATTTTTATTTATATTTTTCTAGTTCTTTGTGCAAGGTGGAAATAAGAAAGTTTGATAAGAAACTTGACATGTCGTTCACACATATTTCTATCCAATATTTTCTACACTTTGTGTTTTGATACAAAGTTTTTAGGCGATCTTAATATAACATAAATTCTGATTAATGAGAGTTTTGTACCATTCGATAGGATTTGGGCTTAGTATTCCAAGATTCGCCTTCTGGCTACTTCAATGTCTGTTTATATTGTATGATATTACTAATTGATCTAATTAAACAATCGTAAATAATACATTTTTATAAGTACGTACAAAGCAGTGACATCCCACGGGGGTAGGTAAAACATATCCTATTTATGTGCAGTAGATACAGGAAGGAAAAATAGAAATACCATTTTGGACAGCATTAAATTTGACGTTAAAAATAGGGTTGTCTCGCCTGCGGCGCTAAAAACGTTTTCTGTCCAAATCGTTAATAGTAATGCGTATCACTGGTATTTCATTTGCCCGTCTAAGGCGGGTAGGTATGTATATAAGATATATAACAAAAAAAAAACTTGGTAGAGCACTCGGATTCATAAAATTTTATATTTCGGACGACGGTTTCATATAAATGTAAATAGAAATAAGTATAATACTGATATCATAAAACATTTTGAGAAGTCATTTACAAAGTAGTGACCGCACGCAGCAAGTAGTACCAATAATAGTATGGAGCAGGCTGCTCCGGATATGCGGAAGTGGAGGGCGTGAAAAGGACGCGACGATGGGCGGCGGCGTAGTCGCGAAAGGGACGGGCGTCTCCGTGGGAACCAGGAGTCGCATCGAGTCCCATACAACGAGGCAGAGTGCACTCGACCACAATGAGTAGCGACTTGTTCGGCCGTCAGTCGCTAGGTGCCACTACTGACATCCCGATGTTTTTTCTTTTATTTTTCGGCATATTCGGTTGAAGCTCGGGAAATGCAGTTACTAACGTGTGGCGCAGAAAAAATAATATAACATAAAATATTTTCCACTAAACAATAAGATTACACAGTTTTTTCATATGGCCAACAATTGCCAAACTAATGTCGAAGTTGTAAATATGATATGGAGTATATTTTTAATTTTCATAACTTCATTTTCATATTTCTTTTCAAATAAATGAACGATCGGGATTTTTCAATCAACCCTTAGTTTGAATTAACACACGGTTACGACATTGTAACAAGGTCACATGGTAGTGATAACATACATAATATTCATATTTTTTTGATAAACAATAGGTATTTATTCACCAAAGTTGTTCAAGAAAACCATATTTTATAGAAATGGAGTCTGTGTATGGACGTGATACTGTTTACTGTTATATTTTTTTGTTGTAAGTATATACTTTATACTTATAAGGGGTACTTTTTCAACATTATATAACCTTAAGCATTTTTTATAAGAAAATTATAAAATGCTCCACCTAATAGAAGATTCAACATTTTCGGTATTAACACTATTGGTTACAGCAGTGTTATTCAAACTGTAAAATGTTTCACGGGTTCCACAACAATTTTTATAAGACAATTAGGTATTGGTTTTTGTTTTATTGAAACAATATTTTATCATCTTAGTTGTTAGTTGTAAAATTTTAAATGTAGGGTTATGTGGGTGTTAGAAGTCTGGAGCCCATTGGTCAAAAGGAGGCAATGTACGATTTTGCCGAAGATTTTCACATTTTTCAGAGCCAATTCAAATTTTGAGTATATTTAAACAGAAACACTAAATTCCTTAAACCATAAAGGCGGAGGTCTACTGACAATAAACGCCTCGAAAATCTTGAGTTGGGTTTTTCCAAAAGTGTAGGTAAGTACATACTTTCTAACCTAAGATACACTGGCTCTCAGATACAGATATTATAATTCGACTAGTTTGATTACATTCATTAATTGCAGAATTTTGAGCAATCATTTATGAATGTAAATATTTTTATAAATTTTGGTAATTCTAGAAAACGTAAATACATATAAAAGGTACCTACCTATATTATAAAGACGTCACGTTCTCCCAGAACACACGGTGTCGATGTGTTTCGTTGAAATGACAGGTCACACGCTTACAATCTTAACTACTTACCGGACCAAAAAGTGTGTATGGTACTTACTTACCTACCTTACGTACCTACCTACTGATTATAATTTAATTTAATTTAAAAGGGTTGGTTAATGTGCAGAATTATCCATAAACATAACACCAATATTTTAAATATTCGACTGACAACTTACTGAAATACAAATAAATTAATACCACAATGTGTTTTACTCCATAGATGTAGGTTTAATATATTTTTTTTAAATTCACCTGCATAGTAAAGTTCTAATAAGGTTATATTGAAAATATATGATATATTGTTCTGTAAATGTCTTGAAATAATAACTTTCACAGTAGTCACATATTATAATAATTATTATTTCATAAAACTGTCGCTACCTACGGAGTTGTAGAGTCGGCCTCATTCTTTTAGTTTATTCACCAAATAAAAGGAGTAAATGGTTTTCAAACAAAAGTAATGTACTTACATTTATTATATATCTACCTACAAAGTAATCTAAAATATGTTATTTTACCTCTCCTGAAAAGTAGCGATATTATAGATACTTATCTTCCTTTTTCTGCAGCACAAAGATATAACATATAAGCAAACACACATAGATAATAACCTGTTTTAAGTAAATGTAATTTTAATAAAAATTAAATGCATTTAAATTGTATGATAAGATGAATATTAGATACATTCAATAATGCCTGCTGAGGATTTAAGGAATACAAATGAACAGGTGACAAAGTTGAGTAAATCGAATTCAAGGTTAACTATGCAATTGTAAATTCCATATAACTGTTTTCAATATTCTGTAAATTGAGTAATGCTTTTTATTGTTTAATATTACTGCTATAAGAAAAAAATATTGATATTTGTTTATGTTTTTAGTGTCCGAAGGATAAAAAGTCAGGTCTAAATCTTTAAAGAAATTATATTAGGTACCTACTGTGAAGTTAATAAATAATAACATATTATTACAGACATCCATGGAATTTAATCCGATGTTAAAAATTGAATATTTAATATATGTTTTATATAAAACAGTGACACATTAATTTGTATCATACTGTTTTGATTCCCAACATCCCAATTATTTAATTAGGACCTGTTGGTTATTGCAATATTTTGTAAGTAGAAAGTAATAATATGGTCTATTTTACTTTTACCTGTAACGACAATTTTTTACATGTTTGGTTATTCGAGTGGGAATAAAATTAAAAAAGTGCTTAGAACGAAATATTTATTCAGATACTTAGGTACACATAAAAGCGCCTATCTTCAATACATTGAACATAATATAATGGAAGCGTGATTCAAAAGTTCATTTTAGACAAATTTGACATACATACATATATTATTCATGGTTGATATTAATTGATATTTTATTTCAACTAAAATGGTGAAGTAAGAACTGAATTGTTACGAATATGGCGAAAGGCGAATATTAATCTTCAGCAGCATCGTCTTCGTCTTCATCGAATTCTCCTTCTTCTTCTGCGGTTGCTTCTTGATATTGCTGATATTCTGAGACCAAGTCGTTCATGTTACTTTCGGCTTCTGTGAATTCCATTTCGTCCATTCCTTCACCGGTGTACCAATGCAGGAAAGCTTTTCTTCTGAACATGGCGGTGAACTGTTCCGAAATTCTCTTAAATAGTTCTTGAATGGCGGTAGAGTTTCCGATAAAGGTAGCCGACATTTTCAAGCCCCTGGGAGGAATGTCGCACACGGCAGTCTTCACGTTATTTGGAATCCATTCGACAAAGTAAGACGAATTTTTGTTTTGAATATTCAGCATCTGTTCGTCGACTTCTCTCATAGACATCCTTCCGCGGAAGATAGCGGCGACGGTCAGATAGCGACCGTGTCTGGGGTCACAAGCGGCCATCATATTCTTCGCATCAAACATTTGCTGAGTTAGTTCGGGGACAGTCAGAGCGCGGTATTGCTGACTTCCACGAGACGTCAGCGGAACGAAACCAGGTATGAAGAAATGGAGGCGAGGGAACGGAACCATGTTTACAGCTAGCTTGCGAAGGTCGGCGTTCAGCTGGCCAGGGAAACGTAAACAAGTCGTTACTCCAGACATCGTCGCTGAGACAAGATGATTCAGATCGCCGTAGGTAGGTGTCGCCAGTTTTAGGGTTCTGAAGCAAATATCATAAAGTGCTTCGTTGTCGATGCAGAAGCATTCATCGGCATTCTCTACGAGCTGATGAACGGATAGAGTCGCATTGTAAGGTTCGACTACAGTATCGGAAACTTTAGGAGACGGCACCACACTGAATGTGTTCATCATACGATCGGGATATTCTTCACGAATCTTCGAGATTAGGAGCGTGCCGAGACCGGCCCCGGTTCCTCCGCCAAGCGAATGGGTGAGCTGAAATCCTTGTAAACAATTGCAACTATCCGCTTCCTTGCGAACGACATCCAAAATAGAATCGACCAATTCTGCTCCTTCGGTGTAGTGGCCTTTGGCCCAATTGTTTCCAGCACCCGACTGACCGAAGATGAAGTTGTCCGGGCGGAATATTTGTCCGAACGGCCCTGAACGCACCGAGTCCATGGTGCCTGGCTCCAGGTCGACGAGTACGGCCCGTGGAACATATTTCCCACCGACAGCTTCATTATAGTAGACGTTGATGCGCTCCAGTTGCAGGTCGGAATCACCGCTGTAGGTTCCTGTCGGCTCTATTCCATGCTCGTCAGAAATCACCTCCCAAAACTGTGAAAATAAATGATAACAATGTAGGCAATGATTTGTTTTCTCTGACCGATTATGTGTTTATTTGGAGTCAATGGTCGAATTCATAGTAAATTTTCTTGTGAGCATTTTCAATATTAATGATGTTGTATTTTGACATTAGAAACAAATGAAAGAAGACTATTTCATTAGGTATACTTCAATGATGAAGCAAAATACAAAAAAGGTCAACTTTACTATTTTCGATAAAACACACACACATGTTTGCTCAACGAACTCGCTCAGAAAACTCCCAAATAGAAAACGACACAACAAAATCATTTATATAGCGTAGTGTAATTTATTGATTCATCCCGCGCTTCGTCAATGGGTGGTGAATCTATGATGAGATATATTGAGTAAAAAAAATCATATTGAGTCTAATAATTCACAACGATTGTGTTCTACTAAAATAAGAGAATACTATACTAATTAGCTTGGTAAAGACAATTAATTAGCAACTAGTGGAATAGGCCCATTACCAGATTCATTTTTAATAATATCAAACATGGCTTTCCAGCTGAAAAAATCATCAGTCTAATAATCATCGTCCATTAGAGAATATAATAAAACAAATATATAACATACCTTCGCTCCAATCTGATTTCCACACTGACCAGCTTGGATGTGAACGATTTCACGCATGATTATTTATTTCTAATAGTTTTTATTCAATAATATCGATAACCTCTGTGACGCAGCACGAAAATATTATGTGACTATTTTTTCACCAGACAGCTTTTGTTTTACACGAAGAAAAATAAACAAATGACATGTCATCTTCTAGAAACAATGTTCTTATTTCAAATTTTTGGGGAACGTGCAACATTCAATTTAATCTACTTTAAAAGTGGTTCCAAGCATACAAGGTGTTATATTTTCTGTAAGAATTTAATGTCGGAACTATAATAGATTAGTTTTTATCGTATAGGTATATCTAATTATTATCAGCCGTTCTCGACAGATCTCATTGGAATGTAATATTTATAAGTAAGTACTTACCGTTCCCGTAGTTGGCAAATAAATAATACATTGTATATTATATTCTAGACATTGATATATTAACTACATCAATGTTAGCCACTAGTAAAGAAAATCAATTTAAAAAAAACAACGAAAAATTTCATATAAATATATCATTTATTTTTCATTTCTCTTCAATCATAATTTATTATTTGTATGAGTAGGTAGACAGTGTACCTACCTATATTTTTTGTATATTGTATCAGTACCAATATTTTTTTAGTATTTTTACAGTAATTGTTTGTATACATTGATGGGAATGTAAGGAATTTCTTATACCTATGGTAATTTATTATTTTGAAAGAAATTATGTTCATATTTATTAAGAAAGTAGGTACCTATGTTTTATATAATAATTGTATAACTCAATAATGCTTAAAACTAATTGACTAAGATTTTTTTTCACTCATATTCTCAAGATAATACAGATCATTTTAGTAAGTAAGTAGGTACATATATCAATATCATAGAGTTTATGAAATGAATAGCTATTTAAAATTAGTATCGTATTAAAAATAAAGGCAAACTCTTAAATCCACGTTAAAACTAAATCACAATTATTTATGTACATTATTAGATCATAGATTAAAGCTCAACTTACAGACTTCTTCTGCCATCGAATAAGCATTAAAATTATTCTTTAATTAATTATTAATTTTCACAAAATTTTTATCAAAAATATTCCAGTTATATTTTATCCTAATAATCTATTTGCATCAAAATATTGGTATATTTATCATAATATAAATATTTTTATTTGAAGACACTAGAGGCTTGAGCATTTTTAATTATACAATGAGCAATTTTAGCAATCCTTACATTTTGGTAACATAATAGGTATTATTAAAACGTGCATTATTAAAAAAACTTTTAAATTAGTGTTGTAACTCACAACATAATATTATGTACATAGATTTCAAGTGTCTTTATTTTCTTTCTAATTCAATCTGTTCAAAAGTGTGATTTTTATAAGATGGTCTATGCCTGATTCAAATACCTTTGACATAAGTAATTTTTATTGATAACCTCATTACCACTACAAATTCACAACCATTAATCAATACATATTATTATGTATATAACTATTTCTACTATTTATTTAGCGGTACGCGAACACCACGTTTAACTCAGTCTTTCACTGCACAGTGGCAAATTTTTGTCAACTCGTAAATAAAGTCGTCGTTTCAAATCAAACGTACGAACCGGTTGATCTCTGTCAGTAAGCCAATTCAGCACCCCAAGGTCTATAAGGCTTCGATCCGCTTTGTGAGTATTGATGATGGGGTGGAGGCGGTGGCGGATGATGATATGACGGAGGTGCATGAGACACAGGTGCATAATTGGCAGAACTAGTAACAGGTAATGGAGGTGCAGCAGGTGGTGCTGAGGAAATAGGTCCTTCAGAATAACCGTGATGATGTTCATGGCTCGGCGCATGAGATGACGTCGCGGCGGTAAGAGGTGTATGAGCATGTGCGTACCCCTGCGTACTCCCAACTTGAGGATATGCAGGATAGGTATGCGGTGGGTAAGGTGCAGCACACGATTTGGAAGCCAGTTCCCTTTGGGCGGCGAAGCACTGGAGGTGGCTCATGAGCCGTAGTCGAAGAGGGTCCTGGATGTCGAGTCCTTCACAGCTGACGAGATAGCGGGCCACTTCCGATGCGCACTCTCGGAAGCCAATAGTGTGGTAATCCATAGCGTATCTTTGCGGATCGTAGGCGAATGTGTCGACACCTGATGATGAAAAGAAATAATATAATCTATTAATAAAATTGAATAAATCTTTGCATTTACAATGAAGGTAATCTAGTACCCATAAGTCGATCGAATGCGAAATACTTCTACATTTATTTCTATGTTTACTAGAAACTGGTTTAAAAAAGGGGACACTTTCAAGATGCACGAAACTACGCAAGGGTATTGCACTTTTATGAAAGGCTGAAGCACACACGTGCAAACACAATGAAATGAAGTTATAAACGGTATTGTGCGAAATACTATACCTTAATTAATTGGATAGTGGAATTAATTACAAATAAAATAATATCACGAGTTTGATGAATTTAAAAATGGAATGTTTCGTCTTAGGCGAAATAATTGAAATATAATTTAACATTATTTTATTTCGCACGACTATAATAATAATTGAAAAAAAAATGGTTGAATCGCACATAAATAACGCTATGCAAAAATATGTATATATCCAATTATTATCGTGGCAAAGCTTTTTCGGAAAAAAATAAAACAGAATTTGTCTTGATAAGTCTCTTGGGGGGATATTATTATTGATGCAGTATTGTGAAATCCGGAAATACTGGAAAGTTCAACAAAAGGCATTATTGTTTAACATGGAAATTGAATGATATATTGTTTATTGTAAGGTCTCCCCAATATTTTTACAGGGGACCGGTTGCAAAGGTGGGTCAAGAAGAATATTACACATAGCGATAATGAGGATATACTGTAGGTATTGATCTGCATCGATGGTGTTTGGTTGGATTTTTTAAACTTACATAATACATTAAAGAAAAATCTTAATAACCATGATTTATTTTATGCTATTTATATTTATATTATAACATTTATTTCGCATTATTAAATAAAAAATGTAGGTATTTACAATAAATTCTCAATATATTTCACAATGTTGCCATGTCAAAATTTGCTGAGCCGAACTTTTCATCAATCAGGAAGCGCATGTCAGAGGTCGATTTGTTTATGTTCCACATTTAAAAAAAAATAGCTATGGGTGTTTGACATTTTTGTAATTCGATATTTTATTACTAAGATGGCTTCTATGAAATTGTATATACCAGTTGAAGTAATCAGCTAAATAATTGAATACTACAACCTATTTCTTATACACATTTCAGTTATGATAATATACCTATATATTTTTTTGTAAAATCTGCATATTTACTGCATAAAATATAGGGATTTCTTATGAATATTTAAGTAAGTATGTACATAGTCTAAATACGGCTGTAATAATCTAATTAATACCTAATTCAAAGCATCTACTACTTTCATTTGAAAACAAACGCGGTATGAATATTCTGGTCTTCACGGAAAAAAAAAATATAATATGTCTATAGGAATAAAACATCACTAATTTTATTGGTACTGATCTATCTGTATTTCGTGTTACCAATACTTTTAACAGGTACTTATATCATTAATAAGCTACTGAATATTGATATCATACATTATTATATTAAAAACATTAAAAAAACATCATATCTGTTGAGTATTGCAACACAAAGATACGTAAGAATAGCCATTTCAAATATAATGAATATACGTTTCATAATCAACTACAATATTATTTAAAGTACCGAATAAGATTCAAACGCTTGATAAAAAATAAGAGAATAATTCACACATGATTGACAAAATACGAAGTTTGGCGACAAATGTGTAAAATATCGGCAATTAATGCTGATGTAGGTACATAAAAGCATAAAATTGCAGATTAGAGCAATTCTTGTAACCACAATTTAGGTATTTACATTAAATACTCATTTATTTACGACTTTTGGAAAATTGCAGGTCATTAACCCCCGAGGTTGGTAATTTCTGCACGTTTGAGATAATCACTGATACTGCACGAATTTACTGAATGACCACCGGGGCATCCAAATTGGCAGGACCCCGTAGCCTGAAAAATAATTAGATTAACGAGGACGAGCCTTCTTCATGAGTGTCACGAATTTAAATTACTTGTGAAACACCACAAATCGACATTGATTATATGCACTTTTTCTGACATGTCAGATAGGCAAATTACTATTCTGCTATCATGCCATCCCCTAACGGAGGTCGGCTACCATCAGGGCGATCTTTAATTTATTACGTTCTGCTGCTCCGAACATTTCGGTGGAACTGCACATATCAATCATAGAGGCTCTTAAGCTATGAAATCCTGCATCGTTCTCTGTTACCTTTGACGGTGATCTTTCATTGGATGATAAGTTGGGGAATGCTTTACTTTTGTCCTCTCATAATGTGACCGTTGTACTGTAGTTTTCTGGTTTTGATACTATGCAGAACTTTTCGGTCCTTTCCCATTCGAGTGAGAACGTCACCATATTAATTGTCACAAGGTCAGTCTAAAAAAAAATTGAGGACATCTGTATTTATACAGCTACATCTCAAAAGCCTCAACTCTCAGTGATATCTCCTGGCTTAGGGTCCATTAACTATTATTAGATTTAGATTAAATGATATCGTTTTTTGCCAAAAGACCACATCAATTTGAAACGTCTGTATGTAATGCGGCTTCACACAAACCAGCGGAGAAAATATGAATTGATTTATAGTATGTGCGATAGGCGCACATACAGAAAAATGGTTTTGAGGGTCGATTTCAAAAAAATATCTATTACAATTACTGATTTTACGGCGGCGGGAGGGGGCGTTGTTAACAAAATCTAGCAGAAGCCACATTTACCCCGCCTACTACTTACAACTTCGTGTCGCTTCGACTGCGGAATACCGCACTTTCCCATACACATTCTCCATACTCACACTCCACACTTTGAGTCTAGCTATAAACGCTTGGCCTGGAGGTAGGTATAACTAAGGGTGTTCAACTACAAGCTATTGTGAGCTGTCGCATCCATCGACTGCGCGTGGGCTAACAGTCATAATTATTAACATCCTTAGTACGTTTGGACCGTCCGCGCTGTCTTATCTTTTAGACATGCCGGGTCACAATCCGCAGTCATGAGGTCGTGACGACTACTAAGAATAAGTAATATGCCATTTACCTAAATAATTCGTATTTTTCCGTTACTGGGGGCCGCGGACCCCTGTGCCTGAATTGTGTAAAACTATGCCACGATGGCCGCGCGGCTTAAGCGTCGGTCTATAACGTCATGAGACCCAGGTTCGAATCCTGGGTCTGGCAAGTACACATATTGTTTTTCAATTTGTGCATTAGTCAGAGTATAGACCTAAAAGGTTGAGCAAGTGGCTACCATCCATATCTCGTAAAAACGAAATCTGTTAATACAAAACGTCTTCTCTGTGAAGGCCCAATGATCTGATTTGGATCAGACATGGTAAAAAAATATAATATATTATATATTATTTACCTATAGTGTTTTTTGTATTGTTGGTATGATTGTAACTTTTTTCACTGTTGTTCCTGCTTTACTCCAAAGCAAGAAAATGCGCTTAATTAACATTAATTTGAAAATTCGAATATACCTAATGGACATAAACTACTATGCTATTTGTATGTGAATCAATTAGCAGATACGTTATAATATTAGTTGACCGTCGTCCGGTCAATCTTTAAATACGTGGTCGTGTTTAAAAATATTGTAATGCGGAAAGACTATGGACAAATAATAATACGCACGCAATTGTTGCTTCCCCTCCTGTAATGTATGGCGATAGTACAAAATACAGGAATATTACGGTGCAATAATGAGGGTGCAGACCGTGGGAATAAAAGTGATTCACATTTTATTTAAAAGGGGTGGCAATGGCGCACCTTAATTATTATTTTGAGTCGTCGCTAAAAAGTCCACGGGGACTGACTGAATTTATAACACTTGAATATTTAAGACTAGACTACTTTATAATACGCGAGAAAAACGTAGATTATTTTAATTTTATAAAATACATTGAATCAAATGATTCGACTATAAATTAAAATACAGTGAGTTTAGATAGAGACTGCCTACTCAATATGTATTTTTCAATAAAATGGTAAGTACATCGTTTGAAATTTTCAATATTATTTCTAATTTAAAATAACTATCCAATTCGAGTACAACAATCGTTTCAATCAGGTACTGAAATCATGTTATCGAAATATTCTTGGTAAAAATTAAATAAAGTATAAAATAATTCTAAAGTTTCAATTACTCACAAATGCAGAATTAGTTTTGTGATACCTACTACTTGTTTTTATTTTATTTTGATGATTATTTTCCGAAATTTTTCATATAGCCGCTTTAAAAAAGACTCAAGAGAATAGTAATATATTAGTGAGAATTGTTTGGTTTTTTGAATATCTTAACTTTGTTGTGTGTTGCCATCGCGCTATCATAATTTTATTGTATTAACCAGGGAAACTCAGAAATAATGGGAACTGAAATACCTAACGGGTAAGGAGAAGCAGGCAACCGATCTCGAGTAAGGAAGAATACGGGATAAATTTAAACACGTTCAAGAATACGTCATACGTCGAATACTGACAACTGCTCTCGGTTTATGTATTGACGCTCACACATTCAATACTCTGCGTCAAATTTTACTGCATTGGTATATAGCCTATATAAATTCTATTTATTATCTGTTCTGTGGTGTTAACCATTGAAGTGTTCGATGACCGCATGATCGAATAGCATGACAGTAAAAAAAATGCTTAATTTCTACGACGTCATTTTGAATTTGCGTCTTAAAAGGTTCATTACCTCTAACCCTTTTTAAAAACTGAAGTAGGTGGGGTTTGCCTGATGGGGAAGTGTATTTACAGATGCTATGTGCTCGAGGAAAATTGACTTTTATCTGCATTGTATTCAAATGATCGCAGTTTGCACGGGACGAATCAAGAAGGACTATATTTCTTTGAAGTTATAATTTGAGCAAATTTAGAGGGGACAGATAAGATGTGATTTATAGATAACCTTAAACAGGCGAATTTCAATTTACTAGGGGGACACCGCTGCAGTTTCTTTGCAATGAAATGATTAAGAATATTTTTGTATATACGTACATACTACATATTGATATTATAATACCGCATTGCTTTTCGTTAATAATTATTAAACATACTTATATTTCAGCATTTTTTTTTCTTATTTCAGTGTTTTGGTGGTAATATTGACAAGTCAGTTGGTAGGTACTTAAAATATTGTATAAATTATTAATGTATAGATATACACATTCGTAGGTACGACACACGATTCCTATAACTACATAGCAGCGGCGAATGGTGGAGGTAGGCTGTTAAGAATCGATATAAATAGTGCACACAAAACTTCGTCAGTTTATTTATTTTCATTGAACTAAGAATACAATTTGCAGATGGTGCTGGTTAGTTTTTAAAATTTAATTTAGGTGTGCTATGCGCGATCATACAAAAAAGTGCACATCTTTTCAGTCATACCTATTTGTTTTAGTTTAATTAAGGGGGAGACGCATGCCAACAGAGAACCTAGCGGAAATATACGAAGCTTGCAATTTAAGATTTTTTTTTGATAATTTACAATTTCAACTGTATTATTTAATAAATATGTATCCGAAAATATTAAAAAGATTTTTTATTTTTTTTTAAACTTAAAGATAAACTTACAATTGTAAAAAAATGTAATAAAATGTGAATTCGTTGCAGGGTCAAATCTTATTATTGCATTATATTTTATGGTCATTATTATCATTCAAATTTAGTTTATTAAGTTTTAGATTTTATGTGGTGTAGATTTTTGACTAATTCATCGTTTTAATATTTTTTATATATATTTTAAAAAACATCGATTTTTATAAAAATATAAATGTGTATAACTTGAAATCATTTTTATTTATATCAACTCAAACTTCAATATTGTGACCATACCTAAAATAAAATTTGATATAAATAAAAAGGATTTCAAGTTATACACATTTATATTTTTTTAAAAATCGATGTTTTTTAAAATATATATAAAAAATATTAAAACGATGAATTAGTCAAAAATCTACACCACATAAAATCTAAAACTTAATAAACTAAATTTTAATAATAAATATGGCCATAAAATATAATGTAATAATAAGATTTGCCCTGCAACGAATTCACATTTTATTACATTTTTTTACAATTGCCAGTTTATCTTTAAATTAAAAAAAAAATAAAAAATCTTTTTAGTGTTTTCAGATACATATTTATTAATTACTACAGTTGAAATTGTAAATTATCAAAAAAAATCTCAAATTGCAAGCTTCGTATTTTTCCGTTAGGTGCCTCTTTTCGCTTCTGATAGTATAAGCATCCCCTTTAAGAATACATATTATTATTACAGATGGCTTTGATTAGTTATTTTTTTTAAATTCATTAAGCCCTGCCTAAACCAAACCATATTCAATAAAAACATCTTCTATCTATAAAATACATAAAATTACGCATGGCTTAGTGGCATAATTTTTGATATTTTATAGATAAACGAATATTTGTTTACTATTATCTACTATGGCTGGATTAGGCAGAGTTTAAATGATTTAAAAAAACTAACAAACACTGTCTACACATTGTACTCTTAGTTCAATGAGAACAAATACGTTAGACTGACAAAGTTTAGTGTGCACTATTTATGTCAGATCTTAGCAGCCTACCTCCACCCTTCGCCACTGTTACATAGTAACCGTTTTAAATTACAACGAAGCATGACTTATAATTATGTTTTTTATTTTTTACATATTCAGTAGTTATTAAACCAGTTAAAAAAGAAATAGTTTTTGTTACTCTATTATGGTTTATAACTAATTTAACTGTTAAATATATTTTTTTTGCACATAATTGTTTGATTATAGTAGGTATTAACTTGATGTATTACGCCTTTAGGACACTAAATTTGAATTATAGGATTTCAAAATTTATTGAAATACTACACAATTTAATAAAGATTAAATTCCACTGTTATATTATTATCATAAAAATAATCAGATTTTTTGCAAGATGTAAAAATCCGTACATTGTTGATGCGACAAATTTGTGAAAATAACAAGCTAGGTACAAGATATATTAATATTAAATTATGAACAACAAAAAAGACATGAAAAAAATACGTCTCCCAAGTACTTATATAAAATATTCAACAGCGATATTTGAATTTGGATGACCGAATCTTTTCGAATTTCAAATTATCAATAATTTTCATCGAACTGGTAAAGAATTTATGTTGAAATAGTTCAAACAGTACTATTTGTTCGCAGGTTTTTTGGCGTGAGAAAGCGCGACATTAAATACCTACCTACGCATTATTTATGTTTGCAAAAAGGGTGGGTGACCGAGCAATAGTGCCACAGGGTGGTTCCATTATTCTCGAATGCGTGGGAAACGGGACTCACAAAAAGGCAATTGACTGTAGTATGTGGCATTAGATGCGATGTCAGTACTAAACAGCCCCCCTTGTATAATACCTACCCCAAAATGGTGGACATATGCTTTTATATCACGAGCGGGTGACGATAGGATTAGTTGAATCTAAAAAGGGCATGGAAGCAATAACATTCGCACGGTACTTATTCAGACAAAAATAATTATGTATCCATCAATAAAAACAATTGAATATAGATTTTATGTCAAAGATAGGATTTAATCTTTATTAAAATATTTCCATTGAACAAAATTCTATAGACGCTTCCAAATATAATAACATTGTAATCAAACTACTTTCATAATGATTGATATGACATTAATTGATATCGATAAAAACAAAAAAATGATACTCCCTTTTTAAAAGGATATCAGATTATTCTAATTTTAAAAACTTGGGAAAATAATAATTGTAATGTTGCCATGGGAATTCTCCTAGTACCTCTTACTATGAAAAATAGTTTCATTTTGAATATT
Source organism: Rhyacophila brunnea (assembly GCF_057557595.1). Taxonomy (NCBI): domain Eukaryota; kingdom Metazoa; phylum Arthropoda; class Insecta; order Trichoptera; family Rhyacophilidae; genus Rhyacophila; species Rhyacophila brunnea. The sequence continues at coordinate 45,357,791 of NW_028232859.1, forward strand.
GAAGCATAATAGTTGTAATAAAGATTTTTTAAAGGCGGCCTAGGTGACCGCAGATGGACGTGATCGTCGTTTTCACGGTCAATGCATTTGAAATAAATCATTGTGGGATCCCATTTCCAGACAACTTTTGATTAAGTTATTAAATAATTGGTTTTTCAAAAAGTTTATTTTGAACATATTTTATTATAGCAGATAAATAAAGTATTTAAATTTGGTAAATTAACTTGTTTCGGAAGGTTTCCCACATAATTGACAAATTGAAGCGAAAAAATCTATATCAATTGGTTTGATAGATACGTACTACGTAGCCTACAAATATAAACAAAATGATTTCAATTTCCAATTCGTTTGATTTAAATTCAATGAATTTATTAAGTCTAAACAAAGTAAATACTTTTCGTGTGTAGTGTTAATAATTAAGTGTAATAATAATTGATATCTAATTCTCATTCAAAAATTATTCATATTGAAATCTACTAATACCCCTTATGATTGTCTAATATTGTTGGTGGCGATGTATATAATGGTTGGATTCACATTTCAGTTTAGTATCTTCGCTCAAGCTGCAGCGGCTCTACAAAAACGATCAACAGATTCAATGCATGGGATTTGGTGATCTAGTGAAAAGGCCCGACCTTGTGCTTGCCTGACGGTATGCAAGAGTATACAAGTATAGCTAGGTATGCAAGAGCGTATTAGAGTGAATTAATTACATATATATCGAGTTATCCTTTTCAGTTTAGTCATTGGCTAATATACATATTGTTATTCAATTTGTATTTGGAGTCAAAAGTATGGACATAATAAGTTGAGCAAGTGGCTAATAAATACATTTCTCGCAAAAACAAAAATCTGTTAATACAAACCTCCACTCTGTGGAGACCTATATTATGATCTTATAAAGATTGGACATGGTGAAAAATTAATATTAATACTGGAAAAATATATACGAATTGAAATCGTCGACTAAAGAAGTGAGATTGAGATTCATTTGTACCTACTCTCAGTGGCGAGTTTAGGGACGTGGAGGCCCGAGGCACTAAATAATTATAATCGCACAACGATAAAAAAACACCATAAATTCCAATTACTAATGTAACTAGTAGCTCCTGACACGTAATAGGTACGTAGGTATCTACCTGCTTGAGTGGTTGGGTTATGGACTCCTTTGATGTTAGTTACAGAGATTTTTTTGCCTTGGATAATATTGTAGGTATACTCGATTTGTGTGAAATAGGTACGTATATTTTTAAGATTTTGATATAATTTCGAGGCCTACATTTTTTTTTCTGATGAATCGATTGAATCATTTGCATCAAAGAAAATCGCCGTTGTCAACTACAACCAACAATAAGGTGGTCATAGCCTATATGCTTTATCGTGTTAACTGTTGTTTGGCGCTGTCCTTGCCAGTATGGTGCTGACATGCTGCAGTGGAGTCGCGTATACGAATCGTGGGGTGACGATCATCCAGCGTGACCTGCGCGTCCGCCTCCGGAAGTCACAAAAATCTTGCAACGGTTTAACCTTAAATGACGCCCCTGTTCAAAATTTTCCGCCAATCAATCTCTGTGGTCACGGTCTACGAAATATATCGTTATTTTTGTTTCGTGATGAGAAAATATATTTTTACCTACATCAATAGCAAATCATTTAAAAAGTAATTAGCAGGTAGATACTCAGCTTTAGTATAGTTGGTAAAGTAACTTGCGAATTACTCTACGTTTACAAACAGTGTGTGCAGGTCATGAGTTGCAAAGGGGTGGCTAAAGGGCGGTGAACGGAGGAACTAGGGAACATACAATTTTGTGTTCCCTGGAAGAAACGAATACCAATATAACAACTTTTGAGAGCAGCGCATCTATTCTATACACAAGACTGCTTCCGGCCTTTACGGCTAAATAGGGTAGAAATATTAACACTTATTGTAAAAATTACAATAAGTTAGCCGTCTGAACTGTCGATACTGTCTATTTCACTCTAAAATTTATCACAGCCAAGTAAAACGTTAAAACGTAGCACTTGTTGTAACAATTACAACTTACTTATTGTAGTGCTAATACTTGGATATTTTCCTACCCTAGATAGCGGCCTTGTGTATAAAATAGATGCACTGTGGTGATTTTTGATGAAGCAGACGATAATATCGCATCAATATGATGTATCGATATCTCAGTTTAAAAAATAATCGAAGCATCTTAAAATCCTAGCAATATAACTATTATAGTATTGCAATACATGCATTTTAATGTCGGTTTATCACCCAGGCAAATTTTTCACAATGACCTTCTACGTACGCAAAAAAGCCAAAGTTTGAGAGTAGGTTTCGTGGAAATTCTGTAATTCTCAAGAGATGATATTAATATGTATGTAAATTTAAAGACTTTTGGTATGTCTGTCTGTTTAAGATGTATGAATAATAAAATAGGTAAGTACGTATCTAACGAATTTTTAGATAATTTTAAATGAAAAATGAAATGAGGGTGGGATGCTAAGTCTGCTTAGGGGCAGCACTTTACCTAAGACGTCACTGCTTACATAGTTAGACAATTTACGATTATCAACGAAATCAATTAAGTTAGTTTAAAAGTTGTGTTAAATATATTTAATTTTACATAACGGCATTAAATAAGATATTGTCATTATTATGTATCCATTTTCTATTACCATTTTAAAATCAATTATGTTTGTTTAGTGTTTGTTGTATTGTCACCTTTTATGAGGTTTTGATGTAAATGTTTTATATTTGAAGATAGTGTTTTAATATTATCGGCATTAAAGGGTCATAAATATACATTAGGAACATGTTGTGTAACATAGACTAGCAAACAAAAATTGACATAAAGATGGGCGGGATGCATTGTACACGTCGTAATAAATAGGTAATCGCTGAACAATCTAGTTATCCAGTGGCCATAAGAAGTAGTAAACGTTAAAAAATAAGACATGTATGACAAAGGGCCGAAAGGAATGGTATCAGCTTTGAGAAGACATCATCCAGCAGTGAATTGATTGAAACTGATGATGATAATTTAATGCAAACTTTATTTAAAAATTCATGATATGAAAAAATACTTATTTGTACAACAAAATAGTTTTGGTATTTTGACCAGATTGTCAACAAACCATGAATGGAAATATAACGCTACGTCTGTTCAAAAATAAATCATCGCTATGGTTTGGGTCACCACCTGATACCAGTAAAACAAAAAAAATTAACGCAGGTATTCCTGAGTCGCGAATACAAACAGGTGTTGATGCTCTTCACATCGTGGCCCAGGAAGTTGTGAGGGCTCGGTCTATAAATTATTGAAACTTTTAACCTAACCGTTGGATGTGTTGGGAAGGTAAAAGGAAAGGTAACGTCCATCATGCACCACTTATTTGTGGTTCAGTAAGTATAGGGATGTAATGATTATAATTATCATGGATGATTAAAATATGCACTTTTATTTTGTACATATATAGAAAAAGTTCTTGTAAACTTATTAATGGTAAAAGACACTGCATTAAATACAAATGACACATTATCAGAATAAGTAAAATACGTATATGCAAATTTATTGAAATATAAGTACCATTAGTTTCTCAACTATATAGATAAATAAAGAGATAATTAAATTGAGTTATTTACATATTCGAATTTGTGGTTATGATTTTAAAAATTTGCTCGATTACAGTATTAACGGAAGTCTACAATTAATTATGTTTCTTTAACTTTATTAATGGCCAGAATTAGTATATATTTTGAGTAGTGTTCTTGTGGTATTTTGTTGTTTAGTGTTACGTGAGGTGTTTAGATGTGAATTTCGTAATTATGTTGTTTATACAGAGACTCGAGAAACCATCGCTCTTTTTTTAGTACTGGACAGTCGTTGATGATACGCTACACCATTGAGACGTGTAGCCGTCACATGGATAGCATTCATCACCATACGATTTAAGTCTTGTTAGATAGGCTCTCAGTGCTCCGTGGCCTTAGTTATACTTATTAAGCTTAAACAAATAAAATAAATTGGCAATATTTAAAGTCTAATACTGGCAATTATATATATATATTTTTAAATTATGACTAAGTATATCTAATAATTTTCTTAAAAAAACCTTTACGTATTTCATAACTCTTATATTAAAAATATTTATTTAAATTATTTAAAAATATATATTATCATTGATTGTACCTAATGTTGTTTGTACCGTAAATAAAATTAAAGAAACAATCATATTATGTCCTGCACTATTTGCGATGGATAGAATAAATGAGCTCCGTATAAAACAGGTAGACAGTTTTTGTATCCGTTTTGGCAGAAATCATAGACTCAAGTTAATAATAGAGGGCCGCATCGCAGCGGGATGTATGAATCGAAAAAATGTTCTTTATATAACACCATCTGATGTTTCGTGTGATCATGGGAAAAAATCACGGGGATGAAAGTGGGTTGAAAACGAAAGGGTTGTTTCCTGTCTTTTTTTTATTTTTTAAACTACGCTTTCACCAATAATCGGCTGATTTATACTAAAAATCTGTTGTTGTTTTTATGAATGAAAGTTTTGACATACTTAATTATATTTTAGTTAGAGAAATATATTACAGTAAAATAAAAGCGTTGTTTCATATTATGATGTATATTATCTTCAATAATTATTTTAAGAAAAAAAACATTCAGACATACGCGTTGAATGGATTGACAGTTTATTGAAAAAAAAACTATTAACTATTCATTCGCCATGACAGTATAAAACTACAATTTTCTCATCAAACTACAACTTTGTATCACAAAAATAGCATTTAATAAAAGACACATTGGAAGGTCTCTTTTATAATTTGGAGTTGAATGTTGAAATGAAAAGTTAACAAGTTATATTTTTACCCATTTGTGAATAATTATCGTATATAGATTTACAACGTAGTATTTGCAGTAAAATTCCCGTGTACCTATAAATAATAAAAGAGAATAAAGAGATTGAGGAAAAATATTATTGCCTTTGAATAACATTGGTATAATTTGACAATTCAGATAAGATTTAAAAACAGAACATTATGGCAAGGTGGAAAATAATTATTAATATGTAGTTAATTAAGTTTGTTATTTAGAAAAAAAGTTCAAAATTTAAATACTGATGCAACAGTATACGACCTCTTATATATTATATTCATTGTTAATAAACGTTAGTTAAATTATCTTGCAAGTTGCTAGTGTAAAAAGCTCAACATAGTTAAGTTAAGACCTAACTGTAATACATAATATTTTTTTATTTCAATGTTATTGAAAAGTAAAAGGCGGATGTTCTGATTTTGCAAAAAATAAAAAATCATAAAGCATAACTGCGCATTCAATTCAGTGAAGAGGGGTGATACATTATTAATCAAAATAGTACAGTAATGTTACATCCGACCATTTGGCTGAATCCGCTCTTTTATAGGATACAACAGGTTTCGTTTTCTTTATTAAAAAACATAAAAGTAACAGTAGTTTCGTATACTATGCTAATCTATAATATGACACTTCATACATTATGAAAAACCCCTCAGAATAAATTCGATTGTATGTAATTAGTCTATATTATATTACTAGAAACAATTAAAAACAGTAATATAGATACCGCAATAAATAACTATTTAAAAACACTTTAATACTGTCAATTATTAGTAGAAAACCAATGACTGTCATTGTAGAAAACTAATTAAAATAAATGATAGGTAGGTATTTTTTTTTTTTTTTTTTTTGTGATTTTACCGAGGCTTTGACTGCGACTCGCTGTCATATCGCCTCTTCTCTTCTAGAAGGGGATCCTTCGATCAGGTCCTCACTCCTATTCTGTTAAATGGCTTTATAATTATTTTGTCTAGCTCTTCCGTCTTTCTTTCTTTCTTCTTTGGACGCCAGTGTTTTATGCACCAGAATCGCTCTCCTCCGTATCCATCCCTTCTGTATTTTCGATACATCGTGTAATCATTGAATTTCAGATAGTCTAATTCAGACCTCAGCCAAGTCTCTGAGATTAATGCTATTGAAATTTTTTGTCTTATTAAGTAGAGTTCTATATCATCCTTTTTTTGCTTCATACTTCTGGCATTCCATTGTAAAATCCTAATTTGTTTTTTACTATCCATTTTGCTCCAGAACCTCCCCTAGAATTTCCTTTAAGTGTCCTTCTTTGAATTGTTTGCATACCCAGTCCACTGCTTTAATTATTAGTTGTTTAATGATCTGCTGCCAGTCTCCCCCTTTCAGCAAGACTTTCATAATTTCTCCCATCGCGTTAACCTCTGTCTTCCCCTTTGAATTTTTCTTATTTTTTGTAGGCTTTACGCTACTACCTGTAGATATTATTGTTGAGCCTGAAGCTTCTACCACCGCTTCTTCTTTCTTTTTGTTTTCCTTAGTTTTTTGAATTGTTTCGCTTTCATCTCTTCCTACGATTTTTTTTTGTTTTAATATGTCAGCATAGCTATTATTTAACATATTTTTTTTTGCTTCCTTGAAAGGTATGTTCATTTTTTTCATTGCTTCTTTGCAATTCTTTTCCTCTTGCCACTTTGGGCATTTTTGGCTGTTTGCCGCGTGGTTACCTTTGCAATTGATGCACGTAATTTCCTCATTTTTTTCGCAGGTTTTGTGGTTTTCACCACACTTAGGGCACGTTTCTACTGTACGTCCGCAATTGTTCGCGATATGCCCATATCGCCAGCATTTGTAGCATTGCATAACCCTGAATACATACGGTTCTACAGCAAAAGAGACTCCATATATGTAAATTGTTCTCGGCAATATTTTCTCCCCAAATTTAATACTGACTGACGAGGTCTTTGTCAGCTCTCCTGTATCACCTTTTCTTGTCAACCTCTTAAGGTTGATTACTTTTGCATCACTTTTGATTTCCATTTGCAGTTCTTGGAGGTCCATATCAATATCGACTTTTCTTATTACTCCATAAGAGCAGGAGTCATTCTCTTTGGTCACAAAACCGAGATCTTTGAGTTCTCCAGCTTGTTTCACTTTATCTGCTTCTTTTTCGTCTTCTACTTGGATGTACGTCTTTAAATTTTTATTGTAAATTTTCTGTACTTTTACTCCTGCCTTATGCAGCATCTGCGCTATTTTCAATTTTAATGGAATTTTACTTCCCGTCGCTATCATGACGATGTTTTGGTTTCCCTTTGGAGTGACCCCAGAGTCTCTTCTGGGTTTTTTTCCAGAGGTCACCGTCTGCCATTCTTCTTCTTTTTCTCCAACCACTTCCTCTTCATCGTCGTTTCTTTTCTTCTTCGTTTTTTTGGTTTCATTCACTTCCATCGTGGTGTTTTCCATTTTATTGCTTTTGCCGTTCACGCGGTCTTGGAATTCGCGCAACAGTGTGAACAAAAAACAGTGTGGACAACCCCTCGCTTCACAGCGTTTGACGCACTCCCCGCACAAAGTGCACTATCCGTGCAACAATAAATATTTTTCACTTTTTCTCAAGCACTGGCACTGATTGTCAAAATCACATGGGACCACACATGTTGAGTTTATTGTCAAATTCATTTACAAACAATATTATTTTTGTTGTATCCCGTATTTATAACCGTTCGCGAGTAACCAGGCGAATAGCGTCCCGAATACGCAAGCGAAGTTGTACAACCTCACTCCACCGCTGTTGGCTTCCGACTGATAGGTAGGTATAGTAGTAGGTACTTACATATTATTACATTATATTCGAGTAAATAATCTACACTAAAATAATTACAAGATAAAAAGAACTTTTTACATACAACGTTTTTAAATTTTCTGTTGAATCATAGAAACTTGACTTGACTAGGTTAAACGATCAAAAAAATTTGTACTTGATAGAAATAATACTGAAATGTAATTTTACCTGCCATATTGATTTCCATAGTAACGCAAGCATATTAATAATTTAGTTGCTAGAACCCCAGACCCCTAGCAACCAATAATGGTATCGAAATAATTTTTCATACAAAACAAAATTAACTGAAAATGGATTCAATTCTACTTAAAGATGGCTAAAAGTATTTAAAAATGCATTGGCATCGTGTTGTGATATATTCTAAAAGTTTCAAATGTCTAGCTAGTCGGGAAGTTAGTTAAAAATCGATTACAAGATTTGTACCGGACAAAGAACCACCGGACAAATAAGAATACGAGCTAATAAAAACGTTGTAAAAAAACGTTGTAAATAAAAATAAATAATCTCCATAGTTTTATGAAAATCAATAGTGGTTTCGTTGGAAACGGGTGAAACCGGTACTGATCGTTATTCATTTATATGGATTTAAATATACTTATTGTATATTATTTGAATTAATAATAATTAATAACACATATATTTAAATGTATTCTAGGTAGGTACTGCGACTGATCACTTTATATTATTAATAACTGTATAATTGGTTTAATTTTGATATAATAAGAAACGAAAGAAATAAGTTTAAATTTTAATAAAATAATTGGTAAGGTAGAGTTTTATCACAATGTGGTACGGTACGATAGGTATCACCATTTAGTATTAAAACTTTGTATTTGGGAAGTAGGTGTATGATTTTCTAAGAGAATATTTATATTGTGGTACCTACTATGAATTCATTAATTTATAATATTGAAATCTAACTTCACAAACTATTTTATATTGTTGTATTGTATCGATTATTTATGTCGACAATATGTAAATCAATAGATCATTATAGAATCAGTAAAATATCTTCTGTTCTCACCTTTGGCATGCAGCATTTTAAGATGATCAACCGTTAGTTGAAGTATCTCCGCCTTCTCAAGCTTGGCAGACCCTTGCTTCTCCAGGGCTGATGGCACGAGCCTCTTCAGCTCTGTGAGGGAGCTGTTGATTCTGTCTCGACGCTTCTTTTCGATGACGCCGCGACGCTTTTTACGAGATTGCATTTGACAGGAGTCGGCGTCGCCTGGGGAGGTGCACCTGGAAATAATAATAATGTTTGATTACAATTGTATTGTTACACCGAGCCGTGTAATCACAGAGGAAAAGTTAACTTCATAAAATATTTAGTGTAGGTAATTAATTATAATTTTACCAGAACAGTCTTTTATTTGATTATTGCACTAACAACCTATATGTATTTTAATTATTATTTTTTGGTTTTAATGGCCAAGTCGAGCCCCGTTGCCATTTTTATGATGTTGCCAAATTGTGTATGTACAGTGTTTTAGTCAGGGATACCTATGTGTAGGTACTATAAAGAGGACAGAATTACATAGGTAATCGATTTATATTGTTGATGATCGTTTTCAATAGGTGTTTTTTTATAATTTTTATTATTGCAAATAATTATACTTATATATTATTATGATAATATATACTAAAGAAATCCATAATTTTATTTTCATTAAAATACATAACATATTTTTGTTTTTTAGTAAACTATTTGGATAATTATTCTAAGTTGTTTAATATTTAAACTGTGTTGTGGATTAATCAATTAAAATATTTTTTTCTAAAGTGAAAAATATATGAAAAAATAAACTATGAATTTTAATATTTTTAAGTAATATACAGATTGACTTATTAGTCAGTAGTTATTTGTATGGCAGCTATCTTGGTGCGACTTTGTAGTATTGAAAATGGTGAGGCAACCGAAATAACTATCGACTAATAAACCAATCTGTAGAAATTAATATAAACTATGATATTATCCTGTTTAGTAAATTTTAATTATAATAAAAATATACTAAATGACTCAATTTTTTTAACACATATAACTATATTTAGAAGTAGTAGGTACGATAAAAGATTTCATTAAACAAAAATAAATATAATTATTATTAAGATTATTAAAAAAATGTGCTTACTGGTCTTTGCTAGATTCTTCAGAAAATACATCATCACAGTCGTCACTTTCTGACATCGCTCTCTTTGACGGTCTTCTCGAAGTCGGTGGTGCCCAACCACCTCCTCCGCCACCCCCTGAGTATCCCCAATGAAGAGGTCCGGTGGCAGAAGTTGGGACACTTTCCATGCCTCCTCCGCCGAGGGTCTGGTACTCCATGGTGGCGTTGGGAGAATTCAATTCCGCCAAAGAATACAGAGGTTGAAAAGCCACCTTTTATAAAATTTCTTAAAACACTGTCACAATATTATTCAATTGACTTAAATAGAATATTTATTTTTGTTTGTGTGTTTTGAAATAAAATTGTTAACATGAAACACTTATCTATTGTCTATACACTTTTACACAATGTTTAAAACTGTCAGTTATTCAAACACGTTTATAATTCCGACGGTAAAGTTTTAGTGGAAAACACAAAATACTATACTGTTTTTTTATATGTATTTGTTCACACTGATCGACACTAACAATAAACTTTAGTATGTATTTAAGAAAAAGTGTAAAATTGTCAAAAGTTTAATTTAAAAATTCGAAGATAATTTTCACAAATTTTGACACTATATTTTTATAAGTAAGTATCTCGAAAGTCGTATTACTTTTATTGACGCGTTGTAAGTTTATTCAGTTGAAGGCGGTGGAAAATTGTAAATATAAACGTTTTCCACAAAAGCACTTGCCGGGAAACTCACTTGACAGTGCTGCAATTGTGAGGATGGGTAGGAAAAGCGGAAATATGCGTTGGGAGTGTGTCGCGGAGTGCGCCGGGCGGCGTGTTGACGCGTGTGCGCACGTCGGTCTAGTGAGGTGGCGGGCGGCCAACGTGCGCGGCTCTTCCTCCGAAGGACTAAAGGGGCTCCGCGGACCGCCCCTGTGGACCCGATGCAGGGTGCGGAGGGGGGTCACGCGGTTCATTCAACGTCGCGAATGAAAAGCGTAGTATCAAAGGCAGGGGTACAGTAACGAGGCTGGTGTCTCGTATCAATAACATTGCGAGTGACTTTCATCCGTGAATGGAACTGGAGCTTTGTCAACGATAGTGTTTTTCATGCCAGATCTATTACATAGATCATTTGGCATTTGGCGTTAAATCTAACTTTTTCAAATCAAGACTAGTTAATCTTTAAAAAAAAAACATGAGAACGCTAAGTACATATTTTTGATAATTGTTTACGTAGGTAAGTAAATTCAAAACCATGAAATTTGTTGTGTACAAAACAGTGGTATTTTAACCTATGCGTTAATCGCATTGAAGCTTGGTACATGAATTTGCTTAAGGCGTTTATTGCGATGATCGCACACTATAAAACACGTATTTCGTGAATGCTTCCATTTTTTATTTATTAAAAGAGTAATTTAATTACAATTATAATACCTAAAAAGCTCACATATTTTATGAAACGATTTTTAAGGGTCTCACCCTTTTCAGATGACTTTTTCCTCGATAAAAACGATAACTGCAATACTTATTTTAATGTGTATTATCAGTGACGTCTGTAGGCAAAGCGCTGCCTTTAAGCAGACTTAGAATGCCGCCCCCTTTCATTTTTAGTTACAAATTGTCTACAATTTGTTAGATACTTGCTTAACAATTTTATTATTTATTTTCAGCTATGTAAAACAGACAAATACACAAAAATGTACACAAATTGACGTACACACCATCTAATGAGAATTAGAGCATTTCAAGAAAACCTTCTTTCAAAGGTTTTATTTTAATGGACATTACAATACAACAAACTAAGGTGTCGATACTTTCTGATGAAGCAACCAAATCGTCTGCTTCAGAGAAAACCGCTATAGCTATCAAATGTTGTAATATTTATATTCGTTCCTTCATTCGCCATCCGTATGCAACGCATGACCTGCCTACCGTCATGGGAAGTCACTGCTTATTATTCTACTAAGTCTAGCATACCTTTGTCAAGCTGTGTTGGTAGTAATGTTAGTATTACTATTAAATTGATTATAAATCATCATTCATCACAATATTATACCATTGCAAAAATGATGCTACAATTCATTATTGGGTTAAAATCTACGTAGGTAATTAAACTTTATTTTTCTTGGATGAATCAGGTAAAAATTATTATAAAAAAGGAACCCTCAATAATTTATTATTATATAATATATTATGCAAGTAGCACTGATCAGGAATCGTCATAAAATTTTACCAATTGATAAACATAATTAATAATAAAAATGAGTTAACTAGTTCTACATAATGGCCAACTACACAACTGTCCTCTATTAATTCATCTATAACCTTATAACCTTATCTCCTCAGGATGCCATATTGAACCTTTGTCTCTCGCGTGAACAGCCCAAGGGTCGTGCGCATACAGGAGTTTCCTTAGTCTCCAATCAACATAGCCATAGCCTTTTCATCGATGTGTTCGGTGGTAATTATTTTTGGATCCCATGTTATACTCATTTAAATCGTAGCAATGTATATACATTTATATTGTATGGAGAGCTTTGGTGAAGTGTACACATTCCTCTACATTGCGTCTTATTTTCCTAGGTCACATATCGTAAATTACCTTTCAATATAATCCATTATTCCACGCACTCTCTCATAATTGGTCTACTCTTCGCTACCATGCATAACTACATATACTACTCTGCTTCTAACTAATTAACTCATTGATGTTCTGTGGTAGTATACAAGCCATGGGTTGCTTAGGGATGCCACATTTTAAAGAAAGAGCAAATAAATTATGGAATGCGAATAAAACAACTTTTGAGAGTTATGACAAACGTTTTAACTAACAAAACTTACTGCTTATGATCATGTTTTATTGATGTGTACCTACCCACTTCAGAATTTTAAAGATTTTCTTTTCATATTTGTATTAATTTAAGATTTACTTTGTGTCAGTCTATTATCAAATCAAATCAATTAAATCAAATTTATTTATTTTACATATAATGAACATAACAAATTATAAATTCAAAGCGTTCACGACATGACATAAAATAAGTGTTAATAATTTTAAAAATTAAAATACAGAGAATAAGTAATAAAATAAGAAAATAAATAAAATAAGTAACAAAATAAAAGGAGATGGAAGCACACAGAGTGAGTTTTGATAGACCCTATCTTAAAAACTTATAAAACAACGTCCACCTAAATTCACCTTCACGTAAGTGGAATATATCAATATCCGAAGCGATTTCATTAAACATGGTTACTGCCCTCTCAATTGGCATCACTAATGGCAGGTTAGTTCTGCACCGTAGGAGAACAAACAACGGATGCCCTCGATTCCTAAGGTTATTATCAGAGTCGGGTTTCTTTGAGATTTCACAAAGTGATCCAAGGATTAAATTTCACTATACCAAAGAAAGGTTACGTTAGGATAGCTGCTCTATGCATTAGTTTACTAATACTTACCAGAAGTTTTCATTTTACCTTAGTTCGTCTAAGATTACTGAGAGAAAATTGAGTAATAATTAAGGAAGTGGAGTGTGTAATTAATTTATTTGCAAATACATTATTTAGAGATGAAATTGGGAATGGGCAGCATTTAATTTTTTTTGCCGAGGTACGTCACTGAGTTAACTATTATCAAATATAGACTATCTGGACAAAATTAAGAATTAATTATGAAATGGTTGGTCTGCACTTGTCTGACAGACGTAGATCGTAGCCATCATTAGACGGGAGTAAAGTTCACAAACTTAACACAAGTCGTGCGGCGTGCTGGAGCGGACGCGGGACCAAGGCCGCGTGTGTCTCGCATATCCGGTGCCCCCTCCAAGTGCCGATCCAAGTGTCGGAAGTAAAACTGGGGCACTGGATCAAGACTTGCATAATGGAGTCTTAAGGGTGCACGAATGTCTTAACATCTCTTCTTGAATGAATATTATTACGTTCATCTTGACAGGCGGGAATTGGAAAAAAGATTTTTACAGTTCGACTTATTTCAATATTCCGAGAGTTTAATTTGTAATACTTACTTATCAATATTACAAAAATAGAATTTTAAATCCTACCGTAACTAGAAAGGACATAATGTTCTGTTATAAAATGCGGCGACCGATTATTCCATGAGGAGATTATCCCTGGATCTCAAAAGTTTTACAAATGCCAAAGCAAATAAATAAATTGTTTTTAGAATTCGGTACCTACAATATACCTATAGACTACTTTCTATGAACGGCAGAGGGTCAAGTCGCATCGCGACTTAATCTCGGAGAGTTATGTAGTAATAATATTGATAACAGGCATTTAATTTACTGTTAGTATCCGATCAAACACAGTTAATTTTTATCATAATTAAAACGTTCCACAAATTATGGTAGTAATACAAAGATATACGATTGATTTTTCAAATACAGGAAGGGGCTCGTGAGCATAACATGTGATACCTCATCCGAATCAAACCCAAATCGCATCGGTTACAGTTTAACTAGTGTTGCAGGTAGGGATTCCAATCCCGGGATCCCGAGCTATTTTCGCGATATCTATGAATCCCGGGATTGATAAACATAATCCCGAAACTTTCGGGATTGATTTTTTTATCATTTTTTATGGAAAATAAAATAAAAACGAAAATATAACAGAAAATATACTTTTAATAACAAATAACTACATTAGAAATAAACTGAGTTTCAATGAAGTTTGATTTATACCCATCTGTAAGTTGCCGATTCATTTTATTTTTTCACATAAATCAATAAAAATGAGAAAGATTGGAAAAAACAATGCTTCGCACGTTTAACAAAGTAACTCCACCATGATAGCATACGTTTTATGGCAGTTTCATATATGGCTGACTAATTAGATTTATGAAGGGGAAAGGCCATAAGTAGGTACACCATGATTATTTGCTTTACTATTTTAAATCTCGCTAATCCATTCATTAACTCTTTACTATCAAAAACAGCAATCTCATATTAAATTCACATTATTATTTATATTACAATATTATTTACTCCATTAAACTTATGTATTTCCAAGATTGAACGTAGATATACAATATTAACAATAAATGTCTCAAATAGTATAAATTATACTAGATTTATTTTTGACCGATTTTTTCAATGTTATTTGTAAATATAAAAATTTTATATTAACAATGGAAAAAATGCCAATCCCGGGACCAGTCCCGGGATTGTCAAATTGTAATCCCGAGATCAGAATTTTGGCTCGGGATTGGATTCCCTAGTTGCAGGGTTACAGTAACGGCCATTCTTCGACTGTCCAAATAGAAAAAGGTTTGAGGGTTTCGACGTCAAATCGGCGACACGAATGGCGCGTATTTTAAAATTTGTAAAAATAAAACGAGAATGTTTATGCTAAGTTATCCCCTTCATAATAATACTTTGGTTTGCAAGACTAACCGACGCATTATCATACTAGTGCCAATACCTACATATTATGTACGTATTATACTGGTTATTGAGCGTGCTAAATTTATTTTAAATATAATTTATGCATAGAGTCTCTTTATTAATATATACAAACGTGAGTTACGATTACAGATCAAATAATTACATATTATTCAATGGTATTGATGGTTTCTCACACTTTAATTTCATTACGTACAAATGGAATAATAAATCAATTCGTGGTAATTGTCAAGATGTAGGAATTATGTATCGAAAATTCTCTTGATTAAATTAATTTTACGAGTTAATGTAGATGTTAAATAGTCGCTTAGTATCAAACTTGCGCCACTGTAGCATATGGAAGGTATACTAAACTTCTCTAATTCTCCTCATATATTATAATTTTCTCCGAGTCTGGATCTGTACAATTATATTTTTATGCCTGTATGTATAAAATGAAAAATGACAATCGTGAATAATCTATGGATTTAAAAGCTTTCACTGAGCAGATTTGAGAAATTCAGTCTCATTTTTTTTAAGAAGACTAGACTTATTTTTTAGGTTACTTCTTTTTACCCTTTGTCGATATCTGCTGCTTAGGTGGAGCACAAGGCACATCGCTCGCAAGAATGGCTCGAAGAAAGGATAGGCCTGTAGTCAGTTCATGTCACATATTCACCTTAGATAATGATGAGAGGCTGCCTTATCGGTTCTGTCAAAATCATGACATCCATTATTCATCGCAAACCTCTGATTAATAATACGAGTCTTTGTAAAAGTAAGGTGCCATATTGTGTCGCCACCGTAAAAAGTCAGGTTACACGTAAATTGTACATAAAACATTTCACCGTGGCACAGTTCGCCGTGAGCTTTCTATTGGAAAGAGATGACCGTATACTATACGGTATCCAAATTTATATGAACATCCATTAAATTTTCATAGCTGATTTTGGTAAAATTCATGAATTCAAGAATAAAAACCTAAGCTAACGTAATAAATAATCCAGTATATCGGCTATTTTTAAAATTTGTTTTCTGCTGGCTTCCTGTAAAGTGTAAACTGACAAGAACCGTGTTTTATTTAGACATGAATTTTTATGTCAGTACTATACGACTCAAGGAGGTTGGACGGTCTTTAATATACGGCCATATATTTCCGATACAACATTTCACGGTGAAGTGTAATACAGAGAACTGCATATGTAAAAGTTTGCGGACACGACTGGGGACATCCTTCAGTCGTGAGAGAAGCAGATGACGGAGAGGCGTGAAGAGTCTTGATCGCTCAGAAGATCACGATGATGAAGGAACGACGACGAAGAAGAGATTTATGTATATTATAAAATATTATTCTAATAAACTGATAAGCACAGATGTAGGTTTCTTCAGTACCTATATTTGAAGGTTTTCATTGCCGTCCCAGTTCAAGAAATAGCTAACAACACACTACACACTTACAGGGGTAGAATATTAATATTTTTTCTCGAACCCTTATTGAAAACATTCGACAACTTCCGTATTTAACCAGTTCACCCTTTTGTGTGCGTTTTATCCTTGTATTTATTCGTTGTTTGTTCACATTATTTAAAAATATTCAAGAAATACTAACAGGAAACGCGATGTTGGTTTGAGATCGTCATTCATAGAAAGAGGGTTAAATTTGGATGATCGTTTGAAATGGGTTCGACGAAAACTCAATCGTGTCAATGCAGAATAACATCAGTCCATACCAATATTACACTAAGCTCGCAAACAAATTATAGAATGGTTTGTAAACTTTTGCTTCCATATATACCTACGTGCACAATCATTTGTTTGTAACTCAATGCACGTCCACACCTGTAAATATTGCTATCGAATTAAATGTAGTTTGGACAATCCACATCGTACGATTTTAACGTGCTTTAATCAACCCAAATTTGCACATGTTTCCACCCGCGGCCGAATACATTTAAAATGTTGTAAGTAATTTTTATACATATATTAGCAGTCGTTATACAATATTTATTTATTTATATGGACAGATAGTGGCCCACGTAGTCTAGTGTGTAAGGCACTAGCTTCTCATTCAGGGGGGGTCCGGGTACGATTCCCAGTGGCGTCTTTGGCATTAAGTACACTATAGGAATGGTATGACCACGTGGGAATGATCGCGCCAAAGGATACAGCGATGTACTGATTTCCGATAAATAGGGTTCGGAGGTGTAGTTTGTATGGACGGTGTTGAAATGCGGTCGCAAAAAGGTACAACGATTTATGCATGAAAATCGCGATAAGTATTTGCCGATCCTATCGTTTTGTAGCACCACAGTCTGGTAGCGACCTGCCTTTTTGGAATTAGTCCAGCTCACTAACGACTGATAAAATGTTTGTAACAATCTTATAATTAATACAAAATAATACTTAGTATTACCTTAATTGCAGCTAACTCCTAGTTATGAGATTACCAGAAATAGGCTCCGGCCTAATTCACGAAGGGTGGGTCAATTTAGTAGACGTAATAACCACCTTATTGCCAATTAGAATATGTAACTCGATTTCTAAACGAATCATCAATATAAGACGTTTTTTACAAATAATGGTTGTTAGCCATTCGCAATTGTATAATCTAGTGGGTCTGTGATTTGGATTAAATATATATTTATTAAAAAAATATCACGTGTTTGTTGCCAGAAGCATTCTAATCTATTCTACTGCGTGGTAAATAGGCAATCGATGAATTCAGTAATGATGTTAAACATTCACTAATCTTATTTGGTCATGAGAGTATACGATGCGATGCAACAGAGTCTGTTATACGGATGAAATGGCAATGGGCCGGCAAGTCACTCGCTGAAATATATTGTCGGATAAATAAATTATTCATTCAGTGGTAATTAGGCAGTGATGGACGATCACGGAGGGATCGTTCTAAAGCCCACTAGATTGACGAAGTTTGGCGAAAATACATGGCAGCGAAGGACCAAGAATTTCATAAAAAAATTAACAATATGTGTGTAATTGATTGTTAGTATCTAGCCAAAGAGTTAAAGGTAACTAATTAAAATATTGAAAACAAGTTCATTAAACCTATACAACAGGTGTTGTAAGGACATAATAACAATAATAATATGTCACATTATTCCATTTCCCGAAGTTCATTTTAGTACTTTCAATTTATTTCTCACGATATTCTTTAACATTTTTTTCTGAACCCACAGAAAAAGGTAACATTATTTTCATTTGAATGCGTGAATGGTAACGTAAGGTGTATTCCGTAAAATGTGCTTATTGTGAATAATTCTCACGATTCGTAGTAAAGTTGTAGATTGTTGTAACAAGTATGTAAAAGCATCTACCTGTATACATAGCAGATACTGACTCCTGTGGTATATTAATGTGCAAAAAAAGTGGAATGGACAGGTAAAGGGGTTGGTCTCCTGTGATGCTAGAAATAATATAACAAAGAATATTTCTTTCTTTATTATTTCGTTGTCTATTTTAATTTCGTTAGCAGGAAAGATACGACAATATGTGAATACAATTATTGGAGTGTATTTTGGCATTTGTAGATCAGTGGTTTTTTTATTTCGGCCGAGCCGGAAACAAAACATTACCTATTCATATTAATTTATTTAAAAATGTTTCCACAGCTATCGATTGGTTGAATTAATGTTCAATTCTGGTAAATAGTATCAAAATAAATCTGTAATAAACAATTTTAGGTATATTTATGTATTATGTTCTTTGTTCATGAATACCTACTGTTAAACACTATTTATTTCTACTATACAATGATTTTAATGCAAATCAAATAAGATATACATTTATATATTGTGTGTTAGTGTTTCTGAGGTTCCTCGAAATTGTGTACTTATATGTTTATATTATTGTACATTTTTTTTTAAATAAGTCAATACGAAATATTGTAGATGTAAACGAGAATAGATTTACCGCGTTAATTTCTTAAAAATATAATCAATTTTGACGCCTAAATTGTAATTGTCCACACCTTGGTCGCATTATTGGTTTCAATTCTATTATTGGTATCAAATAATATATGAGATAGGTATCAAGGGCAAACATCATCACTCGCGATTGTATTATGTATTAACGAAAAGCTGATAGAACTTGGTCGTGGGTCTGAAGAGAAGAAATAAAATATAAATGGATATTTTGAATTGATGAAGTCAGTACTGCGAAATGAGACGATTGATATATGCGGATAAAGGGGAGTAAATGCCCTATCGTCTCCTCTTATAAAAAAATAAATACAGTAATAGCTTTGTGATACAATAATTTTTATTATTGTTGCATCTAAATAAATATATTATATAATATTCTTTTTAACACTACAACAGATGATGAGGACTAATGACAGTAATGCAGTTGTAGAAGTGAAACGATCAAATAAACAGCCAGGCTTTGAGGTAATCACGCCATACAAATAGTGTGACCTCACCGAGGATCCCAAATGAGAAACTGGTGCCTTAGATTGTGAAAATTACGCCTTTGTTTGCTCATATTTTTCAAGAAAACCACCTCTACCAACATAATATAGTCAATGGTACAGCTAAACGTAGCAAGCGGATAGACCATCACGAGTTCCGCGGTTTCTTCAGAGCTCAAGAGCGCGAGAGGCTTAGGTCCAACCATCCCAATATTTATATGCCTGCGTAACAAGATGGTGCGGACGACACAAATGGACACTAACGATCCTAATAATCATTACCGTTAGGCAAAAGCGCATTCGATATTTACTTGCTGATGTGACAGGTAATAATAACTCGTAGTTGAGCATTCTTATTAATAGCTGCAGGTTAATGCTCACAATTAGATTGGAAGAGCGGAGTGTCTGGGTATGGAGTATATACCCGGAAAAGCGGGGGCTCATGAGGTAAACGCGGAAGTCAGTGGCACCTCCTAGAATTTTTCGAAATGGATCCCCCATACCATGTTTCTGGGTGCACGTCCGTCAGAGCTATATTCGTAGTTTGTGCGATCATCTGTGTGTCACTAGTTCCTCATATAAACTCCGAAGTCCTGTATGGGTGGATGACGATTAATAGTGGTACCTAATAAGATATACCCCAAATAAAACAGACTTACTTAGGTATAGTGGAACAAATTTACTTTAACCTAGAAATTGCGCAGATTTCGATTTATAGGGTAATTTTAAATATTGTTACATAATTATTATTATGAGGCCTATTGCATCGTTTTCTCTCGCTCGGTGTAGCTGTTACTATGTCATATTTTCAGTCAAAACGGTCGAAGTTCACGCTTACGTGATATGTTTAAAGGTACATGCTGATGTTTATCCAGTATCCAGTGTGTAAAGGATTTTTTTGATATGAGCTGCTATTGAATGTGAAGCTTTCATTTGTGTATCAAATAGGGAGGCTTAAGTAATCGTAAAAAAACTGCGGCATAAAAGATTAAGTGCCACAGAACAGTAGTTAAGTTAAAACCACCCTAGGCTTAAAATGTATATAATAAAAAAGGTAAAATCAGATAAACCTGCGTGGGAGACCAAAGCCTTCTCGGGGATTTACAAAAAGGTTTACTTGTTTGTTCTTTGATATTATCTGTCAACTTTTTTTGTATTCGGCACTTGATTCTCATTATTTGTCAACAAATAATAGAAAAAAAACAACAAAGAAAGCGCGCTACCTCAACAACTAACACAAAAAAGGTATATAAATATGTTGAGTTATTTCTTGTTATAAGTATTTTGGCTTTCAAAACAGATTAAAAACATGAGCAAAATATCAGTTATATCAGGTATGTCCAACTTCAAGTAGGATGTATTCTACTAGCCAACTAGGTAGTCGTTTCAAAACCGGCAGTAATCCAGTGTCAACCCCATTCATTTTACAACGTTTTTATTAGATCGTATTCTTATTTGTATGGTAGTTGTTTATCCGGTACAAATCTTGCAATCGATTTTTAACTAACTTTTCGACTAGCTAGACATTTGAAACTTTTAGAATATGGAACTCAAAATGACATTTCAGTATTCTATATTTGTTTGTTTGTTTGTTTTTTATTTACTTCATATCAAGTACAAGTTTGAGCATATAGAGCATAATAAATCAACAGAAAATTCAACCAGATAGTGATAGTGTTCATTCCTTAATTTGCCGCCCCTAAGCAACGTATGATCTGCCTACCCTCTTGAGATGACACTGAAGTGATCTACCACCTCCTATTGTCATTCTGAAACATAAATAAATGTATTGTATTTGAATAAGGATGCTGAGGCGAGATGCGTTATAAATGTTACCACCACGATGAAGTAATACCTAATCTCCCATTAGTCGTGAAAATGATTCAAATTCAAATGACAGTTTTGGGTATTCATCATAAATTTATTCTCCTACTGTGCAAAGAGCGAAATTACGTCTCAGTTTATAAAGCGGGATTTCACATATTACTATTTCTCTCAGTCCTGCTGTAGACCATAATTATTGATGCAATACGAATCAAGTATTCTTTAATTCGAAAACTACTTTGAAGTAAGCAGGTTAACGAAATAAAAATAGGAATTGTTAATGCTTCCTTTTCAAAATATCAATGAAATAATGTTATATTAGATACTTACAACATTATTAAATTTACTGAATGTACACGCTTTTTAAATTTTCACAACCCAATTGCTGTGCGATCGACGTATTGGGCATATCTGAGTTATATAATGTATAAGATACTAAACAAAAATCTAGATTTACCAAAGGCAAAAGTTTACATACTTTTAGATTATGTAGGTACATACGTATATATTTTATTAACAACAAGTCGTGATTTCTTGATAAACAAGATAAAACCGTGTAAAAGAGTAGGTACGTATTTATTTTTTATTTAATTTCTCAGAACACTTTTCAAATACCTAGATCTATTATAAATAATACTATTTTCTAGATTTTTACTAGATAAATAACGTTTGCATAACAGTATAAAATGAATACCTACATACGCAGTGGGTTGGTCGATACATGTGTAGTATACATGGTTCTCAGTGTAATATTCTTATTATAAAGATTGACTTGCACATTAAAAATGTAATAGAGAGTGTAAAATTGAATTAAAAATTAATAGTAATGCAAACAGATAAAATATATAATATTACTAGCTGACCCGGCAAACGTTGTTCTGCCATATAAATTATTTCTAGTGAATATTTTGGTTGTTAAATAAAAAATAACGAATGTATCGTAAGTGTGTGGGGATGGGATCTATGACAGAAAGAGGAATAGAGCGCTGTAGACGATGACCGCCGATAAAAACAAAAAAACATCAACCATTCATTTTCTCAATTCAAAATGAGTAATGATGTTCATAAATGAATTACCTCGTTGTTTAATGTTTATGCGATATCCGTCTTGTCCCTTCCAGAAAAATAGCGGATATTGGAGAGCGTCCTATGAACGGTGTGTGTCAGCAATGAACTCCAGATTATTGTTTCTTCTTCGAATCACGATTTCTCGCGTCGATGTGCGGTCGCCAACCATGATTCCAGCAATGTCGTCAACAACAGTCGCATTGAATCGACGTACGTGCTCTCCAGCTGGTGTTTTATCAGGATTGATGACAATAGCGTGATTGTCACTTCGCAATTCGTGCATGTGTGCTTTGAAGAATTTCAATAATTCATTGTGCTCATTCAACAGGGCGTCCAGTTCGCCGACGATGCGCCTGGCATTAGGCGAATTGAGGCTATTGTAGCCGCAACGTGCATCGACATTATTGATGTCTTCACCGCCGCGCCCATGAAGTAGATTTGTAAAAATGTATGTGGTTCGTTTGGCATTGGCAGCAATGAGCCTACTTTGTGGTATACTTGGCCTTTGATTTTGAACGTAGAATGGAATTGTTGACCAATTGCCGCAGTATTGTGAACTATTTCTGTTGCTCCAGACGAAGTCATTTAGAAGCATGAATTGAATGTGCGAATGGACTTCAGGAACAGGTTTGAATCTGGAACCGTGCCGATGAGCAAGCCGTTCAATGGTTCTGGTGGTATCTCAATTTCTGGTAGTTGCACTTTTCCTGATGCGCAACACATCCCGGCTGACTCATGTTTCGATCAGCACTTTCGGATGAGCGGAATATTCAATATCTGGCTCGTACTCGAATTCGAGACGAAGGAACGAAGCGGATATAAATGTTCGATGTACTTGTTGGCGTTGTCGGTCATTTGCTCTACGTGTGTTAACTACGAACCGGCGCGCTTGGCTCCGTTCCAATTGTCGTTGTTGATTTTGTTCAGCTCGTGTCTCTTGTGATTGAGATGCACGCAATTGCGACATGCTTACACGCACGTTTTTGTTATCTTGTTGGATTTGTTCGTCTGTTCTTTCTGCTCTACTATTTTGCATGTTTGTTGCTTTGTTTGTTCTACGGCCAAAATGGCTCCCCCTTGCGTCTTGCTGGCATTGTGCACTGTAATACACGCACATAAAAATAGATAAATAAAATAAATCGTACAAAATTTTGCACGCACTGCGTTGTGGTATTCCGAATGAAATGTCAAAATGACGCGACGCTTCTCTTGAATTCTTCTCGGACGTAGCGCCATCTGTCATTCAACAACATAAATAATTTCGTTCTATTTGAAATACGAACGACGGTTAAATTTGTTCATATAAAAATAATAAAATCGCGATTAAAAAATGGGAGGGTAAGGATAGGAAAGTGAAAATTTGGGGTTATAGGTATTTTTTTATGCCAAATAATAAAAAAAATACAAAAAAAAAATTGTCAAAAAAATAAAAGAATTTTTTTCTGGATAGAGATACCTTAATCACCTAGCGGTATGAAATATACTTGTTGACCTATTCTCATACCTAACAAATATACATTTAAAAAAATCATAAAAATCGGTCGAGCCATTTCGGAGGAGTTCGACCACAAACATCGTGACACGAGATTTTTATATATATAGAGATAGACCAGTGTATCTTTTGAATTACGCGCTTCTGTTCCGATCTCATGCATATTTTTCATACAAGATGGCATTTTTCTTTAAATCCTTAACGCCGTCTATACCCATTTTGAATAGATTGTTTTTATTAATCAATGTTGGTAATTAAATTCAGAGCTTGAAACCGATGAAGTGAATCCTCGTAAAGCTTTCCTCCCATATATGAATAAATTTATTACATTTCGGAGTCGAAGGTACTAACTACCAATACTTATAATCAGAGCGTTGGAGCGGAGCTCGGAGCAGGAGCACGGAGCAATGGAGCAATGGGGTTTTACCCGGAACAGTAGTGGAGCCGGAGTACCGAACATTTATAGTGCTCCACTGCTCCGGATGTTTTTTTATTACCAAATTTTCGTCCTAAAATCAAATGAAAATATTATTGTGACATTATAATATAATAATAATACGCTAACGCTGGCGAGTGAAAAATAACCTCCATTTTTAACAGAAGAGGCAGATAATGAAAGACGATTTGCTGTTAAAAATTTTGTTTGATAGAAATAATAACGAAAAGGACGAATAATATAGGTACCTACCTTATTTTTAAATTTTTTAAACATTTGTACACATATTATACTACCTACATATTAATCTGGAGCGGAGCGGGAGCAAGTATTAGGTCCCGGAGCAACTCAAAAAAGGGTCCGCTCAAACCCTCTGCTTATTATAGTGAAAGGCACTACCTACTATTATAGTAAAATAATTACACCTTCTATATTTGGCGGTAGATGAGGTGGAGGAGATAAAGTCATTGTTACTTGTAGGCTTCGAGGAGATAGTTTATTGATCGATATAAGAATACAATAATAAAGATGGGCGCGTGAAATTATAATCGCGGATAATGATGTGCTGGTGAGATCGATGTGATCAAGAGATTGATTATATTAATGAACTGAGACTTGATTCGAGTTCAATGACAGTTGACTATGTCGAGTGAAGGACTCGTGACGATAGTAGTGCATCGTGTGACGGACTCGATTTGTGAGTGAGGATTCATGGATTGTCCTTCCAATTTACACAAATGCAGTAAACATATTACAAAAGATATTGTCGCAATTAACAAATCATAACAGACCCTACTGATCTAGTTATGATTGTGGAAATGCTGACGATCGTTATCGCCAACAAATTATTGACAACAAAACATACATATTAATGCGTGTCACTCAATTCAGTGGTATGATCGCTACATATATGAGGGGGTCAGAAGCATAGGCAGCTTTCTGACAAAAAATGACTTTTTAACCTATGAATGCAGAATCATAAAGCTAAAAATTCTACACGTTGTGAGCTGATGTTTTACTAACAAACTTGGCTTTCTACCATAGAAAATCGTTGTTAAAAATTAGCTTCAGAAGCAAACCCAGCTTTCTTCACTCTAAATGTTTCGTCCCATACAAAAAGTCACGTGACAAAATGGCGGCTCAGTACATTTTGGCGGTTGCCGCGCGAGTTTTCGCTACGGCTTATAATCGTGATTATTGTGCTAAAATTGTGAATCAAAGTGTTAAATTACAAAATTTTGAAAGATGGAGAGTCACCCTTTGGAAATAGCTTCAAATAAAGCTAGGAAACGTTCAAGATGTCCAGAAAACTGGAAGAGAAATATGACTAAAATTTCGAGGTATGTAACTGTCACTTGACCAATAAGACAAGCATCAAAACTTTTTTAGAACAATGTAATTCTTACAATTTTTTTCTTTAAGGTACTGTCCTAAGGAAATGCCGATTGCGCCGACATGCAACCACAACCAAAAGTCATTAAAATGTGCCAATTTAAAGATGAAGGATAGTACGATATGAAACTAATTTTAAATATTATTAACTGTTTTTAATTTAAGGCTATACTTCAGTTGAGGCATGGTCTAAAAAGATCCTGGCTAGGCGATGCGCGGATTTTGCAAACGACGCGTGCCGAACGAAATATAATTTGACATAAAAATCCAACATGCGTCCATTAATATTATGTTTATTGTTATAAAACTAATAATAATAGTATATTCATTGACATCTTTTCTTTTTTAAGTACTTAAAAACATTAGGAATATTTTCATCCGACGCCGTGACAAAACAAATCGACGTGCAGACACCTCGACTATCGGTCAGTCTCCGAATGGCAATGCGGCCGAAACTATGTCCTACATAGTCTTGAAAATTATCAACCGTTTCACTTATGTACGCTCTTAATATCATTGTTTACCAAATGTATGTATTATGTTATAGGAATAATTATTACTGTAACATGTTTTTTCTTTAAGAATATTTTTATTTCATAGTTCATAGGCTAGACATTAATTAACATTCTGGCAATTTATTGTAATCATTATTATATAAACTGAAGTAAAACACTGTTTTGTGTCTACCACTGTCATGTATTTTATCACAAGTATATTGAATGCTTACGCATACAAACCGATGCTTATTTTCATGTGTAATGCAAACAAAAAATCCTTTCCATTGTAAGTAATATTATTAGGTATATCTTATAATGAGAAATAAATGACTTTAATAAATTTGTTTTTTTTGTGCACGTAAAGATTTTTTTCATTTATTCAAGTTACAATGTTTGTCTTTGAGTATTTTTACAATAAAAAACATGGCCGACAAGTTAAAATCTAAGAAGCAAACATGGCTTTCTTTCATGTTGTCAAAAGCAAAGTCAGACTTCTTGATGGGTGAGAAGCAAATGCAGCCTTCTTGATATTTATTATGCATATATCTTAAACATGTAATAAAATTAATGAGTTTTAAAAGTTAAATTGACTTTGAAACACAATATTCCACTATAATGTATAGCTCACATAAATTAAATTAAATTGTAAGACTTCTTATCAGTTTTTGACGTTTTACTCAAAACTACCCACGTGGTAGAAAGCTGCCTTTGCTTTTGGGCACCTCATATATTTTAATCGTATCTAGGTATTTAAAAAATAATATCATAAATTCGTATTAAAAATATCTGCCTACTTATTAATTTATCATAATATTCAAACGAGGTCGTCTAATATAAAGACAACATTGATTTTTTTTATCATTTATAGTGGATAACATTGTTTTTTTTTCTTTTAGAAAGGGGTACGGCTAAAGTACGGTATAGTTGTATTTCATGTTTCATATTGTAAATGTAAACACTCTCTCGCGCTCTATACATTGCTGTACTAGCTGAAAGCTGAGGTGGGGTGTTATAATACAATTTATTATTGCTTTGAAACGTCAAACCGAGATGTGAAATCTATTGGGAGTTTGACTAATCGAGATTTTTATCGAAATTTGAATAATATAATGTTACTTTAATGATCTTATTTGTCAATTGTTGATAAAAAAATTCGTGCCCTAAATAAAATATGTATTATTATTTATGTAAGTATATAAATATATATTTTTAAATATGACTGTTTGTACATGATACGCATAATTTAACGAACGGTATCGGTTTTTTACGATTAGACTGATTAAACGGTTAGAGCACAGGTTCCCAACCTTTTCCGGGTGGCGACCCCTTTATATAAAAGCCATGTGACCCGCGACCCCGATGCAATTGAAAAAGGCATTTTTAATAAGGTAATAAAAAAAACAACGAAAAAAGGTTTTTTTTTGTATAATTTTATTTAAAATTATGTTTAATAATTAATTTAATGCGATGATTGAAATTGCACTTTGTTAACGCCAACCTCATGTCATTCTCAACATTTAATTTATTTCTTTCTTTTGTTTTTAAACGAATAAGAGTTGAAAATCCACTCTCGCAAAGATATGTAGATACAAATGGAACTAAAACTTGAATGGCAAGCATCGTCATATTTGGGTATGAGTGATACATACCACACCAGAATTGTGTGAGAAATTTTTCATTAAACAAGTTACGTGCCGAGGATCATTCCGCAAATCCAAGAATTCATCTTGTAATTCATCGGAAATTCTGGCTATATCAAGGGAAGCAGAGAATGGATTTCGTATGAATGTAGTTTCTTCTTCTTTCAGCTCATGGAAGTAACGCTGAAGTTCGTTTTCAAGAGATTCGAGATGCCCAGTAATCTCCTCCTTCAAATTTTCATTTATTTCACCTCCAGATTCATCTACCACACTGCAGAGTTTCATAAACATGGTAATGTTTCCAAGATTTTTTTTCTTCGCCAGTTTTGGCGAAACTCTCAACACATGTTTCAACCAACTGTGACGGAATAGCGTACCTAGATTACACTTATTTAAATTTAAAAAAATATATATGAAATTATTGAAACTTCAAGACACCATTAAAAATAAAAATTGCATTATAGTGAATATTTTTTTAGTTGACTGTATAAGTTGGCGACCCCACAGACAAATCCGTCGCGACCCATAGGTTGGGAGCCCGTGGGTTAGAGGGACACTGGCATCTGATACAAAAACAAACCATTTTCGCAGATATTTTTAAGACATGATATAGAAAGCAATGATAATAATAAATGTTCAAACGTATCTACTACTACTACTACTGGCCCGGGTCATTTAAGATTTTATGAAAGAAGATCCTGCTGGTAATTCGTGTAAATACTTGTGCTGGTTGAAAATCATGGCAATGATTTGAACGCATTGATCACCAAGATAGAGAATAAACTTTCGCGCTCCATCCCGCAAAAATGTTCCGGATCGGCGAGACGGCGTTATCCGGCCTTACTAAACTACTAATAATTAAGTAATGCTCTATATGGCCAATCTACAAGATTGATGGATTATATTTTCTTCACATGACCTAACCCGCGGGTGGTGAACATTTTAAGGCGTCCCTCGTAACCCAGTGCGTAAGGCTCTAAGGGTTTGAATCCCGGTGAGATCAAAATATAGTTATGTGATTTTCTCAAATCCTGGGTTTTTGTGATTGTTTTACTTCTATAACTAAATACAGTACTGTTTCAGTAAACTACAGTCTCGGCCTCATGCCTCATAGCCTATTGTAGTGTTAAAAATAATATATATTACATTATGCTTATTGTTATTTTTATTTAATAAATCAAATAAAAAAACACTATGTGCAATAAAACTAAAAACATATATTTAAAAAAATCGGTGGCATCCAAATGTCAGCATTTTTAGCTACAATCAAGCGCCTTTTCTTTAAGTTTTCAGTGATAAGTAAAATATCTAAAAAAAAAAGCTTTCCTCCCTCATAACTTTGTTTTACGTCGGAACGGTTTTCATCCAGTTTACCTCGTCCAGAACCAGCTTCATCAGTTTTAGTTTTCATTATGAAAAGATCAGCTTTTTACCCAAATATGCGTCCAGAATCAGAGTCGATTATTTACCTTCACCGTGCTACGTATTATCGGCGACCTTTAAAATTCCGGGACGTTTTGCATGTTCCTAGTTGACGTTCTATAGTTCTATTTCGTGCCAATCATAAAACGTGTGTCTACTTACCTACTCTGGAGTTTACAAACAGAAACAATATAGGTATAATTGGTAATTATAGTCAAATTTTTAAAGCACGTCACTTGCCAAAACGAATATTCTATTTCTCGTTCACAAATAATATTATATTTCTATGAGGTGTTTTCTAATTATGTATGTCCAATAAAGAATGTTACATTTTTAAATCTTGCGAAATATTCGTTGGATAAAAAATACTTTATTAAATTATTAGCAAGTGCAAGTACGTTATATCAAACATTTTGAGAGATCCTGGCACCGGTTAGTAATTAAGGTTATTTATTATCACTTAATACTATGATTTAAAATACAAAGGCCAATTGCTAAATAATAACAAAATTTAGAAAGTGCTTTAGTGAGAATTGAAAAAACACTAGCATACTTCGTCGCAATTAGATAGGATAGGATAGTGGCTATCGCACATGGGCGCGAATCCCAGGGGCGCGGATACGAACCTTCAGAGTGATGTATTTTTTTCAAAAAGATTTTTTCTAGTGGTTATATATTTCTCTGAGGTGCTTCCAAATAATTTATATTCAATAAAGAATGTTACATTCTTAAATCTTGTAAATTACTAGTTGAATAAAAACATAGTTTATAATACTATAGGTGCTTTCAAATAATATAAATAGTAGGTATGTATCTCATTTTTTACATGCGTAACTATTATGTAAAACAATCCGTGGAGGTAAAGTGACAATGATATTTTTTGTATTTGTGATGTGACAAGCTATATTGTGGGTATTAAAACAACAATTAAGGCCATTGGACCCGTTTTTTCCTGTCTTCTCAGAATCGTGGAAATGGCAAGGACGTTTAACACGAATTGACACATAATAAACACTTTATTTATTTAAAACCTAATAAATAATATTCAAATAACACTTTTTGTGTCATTAAAATTTTCTGATTCGCTTTACTTTTTAAAATAAATGACAAATAGTCGGTCCTGTTTTCGAAATTGGCCAAAACGACTGTCACGCCACAGTGAATTTTTGAACTTAATAATAGTTTTGCAGGTATATATTGTATGAAAGAAATGGGTAAAACAATACATTTCATTGATTAACTCACGTACTTTTTTTAATTTCAGAAAAATAAAGATTTTAAAGCCATTTTAGTTTGAGTATACATCAGCCAATTTTGAATGATTTTTTCTCACAAAATAATATATACTGCACAATAAAAATATTTTTTTATTATAATATAACATTTCCGTAATACTATAAATAATAATTAACAATGAAAAAATAAATAAAACCCTATAAATTCGGTACAATTAGTGACGCTATATTACCAAAACACGTCGTACGTTTTCATGTATTTATCCTATTTTCAGACAATTTAGATATATAATTATTTTGCAAAATTAACAAAAAGAGACCATTTGATCGATTAATCCATATAGTTTTTCTAATTTCTCATTTCTAACCTTAGTAGGCTTCTTAATTTCAACGGGTGAGGACGTCTTTTTTTTCCAAAATTTTATCCGTCGCGAACAGTATTTTAACTCATAGAAAAATGACCTTTACTCGCATTGCAGTAACAATCAAATTGGCAAGACCACATGACGTAGACCAGGTGTTATAATTTGTGTTGACAAATCAAACATCATAAAATACCAGTGAATGTCAAACTGAGAAAAATGTAGTTATATTATATTATTTATTATCTTGTAATACAAATGGTTGCAGCATGTGAGATATTGTAAGATAATTGAATCTTATAACCACGATGGCTACAAAGAAGCCCTAAAGGTATTCGTTCGGTGCAACATTTATAAAAAAAATATTTTGGACTTGAGCAGTTTAGATAAAATATAGGTGGACTTTAATTATTTTGATAAATACCTACTTGGTTGGGCTTTAAACGATTTGAAAAACTTTGCATGTACTTAATACAGTTTTTATGTACCTGGGTCGCCATGTTTTGTTATTTTCAAAGGGACGTATACAGGAGTATGTTTATTGGCATTATCAATAGAAACAAAATAATATTATTTTTCAAGGTCTATTTATTATCGATCTTAAGTGGTTTATGTCACAAATAGTAAATTTGTAGAAAATTTAAAGTAAAATACGTTTTCGAATGCTGTCATAGTAATGGCCACTGAAACATGTGTCATAATTTTCCTAATCGTCAAAATAATAATAAAATAAGTGTTTTGGGGCACAAAATCACGTATATGTTTTATGATGTACTTATGTATTTTTCAGATGGTTTGTGGTAAAATATTTTTTTTTCATACTGCCACAATTCAACTATTCATAATTAATTGTTTGTTAAATTTTTCATTGTGCACTTTGACTTAACAGGTAGGTGATAAAGTTTTTACCTTACTTTATTGTATTAATTTATTGTTAAGTGAGAATTAGCTGCTTTCGTTGTCAGTGTATATTTGAGGAGTGCGCATCCTGACGATGTCAAAAGGCGAAACCAGGATCGCATAAAACGACTCAAATGAAATAGTACAAAACTTTAAGAATTTAATATATTTAATGCCGAGTTGAATTGAATGGAATCACCTTAGGCATTTATTAGTAATTATTTAACTCAAGTAAAACATATATTGAGGTAAGAACCTATTTCATTGAATAATAAAAACAATATTACTCTTCACATCACAAGTGACAAGATTTATATGAATTGTGTATTGCCTGAACTCGTTGATCCTAGACTAACACGGTCGATGGATATAAGAAACCCTCAATATAATAATTATCAAGTTAACAATTAATATCTATCAATATAATAATATCAATTATCAATTAATAGCTATCAATAGAAAAGAAAATAAAATTATAAAAAAAAACAATTTATAATAGTTATTCTAATACATTGCATACCGTTAAACCAATACACTAATTAAGGAACCAATTATTAATTTTCTATACACTAATGTTCCGAAATCCTCCGCGGCGACCAAAACGTACTGCCGTCAAATACATGCTATTATAATAATTGTTTCTTAAATCATAATTGTTGTGTACTAAATTTTAAAAAAAAAAACGTTCCTCGACAAATATTCATTGAATTGCTTTCTTTTATGAGTCATTTTTTTATAATTTAATAAAAACGCAATAATAACAGAAATCTTTCATGCCATCTTGTGAATGTTTTAAACTTATAATTTGTAATGTTAGCTTATGAAAATGAATAAAATTATATTTGTTTACACTTTCGTGTTTTTTAGTATTAGATTTTTTTTTGAAAAATATTTGCACTGAATTTGAACCTAAATATGATAGGTTCAAGAAAAGGTGTCACTTCACAAATTCAGCATATCAATAATATGAGGTTCTTATTTAGAGATCTACTATTTTTATTCTTATAATTTATTCTACCGACTACAAAAATGTTTATAAAATTTGTTAGGAAAAAAATATTATTAATTCAACACTTTTAAAACCTCTGATTTCGTATCTACTTCGCGAGAAGCCGAGCGAAGCGATTTTTGTTTTTTTACGCTTCGAGCATTGTTATTTTTCATGGCGCTTACGTCAAATTTGATTCTTGCGAATAAACCCATACGCCTTAATAATAAACGCCATTTAATTACTTTTGAGTAAATGTATGTTATAACAAAAACTCCAATATGTAATAAAAATATACGATAGTGAAACACACACATTTATAATTAATATTAGTCCCCCCGAAAATTATAACTTATACGCCGCTGCATTTTATAACTTTACTAAAGGTAGTAAGGTACCTAGCTAATAAATTTAATACATTCGATATCATATCTCTTTCCCACGCTCGTTTCCGTATTCGACGGGGAGTGGGGACTGTAGATAAACTTATTCAGTCCTGTATGATTGTTTCCGAATAGTGCGCGGCTCTCCCCCACCTCAAAATTGTTCGCCACCCTTTTTATAATAAATGGATCAAATGAATGCGACACATTATTGTATATTGTTGTTAGTTTTATCTTTGCAAAGATGGGGGAGGCGATGATAGCGTTTGTTTAATTTTCCCACGATTGACCGGTGTTCGTAATTATTTAATACCACCTATATTGGCGTCACTTTTGATAAGGTTATCTTCGTACGGAAGGTCATTAGAAACATCGATATTATTATGACGTTGTTTCAATAGAAACAAACTGTATTTTTTATTAGTAAGTACCTAGATATGACAAAAAATATATACTTAAGGTGTACTGTTTAAGAAAAGAGATTTTTACATTTGTATATATATTTGAACGTGTACCGTTTAAAAAAAGTGATTTTTTCCGGTTACGCACATATTCAAACACGCTACTCCCTATTTCATTTATTGTTTGTCAATTTATGGCTACGGCCGTATGTTGTAGCTTAACCACTGGGAAATGCCAATAGAAATGGCGTATTTCAAAAAAATACTACCTTATTCATAGGTCAATAATTATTATAAAACAATCATTATTCGTAAGATGTTTATCACATTTAAGTGGTCAAAGACATAGCTTATAATACGTTTCTTGAGAATTATCTTCAAATGTGTTAATCGTGCCCATTTTTTGAATAATAAAATGCCTAATTCTTGTCAAATTTGGGATCATAGAGATTATAAAATATATTTTTTTATCGTAAATATCCCACTAAATATATTATGTTCACATTAATTTTACTAATGGTTTTATAAATGCGTTTAAAAATTAATAACTCTAAAAAATCTAAACACCATTGCACATGGATGTACTGAAATATGACTATAAATTCTAAAACATTAGATCGAGAGGTTTAAAAGAATACTATTATATTTCCTAAAAATACAGTCATCAAATGTTTTAAATAAATATAAAGGATGATAAGGCTTCAAAATTTTATAAATAGATTATCTACAACGTTTAAGGAATGTCCAGGATCATGCTCTGAAAATATCATAAAATCTCCATTTGACCTACGCGGCCGCACGTGGGCCGCTGCGGAATTTTGGCCCAAATAAGCGAATTCCAAATTAAAAAAAATGAATACGTATTTAAATCATTAAATTATTTGTACAACCTTACATATTTTTTTTATCTTTCGATTATATTGTTTAACTGGTTTAACATAATATTTGTATAGTGATCTTAAATTCTCTGTCCCAATTAAACGATGTAAATTGCACGTATTACATAAATAATTTCAACGTAGCACAGTTAGCCGTAAGCTTCCTAATCGGAAAGAGATGAAAAATACGCGTTGTTCGTGGAGCATTGCAGACAATAATGTAATTTTTTATTAGATCCAAACCTAACCTAACCTTATAAATAATCCAGTATATCGGCTATTTCAAAATTTGTTTGCCGCTAGCTTCCTGTATACCGACAAGAACCGTGTTTTATTTAGACATGAATTTTATCTCAGTACTATTCGACCCAGAGGTTGGACGGCCTCTAATATACGACCATACATTTCCGTTACAACATTTCACGGTGAAGTGTGATATGGCGAACTGCATACGTACAAATTTCCGGTCACGATGTAAATTTCTTTTAGTTCCTCGGTTTGGTTTACGTTCCTTGAGATTTGGCCTAAATAAGCAGCTGACCTAATAACCGGTGGCTCAATTAATCGGAATCGTATGTAGAAAGGTAAAGGGCTGTTTGTTAATTGAATTTGCTTTTATTTAATTTAAATTAATTATAAAAATAAATGATACATAATAAAACTGAATTAAATTCTACAAAAATATTTTGAAGTCAATTGCATCGATGTAGGTCAGTGTTGACTCAAAATGTGGAACCCGTACCTACCCCTTTCGCGAAAGATTTGAATGAGTACGCTTGTAACAGTTTAAGTATATGATTATAGTTACCTAGTATTTCTATAATATTTTTCATCAGAATAGTAGGTACTTACGATAGTCAGTAGGTATGTATAAATTGTATAAAATAAGTACAATTATTCGAAATATATGTCATATTAAAAAATTATACTTCTTCTTCCACGGCGCTACATCCCGGGGTGGGATTTGGCCTCCTCCACAACCGCTCTCCAGTCACTCCGGTCTCTCGCCACACTTCTCCAGTTACCGGGTCTACCTATATGAAGCCAGTCCACTTCTACGGCGTCAGCCCATTTCCTTCTTGGACGGCCTCTGGATCTCTTCCATTGGGGTAGCCACTTGATCATGATCCTTGGCGCTCTAGCTTCAGTCATTCTCTCCACATGTCCCGCCCATCGTAGTCTTTGGGACTTACAGTATCTTATGATTGTTTGCTGTTCAATCAGCTCTTCCAACTCGTGGTTCATTTTTATTCTGTAGTTCCCATTTTCCAACGTGGGTCCAAAGATTTTGCGGAGTATTTTGCGCTCGAACACAGCTAATTTGTTTTCCTCGTTTTGAGTTAAGCACCAAGTCTCACAGCCATAAGTGATCACTGGCCTTATAATTGTTTTATATATTAGAAGTTTACTTCTTCGGCCTAGAATTTTCGACCCCACCAGTCGCTTGCAAGCATGCCAGCATTTATTCCCGGAGATAAGGCGGATTTTTATCTCCTCTGCTGTCTTATTTTGGGTATTTAGGATGGATTCGAGATACGTGAACTTGTCCACCCCTTCATATGCATGCTGTCATATGTATATATTCTTGCAGCGGTACCTGATCGCGTGTGCTGACCATATACTAAGTTTTTGACTGGTTTATATGCAGCCCAGCGTTTTCTGCTTTTATTTTCATAGTGCTACCATGGTCGATCATCATCTGTTTGGATCTGCTTGTAATTACTATGTCGTCAGCACAAGCGCACATCTGCGTTGTATTGTTATCTACCCATCCTCTTCTGTTGGTTTCACGAGCTATGGATTCCACCACAAGGTAAAATACCATAGTGGATAGCGCATCCCCTTGTCTCAAACCTGATTCGATTTTGAAGCTTTCAGTTTGCTCATTTTGCACACTGACAACTGTTTGAGTATCCGTCAGTGTGGTCTTTATTAGCCTTACTAGTTTTAAGGGAATTTCCAGTATTTTTAGGCTTTGCAGCATCTTATCCCTGTTCACGCTGTCGAAAGCTTGTTTAAAATCAATAAACAGGTGGTGGAGTGTCAAGTTGTATTCGTGCGCTTTCTCCATAGTTTGCCTCATGAGATGGATGTGATCTATGGTGGATCTATTTGGCCGGAAGCCGCATTGGTATTCTCCCAGGATTTCCTCACCATAGATCATTAACCTGCTATACAGTACAGATGAAAAAACTTTATAAGCTGCGTTTAGAATTGTGATCCCTCTGTAGTTATCCCACATTGTTTTGTCTCCCTTTTTCAGAATAGGCACGATTATACCCATCTTCCATTCCTCAGGTAAAATTTATTTTTCCCAAATATTGAGAATTATCTTGTGGATATTTGCTTCCCGTGTTGGGCCACCACTCTTTATCAGCTCGGCTGTTATCCTGTCGGTTACAGGTGCTTTATTCTTTTTCAGCGTTCTTAATGCTCTTCTTACTTCAGGCAGAGTAGGTTCATCAATAAATTCCTCAGCAGTGTGGTACAATACTTCTTCCGTTTCCTCATGATTATTACTATTTAAAAGTGTTGTGAAATAGCCTTTCCATCTTTCCATAATGTCCTCCTTT
The DNA here is from genome assembly GCF_057557595.1 of Rhyacophila brunnea. Taxonomy (NCBI): domain Eukaryota; kingdom Metazoa; phylum Arthropoda; class Insecta; order Trichoptera; family Rhyacophilidae; genus Rhyacophila; species Rhyacophila brunnea. The sequence continues at coordinate 45,394,907 of NW_028232859.1, forward strand.
TCGATCAGCATTTGTCCTTCACTATCCTTAGAGGAGTTTAATCTGGGTTGATAGGATTTCGTTAGAGTCTTGTAAATTTTCTGGGATCATTGTTTCTTCTTTGATATTCCATGTCTTGGAGTATTCTCTTGAGCATCATTCGCCTTTTCTCTCGACAGAGCTTTGTTACAGTTTTTCTCTTTTCTTTATAAGTTTCGTAATTTTGGCGCGTTTCCCTTTGTAGGCATTTCTTCCTTGCTTCATTTTTTTTAAACAGTGCTTGCCTGCAATCATCATCACACCATCCTGCATCTATTTTTGCTTTATTTTCCCCCAGAATTTCTGTGACACACGTGATAATACAGTTTTTTGTATTTTCCACATTCACATCATCGGTTATTAAAGTAATTTTTAAGTTTGTTTCTATAGATTCCTGGTATTTATCCAAAATTTTTTCATCTCTCAATTTTTCAGCTTTCAAAAATAATTATACAGCGTATACCTATACCTACGTAATTCACGCTTAAAAACAAATCTTACATTTTGAATCATATAATAATTTTTTCAAGTGATAACCACCGCTCGAAATCTAAAATTTTACAAAAAATAATTTGCCGAAAATATTAACATGGTTACCTATTTAATTTATGTATAGTTTATAAAACACAAGTGTATTAGATGTTTTGTTATTTACCTTATGTAGTTCAAATAGTTATTTTTTCCACGAGGCGGAGCGATAATTCTGGGAATTTCATGAGCCGGAACGGCCCTCCGGTGCGCTCTGGTCTATTTCGAGCCCTGGTGATAACTGGTCACAAGACCTAAAAGAGTCTTATTATTCATCGACAACAGTGAAGTGCGTTTGTCAGTAAAATCTATGTTCTGTTACTCTACGGTGGGTTCTATCACGTTTTAAGCTTTGGGAAACACTGGTTTAATCGAATACAATAATAGCAAAAAATATCGTGATAAACGTGATATAAGTAATATTTTAACTTTATGCTTTATTTATATAATAATTATCTGATAATATCATAACGTTCTTGAAGTGAAGTTATTACGAATGGGTTGTATTATATTATTTTATTGTCTAGTGTAAATACCTAGTCTTCCCAGTTTGTTAGTTTCAGCGATGGGATGTTCACTGAAAAGCTCTCTCTTGACCTACTTACATAAACTTTATAGTCTATCATTAATTACAAAAATATGAAAATATGTTTCCCAACCTTATTTCTGCCAAGCCCCACTTCAACGCTTCAAAAATCTCCACCTATCAAATTTATATAGTTACCTAACGAATTCTGAAAAAAAAATGAATTGCTTCAAATACCAAAAAGCACATAGGCAATACTATTTCTAATTCAACTTTTGTAAGTAAATAATATGTATATTACGTTACATGTAGAACTTGGAAGAAAATTAGTGCGATCCTTGTACTACGCTTCGTCTTCAAATGATTTTCAAGATGACCTTTTTGCCCCCCAAAACATTCAAATAGTCCCCCGGTGGGACGTACGCCCCACGTTGAGAATCACTGACATGTATAATAATTATTATAAATGCATAATATTCTCAATAATTCTAAAATCAAATACAAAGTCAGACTGGAATTATTATTCTGTTTTCTATCTAAAACAAAATGAACTTTTTAAAAAATTGTGTAGATATAATATAAAGAAATGTGTTTATTAGAGCAATAAAACTATCCGTTTATAATGATTTTATTACGAGGACTGGATCCAACCATTATATTATTAAGATTTAGGTACATGTGGTTTACTTGGTTTATCTACTAATTGGATATTTACACATTACACACACAATTAAGTCTATTTTATAGATATTAAGCTGAAAAATAGTATCATCCATGTGAAAAACAAACAACTTAAAGATAATTGCCACTTGGGTAGATTGCTATGGGAAATCGGACACCAAATCAAATTCACAATATTGACCAAACAATTGAATCGATAAGATGTTTGTATGAATAACCAGGTGCGCGTTTACGGTGAGAAAACACAATAAATTGCAGGTAGCTGGTAGTTACCTAGTAAGTTCCAGTTCTTGGACATTGTGATGCAGCAAATCAAAGCAGCCAATATCGTTTGGAGGCACACATGTAAAGTTTTCGCCTGTGCGATAAACCGCCATAACAATAATTATGTATTACAATGGGTATTAATTACAATACAACAATAGTCATGCAGTCAGGATTTTTTATAATTCGATTATTTTTTAAACTAAGATGTCGATACTATCTAATAAAGCGACTGTATCTTCTTCTTCATGGAAACCCACCACAGATCTCAAAAGATATAAAAATGTTTGTATTTGTTTCTATATTCGCCGCCTTTTATTTTGTGCAATCTTTATGCAACGCATGATCTGCCTACACCTGCTCACACGGGACGTCACTGTATCTACCAAGCTACTTAAATTCTCTGGCATGAATCGAGAATCTATCTACGTGTCGCTAGTGATAATTATTTCTAGGGTAGGTGTAATATGATTTCATGTTGGTAAACGTAAACACAGTGGCGTTTTTCCAAGTATTAAAAAAATGCTTTTAAATTTTTAACTCTGTGTGCTATGACTTGTGGGTAAATTTAATGCGGACAAAGTGGGCAGACGTGCGCAGTGCAATACCTGTCACTCTGCACGTTAGGACCCTGAATAGTGCAAATAGGTAAGTAATCCACATCGCGGTTACGGGCAAAGACATGAATTTTGTATTATGTACATTGTACACACACAAAACCGCCAATATTTACATCATTATCATGTTTAAAAATAGATTTTTCGAACATTTCAGTTTATTTTAAGTAATGTAATGTAAGATTTTAGTCAAAATTCTAGTGTCATGGTCATATTACTTACTGTGAGTAAATGACACACATCCAATACTATGCATTATTTATTTTTGGAATCCCTGCTCAGGACCAATTATCAGTTATGACTATAGTGACTATGGATAAGTAACGTTGAAAGTTAATAATATATCTACTATAGTCCGATAACATAACCGTTAACTTTTTAAAATTCGGTTGTGTTCGCCTGTTTCCGGTCAGTTACGAGAGCGACTAAAAAGGGGCAGTCCGTATTATACGTAACAAATCGTCAAAATTACTTAAAATGTAAATCGTGTATTACTCCGACATCGCATCTGATTCACTGTTTGAATTATAATCATCGTTGCTGTCCGCAGACTTCGCGCCAATGTTTATTATCATACTGTTTATCTATGAAATGTGTCTATTCCTAAATAATTTGCGCTATGTATAAGAATCTTCAATTTTAATCACATGTTCACAGCATTTTTTACATGTATTCGGAGTGTAATTAAGAAATATTCGATCAAGAATTTTATGTTTTTCGGTGAAATTCTCCGTATTCACCGATTCTTGAGCCAATCTATAGATCTACCTATATAATATGTTGTCTGCTGAGTGGGGGCGCCACATGCTAACATTTGACATACCATTCAATACTTTTTATATGCTGATGAGCTTAGTTTTAAATTCGAACACCTAACAATTTATGATGGTACGTATATCTATATCTGTAATGTCTGGAAAACTTTATCGGCTTAAAATCTGAGCGATACGGTGGAATACGCAATATTTAACTCTTGTAGCTTCCATGCCAGCACTTTTGACTGACCAGATTGACGTTTGTAATTTGAGTAATGAATCATACATTTCTTTTAATATCATAATATAAAGCTGAATCTAAAGACATGCATCTCTTGGGTATTGCGCCCTGTGCATTACCACTATGCTACGACTGCCATGCTTAGTTGCGACATATTTTAACTATTGGCCTTTTTTATACCTGCTCATAAGCACTCTCCAAATTGAGTTAAGGTAGGCGATCGGTTTTTGTATTCTAAATTAAAGTATTTTTATTACTTTAATTACTAACCGACGTCACTCCAATATTTGCAAGTTCAAGTAAGTTACAACAGAAAATATTGTAGTGATCCTTGATACATTCTTAAAATATTGTGAATTATCCGTTGAATAAAAGAAATAGAATATAATATATTGTTTTGTTTTCATAGCAAATTACCTTCATAATAATATATTTTAATGGTTTCCATTTTCAATATACATATTCTCTTAAAATTAATCGTGGAACAATTCCATCAATGCAACTGTGTACTTACAGTGTTTTGTTGACCAAATATTTTCTTACCCGTTTAATTTCCAGTTATTTAATGGTGACTTGCTTTCATCCGATTTCCTGCAACACAGACTATATTTTAACCCCACTGATGAGATGGGCGCCGTTTCGTGGGAAAAAGTTTGCCCGTACAATCTCACACACGCGTCCTGCACGAGTTAGAGCGAGAGAGAATACGCCACCACTTTCATTCGATAGAAAGAGAGAGGGCTTACTACCAGGGTTGCACCTGCTCGGAAATAAAATGTGATTAATTTGCAAGTCTGTGGTGAGATAGAAATAATATTATTATAAATTATATACTTACACTATTTTTGGAATAAGTAAGTGATTTTATAACGCCTAATCCATACAATATGCAACATTATATAATAACACTTTACTTAACTTATTATAATATTACTTATTTAAAAACTACATGCAAAATTCAGCCAATGAGGTACGAATAATTATTTTTAAATGTTGTTAATTATTTGGAGCTTTTAGGAACGTGGCTCATCTAAAACAACAGAAAGCATTGCCAAAAATCACCCGATACGATTTTCACCTAATCCCATCAGTATTCGTTTATCACTACACCATTGAATAGGTAAAAACAGTGACGTCCCGTGGGGGTAGACAGATTGAGCGTCGTTTAGGGGCGGCAGTTACCCAAAGGGCGGCAAATCGAGAAGAATGATAGGTATATATATAGAAATAGCTACCAAAACTTAGTCCTTATTAACGGAAATATCTATCCATTAAAAATCAGCTCACTGGTTGGAAACAATATGTATTAATTAGGTACTACAAAAGTTTTAACAGGACATTATTTATTTGTCGGGTTCGCGATGTCTAGTTTACTTCCGATGTTCTTGGACGTCACATTCTTGATGAACAGCAATGACACGTGGAGATTTGCGAATTATATTTGAATTATAGGTAGCTACATACTTACTTGATTTATCCTTAATTTTATTTAATTTTTATTTATATTTAATTTATCCAAATTTGTTTGCAAGTCACTTGCGAGTTTTGAAAGTAGTCAGGTGTATTTTTAAATGTACCTATCTGAAACCGTAGATCGCAATATTGTCTATTGAAGCAGAGATGGCATTTAAATTAGATCTAATGGTATAGGTATATCTTGTTAGTAATGTATCCATACAACACATTTTTTAAATATTGGAGGCATGGAAGGATGATAAAAAGTACTGTATAAAAATGGGCCTGCCTAGAGGCGGCATTTTGTCTAGGGACGTCACTGGGTAAAAGGTATTATTTCGTTGGTCAATGAAGTCATTCAAATAGCTCGAATGTTTTCTAAAATCTTCACAAAATGTTTCCGATTATTTTAAGAAATCATCGCAATATAATATGTATAGTAATTTAATAATATACAACCATAATTTAATTAATCACTATTTTCCAGTCTGTCAAGTGTCGTTTTAAAAATGTACCACAAAAGAAGATATTACGAATATCGTCTTATATTATTTCCTTGTAGGTATAATGCGTTAAGACCGTTAACATGGATTCCCGAATTTCACCCGTATTGCCCTGGCTGTAAAACTATTCTTGGAATAGTGACCCTAAGGATGACTGCAACCCAAAGCTTGCAAGCTACCAAAAATTATTCATGTCTAAGCGGACAGAGCAAGTCGTCATGCGCTAACTATTAGTTAGAGAAAGATGGAAGCTAGATCGGGCTTACTCATAATTATTGCCAGGTCGTTTTCGAGACAAATATTAAGTGAGCTTATATCGAGTTAAGTTCGCTGATATTAAAACAGTAAGTTCATCCAGTAGTATATCAATGGGATGAAGTAATCAATATCCATAGCAAAAAAATAACATTGATTACATTGGCATATTATTGAAATATGGTGATTATAAACTCTTGTTTATAATCGTCATTTTTGGTGACTTATTTGGATGATATTTTTATAATGAATGGATTAAATACAGTTTATTGGGATTTTTTTGAGATTCTTCTGACAAATCGCGATATAATTTAGTTGGTAGAATATACCTACGTATTTTACAGTGGAATAATATTAATAATATAACATTCCACAGTTTGTTATAGTCTATTGTCAATAGGTATTCGGAACACCATCATCGAGATTCAAGACTGTATTCAGTGACGTCCCTAGGCAAAGTGCCGCCCTTAGAAGACTAGGCCCCGTCCAGCGTAGGCGCGTTCGGCGGAGAGTTGAGCGGCGCGCGCAACTCAAACGTTTAACTGTATAAACGTATATGTAACCAAAAGACATTGTCTACGAACATTTTCACACAAGGTTATACATTTGAGTTACGTGCGCCGCCCAACGCTCCGCTGAACGCACGTACGCTGGACGAGCGCTAAAGCGTCGAATGCCGTCGCCTTTCATTTAAAATCCTAAAGGCCTCCCTTATGATTAAAAAAAAATAAAATGTTGATACTTTCTTACTATTTATAATTTGCCGCGCCTAAACAACGCATTGCCTGCCCACCTCCATGGGACGTCACTAACTATATTTTATAACAATGTGGTTACGATTCAAATTGAAAGAGCAATCTATCAGTCAAGTGACTAAATGTATAGAATTTGATATTGTACATATTACTGTAGCAAATTTGTATGCAAAGATGACCGCTCTATCAACAAGGGTGTAGTGTTTTTCAGTAGCGCACCCAGGATTTAATATTGGAGGGGCGGGGGCGCAAGGAGGAGAATGTAAATTAGTCCCATAGGCTCTTTTTCTTCTTCACAGCCTAATTTCTCGTTTAAAGGTCTTTTGCCTATTGCACTCGGTGTACCTATACCATGGTCCCCACATCCTGAAACGGGCCTTCAGGCTAGGATATTTTTCAGGCCCCCTACCTACCGCTAAGATTAAAGGCAGTGTGAAACACTACATTAAAGTTTTTCAAATTGTGTTTTAGTTCAAATACATACAGTGAATTATTGGCGATTTTTAATACATCTAATTCAATAATGGAGCTGTCGAGTATCGACACATATTAATCAAAAAATATATTGCACAATTATATTAGTAATTGAAAATGTTTATGGCCATAGCATAATTTAATAGTATAATAGCGCCGCAGGCGACTTTTTTACTATCGAAGCAAATTTATGATGTGTGTTTATCTCACGTATCTGGTCAACCCGACACGCTGGGCCCCCCACAGCCCTGGCCCCCAGGCTAGAGCCCTGTCAGCCCTCCCCAGCCATGACCTACACCACTCCGGAATTCGGGTGAACACTGAGAATTTTTTGACAGTTCCATTAAGGATTGGGTTTCTAAAAAAACCTGTTGTTAGTGTTTCGAAATTTTTGTGTTAGAAATTAAAATCTAAGAAATTTTTATAAAAAGGGTGCTGGAGAATTATTACAAATCATTTTTTTGCCGTGTTTTTATTTATCTTAGCCCAAAGGTATAGTTTATTGGCTTTCAATTTCAATGTTTAAAATCATTCTGATAATTTTTATGTTTGGGGGGTGCCAGGGCCCCTTGCCCCCCCTCTGGGTGCGCCACTGGTGTAATAAGGAGACAATAATTTTTCTAACAAATATTTTTCGTAGGTCTGTTAATATTATGTCCACTCTGTGGATGGGCATGTGATATGGGCACATCCCCATTAATATAATATTATAATTATAAAATTATATATCAGCATTTATTTTTCATTTTATAATAGGTATTAATTTTATTTACGTTGTGATGTTATTGAAAACAGTAACATTAAAAATTTAGAGCTTTTACGACGTACAGAGGAATCTGTTGAAATAAGAACAAAGCTTTTGCAACGCGTAGTAGGAATCTTCCATTTTACTAACGCCGCCAACTTGACAATAAATACGAAAACAAAAAGTAGAATTATTTCAATCGCGGCAGAGTTGGCACAACTGTCAACAATTATTATTGCTTGTTGTGAATCGAGGGGTTGTGTTGTATGTCAAATGAGTAAAGTGTTTTCGTGAACAAGTTCTTCGTTCCAGCTGTTTTTTTGTCGCGGCAGACCATAATAGTCAATGAAATAATTATAATTCAAATCAATTAATGACATAAACTGTTATCCGAAAATTGTAAAGCCTTATAGTTTATACTGTGTTACAGAGTGCTTATTCAGAATAACTTAAACTAATATAATAAGTGAAATGTATTTTTTGTTTCTAAGGGTGCGGTGTTATCTTTTAGATTAAATTGAAGTTTTATTTTGAAAGGTACGTATCTTTTTGATGTATTAAAATGATGATTATGCTATTTACTGTTTTAAGATTCATCGAAATAAACGAATCAATTGCGATCGTTGTAGTAATATTACGAGCTGTTTTCATTCAACAATAAGTGGACCAGTCTAAAGTGTTTTTTTATGAATGTACGCAGATTATGTCAGTTTGTTTATTTTTTTTATTATCTAATCGACTACAATAATGCCAAATATGTTGATATAATATTTTAACTATATGTTTTATTTATAAATTAATTATCTGACAATATCATAACATTCTTGGAGTGAAGTTATTACGAATGAGTTATATTATATTATTTTATTGTCTAGTGTACCTAAGTAGTCTTCCCAGTTTGTTAGTTTCAGTGATGGGATGTTCACTGGATAGCTCTCTCTTGACCTACTTACATACATTTTATAGTCTATCATTAACTATAAAAATATGAAAATATTTTTACAATGTTCTCTATTTTATTAGACCGCGACAATATTTAGGTGTCTTTATAAAAAATACTTCCTTTCGTATAATATTATTTACCGTTCTACCGTAGAAAAGGCTGAAACAGCATTACCAATTTATGAACATTGTTTTGCAATAAAATTAACTTAGTATAAATTTATTTAAAGTTTACTAATTGTAACGTTCCATTATAGGTACCTACCTAAAAAGTAAGCAAGTGTATTTCAAATACGTATTAATTTCTACTGTTTAAGCGAGTTTAGGCTCTATGCAATCTATGTTTACGTTTATTATTTTTAAATTTAATTGTATTTGTTATGTTCACTACATTTGCATGTAATTAGTAAAATATGTATGTACACATCATTAGCGATTTAAAAAGAATATATACCTATTATGTTGTTAGGTACTCACATTATTAAAAATATAAAAAATAATGAAGATGATCCACATTTTTTTTAAAATTTTAAATATTGGCTATGTAAAAACTAAAATCGTGAATATGAAAAAATAACCTGCTCCATTATAAAAGAAAAAAAAAACAGTAAATGATACTTTCGATTGTGGATGGTTGATGGATTCTGAATTTTTATTCTAAGTAATTAATTCAGGATATACCAAGTATGTATTCCATTTAACTCATTGATAGTAGCAACATGGGTATCTTTACAATATAGTGTATAGGTACTACTTAGTGGTGCACAACCTATTTATCCATTTTCTATTTTGTACGGGCCGCGGTGGGTAAAAATGTTGAAAAAATCATGATATATTTTATACTAGGCAAAAACATCTTGTTTTTTTTAAATTTAATAGTAATATTGGTGATGAAGTACTTGTCATTTTCAGTCGCAATAAATGCCATTTTGGGCCGCAGTTTGTGTATCACTGGTGTTTAAAGTATCTTATGCCGGGTCCACACTGGCAACATGTCGCGCGACATCCTCGATAAATTTTACGATAAGTATGATAATTATTGTAAAATTTAACGAGGTTGTCGCGCGACATGTTGCCAGTGTGGACCCGGCATTTTACGGTGACTATATTTTTATATATGTATATAGATACTTAAGTTCGTACTTAATGTTTACATATTAAAATATCGTGACAAGCATTAGCCGTACTTACCTACATAAAGAAATCCCCAGACACTGGAGAATCTCTAGTTTAAAAAAATCAGTATAATATTAGCAGTACATACGTCAGTATAACGACATGTCCAGTTGTATGTTGTATATTTACCATAGGTGAATGTACACAGGTAGCGTACGAAGATGATGCCGAAAGGCGAGATTTGGGTCGCTAACAAATATTCAAATGGAATAGTACAAAACTTGAACAAATTACAATTACAAATATATTATAAAGGATCTATTAATTAAACTAAATTAATTTGTATGGTACGTAGGTACCCCTGTGTACCGTCATACCTAATTGGTCGCGGTCAAAGACATATGTAGATATAGGTATTATTAGGTATGTTAATTTATGTATTTAGAAAAGTGTATTATGGCAGTACAGCGATTGGCCAATGCGCCATAATACATAATAAATACTATTTTAAAAATGACCAGAAAGTAGAAAAGAAAGTAAGTGCTTATGTAGATAAGTAAAATGATAAATACAATTATAAATTTAAACTATTTGACAAATCCATAAAGATGATATAGTTAATAGAGAATAGGACAGATAGGTTAATCGCATGATACGCAGCATCATGAAACATCACGCCCTTCCTGCGACGGGGTATCACGAAGACTGCAGCAGTGTTGCCAAGTCAAAATTTGAAATTTCAGTAGAATGTGTAAAAAAATTTCAGTAGATTCGACAAATTATCAGTAGATTTCTGCTTTAAGCAAAATATTTCGCCGCGGGCCGCAGGTTCCCTATTTTTCATGGTTGGTGAGAATTTTGTGAAATGAAGAAATATCAGTAGATTTCAGAAAATATCAGTAGATTCAGTATATTGCCAAAAATATCAGTAGATCTACTGAAATTTCAGTAGACATGGCAACGCTGGACTGCAGAGGCACGAGTGATGTTGTTTATTTTTAATGAAATGAATGTAGTTTTTCACGGAGAGTTAACAGGAACACCAGATTTATGATCAATAGCGTTCGTACTTACTTACTATGCAGAAGAAAGTGTATATCATTTTAAAGATTACTGAAATACGCTAAAATAATGAATGTACTTTCAGATTAATGATAATAATATTTCCGTTGTATATAGATACTAATAAATATATGTAATTGCTAATTGTATACGAATATGTAGGTAAAGAATTCGTGTACGCATAGGTAATCATTATATTTTTAGATTACATTACACTTTGTATTATTATTTGTACCAAACAGCCAGCATATTGTATACATAATAATAATATCATATTGTACGTAAACATGTTTTGTTGAAATATAATGACGATCTTGTTAAAAATAATATTCTGCCAGTTTACATAATTAAATCGTAATTATTACATGTTGCTTTAAAATGCGCAAACCTGATGTTTCCCTAGAATTTCGCGGAATTTATGTGCATCTCTACCCAAGTCTAATTAATAATAAATTCCAGTCAGTCACCTGTCTGTTTGATTTGGGATACCTCTCTCATATAGTACCCACCACATTATAATATTCCACAAATAGGTAGTAGGTAAGTTTAACGATAAAGTTTATTAACCTAGTGAAAATGTAGCTCTGCCTACTTGTATTAATAACCATGACGTAAAGTTTTTTACCTATGAATATTATGAATTATGATGTTTGTAAAACAAGAATTTGAATGCTAGGTATCTTTGGCTTTATCCAATTATTTTTTTCTTGAGAAACTTTTCCTTGCATATTATTATAGAATATAACTTAGAATATATTAAGATAAGGTTAAGTCGTATTATTATTAGTGTAAAATGAGAACTCTGCTCATTCAGGATCGGTTGTTTATCCTGATATTGGGAAGCACTAATCTGCCAATAATGGTGATCCCCACAGGATAAAAAAACTTATTCTGTGTACGAAAGAAAAATGAAGATGTTATGTCTTAAACATTGAATTTGCCAAATTAATTACAAGTGTGCGTAAATGAGAAAGTATGCGAATCGAATCAACGCATCGGAATTACTATATTATTATAAACATAACTAACTATACGACAGGAGTTCCTTTACAAAGTTGTCCAAAACCCAATCTTCTTTTGCCTTTCCTGAAAAGTAGTGATTTCTGACATACCTCCTAATACCCTTGAACACAGAATTGTTATGTGCTTAGGAGGGCAATAACTTGTTCGATATATTCCACTTACGAGGATGAGTCACGCGTTTTGTTTAGCTCACCTTTCTTTCAGTTTGTATATTTTTTTTATCGAACTGTTTCTTTATCTACTAACTTCAGCCAAATGTATTAACGTATTTTAATAATGTTATTTAGGTAATTATTTTTGTTTTGTAGTTTACGTGACACACGATTGTGTCTTATTTATTTAATTTCAGTTAGGGATTCTTAAACCTTGACCGGTAATACTAAATAGAATTTTTGCTTTTATGTAGGCAGGAATGTATGTAATTTAAAGCTCACTTCCGGGCAAATAATCAAAAATGTTAACGACTCACCGGAAACATCCCCTGCCTTAATCATCTGTTTGTATTTAACGGCTTAGCAATCATTGTTGGGTGTTTCTTTTTTCTATCGTATTGTTTTTTGTCGATTTTCCGAATTTTCGATATGGAAAATTTAAACTCATTAAAATGGAAACTGATTTTTTTGTGCGTGGAAGTACCTAGTATTGTATTAAACAAACGCACCGTAATCAATGGCATAGGTGTACAATTGGGCCTCTACGCAAAACTCACACATATACTCTATATATCTACTACCTATCTTGCTGCTGTTAAAATATAGCACTTATTGCAACAATAAAAACCAACTTCGTGTAATTGTTACAATAAGTGCTAATATTTTGATACAAACCTACCCTAAGTTTGATACTATTCATCACTTTAGTGTTCGATAAGTATAGAATAGACCCACTGATCACTGAAATTATGTGGAGTGAGTTCTAAATATTGTATTTTATTTTAATTAAAACAACGTAAATATAGTCAAATGACACTTATTGAAATTGTATACCAATACTAAAATATTTAATATTAGGGCACACCGATGTAGGTAGGTATACAATATTGAGGACCGGGTAATCTTATTTCATAAGATGTTATTTTTTATGTAAATTTTAATGTAAGTACTAACGTTTCCTGTGACCCTAAACATAATTAATTTAGAAAAAAGAGTATTATGGCATAAGAGATAGGCCAATGCGCCATAATACATAATGAATACAAAATATAAAAATGATTTAATTATAAATAACAACCAATATAACAATAACGTAGAAAAGAAAATATGTTTTAAATATTAAGTAAAATGATAAAAACAATATTACAAATTCAACCTATTTAACACATTCACGAATATTATAATACCTACCTTTATGGTGCCATCAAACAGGTTAATTGCACGATACACAGCATCATGAAGATAAAATCTTTGCCGGGTAAGACTGACTATGTCTTCACGAATTCGAGAATCCAGTATTTAGACTGCGACAAAGTTGATCATTATTGATATCGAAGTATTGTGAGAGTATTGCCGGTATTGGAAGATATTACTCCCCACTTCCTTGATATAAAATATATAAAACTTTAACATACAGCATTTATATTATGGCAACATTGAAAATGTCATTAATGATTTATTTTGTTCTGTCATCGTCGCGATTCTTTTGTCAACATTGTTTATGGGCCGAATAAGCTCTTGACATATTTTTTTTTTTTTTAGAATTATTAATAACCATGTCCTTGCTTTTTCGTACAAGGTGGTTGTTAGTAATTTTGAACAATCACAAACACCCAGGCTTTGAGAAAAACACATAAATGTTTTTGCCATGACCGGGAATCGAACCCAGAACTCTCGGGTGGAAGGCCAGCGCCTTACCCACTGCACCACGAGAGCCGCCTATTCTTCCTTCCATCACTTTCAAATCTTTTTTGCATTACTAACACAATATCTAAATAACTTATGGCACACACATACGAAACGCCTGGTAAGGGGGAAGAATAGGAAAGCGCGAGAGGGGACTGTAGTTTCAGAAACCTTTATAGTTTCCCATATAATAATAATATGGTATAGTCACTTCTGAAAACAAGAAAATTCTGAAAACCGTTTCTATTTTCTTCGCAACAAACATTACAAACAAACCGAAATATTGAATAAGTAGATAAGTTTTCTTTTGCGAATGAAAAATACTTGCCCATAAATCGTCTTATTGTTCATTATAATATTTGCTTTGTTTCATTCTTTTTTTTTTGTTTACCAACAAACAGTAAAAGCTGAGATTTATGTTTTCCGTTTTCTTTGTTCGAATATTGAATTCCCAAGCTCCTCTATTTCAATCATAATTCGCAGTATTAGCAGACAAGAAGACAGTACGGAAAAACAGCACACACAGCTAGGGACGGCAAAAAAGTATTCATACTCTTTTGTCAATATAGGATCATATGATAACTTTTCTCTTATTTGAATTTTTAATGCTAATTAGCGAGTCCAACCGCTGGATAGTAAAAAGTTGTCCGCTATTTTAAAATGCATATCATAGTTTAGGTATACCTATTATAGGTGATCCGACAAAGTAGTGCACAGTTTTTCAGTCACACTTATTTGTTTTCGTTGATTTAAGAATACAAATTACAGAGGGTGTTGGCTATTTTTTAAAATTTATTAAGCCCTGCCTATCCATACCATAATCGATAAAAAATATTCGGTACAAGTCGGTTTACGGGAAGCCAGGCGTGAACCGCCACGATTTTCATAACCGATTTTGGCAAAATTTATGAATTCAAGAATGAAAACCTAACCTAACCGAACCTAACAAATTATACAGTATATCGGCTATTTTCAAAATTTGTTTGCCGCTGGCCTCTCTTAAACCGACAAGTACCAAATATTCTTCTATCTATACAATATCTAAAAATATATAAATGGTTTAATGGCATAATTGTAAATATTTTATAGATAAACAAATAATATGGTCGACTATGGCTTGGATTAGGTAAGGTTTAATTAAATTTTAATGGCATAATTGTTAGTATTTTATAGATAAACAAATAATATGGTCGACTATGGCTTGGATTAGGTAAGGTTTAATTAAATTTTAATGGCATAATTGTAAATATTTTATAGATAAACAAATAATATGGTCGACTATGGCTTGGATTAGGTAAGGTTTAATTAAATTTTAATGGCATAATTGTAAATATTTTATAGATAAACAAATAATATGGTCGACTATGGCTTGGATTAGGTAAGGTTTAATTAAATTTTAAAACTAACAAACACTATCTACACATTGTAGTCTTAGTTCAATGTAAATAAATACGTTTAACTGACAAAATTTTGTCTGCACTATTTATGTCATATACAAGCAGAAAATTATTCTTTTTAATAGTCTTTACTTGGCGGCTCTCGTGGTGCAGTGGGTAAGGCGCTGGCCTTCCACCCGAGAGTTCTGGGTTCGATTCCCAGTCATGACAAAAACATTTATGTGTTTTTCTCAAAGCCTGGGTGTTTGTGATTGTTCAATGTTACTAACAACCACCTTGTACGAAAAAGCAAGGACATAATTATTATTAATTCTAAAAAAAAAAAAAAATAGTCTTTACTTATTGATCGCCATAGGTAATATAATGTAAATAATATGTATATCGATTAATAATTAATACACCGTTTAGAAATTAATAATTAAACAGTTGTTTTGAGTCGATCTGTCATAAACATCAAACCCCTTATCACTAACTGTAATTTTTAATGCATACCTACCGAAATATACATTTAATCGTGGAATGAGGTGAAATTAGATCAAAGCTATTATATGCGTATTAAAAAAAACCTTTTTCTTTTGTAATATTTAAAAAGTATCAATACATTTTCTTTCGATTTGTCAACCCTACACACACAGCATGGAGAAAAGGAAAACCACACGAATGGAATGAAATTATATTTTTTATCGATCCCGTGGCCTACTTATGGCAGAGTCTTATTTAGTTGTATTTGCCTGTAGGCCATTGCTTTCATAGTGATATCAGTCATATCCATATCACTCACTAATATTCAATTATTTAATTTCATTCTTTACGAATAGGTATGGGAAATTATTAATTTAACGGAAATATCTGAATAATTTATGAGAAACTATGATGTCGTTAAAATGAAAATAATGTGTAGATATAATATAGACCAGGGCTGGGCAAGAAGTCGTTTGCGGTCCATCATTTAACTGCCAAAAATTGGATTTATACCTACTGTAGAGCTGTGATTCCCATTGTATCATACATATTTGTTTTCATCGAACTAATACTACAATTTGCAGATAGTGTTGATTAGTTATATCTACGAACTAATACTACAATTTGCAGATAGTGTTGATTAGTTATATCTAAAAGTATGCCATTAAATCATAGATATTTAATACATAGAAGAATAATTGTTATCTAATTTAGTTTGGTTAGGCAGGGTTTAATGAATTAAAAAAAAAAACTAACACCATCTGTAATTATGTATTCTTACTACAACGAAAAAAAATAAGTATGACTGAAAAGTGTGCTCTATTTTTATCGGATCGCCCACAAGATACCTAAATTATTGTGGTTTGGTAAAGCAGGGTTTAATTGATTTTTAAGTACCAACCAGCACCATCTGCATTTTGTATTCTTAGTTCAATAAAAAAATGAGTATCACTGACAGAGTTTAGTGTGCACTACTAATGTCAGATCTTAACAGCCTATCTCCACCCGCGCCACTGATATTTTCTCAATTATTTTATACTTATAAATATATGTGTAGGTATACTATGCTTAAAATTATACCAGTAAGCTCTCTGACTGTCGTTAAAAATTGTCTACCTTACATATTGTGAACCTTACCATTCAGGTTACAATTGGATCGTTTCGACGTTTATTGCAATTGGATCATAAAATACGTTGTATTTATAGTAGGTATTGTAAATTATAAGTAAACCAAAAAAATATCATCGTAAATATGTTCAAATAACGTAAAGTAAAGAAGACAAATGTCAGCCAATGTATTGATAGTGCATTCGGTCGTTCTCGGTAATCTTCGAGGCAATCCTTGGCATCAATCGTCGATGTAAATTGGCCAATAAATAACATATCGTTCACGACTATATGACATTACTCGACTGCGGCCCTATGTTAGAACTTGCGAGTCATATGACATCATTGTGACGTACTACCGGAGTGATAATAGCACTCGAGAAAATAACGCTGGTCAGACAGCGGCGTTATTCATTGTCACCATACCATACGTTAAACCTTGATTGCATATTTAATTTTCTACTCGTACATTTTACAACGTTTTGCTTAGCTCGTATTCTTATTTTTCCGGTGGTTCTTTGTCCGGTACAAATCTTGCAATCGATTTTTAACTAACTTCCCGAATAGCTAAACATTTGAAACTTTTATAATAAATCAGATGACAATGCCAATGCATTCTTTCAATACTTTTAGCCATCTTTAAGTAGAATTGAATCATTTTCAGTTAATTCTGTTTTGTATGAAAAGTTATTTCGGAAGAAATCCGTAATCCAATCCACTATTATCGGTTGCTAAGGTTGCTTGGTGGTCCTAACAACGAAATTATTAATATATACGTGCGTTGCTATGGACATCAAAATGACATTTCAGTATTCAGTATTTCTATATTATTTGTTTGTTTTTTATTTACTTCATACCAAGTACAAGTTTGAGCATATTGAGCATAATAATTCAACAGAAAATTTAAAAACGTTTTATATAAAAAGTTCTTTTTATCTTGTAATTATTTACACATTCTCTTTCCAAACCTCGGAACGAGCTCATTCAATCCTGCGTAATCCTAATAATTGGGAATCACTGCCTGTAGATAGAGTTTATAAATTATAATGGAAATACATTATTATGAACATGATCAACATAAATATTTGCGGCTGTTTTAAGCTATATATAAATAAATGATGCAACGTCCAATTGAACATTGAGTATGTTTCTGCTCAAAATGGTCATAATAATGATCGGAATTTATTGTCGTTGGAATGGAATTGCCATTTTCCGTATTCGCCTAATAAATGCACTGCCAAATAAATTCATTTCCACGTCATTAAATTTTGTCATGGTATAACAAAACTGTCAGATTTAGGCGAAACCGAAAGCCGAAATCTGACAGTTTTGTTATCAAGAGTGTATCAAGTCATATTATTCAATTAAGTACCTACTTACAACTGAGGTTTTTTGATATTTTTTGTCATCACACAGTCGTATTGGTCGATATATATTTAGATCTGTTACAATATGTAAATTGTACGTATGCAGTTTGCCGTAGCACAGTTTACCGTGAAGTGTTATATCGGAATGGGATGCCCGTATACCATTTGAGATATAAAATGATGTAATACTACTACTATACTAGAATTGAGAGAGGCAATAAAAGATAAAAAAATTCGTCATAATCGGAATATCTGAAGTGAGACGTCAAGGAACAAAGATAGAGGAGTATGACAATCAAATTCTATGTCACATAGGACTTACATCTGGAAAGCATGGCGTCGGATTCTTAATACATAAAATCTCAAGAGAACAACATAGAAAACTTCATAGGTATAACAGATAGAGTAGCACTATTGAATTTAAAGGAAACGAATTATCTCTCATACGAGTATACGCATCCACAGAAATAGCGAAAGAAGAAGAAAATGATACTTTTTATACAAATGTAAACAGAACATGTTCAAACACGCGCGTTAACATCATTTTACTCCCTACTTCAATTATAGTTTGTCAATTAATGGCTACGGCCGTATGTTGTAGCTTAACCACTGGGGAATGCCAAAAGAAATGGCGTATTTCAAAAAAACACTACCTTATTTTTAGGTCAATAATTATTATAAAGCAATCATTATTCGTAGGATGTTTATCACACTTGAATGGTCAAAGACATAGCTTATAATGAGTATCTTTAGAATTATCTTCAAATGTGTTAATCTTGCCCATTTTTTGAATAATAAAATGCCTAATTCTTGTCAAATTTGGGATCACAGAGATTATCAATATAATTTTTTATCGTAAATATTTCACTATAATAATGTCGATATAAATTATACTGATGGTTTTATAAATGCGTTTAAAAATTAATAAAACTAAAAAATCTTAACACCACTGCACATTTATGTACTAAAATATGACTATATTCTAAAACATTCGAGCGAGAGTTTAAAAGAATACTATTTTATGTAATAAAAATACTTTATGCAGTCATCAAATGTTTAAAATAAATATAAAGGATAATAAGGCTTCAAAATTATATGAATAGATTATCTACAACGTTAAAGGTATGGCCAGGATCATGCTTTGAAAATAGAAAAATAGCTTCATTTTGACCCACGCTGAGCACGTCCGCCCTTAACTGTCATTTACTTTTGTTTGTAAGAAATAAAAAGACTTTATATTTTATACTACTACTATAGCTTCATCATGTTCGATCCTAAGAGGATCATAATTATGGGCGTCCACAGAGTGGTCGTTGTATTAACAGATTTTGTTTTTACAAGAAATGGATGTTAGCCACTTGCTCAACCTATTAGGTCCATACAAGGGGGGCGAAAGAGCCATACGAGAGAGCGAATCTATAAGTATCTTATCTATGGTCCATACTCTGAGTAAAACACAAATTGAAAAACAAACGTGTATTTGCCAGACCCAGGATTCGAACCTGATAACCACGACATTACAAGCCGACGCGTAACCCCCTCGGCACATCGTGTGCATAAAATGACGTAAGTTGTACGTACCTAATTATGTTACAGACCATTTAGATGCGACGCGTGTTTGCAGATACCAATGTTCCAGTAATTGTATTGATTGTCAATAAGAACATTAATTTGATATTGATTGGTATCAAACATCTGATATTAGCGCTTTCATTATTTTCAGGTACGACTTGATATTTCAATAATTAAGATTCTATATAAATACGTACTTAAAATATAATTGAATTACTAATTAAATTATCTAGCTATTTTCGCCTGTTTTTCCTTTATTTTATTCAGACATACATTTTATCTGAATGGTATACGGCCATTTGTTTCCGATACAACAGCTCACGGTGAATTGTGATACGGCGAACTGCATACGTACAATTTTCCGGACACGATTTAAATTATACGTCATAAGTGATTAATTGTTGTACCTACCTAAATTAGGAAATGCAGAACTATTCTAACTCACATTTGATATATTTTACAGAATTGTTCTTTGAAATAGCACAATTTAGTTATTTATTACTTATATTATAAACAAAAGGTATACAATTGTTCTACTAAATTATGATGTATACATTTATTTCTATGAACTACTGACAGTACTGAGATAATGATTGTGGTATGGGGGTAAGGATTTGTAATACAAATCATTTTTTATTATTATTTTGCAGTTAACGTTGGATAGAAATGGACGGTGGAGTTTGATCTGATACAAATATGAAGGTCGAGCCATCAGAGAAAATGACGACGCCGATTGAAGAAATGGTCGACGAGAAAGTTAAGGTAAGAGAATCTTATAATACTAATTAATATTATATTACGACTGAATATAATATCAAATTTTAATATGTCGCAAACTAAACAATTTTCTAGTGCAATGAATATGATAATTTTTAATTAAACTATTTTTTTATCAAATTTAAGAACTTAGCATTCGTGATGGAATATACATAATTTTGAACACTCCTAAAACATTCCTTTTTATTTTTAGATGCAGGTTTATGTTCCGTTTGGCGCGAATATATTGTTATTCAACTGGTATGTTTTTGCGGTACTTACTCCAAATTGCGTATAATATATGAGCGGAATGCACAATCTAAGATTTCGATCCTAACGATAAGTCGCCGAAAAGCATGACTTAACTATAGACAATCCTGAGTATAGAGTTAAGGAATCCTTAACCATAGACTACTTTTGTTATGAACATGCCCCCTTCTGTATTACCATTTACCACTGACAGCTGCTGTCAAAATAAATTCGCATGTCTGTAAAACAGTCCATACACTCAATTTCATTTAACAATGTATCTCAATATGGATATTTCCCGACCATGTCCGATCCTAATAGGATCATATGGGTCTCCACAGAGTAGAGGTTTGTATTAACACATTTTGTTTTTTACGAGAAATGGATGTCAGCCACTTGCTCAACCTATTAGGTCCATACCCTGACAGACACAAATTGATAAACAATATGTGTACTTGCCAGACCCAGGATTCGAACCTGAGACCCACGGCGTGATAGTCCAACGCTTAAGCCGCGTGGCCACCGTGGGTGTCATTCTTCGTTTGTCATGTACTTGCAGAATATTATTTTACTTTTATACGCCAGCCCGCAGAAATACAAAATGCCAGGTGAAGAGTGACACTTGACGCTAGTGTTACCATGTTAAAAAAATATCTTACGGTGCCTGTGGAATCACGTATAATGACTTATAACGGAAACATAAGAGTATTATAATTACATATTAATATGTATTTATAGTTATTGCATTTATAAAATGCAGTTGTCATATTTTTGTAATCGTTTAACAATTATAAAATAATTTACCTAAACTATAGTAAAGAGAATTTTTAAATATGGTATTATTTCCAATATAAATGATCTTAACTAAGGACAATGCTTCTGCATTCCGCTATATGTGTTTAAATCAAATGGGTGCAAGTATATTTGAAAAAAATATATGGTACATTTATCGTGACGTTAAATTATACCCAGTAACAATCAATGTGATTTTTTATCGCGATCTGTCATTTTGTGGATTAACGATAGGCCGCGAAAATAGATAGACATACAATGAATATTCAATGCATTCACTTTTGTTCTGGCAGAAAACACTAAATAACATTTAGTGTAATCGGTACCGCTGAAAAAGACAACTGTGTTCTGGCAAAAAACACTAACTCGATTTTTTATAAACAAATAAGAAAATAAAATTTTACTTTATTTTTTACTATAACAAATAAACAGTATTTATTTTAAAGTCATCTTTTTTACGATTACTTAATAAACTCACATGATAGACCATTAATTTCACACATTTGAAAAACTACAACACTAAGGTCATATTACTCAAAACTAGTATTCTCCAGTTAGTGTTTCTTGCAAAAACAGTATTATACTGATTCTATTTGTTTTTTTTTGTGTATGAGACAGGCAACCCTCATATATTACCCGTTATCCGGACCTCACCACGCCGATCCCCCGATGCTAACCGACCACTTAATTTTTTAAGTCCATCTAAGCACGTGTGATTTACTTCCCACCTACTTTTTATATCCGTATTTTATTGCTATTTCGCGAGTGGAGAACTACAAGGTTCTAAGTGTTTGTCCTTGGCGAAACAAAAGTAACAATGAGGCAGCTAAGAATAGTACTTCATTGTTGTGTTTGTTTTCTCAAGGACGAACACTTAGAACCTTATAGTATTAGGCTCGTGATTTGTAAGTAATCGTTTAGTTTTGAATTTTCGCAACGGGATTATGGTCGTTTTATTTTCAATCTATTTTGAATTGTTACCATTGACATGCGCATAGTTTCGGATGTGCTGCTTGCGAGGCGGAAATAGTCCTAGCTGAGTTTGCAAAACGTTCCCTTTCAACAAAAGCTCCATTGTGCCCGTCGGCGTAAAACTTAAATAAAATGTTCAATTAATAATGTTGCAGTCTTCACAAAACCGCAGGGGCTCTTCCCACCGGTAATGGCACTCACGAATGAAAGCTCTTTATATAGAGCGCCGCTCGCTTTGTATCAATCCACCTCACCATACCCGTCTGAACAGGTGTGGATTTGACAATAGGTCAATTAGGATGGCGCTTGGGGTGAAACGATCATAGGGGCGTGAAATAACATTCATAGAAATGTATTTTTTTTTTATTATCGTTCGGCATGTTTTTGCCGTGAACGGGTAAATTTCGTTTTAAATTAATCCGGTAAAAGGGTTGTGTTTAAATAATTTTTTGTACACTTAAAGCGCGATGCAGAACCATATGTATTAACTTGGAACTAAACACCATCCAGAGTTGCTAATATAGATCGACATAGTTATTAGCCGTGTCTTAGGAACTTACGTGTCTAAGTATGGCTAACGTAATAAATACTGACAAACAAAACGTTTTTAATCTGTGCTCTAAACAAATTGTCGAAAAAATCGTTGGCATGATTTTCAAGGAATAATATATTGTGTCATTTTTTTAGATACCTATTTGAAGTTTGGTTCCCAAAAAAAATAATCAATATGTGATTCAGAATTCGAGCAGGCTTTGAAACTATATCTACAACCTGAAATTCTTGCCTGAATTCCACATCGGGAACCTAAATATAATCAGAATCAGATCGAAAATACCTATAAAAGCAATAGTAATTTATTTTGATTTCAATTACAATTGCGCGATTTTGTTAAAGTCACCTGCGAACTTTATGGAAATCTGCATCACCCGAGAGTCAAAGAAGGATCTAACGGTACAGACTCAAAGAGCTGAAACTGAGTTACTGAAACTGACTCGAAACCTCAATGTCTTGTTGGCTATGACCCTACGTATGCCACGTGTGTCGTATATTTAATTGACAACTCTTTATAAATATTCCAAATGTTTTTGCGTTAAAGATAATAAATTAACCTCTGCACACAGGTATCAAATTTCAACCCCAGTATTTTATTCACTTTTACTGCAAAATAATTATGTGATCTAAGGATATCCAGAAGCATCCATTCACTCAAATCCCCTAATAAATACTCCCTTATCATCCTTACACATGATTCAGTTACTTACTAGGAGTGTCAGTATAATATTGTATGTCAATCCAATTGATTAAAGCGTATATTTATGAAGTAAGAATATAAAAATCCAATTATTGAATTATTAAAATTATTGTCTTAATCCAAATTATCCCACGTTCAACTCTGATAGTCGTAAACTACCCCTTCGGCCACCCTACCCGTTTACTGTATTTGCTAAAGTGTCCTCCAATACGATTGGGGACTCGGCTAAAGGCAATTTGGGCGAACGTCATTGACTTGATACAACTCTGCCCGCCCACCCCTCTAAATTATTGTAGAAGGCTCATATTATAATATTATCTCAAGTTAGAATAAGGCGATAAGTGGCAATATCCATTTTTTGAACTTATCGTATATAGTAAAAATTTGATTTTGTATTTACCTCTTTATTAATAATAATTTATCGGTATCAAACAATTTAATTTATTCATTTGTAGATGAACGTGATAAGTAGTGATACAAACTTTTATAGACAAACCGAGGGAACGTTCTTTCTTTATATCATCATTAAAGAAACGTGTCGCTAATTGACTTGTGTACCTACAGTGCAGCCCTCAGAGCAATTATATTATCCGGCTATTGTGAGCCATTTTCTTCGCACCTGACACATAGTAGATTAGTACCTAGAACTTCAATTATTATATTATTATTAACTTGTATATGAAATGTTATGCCATAATCTTGCTTCTCAATACGGCTACCAATTTAGACTCCGACACAGTAAACTATCTTATATAGTAAATTAACTGACAATATTGAACAGTAAATTTCGGCTTAAAAAGACTATATATTTCAGCAATACTTTGCCCCAAGCATATTTACCTGTTTTACTTCTCACTCTAACGCATATTGCGGAGACTATACTCGTGATTTCTCACTCGCACTTATTGTTAGTTTTTGTTCAGGCCATGAAGCTGCTTATTTTGTGAACCAATGATGAACATCTGCGGTATATAACCATTACCATACGTTGTTCAACAACAATTTAGGTAGATTTATGTTTAAAACATTGTCGCCACCTGTCGGCAGATTTTAGATTCTGTAATCTTGTCTGATCCGTCTGGACCGCACCGCCGACAACAGTTTTCCATTAAAACATTATTACTGTGGTTACCGCGTTTTTCCACGCAACAATTTCATTGTCCCAGACTAGATGCGAATTATCTGACTGGCTGGATGGAAAATTATGGAAATGATGCTCGCCATGTTTTCATTATTACAAGTCGTAAAATTGTTTCGATGGAATGGAAGGTTTAATAATTGAATTTGATGGAATAATAATTTGTATAACTTACATAATATTATAAGTACATGTAGTAAGATAAAAAATATCATCCGTTTCAAGTGTATTTTTATGAAATAGGTCGAAATATTACATTACGACTAATTGGATATAATTGGAAATATACGTGGATAGGAAGATTTATCTCTATATTATGCATAACCGCTACCCGGGGAGAATAAATTTACGCATAACTACAGTCATGTCGCGAACAAAAATATTATTTATCCATATTAAATAGGTTTGACAGTGTTTTTGACGTATGTACCTATGTCTATACATTATTATGTTAGCGTATATTTTTAATGTTTTTTAAGCTTGAAAATCATTCAATATTGAAACAGTTGCGTCAAAGTAAATCATTGATTAAAAATAATTAAATGAAATAACACTAACAAAGTTTGAAAGTTAAAAAAAAACATAATACGTATATATTTAAAAAAATGTGGATGCGGTTATCCCAAAAAAAAAAGCACTGGTAATAGGTACATAATATCAATGTGATGTTTCAAATCTATATATATTTCATCACACACATTAACAAATATGTTCTATCATCAAATAAAGACATTAGGGTGCCAGAAGAATTTGCTGTAAATGTCAATAAGTACCATATATTGTCAATACGTAATTTTTTAACACAAACAAGAGTCGTCCGGTTAACTTTTGTGTTTTCAAAATGTTTTTAACCATCTTAGTACATGCATGTCGACTCCCCGCTCTTTTTTAGAGTGCCAGTGAGGTCGAATTCACAGTAATGAAAAATAATAATAATAAAAAAATCAATTATGGATCTAAAACACACGTTTTCTCTAGACCCTCAAAATGACGAATTGTTTTGATATTCTGTTTTATAGATTTTTTATTTAACCATGTCCGATCCTCAAAAGATTATAATTATGGACCTCCACAGAGTGAAGATTGTATTACTTAACGGATCTTAGCCACTTGCTCTACCTATTAGGTACATACTCTGACTCGAAACACAGATTGAAAAACAACATGTGTATTTTTTTGACAAACCCAGGATTCGAACCTGACATCATAAGCCGACGCATTATCCGCTCGGCCATCGTGGGTGGCGTGGATGGGATACGTCTCTAATTCGTTCCTACAGAGATTGTTTATGCTTAGCTCCCAAAGATATACCAAATTCTTAATTATCGAAAATTATACGGCACGTGGGTCCTTCAATAATATTGAAATACCGGAAATGTCTGTAATTATTATGTATTCTATGGTTGCAGGGTAATAGTTCTTAATTCGCTTTTTTAAGAAATTAGGATTTTAATGCCAGTGTGTGTAAATAATTGTGCTCTTTTATGTGTATCATAGATTTTGTCACAAAAATAACTCTAAGTGAAATGACTTATTCAAAACATTGATAACACAATATCAAAAAATTTATTAAGTACTTACCTATACATATATATTGTATACGTAAATAAAAAAGATACACCAATTAACTTCTAAGCAAGAGTATTTTGAAAACTGTGATTTATTTCAAAACCGATTATCTCAGCTGCAACCAGACTGACTTAAGCACTTTTACCCCAAAACCATAGATTTTAAGTCAACATTATTTGGTACTAACTAAACCGATTCTTGAGAGTTGGGTTTCGGGAATTTCCCGACGGGAATTTTCGAGAAATTTTAGAGATTTTCCATCCCGAATCTCGAGAATTAAAATCTTTTCTCGGGATTCGGGATTTCTTTATTATCAAATATTAATTGAAAAAAAAACGATTTTCTATATGAAAAAAAGTGGACAGAAAACATAAAACGTTCAAAGACTGATCGGGGCATTTAACACAATCAAGCTAACGTGGACTCAAAATGAGCGCAATTTTTGCAACATCAGGGAAAAATTCCCTGTCTCAAAAGCGTACGCGATTGACAGTCTGTGTTTTTTGAAATTCTATTTTAATAAGTAATGTTTTGAATAATTTTTGTTTTCCTACTTCTATTTTGTTTGTGTTCTTACGTAAATAAAAAAAAATCATATTTTTTTGGAATTCGTCTGCTTTTACACTGATTTTAGGATTTTTACAGTTTTTTTTTAAATTTCCCGATATCTCGAGAATTCTCGAGAACTCTTTTCTGGAAATCCCGAATCTCAAGATTGAGATTTTCTTGGGAAATACTCAACTCTAGTAGTTAGTATCTACATCACTCTCGTCAATTAGAATTTATCTATCCGGGTTTTTTGACCGACTTGTAATGTTGAATCACCAATAGCTGTGCTATGGTTATTACAATAACATTGTTAGAAAAAAACTATTTTATCGTAATATTATTATGATTTGCGGTATTCGGGAAAGCCGCTGAAGTGATAACATTAACATTCGATTTGATAGTGATTTGCATATTCGTTTATAGGAAACAGTCACTCACTGATCGCAAACTCGGCCCACTCGCTGGCTAGAGTGACGTGACTCGGCTTGCACTGCATTCTCGTTACCCAAACATGCGCATTCAAACGGCATGACGTGCTTCCTGCCAAACAATCGTTCGCCATAATGTTGTACCTACTGAATTAAAAATAACAATTAATTAAAATGTATTTCATTCGCCTGTTTGTAATGTTATTTTCATATTCCCGTTGTATATAGATTGATCGAATAGCTAACAATTAGTTCAGACTGATTACATCATAATCTTCATTTTTGGATCTCTAATTAAGGGGGTATGGCTCATACCAAGGCCCCCACATCCTGAAGCGGGCCCTCAGGCTATGTTCTTTAGCGGGCCCCCCTACTTATCGCTATGGTTAAAGGCAGTGTGACGCTCTACTGTGGAGTTTAAATGGTGTTTAAGTTAAAATTAAAGATATTTAGTGTATTATTAACGATTTTTGTACTTTTAATACATTATCTTGAATTATGGAGTTGTCGAGTATCGACACACAATAATCAAACATTATGTCACACCGTCACGTAATTATTTAAAAAATTTAATGGGCAAGAGGTAAACTTTTTTTTCTATTAGAGAGTTATCTGGCTAGAGCCCTGTCAGCTCCCCCCCCCCCTTGTGGGGGCCATGGCTCAGACACACGACACTGTAGTAAGTGTACGTCGACGTAGGTCTTACTTGATTCCATATGCATTCAATTAGAATCTCCAGTTATCGTATACTTATTTTCCAATACTAGTTGAGTATATCCTATTATATTCTAGTTAAAAATATCGCTGTGGAAATAAGTAAGTACGAACAACAAATATAATATATTATATACCGACATACTTAATTAGGTAAGTGCTCATTATTACTAATACGTAGTACTTAAATTTATTGACAATTCACATGTTGGTACTTGATTTAAACTTTAAACCTTACATGAATGCTTCAGATGTTCTCCCTTCCCATACAATTCTCTTCAAATACCTACCTCCAGTACCTACTTAGGAGCGGCACATTCTAAATTTAAATAATGGTGATAAATTTAAAAAAATGCCATTATTATTTGTGAGGTTAGGATTCGTGGAAATGAGAAGTAATTTAAACCTGCAGTACTTACAAAAATATGAGCTTTAATGACCGTTGGTGCCACAGAATTTTTAAGATTTACTAATTTCTATGAGTAATGATTTTACATACAATTTACGATTATCAGTTTGTCTACGGCCTAATTTTCCTAAATGCATTACTTCGTCATTGTGGAAATTAAAATCAATTCCTAGTTGGATAGAAGTTATTACTGCTCACACTTAAATTTCTACCAGTTTTCTAGTTTCGTTAATTAAAATGTACACTGTCAGCTGATATACGCATATAATTTATATATATAAAAACATTATTTATCTAGGCAAGATTATTATCTACTAAATGGAATAACATTTATATTACTGAATGAAACCAACAGTTAAATCTCAAGATACTCCAATGCAATGTATTAAGGTGATACATTAGTGAAACGGAAAATAATTTCAACTATAGGCGCGACGAAATTTTGGACTCGCTCGCATTCTGAGAGAGAGCGTCGAGCTGGAAACACGTCACTTTGTTTCGTGATGGCGACGGGCGTATTAATTCTTAAATCGTGTAAAGATGACTAAAACGTTACCCATTTACATTAAAAATAAAACATGTCAATGAATATATTATTATTGTTACTAATATAACAATAAACAGAACATAAAATGGACGTATGTTGGATTTATATGACAAATTATATTTCGTTTGGCATGCGTCATTTGCACCCGCGACCCGCAATCCGCGCATCGCCTAGCCACGATCTTTTTAGACCGTGCCTCAACAGAGGTACAGCCTTAACCGTAACTAACTATGATCAGTAATGGCTGTAGATTCACCACAGGTACTGCATGATGACGCGAAACAATTAAAATAAAATAATACAAAACTTAAATCAATTTAAATTTCAGAAACTGACATCTTACGGCGTATAGACAATAAGTAAAAACAATATTATTATACTGTAATAATTTATTATTATGGCATATTTTCCTACTATTATGAAGATGAATTTATTTGCATAAATGCATTAAATACCTATGCCTTCAAAATTATTTCAATAATACTCTTTCCGCATGTATAACTCATTCAATTGAATTTATATTATGAATTAATATAATAACACCGGGAGTAAGTTATCAATGCTACTTATGTAGGTATAATGAGATTAATAAGATACACATGTACGTACTAGCTTAGGCGAAGTAAACTTAATATAACTGCACATCTACTTAGGTTACGTATATTATGGGATCTTCTAACTTACCAAGAGCAGTATGTTTAATAATCCTTGTACATTTAAATCGCTGTCTCTAAAACATTCATTTCAGCGGCTTTGCTATTTCACCACAGTACCTAGTATGGCAAAGCATTGGGGCTCAGTACGTTTTTTGATTGACGTTAAATATCTACTCATTACTTATTTATATTATATCAAATCTGTAAAATAGTTGAACATTATCAATATAAAAGGCGCCTAAATAAGTATATAGGTTAAGAGCGTACATAAGCAGTGTTGCCAACTGTACTATAATTATAGTAATTATAATTTTGATTTCGCTGAAAATGTAAAATACTATAATTTTACGCCAAATATGCCAAAATACTATAATTTTAAAGGATTCAAGACGAAAAATGTTCCTGTACTATATTTTTTACGGAAATACTATAACGTACGTAAAATATATACGACTCTGTACTATAATCGCCATAGAAAAAGATGGCAACACTGTACATAAGTGAAACGGCAAATAATTTTCAACAGTATGTGGGACGTAATTTCGACCGCGTTGCCAGTCGGAGAGCGATAGTCGACCTGTGAGTACGTCAATTTGCTTTGTGATGGCGTCGGAGGATTACATTCTTAAATCGTGTTAAGATGACTAAAAAACGTTCCGTATGTACTTGAAAAAGAAAACATGTCATTGAATATACTATTATTATTACGAATATAATAATAAACATAACATTAAAAGGACGCATGTTGAATTTTTATGACAAATTATATTTCGTTCGGCTCGCGTCATTTGCACAATCCTCGCATCGCTTAGTCACGATCTTTTTAGACTATGCCTCAGCTGAAGTATAGCCTTAACTACATGCTATTTGTACGTTTACATTTCGCCGTATAAACGTACCGGAAAGAGATTGAATAAAAAATGACCCGTCGTTCGTGGAGCATTGTAGACAGTAATGTCCAATTGTCTTAGATTCAATAAAAACATTAATCTGTTATTGATTGATATTAAATATCTGATAATATTTTCTGTCGTTATTAATTATCAAATGTTTGATAGGTAAATGATACTTAAAAGCACCTAGGTACTTGTTAACCCACTTTTTAATCATTCAGAATTTTATATAAATATATACGATATGATTGTATTTCTAATTTATTTACCTACCCATTTTATTCTGTCTTTCCCTTGTATCCCGGTGATTTTTATCACGTATTTTTTTGATGTTTTATATACACATGGATTTGATTATAATGCTATATGGCCATCGTTTTCCGATACAACTTCTCACCGTGATCTATTATATGGCCAACTGCTTACGTACAATTTTCCGGATACGAAGTATATGAAATTTACGATAATAGTAATTAAATTAGCTGCAAGTCTATTTTGTAGAAAATTTCACTATATTATAATTATATTACAATAGTTAAAAATATTACGCAATCGCAGATTCGTGTGTATCAAACTTCACACTGGTATCGACCTCATATTGTGTATGTTAACATCGTAAACATTTCAAATTAATTTTTGATTTAGTCAGGTAGATTGTAGAATACTCCATTGTGAATATTATTAAATGTACATACCTATATTGTCAAAATTATCCTGAAAATTTTTTATGAATCAATGTTATTTTTTCATAATTGTCATTTTCACTGACGGTTTCGAATACGAAATATGATTGAATTGTGCCGAACCACCGCCATCTTTAGATTAATAAAGCCTGAGCATAACATTTTGCACAACCAACGAGTGGTCCACTTTTCAGCTGTCAACATCAGATCCCATATTGCTTGACATATTGATTCGCCCTTTCTCGTTTCAAATTGAACTATAAAAAAAATCTCAAATAAAATATATTAACTATCGGTGTTATTAATAAATAATATACATTCCTGTTATTCATCAGCTGTCAAAGTCAGATTAGTCCTTCACACAAAAACCGGTGGTAATATCGATTTCCAAAAAATATGTAGCATTGATCTATGCATTACATTTGTAGAGGTGTGTTCACGCTAATGTATTATTTATCACGTAACTTATCTATTCAAATCAAACCATTCCCTGTGTGAACACGACAGACGCGTCAGTATGAGCACTCTATAGAACAATGACAGGCAATGACACTTCATACATAGACAACAACGGGAGAGGCGCAAAAAGTAGGACCAGTCGTTGTGAATGTATCGGCTTTCTTCTTCAGTCGGCAATGGCCGGACCCGAAATAGTCTCAAGTGTAGCTTTAGGGGTGACGGTGGAGAGATGAGAAACTGGTTGTAGATTGATCGAGTGAATTGAGGAGAGAGTTTATGTACTGATAAATAAATACAATGACAAAAGCGAAGTTAACAGTGCAGGGTACTACGCGGTGAGATATGCTTATTCTTCGATGTTACGATAGAGTGTGCTTTTCCATCAATCGTCCTTCGCTATTTATTGAAATGAATATGCAATAGATTCCTACAAGCTATTATCGATATAAACCACAATTGGGTAATATGCTGACTGTCGCACTGCTGCAACTTCGCGGCCTGGGGTTGTCGACCCTCATCGACGTATGTCACATTTGAAGAATGTGCTGACCGTAGATTAAGTGCGATATGCGGTACTTGTGTAACTTGCTGATTATCGCGTTGTTGCAATCACGCTGACAAGGTCTGGGGCAATATTATCTATGGTCTGGGGTGGGGTCCTTGCATATTGTGACAGATTGCGACAATTATTGCAAATTCATAGAATGATATTATGCACGCACCGAACCATCATTATTTAGAATATTTGGATGAATAAACACAAATAGTATGTCATAATTACACATTACAAAAATGACAAAACAGGCGCCAAAGATGGCGACTATTAACAATAATTTGCCATGTTTCAATGTGTCACCCTTACTCCCGATATTTTATACTTCAGTGGGTCTATTCTATACTTATAGACCGCTAAAATGATAAAGTGATAAATTTTATCAAACTTAGGGTAGGTTTGTATCAAAGTATTAGCACTTATTGTAACAATTATAATAAGATGTTTGTAATTGTTGCAATAAGTGCTCTATTTTAACAGCACCTATCCTATCCTAAATTTGATAATATTTATCTCTTTATCACTTTAGCGGTCGATAGGTATAGAATAGACCCGCAGAGAACTGTTCCGACAGTGTCGAAATTGTATTCAGTCAACTAAAAAATAATGTTTAAATTCAAATTTAATCATTATCTACCTGTTATGTAACTATTTAAAACCGCTGTTTGAATGAAATGAAATGCAGCTTGATGGACTCTTATGAGTTGCGAGTATATACCTACATAGATATATAATATAATATATGTCAGCCATTGAGCGTAACATGTGCGGGTGCGATGAGAATGTCGTGAATGCTATTCTGGCTCTGTTGTAGTAGTCAATCAACGTTTCATGTTGTGATAGGAATTCAATGCTCATATTGAAGATTGAAATGTATTCCACAGACGCATAATTTATTATTCAATGAAATATCTTAAAAAATTCTCATTTAATGTTATAATTATTGTTGTCTTTAGTATGTGGTTTAATAATCTACGGCTTAATCGCCCTCGATGGCCGAGCGGTAACGTATCGGATTATAAAATCGTGGGTATCGGACCTCGTACCTAAAAACACTGCTGTTTGAGACCATGTTTCGTGGAAATGGTCTAATCCTCGTTAGATAATGACTATTAAAATATGTCAGTAAGTATTCAAGAAATTTGCAGTCATTTTAAGACTAAATATGAAGAGTGATAGCATTCTAAGTCGTTTGCTAAAGGGGCGGCTCTCGTGGTGCAGTGCATAAGGAGCTTGCCTTCCATCCGAGAGCTCTGGGTTAGATTTATTTATATCGGACACAATTTATTTATATGATTTTCTCAAAGCCTGGGTGTTTGTGATTGTTCAAAATTACTAACAACCTTGTACAAAAAAGCAAGGACATGGTTATTAATAATTAAAAAAATAAAAGACTTCTCAAGGGTGGCACTTTGCCTAGGGTCATACTGGTAAAGTACATACATATAAATACATACACCTGACTGAAAAAAAACGGTTAGGAACCCCTAATTTAGACTGCTGACTTGTAAGTCCTCTATATTAAAGTGGGGCCACACCGGCAACAAGTCGCGCGACAACTCGTTAAATTTTACGATAATTATCATAATTGCTTAAGAAATTTTACGATAATTATCATGCTTATCGTAAAATTTAACGAGTTGTCGCGCGACTTGTTTTCGGTGTGGACCCGGCATTATAGGTAATATTGTCAACATGGATCAGTTTCTATTAAATATATTATACACATCAATGCCACAATGGTGACATAAAATATGCAAGTGCGCTGACTGTTAGTTGTAATATGAAATATGGCTGCCATATTTGTATTTTACGACTTCGGCCATAATACCGCTACATATTATTATTATTAATATCCTTGAAATATGACGTCAATGTTTTTTATTGATAAAATAAGTGCATATCCGTAAATAACCGCAGTTAATATTTTATTATTTTTTTCTAATGCTTTGCATAAAATGTGGTTATAATTAAGATTATACCCATTCAAATGTTTACTGGTTACTATTTTTTTTAAAGTGGTAAAGAAAATAATTGACGGTCATTGCACAAATACCCCCACATCAGGATCAGATTTACCACAGGGCTAAAGGGGCTAAAACCCGGGGCCCCTAAATTGGTTGGGACCCCAAAGTCCGCAAAATAAATTGAAATGGTATTGCACATACATAATTTTGAAAACACTTAAAAATATATTATAACCAATAGAAAAAATCTTTTTGAAAAAAGTAAGACATCCCGCAGGTATCGAACCTGCATCTCTCGGGTATCGGAGTGATCCGTGACGTCGGTTAGTAATTAAAGTAATACCAACTTTGATTTAAAATACAAAAGCCGATCGCCAATAAGTAGTAGCTCAATTTGGAAAGCGCTTCAGTGAGTATTAAAAGCCATTTGTTAAAATTTGTCGTAATTAAGTATGACTCCTGTAGCATTGTGGTCAATGTGCGTGGTTGCGATACCTGTAATTGTATCTAATTAATATATTTTAATAACTGTGATTCCTGTGGATTATTATGTGACTATTTTTTATATGTTCTCTTCTGTATACATTGTGTACTTATTTACATACATTATAAATTAATTAAAATTGTGTATTTTTCTTAATTTCTTCCTTAATTCTTTAACTTTTTTTTTTATCGTTAGTTAAATAATGTGATTTTAGAAATCTGGCAACCCTGTCCTCGAAGCATCTGAGTTTATTTACGTATAATCTATAATAAAAGTTTGCTTACCTTTCTCAAATTCTTAACTAAAATGCTTGTAGGCTTTCCTCGAATCCCTCAATAAATTACCCACTCAATACTTCTAGTTTTTACTAATATCTCTGCAATGGTATGTCCGAACATTCACAAAAGTAGTTGTAGTACGCACACCCCTCTCTCATTGGAGAAAAAGTTACCCCCATCTCCTGTTTTCTAGGGCAGTGGTATGCAAGTTGATGTGACGAAGCCAATGATATAAAATTCTAGAATCTAGAGTAGGGATTCCAATCCCGGGATTCCGAGCTATTTTAGAAACCTATGTATCCCGGGACTGATAAACATAATCCCGAAACATTCGGGATTGATATTTTTATCAATTTTTATGGAAAGTAAAATAGAAACAAAAATATAACAGAAAAAATACTTTTAATAACAAATAACTACATTAGAAATAAACTGAGTTTGAATGAAGTTTGATTTATACCATGTGTAAGTTGCCGATTCATGTTATTTTTTCACATAAATTAATAAAAAAATAGAAAGATTGGAAAAAAACAATGCTTAGCACTATTAACAAAGTAATTCCACCACGATCTCATACGTTTTACGGTAGTTTCATATTTGGCTAATTAGATTTATGAAGCGGAAAGGCCATAAGTACCTACACCATGATTTGCTTTACTATTTTAAATCTCGCTAACCCATTCATTAAGTCTTTACTATCAGAAACAGCAATCTCATTAAATTCACATTATTATTTATATTACAATATTATTTACTCCATTAAACTTATGTATTTCCAAGATTGAACGTATACAATATTAACAATAAATGTCTTAAATAGTAGGTATAAATTATACTAGATTTTTTTTTGACCGATTTTATCAATGTTATTTGTAAATATAAAAAAATTATATTAACAATGGTAAAAAATGCCAATCCCGGGATCCCGAGATTGTCAAATTGCAATCCCGGGATTAGAATTTTGGCTCGGGATTGGATACTCTAGTCTAGAGTATGTGAAATGGATGCTTTCATAAAGAACCAAGTTTCCATAGTAATCTGTAGGGCGTTTTACTCGTAGTAAGTAAATGGGGTAATTTCAAGGGAATTAATGCCACATCATGTCAGTAATTAAAAAAAAACAAATGCATGACGCATTATAATCATCTCCAGGAGTTCGACAACCCTAGATGCTCCACCTGTTCCTGTCCCTATCCAAATTGTCTTATTTCTAATTCGATACCTTATTCGTACGGTAGTTATTGAGTTAACTATTACATCATTATTGGTTTAATTTTTTTTGACTTTGATGTATTTATTACATTGTACCTACTTTAATTTGTAGTCGACGGTTATTAACACATATAGTTGATGAATTGACACACCTGATAATTATGATTCTGTATCTATAATTATTCTTCTTACAATTATTACATTTTTTAATGTAATATTGGTAACATCAGTTTATAAATGGTAATGTTCACACTACATGTAAAAAAAAAATTTGAATAATGGAATTTTAGTCAAAATAGCTGAAAAGTGAAACAACAATTAAAAACAGTTTATATTGGATTTAATATTAATAACTTATTGAAAAATGGAATTTAACAAGTAAATAGGTAGGTACTAATTAATTTCAAATACGCGCCCAACTACTCTACTAAGTAAGCGATGTGCGTCCTATATAAAAAGTTTTTTTTCTAATGTAATATATGAATATTTCTCTGAATTGTTTTCAAATTATGTATGTTATTTTAATTTAAAGAATTTTACATTCTTAAAAATTGTGAATATTCGTTGAGAAAAAAATTAGGAAGTGCAAGTACCTATGTTATAACTAAAATATGGAAAGCTCCATACACTGGTGAGTAATTAACTTGATTTAAAATATAAAAGCCGACCGCCAAAAATTAATGCAATTTATAAAATTGTAAAAACTACTGCTTAATTTCGTCGTAATTAGATAGGATGCACGTAGCTTAGTTGGCAGAGCACATGGCGCGGGATCGAATCCCGTTGGGCATCGTATATGCCATATAGGCATTCTATATTTATCTGAGGTGTTTTTAAAATATGTATGTTTAAATATATAATATATATAACTACTAATTTAGCTACTAGAAAAGCTTTATAAGAATGTCATTCTCAATTTTCCCGAACATTCTATAATTCTACTGCACAAACTCAAATATTGTATTGTTATTTAAAACGAATTATAATCTCTATCTTCTATTTTTTGCTTATTATTGCAATTTCGTAAGACTTGGTGTAGCCACAGTACACGTTTAAATCAAACATTTAGGTAATATAACAAAATGACGATAGAAATTATAATGAAGGGTTAAAGATACTCAAAATCACATCAAATATACATTGATATCGTGTTTCTACCCCAATAATTTATAGTACCTTTTTTACAGCACACCACGATTGAATTGGATTGATTTGGATAAAATCTACGCAGTGATACTCCAAAAAAAATGTTGAAAAATTGCCACTGGTTGATAAATGCTGCGCGCCATTCCTCTTCCTCGGCGAGCTGTAGGTAATATATCTGTTCGGTAACAACTGGGGTTTTCCCAACAGCTAAATGGGCAAAGTTTTCGCAGCGGTTCGAATTTTCCGCCTTGGCTCACCAACACTTGGGAAATTCTTCGCCGCGATAGTGATGGCGCCTCTACGGACGACTTGATTAGCATCAGCTGCCTTCGGAGCTCGTGCTCGGTTTTAAACCCTCCTTATAACTGCACATGCAATATTCAAATCGTGTAGCTAAGTAGCTTACATGATATTATATGTACTTACGTACTCACTAATATGTGTACAAAGCACTAAGCACTCTTTATACACTATCCTCGCGTCTTCGTGTATCTAGATCAGAGGTTTCCAACCGATGTGCGTTATCACAGTAGTGTGCTGCGAAGTCATGCTGAAAGATTTTATTTATAAATATTCTCATCATAGAAAGTAATATAATACACTTTCTCACAAATAGGTTCTACTTGCATGTAAGTACAGTAAAAATATAAAAAAGTCGCCAGCGGTGGAATTTTCTATACTGTTACCTACTTAATGTATTTCAAAATATGCTTGTACGATATTACGTATTATTCTCGGTTCTTCTTATCGGTTCTTGGAACCATAACCCCCCCCCCCCCATAAACGTAAAAAAATACAAATTATATCATTGAATTCACATGATACTAAAAAAGGTATGTTTGTTTTAAAAAATGCCATGTGAGATAAAGCATATTGGCAGGAATTCGATGAATGTAGGTTTAAGTCGCGCTCCGTACAAATGTATTTTTTTAATACACATGTTTCTGAAATGTCCCAAATTTTTAATGTAATACCCCGTTTATACGTGCATGGATTTACTACTGACATTACGGATTATCGCCACCATAACAAAAAAATGCATCTGTAAACACGTATTATCGTGCAAGTTGCAAGATTGCATGTATGTATCAAAAAAGTTCAGAAGATTCTGATTTTTCACGCAATAATAATTGGTACTTGCATGGCGGTGCGCATGCGCAGTAGAACGATAGTGGCGAACCTGCCGGAAGAAATACGAACTGCACCGCACAGAATATTTTGACGTCTACCGATTATCTACGAACTTGTCCGAACCTGTCTGTATCTGTCAAATAGCACCATGAAATGATACCATAACGAGACGTTATGGTATCATTTCATCAGATATGGATATGATATCTCTTACGCTTGAAGAATGAGATTGTAGAGAGACATTTAGCACTTCTACGTGTAAACAGTTGTTATCGCGATAGTTTAAAATACACACTATTGGTGCAAGTAAATCCATGCAGGAGCTATTATATTATTAATTCTCGTGTATTATCAATGTAATAAAAATATATTAAAATGTCAAGGTGTGTAATACTAATAATACGCTAAAATTTATCGATTTATATAATAATTAATATTGTTTTAGGATAAAGATTTGATTAGCATTATGTAGATTGAAAGCGTGTACCTACCTTGTTTTAAACTAGTCTTACCAATATCATCGCATTCAATATTCAAATGTTCTGGCGCGCATATTATGCACAGGTAGCGGTCTTGTATTATAACTATCTACCACGTTTATGCTTCTATGCACATCGTATAACATAATTGCTTTCTCTCACGTTTTATCAACTTACCTAGATGATATTTCATATATTACATCTCTGCCGTTGTAGTTCAAATATTTTTTTATTATTATTTATTCATTTCATATTTGTCGATTACGTAGGATGTAGACAGAGAGGTGTTTTACGTTTCAGGTTTTAATGCTTGCTTAAAACCATCTAGATTCAATACATTTAAAAGATTGATGTATTTTCATTAGTATGTCAAGTATTTTTCGTACTTTTAATTGGGTCATGTAAAGCTCTATTGAACTAAGCCTTTTCTGAAATTGAATTACCACTGTCACTATAAACATATCACATACGCGTGAAGTTCGATAGTTTTGACAGAAAATATGACATAGTTAGAGCGATGCAATAGGCTTCATGCAACTAATTAAGTTTACCCTATATGATTCATGCGCAGTATAATAAATTGCAATCTGCGCAATTTTAAGGTTATGTTGTTCTATTATATACTCAAATTTTTATAGCATGTCACTTGCTGAAACGAGTTTTCTATCTCTCTTTCACGACGAGAGTATATTATATAAATAATAAATTATTATAGGTATTTTCAAATAATACGGAATCCTATTTGTTAGGTCCATAAATAATGTTATATCTAATAATCCACGGAGAGAAGCGACAATGATATTCGTGTTCACGAAGTGACTAGCTATGGTGTATGTACTAACTATTTGTAGATTATTTACATATGAAAAGAAACAAATAAGCTGAGATAAATATTTTTTTATATAAAACCTTTTGGGTCTGATCGAAACATTGATTTAAAAATATTTGCAACATAAATACCACGGTGCAATTATTATTCTTTAAAAGTATTGAAATTTCGCAAGTAGCAACAAAAAAAATATGTTCGCGGGTCAGTTTCTAATTGATTACAGAAAACGGCAATTACTTATTTACATATACGATATCTAAACATATTTTCAATAATGTACACCTATTACGCTCGATATATTCGAGAGGAAAAGTGCTATGTAGCGTAGGATATATGAGCACAAGGAGAGTAATGGCATATCCAGTACAATTTGGAGCTCTACAACCTCTTCCAAGAAGAATGTATATCAGCATTCGTTAAAGTTGGAAAGCTCTGATGGGTGGGCCATTTAGCGAGGGGAATACTGGATACCAGACCGGACAGTCGGAGGTCGATCGGCAGGCCCAGACTCTGGTGGTTGGACGGTGTCAATTAAGATGCTAGATCCGCCGGCGAAGATACCAGGAGGAAATTTTTGGAGGAGGCTAGGATCCGCCCTGTGTTATTGGGCCACTTATGATGTTGATGATTTTTCATTGGTTTGACTGCAAATTATTTTGTACACGTACAAAAAAATCATATAATTTTGGCTGCAATATTACTATTAAAACTCCAACAAACTACGCGATGTTATTTGTATCGGATAATGTACCTGGGACAGCCTTGACCAATGCTAATCTGTCTGTCAGGCTATTGTTTATTTCGATGACATAATAATAATACTTGTCAATAAATGAATGAATAAAATAATGTATGTATGTTGATTACTTTCAAAGATATTTTTGGTCAATTCCAATACACAGTAAATTGATGCGATAAAGATTTTCAAAATCAAATAAATCCTTATAAAAAGTATGGAAATTAGGGAACCTTATATTGTTCAGTTCAGTGGCTGTTTTTTATTACTTTAAAAGTTAACTACGCATTGATTGAAATTGTGTGATCTATTTTTGATTCAACGACATGTGTATATTACCATATTGCGTGGGAGTCTATTTTGTTAGGGAGGGTTATTTCGGTTTCATATTATTATTGCAGCGTATCCTATGTAAATTTCTGCCCTTTTGAAAAGAAAAAAATAACGTTCAATAAGGTGGAATATTTACGATTATTATTGCGATACACTTGAGATCTATACAATTTATTATTAATAGAGATAAGATTTACTTGGTAGAGAAATGTTTGATATTAAATTAGTTCGAATGTAGAAGATAATTATTGATTTGAGTAGCCGATGATTAAATCAATGCAAGTGTACCTATTAGGTAACCAGGTAAATCGACTTCAAATATATTTTTGCTAATAACAGTCTGTAAATGAGGTCCGGTTCTTTAATGATTAATTAACTATTTTTTACTGTTTCAAGTGGTACATGTCAGACCAAAACATAAAATTTGAGTGGTAACATAAAATTATTACATTGGTGCGAAAATAATAACGCCATCTTAACACAACGTGTTTTAAAGATATTTTTATATATAAAGTAGTATCAGGAAATAGAAACTAGAATTGAGATCGCAAGGAGTGCCTTTCTGAAAATGAGCTCCTCCTTAGCAATCGAGACCTTAACCTAGGTCTGAGACCATGGCCCCCATATCCTGAACCGGGCCCCCTACCTATCTCTAAGGATAAAGGCAGTGTGATGCTCTACAACAGCGTTTTCCAAATGGTGTACGCGGTAAAAGTAATGTATACATTTAGTGTTTTTTGTTGTATATTTTAATACATCCATTTGAATTAGGGAGTTGTGGAGTGTCGATACACAATTAAATTTTTTATCGTACAACAATATAGGTAATTTTATGTAATAACATTATTGAAGGAAAGTTGCGCCGCAGGCGAATTTTTTTATTATTAAAGTAAATATGTGTTGTGTTTATCTCACTTATCTAGTCGACTGGCCTCGCCGGGCCCCTCCTTGAGCCCGGGCCCCCAGATTAGAGCGCTGTCAGCCCCCCCTTGTGGGGGGCATGTCTGAGACTGCGTATGGTATATTGTTGTGTTTAGGGAATCCAATCCCGAGCCAAAATTCTGATCCCGGGATTTCGGGATTACAATTTGACAATCCCGGGATCCCGGGACTGGTCCCGGGATTGACATTTATTCCATTGTTAATATAAAATTTTTATATTTACAAAAATAACATTGATAAAATCGGTCAAAAATAAATCTAGTATAATTTATACTATTTAAGACATATATTGTTAATATTGTATACGTTCAATCTTGGAAATACGCAATTTTAATAATAATGTGAATTTAATATTAGATTGCTGTTTCTGATAGTAAAGACTTAATGAATGTATTAGCGAGATTTAAAATAGTAAAGCAAATAATCATGGCGTACTTATGCCCTTTCCGCTTCATAAATCTAATTAGTCAGACAAATATGAAACTGCCGTAAAACGTATGATATCATGGTGGAATTACTTTGTTAAAAGTGCGAAGTATTGTTTTTTTCCAATCTTTCCAATTTTAATAATTTATGTGAAAAAATAAAATGAATCGGCAACCTACACATGGGTATAAATCAAACTTCATTCAAACTCAGTTTATTTATAATGTAGTTATTTTTTATTAAAAGTATTTTTTCTGTTATATTTTCGCTTTCATTTTATTTTCCATAAAAATTGATAAAAAAATCAATCCCGAAATCCCGGGATTATGTTAATCAATCCCGGGATTCATAGGTATCGAAAATAGCTCGGGATCCCGGGATCTCGGGATTCGGGATCCCGAGATTGGAATCCCTAGTTGTGTTCTCTCAATTCTTTTCTATGGTATGGAAGTATAAAAGTATAGTCACTGAGAGTTGAAGCTTTCAAGATGTGGTTGTATAGACGCATCCTTAAAATTCCTTGGACTGATCGGATGACAATTGTTGAAGTTCTCAATCGAATGGGAAATGACTGAGAAGTTCTGCGTCGTTTCAAAACCATAAAACTAGAGTATCTACCTCGGCCACATTATGAGAGGACAAAAGCAAAGCATTCCCCCAACTTGTCATCCAAAGAAGGATCAACGGTAAGCATAGCAGAGGATGACGCCGCATTTCTTGGCTTAAGATTGGTACGAGTGCAGCTCTACTGAACGGTTCCGGGTAACAGTGGACACAGTTAAGATCGCCCGGATGGTGGCTGACCTCCGCTAGGGGTTTATTATCTTTTCTGTGGGATGGTGAAATAAGAAGAAGTCTATATACGTAGATAATTTGAAAACATCTCAGATATATACATACTAGAAAAAAATATGACGCCCAGCGATTAAGCCACATGTGGCCTATCTAATTACGACGAATTTAACTACCTAGTAGTTATTATAATATCTTTAAGAACTTCACAAATTATGTTAATTTTAGGCAGTCGGCTTTTGTGTTTTAAATCAAAGTATCAATTACCTTAATTATTAATCGATATCAGGAGCTCTCCAAATTTTAGTTATAACGTACATAAACTATTTTTTAATCAATGAATAATGAACAAGATTTGAGAATGTAACATTCTTATATTGAACATAAATAATTTGGAAACACTTCAGCCACATACTAAAAAATCTAAAAATACGACGCCCAGCAGGACTCGATTCATCCACTGGATTCGCACCAATTGATCCACGAACGTCCTAACAAATTGTAACGAAATGAACTAATATTATACAAATTAAAAATAGTCCTTCTAAGATATTATAAGTAGCCTGGCAGCGTTAAGAAAATATATTGTGACTTCACCGGGATTCGAAATGGAGATCTTGGATAAGAAACCAGTGCATTACGCACTGGACTACATGATATTGTATTAAACGGTACATGTTCAAACACGCGCGTTTACATCATTTTACTCCCTACTTCAATTATAGTTTGTCAATTTATGGCGACGGCCGTATGTTGTAGCTTAAGCACTGGGGAATGCCAAAATAAATGGCGTATTTCAAAAAAACACTACCTTATTCTTAGGTCAATAATTATTATAAAGCAATCATTATTCGTAGGATGTTTATCACACATGAATGGTCAAAGACATAGCTTATAATGAGTATCTTTAGAATTATCTTCAAATGTGTTAATCTTGCCCATTTTTTGAATAATAAAATGCCCAATTCTTGTCAAATTTGGGATCACAGAGATTATCAATATATTTTTTTATCGTAAATATTTCACTATAATAATGTCGATATAAATTATAATGATGGTTTTATAAATGCGTTTAAAAAATAATAAATGTAAAAAATCTTAACACCACTGCACAGTTATGTACTGAAATATGACTACATTCTAAAACATTAAAGCGAGAGGTTTAAAAGAATAATATTTTATGTAATAAAAATACTCTATGCAGTCATCAAATGTTTAAAATAAATATAAAACATAATAAGGCTTCAAAAATATATAAATAGATTATCTACAACGTTAAAGGTATGTCCAGGATCATGCTTTGAAAATAGAACAAAAGCTCCATTTTGACCTACGCTGAGCAATGTCCCCCCTTGTAAAATTGGTTTAACAAATATATAGAAATAAGTGTTCGTTATTTCTTGTACATAACCACTTCTTTAATTTCCAGCGCCTTATCTATTCGATTTTCAAAAAATAAAATAAAAATATTAATTGAAAGTTCGCGATGCCAGAAAGAAATTTGTCAAACATAATTAGTATGCCGTAATGCACT
Organism: Rhyacophila brunnea; assembly: GCF_057557595.1. NCBI lineage: Eukaryota > Metazoa > Arthropoda > Insecta > Trichoptera > Rhyacophilidae > Rhyacophila > Rhyacophila brunnea. Next base: position 45,439,518 of record NW_028232859.1, read on the forward strand.
CGTCTCTGTAATGACCACTTAATTGCCACGTAACGCAATGGCGAGGTTATTTCAATGATGCAGTCCGTCATACTTTGTGACAGTTGTCGCAACGTGACGCCATTGTGGAGACGAGCGACTTTCAATTGGAAAAGTTCGCAAAGGTTAACAATGAAAGCCGGTTTGTTGATTCGACCACCGCCACACCACGTGACTGGGCAGTGGAAAGGTTAACTGTCCACAATTGTACGTATGTAAGTGTTTACTTAGGTGTGTATTTAGTACTTAAGGTATTAATAGTGTGACCATAGCCTTCTGTGATAGTAGTCATGTCGGTATTTTTTTGTTCTTGGGCAATGGCATCCCTTTTCATGTTCCTTAGTCCATATAACAGTGTAGTCAGTAGTGGATTCGCAAATTGCAGTTTTACTTCCGCCAGTATCTACTCTATAATATAAAAGGATAAGTTAAAATCTATAAGTATAACGTTTTCCGATCAGGTTTTTGTGTATAGCACGATTTTGTAATTTCGTATGTCGCTCAATTTAGTCTACTTTCCTTCATATCACTAATTGAAATTCTATTTATATTACAATTGGTTACATGTATAAATTTCACCGTAGCAAAACTCACTGTGAGCTTTCTTATCGGAGAGAGATGACCGTATAATATACGGTCATCTCTATAACACGGGAGTGAAAAAAACACGCGTTGTTCTGTATTAATAATTTATTGACATAGGTACCTATTTTCCACTGTCTTTCCCAGGGAACTCAGAAATAATGGGAACTGAACTACGTAACGGGTAAGGAGAAGCAGGCAACCGATGTCGAGTGATGAAGAATGCGGAATAAATTTAAACACGTGTCAAGAATACGTCATATGTCGAATACTGTCAACTGCTCTCGGCTTATGCATTGACGCTCATTTAATATTGGTGTATTACACACACTATTGCATGCCTATAATGTGTGGTTCATTTTCGTAGGACACTCACATATTCAAAACCCTGCGTCAAAATTTCAAAGTGCGAATAACTAAACAGGAAGGGCTTGTTAGTTCACAGTTTTAACACGTAGATAAGAAGTTCTTGTTTGACATTAGGTTGGTACTGAAGCAAAATAAACTCAACTTATGGTTAATGTAAAAAACGACGTCCGTTTACTCCTGGTATACAGAGCACGTTTTCCAGCTCATTTCGTCTTTAATGGAATGATGCAATGCATATATAATGACTTGTATTGACTTAATAACACCTTATCCACGTATTAGTCAATCGAGTAGTACACACCGACAATAATTATACCGTTAGGTAGCTACTGCCCACCTAATTTAAATTAATTAATTAATATCACTCAGATTTAATTAATGGATAATAGAATATTAATTATTCGGGTATTTCATATATCTGGCAATGTTTTTCCTCCCCAATTTATATATATATTTATACCTATATTATATTGTTTAGTGTTGGTTTACACGGCGGAGTAGTGTCAGAGTGAACCTACCATAGATTATAATGATTAGATGATGCTTTTTCAGTAGTAGTTATAATATGATAATTATATCGACTGCTTAATTGCGGATTAAGGCTTACCGGCTAACTCCATTTGAGCAAATGGTTTGGAAAGGAGAAAGAACACAATAATTTAACTATCCAGCGGAATTTAACAATAATTGCCAAAATACACTTGGATTTTTTTTTACAAATAATCTGCACTATGAATCAATACACTATGTTAGCTTCCCTTTTATATATGTGTTGCTAGATTTCTAAATCAGCCAAGTCCACCTTTAGGTATTTTTGACTTTTTTTGAATTGCTGAAGAACTACTGCTTTCTAACATTTCTGCATTATCAAAATAATATGTAACTTATTTATTTTAAATATTCTATAATCGAAATAATATACACTTTCACCCTCATGACTATGTACTTTGGAAAACAAAAATGCTGTTTTCTCCTATTCATCCATTATGGACATGGCTGATTTTGAAATCTAGCGACACATATATGCTTACAGAAAATTTATATAAATAGCGGAGTTCTTCCATTTAAGACATTGGAAATTTGGCATCTGCAGTTGGGAGTTTTGTGTGAAGAACGATAACGCATTTATTTTTAGGTTTTGGAGTTTGAAATTTTGTGAGAGCATAGAAAACATGCTTTATAACAAAATGCCATAAAAATCTAATTTTTGGTCAAAAGTGCAGTTGGCTGGTTTACAGATTTAGCAATCGATAATATTACGTGAATAGCAGCGACGTGCGGTGGCTTTTCATTGTAAGGATTCTGTTTAAAAAATATATATATTTACCAAGTATTTGCTATATATTATTATCTACTTAAGGTTTTGTAACTAACTGTATCATGGCGAATAGTCGATTATGTTGTATGGTATGATTTATTGTAGAGTGTTAGCTTTGCAATATTTTAATCATTTTCACAATAATATTAAAAATATAAAATTTCAATAATAACAATCAATAAAGAACGTTACAAGCAAAGTAAAAAATATTAAACCATTGAAGCAGTGTATTTATGTGTAGTTATTTTGCTATACTGTCCTGCTAAGTAGGGAATCCAATCCCGAGCCAAAATTCTGATCCCGGGATTGGCATTTTTTTCCATTGTTAATATAAAATTTTTATATTTACAAATAACATTGATAAAATCGGTCAAAAATAAATCTAGTATAATTTATACTATTTAAGACATTTATTGTTGGAAATACACAAGTTTAACGGAGTAAATAATATTGTAATATAAATAATAATGTGAATTTAATATGAGATTGCTGTTTCTGATAGTAAAGACATAATGAGTGGATTAGCGAGATTTAAAATAGTAAATCAAATAATCATGGCGTACTTATGGCCTTTCCGCTTCATAAATCTAATTAGTCAGCCAAATATGAAACTGCCGTAAAACGTATGATATCATGGCGGAATTACTTTGTTAAAAGTGCGAAGCATTGTTTTTTTCCAATCTTTCTCATTTTTAATAATTTATGTGAAAAAATAAAATGAATCGGCAACCTACACATGGGTATAAATCAAACTTCATTCAAACTCAGTTTATTTCTAATGTAGTTATTTTTTATTAAAAGTATTTTTTCTGTTATATTTTCTTTCGCTTTTATTTTATTTTCCATAAAAATTGATAAAAAAATCAATCCCGAAATCCCGGAATTATGTTTATCAATCCCGGGATTCATAGGTATCGAAAATAGCTCGGGATCCCGGGATTCAGGATCCCGGGATTGGAATCCCTACTGCTAAGTAAAAATTAAGGAAGTAAGTAAGAATTTTCGTGAAATGAGAACACAAGTTTTAGCTAGGTACCTTTTCTCTTATATTACATATGTAAAATTATTGGATTGTTTTGACATAATCTATAAATAGACAGTGTATATATTTGTGCACATTTACTTAGCAGGGCAGTATACAATTGCGTAATAAATCCATAATATTATTGATAATAATGTATCGAATATTTCTGGGGATGCACACCATCTAAGTGGGTGCCGGACGAAATCCCGAAGGCCGAAATCCCGAATGCCGAAATCCCGAATGCTGAAATCCCGAATGGCCGAAAAATACCGTACGCCACTTGTGAATAGCTAACAACCATTGTTTGTATAAAAATCTGTTAACATAATGATGTTAATTCACCTCTTTATTATTTATTCATTGCTGCTAATTTGATTGCAGACGACTACCATGCAATATTATAAATAATTTAATTACTCTCTAACCTAACTATGCAATAATATATCATTTATTTGAATAACTGTTATCCGGTTACTTAGCTTAGATGATAATCGACTACAGGATCTCAAGAAGATAGATCATTTGATCCATTGATAAGATCGATCCCTTTTTACCGATACTTCGATACTTTTCATCCAATACAATGCTATAGTGTCGGTACTTTTATGTTAATATCGGATTATTAGGATACCTGGTTGGAATATTTAAGTGTTGATTGGTGATTACCTAGCATTGGAATATTCGCAATATTTTTCATCACGTTCGATCCTAAGAAAATCATACGAGTCACCAAAGATTGTTTTTTTACGTGAAATGGATGTTAGCTAATTACCCAATCTATTAGGTTCATACTATACATCCAAATACACATTGAAAAACAACAAGTGAATTTTTCTAGAGCCGGGATTTGAACCCGGGATTTAAGACTTTATAGGCTAAGTCTTTATTTTACTCCAGTGGGTCTGTTCTATACACAATGCGGCTATCGGCGGCTATCGATGCTAGTTTATTTTATTATATTTATGTATTGAGGTATTATAATTGTTACAATGGATTAGCCGACCAAATTGCCAAAACTCCCTCTAAAAGTTAACACAACCATGAGAGGGGCTGTTAAAACATAGAGCTTTTTGACAGTTTTGGCGGTTAACAATTAACCGCATCAATACTTACATAAATATGATAAACTACCGTCAATACCCGCCTTGTGTATAGAATAGACCCACATATGGAGCATATATATATCGTTTTAAAGTTTATAATTGGACCCAGTTGTTTTGCGCCAATATGTCAATAACATCAAACCCCTTCATTATGACCATTAACACGAACTATCTTTTTTGTACCATGAAAGCGGTTGAGATTGGGCTAATTTAATTTAATTTATCAGTTCAATAATATATTTTATTTTTTAAAATTGCATTTTGAAAGTACATACATTTTTTCCGAGATACTCAATAAACAGGATAGATCACACTGAGTATATTATTTTCAACGTGCTATTGTAAAATGATAATTAGGTACATCATCTTTCCAACTTTATAGATGGAATACAAAAGACTACTACAACAGGTGAAAGTTTCGCCTCGTAATATCTGCTAAAATAAATCATGAAGGTGTAAGTACCTTCTCAAGGCTGCAAATCTCGCAAGGTAGGAATTTATTTATTTTGAGCCAGTTGAAATTGGGCAGAAAGTACCTATAAGAGCTCTGTGAAACGTTTTCGAACAAAGTTGAAAGCTAAAACCAGTTCTGAGTTCCCTACAGGGAAGCTAGCTAGCTACTTGTGATACAAGAGACTTTGTCCATACAATCACTGATTTATTAAGGGCTCACATGACCAGTAATAATAACATAATATTAAGAAGTTTATTCTGAAGGAAAAAAAAATAAGTATGTATGTATAAGTATGTCAATATTATGCCCTATCTTTTCTCATTCTAGAAGTCAACATTAATTAATGATATAACATATATATATACTATAAAGAGTATTATTGTAAACACAAACTATTTCTTTTATTCAACGAATTATAACGCAATTTGATAAGCATTTCGTTCATATAACAACTACTGTGCGAAAACATCTTGGCTACGCTTCTAGGCGCTGTTGTTTACTAAATGGGAGGAGCTTGTTAGTTCACAGTTTTAACACGTAGCCAAGAAGATGTTTTCGCACTATACTAGCTAATATCATCGTAATTGAGTAGGATGCCCGTAGCTTAAGTAGAAAAGCTCACTACCGCGAATCCAGCGGATACAGGTGAAGTCCCGTCGGGTGTTGTATATTTTTTCTAGTGTGTATGTGCATGAAATGTTTTAAAATTATGTATTTTCATTATTGTAAACAAAGAATCGATCCATATTTTGGTACATCACAATGTGTAGGTACGTTCTTATAACACACTTTGAAATTATTTTTTGGGGGGACATGCTCGTCGAAGGTCAAAATTGAGTTTTTATTGTATTTTCAAACCATGATTCTGGACACTCCTTAAACGTTGTAGATAATTTATTTATATAATTTTGAAGCCTTATTATCCTTTATAATTATTTTAAACATTTGATGACTGCATAAAGTATTTTTGTTACGTAAAATAGTATTCTTTTAAACCTCTCGCTCTAATGTTTTAGAATATAGTCATATTTCGGTACATAACTGTGCAGTGATGTTCAGATTTTTTACATTTATTAATTTTTAAACGCATTTATGGAACCATTAGTATAATTTATTACGAGATAATTTTTGTAAAATATTCACGATAAAAAATTATATTGATAATCTCTGTGATCCCAAATTTGACAAGAATTAGGCATTTTATTATTCAAAAAATCGGCAAGATTAACACATTTGAAGATGATTCTAAAGATACTTATTATAAGCTATGTGTTTGGCCATTCAAGTGTGATAAACATCTTATGAATAATGATTGCTTTATAATAATTATTGACCTAAGAATAAGGTAGTGTTTTTTTGAAATACGCCATTTCTTTTGTCATCCCCTAGTGGTTAAGCTACAACATACGGCCGTAGCCATAAATTGACAAACTATAATTAAAGTAGGGAGTAAAATTATGTTAACGCGCGTGTTTGAACATGTACCTAACCGAATTTTTTTTATTTTATTTTAAACGGTACATGTTCAAACACGCGCGTCAATATCATTTTACTCCCTACTTCAATTATAGTTTGTCAATTTATGGCTACGGCCGTATGTTGTAGCTTAACCACTGGGGAATGACAAAAGAAATGGCGTATTTCAAAAAAACAATACCTTCTTAGGCCAATAATTATTATAAAGCAATCATTATTCATAAGATGTTTATCACACTTGAATGGTCAAAGACATAGCTTATAATAAGTATCTTTAGAATCATGCACCACTGCACAGTTATGTACCGAAATATGACTATATTCTAAAACATTAGAGCGAGAGGTTTAAAAGAATACTATTTTATGTAACAAAAATACTTTATGCAGTCATCAAATGCTTAAAATAACTATAAAGGATAATAAGGCTTCAAAATTATATAAATAGATTATCTACAACGTTTAAGGAGTGTCCAGGATCATGGTTTAAAAATACAATAAAAACTCAATTTTGACCTACGACGAGCACGTGGGCCGTTAAATCGAAAAATAAATGTCTCAAGAATTGCCAGTCAATTTCAAAAATCAATGTAAAGTTTGTACACACATATAGTCGTAATAAAAACACCTTTTTATTATTAATAAGAAATCTGTTTGGTTGTAATCTATAGATCCCTTTATTTTGGCTGTGAAAAGAAAACCCAGGCACATAATATTATCCATCATTTAATATTGGATATCCATCGCAGATCTTGGCTCTCTCCCATTCACTGCCGTTTTATCCAAAGTACTATTTTTCAGTTCGCTACCTTAAGTGACCAATGTGCCGTGTAAAGGTCGGAATTGAAGAATTTTGCGTACCTTTGCGAAGTTAGCCTAAATAATTTGTAAGAAAGGCGTATATTTATTATGCCATAAAGATACATAATCTTTTCTCATCTTTTTAATTAATATTTTATGACCACATAAAATATATTAATACTATAAAATACTATTATCGTAAACGTCATCGTATCAAAATGGAGAACACAGCCATATTTGGTTCAACCATGGTTATAACACTTTTTCAAATTATTATTTTGTCAACACATGCATTATACCGTCAATTTTCACTAATTTAACATCACATTATTTAGTACTCCGTATCCTTGTGGCATAATTTCAACAATTCCCCTCTCTCACCCTGCAGCGGTGCTACTTAAGCGATCTACCCGCTGCAGGTCTCATATGGCGATAATCCGTGGAAAGTGGTGAGACCTTCTACCCCAACACTGGGGTGTAACAACATTTTAAAAGTTTTTAAATGGTAATTATTGTCTTGAAATCAATTGTGTCTTCGTTCACCCTATGGTTCGACCGCCCGTGTTATAGTACTCATTATAGACAATGACGCATTTCAATTATCTTAAAAGCCAAATGTCTCAAAAACTTATTTTACGAAATATCGTACTGTGTTTTTGAGATAATTATCGATATATTGAAAATTATATTGAACGATATTAAAATTATTTTAGTTAACACAGTTCGTAGCACTTTGGTAGCATTATGTACGTGTTAAGTTTCGCGAGGCGGATCCGACGTACTGTATGCCAGTGTAAATATAATGTAATTCTTACCTGGAGACCTAAATCAGGGAAAGACTTATATGGTCTCCTCGCTCCGAAAGTTTTTGCAAGTCTGCGGGATCAAGGAGTGTTATTATTGCTTGCGGTTTTTGCTTCTAACATTTTAGTTTACGGGAGCATACGTAGGGCGAGCTTTTAATTCAAGAGAAATGAATCGTCCTTCGAAGAGAGCTTTAAAGTTTATTTTTAGACAAATAGGTAAATGAAAACCAAAGTTGCTAAACCTATTCACAATTTTGTTATTGGACTAGCCTTGATTGTCTGGCGGAAAGAATAACAGAGTTGGTGTTAAATTCTGCCTTCAAAGTTATTTTTGAGAGAAATGTTATTCAGTTATTCAATGATTTTACAGAACTGTGGAGTAAGCTAAAAGTTTGTTCATAAATGCAAGGAAAGTTTTATTATACATACTTATATAATACATATCTACTACTTGATGTTAATGTAGTCTTTGAATTACAAAGTTTATATATTATAGTCGTAAGTAAGAGTTGTAAGTAACTTTAACCAAGAATATTTAATCAGTCATGATAAAAACCAGAGACGAATTTGAATCGATATAATTTATTTTTGAATGCCTACTATAATCTTACGACTACGGTTTCCCTTTCAATGTGCGGCAGAGAGCCATGTTGCTGAATCTAATTTTGAGGTTGGGTGAGTTTATAATACAAAGTTACTAAATGATAAGATTTGCCCGATGGTTAATTCTATGTACTTACTTTGAAATGGATGTGTAATTCATGACACTTAAATTTGCTGTGATCGTTAAGTATTGTTTTATTAATTACGTACTGTTTAAATTAAGTACTCATTTTGAATAAGAAAAAAATATTCGACTTGTACCGGAATTAAATCATTAATATACTGTAAAAGAACAAACTACGTTAATTATTATCATTCATATTATATAGGCAGTCAGATATCTACACCATGTCATAACTATTTAGAGTAGTGTTTCTCAACATTTTTACACATGCGGACCACTGACACAGAAATAAAAAATATTATTTATATAGTACCTAACGTTTAATTAAGTCTTATCGCGGTTGATTTCATTACGTAAAACCATTAATCCATTAACAATTATGACAAACACACACTGCACAAGTACATGCAGATGCACGGGTTTTGAAGATGTTATTGGAATTTTTAGCATAGGAATTTGGACGCCAAAAATTAGCGGACCACCGGTTGAGAAACACTAATTTACAGTATTCAACCACTATTTTCAATGCGTCAACGTTCATAATATTAATATTGCTATGCCTAACAAACCAACTATAGTGCAGGATCCCATAGACTTTTCGTATACATAATATGCGGAACGCATTCTGACAATTGGATTAGGTTTTAGGGGTCACCAAGATATATAATATCGATGTTGCCAGGCAATATTAGTGGTAAATTTTTTTTTATTGAGGTTTTAATTTTTTTTTGTTTGTTGGTTTTAATGTTTTTAACCAACAAAAAATTGTTCTGAATTCTTCAATAAAACCAAGACCGAATCAGGGATTGATTAAAAGTGCAATAATTGTACCATGCCATCGGCATGGTCGTAGAACGGTTCGTCCCATTTGAAAAAATAAAAATAGCGGGAAGTGCAATGTGATCAAAATTATCGATTCTTAGGATCCTCCTTGGCTTAAATTATTTTATTTAGTAGCATTTTTGTATAAAATCACCCAGATTGGTTTCTTTACTATATCTATGCATATGACATTAGTTTTAGTTTTATGGTTAATCCAGAAACAGTCTAGATTGCATATAGAGGTAGGTGAATAAATGAAATAACGATAACCACTAACCACACTAAGTACACAATTATAAAAAAAAAGAAACAACAAGTCAAGTGTTCAAACTGCTTTAAGTAAAGTATCATGATCACAGTTTTTACAAACACTACTTACACATTTGCACAATGATATACATGTCAAAGCCGATTTCTTATAACTACATGATAATATACGGCATAATAATATATTACCTATTAATTAATTAAATTATTTAATATCAAAGGAAGCACATATTTGCTTTCATTATTTAATTAAAAAAAACTTCCTACATGTTCGAACGAAAAATTGTTTAAAACTTCCATATTAATTTTGCGTTGGAACGTTTCGACGGCGATCTCAGTATCGCACGGCTGCATACGAAAATGTAATTACGCTCTTTTTAACATTTCGCTATTATTGTGCTTTATGCTTGTTTTTAACATGTGTAATGAAAAACGTTAATTACATTAATAAATGGAACGTTTACAGTTTTAATTTCCGGCTTTACAGTGTTATGTTATCATTTTAATGCCTTATTATATCTCGGCCGGCGAACATTTTATGATGGAGCTTTTAGAAGCTTGTAAGTGGCTCTTATCCCAGGAGTCAGTGATCTTTGAACAACACCCACACACCTTATAATATGTATCTGCATAATTTATAGTAGCTAACACGAAGTTATACTGTGTTCCGCATGTCTAGTTACGTAGTGGCCGTTTTATGTACTTAATTATTTTTTTTATTAATTTCTTTCTACTTAACTTGAATACTAACATAACGTTAGTCCTGTTTATATGTTTATTAGTGGCGAAGGATGCCCGTTGAACATAAGTAGGCTGTCGTAGATAACTGTACAACGTTTTAAGACACCCATATTTACAGTAAGTACTTACTTGAATTAGAATTTTGTTAATATTCAGTATTTTAGTGAACAAAAAATAATATATTTAACCTTTTTATAAAAGATATTACGCAAAAAACGACAACAGGTACTAAAGTATATATTTAAAAAATTTATCCCTATTTGCGATTCGAATTCAGGTGAAAAAATTGTACTATCATGATATTTTGGCAACGAGTATGTATATTTTAATAAAAATTACATCACTGCATGCACCGTTAAGCTTAAATACTTACAGCGTCAAGACACGTGAAAGTATGACACTGGTTTTGACGTTGTGTTTTTTACAATACGTGTGTAATAATATGTATGTGTTGTATGCGTGAAATGTTTGAAATTATTTGGAGTCTTTTTTTGATTTTATTGTGCCATAGCTGGTTATGTATTAGTGCTATGTACGTGTCAGGTCATTTTATACTTATATACCGACATACAGTTGTCATAATTTTTGTAGAATATAAAATAAATAATTTATTATTGGAATACGTTAATAGGCAATTGAAAATAATTTTCTAAGAAGGTATGCTTTATATAATCGCCTTGTATAATGCAGTCTTCACCACTGATGTTAATTATAAATTGATATCTCTCTAAAAATTTGCCAACCAAGAGAGTTGCGATTTGATACACACTTCTCAATATGATGAAAAATTCGTATTTCAATAAAAATGTCGCAGAATTTATTAAATGTTAATAATAATAAAATAACGCTTTATTGACGTATTTAAAGGTAGACTTGCTACGTATATCACAAAGGTAGGACGGCAACTCCGTATCAACTAAGTTTCTCCGATAAATATTTGTCCTAGAAAGAAAGATTATTTAGAATTTACTTGACGAAATATCATGATTTAAAATGGGATAATATAATATTAATATTTGATTAAAAAATATACTTAGGTATAATTGCTATTTCGGATTTCGCTCTATTATTGAAACTATATCGATGGCCCAATATTGAACGGTAACAAGTCAAAAATTCGACATTTCGCGATATTGGTATCAAAATATTCGTTAAAATGAGTTCTTGCCAGTTTTGGACAGAAACAATTCGAAAAAAATAATTTAGATACCTTGAGAGCCAAGAAACCCATATTAGATTTTACAAACATTCAAACAAAACCAGTTTTGTACAGATCCATTTCGAATTGTTTCCATTTAAAACTAACGTTGACCATACGTTTTAATTTCAAATGTATACATTCTGACATGTTTCCTTTTAAAACTTGTCAAACCTTGTGAATTGTAAAATATTCAAATATTAAAACATGATTATCTCAAAACTATGTTTTTTCAGTTGTTACTGTTCAATACTTGGCCATCAAATGTAGACTAGTATTACAACGGCCTGGAAGTCTTACTGACTATTTGTAAAGTTTTACATATGGAAAAAAATACCAGATTCAACTGTCTCTCCCCTATATAAAATTGTTGAATGCTTTATTCTGCCGAAAAGCCTAAAAAAATAAACGCCGTTGTAGCGTTTTGTTATAAACGAGTTTAATTAAGTACCTGTTGTGATTTGAAACCGCTGTCAGTGACTGCGAGGTAACCAACCTGCAACCCTCTAAATCGTGTCCTATGAAGTATGAAAGGGACGTGAAACAACCCTCCCCACACGTGACCATACGGGGACCTTTAATTAAGTGGAGAGTCGCCCCTGCCCGAGTGCCGTGTTGTTTCTACACAGTAGTTGATCGCAACCATCACTTTGCGAAATAAATAAAAATATAGGTAGGTACTTAAAGGGGGACATGCTCAGCGTAGGTCAAAATGGAGCTTTTGTTCTATTTTCAAAGCATGATCCTGAACATACCTTAAACGTTGTAGATAATCTATTTATATTATTTTGAAGCCTTACTATCCTTTATATTTATTTTAAACATTTGATGACTGCGTAGAGTATTTTTATTACATAAAATAGTATTCTTTTAAACCTCTCGCTCTAATGTTTTAGAATATAGTCATATTTCAGTACATGCATGTGCAGTGGTGTTAAGATTTTTTACATTTATTAATTTTTAAACGCATTTATAAAACCATCAGTATAATTTATATCGACATTATTATAGTGACATAATTACGATAAAAAAATATATTGATAATCTCTGTGATTCCAAATTTGACAAGAATTAGGCATTTTATTATTCAAAAAATGGGAAAGATTAACACGTTTGAAGATAATTCTAAAGATACTCATTATAAGCTGTGTCTTTGACCATTGAAGTGTGATAAACATTCTACGAATAATGATTGCTTTATAATAATTATTGACCTAAGAATAAGGTAGTGTTTTTTTGAAATACGCCATTTCTTTTGGCATTCCCCAGTGGTTAAGCTACAACATACGGCCGTAGCCATAAATTGACAAACTATAATTGAAGTAGGGAGTAAAATGGTGTTCACGCGTGTGTTTGAACATGTACCTAACCGATTTTTTTTTAAACGGTATATGTTCAAACACGAGCGTTAAAGTGTCCCTACTTCAATTATAGTTTGTCAATTTATGGCTACGGCCGTATGTTGTAGCTTAACCACTGGGGAATATACAATTTAATTTGGTCTTTAATATTGACGTATTAAACGTGTGTGAATAATGAAACGATACTATGCCCCATACATTTTTAGCTTGCCTCTCATACAGATTGCATTCTTTCATAAACAGATAAAAATGAACGCTACTTGTATTCTAATAATGGTCAATTTGCAAACAGCATTAATTTTCAGCTATAGGTTATTATGTATGTTTTGTTGACGCAGCTACAGATAAAACAAAACGTCATGCTTATTGTTTAAAATACATAATATGCAGTGACGTACGGTCCACAGATGCTGTGAATGCGGCGCATTATAAAATATAATATACCTACGATGCAATAACACGTATCCATTCATATTGAAAGTTGTAATAAGCCAGCTAGTGATTACGTTGCATAATTGAAAGAATTTATGCTCGTAGGCTAGTATCATTGTGTGCCTGATTATCTAGTCTACAGTAATTTATTGATTTTGTTTTGAAGTTTTTTTTTAAATTTATAATACTTATCTTGTAAGTATAATATTTTTACTTTATTCTATATGCAATCAACAGTTTGGTGATTAAAAAATCGAAATAGGCTTTGTAACTTATTAACCATGTTTAATTATATAATTAAGACTTACTTAACAATATTTTAGTAACAATTTTTTAATATCAAGCTCAAGTAAGAAACATATTTAATAAGTATTCCTTTGTACTAGTTGTTTTGATAAATAGAACCACGTATTTTGAAAAGCATCCCCCATCTCAGAAGTTACCGGACATTACTGATAATATGGTATGTATAAACGAACGAACCCATTCGCTGCGTCCAACGCAACTGGTGCGTTACCCATCAGGTGGCCATTAGATGTATTTAGCATGTTATTTAAATGTGGATTAATTAAAAGGTCCGCAGCGAATGTATACAATGCAGCAAGAGCGATTTTTACAGATGTCAGAAAACGTTTCTATTTTAATGAGATGTTGAATGGGATGGTTTGTCACGTGTACTTACTTATCAAAGGTTTGGAACGACTTCTACTCAGTAAATCAGCATAGTACTTGGCGAGTTGAGCATAGTCCCGTCCCGTGTTGATGCATCAATCGTGGACTTTGTGTGACCACACGGTCGCCATACAGGGACAAGTAAACACTAAGTACATAATTCCTGGACTGCTTGTCGTATTTCTCAAGTAAATACTTGGTGTTTTAGCGCAAGTTTCTTGAGTTATTTGAAACGAATCTTCAGTTATGTTAAGTAAGTAATAATTATAATATAAACATAAACCTTATGTGGTATCTTTACCATTAACTTTAAAATGTATTTGCTTGTGGATCAGTTGACTTATATTATTATTATTATATAGAATACAAAAAAGAGATTAATTGATTGATCCCTACTTTTAGTATCTTCTAGGTCAAGGGTTACCAATTGGTTTTTGATCAAGAGCATATTAAATTCTAATGGATTTAAGGTATGAAATATTCCATTTGAGTCTCTTGTCTTGAGTAGTCTTGAGTAGGGATTCCGAGCTATTTTCGATACCTATGAATCCCGGGATTGATAAACATAATCCCGGGATTTCGGGATTGATTTTTTTATCAATTTTTATAGAAAATAAAATAAAAACGAAAATATAACAGAAAAAATACTTTTAATAAAAAATAACTACTTTAGAAATAAACTGAGTTTGAATGAAGTTGGATTTTTACCCATGTGTAAGTTGCCGATTCATTTTATTTTTTCATGTAAATTATTAAAAATGAGAAAGATTAAAAAAAACAATGCTTCGCACTTTTAACAAAGTAATTCCACCATGATCTCATACGTTTTACGGCAGTTTCATAGTTGGCTGACTAATTAGATTTATGAAGTGGAAAGGCCATAAGTACGCCATGATTATTTGCTTTACTATTTAAAATCTCGCTAATCCATTCATTAAGTCTTTACTATCAGAAACAGCAATCTCATATTAAATTCACATTATTATTTATATTACAATATTATTTACTCCATTAAACTTATGTATTTCCAAGATTGAGCGTCGATATATAATATTAACAATAAATGTCTTAAATAGTATAAATTATACTAGATTTATTTTTAACCGATTTTATCAATGTTATTTGTAAATATAAAAAAAATATATTAACAATGGAAAAAAATGCCAAACCCGGGATTGTCAAATTGTAATCCCGAAATCCCGGGATCAGAATTTTGGCTCTGAATTGGATTCCCTAGTCTTGAGTACCTACTCAAATGGAATGTTACAAAACTTAAATCCATTAGAATTTAAATTCAATTTTCGTCAAGTACCCTCGGTCGATAGTATCTATTAATATTAAGAACATATTATTGTGACCAAGATAAAAGAGATTTGGAATATAGGTGGTTAATCGATTTAATATAATTTAGTTTCTGTAATTAGGTTGTTGAAAAATATGACAGATATGAATCAATACTATAACCCGAGATCATTTAATTTTGAATATGATTAATAATATTTTTACACAACTTTGTATTTAAGTACCTACCTATTATTTATTTATTTTTATTTTACAACACTTGATTTGTTTTAGTTTTGTTAAATTGGTAGACATAAAATAAAATATTAAGTAATGTTTGCAAATGAAAAAAAAAATGATTTCTTTACTTACATATGGTTATTTGCGATTTTTGTGCTTATTCATCCAAATAATGATGCTCATACACAAACTTTGCTTTACATTGCTTTACACAAACTGATGTTCGTTTATGGGATAGTGTTCGAACCTCAGGTGTGGAAAATTATACGGTTATTTTTTTAATAAGTGTTTTGAACTTGGAGCTGGGACTTACTAGGTTGAACAAGTTTCTGACACCCATTTGACGTAAATAAATCGGCCGAGATATATTTAAATAACCTTTTTCATTTTCAGTTTCTATAAATCTTGATACATATTTGATTTTTGGTTATACTAAATAAATGGTACTATTTTTGTTAAATCGATTTTCGACTATGGTCCCGGCTATTATGTATATAATAAATATATAGATAATTAGATACATAAAAAAGTGCAGTGAGAAAAAAGTAATTATTTAAATTACACCTTTTTATAACTTGAATCAGTAATTACTCCTTCTCGTGTTAACAGTCCGCAAGATTTTAAAATGATTAAAGGCAGCGGACGGTGAAATAACTATTTTTCATAGGAATTCATTACTTCTGTACGTATTAATTAAATTTTCAAGCGAGGGTGTAGGGAACGACACATAGTAATTTTACTTAGTAATTAGTAATCTTAGTTTCAAGACATTTATAACCCGATAACTTTTAAATTATAAAAAAAAAACACGAAAATACGCGATTGTTGTTTTTGATCCAGTGCCACATAAAATGGTATAATGACTCTAATGGTTAACAATCATTTCTAGCAAAAAGACTTGTGAATATACCCCACTATAATATAACAATAACCTCCACTTAGGAATGAACATGATTATTCACAAAATACCTGATAACTGGGATGAGGGTATGACAGTGAGCACAATAATATAATAGCGCCATAGACCATTAAAAGGATTGATTAACCTTCACACGTAAGAATTTAAATTCAAGACTTTTAGAGTGACGGACAACTATCTAGTCAAATGCAAGACAGTTATTATGTATAAATATGTATGCCAAGCATCTAACAGCATTTAATTCTAGATATATTAATTAATAATATGATGTTAGAAATATTATGTATTTACGTGTCTGGAAATAAGCTATTAGATCGATGATAAATAAGCGATCGTTTACAATACCAATAATTAATTAATACTAGATAATTACTATTATTCTGTAAATAGTGAAATATTCTCACTCTCATCATCATATCATATTCGTTGTATTTTTCCCCCATTGGTTTACAATCGATTATTTAGTTTTTTTTTCGTAAAATGGATGTATGCCATTTTGCCCAACCTATTCGGTCCATTATCTGAAATATTGAAAACAATATGTGAATTTGCCAGACCCTGGATTCGAACCCGAGACACACGACTTCATACGCGGACTCGTTATCACTGTCCGTCGAAAATTCACCGTTACTGCAGTAATAAAATGTGTTGTTTATGACAGTTGAGGTGTATGCATATTTTAACCTGTAATATAGAAATGTTTTACTTACAGAACTTTATCAGAACAAAAGCTTGGTAGAAGGTATCGCATATTTGATTATTGTTTTATAGAATATAGTAGGTGTTGAATGAGTAACAGAGTTTATATTTTACGTGTTTGTAGGTAGGTATAACAGGTACCTGCTTACTTTAATATCAACCTAAATGCAATTTACGAGGTAAAAAAAACTTTAATACATAACAAAAGTGCTTTATTGTATTGCCCGTTTCCCTAATGGGCAATTTATCACAAAGTTTTACAAAAATATTTAACTGCACAGCTGTTTCGTCGAACCTTTTTACGAAATAACATCGTACTCGGCAGCACCCTCGTGCGATCAAGCTGACCGAAGAAAATGCGTCAAAGTACCGGTTATGGAAAACGTAATAAGATTGTTTATGTTACCCTGTCACGCAATTTTCCGGGTCCCAAAGCGATTCGGGATCGAAGCCTCCTCGGGAACAACAGAATTAATATGCACATGCGATTGTTTTTCCCTATTTTCTCTCTCGCTTTGTTATTTTATTTTTCTTTTTTGAATTATTCCCTTTTTATATTCCCCGTTGGTGCGGATTTACTTTTACGTGTCCTACGTTTCGCGCCCCTAAAGGATTTGAAAAAAAAATCTAATTTATATACGGCATGGAATAATAATAGAGGATAAAAATTCATGGGATATTTTAGCAGTTATAAAAGCGCAACGTAAAGAAAGTTGCACCTTTGTTCAAGAGCTTAAACCTCGCGAGCTTTTGATGAAAATTATTTTTAATGCAGCTTCCCGTGGGTTTCATTTTATTTTTCATCGCGGGAATCACAAATTGTTATGTAGAAAAGGCAAGCCAACCGTATTTTCCTAGAATAGATAGACAACATAGTATATATTTTTTATAAAGCTTATCACATAGTTTTCACCACATATATTACGTAGAGACTTCCTCATGCATTTAGAAGTATCACAATTATACGTTTGATATCATATTATACATTTTAGTCAGTGGGACTAGAAAAAGACCAATAAAATATTATAACAAAGAGTTGATAAAATTATTAAGCTACAATGCGGTGGAGGGGATAGAATTTTTTATTGAATATATCTTGAGAAGTGAAGAGTAATATTAATTATAAACATCAAATAAAATTGAACATACATAATTTTGAAAACACTTCTGAGAAAATATATTATAAAAAAATCTTTTTGAAAAAGTAAGACACCCCGCAGGAATCGAGCCTGCATCTCTCGGGTATCGCGCCCACGCACATACACCACTATGCTAAAGTAGTCATACTTAATTGCGACAAATTTTAATTTCCAAATTGAGCTACTATTGGCGATCGGCTTTTGTATTTTAAATCAAAGTAGGTAGGTATTACTTTTAATTACTAACCGACGTCACGGATCACTCCAAGATTTTTGTTGTAACTTACTTGAACTTGCTAATATTTTTTAATTAACTATTTTTTATTCAACGAATAGTTCACAAGATTTATCAATCATTAGAATGTTACATTCTTAAATCTTGTGAATGAGTCGTTGAATAAAACAATATTTTTAGTTATTTTTTGGAAATCAAAACTATGTATTTTAAAAACTGTTTTATTGACGGAATGAAGAAGTTTAAAATTACTAGTATCATAAATGAAGTAGGGATTATTTTTTATGGGGTGGTTTGTAGCCACCTAAGTAATACTTACATTGAACGTAATATTGAAAGATCGCTTGTTATTTGCAATATAGATCCGGTCACAGTCGTTGCGTATTGGCGGGAAACACAAAAATAATGGTATGTGGGCCGCATTCTAGGTGAGGCTGTAAGAACATTTAAATCTCGAGTGTGGAGAAATATGAGGTAAACTTAAACACATGTTATGTTATTTACAATAATAGTGACTCTAAATTAAATATTATTTTAAATTTAATTTAAAATAATAGTTAATCTGTCCTGTATATGTTAAAGTTTGACACGTAAAATAAATGCGAATTCAATATTGGTATCATTTGAGATTATTTAGGTGGGTGTTGTATTTCTTGAGTTTTATGGCGCTACATACTAATTGGCGTGATTTACTAATAAGACCAAGAAACCAGTAATTGGACAACGACTGACAATACAACGTTGTCTTGGACGTATTCTACTTTTATTAATAAGAAAAAATAGTTAAAGTGATATATAGTGAAATATTAAATAAATAAACAAAAGGAAAATAATGGCAATCAGTGATGTTTCACAAATAGTTCACAATATAAAATATCATATTATTATCGTAAAGTACACTGAAAAAAATAACATAATATAAAAATAATGAAAATTGCGCATGAAAAATAAAAATAATATTTAATTAACTATTTCTTTTATTCTACGAATAATTCACAAGATTTAAGAATGTACCATTCTAATTATTGAACATTGAATTTCGAAGAGCGCTGATGAGCAGGTATTAAAAAAAGGCCAATAGTGAAAAATTGTCGCTATTAGTACGTCGCCTTGTAGCATAGAGGATAATGCGCGGACGGGGCGTAAACCCAGAGATGCAGGGTTCGATTCCCTGCCGTGGTGGCTTACTTTTTTCAAAAAAGATTTTTTCTATTGGTTATAATAAATATTCTCTCAGAAGCGTTTTTCAAAATTATGTATGTTCAAAAATAATATTAATAGAGTTTATACCTATGAATAAAGTTTATTCATATTATTTTAAAGCAAGATCAGTCAAGAGGTCGTTTGGTATAATCGTTATTATGTCGTAACACAAAACTGGTTTCAGAGCCTTGATCTATAGCATTATTATTATGTTATGTGCATGAAATGCTGGATATCATCAGGTAAGAATTTTGTAATTTAATGACTAGAATGTATCTCCCAATTTATGGTAGTTTTAATTATTGTTGTTTCAGCAAGTCTAGGAGATTATTTTTTGCTCAATGAAGGTTTCAATGCATAGTTTTTTAATACATTTTACGATAGGTACTATATAATAATTTTAAATGTTTTCGATTAATTTTTCGGCTTCCCACAATTACTAATTCTATTATAATTCTCTTATAAATAATTTGTTGGTGTGTCTGTCAAACTTTATTTAATATTTTTGAAAGTCAATCTAAGTTTCACAGATAAAAAGTTACTTTATGGCGAGATTAAACCATTGGAGTGCTTCTTTCTTCTTGTCAAGCGAGCCGAGAATCGTTGTTCAATTAAGATTTTCATTAAAATTTCCATTTGTTCTCGCTCGTGAGTATCGCAAAAGAAAGTTTGAAGCAATTTGCATTCCGTTCGCATGTCACAAGAATGTCTAGACGTTTTACCCATTCAAACGTCTTACTTTCGATGTTTTCAGATTCGTGGCACGTTATGCAAGAATATATTGCTGAATAAAACGTACATAACCCTTTAAAGATAAAATTGTTGCTATAAAACAACTCAAGATAAATAAATGACAACGTAACATAGTATATTTCAATCATTCAAGATTATTATTCTAGCGTATTATGACTTTGTATTGAATTTGCCGACTATGAATGAAATACTAAGACTTAATATAATGTAAATGTCCAAATAATTCGGACTATAAAGATAAGTAGCCGTATACATTATTTCTATTATGACTATGGCCTCCACATCCTGAAACGGGCCCCCAGACTAGGATCTTTGGCGTGCCCCGCTATCTATCGCTAAGGGTAAAGTCAGTGTTACGCTTTACAGTAGTGTTTTAAAATAAGTGTGTGTAAAATTAGGGTGTATTTTTATCACATCCATTTGAATTATGGAGTTATCGGGTATCGACAAACAATTAAAAATTTTATTAAGTACACAACCACATATTTTAATATAATAACAGTATTGAAGTAAAATAGCGCCGCAGGCGACTTTTTCATTGTCAAAGCGAATTTCTGATGTCTGTTTATATCACATATCTGGTCGACTCGCCACACCGGGCTCTTTCTGAGCCTGGGCCCCCAGGCTAGAGCCCTGTCAGCCCCCCCCTTGTGGGGGCCATGATTATGACATTTGAAATTATTTAGTAAACACGTGAAGTGTGGTAATGTTGGTTAACCCCACAAATATTAAAATCGCTCAGTTGCCATTGCGTGAGTAAGAAAAGTATTTTTTTTATATTCATTGTGATTACTTACTCAGGCGCAGTTATAAAGGTTTAGTACAAATTTTCATCGATCATTATTCAAATGGTCATTTTTCATTTTTTTTGGCGGAAACAGTTTATCCCATATAGACAATTATATTAAATACTTTTTTCTGTCAGGGGAGATGCTTTTCGGTCCAATAACTGTTAATTTAAAGTGTGATATTTCTATACATCATCATCACACACTAAGGTTAGGTTAGGTTATGTTTGGTCTTTAAAGATAAAAATCATCTTATTTGCCCATTACTGATTTTTCAACTAAATAATAATGCCGAAGTGTGGTATTATTGGACGCTTGTCTACTCATCGTAACGGATTGCCTTCTTATACGAGCCGCAAATTGGCAAATACGTGTCATAGATGCAGTGTGAAGTTCTCTGCGAATGAACTTACAAAGTGAAGTCATTTATTTTTACTTATGCAGCAGAATGAAAATGGGGTTAATAATAGGGGTGGTACGATTTAAATGAATTGAGAGTAAATATTCCTCGTAAAATGTGATAGAATAAGTCAATACTTGGAAGTTTACATGCGAGAACTCAACCATTTCCTCAAAAATCAAGATAAATTCAAATTCAAATATTTTTTATTTATTTTATACGTATCGTGCACATTACAAATTATTAATTTAAGACGTCCACAATATGACATTTAGAAACGAAGAAATATTATTAAAACATTACTATATAAAAAGAAATAGATCAATATTAAGTTATTAAACAGTAGACAAGCGTAAATACAAAAAAATATAAATTATTAATAACAATATTTTGATAATATACTCCTTGTATAGGCAATGGACAATTGAATGAATTTAATACTTAGTAGGTATATTATTATATAATGAAATTTTGTAATATGTCAATTACAAAATATTTGAACAAGATAAAGTCTTGAAAACACGTCCGATATTATATTACACCCACTAGAACAAATCATATTTGCAAAAACCGATAGTCAATAACAACGCAATTTGATATGCATTTCATGTATAAACCTACTGGTTTAAATTGTCGTAATTAGATAGGATGCTCGTAGCATAATTCGTTAATGCACAGATTGGCGCGACACCAATGGTTATACGGGTTCAAATCCCGTCGAGTTTCGTATTTTTTTTTTTTTTTGAAAATATGATTTTTTCTAGTGGGTATAAATATATCCGAGGTGTTTTGAAGTTTTATATGTTCAATATATGGAATGTTACAGTCTCAAAATCTTGTGAATTATTCTTTGAATAAAAGAAGTGGTTTAGTAAAGTTTATGTTTGATAGGTGTTGTTTGTAAAATATTATGTATGTTAGCACTGAAAATATATTTCAAATAAAACCGCATTTCATGTAGGCATTCACAATGGACAACAACATAATCTGCAAAGTCTGCACATAAAGGGCAGAAAGCTTTGCACTGCAGCCTCAGCAAAACGTAGCGCAGTAGGAGTGAAAGCTCTCCTATGCTAAAGCTGGTTGCCGGAAGTTGGAGCGGACGGTGATCGGCGGCTTAACCTACCGGCAGCCGTTCCGGGAATTACCCGCTAACCGCTATACGCCATTCGATATACACACACTCGTATTTTTATTTCAGAGGATCGTTAAAAAGGGTCTGCACACGAGCGCGGATATACGGCGAATAAACAGGATGTATTTATTCTAAACGGTGATCAATCTTTAATATGGAAGGGTTTGGTGTAAATATACCTGCATTCTATTAATCAAACACAAGGGTTAAGGGTGAGAATGTCTTTATTGATGTTCATAATAGGATGATAAATCTATAGTAATTGGAAAACTTTGCCTAAAAAGTAATTTTGTCGAATGTTGAATTTGTGAATACAAAAGATATTTAAGAATGTTGATTATTTTGAAAAACCTTAGAAACATATCTGTATGTTAGATCATTATACGTTATCCGAAGTTTTTCAAATCCATCTACAGACCTACAAACTTATCTTAAGAATGGATGGGGGAGCCACAGTTGAAAACTACCCAATCAAAACTCGCAACTGGACAGAATATGACATTCGAATGACGTTTTCAAAATGGCTTCCATATGGTAATTCGTAGTTCCATTTTTAACCGTTCTTTAGATAAGTTTGTAGGACTGTACGATCGTGTTTGTAATATTACCAATATGAGAAACAGCGTAGAGCTGTCAGTAGTGATATTATAAGATATGTGATTGTCTGTCCTCTCGTTGCATCCAGCTGCACCATTCAATCTATGTTTAAATTCAAATGACGGGTCCATCACGGTGGTCACGGCGTGGTTGGGAAGAGTTGAGGAGCATATATCCTAAGGATACGACAGAAGAAAAATACCATTACATTAATTAATACATAAATAATGGTGTTTTAAGTACATCATCATAATCATCAGATGGGATCCATCCACTGCTGGACGAAGGCCTCCCCTAGCTCCCTCCACTCTTCTAGGTCCTTAGCTCATCGCTGCGACGTATATCCATCGAACGTCCATCCAGCGGGTTTTATGCAATAATATATAAATAAAATATAATTATTAATAAATGTCATATATGTAATATGTTATATTGATAGGATTGGCATTTATGTGGTAGAGTAGAGAAACATTGTTTATTCTGAAAGTCTTAGAAAACATTTAAAATTTAAACGTTTAAAAGCCTTTTTTGAATTGAATATTATTTTAGTGTTTCAACGCAAGTTTATTCTCAAATTTGATACCAGAAGGAGCATTTTGATTTCCGTAAATGTAGAGTTTAAGAGAGAGACAAACAGTTTTACATTCAAGAGTTGGCCGTGAGTCTTGGGTAGATGAGATTTCGTCTTTTTGCTTTGTCCAAATATCCATTTTGAGAAATACCATGCTAATGGTTATAACTAGTAACTATTAAAAGTATATTATACCACTAATTAAAATGTTAATTACTGTGTTTGTATATTATATTATGTGGCTTAACATCACAATATGATAATTTTCCTACATTCGACGGAAAAGTTCATTAAATTTTCAATCTAAATAATATATTTTCTACACAAATAACAGTGAATCTATGATAATTACAGACCAGTGTTCTGTGTGATAGCTGATAGCCCTAGTTCGGTATAGAGCGAGCTTTTTAAGTCGTTAGCAGCTTTCCAAGTTTGACTCGTCACTATAAAAGTCGATCGACTTTTCCAAGTTAGTAGAATTGCTATATTGTATTGTTAGTTAGTTTGCTGTTTTTCGGAGTATTCATGTTACATTCATTTTAATTAAAACATTACTATTTGAAACTTTCAATAATAATATTATTATTAAGGCGATGTCTTTGGCCTAAATTACACATATACTGTGACTTTCACGCCATCTATTTATATTTACAGGCATCTACCATGAATTTCTAAAAATCTGTTACTAAAAACTTTGGTCGATTCCAACCAGATGGCAGTAAGTTACCATAATAAGTTGCAAGTATGATGAAATTGCCAGATGAAAAAAATCGCTAGACAAAAATTCATTTACATATTATAAGAATATAATATATTCTACTTACTATAATATTATTATATATATATACTTATTCAAATAATTATTAATTTTTTTAAATAAGTACAATATTTTATTATATCGTATTGACATTTTTATGATAGTATATTATAATATATTGTAGGTATATAATTTGATCAAATTCAATTACACAAAAAACGTTGTTTATGGAATTACCTTCACTTATTATAATATAAAAAAGTTCTACTAGTTATTTTGTGATATGTGACAATCTAATTCACTGTGAATTGACACATATAATTTTAAATCGTCTGCCAAGAGTAAAAACTGGATTCCATTGATAACATTGACAATGTCACAAGATTTGATATAATACACGTGATATGATATAAGAAAATAAAATATAATCGCTAAGACACTTCGCTTTCTTCCATTTTTTGTGATGCAAGTGCTTTAATCGTATGTTTTTAATTAAATCAAAATTGAATCATTTTGGGTAGCGACGCGAAGAGCCCGATGATTTTTTTATAAAGAATGACTTGTCAAATACATTATAATATATACATTGGTAAAATACCTTCACTGCAGCATTGACGCCACTAATCGAATATAAAATTTCCCAATCAATATTCTGAAATTCGTAATACATATGCAATAGGTCGCCCTTAAAGAAGTTCCACAAATTATTATTAATAAACTTCGATTCAGTACATTCACTGTCTCCATTTCCAACATTATGATGTTGAATACGACTATTTGTGAACCGTAAAGAATTTAATGGCAAATCTATTGAGAGTGCAGGGTGATATTATGCATCTTCAGGTATGAGTGGGTCGGCACAGGCATGTACCAGTACACAACAATCTGAATCCGCCATAACTAAGTCTAAAATTCGCGATTTCACATTTTGATACATCCCTGTTACAGGTGGGCTTCTCCCGGTGTAAAATAATCATTTAGTAGTCATAAGTCGAAACGTAACCCTAACCTCTAGAAACGGCTTCATAAAACATCTAATCTGATTCCTTGCTCAACTACATAAACTCAAAATGCGAGATTTGTTTATTTTTATCATAAATAATGGTAAAAAACAGTTGTAATTTAAGCAAATACTAATTGAAAATAATTTTCAGTCTCAAATTTTGAATATAGGCAGGTTCCTACGTATATTAAGTAAATATTGTAATTTTAATTTGTTAAGTTATTTTTATTCATATGGCAATTTCGCATAGAAGTTTAACACAAACTGATTTTTGCCAATCTTCAGAGAAAAATGTTATTTTGTCTTGTCTATGTGTGAGTTTCATTTTCAACGTCATGTTATGGTTTTGTGTGTATTTTGTATGAAGATATTTTGTTTCCAAATAATTCCACGACGGCAGCACTATACGGCCAAGCGTCGGCTAAGTGTTGTCAGCATGTTGCCAATTCGAGCAATTATTATGGTTTCGATTTCTATCGATTCGTTAATATACAAAAATATAAGATTAAATTTAAATAACTGCCGTAAAAATTAATAAATAATATTTTTAATAGAAACGCTAATCTTTTTTTGCGATAAATTGCGTCTAAACCGAGATATTTCGATTTTAATTGCATGCTTTCTAACCTCTAAATCGATGTTTTTTAAATTAAAAAAAAAAGATATAAGGATATAATAAATTCCAATTTACGTTTAGCGTTTCGCTAGGTAATAGATTTAGGTATATTTTTATCGTAATTTTGATAATAAATCTTATGTCATTCATTCTTACCACCCGATAGAAATGTACCGAATTTGACACGTATTTTTGGTATATACAACTCCACGATACATCTTAATTTTTTATTTTATTTTTCTCATTACTTTTGAATATATATCTACCGATTAATAAACTTTTCTAGCTATTTTTCGATAACAACTTTACCTAGAGACATCACCTTAATCAACTTTTTATGAGATTCAACGTGTAATTACTTGTTTCACTGTATCACGCTCCAGAATGGGACCACAAGGTCGCGCCATTTTCCTTGGTCCATCATCACCTTCATATGAAACGTGCAACTTGTAGATTGCTTTTGTGGTAGAACCGGCCACTCTGTCGGAGTCTGTGCGGCTATACCTCAGGAGGCCAATCCCCGAATGAAGGAAGCACTGCAAAACACGTCACCGAACCGCTTCAACTGAAGCACGTACAATTTTTAGTTTTACAGGAGATATTGTGTGTAGGTATAGAGCTTCGAATGAAATAGATACGCGAAATATAAGTGCGAGTGAGAAAGCATTAGCATGCTTATACCTCATGTCCATGCGTTAGAGTAAGATAGAAAGTAAACATGTCATGACGGAACTCTTGTCAATTTCATGGAAATTAAATAACATTTTTATCCATTTTGGTAAAGACTTCATATTTAATCAGCACTTACCGTTAACGTTGCATAATTAAATCATTCATTGTCGAAGTACGTAGCCAATTAATCTTTAAACAAGCTAAGGTTACGTCTCCAATATAACAATATTACAACACGGAATTTCCGTTGTATTTTGCAAACAAACATGTGTGTTTCTATATTACAAAATAACAATAAATATTTAAATGAGAATTTAAACACAAAATAATACTTTCAGCGGTATTAGATATGTAAAAGATAGAAAAAATAGACATTTCTGACGTTTAATATTATGTCAAACGGAGAGTTGCTAGCGCCTCTACCGCCAAAGCATGTATATTTCAATTCCATACTGCAGTCGACACTACCGGTTGACTTTTAATATACTTCGTTGAAGTAGGCTTGCGCTTCTGTTACGCAAACGGTCATAGTGCTTCATTCGTGATTTGGTATCCAGGGGTGGTGTCGCGCTCTCCGATGGCATCCAGAACTCGTATCCAAGTCGCGTAAAGCACATTATATTGATTAAATTTTTATAATATTTCACGCTATACAGAGGTGGTACGCACTTGAAGCGGCATTTGATTCTCACAGATAGTGTTATTTTACACGCGACTCTAGAAGCTGGCTGAATACAGACCGCTATGCCCATGCAGATTCTTGCATTACAGCAACCTTGGCATTTACAATTTGGGACTCAGTGGTTCCTTCGAGGCTTCATGATACTATTATAAAATATATTTCAGTATGGGCATGTTGGCTTAACCTTAACCTAACCCATGGCTAGCCAAAAAATGCATGTTGTTTTTTTTTTAATGCGTATTTGATCCAGTGCAATAACCTAATTACTAGAACCGCCAAAAAATATCGATATTTTTTTACCAATACGGTGTCGATACCTTTTTACTTTAATTTACTTTTTTATTTACAACTCGATACAGCTTACTATTATAATGTATTTTATATGTAGGTATTGTGATTTGTGGTGATTATGTTAAGTATGAATTTTTTGAATTCAATTATTTCGAAATAATACTAAATATGTATTGTGCGTGCTACGTACATATTTTTTATTTTTGAAGTATGTTTTTTTAAAACTCTATTTTGACATATTAATGAATAATCTAATAAGTTTTATTTGCTTCCATAGTAAAGTAATTTATTTCATTCGTTTAGACTGCCTAATATTTCTAACCATTATATTATTTATACATTTTTAACATTAAACTATTATTATATATTTCATAAAAAATAAAATATAAATTGTTGCATGTCGTCAAATTACTTCCCCGCCTTTTAGTTTGAATATTAAAGTTTTCTTTGTTATTTCAGTACCTACCTACCAATAACGGAAACATTAGATTATAAAAAAAATGAATTTTTATCTGGCTTAGTTGCTGGATTGGTTAAAATAGGATATAAATATAGAACGTATATAATATCTATTCAGGATTGGTTTTGCACGGGTAAGTGAGTGATTCCCATCCGAAACTGTAATCTATTAAATTAATGGATTTTCATGTAAGATTACTTACCTACGTATTATTTATGATGGGTTTCAAATTGTCTGGTTTTGAACATCTTTCAGATGTTCCGATTTGGTTTACCAGTAAGTATATGGTTTTAGTGGTAACCGGAATAAACAGAACATGAAGATTTTGTAGTTTTAAGACAGATCTCAGCAGCAGACTCAAAATGATTCCATGTTCTAATTGCAAAGAGAGGTGATCTTCGTGTTTTTTATTTCCATAACATTATTAAACTCATTATTTCGTTGTACCTAGTCACCCAAGCATTTTGAACATATTATATTGATTAAAAAGAGATATACATAGCTTGCCGACAACACCTAGTTAAGTCCTGTTTGATTGAGGCTTTCCAGCGATTAGGAATACACAAACTTTATATATATATATATATATATATTTTACGGCGTATTGAAAACCCGTGTTTTTAAAAATCTATAGAACATATTAATATAGAGATACGACAATTTCAATATTAAATGTTATATTTTTTTTGAAATGTTATAGTTATATTTATCGCTGTTCTGTTTTGTCACCGTTCTGTTTATTCATGGAATCAGTTTTAGTATAATATGGTCATCCTAATCAAATTAGATGTTATTTTCAGACCTTCCGATTTTGTTGGTTGATTCTCGCTCTTTGAATACAGTGCATGGAGCCTTGCCTCATATTTTTTTTTTATCGAGAAACCAAAACACCGGGAATGCGTTAGCTATTGATGTAAGTATTTGATGTAAATACGTATTTATGCGTATCTAATCGTACCGACGTTTCAGTCCGACTGTCATAAAACCATTCAAATGTCCCGATTTGGTTAAAACATTTGACGTTTGGATTTTTCGTCCATAAAAAACATAGACTCATCCAAATCAAACTGCCTCGCACTACACTCGATCGTATCAAGATGCCCCACATTTGGATGTGAAGCATCAGGAGTTTTATGCCTGGCTTGACTGAGTTTACAAAGACTTTATAATAATAAGTGCCCACGGGAGAGAGGAGTACTGCCATCATGGGCCCCACAAGGGGGGATGGCTGACAGGGGTCTAGCCTGGGGCCCGAGCTCATGGGGGGGGGGGGGGGGCGTGGCGAGTCGACCTAATAAATGAGATAAACATACACACACAATGCAAAATCACAAATTTGTCCTTATAGTAAAAAAAGCAGTTTCCCTTTATTAACAGTTATATATTAAAACATGTGGTTGTGCGATGTAAGTTTAATGTCCGTGTCATCCAAGTGTCATTACTTGATAACCCCATAATTCAAGTGTATATACGTATTAAAAATACCTACCCTTAATTTTACCGTGAACACCATTTGGAAAACGATATTGTAGAGCGTCACACTGCCTTTATTCTTGGCGATATGACCCGCTTTAGGATGTGGGGGCCATGACTGCCATATATAGTCACGCTATATTATTATGTTCCTTGATTTGCCTAAAATGTTCCGATATGAACCAAATTGATCCAACGAAATCGGAAAGTATGACAGGCCCATTATTTATATTTTGTAGTTGAAATTGTACCAGTACAATAAATAAGCAACCGCGTATTTGCAATTATTTCTGGGTGGTTACTTACGCACATTTATATCATTCCATTATTTTATTTATTACGTACAGATTTGTAGGTATTACAAGCTTATCGCAAATTTTACTTAACCCAATTACTTCGATGAAATATCACAACTGGGTTGGTCCCCACGCGAGGTAGCGAGTGACTGGCAACACCGGGCCAACCAGGGCAGGGCGGGACCAGTATTTATGACGTCTCATTTCGCCCAACAGCCCAAACATTCGCAGTCGTACGTGAGCTTAATTTTTTATTCCAACAGCTCCTGAGCGAGCGAATGTCATTCGTTTTATTTTGTTTTATTTCCCTCCGCCTTTTTTGGAAAATATCAAATAGTATAGAAGCAACAAATTGGGCGGTTAATGCGGGCGGGATGGTCTACGGGGATATTAATGATTCAGGGCATTTTTACGCGGTACGTATCTAACCTAGGTCAACGACAGATATATCAAACCTGTAGGTAAATCACCTTACAGCAGCGATTTCCAAACTGGGAGGCGAGGAGTGTTGCAAAAGGAGGCGCGAAAAGTTAAACACAATTAATGTAGCCACAGGTTGGCAGTGTGTAAAAGCATAGTTTATAAAACGGCCGCTAGTTGTAAACCTAATAAAAAACTGTCCTATAAAAGGTTGTTTGCAAACCTGTCTGAAAATATGGAGACTAATTTTATAATACCTCACTTCTATACTATTGTGAAGCGCGCTGGCTATCTCGTGAAAATGAAATAAGGGTCAAATCATAATGTTAAAAGTTAAGACAAATTTGTTTAGGAACGATAATTTTGTTGTTAAACTTGTCTATTTGGTTGAAATTAAAAAAAAAGAGTGAATAAATCAATGCATGGACCACTAATGCATTCACTGATGTAAAAAGACAAAGTGAAGGCATTCATAAAAAATTGGAGCCTTATAATAAGTTTGCCATGTTTCCACTTTTAAATTTCTGTGCCAGATAATATATATTGAAGCAAACAAAAATCTATTTACTGAGTTCTTGGTTAGTTTGCTAATGCACTTTTCATATTATTTTATTAACAGTAAAAAAAACCCGCTGCTTTGTTTCACGGCTATTAAATATTTTAAATATGTGGTTGTGCTCTGCAATTTGATGTGATACCTTTTTCATTTTTGTATTAGTACATTGTTGACTATTTCAAAAGGTGTCCGTATTATTTAATGAAATAAAGGGGGGGAGGCGCCAAGATTAGATTTTTTTTGAAAGGGAGGCGTAGTGACATAAAGTTTTGAAACCACTGCCTTACAGTAATAAATTTCCTAAAGTATTTCGTTAATATTGAATACCTTCCTTATATATATGTGACTTAGAAATATTTTCTCTTTGATCAGTGTTTTGATTTCAAAGATACTTAAAACATGATATAGCTTTGTTTACTCCATGATACCTCAAAAACTACTGAACCAATTTTTATGACATTTTTGCACAGTTTATAGATATAGTACATAATATAATATAGGTAGTGGGCTGCACGCCTGCATCAAACCTTTGTCGATAACGCGGGCCTACTGAATCGTATATTTGTTTAAATATAGGTACTGACTGAATATTTAGAGAAATTGAACGACTGGTTGATGGGTGTGCAGCTAGATGCAACCATTGTTACATCAACCAGTATCTCATTGATTTGAAAAATAATAAGTCTACTTTGTCATTCAGTAATATATGATTATAGTTTCATTACGTATTTTCTCTTCTTGGTCGTGCACTCATGGCTGAGGATCGTGACCACATTTAAATTTCGCCATCCTTTGAGCGACTAAGACTTTCCATCCTTCTCGATCTTCCGCTTCTCTCAGGGCAGAATGGATGGTGCCTCCAGTCAGCTCTTTCACTTGGTCGCTCCATCGCGCAGACGCTCTTCCTCTACTTCGCCTTCCCTGGAGGCTACCCAAAACTCCAGGTTGTCCGGTCCGCGCCTGACAATATGTCCAAAAAACTGCAGAATTCTTCTCAGACATATCGTCGAGAGCCGTTCCTTTATCTGCAGTCTCTGGATGATTGACTGGTTCGTCCTGTGCTCCGTCCAAGAAATGCGAAGCATTCGACGCGAACACCACATCTCGAAGGCATCAATTGCCTTCTGTTCTCTTGCCTCCAGGGTCCACGACTCGACTCCGTATAGAAATTTCGGTTTGGTCATTAGTTCTGAATAAAATATAGATATTCATCAGTGGCGAAGACTCCATACTAGGCGATTATTTAAAGCCTAACTCCTTAAGAAAAATAAATTTTAATTGCATATTGACGTACCTACCTATATGATCACTTTATTATATAAAAATAATTTAATTTGCCAACGACATCTGTCGTATATGTAAGAAAGTAGGAATGTATTATATAAAGAAAGGTTTTAAAAAAATTGCAACAGCGCGACATGACTGTCTTTAATAAATTTGTCTAATTATTTTCCGTAAATAGTATTGTTTTATGTCACGTGCGCTCAGGATGTCTGGAGCAGGGTCTGAAGATAACTTACTTAATATTTTGTTTGTAAGTTCATACTATTTTATAATACGCATTTATGCATAATAATATACATGTTTAAGCTTTATTATAATATTAAGTCGATAAAACGCTGAAATATAATGTTATTTTCATTCTAACATCTAACATTATTTTTAATATTTGTTGTAAATATAAATAAGTACCCATGTATAGACAATAAATTAATTGATTATGCACATCTTTAAGTTTTAGCGAGGGAAGAATTATTTTCGTTAAATAAACATTATGATAGGCATAATAATTATTCTCAATCCTTATTAAAAATGTGTCAAGCGCTGAACAACTACTGAAAAGATAGAAGCATTAAACTGACTTGCTAATTTACTCCAACAAATCGTAACGTACGTCTATTCCTTTGCGCATTTAATTCAACTGTGCGGCGTCCAATCCTCCCGGAGGCCAATTGGGTCGGCGTCCGATTGTACCGGCGGCCAATTACCGGAGGCCAGTTCGCGGTGCCAAATCGTCCCATTCCCTATGGAGCAGTCTATACAGAACGTTAGGCGCTAACGCGTAACCCTAAAATTTTTGCATATAATATAATACTAAAATAATTAATAATTAGATAATTTAAAAAAAAACTATAGCAATCAATCACATGTAAATAAATATATATTAATTTTCTCTGATACCCTCAGCTTACCTCGTTCCAAAAATCACTCTTCGTTACTGATATTCATACATTTAAATAGTGAATGAAACCGGTGTTGAGCGTAAGTGTATTATAATAATTGTTGTGGAATAAATATATACTTACTAATAAAATAATATCTAAACATTTTTTAGTATTTGTGATTCCGAATAATATTTCAAAAGTGGAAAAAATGGTTTTAAATGTAGGTATAAAGTAACCGACTTTTTAGAATGTGTGATTGACGACAATTATATACAATCTAACTGACTGACAGACTAACGTCGCACAGAAATCCTGGTAATAAATATATTATACTCGTACATTGGACTACATTTAAAAATGCCATAGATTCCGGTACTCTTAGCAAAATCATATATCCGATTTTATATCTATGGTCATCGCAACTGACGATGTTTATATTAGCTTTTATATATTATGTTGGCTATTCATAGTTGTAAATGAGTGGATTCGGTTTACAAAATAAATGTAGTGCTTTTTTATGACGTTGGCCAAACTGTTCGCAGTGGCATTATTGTTGACCAAATACCGCTAAGCATTATTTTGTTGTACGGTGACTAGTAAAGCCTCCAAACGACGACTACCCTATGAATAGATTATTATGCAATGCCGTACCCGCGACCAGTGGAAAAGTGCTCATGTTACTCGGCCATAATGCCAGAGTACATTATTAAATTTTAAACGTACCACTCAACATTTTATAGGAAGCTTCACGTAAAGTTTGCTGTGAAGCTTTCACTGGAACTACAGTGATACAAGATATACTGTGTGGTATCCCTTTGGGAAAACGAATCGTCTAGTCGTGTGATTAAAACTATAGAGGACGTGGTACTTCTGTTATAATTGAGATATGGAGGGACAAAGAAGTAGGTACTGTTGACACATAGATAGCAAATTTATTTAGGAACAGTTTTTGCGTCATTCAGTGGCGAAAGGTGGAGGTAGGCTGTTGAGATCCGCCATAAATAATGCACACTAAACTTTGTCAGTCATACGTATTTGTTTTCATTGAAATAAGACTACAATTTACTGATGCTGTTGGTTACTTTTTAAAATTCAATGAAACCCTATGAAAACCAAGCCATAATCTAAAATTATCAAATGAAATCATATATAACTTTGAATATTTGTGAATTGTGAATATGAATGAAAACAAATATGTATGAATGAAAAAGTCAGCACAATATTATCGTATGGCCTAATCATTAGGCCCTAATGTATACCAAAACTATTATGGTTTGGTTTAGGCATGGTTTAATTGATATTTAAAAACTAACCAACACCATCTGTAAATAAAATGGTGTCTTAGTTCAATAAAAACAAATACGTATGACTAACAAACTTTTATGTGGATGGCGGATCTTAACAGCCTACCTCCACCCTTCTCTACGCCGTCACCACATACCTACTTATTTAGGCGTAAAAAAGGATTCATTTATGTTGCTAATTTGTATACAGATTAATAATTTTTTTATGCAAAAAAAAAACTGTTACACTCCTTCAGATTATAGATGGAATCCTGTTGTATAATATTATATTATGTACAATGGTATTATTATTGTCATATATCATTTTGACATATATTCTATCCCTTCAAACATTAAAAAATATAAAAATATATTAATATATTTTCTTTTGGAATATTAATGCAAGAAAACAAGATGTAATTTTATAAAATGTTTAAAACAGTTAAGTACAATAGCATTTACAGTAGCATAGTAAACTTAAAATATATTTACTCAATTTGGTCTGTGCACTTGTATGCGTTCGATCAATGCAAGAAAACAAGATGTAATTTTATAAAATGTTTAAAACAGTTAAGTACAATAGCATTTACAGTAGCATAGTAAACTTAAAATATATTTACTCAATTTGGTCTGTGCACTTGTATGCGTTCGATCCTCATGTGATCAATTAGTTGTAATATCAAGAAATATCAGATACCTAGCTCAATTGGTTCTTTTGACGTGACTGTGTATTGTATGTTAAGTATTGATTATACTGAATATACATACTAATGAGTAAAGGCCGGATCTTTCGAGTCTTTAACCGTCAACCCATAAAAAAACACATTAAAATGGTGGACGAATCCAATATCCTAAGGAGACTTTTGCCCAAATGATTCTTAGTATGGATTTCTACAATTAGTCAGTTGTTTTTTCTGGCAGCTCAGGTGCGATGATAATTATTGTAATTAAAATAATCGTCTTGCCAATATTATAATGCGAAGTGTGGCCACTTCAAACGAATTCAAATTCGCAAATCGCAATTAAAAAGATCGCATTACAAAATTGATGGTTTGTTTTATTGCAGGTAAGTAATGGTAAACCATTTTTATAAACTGCGTGTAGAATATGTTTTTCATAATTAAATATCGAATAGCTTTTGCGTACCTACCATTAATATAAATACAAATATTGAAAGATTTTGTCCGCTGACCCGTTTTATGTTCTAAATGTATCATATTGATACCTATTAGTATTACCAAGTGACAATACCGATATCGCAAAAGTACCTACATATCTTTTATTTTGTTAACTGTTAATTCATGGTGGAACTGCATTGTATAATTGTTTAATTTAATAAAACGCAATTTTTTGTAGTATTTGTACCACTTTAAATCAATAAATTAGGACCGGTTTCGTCCGCCTCAGAGGGAAATGAGTTCAGCCTTTATGCCTTCAGTTGAAAATGTCCCTCTGAGGCGGACGAAACCGGTCCTAATTTATTGATTAAAAATGGAATAAGTACTACAAAAAAATGCGTTTTATTAAATTAAACAACAATACCTACATATCGATAAAAAAAGTCATATACTTATTTATTTATTTAGATATTTAAGTATTTTGAGGATGCTCTGCCCAATCTGGTATATTTGATTATAAACTATTGACATTGAAGAATTTCATCAAATTGATCGTTAGAAATTTCCTCTTCAAAATACCAGTGGCGTACGGTCTATAGAATACATATGTAGATGCGAGACATCCCTGGAAATATTCGTTTGAATAATTAAAATACCTACTATTATAATATTGTGTATTGCATAAGCCGTAATTGCATTTTTCTAAAAGGTTTGCAGTATAATATTACTTCAGATTTTCACTTATTGAATAGGTTTATTATAAATATTACGTATTACGTTAATATATTTAGATTTAGAATATTCCAGAGCTACTAATCCGCAATGCCACACACTAAACTACTCACCGTGATTAAATTAGTTATAAGACCTTGAGTATATAAAATGCATGTTACAGACCTACAAACTTATCTGAAGAATGGGATGGGGGAGCCATTGTTGAAAACTACCCAATCAAGACTCGTAATTGGACAAAATCTGACATTTTTCAAATTTTGACCAATTTTCAAAATGGCGTCCTATGGTAGTTCGTAGTTCCATTTTTGGCCATTCTACAGGTAAGTTTGTAGGTGTGTAACGTTAAAAAAAAGTCCCGCCGTCCCATTTAATACTTCAGATTTTCACTTAGTGATTGTATTGCGTTAATATTTATTGTTGTTTAATTAAAAAAACGCATTTTTTTGTAGTACTTATTCCACTTTTAATCAATAAATTAGGACCGGTTTCGTTCGCATCAGAGGGATATTTTCAACTGAACAAGGGAAGATTCAGTTGAAAATGTCCCTCTGAGGCGGACGAAACCGGTCCTAATTTATTGATTAAAAGTGGAATATGTACTACAAAAAAAATGGAGCCATTGTCGAAAACTACCCAATCAAGACTAGTAACTGGACAAAATCTGACATTCGAATGAAATTTTCAAAATGGCGTCCTATGGTAATTCGTAGTTCCATTTTGGCAATTCTACAGGTAAGTTTGTAGGTGTGCAATGTTAAAAAAGTCCCGCCATCCCATTTAATTCATTGTACGCTAAAGGCGCGCCGATTAGGTGGCCATTCGACATAATTAGCATTATATTTAAATGTTGTTATTAAAAAGTAATTATCTGATATATGATTATATTATGTATTTGATTTAAATACTTACATATTATAAAGTGTAAAGAACTATTCATCACATAAAACGACTAGTACCTAGAATCTAGATACATATTTCATTAAAACACTTTATATGTACTTTCGTACTTTTTCCACATTTATTCCATAATGTTGATATTCAACCGATTTTATCCTAATGGACATTTTCAATTGAATAACAGTACAAAATATAGGTAGGTACATATTATTGCATAAAAAGTCAATTAAGTATAGAGGACGTGGGAGTCGATTGTTTACTTGAACTAACTTGTTGGTGATATTTGTCCTTATTTATTAAATGACTGATTTATATACATTAAGAAATAGCGTAACTTCAAAACTGTGAAAAATTTGCTGTGTTTAAAATTCCACATAGGTGTATGTATCAAAAAAGGTTCCCGACCAATGACAAAAACTTGAAGACGATTTTATTGCTTTTGTCGCATGATACGTACAAGAAGTCCACAACTTAAAAATGAATTATTTTCCATACGATAGTATATATCATCATCAGCTGTAGTATATACCAATATTGTATATAAATTTATGTTTACATTTTAGATATAATAGTGCAACCATCTATAATACCGTGGATTTACAAGAATAAAATTACAAAGCAAAGGATAATCTTTGCAATGTGCTTTTAAAACAATATGAACGGCAGGTTTACATAGGTCGTAAGTGCATTTGCTAGTCACGCAGCCTTCGCTATCGAGGCTTGATAATTATATATTATATACTTAAACAATATTATATATGTGACATATTATTATATTTAGGAATATTATATTTCATCCATTGTTGTTATTTTTAAGTTAATAAGTCAAAAGAATAATATCAACTAAGATTTAATAACAATAAACAAAAATGCAAAATGTACAAAGTGTTTAAAAGTACCTTATATACCTTCTAGAGGAAAGTGGTATAATGGTCTCTATATCTAACGGGTGCGAGTGGCAAAAATATTAATCAATAAATTCTAATTGATTTATGTTTTGTACTAGGTATTCTATTAGTCATTATTTACGACCGGGTTATGCCTTCTGGCTTCTTCGTGCACTATGCGCATCACCGATCGTAAATGCACATTGACATAATAAACGATTGTTAAAACCTTCTTACCTATTAGTAAAGGATCAAGTAAAAAACAAATTTTGATGACATTACATATTATTAATACATTCAATAGGTAAGCCCGTTAAAACGTCATTTCCCGTAAACAATGGAACCACCTAATGTGAAATATCACGAAATATACCTACTCACTAAATAAAAACAAATAAACAATTTTAAGCTATAATCCATAATCGTCAAAACTGAAGTGATCTCGGATTTTAAGAAAATACGTAGATCAGTTAACAAACGCACAGGTAAAGTTTTTTTTTGTTTTTTCTACCATATTACTATAACATCAAATTATAGTTTCATGTGTGAACTCCCAGATTGGATAAAGCAATGGACTATTAGAACCAAGGTCAACTTGTTAAGGCAAATGGTAGGCACTGCAACTGTGTTATACCTATTTATATCTAATATTTTCTTGATAAAATAATTTATTATCAATGGTATTAGGTACTATATATACACAATGTATCAATGTCGACTAATTATGATTGTATCATTTTGATAACTTCCGAAATAAATAATTATATCGGGTTTATATATTTCATTGAAATAATACTATGATATATAATTTATAGTATTAGGGAGTAGCAATTAACAGAAAACGCATGTACTTACATATTTTGCATGATGAATATAAAGTGTTTGAAAATGGCCTATCAAAATGTCAAAAAAAACATTACAACATCAGTACCTACCTATATATTAAAATTGAATATCTCAATATGTCCAACCACTTGCTTGAAACACAAAAGTACGATTTGAAGTATCTTTCGTACGAAACTTTTTCTAAAGGGTTTCATTAATCACGTAGGTCCGATATTCCCCATTTTACCTATCCATAAATCCATATAATATAATAATATGTTTTCATATTATTTATTTTCGTAGTATCAACATAATGTACGAAATCATTCAGATTTGGTACGATTTTAATAATACACTAGCTGTCAGGTCCTTCTCATTATGGGAGCAAGTGTGATTTGTTATTTGATAGTGAAAATAAAAGTAGTTTAGTAGAAATTTTAAACTTTGATTTCAATAATAGGTATATAAAAAGTGGAATATTATTAAATATTATAGATATTACTATTAACAACTAATTCTTCCACTCTATACGTAAGCGCTTCATTAATTTCTCTAAATAGTATAGTATATCTACTAATGGCAGCGTTTCTATATAATTAAGTATCGATAAAGTCTCTTGCACATATTATCAATATCATTTATTTCATATTTCATTGTACCTACTACATCGTACAACTTATTTTTCTGAAAAACATAGGTTCCATAAATTATTAACGCATTTTTTAATTAAAAAATGTTGTAATATTCGAGTCCGTCCCAAAAAAAAAAGGACTCCAGATGTCCGGTGTCTACTAATGAGCCATCGTTGATAGTAATACCTACTTAATTTGCACGCGTAGTGGACATAATGGCCGCCTATAAATCCGTGGGTCATGAGTTAGAATCCCGCGGATGCTTATTTTATTTGTTGTTATTAAGTGTATGTTGATATAATCACGATCCGTTTGGCGAATGACTGGTAACTAGTTTTTTGTACACAAAATGATAATTTTACGACATATATAAATAATAAAACACCACAAAAGGCGGATATAGTTATTTGGAATATTGATATGTTCTAATACCCATAGATTAGTGTCAAAATGTTAGATCGTCAGGCAAGTTCAATAACAATTAATAGTTTTTTTTTTATCAATTTTATCAAAATTATCAGTTTATTTTAGAAGAAAAGAAAAAAAATATGTTGACAAGATATGTATTGGACATCCGTTATAAATATTTACACAGTTAAAATACATGTCGGTAATCAATTCTTACAATTAAATAAATACTTGTGCTTGCTTAAGACGATACATCAATGAAACGGCAAATAATTTTCAACTATAGGCGCGACGAAATTTTGGACTCGCTGGCATTCGGAGAGAGAACGTCGAGCTGGAAACAGGTTAATTTGTTTCGTGATGGCGACGGGGGTATTAATTCTTAAATCGTGTAAAGATGACTAAAAACGTTACCCATTTACTTGAAAAAGAAAACATGTCAATGAAAATATTATTATTGTTACTAATAGAACATACGTTAAAGTGCCCACCACCACCCGTCATATATGCACAAATAGAACAATAAACAGAACATTAAATGGACGCATGTTGGATTTATATGACAAATTATATTTCGTTCGGCATGCGTCATTTTCACCCGCGACCCGCAATCCTCGAATCGCCTAGCCACGATCTTTTTAGACCATGCCTCAACTGAGGTATAGCCTTAATAGAACACATTTTTTATTTCTTGGTCGATGTTTGAAAGAGCTGTTCATAATTCTTGGCCAAGAAATCTTAAAGATGTCATTTTTAAATAATTATTGACAATGACTCAATGAAAATGATTGCTTACATATTATATTTTAGATAACATGTAGTGGACTGTGGTAAAAGACGTTTTTTCGTTTTGTTTTACTGTTCGCAATAATATCGTGTGTCGTACTTCTAACGTTTATCGTGGCATCTGTTTGGAAGCTCTGGTCTGGGAGTCTAGACTATTTTTTCTTTTACTGTAATGCTAATAAATAAGAAACTGCGATACAATTGAAACGTTTAATTCACATACTCATGTAACTGCCTACGGCCCTACGATATAAATCGAACGTGCCACTAAGCACTTGGCTGTCTTCATACTGTGATACTAGCTGAAGCACCCGGTTTCGCACGAGTTATTTCGTTTATCGGTATACGATTATATTATTTGTCTGATTAAATTTTCAATAGATATAAAATTAACTAGATATAATATCTAAACATACAATAATATGTCAAAATGAAAATAATTGTGATAGCGGTAAAAGTCAAACAAAAGAACACCGAATTAAAATAGAATCATAAATATAAAAACTACGAGTATATCTTAATCTGTGGTAAAAATTCAAAATTGGAAGAAACAAACAAACCTAGTTTCAACTTGCAACCCTCATAAGGGAAGACTTCACCGTGGATGTCAAAACAAAGTGTCTAAAATGTATTTTATAAATTATCACGTTACATATTTACCTAAAACTAGGTACATATAAGGATAATCAAGACGACAGAGATACGAGATTTTCTCTTTCCCACAAAATGCAACGCTTGCAGCAGGAGAAATGCTCTCGATTCCTTTTATTCGATCACTCTCTTTGCTTCATAATTTACCTTGACGAGTGCCTTCGGACGGCATCCATTTAGATCAGGGGGGGGGGGAAACTGCGGCCCGCCCTCATTAATTGTACTTCTGATTACAAATAACTTTTTTATAATTTTTTAAAAATAATATTGACAATAGATTAAAATTTGAAGAATTTGTTGTTTCGTAAATGTATTATCTCCGTACATCTTCCTTGCGTCTCGTCTCACACTATGTAACCACTATTTTCTACGTTGAACATCGATTGGCAATGAATGGAGAGAAATTTCGGATTGTAATCTCGCTCTGGATGTAGATATTGTATGTAGATCAATAGATATTGATAGTGTACCTACAGAGCTATAACTTGAGATTATTGATCTGCAGTGTGACACTGATTTAAGAGAATTGCATCGTCGTGATGAAATCTCAAAATTTTACAATGCCCTTAATTCAGACAAAGTCGACCAACTTAAAGATTATGCATGAAAAATGTTCATTATTTTTGGATCAACCTATATATTATGTGAACCTCAATAAAAATTCTTTACGATCAAATATCTCCGATGCCCATTTAGAAGCAGTTTTCAGAATATCAACTACAAAATTAACACCTGAATTTTAAAAAATGTACTACAGTTTCATTCTTCTCATTAATTTTTTTTTAATGCTTATTTTTCGTGATAACAAATAGTGTATATCTAAAAATGGTATTTTACTTGCGGCCCGCCGCTCATTTTGAATTCTTGAATTTGGCCCTCCATCCAAAAAGTTTCCCCCCCCCCCCTGATTTAGATTCAGTTGTATATGTAGCATATTTTAAATTTTTTAATAGTCAGTTTAAATCAAACGACGGTGAAGATTCTGAGTATATATTATGTATCTTTAATATTTGTATAAATTTACTGTGGTTGCGAACCAAAGATCACAAGTCTCGATAATTAAAAGTACAATATAATAAATTAATTAAATAGATTTGTATATATTTAGTCTTAATTGTCAACGTACCTAAATTACAGTCTTTTCGTTAAAATCTGCATTATTTCATTATGTACACATTTATAAGACAACCACTTGGCGTCCATATTATTCATATATTTACTTACAACACATTCACTTTTATATTTTATATTACTACAATGTAGTATAAGTAAACATTTCATTGTTAGTTAAATCTATGTGACAGCGCAATTTCACGGTTTGATATTATTAAGTGTCGATTTAATCTTGCTTTACCGTTTTATGACTTTCTTTTAACAAACTGCATTAATTTTCCCTGTTACAAAGTGTAGCAAAATTATTCCTCTTATTGGACTGAACCTTAATTTCACGTCATTATCATTAAGGCGTCGTAAGTGGCAGTCCTTAAAAACTTTGCGAAAGATTTTCTTCTAAAAGAGTTTAAACTTTATACTAAACGAGAGTCTGCAATATTGCCCCTTTTAGAGTGGAAGAGGTGGCAAGATGACAAACGAGTCTTGAGGGATCTGTGCATGAATATTTTTACAGGATTTTACCGTTGTTTATTGTAGAAAGTGTCATTTTACCGTAGCGTTACGGTCAAATTTTATCGCGAAACTTTTCCCTGTCTCGGCCTACTTTTTCAAACGCCCTGGTTCCTTGGCGGAATTTTTCGAACGAATTATTCGTTTGAGATTTTATCTGATTAAGGGATTCGGCGTTCATTTCGTAAGCTATGCCTTAATTCCTGCGTAAATTAAGTTGTCTTTATTATTATCCGGTATTATGACCTTGCAGGAGACATCGTGAAATTTAATTTATCATATTTCTTCTCCTTTACTACGCCATAAATGAAATATATAAATTTTGCAATACAAAGCTGATTATGTTCGGATTGATTGGAGTGTTGTAGGTAGATACCTACTATTCCATTTGAATAGATATTAGCGGTTTTAGGGTTTCACCGTCGTTGTCTGCTATGTTTATCATTGATATTTCCTTGGATATTAAGTTAGGTAGTTCTGTACTTTCGTCTTCTCACAATGTACATCGGTCACAGTAGTTTTCTGGTTTTGATACTACACAAAACTTTTCGGTCATTTCCGATTCGTTTGAGAGCGTCAACATTAATAATGTCGCCCGGTCATTTCAAGAAATTTTGAGGATACGTCTATACAGCCACAACTATCACACCAAATACCGAAAAAGCAATGAATTATTTATCATAATTTTATTAGACATGTTTCCGGAATCGATTGCGAAAAATCTCAAAAACCTCAACTTGTGCCTAAGAGTATGTTTTTATCCTAAATGAGCCTAAAGACTAGTGTAGATGAACGTACGCTTTCCCATAAACAAAATATACAATTTCCACTACATTTGTATGAAAATAAAACATGTCTACACTTACAAATATTGTTATCAAATTAAACATAGTTTGCACATTCCGCATCCTAAAGCTTTATGTCAAAACAAAAAATGATGAAAATGTAAATATTCTCCCTCTAACTATTGCTCGTTTGTCAGTGCATTTAGACGTCATGCTTTGCATGATTTATATAGCTACAATTTGTTTGCGGGCGGATGTATATCGGTATGTACTCACGGCTTTAGTTTTTCAAGGATGGATGATTAT
Organism: Rhyacophila brunnea; assembly: GCF_057557595.1. NCBI lineage: Eukaryota > Metazoa > Arthropoda > Insecta > Trichoptera > Rhyacophilidae > Rhyacophila > Rhyacophila brunnea. The sequence continues at coordinate 45,483,973 of NW_028232859.1, forward strand.
TTGTCGGTACCTAGGTACTGACTTTCAGGGGATTCTGAACAGGAATCTCTAATACCATATCTCAAAAGCATCGATCATCTTCCATTTAAAGCCAAACCCTTTCGGGTGTCCTTTATTTTAAATAAAAAATATCCTTATTTGAAAAAAAATGTTGTATAAAAAAATCTATTTTGTCATAAAATGATGTATAAATAATTACAAGATAAAAAGAACTTTTTAAATACAACGTTTTTAAATTTTCTGTTGAATTATTTTGCTCAATATGCTGAAACTTGTACTGGATATTAAGTAAATAAAAAACAAACAGATATAAAAATATTGAATACTGAAATGTCATTTTGATTTTCATAGTAACGCACGTATATATTAATAATTTAGTTGCTAGGACCACCCACTTAGCAACCAATAATAGTGGATTGGATTACGGATTTCTTCCGAAATAACTTTTCATACAAAACAGAATTAACTGAAAGTGAATTCAATTCTACTTAAAGATGGCTAAAAGTATTAAAAGAATGCGTTGGCATCGTGTTCTGACATATTTTCTATCTGTTTCAAATGTCTAGCTAGTCGGGAAGTTAGTTAAAATCGATTGCAAGATTTGTACCGGATAAACAACCACCGAAAAAATAAGAATACGAGCTAATAAAAACGTTGTAATAAAATAAATTTGAATTATTAATAATTAGCGTTCAACTTATTGAATATTTTGAAGAAAGCAAATACGGAGTTTCAGTATTTTTTACAGTTACCTCGTTGACTAACTTACAATAATTATTACTATAATTCCTCGCTTTGCGGTCAGGATATGGTACTGCAGGGCTATTCTAACTAGTTAACATGGTAACACGTTTCCGTTATTTTTCTTCCAAAATAACTCGGATATCACTTGGATCAATTCCGTATAAAAGACGGTTATCTATAAGAATAATTGGTAACACATGGGATTACGTCTTACTTGTTTCCAAATGCATTCGATTATAATTAGGTATGATGACGTGTATAACAATATTTTGCCATACTACTCAAAAATATTTGAAAGCTCGCGATTATGAGCGGCAATGTTAAAAAACATCACGCTTTAGTGGTGGATCACACTGCAAGAAGGTCTGAAGGGGGTCTAAACAGCGTTTGATTTGCGTCCTACGTTGTATATATATATCATCATCATCGTCATCAGCCGAGGTCCATCCGATGCTGGATGAAGGCCCCCCTTCGCTCCCTTCACTCTTTTTGGTACATCCACTAAACTTTATGAGTTCATCTATCGTGATAGAGGTCGCTAAGGAAATTAAATAGCGATAATTAGCTGGCATGTTGCTCGACGAGAGGACAAATGCCGTCATACAGTATATTTTTTTAGATATTGATAAGTATTTTTTTGGCTGTAGGTAGGTATACCGAAGTACAGTAAAAACAAACCAATGATTCGGTTCATGGATTGTATGCGTACGAATACGTGTACCGTCGCTCGTCAGCGCTACGAGTACATCGGCTGCCAGGTAATTAGTAGCACTAGTAGGGGTAAACATCCGCACGCACACCATCGACCAACCGAATCATTGTTTTGTTTTTACTGTAAATTTGACCGTAAATTAAATTAGATGTTAGTATAAGAGTATTGAATTTAACCAAACTTGACACAAATTGAATAGTGTTGCTAAAAAATTGTTCTCGTTTTCCTATTTTTCATAAAAACGACACACGAAGTATAATTTTATTTTACTAATAATAATTATAGGTATTGCGCTGTTAAATATTAAGACATGGGACTGCTTGTTCTACTGTTATACATACGTCGCGGAGACGAAGTTTATTACATTTAAAATTTGATATTTGTGCTAATTTTATTGCTCGTGGGTATCTACTTACTCCGAGCAATTCTTAGCCGCCCCCTGCAGACCTTGCCGTAATGCAGGGTTCGTCATTTATCACGTGGCCCCAAATTGAATACGATTCTATGGAGATTTCCGAACCAAGCAGAGCAACGTTTTTAACGTAAGTTATTTGATCAATAAGTATCGATCACTGTGATTTACTCTTTCAGATCGTATTTCTAGTCTAATTTTTTAACAATCTTTTGCCTTCATTATGGACCTGTTTGATATTTAATTTATTTTACCATTCATATTTCTTTTATTCAACGAATAATTTACAAGATTTGAAAATGTGATATTCTATATAATATTGAACATACATAGTTAGAAAACCGATATCCAACATTATTAACGCAATTTGATAAGCATTTAATGTATGAATATTACTAGTTAAATTCGTCGCCAATGTGTGCTGCCCGTGATCACGTATGGCTGCGAGACGTGGACCCTCAACACGAGATGTCCAAAGGCTAAGAGTCGCACAGCGAGGCATGGAGAGGTGTATGTTGGGCATCACGCGAAAGGACCGTAAGAGAAACGAATGGGTTAGGAAGCAGATACGAGTACGCGATGTAATAGACGTTGCCAAACAGCTGAAATGGAGATGGGCGGGGCACATTGCTCGCCGAAAGGACGGCCGCTGGACAAATGCCGTCATCCAATGGTACCTAAGGGGCACGAAACGGCCACAGGGTCACCCTAAAAGCCGCTAGATTGACGAACTGATAAAGTTTTAATAAATAATTGGCAGCGAACGACACAGGACTGAGAGAGTTGGAAGAAGCTTGGGGAGGCGTTCATCCGGCAGTGGATTGATCCCGGCTGATGATGAATTAAGTAGGATCCCCGTAGATTAATTGGATAAGCACACTAGCCCGAATCCAACGAATACAGATTCAAGTCCCGTCGGGTGTCGTATTTCTTTTCTAACAACGATTTTTCTAGTAGATATGTGCATGAGGTGTGTTCAATTATGTATGTTAGATATGTAGACATTCTTGTGAATCTTGTGAATTATTCGTTGAATAAATGAAATAGTTTATTAAATTATTAGCAAGTGCAAGTACGTTATAAAAGTTAAATATTTGGAGTGATCCGTGACGTCAGTCACGCCAATTAGGGCATTTAATTGAGACTTACCTTGATTTAATATACAAAAATCGATAGCCAACATTATTAACGCAATTTGATATGCATTTCATGTTAAAACTACTAGTTAAATTCGTCGTAATTAAGTAGGATTCCCGTAGTTTAATTGGAAAAGCACACTCGCGCGAATCTAACGGTTACAAATTCAAGTCGTGTCGGGCGTCGTATTTTTTTTCTAAAAAATATTTTTCTTGTTTTTGATTTTTTCAAATTATGCATGTTTACCATTTATATTTCAATAGCTCTTTGATAACATTCCTTGAAGAACTGCCTGCCATAGGTAGCCATATATTGAAATATTGTATGTCCATAGATTGTTAAACACATTACTGAAGACGGTACTTCAGTGAAACGGCAAATAATTTTCAACTATAGGTGCGACGAAATTTCGGCCTCGCTGGCATTCGGAAAGCAAAAGTCGAGCAGTGAACACGTCAATTTGTTTTGTGATGGCGACGGGGGAATTAATTCTTAAATCGTGTAAAGATGACTAAAAAACGTTACCCATTTACTTGAAAAAGAACACATGTCAATGAATATATTACTATTATTAGTAATAGAACAATAAACATAACATTAATGGACGCATGTTGACTTTTTATGACAAATTATGTTTTGGTTTGCAGGCGTCATTTGCACAATCTTCGCGTCGCGTAGTCACGATCGTTTTAGACCGTGCCCCATCGGAAGTATAGCCTTAATAGTAAAACGATGTACGCGGAAGGAGAATGAGGATAAGTCTACAATCATTACTCTCACGATAGTCAAAAGGAAGCTTTTGACATGTTTATAATTATGTGCTATTCTTTCTTATATAAAGGTAATGCCAATTAATAATCATTAACAAATTTGTCATGTATTTGTAAAACCGATAGTGAAACAATCCCCTAATTAGACGTTCCAATGAGCGGATACTTATCAATCTGATTTTAATTTATTATTAAGGCTATTAGTTTCTGAGTCGGTTACTTCCATTTTTCATGATTTTGAAATTAACAATATAAACAATTGTCGAACATGAATAGAGAAATAAAATATGCTTGACGTAATTAATATGAACAAAAAATCATGTTTGGAGATTGTGTGGAATCAGTACCAAATATTGTGTGCTTTATTTTATTTTTAAAAATATCTAAATCACGTATTTACTTATCTAGTAGAATAATACTAGGTACCTATACAGATACAATGTTCTGAATTAGACTAAGACACAGTATCAATTTGCAATCAGTTAAATTGTAAATTGAATTTCTGATAAGCACCCTTTGTCGGCAGTATCAATTAAACATCCCTGCTTTATTATGACGTTGCATTGTTGGAATTATTACGGCGCGCCCTCCTCTCGAATCGTTACCGCGCGTTCGCTGGAGAACAAGTTAAATAACCTACAGCAGGAAACGTATTCCGTCTTCTCTTCGCATTTCTCCAGAGATCTTCTTGAAATACTGCGGCTTCAGCCCCGGATAACGGCGAATGAAGAATAATTCCTGGATGGGCCGCCGCTAAGACTGGAAAAGGATAATAATGCATAATTTAATATTATGGTAATGAAAGGTTAGGAGATTCATTGCGCTTTGAGAGATATTCAAAATGTTGTACTGCTACGCTTTCCGCTACGATCGCATAAATTTCATTACTCTACTATGTAATACGGGCTCGTAGCTTTTTATGAGATATTCCCAGCTTTTATTGTGTGGTTTCTCTTTTATTTAAGCAATTTCGGTACAGAAAGAATGCTTATAAATAAATAGCATTTTGTTTGGTTAAAAATAATTTGATAAAATTATAAGCAACATGACATATTTTTTCTACGTATAGGTACTACGGAATTTTCTTTTGATTGAAAGATTAACGTAGTGAAATGTCATGTTCGCTCATATGCTCAGCATATGGACCTTTAAATGTTGTATTGATAGACCTTTCACGAGGAATTTTTCTTAGCCATTTGCCCAACAGGCCACAGTAATGCATAAACATACACAAATAGGGATTGCAATACCCGCTATTCAATTATTTATCGATACCGAAATCCCTGTTTCAAAAATTCAATATACCGGTATTTTCGGTATTAAGAAAGCATACTTACACGTTTATGTTTTTCCAAAATGAATTTAATGTTATTTTTTCATTACTTAGTTCTATAGGTATTGTATATTAAATTTAATGTCGCGATAAAATTAACGTGTCCCAAAAAAGAATACGTTCGTGGCAAATATTTCCAATTATTTTATAACTATTGATTCAACGTCGATAGTACATCCAACAAACGTTGAATTTGAGAGAGATTTTTCTGTAGGTACCCGGACTTATAGTATTTGTAAAGATTAGCAGTTCTTTGTACCATATCAGTCGTAGCGGTTCTAATAATGCACAAAACTCTTTTATTCGGCGCTCTTGTTTAAATTATAATACGCATTTCTCCAACGTTGATCCTTTTAATAACTCACCTGTTTCATTTAAACGCGCTATCTCCAAAATTTTGCATAAATATATATACATGTTACTTTTTTTGTATATAATTTAATTATTCATTATTCTTCCTCATTTTTCTTATGTAATTTCTTTATATTTATGTTATTCTTAATCTCTATCTTGTTAGTCTTAACTATATTATAATGTATACATGGAAACTTTGCAATAACTTTTCATTATTATATTTAAAAATTTTGTAATCAATATGTAACTGTTCGTTTCCTTAATAAAAAAAAATATTATGATCCATAAATATTTATAAAGGTCAACATAATAAATGTAGGTAGGTTGCTATAAAATAGTGTTTCAAATAGATTTTAATAGTTATATTTATTTATAGGTAGGTACTTCGTTTTCATATAATATGTTTTGACAAATACCGGTATTGATATATTCATTCGGTATTGCAAATCCCTATACACAGATATATTCTCTCATTAACCCCACATTTTAAGCTCAAAATAAGTTAATACAGCTCGACCACTGGGTTTCTGTTCAAATATAGTATCTACTCTCTACTCTATAACATAAAAAAGATTAACTAAAATCTGTGAAGTTTTTCTACCAGGGTTTCGTTTAAAGTTTTACGCTCAATTTTCGCCTACTTCTCTCATACATTTTAATTTATTTTGTTCAATATGAAACCTTCACTAATTGATTCAGCATGTCTGGTTTCCTCATAGAAATGTAAACATGAGTAATATCAATTTTACTTTTCGAGATCGCAAAACTTGCATTACTGCGCGTTCTCTTTTTGCGCGTGTAGTGATGGCTGTGTAGAGGGTTCGGCGAAGAGGGAGGGTGTTTGAGGCTCAACTGCTATAATATCCGAATATTTTTTTTATAATAGGTTCCTATTTAATTGCTTATTTCACCACGTTTTTCTTAGCTCGTATTCTTGTTTGTCCGGTGGTTGTTTATCCAGTACATATCTTGCAATCGATTTTTAACTAACTTCCCGACTAGCTAGACATTTGAAACTTTTAGAATATATCAGAACAGGATGCCAATGCATTCTTTTAATACTTTTAGCCATCTTTAAGTAGAATTGAATTCATTTTCAGTTAATTCTGTTTTGTATGAAAAGTTATTTCGGAAGAAATCCGTAATCCAATCCACTATTATTGGTTGCTAAGGAGGTGGTCCTAGCAACTAAATTATTAACATATACGTGCGTTACTATGGAAATCAAAATGACATTTCAGTATTCTATATTTGTTTGTTTGTTGCAAAATAGCAAAAAAATGATTTTTTGACTATTGCCTTATTTGTCCTAAATTATTAATACATAGAATTGTCAAGTTTATATGATTCAATAGAAAATTTAAAAATGTATATAAAAAGTTCTTTTTATCTTGTAATTTTTTTTAAATTAGATTTTTCATCTTATTAACGCAACTTAATCAACTACACGCGTAAAGTAGACTTAACACAACGAAAGGAAAAGAATCGAGAACATTCATCAAATAACACAAGGGTAAGTAAGCCTCTTATCCCTTTTAAGGGCATCCTCTCCCTAACTAAGATAACCACTGATAGATAGATACCTACAACACTTCACGCAATATACCCACCCTTGCCCGTAAAAGTATTTGAATTTCGAATCTAGAACACGTGTTCAAATTTCGTTTGGAGTACAGATAGAAAACATCGCATTTGTTTTACGTTACTTATATAAGTGTATATTATATCCGTGGCGAAGACTCCATACTATGCGATTATTTAAAGCCTACCTTCTTAAGAAAAATATTCTTTTATTGCATATTGACATATTTATATAATCACTTGATTATTTTATATTCTATAAAAATAATTTAATTTACCATCGACAGTTGTTGTAATATTATATTATACAGATTACAAAACAATCTGCAAAGGTTTAAAAAAATATACCACAGCGCGCCATCTATCTTGACGTAAATAAATGTCGGATTATTTCTCAAGGAATTGTGATATTTTTTCGTATCACGTAACCTCGGTCAGTCTATCGAATTGTATGAAATATGGTACGGTCCTATCGCACAACCTAAAACCTTCGCGCATAATATTGTCGTCAGTGAGTTTTTGTAGTTTTATTGAATTAGTATGTCGTTGTGTACCTATTATTTAGTAGTCATGTCGTATTATCGTCTTAATTTCCTGACAAGTGTGCTCTTTTTCTCATATCTGCAAAGCCTACCTCTTTCCAAAAGTTACCCTTAGCCACTAGTATATATATATATGTACTATATATATTATCATCACAAGTCTTTATCAAATCTTATCAGTCCTATGCAATCCGTTGTCACGTAGAATTAAAATTTCTCGTTTTCTACCTCTTCGACACCACTGGATGGTTAGATTTGTCCATAAATTGTCTTTTCTTCAAGTTTTGTATTCTGCCAATTCGCAATCTTGCTTCAATTCTCATAAATAATGTAGCAAATTGTGCCATTAGGTGAATAAATGCAAACTATTGCAGATGCCAACAAATACAAGATAAAAATCGTTGTTCAAAGATTGGCAGAATGGCCGCCACAAGGGGGGGCTGACAGGGCTCAGGAAGGGCCCGGCGTGGCTAGTCGACCAGATAAGTGAGATAAACACAGATCACAAATTTGCTCAAATGGTAAAAAAAAGTCGCCTGCGGCGCTATTTTACTGCATTAATATTAATAATTAAAAATATTTAGTTCTAAGCAAGATACAAATTTTTTAACTGTGTTCCGATACTCGACAACTCCATAATAATAATTAAAGTAATTCAACTGGGAGTACCTACATATTAAAAATACAAAAAAACGCTAAAAATACACCTTAATTTTACCGCGTACAGTTATACCATTTGGAAAATGAAACTGCAGCGCGTCCCTTACCCTTAGCGATAGGTAGGGGGGGCCGCTTCAGGATCATGATTGGCAGTATTATAAAATATCGTTTTTTTTTTTTTTTTGCACAAGAAGTAACTCATGGTCAAACGACGACATTTTAGTGTAATAAACTCAGCCAGAAAACCTCGTTAATAGATTTAGTTTATGGTAATGCCCCATTCGAGTGTCATTATTCTCAGAGTATCTTAAAAGCAATTTGCGAACTTTGGCAAACTGCCTCGGGTGTCTTCAGTTAAATAAATTTCGGGTCGTAAGTATTTGTACGGATTTCCACGTAATCCATAAAGGTCAGCGATTCCGTAGTGTTGGTGTTATGTGCCACAATGCCCATATTACATCACACGATTCTAGTTTTTGAGTGATTGATGTAAAAGATAATTATTGCATGACAAGATTGAGTACCTACATTATTATTTGATTCCGCTACCGTATAACTTCTACGTGTTTATTGTCACGTGGCGTGTTCTCTGCGCGACGAGCATTTTTGTAATAATCATCAAATTTGATGGAGCTAGTTTTTATAGCATACCGCTGAGAGCTTGTCCACATGGCGCGTTTTGACTCGCGCGTAACAAGTTGCATGTTCTCCAGCGGGTTTATTCTATACACAAGCCTGCTTTCGGTCCGCTACGGCAGCTAAATAGGGTAGGGAAGTATCGAACTAATAATACTTATTGTAACAATTACAATAAGTTAACCGACTGAACTGTCAAACCTGTCTCTCGGTCTAAATTACTAATTATCACAGTTAAGAGAGGTGTTGTTAAAATATAGTAGGTACTTATTGTAACAATTATAACTAAATTATTGTAATTGTTACAATAAGTGTTAATAATTCGTATACTTTCCTACCCTATTTAGCTGCCATAGCGGACCGAAAGCAGCCTTGTGTATAGAATAGACCCGCAGGTACCTACAAGTGACCACATTGAGCCGTCCACAAGCACCCGCACCGTGGCGACTGTGTATTTTATAGTGCAATTTGTATTTTTATTGAATTATTGTTGTTCTTTTTTATATAATTTCTTTTGTTATACAATTATTTTTTTCTCTACTAAGTAATTTGATTCACATGTAGTTTTTTTATTTTAAATGTCATGTTGTGAACGTCTCGTATTAATAATTTGTTATTTGCTTTTATGTAAAACGTGTCTTTTTTTAAATAAATAAATAAATATAAAGTACCTATACCTATTAGAAAGAAAAAGAATAATGGTATTGTCGAGTTTTTAGTGTTTTATATACCTAGTGCTTGGTGATAGAGACTCTTTATTTTGTTATAATATTCATTCATGCATTTCATTAATTTTTACCGATATCATTGTGGCAATAGTCCGGTTGTCATGGTGTCCAGATAGTGGCGTCAAATCATCGTAGAGCTGATATATTATGATTAGTTATAAATGTAAAAAGATGCGTTCTGACTGTCTGCTTATTTGAGTTGGGTTGGGTCATTCAGTGTTATACTGCCACATCGACCCTTTTCTGTATTACCAGTTCCCGTGTATAACGCGAAATATGATTTTATGACGATTCTACTCTGACGCTGTTATTTTTTTACATTCTACTGTCGCGATGGTATCAGTGACGTGCCCAGAATATATTATGAATGGATAAATCAGATAAATATAAAAATGCTATCTGCAATCATAAATTTGAAAATTGGGACACTAGGTCATACCTCTCGCTGGAAGTATCCCCAGTTATTACTAACATTGTAATTTTATTAATGTTTTGTAAATAAACCGCATGTGTAAAGAATAATTAGACATTCTGTTTTTTTTGTTGATTTGCTTACGCATAATAGACTAACTACATTTCCGGATGTTTGATAGTTTTGATACGAAAAAAAATAAGTTGTGCGCCGTCTAAAAGAAAGCGATTCAATAGGCTTAATAATTATTAACTAACACACATTCAGTGGAAAATAGAAACCATATAAATAAAAGACTAAAAGGCCATACTTATATAATGTTTGAGGCTTTCACGGTTGTTTTTTATCGTAGTAGATTTTTGGGTTTCCACCGTGTGTCCTTCTTCCTTCTTTGAAATCCATAGAAACCCTGAAAATATTAATAGGGATGATGGATTACGGTTAAAAACGTCATGGCTTCTGGCACTATCAGCAAAATCCAATATTCGAGCCGGTATCCCTGGTCGTAACGATTGAGAGATTACTCTGAGCAACGTTTGCTCTTAGCTAATCGGATTCCTTTTGACATTCTTAGAGCAACGTTTACATTCACATACCTACACTCAGGGCTCGAATGGACTGGAACGCACCGGAGCGCCGTTCCGGTTCGTAAAATCCCAAGAATTATCGCTCCGTCTCGTGGACATATTAATTTGACGTCTGAGCTAGATTTGCCATATTGTTGCCAATTTTTATAAAATAAACATAATTATGTTAATATTTTCGTAAAATTATCGAGCGCTCCGGTTCGTAAAATATTCCATTTCGAGCGCTGCCTACACTACATTTTCATCATAAAACATATTATCTCTTGATAATGGCCTCTGCAACGAGCCCGAAACGTCGAGTAAAGAAGGAAGAAGGACACACGGTGGAAACCCAAAAATCTGCTACGAGGCCATACATAGACTAAAACTGCATATTATGATTTTGCAACGTGTGCCATGCTAAAATTATTATGTCTTGGAATTTATTATTAAAAGTTTAGTATGGCACACGTTTCAAAACGACGTGCGGTTTTAGTCTATGGATGGCCTTTATTTACTTTATTCGCTAATGACTTTGATAACAATTTTAGAAATATAATATACCAGATATCGTCCTTAATAGTTAGTATACCATCTTACTAGCGCGTGAAAGAGCCCGAGTTACATTAAATCAATAGTTTTATTGGTGGTTTCAACATTAAAAAGGTAGGTCATAATTCGTCACCTTCCTTTAATTTTTCATTCTGAGTCATTTTTCCTTTAATGAAAGTTAGAAGCATGCCGACGAATAAATTGTTTTCTTCCCCCCATGTCTTTCTTTTTCCACAGTTTCAAATAGTGACCGAATACTTCTTAGTAAACTAATGACCTTATAAATAACTTACTCCCTGATTTAGTGAGTCGCTGAAGATTAGCAAAGATTATAGAAGGTTTGGCTTATGATAGGTACGTACATAATTTGAGCAAGTGGCTAACATCCATTTCTCGTAAAAAAAACTGTTAATACAACCTCCACTCTGTGGAGGCCAATATGATCCTCTGAGGATCGAACATGGTGAATAAAAACATAATATTTCATATTAGTTTGTATCATGTGGTATTTATTATAATTCATACTTGCAGGTTACGTTTTCTCAGAAACATTTGGATACATACGAGGGTGGGTCAATAAGTCCTTAGAAAAGCCGACAAGTGGCGCGACTAGTACTGTAAGCGGTTTGTTTTCATGCAGCGGCACTACCGATTCAGTATGCTGCGAAGTTTCAATCAGATTGGTCGGGTTGTTGTGTGTTTTTCGTACATTTAAAAAAAAACTTTGCTTGTGGAAAATGGAAAAATGGAAAATGGAGAAAATTGAGTTTAGAGCTGTTATTAAACATTTTAATATAAAAGGGTTAACAGCAAAGGAAATAAAAAAATGAGTTGGATTTAGTTCACGGCATATCTGCTCCTTCACTTGCAACTATTTATAACTGGTTAAATGAATTTAAACGTGGTCGTACATCAACAAAGGATGAACCACGCTCAGGACGTCCTGTAGAGGTGACTACACCAGAAATGATCAATAAAATCCACGATATGGTGTTAAGTGACCGAAGATTAAAGTTGAGTGAGATAATTGAGGTTACAGGGATCTCAAAAGGTAGCGTCATTTCTATTTTACATGACAAATTGGGCATGAAAAATATTTCTGCAAGATGGGTGCCGCGTTTGCTCACAGTCGACAATAAACGCAATAGGGTGGTGGCCTCTAAAGCCCTGTTGTCGCTCATGCAACGCAATCCGGATGAATTTTTTCGTCGCTTTGTGACTGTGGATGAAACATGGATACACCACTATACTCCCGAGACGAAAGAACAGTCAAAGCAGTGGATTGCGAAGACAAACCATGTCCAAAGAAGGCGAAAACCGTAAAATCAGCTGGTAAGGTTATGGCTACTGTATTTTGGGATGCACGTGAAATTATTTTCGTTGACTATTTGGAAAAAGGAAAAACAATAACAGGGGATTATTATGCATCTTTATTGGACCAGCTAAAAAACGAAATTGAAGAAAAATGGCCTCATTTAAACAGGAAAAAAATCCTCTTTCATCAGAACGATGCCCGTGTTCACACATGTTTACGATCAATGGCTAAAATTGAAGAATTGAAGTTCGAATTGGTCGACCACCCACCGTATTCGCCAGATTTAGTCCCCAGTGACTTTTTCCTTTTCCCAAACTTAAAAAAATGGCTAAGTGGACAAGGTTTTTTTTCAAATGAAGAAGTCATCGATTGGACAAATGCTTATTTTGAGGACCTTCCGAAAACTTATTTTTCTGACGGTTTAAAAAAAATTGAGAAACGTCTAACCAAGTGTATTGAGCTCCAAGGAGATTATGTTGAGAAATAAAAAAAAAATACAAAAATAAAAACTGTTTTAATGCTTTTTTCTAAGGAATTATTGACCCACCCTCGTATATAAGATGTGGTAAAATATAATTTTGACTTAAATTTTCAAGGAGCCTTTGACAATCATAAAGCGGACATTGCCAAATACTGTATTCATTGTCATTGAAATTTAAGATCATTTGTTATACCTAAACGAGTGAGAGATGCTGCAAGATTGTAGTGATCACTGATCAACTCTGAAGGGCTTAATTTTTACACGTTGTTTCCTTATCATATTTTTTTGATAATGTCCAGTATTTTATCTCATAGGTCAATATGGGCCTGATGAGGGTTTTGTATAACTTTATTTTAGTTTTGCTTGAGAGTATTATAGTATAGAAATTTAATTTTTGTCGTGATTTAAAAAATTAAAGCTAAATTTTATTAACTTAAAAAAATGGATCAATTTATTTATAGATAAGTCAATTTAATAAAAGAGATTTGAACATTTTAGTACATAATATCTATTTATTCAAAAATAATGCTAATGGAAATTCCTCAATACTCCCCTTTTTCAATGCGATCCGCACGACTGCTTTTAAGTTTACATCGATATATCTTTTTTATGAAGTGCATTTCACTGAATTATCTTACACAGTATACAGTAGTAGGAAAAATCGACAATATTAATAAAGCAATTGTTGCTAATTCTTTGAATTGACTTTATTCTCAGAAACGGACTATTTCACACATGATCTCATTACAAAAACACATTATGGATCATTTGAGCGTGGAAAGAAATTTAAGACCAGTCATGTGTATTCAACCAATTTCATAATTTTATAAATAAATTTTTGAAATATTCTATATAAAAATCCTCTGGTGGCCGTAGAGCCGTGGCCGTGGCCTATAGAGTGATGTGAAGTGTGTCTTTAATCCGGAATTAAGATAGAAATTTTTTTGTATATTCATGTTGTTATTTTGATCGAAATTAAACATACGTACCACTGTGTGTGTTTATAAGTGGGATTTGAAATGTGATCCACTTTGTGAGACTTCGTCGTTTGTGTGGCGGTTCGAATTGCCTTAGTGAGAGTTTTCAGCACATTATTTCAGATTGTTATTACATAACTAATGCGATTTCGCTTTTTCCAAAAAGCTCTCTGTTGCGTTGTTTCAACTTATCTATAACTGCTACCGTCTCGTTCTCTCGTAACTTGTCTCTATGTATTATTACGTTAGATTTCCGGCGTGGAATTTTTGAAAGCGTTATGGTTAGGGATGTCACATCCAATGAAAAACTATCGATCCTTGTGGTCCTGCAGAAACCTTGTTTGCAAAAGGCGACAGAAAGTGTGTCAATACTTTATTAACGTCTCTAATTATGGGCGTCTTATGTAACGTTTTTCTTAGCTCGTATTCTTATTTGTCCGGAGGTTCTTTGTCCGGTACAAATCTTGCAATCGATTTTTAACTAACTTCCCGACTAGCTAGACATTTTAAACTTTTAGAATATATCAGAACACGATGTCAATGCATTTTTTAATACGTTTAGCTATCTTTAAGTAGAATTGAATTCATTTTCAGTTAATTCTGTTTTGTATAAAAAGTTATTTCGATACCATTATTGGTTACTAAGGGTCTGGGGTCCTAGCAACTAAATTATTAATATATACATGCGTTACTATGGAAATCAATATGACATGTCAAAATGACATTTCAGTATTATTTCTATCAAGTACATTTTTTTTTGATCGTTTAAGCTAGTCAAGTCAAGTTTATATGATTCAACAGGAAATTTAAAAACGTGGTATATAAAAAGTTCTTTTTAACTTGTAATTATTTATTAATTGTGTCGCTGAGTTTCAAAACCCGCTATAACACTTTTTCATTATGGTGAGAAAATCAACAAAAACTTTTTGAACTAAAAAGGTTTTTGAATGTTTCAGTAGTGTTATAGCGGCTTTTGAAAAAGGCGATAAAATTTTCATGTAGAGATTTTAATAACGAATCCAACGATATATATATCTTAATTATTTCAAAAAAGTGTTATTGCGGATTTTGAAACTCAGCGATACAATTAATGTACACGGATCTATTAACGGAATTTTAAATAGCACTTCAGTTGTATACCATTACCATGAAATTTCGTAGTGAATATTGACTAGGTATATCGGTAGCCTAAACGGTGAACACAACACATGGAATGCGATGGTTACATCGTACATTCTTAAATTAAATAATCTCTACAATCAATAACTCTAGGCGGCTCTCATGATGCAGTCCGTAAGGCGCTGGCCTTCCACCCAAAAGTTCTGGGTTTGATTCCCGGTGAGGACACTATATTTATGTGTTTTTCTCAAAGCCTGGGTGTTTGTGATTGTTCAAAATTACTAACAACCACCTTGTGCGAAAAAGCAAGGACATGGTTATTAATAATTCTAAAAAAAATCAAAGACTCCATATTGGGTGATTACGAGATATACCGTTTTAAGTTTTTGATATAACAATGCTGGTACTTAATATTTAAACTAAAACACCTTAAATTTTCTATACAAAGGCATTATTATTTATTAAAAAAATATGTTAAATTATTCCACATATTTTAATAACGATCAAAGCCGGCTTCATCTGCTTCGATAGGACATTATTAACTGCTGTTGATTTAGTTGGTCGCTAATCCATTCTATCTATAAGTAAGTTAAGTGTTACATACTATTGTGTTTTCTTAAAATTAATATTACATCTTTTCACCGAGAATTTATAGTTAACACTAGAGAATCCAATCCCGAGCCAAAATTCTGATCCCGGGATTTCGGGATTACAATGTGACAATCCCGGGATTGGCATATTTTTCCATTGTTTATATAAAATTTTTATATTTATCGGAGACCGGTAAGACATAAATCCCCGCAACAGCCTCCGGTTTGGCCTGGTGTATGACTGAAACTTCTCCGGGAAACGATGTGCTCTGTTGTCTAAATCTCACCATATTCGCAAAGCGGGAACTTTTTAAAGCCTTACATTTACGGCATATAAGCATATCTGAATGTCCACACTGTATTGTGTTCAGATACATCCTGGAAGCCCTGCATCCAGGAAGCTCGTATAATCATCATCATCAGCCGGGGTCAATCCACTGCTGGATGAAGGCCTCCCCAAGCTTCTTCCAACTCTCTCGGTCCTGTGTCATTCGCTGCCACGTATTTCCGCCGATCTTTAACAGTTCGTCAATCCAGCGGCTTTTAGGGCGACCCTGTGGCCGTTTCGTGCCCCTTGGGTACCACTGGATGACGGCATTTGTCCAGCGGCCGTCCTTTCGGTGAGCAATGTGCCCCACCCATCTTCATTTCAGCTGTTTGGCAACGCGTACTCCTGTCTGCTTCCTAACCCATTCTTTGCTCTTACGGTCCTTTCGCGTTTTGCCCAACATACACCTCTTCATGCCTCGCTGTGCGGCTATTAGCCTTTGGACATCTCTCGTGTTGAGGGTCCACGTCTCGCAGCCATACTTGAGCACGGATAGCACACATTGGTTGAAAACCCTACGCTTAAGACATAATGGTAGGTCACTCTTGAAGATACTATTCAGACGTCCGAAAGCACTCCATCCCAGCTTTGTTCTTCGAGCAGTTTCATCATGCATGCTTCCGTCTATGGGCACCTGCTGTCCGAGATAGACGTAGCTGCTGACTTGCTCGAGTTGGGTGCCATTAATATAGATAATCGCAGGGTCCGAAAAACAGTTCCTCATCAATTTTGTCTTTGAGACATTTATCTTTAGGCATCCGCGAGTTCTTGCAATCTACCTTGGAGGTCTTTCGGGTCTTGTGAGAGTATAACAATATCTGCAAAGCGCAGGTGACTGAGGTGCTCCCCATTAATTGGAACACCTTTTTCCTCTCAATCAAGTTTCCTGAATAATTCCTCAAGCTCGTATATAAATATAATGTTATGTTTTACGGAAACATACCTTTATAAGTACTGTTACCACAACTCTATTATGTCATGCAAATCGAGCCTCGCAATGTATATAAGAATGTCTTTACTACAGTCACTATTCCTGGTTTTTTTTAAATCAAAATCTGTCCTGACGTTGTATTTTATGATAATCATATTATCATA
Source organism: Rhyacophila brunnea (assembly GCF_057557595.1). NCBI lineage: Eukaryota > Metazoa > Arthropoda > Insecta > Trichoptera > Rhyacophilidae > Rhyacophila > Rhyacophila brunnea. The sequence continues at coordinate 45,501,017 of NW_028232859.1, forward strand.
GCAAAACCTGTAGCATTTACTTACTGTTATGTTCGTTACATATATTTATTCGTAAGATAACGCGTGTTGATTTATTTCTGTCAAATATAAAAGCTCACGTTTAACACTCTACAAGCCCTAAGTCGTGTTGATAGTACGTATATTCGTATTATACATGTAGCGGAGTTACCCCACACTACCCCACACCCTTACTCTCATATTCACTGTCTATAAACCTTTGGTACGAGTAGCATATCAATTTCATAAAATAACATTGGAATATAAAATGATAAGCTACTTATCTGATTTTATTTTAAATTTTAGGCGACTCAGAATTATAAATAATTACAAGATTAAAAGAACTTTTTATATAGCAACTTGACAATTATATATATTAATAAAAGCTTTATATTGTACTTGATGGACATACTGAATAAATATTATAGAATATTGAAATGTCATTTTGACATTTAATATTGATTTTCACAGTAACGCACGTATATATTAATAATTTAGTTGCTAGGACCCCCTTAGCAACCGACAATAATAACTTTCCATCCAAAACAGAATTAACTGAAAATGAATTCAATTCTGCTTAAAAATGGCAAAAGGTATTAAAAATTCTGATATATTCTAAAAGTTTCAAATGTCTAGCTAGTCGGGAAGTTAGTTAAAAATCTTCAATAGTCCAATACAAATCTTGGACAAACAAGAAAAAAATGTACTGGACACACAAGAAAAATCTGTACCGGACAAACAAGAATACGAACTAATAAAAACGTGGTAAAATCATTGTAAATCAAAATAAGTACGTAGCCGGCAATATAAAACTAACTTTTCGAACCAGTGTTTACTTATTAAAAAAACAAAAGAATGTGGACTTAACAAAATAGATAAGAATTCAGGACGTTCACAACATGACATTTAAATTTGATTGCAGTAGGTTTTACTATTATTAGGTTCGGAAAACATTAGCCCTGGGGTGTCATCAAATCTTTATTAAACATTATTAAGGTGAAAAGTTAGTGCTACGGTAGTTCTACTAGCAGTATTTATCGACAAAACAGAAAATAACACAATTTCTTTATATTTTAAAGTTTTTTTTAATTAATTAATACTTACGTAACTAAGTACATTTGTATGTCATACATTAAATTACAACTAAAAACTAACTGCGCTTGCGATGGACAAACGGTAACATGTTATAAAAACTTAACACAACATAACGGTAACATGTTAAAATAGTGGGTCTCGGGTTTAAATATTGATTCTGGAATTTATAATATATATAATGTTTCTCGGAAAACAAAAATCTGTTCAGAGACCTCTTCGTGAGGCGGCCAAGATCCCCACGTCTGATTGGAAGCCAAGTCAAAAAAATCATATTACTTGAAATCCTTTTTATTTATATCGAATTTAATTTCGATATGGTCACATCCTTGACATCGTGTTTATGATTTAAAGTCATACACACTTTTATTTCTTAAAAAATCGATGTTTTGAAATCGGTATGATGAGCACATTATTGAAAGAAGAGCTTAGTTTTTTTTTTTTGTTGTTTTTAAGAATTTGATATTTTTGTGATTTTCTGTTTGTTTGAGATTGTTGAACTTGTATTAATTACTAACTACATTACTGTTTCACTTTACCACCGTCATTGGACTTCGTGGTAGTATTTAAGACGATACATCAGTGAAACGGCAAATAATTTTCAACTATAGGCGCGACGAAATTTTGGACTCGCTGGCAATCGGAGAGCGAACGTTGAGGTGTGAATACGCCAATTTGTTTCGTGATGGCGACGGGGGTATTAATTCTTAAATCGTGTAAAGATGACTAAAAACATTATCCATTTACTTGAAAAAGAAAACATGTCAATGAATATATTATTATTGTTACTAATAGAACAATAAACATAACATTAAATGGACGCATGTTGGATTTATATGACAAATTATATTTCGTTCGGCATACATCATTTGCACCCGCGACCGGCAATCCGCGCATCGCCTAGCCACGATCTTTTTAGACCATGCCTCAACTGAGGTATAGACTTAATAAAAGGAAAAATAAGAAACTGTCGTGTTGTGCAGTAATTTGGTTAGTCATAGCAAAAAGTTACTTTATTTCAGTGTTCATGATTTACAAAATACACATTTACTTTGTTCATCGCAAACTTATATTATATAGGTATATTTAGCACGTAGCACTGGTAATAAAGGTTTTCATCCTGAGGTTACGTAAGGTCTTAAATCAGATAAGTATAACGCGCCATCTTTCGAGAGACACACCGCAGGTTATCAATCTCTGCCCTCGCCACTTGGCCTATATTACGTCTTGAATAATCCTTACCATCCCGCTGTTCTTCAGTCACTCGTCGGCGCCAGGGTTGCCAGACATTTATTATACAACCAGAAATTCGGTTTTTCCGTTTTCCTCCTCGCGCATTTTAATTAAAACGTCTCAATTCGGCACTGATAATGCTCGCGATATTGCGTAAGCCATTTGAAAGGGAAATTACGGCGAAGCTGTTGTGATAACTGAAACACGCTTTTAGCAAGGCTTTCATTATTAATATTTATTTTTGTACTTACGACTCCAAGGTAATCGTGAAATTCAATGTACCGAAACCTCTTCCAGCGCATCTATTCTATACACAAGACTGCTTTCGGTCTTTACGGCAGCTAAATAGGGTAGGGAAGTATCGAAATATTAACACTTAATGTAACAATTACCAGTGACGTCCCTAGATAAAATGCCGCCCCTAGGCAGCGCCAAAATGCCGCCTTATTTTTTATACTTACATTATTTTTATCATCCTTTCATGAGTCCAATATCTAAGAAATGTGTTGTATGGATACATTACTAACAAAATATCAGACTAATTATTCGCAAATCTTCACGTGTCGTTTCTGGTCACAAAGTACGTCGAAGAGCAACGGAAGTAAACTAGATATCGTGAACCCGACAAAAACAGTGAGCTGAATTTTTTAATGGAAAGATATTTTCAGTATTACTAAGCTTAGACAGCTATGTCTATATTATATTCCAAATGATTTTCCTCGATTTGCCGCCCCCAAGTGACGCTCAATCTGCCTACCCCCACGGGACGTCACTGACAATTACTATAAATTAGCCGTCTGAACTGTCAAAGCTGTCTATCTCACTCTAAAATTTATCACAGCCAAGAGAGGTGCTGTTAAAACATAGCACTTATTGCAACAATTACAACTAATTTATTGTAATTGTTACAATAAGTGCTAATACTTGGATACTTTCCTATCCAAGATAGCGGCCGAAAGCAGTCTTGTGTATAAAATAGATGCGCAGACCAACATATTATAACTGTTCGTAAACGAATACACATTGCCATAGAAGATAATGGCCCCACCAAACCATAACGCCCCGCACCACATCCGGTCTTAATCAGACGTAGCACGGTACCTACGTTTCGATGTGAAGCGTCAGTATTTTTTATGACTGGGAATGTTTCACGAGGAGTCACCATGCACTCGAGTGTGCTTTGACCGAATTTAAATTTGGTACCTACTTTATGTTAAAAGTGCCCATGGGAGAGAAGAGCACATGGAGGCGAAATTGAAAATTGTCAAATGAACATCGTCAGTAGTATATATATGAGTAGGAGGTTTAAGGCGCTGACAGGTTTGGAGGCCCCCTTGAGAAAATTTTGCCTATCAAACCGCCACCGCATATTAGAATTACAGCAATGACGATGGTTCTATGCTTTAATTTGTGACTGTAAGATATTTACAGACTCTCTGTCGACGGACTTCCACTTCAAGAGTATTTTTTAATGTGCCATCAGAAGTAAAAACGCGCAGTTTTCTGGAATGTTTTAAATGAATTATACCAGTGGCATAGTGTGGCGGTAGGTCCACCATAAATAGTGTACATTAAACTTTGTCAGTCATACGTATTGGTTTTCATTGAAATAAGACTACAGTCTACAGGCTGATGGTGTGGTTAGTTTTTAAAATTCAATTAAACCCTGCGAAAACCAAGCCATAATAGATAATAGTAAAAAAAATACTCGTATATCTATAAAATATCTAAAATTATGCAATTAAATCATGCATAACTTGGAATATTTTATAGATATAGTAATATTTTTATCTATTATAGTTTGGTTTAGGCAGGGCTTAATGAATTTAAAAAAATATCCAATAATATGTGTTATATGTATTCTTAATCATACGAAAACAAATAAGTATGAATGAAAAAGCGTGCACAATTTTCTCGTATCGCTCAAAATATACCATAACTATTATAGTTTGGTTTAGGCAGGGCTTAATTGATTTTTAAAAACTGAAAATTTTAGTTTTAGTTCAATAAAAATAAATACGTATGACTAAAAAAGTTTAATGTGCACTACTTATGGCGGATATTAACAGCCTGCCTCTACGCTTCGCTACTGGATTATACATACAATGATAAAATTATTATTATATATTATTTTATTTATGTTATCGGTCAATTTTATTTTATCTAGATTAAAAATGAATTTTATATACATTCTTGGGTTAAAATTGTTCTCTCTGATTAATGAATATTCATTTAATTTAACACAACAAATATTTAACATTCCTGTGAAATAGTAATCACGCTCTACTTGCCACGCGAAGTGTTAAAAAATACATTTCTTTTGTATGCTATTACGAAAGATTTATTCCTACCAACAACGAAACAAAATATTCTAATCAAAATCGTTTCAGTTCACGAACGAAATTCCGAACGATATAGCCCTCGGCCATGCCAAACAATCAGTCGAATAACGAAAAACATGTCGTTATACGTATCGCCGTATACCGCGGGGCAGCATGAAAGCTTTCGGAAAACTTTTGATTTCGATAGGATATGACGCACATGTCCGTCATTGTTTTCAGTTTTGAAACGTGACGAAAACTCCGCTGTGCTAATTGTATTTGCAACAATCCTAACTCATTTTTGGAATCACAATAACAGCGCTAACTTCATTTGACGGATATTAAATTTCGTGCATAAGATTTAGATATGTTATACTCGTACAATTTAATATGCACAAAATTATTCGTGCCATACAATTAAATAAATTATCAGGAAAGTATCACGTTTCATATTATATTAAGGTTTTAAAGAAAACTTTATTACATGTGACTGTATTCGCGTATCACGAAGATATCTTTGTTTGATTACATTACCAACGAGAAGGTTTTAATACGAGACAATAAGGCAATATGGCTAATATGCATATTAGAAAAGCTGCATCGATTCATTATACTTGCAATGAGAAGTATGATTTTCTCTCTCATAGTGCAGAAGCGTAGGTAGAAAGAGATTCTCTTGACTACCCAACCTCCGTAAATGGTTCAATATACAAGACTGGCCCAGTATAGGGAGGTGTACTGCAGGTGTACTAAGTTGATCGCCGACCTTCAATAGAAGACGAATATGACGTACAATAAAGATTTTCAATTTTCATAATGCAAAAATACATATATTTTCTTATTTAATATGATTTCTGTTCTGTACGTCTAAAGTTTTAGTATTACACAACATAATGTAGTCAAATTTATGCGATTACTTTGAGAAAAACACATAAATGTTTTTGTCATGACCAGGAATCGAACCCAGAACTCTCGGGTGGAAGGCCAGCGCCTTACCCACTGCACCACGAGAGCCGCCTGTTGTACCTAATTATTGTTGAATTGCTGCAACCATCTGAGGCATCCGATGTATGGTTTAATATTCTGTCGCAGTTTATCTAAAAAACACAGCGTAGCCGATACAATCGGACACTAATGATCCTTATAACTATGACCGTTAGGCGATAGGTCGCAATAACATGTAGATGAGTACCCGTCGTTATAAATGCAGGTCAGGTGTTCATAGCTAAATTAGAAATGTGGGTATGAAGAATATAAGCGGAGGGTTTGCTGTTGAAGCGACAAGACGCTTTAAATAGTAGACGGCGTAAATGCGGAAGTCAGTGGCACCTATTAGTTATTGTTAACTTCGTCTTCTCCAACCATTATTTTTGATATCCTTTTGAAATCGACTCCCCAAGCCATTTTTCCGTGTATGCGCCTGATTTGCAGTTAAAGTAACCCCACGAAAAGTTTTTTTGTACGCACACTTATATGTTTTGTATTTTCATCAAGTTGACGTACTTATTTATAATAATATACAAGATTACATTATATATTTCCCAAGTAATATATTAAACTAAATAGTCATCACATGCACCACGTATGTGCCCGATTGTTATTTTATTGCGTGCGCTTACCACCCAGCATTTAAAAGAAGTTATTACAAAAGTTTCAATTACATTTTTTTATCGTTAAAATTTAAATATTTTGAAATATTCCTTTTTTAAATTACACGCGGTCGGAAAAGTCTCAATGCCACTGGTGTATGTATATCACACCCATACTAAAAATCAAACTTGTATTATAGTATTCGTTATACCAAATTGTCATCAATTAAAATTAGGAATAAATAGTCTATGTCGGAAATGAAGTACACTATGTTGTTAATTCAATAAAATTAACCCTTCACTGCTGTTGCATTAAGTTTTATTTTGATATTACGAACCAAACGATTCTAGTATTGCCCATTCGGAAAGCGGATTTCCCATTTTCCCCGCCTCAAACATATGCCATTTATTTGTAAAAGTGGCAATTATTTCTCGCGTGAGTGGCAATATTATTGAAAATAATTCTCGACAAAGGTTCGCTTTGAGTGGAATGATTTATTCACCCCGATTGACTGTTTCGTGAAAACTCATTTTAACGAGTTGTTCTTATTTATTTATTTTTTGCTGGTAACGCGTTGACGTTTCTAATTCACGTATTTATTTACTCTTAAACGACAAAAAATAGCGTGCGCTCTGTGTGATTCGCCATTTACATATTGCGAGCTCAAAATCGACAATGCACATTTTTTAAACCCTTGTTTTAATACACAAACAGAGATTGAGCGGGTTTTGAAAACAAAGTTTTTTTTATTAATCCACCCTTCCTAAGAACGGTTTTCTATAACCAATCCTAAAGATTCATACAACAAACATTCATGCTCAGAGAGTCATTAGAGTGAGAGGATGTAATAATATGTTAATTGTATCTACTTTCCTTTTCGTTCACTAGAGTGGCGTAGTATTCTCTTTATTTTAATTTTATTTTATTCATTTTTATTACCATTTATTATATATACTAAGAATATTTTTTATTATACCTAATAGACTTATATACGAGTAAAACAACAGATTTAGGATAGGTTGAACAGGTTGATATATATGTTACGCCGAATGTGCGAAATTGACGATTACATGAAATGGGCAAAATTTTGCGTAAATCATGAAAAATGCAAATATCTGCCTAGTGCGTGAATTCGGCAGTAATTTTTCTGCCTAGTTCATGCATTGGACACATTAGATAGTAGCGATACGGTGGTGTTTTTTGCAACTATACTAAATGTGTCAAATGCTCATGCATTGGTCAAAATTTTCGTATATTATCTATGGTCAAAATAGATGGTCGCGCTCCGGTGGTGTTTTTTGCAACTAATCAAACTAACCAAATGTGTCAAATGTCATTGATTATAATATTTATGATATAAAAATATACCAATCAATAACTAGAATGACGTTAATATCCATTTACTATGCCCAAAAAAATCTAGTACTATAATATGATAACGGAAATTTTTTATCAAAAGGTATTTTCGCGATTTGATTCGTGCTTGGGTATCAATCGTGCAATGGTCGATTGTATGTTTGTGATAGTTTGTTGACACTTGTTAGCTTACCTCAAAATGGACATTCAGTTGAATTCAGAATTATAAAACCTAACCTAATAAAAATAATAATATATTATGTCTAATTATAACTAATAAAACTATCCGTATTAAATTTACTTTTTTTACTGTCATCTTGACAGTTTAAGAATTCCATACCCTGGCGAATTCATGTACTCGGCAGATAATTTACCTAATTCATGAATAAGGCAACGGGCTTGACTATTACATAAATTAGCCAAAATTTTGCCCATTTCATGTAATAGTCGATTTCGCACATTCGGCGTAACATATACCTACATTAATAAAGTTATCTCTGGACTCTTTCGAAATGTATTTATTTATACCACCTTGCCATATATAATATGTAGATGCATTGTTCTAGGCCTGGATCTACAATATGACTATTTTCTAATAATTCTGGAAATTTCTTAATCTGTGCGAATCGTGAACTGTAAATGAATACATATTGAATAGTTAAAAAACGGATGCATTCGTGATTATTTTTGTATATTCTGTATATATGTTTACGGGGCGCACAAAATTGTGTTTTTGCAAATTGATTTTCAAATGCAAATAACACGTTAATTAAAAGAGCCCGTAAGCGTTAAAATTCAATGCTTTTAACTATGTACACCGTTAAAGACAAGACAAGACTTATATATCAAATAGAAAATTTGCATACGTATACGTAATCATACGTGTATGGAAGTTTCTCCGTTTAAATGTATATTTCAATTGTAATTCAGTTACGTAGACTTTGTGTACCCGAAGTACTTATACATATGAATATTATAGAGAGAGGTACAAACAAACAAAACATGGTTATTTACATCTACCCACTTACCTTGTTTCTTTGTCTGTGGTAAGAATGGCTATAAGGCAACCCTAATAAATATTCTTAACTCTCCCTGGGGCAAGATGTCCTTGCGCCTTGCGACATTTGCGTTACATTAACACAAAACTAAAATATCACTACACAACTAGTTGTACAAGTACGCTCGGGTTTGTTTTGTTTAACCTCTCCAGTATTTGAAAATAGAATAGGTACATAGTGTAAGTTTTCCTTAGAAAATAATATGACATTAAAATTCTAATGGATTTAGTTTTGTACTATTCCATTTGAGTCGTTTTTTGCGACCCGGGTTTCGCCTTTCGGCATCTCCAGGCACTATATATACACTCACTAAAAGGCAAATATACACTGACAACGAATAAAATTAACTCTAATTTATATAACAAATCAATACAATAAAGTAGGGTAAAACTTTGTAAAAAAACCCCCTACCTTATCAATAATAACACACTCGATAAGCATATTATATAAATCGTCAAAACCTAATAATAGATCATTAGTAAATTATAAACAATAAAAATACTACACTCAAGAGGTGGAAAATCGTCCAATCTGGGAACACTGGTAACATATTGGGAATTAATTAATAAATCCATTAGAATTTAAATTCAAATTCCATCAAGTACCTACGGTCGATAGTATTAATATAATAAGACATTGTTTTAACGATTTGAAAATGGAATGTATACTGTTTTCAATGATTTCCATGGATTGACGTTTTGAAAAAAGAACAATGTCTTCGAGCACGATATTAGTTCCATAGAACCTTGTAAAATGTAATGCGGATGTGCGCGTACTTTTGAAATAAACTTCTTTATCCCCCCACTCAGTTAGCCGAAGCAGTGTAAAATCCCATGAAGGAAAATATTACAATACCAAAATTAGTCAAGAAATATCACAAAGTATCAGGAAAGCATGATATACAAGGTGTTTGAAATATGAAACAAATGAAATATTTTTTCGTCTCCTGAATTTATTGATTGTCATACAATTTGCGCAACTCGATGTGGTTCGGAAAATCGACATACAATTTATTTTTATGATTGTCACATCTGTTCACATCGAATAGGTCGAAGTTTTGCTTGCATAAACACATGTGGATGCAGCTTTATTCGAAAGTGTCTGGATAAAATAACAATGTTTGAAGTAGAGGTTTTAATCCTAGTTTCAATTCGCATGAAGCACACTGGTTAAATAATGCCTTGTTATAGAAATTTAATTAAAAAATTAACGATGTTCCAGGTGAATCGACCACAATATTTATTTACATCATATTTTAGTCATCATTAACCGATAGTACAGATTTTAGACTGAGTTGGTTGAAATTGTATATTGTATGTGATTAACAAATTTACTAAAGTAAAACATCCCTGCTATTACAGCAAAGAAATTTTACTTTTGCCGCGCGTGGAGGCCATGCACATTTAAAACTAAAATTGACGGCTTGAAAATGGAATTACATATTATTATTTTCATGCATTTCGATAAAGTATTGTTTATTTTGAAAAAGGAATATTTTTTTAAAGCGCAATATTTATTCCATAGAACCCTGAAAATCAAAGACGCGAAACTGCGTACAAATTTCTGGATTTTTTACCTATTATTTTGTTATTCGGAACGGCCCTCTTTTGGTGTTTTTTTGTACCCGTTTTTGACGTGTTCAATTCACCCAAGTGTACGTTCTGCTCGTGACTTGCTTTCATTTCATAGATAATGAATTGAACCTCCTCAGGTGATTTATCATTTTTTTTTGTACAAGGATTTCTTCCAGTAATTTTAATTATCTACGAAAGCCGAAGAAATTTTACCGGCCATAAAATATTCGTGGCTCAGGTATATGATATTTTATTAAGTACTCACGAAGCTTTTTTTTATAAGATTGATTTCGGAAATAAATAATTGCGTACTATAATATCTGGGAATACGAAATTAGACTGTCAAAAAGAATTTGATTGATGGTCATATTATTAATAAAAAAAACGAAAATGTAATAATGCCAACTGTCCCAAAGATAGTAATAAATTTTCAGGTAGGTAGTTATAAAAATAATAAATGGTTAATTTAGAGAGCAATAAATGGGCGCGTCCTACATAAATTTAAATTACATTTAATTTTCATAAACATTTACGTATCATTTTTGATAAATTAATTTATAATAAGATTAAATGTTGTTTTTTTTTATTTTTTGATTAAAACAATTTGTGAGTGGTGTTTATCAATCTGGTTTCCAGCACACTTACACATCTACACTCTTCTTCTTCCTGGTGCTATTGTCATATTTGGGTTTTGGCATCCTAGAACATCGGCTTTATCCAGGTTTGTCAAGTACGGTTCCCTCCCGTTTTGGACGCCCAAAATATTTAAATTCAATTCGACACTATCCTTCTAATTTGTGCCAGGTCTATAATGTTTACATTTGATTTCTAAATTTCCGACTTTCTGTTTCTTGTTGATGCATACCTACATACATATTATTGTCACAGTCCTGCAGTTACCATTCCGTCGTAAAATATCCAACATATCGCACCGTGAGTGTAAAACCAAGGCATCTGGAAATTTTTCGATTTCGAGATTTAATGCAAAACAACTGCGTCAACAAGTCGTGAACTTGATAATGTGAAAGTGAAGTAACTGAAAGAACATGCAATATATAAACCAAATATTATGGTATTTTTTTAGAAACTCTATTTCTCCTAACAAAATGAAGACTTCAAACCCTAATATATCCAAAGTATGTCGTTTGCAGATGCCTTGGTTTTACACTCACGGTGCGATATTATCAAGCAAATTTATTTATTTTTCATATAATTAACATAACAAATTATAAATTCAAAGCGTTCACGACATGACATAAAATAAGTGTTAACAATTTTTAAAAATAAAAATAGAGAGAAATGTGAGTTAATAATACAATAAGTAATAAAATAAGAAATAACGTCCACCTAAATTCACGTAAGTGGAGTATGTCAATATCCGAAGCGATTTCATTAAACATGGTTATTGCGCTCCCAATAATTTGCATTACTAATGACAGGTTAGTTCTGCACCTTGGGAGAACAAACAACGGATGCCCTCGATTCCTAAGGTAATTATCAGAGACACACAAGCCAATACCACCAAGAATGGCAGAGTTCACATTTACGACGCGTATAAGTCTGAAAAAATATGTAGCTAAATAAAAATCCCTTCTAAATTTTAAGCTACAGTATGTAAGCATACCTAAGAGAAAATCAGTCGGATAGTGCCACGGATAATATCCATACAGCCGAAAGTAAAGGAGTCATAAGGTAAAATAAAACAAAATTAAGTTGGTATGTTATTCGCTATTATTTGATAATATGAACTCATATACTTACCAATTATTCATACCGAAAATAGCCAACAAAAACAATGACAGGAAGTTATTTATTGGTAGCGCCATTCTTCGCTTACTACACTTCAACCTTCACGTTCAGAAATATTCTCTACGGGTATATTCACTAAACAAAACATTTTATTAGAATTTTTTAATAATATCCTCTTTTTTCCGTAAAATTGTACTCGTATTAAAAGTTATTTGAATTAAGAACATTGTAAATATGTAGAGAAAATTATTTAAATCAGGAACACACTTTCCCTAACAATGTGTGACGGTATAAGTCGGAGACTTTTCGGTTTAGCATTTTTTGATTCTTTATTTTATGTAAATGTGATGTAATTATCATGTTTCCAAGTATCCCTCGCCTGACAGGCCGTAATGAGCGTGTCAAATTACAAAAAAAAACTCTAAGCTTTTCATTCTTGCCTGAGCTGGTAATGCAAAGCGACAATTTTCTCCCCCCAATAAAACCGCTACGTGTAATTAAGGGGGGACATGCTCGTCGATGGTCAAAATTGAGTTTTTATTGTATTTTCAAACCATGATCCTGGACACTCCTTAAACGTTGTAGATAATCTATTTATATAATTTTGAAGCCTTATTATCCTTTATAGTTATTTTAAACATTTGATGACTGCATAAAGTATTTTTGTTACATAAAATAGTATTCTTTTAAACCTCTCGCTCTAATGTTTTAGAATATAGTCATATTTCGGTACATAACTGTGCAGTGGTGTTAAGATTTTTTACGTTTATTATTTTTTAAACGCATTTATGAAACTATTAGTATAATTTATTAAGAGATAATTTTTGTAAAATATTCACGATAAAAAATTATATTGATAATCTCTGTGATCCCAAATTTGACAAGAATTAGGCATTTTATTATTCAAAAAATCGGCAAGATTAACACATTTGAAGATGATTTTAAAGCTATTTATTATAAGCTATGTCTTTGACCATTCAAGTGTGATAAACATCTTATGAATAATGGTTGCTTTATAATAATTATTGACCTAAGAATAAGGTAGTGTTTTTTTGAAATACGCTATTTCTTTTGTCATTCCCCAGTAGTTAAGCTACAACATACGGCCGTAGCCATAAATTGACAAACTATAATTAAAGTAGGGAGTAAAATTATGTTAACGCGCGTGTTTGAACATGTACCTAACCGAATTTTTTTTTATTTTTTTTTAAACGGTACATGTTCAAACACGCGCGTTAATATCATTTTACTCCCTACTTCAATTATAGTTTGTCAATTTATGGCTACGGCCGTATATTGTAGCTTAACCACTGGGGAATGACAAAAGAAATGGCGTATTTCAAAAAAACACTACCTTATTCTTAGGTCAATAATTATTATAAAGCAATCATTATTCATAAGATGTTTATCACACTTGAATGGTCAAAGACATAGCTTATAATAAATAGCTTTAAAATCATCTTCAAATGTGTTAATCTTGCCGATTTTTTGAATAGTAAAATGCCTAATTCTTGTCAATTTTGGGATCACAGAGATTATCAATATAATTTTTTATCGTGAATATTTTACAAAAATTATCTCGTAATAAATTGTACTAATGGTTTCATAAATGCGTTGAAAAATTAATAAACGTAAAAAATCTTAACACCACTGCACAGTTATGTACCGAAATATGACTATATTCTAAAACATTAGAGCGAGAGGTTTAAAAGAATACTATTTTATGTAACAAAAATACTTTATGCAGTCATCAAATGTTTAAAATAACTATAAAGGATAATAAGGCTTCAAAATTATATAAATAGATTATCTACAACGTTTAAGGGGTGTCCAGGATCATGGTTTGAAAATACAATAAAAACTCAATTTTGACCTTCGACGAGCATGTCCCCCCTTAAGGCAATTCAGCACATCATTTCGTGTTTTTTTTTACCTTCCACGTGTAATTATTGCCTTCATAACGAACATGCAAGAAAACGTTTGTTACTTCATAGTAGATATAATATATTATTACTATTACGAAAAATTCGTAACAACAGTTCATTTTTCTTCATCGGACGTGTAAGAATGACACTAAAAATAAAGTACCTAGTGAAAATGAAATTGTTTTGAGACTTCTTTATTTGACACTATGGATCCGTGACTCTCTCACGCAGGGAACTCAGAAATAATGGGAACTGAGATACCTAACGGGTAAGGAGAAGCAGGTAGCCGATATCGAGTAAGGAAGAATACGGGATAAATTTAAACACGTGTCAAGAATACGTCATACGTCGAATACTGACAACTGCTATCACACTATTGCACGTCTATAATGCGTGGTTCATTTTCGTATTACACTCACACATTCAAAACCCTGCTTCAAATTTTTCTGTATTGGTACGAGTATATAGCCTATTATCTGTTCTGTGCTTAAGTATTAAGCCAAGGTCATAACCACTGCTGGATGAACATCTCCCCATAGCTTCCTTCACTCGTAACGTGAACGCCACGTACATCCATCGAACTTTACGAGTTTGTCTTTCCAGCGGGTTTTTGGGCGTTAGGTGCCTCTTGGGTACTATTGTATGACATAATTTGTCCAGCGATTGTCCACTCTCCGAATGATATTCCCAGCCCATTGTCATTTCATCTGCTTATCGAGCTCTATCACATCGCGTACTTTTGTCTGTTACTTGATTGCCGGTTGTGTTATGAATGTTATAAATGTTATAATATACCGATAGAATAATTAAGGCTATAGATGTCAAAATAAAAAAAATAATTATAATTAGAACATATTTTCATAAATACTTAAATCATGTATGTTTAAAATACAACAGCTGTAAGCTGTACGATTTGAATCAAATAAGCTTTTTTCGATTTTTATTCGGTTGTTGTAATTACATTATTGTTCATTACGTTGAATGGCACTGTGGAAACGGGAGTTAACTGAGTTTTTATGGCCAATAATTGGAACCGGATAATTATTCTTTGTAATTGTGACTATTTATAATGATTTTTTTAAACAGAAATTCCACTCTAACTATATCCTCGTTGTGTATTTTATTATTTCTTTGGTTCATTGGAAAAGTGTTTGTTTGCATTTTCTGTGGGTGCGGCTCAACTCTGAACGGTCGTATAATTTTGGGACTTTTAAGGGACTTGAACCTGTATCTGATGGATTCGCGCCAGTATGCTTTTCCAATTAAACTACGGGAATCTTATTGAATTTTAACTAGTACTTATTCCATGAGAATTGCGTTATATTGTTAGCTATCGGTTTTATTAGGTATATTAAATTAAGGCAAGTATCAATTAACTCCTTTATTACTAACTGCCGTCGCTGATCCATTATTTAGTTTTTATTATTTATACTTTCGTAATTAAGTGATTTAATAAGATTTCCGTAGCTTAATTGGAAAAGCATACTGGCGCGAACCCAGCAGATGCAGGTTCAAGTCCCGTTGGCTGTCATATTTTTTTCTACAAAATGATTTTTTCTAGTGTGTACGTATATGCATGGGATGTTTTCAAATAATATATATTCAGTATATAGAATGTTACATTCTGAAATCTTGTGTCTTGTTCGTTGTATAAGAGAAATAGTTTATTTAAATTATTTTTATCATACAAATTTTTATCGTACAAAAAAGAAGTTTTTTTAAGTGAAACTTTAGTCTATGCGACCATTAGACGACCGGCCTGTGTAATTCTATACAATGATCCATCAACGGTTGATCGGTGGACTCACTACCAGACGTTATCAACGCACAGCGAATTCCCATTCCTTAGCCCCGCGCGTACTTTACCTTGCTTTATTAGACCGGGTTTACTTCGATTTATCTGTATTCATACCCAGACAGTACACCATCTGCACGGACTGCGTGTTGTTAACTTCAGCCACCGTCCATCCGGTTAATGGGCGCACAGGCTTAGACTCGATATGAATTAAATCAGTCTCAGGTGCATCATGATAAGTGTCACGGTTTTTATTTAAAATATTACACATTCATTCAAATTCCTATCCCAATAGGTGCCAATAACGCTTTTCATTGATAATTCAATTTAACGCAATGTTTTTAGATATTTGTTTTTAAATAATGCATTTTATTTAATTTTCATCAATCAGTGAAACGGAAAATGGTGCGACGAAATTTCGCACTCGTCGCACAATCGGAGAGCGGTAGTCGAGGTGTGAGCACGTCAATATGTTTTGTGATGGCGTCGGAGGAATATATTCTTATATCATGTAAAGATGACTAAAAACGATACGCATGTACTCGTAAAAGAAAACATGTCAATGAATATATTATTATTATTACTAATATAATAATAAACATCACATTAAATGGACGCATGTTGAATTTTTATGACAAATTATGTTTTTTTCGGCACGCGTCATTTGCACAATCTGCGCGTCTCATAGTCACGATCTTTTTAGACCATGCCTCAGCTGATGTATAGCCTTAAGTGTTGGTCTATAGCGTCGCGGGTCCCAGGTTTGAATCCTGCGTCTGGCAAGTACACATATTATTTTTCAATTTGTGTATGAGTCAGAGTGTGGACCTAGTTGGTTGACCAAGTGGCTGACATCTATTTCTCGTAAAAACAAAATCTGTTAATACAAACCTCCACTCCACTGGAGGCCCATATGATCCTATGAAGATCGGACATGACCGGAGAAAATGTACCGTATTTCTTATCTATTATATGTTTCATCATCTGTCTGTAAAATAGAAGCACTGCACATCGTCTTAAAAAAAGAGTTTTGTAAACCAAAAAAATGGTTTTCTACCTACGTGAGTTGTTGTATTTTGTAAATATACAAATACTGTAAAATTGAAAGAGATAAACAATTAACATTTATTTAATATTCTCTTTCTCTGTTGGGTAGAATAACCATACAATCCATCTTATCCATTTTCTGCAAATTCACTTTATAATCTTCAACACAAACAGAAAACAGATTTAATCCGATTGAACATCTTTTATCCCCAACGTCAATAACGATCTGTAAATAAATAAACAATTATTACAACCCTTGCAGGCATCTGATTTGTAATGCTCTGGCTGCTGGCGCACTCAATCCAATATTTTTCCCAATTTCCGGCCTCAAGTTTAACACAGCCGGGTTAATCCGTTAATCTAACGGGCTTTAAGCCTATTCGTTATTCCGACAGACGAAAGCAGCGCAGATTCGTTATTCGTTATCTCGTTCAGCAGAGGTTTCCAAATAATCCGCTAGATGCTATGTATAATATGTATATATTTTGACGAGTCTTCTTCCATTAACTGGATAGTGTTATTTGTAATAAGAATTATTTATGGTATATTTCTGTTGACGAATAAATTTCAAATACGTCAAAGGTATAGGGTATTTACAATGTTTTTTTTAACTAAAATAATACTTTATTAAAGGCAACAGAAGTCCTCGAAGTCCGGTGCGTAAGACGCTATTGTTTCCATCCGAGGTCTTCGGATTCGATTATTGGTGAGGTCACAATATATTTGTGTCATTTTCTCGAAGCTTGAGTGTTTGTGATTGTTTCACTTCTATTTTTAACTTGAACTAGACTAATGTTTCACTACACTACTGTCATTATGATTTATGGCCTGCTGTAGTGGTAAAAGAATGAATATAATATCTATAAAAAATAATTAAGTATATTGGTTATTTTTTATCGAATTGTCTACTGAGTAAATTATTTTATTCATAGTATTGAAAATGAATACAAAGTACCAATGGCATGTTAATATTATGAAAGAGGCTCAGATAAGTTCTTCTTCTTCTTTGCCCATATCCGCCCCTTAGCTGGAGCATATGGACACCACGCGGCGCCTCCAAGAATCCCTGTCGCTCGCCAGTCTTCTTGCTTCGTTCCAGGTCAAACTAGCATCCCGTAGCTCCACCGTATACACTCTGTAGATTGTATTTAGCGGCCTTCCAGGACGCCGGAATCCGGTCGGCTTGAAGAACAGGCAAGCCAGGTTAAAGTTCTCTTCTGGCATCCGCAGCACGTGGCCGAGCCAGGTCCAACGTTGCCTCTTCACTTTCAGCGTGATGAGAGGCTGCTTGGTACGTTCTCTTATCTCCTCATTGCTCCTAAAGTCATACCACCGCACACCCAGTATTCGTCGCAAACATCTGTTTTCGAAGCTCAGTATACGGTTGCTCTGAGCCTTCGTAAGGTGCCATGATTCGCTACCGTAAAGCAGCACTGTCAGAATGCAAGCGTCGAATAGGCGGCATTTAGTTTTGACCGAGTACAATCGTGAGTCCCAGACATTTCGCATCGAGTTGAATGTTGCTCCAGCCATTCCCATTCGGATAGCGAGCTCTTTCTGCAAAATGCCATCTCCTGTGATGTGTACCCCCAGGTACTTGAAGCTGTCGACGCTCTCGATGTTTTGTCCATCGCTAATCAGAGGGAAATCTGGATCAGGACAGGTACTATTGCACAAGACGTTGGTTTTCTTCGCGTTGATTTTCAAACCAACGCGAGAGGAGTTGTTATGCAACCTGTCGATTGTCTCTTGAATGTCCTCGATTGAGTTGTCGATATTACCATATAAGTGAAACGAGGTTAGAACAATGCAAAAGTAAATGGAGGCATTTCTGGAGGCTCACATTTATAGAATTTTCCACTCGTACGGTTTTACGAAATATGTATAATACATAACGTTATCAAATTTTACATGTTCTAAGGGTGGAATCGTGCCGTTACGTGCTGAAATTACTCGTAAATATATTTATTTGAATGTTTTCTTTTTTTGTGCAAGCATAGAGTTTTTAAAGTAATATTTTTGTTATTTAATTGTTTATATTACAGTATTTAACATTTCATAGAAGTACAAATGTACACGAAACATCTTTGATAATAACTACACACTTATAACGAAAAAATAATTTAAGTGTTATACCTACCTATTTTGCAAAACAAACACACGTTATTTTATTCAGTAGATCTTTGGTAGAACAATATTTCCACGTTATTCACTAAAGTTTAATCTTAAGGTGTCCAGTTCAGTTTTCACATTACATAATCGATAAAAAATCATTAATTATTAATGCTTTGTTTTTGTGTTGCAGGTATGTCGATCCCAAATGCTGATTGGTAAGCTTAATTAAGATAATCAAATTATAATAATACATATAATATGCAGTGTAACTAAATTGTTAAATTTATTTGTTTTACGCAATGACATTATTAATGGACAACTCACTCAATACAGTAGCTAGCAAGTAAATTCGCACATAGCGATATTCGCACATGTATAGGTAGACGTCACGCAATTTCCATTATGCGATACCACGCATCGGGAATTTATAGCAATATCACCTTTATTGTAATGGCGTTAGAACAGTGTTTCTAGTGTCAATGTTCATTTGAGCGAACCCGTTTGAACCGAACCATTCGGCAGACCCGACAAAAAGCATCGGGAATTTATAACAATATCACCTTTATTGTAATGGCATTAGAACAGATTATGCCATTCGGCAGACCCGACATAAAAGTGAGTGTCATTTTTTTTCCAGATGCTTCGTCCATATTAATGTTATTGGTTTTACGTAACACCAGTTGAAGGCTGTGGTATAAAACTGAACAAAATCTTAGGAAAGCTATATTTACAGGATTTGGACTTTGAATTGAATAAATATTATTATATTTTTATAACAAGTATATATTACACGAAAAAATACTACAGGCATTTAAAAATAGATATTTAAAGAATTAATGCCCAACCACGTTCGAACTCTAAAAAAAAATTCACGATACGTGGATTTTTTGACCGTGGTACCATTTAGCATTGAGTCCAGCGTGATATTTAAAAAAAATACATCGCTGTTAGCACTAGTGATCCCGTTAGGATTAAATACATACAACCTCAGGTCACGTGATAGTGTGGTGCAGGTATTGAAATTGTGTGTGTGCTTTTCCAATATGTATATAATCGTATGTATGCGTTAGATGTTCTAAATGACTTATAACCTTTTTTTTTATTGTGTTACTGTCATAGATGGTTACGTATTAGTGCCACGTACTTGTCGGTTTTTTAGGTAAGCGAGCAATCAATTTATACTACATAACTACAAACAGACGTCGTAGATTATAATATAATGAAATTCCTGCCGGGTGTCTTACTTTTTTCTAAAAGATTTTTTCTATTGGTAATAATATATTTTCTTAGAAGTGTTTTTCAAAATTATGTATGTTCAATTATATTTTGTGTTATTGATATGGTGTTTGTTGAGGAATAGTGACACGAAGCCCTTAGATTTGTTGTGTTTCACTCAAGTTCCGTCTTACGCTGTGTTTATTATCACATTGTTATTATTGTTCAGTCATTTGTACGTTGCGATTGCGGCACTCAAGTCAAAACTATATATACGGGACCGATAATAGGGGAATGGGATGACTGGCCTCCGGACAATTGGACGCCGCACTGTCGTAGACACGTCGTCGCTATAGGATTGGTTTCCCGAATATCCGTTTTTGTCAAAATCGACCTTTTAATGCAGAATATTTTTTTGTATCTAAACGGACTAGAACCATCCTTTTCTTTAAATTACTTTGTAATGGTAATGAATACATCATTCATATACTGTAAAAATAACTATTTAAATATCTCCATGTATTCAAATATAGAATTATGAAATTTGTTTTTCGTCTCCTGAACATTTGGTCTATTCGGGAAACCAATCCTACGGCGACGACGTGTAGACGAGGTATTTTAATCAGTTTCTATCTACTACTTAGTAGTTTGAATTCATTTTACTCTTAACATAATGTATTCTTTATGGCGGATTGAGAATTACCATGCCTAAGGCTTTATATTAAATAAAAAACTCTTTTGTCGTTGGAACTTAAACATATGCACGATTAAATCATTGTTTACGTCTGCATATTTACATTCTTACCAACTATTAAATCATATTATAATCATTGAAGTATAAATAATAATATTGAATATTTTTTTTAAAGTACCTATAAGTACCTAACGTCTATTTATTTTCGAATTCCGTGGCGTCCAGTTGTCCGGTGCTAAATCGTCCTAGACCCGATAATAGTGTGTAGCTGTCTCGTTTAATGATACCCACATTACCGGATTGACAGCGCCTGTCATGTGGAAAGGCCGGACAATTCTCCTACACGATTTCCGCCAGCAATCCTCCGGGACGAAAGTTTGTATCGCTCGCGTGTCGAGTGTGAGTGACGGACCGCCGAAACTTTTACAACTTTTGTTTTGAGCCCGCGACGCGACGATCTCATCCGCATTGTCGTGAATTTTCCCCACCGGAAGTTCACGACCGGCGGATAAAGCTTTTAATGTCCAGTGAATCGAGAGCGACAAACTTTGCGAAACTGCCCTGAATTGTTGATACGATTAGTGGAACTAATGTGGATATAGATACCTGCCAAACATTGCCTTACTATTGAACGTAGTGAAGGATGCTCACATAAATTCCATTTTTTCGTAAACAAATAAGAAAGTATACCTATAATATATGAATGTGGTTGAAAAAATTACTCTCTCAAGATTACAATACTGCAAATACAGTATGTTTGGCGATTGATTAAATTACCATTTTACTTAGTAGACATTTATTTTATAAAATATTTTAGTGTTAAATTGACAATATTAATAATTGGTTCGGTTTCTTCCCTCCTACCTCAAATCATCAGTATTGTCGCAAGACCAGGGCCCCGATTTCCTAACTATCGACTCGTGTGGCACCAGACGACATGACGTAATTGTGACGTCAGCCAATACACGCTCGAAGCATGCCGCCCGCGCGCAGTGCTCACCGTAGATAATTATTACGATGAAACACCTATATGTGTATGGTGACAATAAATAGCGCCGCTGTCTGAGTAGCGTGATTTTCTCGAGTGCTATTATCACTCCGGTAGTACGTCACAATGATGTCATATGACGTCATGTCGACCGGGAAGCTTGCACTCGCAAGTTCTAACATAGGGCCCCAGGCGACTAACAGTTACGGGTCATCAGTCGACGGTAATGATTGTAGACTATTCAATTACCTCACGTTACCTCAATGGACTCAACTGATTCAAAAAGTTAAGTGCATACCACGGCGTGTCCAGTGAAACCGTCGTGGAAACCATAACTCTATTCGAGTCTCCGTGCAAACTCAGTTAATCAAACATGTGCCCGTGTTACCGACACAGAGGTCTCCTCATGTATCATATCATTCATCAAAAGTGTATCGTGCGAGTTTCTACTAGGATGCGAGGGCATGCCTCAGGGACCAGCTTCAGTCAGACCGCAGAAAATCATAAAAGATCAGTGCCTGGTATCCTACGTGTAACCGCCCTCCCCCCCCACCAGGTTATTATCTACTGTCAAGTGTGTCAAGTGTGTCAAATTTGAAAATTTGTATGAACTTATGTGTTTATGCTTGAGTAATTGGAAACTATTCAACCAAATTGTAAAAAAATTCATAACATGTTTCAAAGTAAAATTAATACGGTTTCTAAAATATAAATGCCTGACGTAGGTATTATTCCTGAATAGTTGCTGTAGTGAAATATAAGGATTCCGTTTATTCCAGCTTCCGGTAAGTTAAATACGCAGATACGAATGGTTTGACAACCGAAATAGTCATGCTTATATCCTCACGTCATTTTTCGGTGGTCATCACCGAAGTGAAGTGGCCCATATATATTTTTAGTATTGGCCACTTTGAGTACCACCCCGCCATATTAGTATAACAATGTATTTTTAACAGAGTGATAAAAAACATTAAAAATAGATTAAATACAATTTCCACGTGGATTGTCATTTAACAATCATTATAAATGATCACTCAAGTTGTCTATGGTTGTTAATTAGAAAAAAATATGTAGTACCTATCGCTATTCGCTAACAATTTTACAGGAGAGCAAAAAAACTTAATAGAATCTCTTGTGAATTATGATATTTTTTCTTTTGATGTGATGATGTCATTTGGCGTAAATATCATGATGTATTATTTGTAGAAACTCTTTTGTCAAATGATTTTTTTTTGGTGGATTAAAAAAACTTCAACACCTTTTAACTCGTGTTATTATGGTGTTTCTGAAAGAACGGTAAATAAGAGCTATAGACGAAATTTAAAAAAAACAAAATGACAACATTAATACTATCGACCGAAGGTACTTGATGGAATTTGAATTTAAATTCTAATGGATTTAAAATTACATACGTATACATCTCAAATATGAAAAAAACTGACATGTTGTTTTTGCAATCCATCCTTCTATCACCGAGTAGCATGGTTTAGTTATTTAGTTAGTTAGTAAAGCTGTCACACCAGACCTCTCAGAACCATGACCGACTGCACAGCTATCCTCCAGGACTATTCCGACCTCTCTCTTTCTCTCTCTCTCTCCCCATCCCTCTTTCTATAGAGTAGCGATATACTTTGATAAATTATTAAATGATAAGGTACATACTTAAATAATATGCCGAATATGATTCCATAGGTTGTATTAGTGTTAGTTGATCGAGAAATTTTGATAAACGCAAGTTTTTTGACGTTCAACGAGATAAATATATAGCACGGCAACGCAAGGCACGATTCGCATACCTATAATGAGTAAATGATTGATCCTAATCTGATTTAGATTAAACTTTATACTTAGGAGAAAATAGGTCGCCTTCACCGTGCTGCGTTGTTCAGTCGATAATAAGTTACATTATAATGTGTGCATTTGACGATTGCCTTCGTTGAGCCAGGTTTATTTATACTTAAGAAAATATTTTAAATGTATCTTAAGTGCAGGGTTTAGAAAATAGGGATCAAACACCTCGAATTGGGTAATAATGTATAAAAAGTGTCTATAGTAAAGATATGAAATAATCGTAAGTTACGCATTCATTATGGTAACACTATTGACGCAAAAAAGTCTTTATAGTAAAAATATATAACAATTTTATTCAGCATTTTCTTGGTAGACAAAATAATAGTATAAATAACATGGATCCATTTTAATAATTTGCTTGTACCTAATATGGATTAATAATTTATTGTTGTCTTATTTATAATGTTAATGCCATAGGAGGTTTGAAAATAGGGATCAAACACCTCGAATCGGGAAATAATATATAAAAAAGTGTCTATAGTAAAGCTACGAAATAATCGTAAGTTACGCATTCATTATGGTAACACTATTGACGCAAAAAAGTCTTTATAGTAAAAATATAAAACAATTTTATTCAGCATTTTCTTGGTAGACAAAATGATAGTATAAATTACGTAGACCCCTTTTAATAATTTGCTTGTACCTAATATAGATTAATAATTTATTGTTGTCTTATTTATAATTTTAATGCCTTAGGAAATGTTAGGGCACAGAATCACAGAAATATACTACAATGGTTTTAAATTAATACGGTTTCCAAGTAAATAAGTATTATTCTTGAATGTTTCCAAGGTGAGTGAAATAGATTACCCAGTCTCATTTTGTGAGTTTTATACTTAGTTGTTTAGTTTTGTAGTTTTGATAATGGCGTTATAAATGAAATAACTATCGGCATAAACAACTTATAGAATTTAATATAATTTATGTTTTCATTTTGTATAAAATTTCTTGATATAGTATCAGATACTCCGGCAATAATGGTTTTTGTGGGATGGGAGCAACTCTGTGAACAAAGATTTTCTACCCTTATAAAACTTCCAAGGCTTCGAAGCTGTTCAGGCATAAAACTCCTTGAATGTATAAACATTGTTTTATAATATAATATATAAGTATACAAAAAATACAAATAGTTTTGTGGTAATAGGCAAAGGTGGCCGACAATATATAGTGCCGAAGTACGAATTTGATTATAAATTTCACTTATAAAAAAATACAAGTGGCAGAGCACACTGCAAGCGGCCGGCCGCCGGGTGACATGCATACGTCGCAGGGACCTTAAATGTTACCTACTTCCTTATTATGCCTCTCGCGCCACGCACGCACCTCCCGGTCTCTTTGTGTGTGCTTTATACCTAATATAAAACCGTCAGCATGTTAAACATTAATTGCAATAGTCATTAAATTTTATGTAATACACACTAATGGGAATGGAGATGTTGTGATACCCTTTAAGGCAACGTATTGATTATAATAGGGTTAGTGTTTGTAATTTAGATATATTTAGAAACATTTTCAGTGGCTTAGTATAATACTTATAAATATTTTGTTCTTTGTGTAGCAAGTTAAGAAGCGTGTTGTTGACTTATTATAGCATTTAACTCATTTTCACCATCATTAGTAGCACTTCACCCCGGCTAACCCTGTCTTCTCCCATGAACTCTCTTTCATCAACCTGATTAATCTACCACTTCTTCTACGTTATATTAAACAGTTGACAATGACAAATATTAAAATTAGTATTAAAAACTAGTACTACGATAGATATAGTAGCTCGATATGCTCTTTTCCGGTTATTGTCATTCATACGGTGCACATTACCTAGTCATTGCAGTCTTCCAATATAAATTTAATTATGTATAACTTTACTAAGTGTTACATCTCTTGAAATCAACAAGAGAATCATGTCTGCGAATAAATGCTACTTTGGCCTGTTAAGACATTTTAAGTCCCGCATACTATCTCGTCGAACTAAAAGCACTCTTTACAAGACACTTGTAAAGCCAGTGCTCACCTACGCATCGGAAACCTGGACATTAACTCTGCGAAATGAACGAGCCCTGAACATCTTTGAAAAATAAATTCTCCGCCGTATATATGGACCGATCAGGGATGGCACCAATTGGAGAAGATATAATGCTGAGCTCTACGGGCTGTACGAAGATTGCAGCGCAGTTCAATCAATTAAGATTTGGAGACTGCGATGGCTAGGTCATGTGCACCGTATGAATGACAATGAACCGGCAAAGAGAGTGATGTCCAGCAATCCAATAGGACGTAGAAGAGGGAGGCCAAAGATTCGCTGGTTGGATGGAGCTGCCATATTCTGGGGGTACCAAATTGGAAAGCGGCCACACTGGATAGGGACAGGTGGAGAGAGCTGTTGGAGGAAGCCAGGACCCACACCAGGTTGTCGCGCCCCTGATGATGATGATATATCTCCTACAAATTTTGCCGTCCTTGCTTGGTCCATAAATTCAATTATAGTTAGAATAGACATCGTTAATTTCAATTTCAATAAATCTATTCATTCCCATTGAGTACGATAAAATTATTATTCCAAGAATTTTGTCAGTTACGAAGGAGTTTCACAAAATCTGCGCAAGCCTACCGACATATTAATTATCGTTCTATATTCAAATTGGAATTATATAACGAAATCTCAAAAATAATTTTATTATGAGGATTATTCGTTAGAACTCAATTTCCTTTGAATTTGTTTCAAATTATTTATATTACAATCTATCTTTCTTGTAAAATTCCAACGATTTGTTTAAGAGTGAATAACACTTTTTTGGATTAATCTATGAGATATTACAGCTCATTTCACTTTTAATAGCTCGAGCGCCATTTAAAGTGTCAGATTATCAAAGCCGAAATGAGTATCGCATCAACGAGCAAATCGTGACATTAAACAAGTCACTCACACGGGCAACATTTGCGAAGGATTATCAAACAGACTCACTACAGATTTATAGCTAATTCGTTAGAAATGTCATACGATATGATTACTATATGGGAAACAAAGTTTTTGTTATTACTACAAATTTCGACTTGTTATTCACATTGACAGTTGTATTGGACCCATCTTCAGGACAATCAAACGATACTATTATGTAAAAAGTGCGTGGCCGGTGTGGCGGACCACAAGATGTGTACTTCGCATTCACCACAGCTAGCTATGCATTGTTACTACAGAACAGATAAAAATAGAATACCGATAGGCAATATTCAATACGCCGCGTGGTGAAGCAGGCTTTTGAATGTGTGAGTGTCCTACGAAAATGAAGCACGCATTATGCACGTGCAATAGTGTGTGTAATACACCAACATTAAATGAGCGTACATGCATAAACCGAGAGCAGTTTTTAGTATTCGACGTAACACGTATTCTTAACACGTGTGTAAGTTTAACCCGGATTCTTCCTTACTCGAGTCGGTTACCTGCTATCGCCTTACCCGTTGTGTATTTCAGTTCCCATTATTTCTGAGTTCCCTGATTGTTACACTATTTGGCATCCTCCTTCGATAACCTTACCGCGCCTCATTGTTTCCACGGATGGTCCGTGGTGTAATGAACACCTGGGCTGTCAGGCATGGCCCCCACATCCCGAAACGGCCCCCCATACCTATCGCTAAGGTTAAAGGCACTATACAGGTATTTTCCAAATGGTGTTCGAGGTAAAATTATTTAGCGATTTTTGTATTTTTGAAAACACCTACTTGAATTGTGGAGTTTTCGAGTATTGACACACAATAATCAAAAATTATATCGCATAACCACATATTTTAAAATGTTAATATCTTTGAAGAAAACTGCGACTTTTTTTTACTATTGGAGAGAATTTTTAATTTGCGCTTATCTCACTTATTTGGTCGACCCATCACGCCGGGCCCCTCCTAAGCCCTGTCAGCCCCCCCCTCCCCTTGTGGGGGCCATGCTGTCAGCAGTCGCACTGACAAAACAAGTGGTTGTCGTATGCACACATCGTAAGTCGATGACCTTTGTCATATAGGTGAAATGTGCAACACCCACTCGCCAATACAATTAATGCATAGATAATGTTAGATTTAGACGCATGTACGTGGAACTGACGCTATATTTACTAAAAGTCAAACAATTGGTTGCCTCATGGCCTGACAAATTTTGGTCTGTAGTCAGTTTTGTTAACATAATGTGCGATTTTATTTTCTTCTTCTTCTCCAGGACTTCACGACTGATGATCGTGGCCCGGATAATTTGTTAGTTGGAAAGTGTCAATGGGAAACCTGTGGCACTTTTGATTATGTTTGTTCGACCATCGACCTGACCAAATATCACAAGTTTTTCGTATTTGTCACACTCCCTGCAGGCTATGTAACCATTTTATAGGGACAGAATTGTGATGTAATTGGCTTGTAATCATAGAAATAAAAACGGCATTTTAATGTGCTGAAAATTATGTGCTTTTAATGCGAATCAACCACCATAAGTATGCCATTAAGTTTTATGTTGTGGAGGCATGTATATTGAATTTTAATACGATTTTGAAAATTGTAGGTTGAATTGTAGTATTGCACCCATTAACGATCACATGGTTTAGGCGTTTTTCCATACCAGGACAAATATTATATAAAATCTAAAATACCGTCGTCTCTCACACACTCTCTTATCGTCCCAATTATAGCCATTCTTGTTACACATTCGTAGTTGTAACCAAATAGTTTGACTATAACAACAGGGAGCCTAATATTTTTTTAGTTTCATATAATTTCTAGAATGTTTTTAGTGTACCTAGTAGGTATATTTGTTGTAATATAACAGACTGTAGATTTTATATTGTATCTTTTTTCGATATGACATGATTGTGATTGTTCATATACATCGTTATTCGTAAACTTGAATAATTACGATTCAAACACGTAATAAGAAGCCATTTCAGGATTTGTCTATTCCTTAAGTATCTAATAATTTCAGGATAGCTTATTTCTCGTATTCATTTATCATTGCCGCGTATTATCACGGTTAACTATTCATAATTTGTTGTTTATATTTTTATTGTGACCCTTGACTTAATAGGTAGATGATAAAGTTTTTACTTACTTTATTGTATTAATTCGTTTTATAAGTTAGCATTAATTGTACCTAGTCGCTGTCAGTGTGTATTTACCTTTTGGTGAGTACACATAGCACCTGAAGGCCATGCATTAGTTGAGGAACGGTCTAAAAAGATCGTTGCTAGGCGATGCGTGGATTGCGGGTCGCGGGTGCAAATGACGCCTGTCAAACGAAATATTATTTGTCATATAAATCCAACAAACATCCATTTTATGTTCTGTTTATTGTTCTATTAGTAGGGACTGGCTTTGCCACAAACTCTCGAGTAAGACGTACATCGTGTAGCTCCCGGGTCTTTTGTGCTTTAAAAATCGAAAAGTCATCCGATTTTGAAA
The DNA here is from genome assembly GCF_057557595.1 of Rhyacophila brunnea. NCBI lineage: Eukaryota > Metazoa > Arthropoda > Insecta > Trichoptera > Rhyacophilidae > Rhyacophila > Rhyacophila brunnea. The sequence continues at coordinate 45,530,047 of NW_028232859.1, forward strand.
AAAAAAAGGTTTCTCTGTTTTGGCTCATGAATGTCAACCTGGTGATACAAAACTTTTCCGAGAGATTCCTCCGGAAAGCCGTAAAGCCGGAAAATCTTTTTGAATGTTAGTTTTTTGATAAAGTGTCGCGAGAAAGTGTTTCAGAAAAGTCGGTTTTTGCTCCCAGGCGTCGACGGGAGCTCCCTTGCATTCGAAGTCGTCGGAAAGTTTTCGGAAAATCTCAAGGTTCTTCGTGAATCGAGTGAAAACCATTTTTTTTTGTCTTTTTTGTGCTATTTGTGACATTGTGAAGGCCCCCTTTGGGCTATAGTGATAAATTGTTTGTGGGATACAGGCGTATGTGCCCTCAACGTTTTGGTGTTTGTCCGAAGAAATTCGGTTCAGACCAACCGATTCTAGCTCCAAAAAACCATAATTTGTATTGTACCATTCCCCGAACACGTGCAAATTATTCATGTTTTGATTTGAACGATTTCCAGAACTTTCTCGAATGATCTGGATGAATCGAATTTCGAAATCCGCATAGCAATTACACTTAACTGCAAATCCTTCTAGAAGTTTCTCGACACTACTGGAGGAAATCGAAAACTTCGAGGGACTTTTTTATTAATAATATTACTTGCATATATATTTTAAGTTTAAATTTAATTTAGATTATTTTATTGAATTGAATATTATCATTTACCTAGTTTCTTTAATAAAGAATATATATTTTATATATATTTTTTAATTTTTTTTTTTATAATTCTAAAAAAGGATTTTTTAAATAGTTTTTTATTTTTTTTAAATAACATTTTTTTTTTCTTTAAATATTTTTTTCAATAATTTGAAAAAATATATAAATTTTTTTTTAATTTTTAAATTTTTTTTTTTTACTTTTTCTTTTACTTTAGTCATTTACTTATGCCACTAATCTTATATATATATATATTATATAATAAGCTTCTCCACAGCAACTCCACAAGAAAAGCAACGGCATGGGAAAACCTGCAGTCGATCCGCCCCCGGGAGGGGATAAGCCAATAGTTCCCGAGGACTGGTACAATACGCAATCCGACCCCTCCTCCGAGGACTCTGACACAGATGCAGTGCTTGACACCACCAAATCCGAAAAGGAAACGGTGAGAACTAGGGCGGAGGCTGCCACAAAGGCAAAAATCCTTGCTCGAAAGGCTGCGGATCTGAAAGCGGAAAAAATCCTAGCGGAAGCTGCCGTGAAAGCCAAAGCATCCGAACGCCAAGCGGCCACAGAAAGAAAAGAGAGGGAAGAGGCGGCAGCCACCAAGGCCAACAAGAAGGTCAAAAAGGTCAGGAAGGAAAGACGTTCCCTGGCTGAGGAAATACCACAGGACTCCGAGGAAACCCCGAGGCCAAACGCCAAGAATCCAAAGAGCGTTGCCCCTCCCGGGGATAGGATAGCCGACTCGGATGTTACGGACTCACAAAACGGGGCTACTAAGGTTGCTCAAGCAATCCAAAGAGTGAAAGAATTACTCTCCGGTGACGGAAATATCCCCGCATCGACAATTAAGGCGATAACAATGGAACTGGAGGCAGTCGTCGCGGAGACTTGGTCTCTCGCAATCAAGCTTGAATCCAGCAAAGCCATACTGGAAGATCGTGCCTCCTACATAAACGCGGTTGCCGCTGCCACTGGTGACGCAGTCAGTGAAGGAACCAAGTATTCTTGGAGCGACGTCACTCGAAAAGGCGCCAAGCCGGTCAGACAGACTTCTCCGGAATGGCCAATTGTGCCACCAACAACCGCCGCAAGGCCCGGCGTGTTCTTTTTTCCTACACAAGAAGGAATGGAGTCTCCGGCCACTAAAGAAGTCGTCAAGAAAGCCATCGTGCCCGCGGAACTAAAAGTCCAAATAACGGGCTTGAGAATGGTACGTGGAGGTGGGGTAATCATTCACCCCAGAACCGAGGAAGAGGCCAAACGACTGGCCGCCGCTCCTGGTCTAAAGGAGGCCGGTCTCCGGGCTGAAATCGCAGGAAAAAGGCTCCCGCGGATAATTGTATTCAACGTGCCGGTCAAGACGACGGAGGACGACCTTAAGGAAGCCATTAAGGCCAACACTCAAGAGGTCACGGGTCTCCCCTCGGAGGCATACCGCCATGTTAAACTGAGCCACAGGGCAGGCCCCAGAATCGGAAAATGTCACATGGTGATATCGGTCCCGGCAAAGGTGAGGGAAGCGCTCATCAATGACGGGCGCATATATATGGGATGGGAATCCTTCCCAACCAAAGACTTTTGTGGCGTCGTCAAGTGCACAAGGTGTCACTTATACGGCCACATGGCAAAGAATTGTTCGGCGAGAAGCGCCACATGCGGCCATTGCACCGAGGAAGGACACGATAGGGCTGAATGCCCTAATATTAAGGCCCCCGGAAAGTGCCCGGCCTGCGCCAGGCACAAGAAGCCGCATCAACATGCAGCGATCGACCCTGATTGCCCAGCGCGCAAGTACGCAATAGCACAGGAGCGGAACCGAACGGATTATTCGATTCAATGATTCGGTTCGGTCAGTTAAATGCGGGCAAAGGGAAGGCTATAACGGCGGAGCTGATCAAGACGGTTCGGGAAATGGACATCGATTTGGTCCTGGTGCAGGAGCCTTACTCCTACGGCCCCAACCTGGGTTTCAGTGGGGGTCGGGTAATGCACCACGGCCTGGGGTCCATGGCCTGCATCTTCGTTGCGAATCCTACCCTAGTGGTGCTACACCTTGCCCACTTGTCGAGCGAACTCTTTGCCGTAGCGGAGGTCTCCGACCGATCGGGGAACTCCATTGTGGTGGTCTCTTCTTACTTTAAATTCAGCGTAAACATCCTGAAATGCGTCGAGCAGCTCGATAAAATTCTGGTTGCATGCCGCGGCAAACAGATTATAGTGGGAGCGGACGTCAACGTTCAATCATGGCTGTGGGCCCCCCGGGGGCCGCGGTCTGGCCGGGACAATCCGGCGCCCCTCGAGGAACTCGTGGCAACTCACGACCTGACGGTGCTGAATAACTCTAATGGTCCAGCCACATTCTCTACCAACAATGGGGAATCTCACATTGATGTCACTTTGATATCCAATGGTTCTGCCGGACGCGTCGTGAACTGGACTGTCCATTTGGAAGCGTCAGCAAGCGACCACCGTCTGATCACGTTCGCCTACAGGACCGAGAGGGGCCACGCGTCTCTCGCTCCACTTGTGAGCGAGTCACTGCCGAGGCGTTTCAGGACCAAGGGAATCGACTGGGTACGTTTTGACCGCGAGTTTGCTGAGGGTCTGGACAGGATGGCCTCGCGCCCTCCGCCAAAGGACATGCACGCTGCGGCTGAGGACCTCACGAATCTCATTATTGAAAAAGCGGAGGGCACTATCGGAAGGACGACACCGAGACCGCCGAACCTCGCACCCTGGTGGAAGCCGAGACTGACAAGACTGAGAGACACGATGAGGAGGGCCAGAAGGGCCTTACAAGCAGCGCGAAGATCGCTGGAGGGGCCGCTGCACGCGGACCATCCGCTTGCGGTCACCTACAGGACCACTAGACTCAAGTTCAAAAAGGCAATCAGTAAGGCTAAGAAGGTGCACTGGAGAGAGTTCGTCACTGAAATGGGTGGCAATGATCCGTGGGGCCCCCCCTTCCGCGTGATGAAGCTGGGCTTACGGCCCGGAAAAGTCATGTCGGCGGTACGGCGCCCCGACGGATCGTTCACCAATAGCTCTGAAGAGTCCGCCACAGTCCTGTTGAATGCTCTTATCCCGCAGGACAACGAGTCGCTCGACATTGACAACGACCGATTTCAGCAGCTTCGCGTCTATGCGCTGCTCCCCTTAAACACTCCGCGATCCGCAGCCACTACCATGTCCGAGCTAGGGATCCTGTTTGCCAGCCTCCCGATTGGCAAAGCCCCGGGGCTTGACTGCATAGATAACGCGCTAGCGAGAAGGGCGTGGTCTCTTGCCTCACACGAGATCACGCAACTCTACAAAGAATGCATGAGTAGTGGCATATTCCCCGACTGCTGGAAAAAGGGTCATCTCACGGTGATCCCCAAAGCCGGCAGTCGCCCTCCTTGTGACCCGAAAGCGTATAGACCGATTACGCTCCTTCCCGTCTTCGGGAAGATATTGGAAAGATTGATAAACAGCAGGATTGAGTCCCACCTGTCGGAAAACTGTCCAATCTCGCAAAGACAATTTGGGTTTAGACCCGGAAAGTCCACCGAGGATGCGATTCGCTTTGTGATCGATTCTGTGGAGAGCTCTGGCAAGGACCTCGTTGCCGGGATTTTTCTCGACATAGCGGGCGCGTTTGATACTGCGTGGTGGCCCTTGGTTCTGGCAAAGCTTAGGCTGAAACAGATCCCCGGGGACCTCTTTGCCTTAGTTCAAAGCTACTTCAGCAATAGGGAGATAACCTACGACTCCGGCCCCAGCCTGATTCACAGGAGGACCACCATGGGGTGTCCTCAGGGCTCCGTCCTGGGACCCCTTCTGTGGAACATTCTGTTTGACGACGTTCTGTCCCTGCCACTGCCTCCGGGCTGCACGCTCGTTGCGTACGCCGACGACTTGCTCCTGCTTGTTGGGGCGACCAGCCGACCGGCACTTGAGCGTGCAGCCACGGACGCCTTGGGCAGAATCCTTAATTGGGGGTTGCTGAACAAGCTGACCTTTGCCCCGAGCAAAACGGAAGCTGTCCTCCTCAGGGGTAGTTCTCGGGTCAACATAACTCGACGGCCGCCCACGGTTCGTTTTGGCCAGACCTCAGTGCGTTTCTCCGAAAGGGTTACGTATCTGGGAGTAATTCTTGATGACAAGCTGTCTTTCGTTCACCACGCCAAGACGGCCGTCTCTAAGGCCAATTCGGCCTATCAGAGAATGGCCCGAATGGCGGGCAGCAATTGGGGACTTAAGCCTAGAGCCCTTAAGGTTGCATACGGCGCAATTTTCATGGGAATTGCCGGTTACGCCTCCAGCATTTGGCATTCTCGAGTAAACTCCTTAACTCTCGTGAGACGTGCACTATTAAGCGGGCAGCGACTTGCGCTGATCTCGCTTACCAAAGCCTACCGCACAACTTCTACTGACGCGCTTGCCGTACTCGCGGGGGTGCTACCCCTCGATCTGCACGTCCAAGTCAGAGGATCGATCACCCTCCTCTTGAGGGGGATCAGCACAATACTCGCCGGTGTCCATCTGACACCACCGCAGAGATCCGAGGACGTTCCTTACAGGAAGACTGTAAGTGACATTGTGTACAAGACCGCATTTGCGGCATGGCAGGCGAGGTGGACCGCCTCCCCCAAGGGGCGGCACACTTACCGTTTTTTTCCAGACGTATTCTGCAGGCACCAAACTAGAAGACTCCAACCTTCGCACTGGATTAGCCAGTTCCTCACCGGCCATGGCAACTTCGCCGCCAGACTCCACTAGTTTGGCTTGATAGTAGATGGGCCGGGTTGTACCTGCGGGCATGACCACCAAGATGTTGAACACATCCTCTGGGATTGCCCGCTTATGGAATTCGAACGAGCGGAGCTGTTTGCCAGGGTCCGTCCTCACACGGGCCCAATTGGTCATGGAGATCTGGTAGCAACCGAGGCCAACTTTGCGGCATTTGAGAAATTTGCAGCGTCGTATGGGGAGCGGGATAGTCCCGACTCTTCTGTAGACTCATCCATTTCAATTCGTGACACTCAGTATGCGGGTACACAAAGCGCTTAACGTCAGCGGACAGCAGAGCCAGTCCAAAAACAAACATTTTCTTTCTTAACTTTCTTCTTTCAGCACTACGGTGCATGGTTGCAGCATCAGTCCCGTGCGGCTCCGTCTCGGGACGGAATGAGCACTTAAAATCACTTCTTTCAGACACGTTTAAAGCGTCATAGAAAGCGGCCGTGCATATCCACGGTTGTGCATATATGACGGGTGGTGGTGGGCACTTTAATGTTCTATTAGTAATATCCCCGCATCGACAATTAAGGCGATAACAATGGAACTGGAGGCAGTCGTCGCGGAGACTTGGTCTCTCGCAATCAAGCTTGAATCCAGCAAAGCCATACTGGAAGATCGTGCCTCCTACATAAACGCGGTTGCCGCTGCCACTGGTGACGCAGTCAGTGAAGGAACCAAGTATTCTTGGAGCGACGTCACTCGAAAAGGCGCCAAGCCGGTCAGACAGACTTCTCCGGAATGGCCAATTGTGCCACCAACAACCGCCGCAAGGCCCGGCGTGTTCTTTTTTCCTACACAAGAAGGAATGGAGTCTCCAGCCACCAAAGAAGTCGTCAAGAAAGCCATCGTGCCCGCGGAACTAAAAGTCCAAATAACAGGCTTGAGAATGGTACGTGGAGGTGGGGTAATCATTCACCCCAGAACCGAGGAAGAGGCCAAACGACTGGCCGCCGCTCCTGGTCTAAAGGAGGCCGGTCTCCGGGCTGAAATCGCAGGAAAAAGGCTCCCGCGGATAATTGTATTCAACGTGCCGGTCAAGACGACGGAGGACGACCTTAAGGAAGCCATTAAGGCCAACACTCAAGAGGTCACGGGTCTCCCCTCGGAGGCATACCGCCATGTTAAACTGAGCCACAGGGCAGGCCCCAGAATCGGAAAATGTCACATGGTGATATCGGTCCCGGCAAAGGTGAGGGAAGCGCTCATCAATGACGGGCGCATATATATGGGATGGGAATCCTTCCCAACCAAAGACTTTTGTGGCGTCGTCAAGTGCACAAGGTGTCACTTATACGGCCACATGGCAAAGAATTGTTCGGCGAGAAGCGCCACATGCGGCCATTGCACCGAGGAAGGACACGATAGGGCTGAATGCCCTAATATTAAGGCCCCCGGAAAGTGCCCGGCCTGCGCCAGGCACAAGAAGCCGCATCAACATGCAGCGATCGACCCTGATTGCCCAGCGCGCAAGTACGCAATGGCACAGGAGCGGAACCGAACGGATTATTCGATTCAATGATTCGGTTCGGTCAGTTAAATGCGGGCAAAGGGAAGGCTATAACGGCGGAGCTGATCAAGACGGTTCGGGAAATGGACATCGATTTGGTCCTGGTGCAGGAGCCTTACTCCCACGGCCCCAACCTGGGTTTCAGTGGGGGTCGGGTAATGCACCACGGCCTGGGGTCCATGGCCTGCATCTTCGTTGCGAATCCTACCCTAGAGGTGCTACACCTTGCCCACTTGTCGAGCGAACTCTTTGCCGTAGCGGAGGTCTCCGACCGATCGGGGAACTCCATTGTGGTGGTCTCTTCTTACTTTAAATTCAGCGTAAACATCCTGAAATGCGTCGAGCAGCTCGATAAAATTCTGGTTGCATGCCGCGGCAAACAGATTATAGTGGGAGCGGACGTCAACGTTCAATCATGGCTGTGGGCCCCCCGGGGGCCGCGGTCTGGCCGGGACAATCCGGCGCCCCTCGAGGAACTCGTGGCAACTCACGACCTGACGGTGCTGAATAACTCTAATGGTCCAGCCACATTCTCTACCAACAATGGGGAATCTCACATTGATGTCACTTTGATATCCAATGGTTCTGCCGGACGCGTCGTGAACTGGACTGTCCATTTGGAAGCGTCAGCAAGCGACCACCGTCTGATCACGTTCGCCTACAGGACCGAGAGGGGCCACGCGTCTCTCGCTCCACTTGTGAGCGAGTCACTGCCGAGGCGTTTCAGGACCAAGGGAACCGACTGGGTACGTTTTGACCGCGAGTTTGCTGAGGGTCTGGACAGGATGGCCTCGCGCCCTCCGCCAAAGGACATGCACGCTGCGGCTGAGGACCTCACGAATCTCATTATTGAAAAAGCGGAGGGCAATATCGGAAGGACGACCCCGAGACCGCCGAACCTCGCACCCTGGTGGAAGCCGAGACTGACAAGACTGAGAGACACGATGAGTAGGGCCAGAAGGGCCTTACAAGCAGCGCGAAGATCGCTGGAGGGGCCGCTGCACGCGGACCATCCGCTTGCGGTCACCTACAGGACCACTAGACTCAAGTTCAAAAAGGCAATCAGTAAGGCTAAGAAGGTGCACTGGAGAGAGTTCGTCACTGAAATGGGTGGCAATGATCCGTGGGGCCCCCCCTTCCGCGTGATGAAGCTGGGCTTACGGCCCGGAAAAGTCATGTCGGCGGTACGGCGCCCCGACGGATCGTTCACCAATAGCTCTGAAGAGTCCGCCACAGTCCTGTTGGATGCTCTTATCCCGCAGGACAACGAGTCGCTCGACATTGACAACGACCGATTTCAGCAGCTTCGCGTCTATGCGCTGCTCCCCTTAAACACTCCGCGATCCGCAGCCACTACCATGTCCGAGCTAGGGATCCTGTTTGCCAGCCTCCCGATTGGCAAAGCCCCGGGGCTTGACTGCATAGATAACGCGCTAGCGAGAAGGGCGTGGTCTCTTGCCTCACACGAGATCACGCAACTCTACAAAGAATGCATGAGTAGTGGCATATTCCCCGACTGCTGGAAAAAGGGTCATCTCACGGTGATCCCCAAAGCCGGCAGTCGCCCTCCTTGTGACCCGAAAGCGTATAGACCGATTACGCTCCTTCCCGTCTTCGGGAAGATATTGGAAAGATTGATAAACAGCAGGATTGAGTCCCACCTGTCGGAAAACTGTCCAATCTCGCAAAGACAATTTGGGTTTAGACCCGGAAAGTCCACCGAGGATGCGATTCGCTTTGTGATCGATTCTGTGGAGAGCTCTGGCAAGGACCTCGTTGCCGGGATTTTTCTCGACATAGCGGGCGCGTTTGATACTGCGTGGTGGCCCTTGGTTCTGGCAAAGCTTAGGCTGAAACAGATCCCCGGGGACCTCTTTGCCTTAGTTCAAAGCTACTTCAGCAATAGGGAGATAACCTACGACTCCGGCCCCAGCCTGATTCACAGGGGGACCACCATGGGGTGTCCTCAGGGCTCCGTCCTGGGACCCCTTTCTGTGGAACATTCTGTTTGACGACGTTCTGTCCCTGCCACTGCCTCCGGGCTGCACGCTCGTTGCGTACGCCGACGACTTGCTCCTGCTTGTTGGGGCGACCAGCCGACCGGCACTTGAGCGTGCAGCCACGGACGCCTTGGGCAGAATCCTTAATTGGGGGTTGCTGAACAAGCTGACCTTTGCCCCGAGCAAAACGGAAGCTGTCCTCCTCAGGGGTAGTTCTCGGGTCAACATAACTCGACGGCCGCCCACGGTTCGTTTTGGCCAGACCTCAGTGCGTTTCTCCGAAAGGGTTACGTATCTGGGAGTAATTCTTGATGACAAGCTGTCTTTCGTTCACCACGCCAAGACGGCCGTCTCTAAGGCCAATTCGGCCTATCAGAGAATGGCCCGAATGGCGGGCAGCAATTGGGGACTTAAGCCTAGAGCCCTTAAGGTTGCATACGGCGCAATTTTCATGGGAATTGCCGGTTACGCCTCCAGCATTTGGCATTCTCGAGTAAACTCCTTAACTCTCGTGAGACGTGCACTATTAAGCGGGCAGCGACTTGCGCTGATCTCGCTTACCAAAGCCTACCGCACAACTTCTACTGACGCGCTTGCCGTACTCGCGGGGGTGCTACCCCTCGATCTGCACGTCCAAGTCAGAGGATCGATCACCCTCCTCTTGAGGGGGATCAGCACAATACTCGCCGGTGTCCATCTGACACCACCGCAGAGATCCGAGGACGTTCCTTACAGGAAGACTGTAAGTGACATTGTGTACAAGACCGCATTTGCGGCATGGCAGGCGAGGTGGACCGCCTCCCCCAAGGGGCGGCACACTTACCGTTTTTTTCCAGACGTATTCTGCAGGCACCAAACTAGAAGACTCCAACCTTCGCACTGGATTAGCCAGTTCCTCACCGGCCATGGCAACTTCGCCGCCAGACTCCACGAGTTTGGCTTGATAGTAGATGGGCCGGGTTGTACCTGCGGGCATGACCACCAAGATGTTGAACACATCCTCTGGGATTGCCCGCTTATGGAATTCGAACGAGCGGAGCTGTTTGCCAGGGTCCGTCCTCACACGGGCCCAATTGGTCATGGAGATCTGGTAGCAACCGAGGCCAACTTTGCGGCATTTGAGAAATTTGCAGCGTCGTATGGGGAGCGGGATAGTCCCGACTCTTCTGTAGACTCATCCATTTCAATTCGTGACACTCAGTATGCGGGTACACAAAGCGCTTAACGTCAGCGGACAGCAGAGCCAGTCCAAAAACAAACATTTTCTTTCTTAACTTTCTTCTTTCAGCACTACGGTGCATGGTTGCAGCATCAGTCCCGTGCGGCTCCGTCTCGGGACGGAATGAGCACTTAAAATCACTTCTTTCAGACACGTTTAAAGCGTCATAGAAAGCGGCCGTGCATATCCACGGTTGTGCATATATGACGGGTGGTGGTGGGCACTTTAACGTAATGTTCTATTAGTAACAATAATAATATATTCATTGGCATGTTTTCTTTTTAAAGTAAATGGGTAACGTTTTTAGTCATCTTTACACGATTTTAGAATTAATTGACCCGTCGCCATCACGCAGCAAAGTGACGTGTTTCTGGCTCGACATTCTCTCACTGAATGGCAGCGAGTCCAAAATTTCGTCGCGCCTACAGTTGAAAATTATTTGGCGTTTCACTGATGCGTCACCTGAAGATGCCGAAAGGCGACACCCGGGTGACAAAAAACGACTCAAATGGAATAGTACAAAACTAAAAGACATTAGAATTTATGTGATAATATGTTAGAATAGCCCTGCAGTTGACGATGTCATATTGAAGCGGACAAATCCGTTCCTGATTACATATTACTAAATTATGTATAGTATGTATTGCATGTTATGTTTTATTTTAATTAATACAATGCATTTTCACCAATAATTGACAGAGCACCAAGAACACAAAATACGATTTATAATATTATCATCTAAAATTAATATTGTGAAATGAAATTCTCTCTAAAGTTTATATTTAATTAATGAATGGAAATCATTATCACCAGATATCATCAACCGACAGCTTGATAGAGTGTAGTTTTCATTCCAATTAATTAATCCACGACTTGGTTAAATTAATAGCCATGGTAAAATGCAAGGCAAAGTTATCGTAAAGTTCGCGTATGTATGCCATGGCATTAAACTAAGTTTACCAACGCATGCGCAGCGACATGCACGTAAAAATAAACTTCATGCATGTTGTATGGCTATTATCTGTACCGTTTACTGTCGTGCTGTTTTGTGATCTTTATTGAGACATTTTTTTCTATATCTACTCTCTGCACAATAGGGGGTGCTTTACTTAATTGGATTGGACGCTATTTATCGCCTTGTAGCCGGCCTAATTTAACGCGTGACACGTTTGTTTACGTGCAGTGATGTCGATAAAACTGAATTGAATAGTTATAGTCATCATTAGATGTTGATTACCATGTACAGCTCTTGATAAAATTGTATAATCATCATCAACGACTGTGCAATTCAATGTGGTTCTTGGTCGTCTCTAGAAATTGTCTTAACTCTCTTCTGCTTACCGCAAGCTAACTCTCCGCTCGACCCTTAGGGATGTTATTTATTTTTCCACACAATTGGGGAGTTGGTTGTTCTCCGTCCTTGACGTGGCCTGCTTACTTCGACTGCGTTGACTCCTCTGTTTTTCAAAATTACAGTAAAAATAAATAAAGGCAGAGCAAGTCAAGATTTTTTTTTTATTAACTCTTTCTTTAAGCACCAAGGTGCATGGTTGCTACATAAGTCTCGTACGGCTTCGTTTCCAGACAAGAAATGGCCAAGATAAGGCACACAAATCATTCTATTCTGACACGTTTATACCATCATGGAAGGCGGGTGCTTACAAATGGCGGCTGCATATACATGACGGGTGGAGATGGGGTAACTCGAATTTGTATACGCAATGGATTCGCTGCCAAGCTCCATGAGCTTAGATTTGTCACCCAACCAATGAGTCCATACAATATGCAAATTTAATAACTTCCTCTGGGAATGTCCAAGAATGTGTACCGAAAGGGAAAATATGCTCAAGCCGGTCCAAGCATCATTCGGGCGCATCAAGCCATCCGAGTTGGTCGCCACAAATGCGGCGTCTTACTGCCGACGTAAAGATCTCTTCAGACAGTCTTGTTCGTATGTATTGTGTTAGTTAGAATATATTTATATAATATACACAGCAATATTATGTAAACAATTGAATGATTTGTTATTTTTATTATTTTGAAAAACTAATTGAAATCAATACCGTATGTGCTTCGCAGTCATCTGATAGAAGACTGTGATACGGTCTATGACTTTCTCATAGAATTCATAACTGTAATTTTTATTACTACTTAATAGTTATTTAATTGCATTTTCTTTTCTTTTTCACTCGTCCGTAAAATGAGGCTTATGATTAGCATAATCGATTCGTGTTTTAAAATTATTTGCGTGTGAATATTAAAAAGGGTTTACTATATTATTATATAAATTCTATCGGCTATGAAATAATATTTTTTGCGGCGTTACAACCTTAGATTGACCTTGGGAGCTTCAAGCAGACTCCAAGCTTTTCCGTCTGTATACCATCAATCCACCAGCGTCACTCTATCTTATGCCTTGTTCGGACTGAGCCAGTGATTTAGTGAAGTAGCGAGTGATTTGGTAAAAAACCGTGTCTGAACAGACAAATTTAGTCCAGTAGTTTAGTAAAATGGTCAGTCAATCCGATCCATTTTATTCTATTATTTCTGGCGAGTAGCGACCCCCACCACCTCTCACTGTATACTAAACAAGCCACAAACCAAGTCTGAACAGGCGAGTGCATTAGTTGTCGGCTGCCGTAGGAATGGCACAGCTATATTTATAACATCTATGGGCACAGCGTTGAAACAAAGATTACTACTCGAAAAAACATAACTTATAGATATTATTATACTTCAATGCGACAAAAAGTCGCGAACGTGTGTTGATAGATCCGTAGATAAATGGCGATATTTCACAGAAAGCTTGTTGTTATTGAGAATAGGTAAAGAGGTACACATTATCTTATGATTATTATATATATATTATATTATTATATATAATTATTATATTCATTTATTATTCCGTTTAGGTACATTGTACACTCAGTATGAAGGATATTATGTCATGTCAGTAGGTAGTGTGGATAATTTGTTGATTAAAACTTTGATAAATAATGGAAATATTTCACAGAAAACTTGTTGTTATTGAAAGTAGGTAAAGACGTAGGTAGGTAGGTACACATTATCCTAGTGTTCATTAGAATAATTATAATTTATAACTATTCATTTATCATTCTGTTTATATTTTATAGTCAATAAGGAAAATGGAGCATAAAATCAGGGGCGGATCAAGTCAAGCGGACGCTCTGAGCGGTAAAAATTTCGGGGCCCCCAAATTCAAGTTAGAAAAAAAGTTTTATACGTAGAAACACTCATTAATTTATTAACATAAAATATAACAGAGGTAATAGAATTAAAATAAAAAAACATGTTTTAAATAAATTTTCGTCTTGCAAATTCGTCAATTATTTTGGCAGTGTCAATTCGGTTTAACCCTTTACTGCATGATTTTTTTTTTTTGAAAAATTTTATTTTTTCTTGGTGTCAAAATGCCTTGTGAATGAAGGAAAAATAATGAAAAAAATATTTTTCGAAAATTTCATTAAATTTTGTATGCTACTGCGTGGTGTCGCAGATTTATGACATTTGGAAATCTTACATTTTAGTATGACAAAATACAAAACCAAATGAAAACAATTATAAAAAACTAATGTACACACCTTATTTGATGTGTAGATATTTTTATTCAACCAATTTCAATCTTCTGTATATTTTTTTTTATTTATTTACAAATGCGGATTTTCGCGTACATACGAATTCGTCAACTGTCAAAGCAGAAATGCACAGACTATAATGCAGAAATGCTTTATTTCTTGAAATTTCCAAACAAAATCGGTAAAGTAAGATGTTTATGGTAAAACAGTTTTCTAGGCATCGAAAAATGATATTATTTGATAATTTACACAGATGGCATTGGCTATATCGAAATAGTTTGAAATGTCGCAAATTTGCGACACTATGCAGTAAAGGGTTAAAATGTCTAGCTCTATATACAAAATTAAATCTTTTTCTCCCATAGTACTTCTCAAATAATATTTTTTGAACGCTTTAAAACAGAAACGATCTTTCACCTGATGCATTAGATAAGGGGATTGTTAAAAAAATATTTCTACATTTGGGAATGTGTAAGACATTTCTTTGGCGGTTCGATAGATGTCTGGTGTGGTTTTAATATTGTGCATAAAGTACCTATTTATTACCTAAACAAACTACAAAAATACATAGGTAAGCATACAAAAATTTATGCAACCACAAAAATATAATAGGTAGGTATCCTATGTAAATTAGTATTCATCATTAGTATCAATAGGAATTTGGAGCATAAATCGATTTAATTCAACAACGCCGTTTTTGCATAGTGTAATTTGAATTATTTTTGAAGTTACGACAGACGGCAGCACTCTCGTGTCGCGCGAATGGTGTCCGTTTGAAATATCCGTCGCTCTCGACGCTCTGTTCATTTTGACGCTCACTCACTAATGAACTGTGTTCGGACACTTTTCAGTTACTAATTCACTAATTCACTCGCCACTCTACTATATCACTCGCCCAGTCCGTACCGGCCTTTACTTCGGGTCCACTTTAGGGTCTGGCTGTGTCTTTCGAACAAATACTTGATGTTTCGTTTATGTTGGTGTTACAGTTTTATAAGCTGAATAAAAATAATATATTGCACTACCTAGACACACATTAAAACGATATAAGCTTTGGGTTTATTAGTTAAAAATCTCCCGCTCGTAAAATTATTATTCTCTGATTGTGTAACATAGTTACATGTATAAAAAAAACCATAAACAACGTTTATAGAATACGATTTTTTTTAAAATATCTTTAAAAAAATCTTCTTCTTTAAAGATAGACTCTAAATTCAGTCAAAATGTAGAAAATTGAAGCAAAAAAGGAACCTCTGACCTACTTATTAAATTAGCTACAGGTGACAGCATTGCCGGTTCGTTTGAAGAGAACTTCTTAGTTATACTATGACCTTCCACTATAATTTCAGATTCACTCAATTATTTAATTCCACATGATTCTACATGCAGCAGGTATTGTCAAAATAAATGTTAAATACTTTAATTCAAATGATTGGATAGCAGTGCCGAAGGGTGGACATAGGTTGTTAAGATCCGACATAAATAGTGCACACTAATCTGTGTTTTCACTAAACTAAGATTACAAATTATTGCAGATGGTGCTGGTTTATTTTAAAAATCCAGCCTAAATCAAACCATAATAAATAAAAATAGTATTTTATCTATAAAATATCTAAAATTATGAATGATTTGATGGCATAATTTTATATATTTTATAGATACTTAGATGAATATTTTTTGATTACTATGGCTTGGTTTGCGTTGCTAAGGGCTTAAATGAATTTTAAAAACCAACCAACACCATCTGAAATTTATAGTTTTAGTTAAATGAAAACAAATACGTATGACTGATAAAGTTTATTGTGCACTATTTATGTCGGATCTTAACAGCTTACCACCCTTCGCCACTATTGGATAGTGTATAATTAAATTCGACTTCAATTTGACATTTAATGCATTTCGAATATTGCACTCATATTAATTTTAACTGTACATCTTTGTAAAAAGATTCTTTCTCGTTAATTTTACGTAGGGCGCACAAAAGCAATACATATTATCATCATTTTTAAAATCAAACCAAGAAAATGCGTATGTAGGTTATGTAAACAAAGCAACGTAATTTAAACCACAACGTGGGTAGCCATTTTGTTTTTGGGGTTGCCAATAGAAAAACAAAATTACAAAATTGTTACAATTACACGTACAATCGTTCAATTCGAAAATAGAACTACCTACAAAAAAGTTAATATGATTCGCTTATTATAAGACACCTTCTATTATATCTCGATTATTATATAGCATGATGTCGCCATTGTTATTAATTCTTAAAAACATAAAATCAGTAACAAAGTAATATCTGTGAAATAATTTAATAAAAAAATCTGAGAGAGCCTCTATTGTGAAAGACGTGTTGAGTAATAAGTGATATAATATTATTATTTTCTATTATTTCCACGTATTGTTTGTTTTCTTTGAAGCACATTATTTGACAAAGGTCCACAGATGTCTTTTGATAGCTTTGATTACGAAGCAAAACGATCGTTGAAGGGAAAATCCTTAAATAATAATATGGCTTCTCATAAACAGCCCCCGTTTTCTTTATTCGATTTGCTTTGTGATATTTCATCTCATTTACTGAAAGGTATTTAATAATTAATTATACGTACTATAGCTATTGTCATTCTGCAAACACCGTGTAATGTTTATTTATTTTTAAGTCAACCTTTTAATGATTCATTTGGGTACATAAATTACTAAGAAAACATTGCTCGCTTAATGCAATAAAAAAATAATTAATATACCTACTATCACCAACTACATAATAATTAAGATCTGATTTTTTTTAAAATTCTTTACTTCTTTATAAGAGACAAAATATATTCTAGTTAAACACAGAGGTGACAGCCCCAAACTAAATATAATCACAAATAACCTTGAAACTATTCGCACCGTGAGCGTAAAACCAAGGCATCTGCAAAAGACATATTTTGGATATACTAGGGTTTGAAGTCTTTGTTTTGTTAGGAGAAATAGAGTTTCTAAAAAAAACCATAATATTTGGTTTATATCTATATTATTTATTGCATGTTCTTTCAGTTACTTCACTTTTACATTATCAAGTTCACGACTTTTGCATTTAATCTCGAAATTGAAAAATTTGCAGATGCCTTGGTTTTACACTCACGGTGCGTATTAAGCGTTGTAATACTATAATTTAATGTTTTGTATATTTGTGTTAGCCATCTGGTTATGCGATCCGGATTTCGCCTTTTAGCATATTCAGGGACGCACACCAATGGAAAATACATAACTGATTGAAGAATTCAGATAATTGCTGTTTAATGTGCATTGTTGCTACATCAGCCCGTGCAGCATTGCTTCGGGACAAGGAAGTGTGGCACTAAAATCTTTTCATTCTGACAATAGCGTCATGGAAGATGACCGTGCATAAACCGCGGAAGATGGGGTAACTCAAATCATGGTGTTTATGTATTAAAAGTTCGTGAACACGTTATTAATTATTAAGTAAAAACATAATATGTAGAACATGTGAATAGTTGGAAATTTTGAAATGTGTGAAAATATATTTACATTAGTCGGCGCGCCCATTAACACCGTCAGTGGTTAAATTTTTATGTATGTCCCTTCTATACCCCGCGCAGGCATATCGTACCGACTGTCTTCAACATTTACTACAACGGAAAGGTAGTCAGGCGAGTGGGGGGTCGAACACATCTTAAAAGCTCCGCGTCGTCGTTCACTGGATTCCATCGCACTTGACTCCAAATGTATCATATTTGAATCTCAAATAAGATTTTTTTATCCAACTGGAGATTTCAATCGGATGCATTTGGAATCAATCGACCTGCGTCGACGCGCTATATCTGTAGTGCAGTGTGTCTGCGCCCTAACTTAGATACCCCCCGGAAAACTATGACACAACATGTCAAGTTTCTAATTTCACTTGCTTATAAGTCTTTTTTTTCAATGTCAATAACAATCAAGTATTAATCGTGTTTCGAAAATTACGCAGTCTTACATTGTAACGATGACTCTTCGCAAGTCATAAATTTTATTTACGCTGTATTCCGTTGCCTTCTAAAAGCCATCAGCGTTAAATAAAGCCGAGAGCCTAGTTTCCTGTCACATGCATAACAATGGAGAAATATCTTCGAAGATAAAAGTTGGTGTGGTGTAACTTGGCGCTTCGGAGATGGCACGTAATGTGTATATATTACGCCATTTTGCGTTACAAATTCAACAGACACTATCGACAGAATCTTACCGATTTTTCATCTCGGCGGAATAGTTTTCATAACTCAGCTCGAACTATTCTGAAAGAATATCTAATTCTATTCAATATTGTTATACTTGCCACTAGTGATGATAAATGTATTTATTTACTCAGATTGCTGTTATGTATGTTGCGTATATTTCACATTATCGATAACTCCACAATTCAATATTTGAGGTATACAACGTTTTTATATTTTAAGGCTATAACTCAGTTGAGGCATGGTCTAAAAAGATCGCGTCTAGGCGATGCGCGGATTGCGGGTCGCGGGTGCAAATGACGCATGCCGAACGAAATATAATTTGTCATATAAATCAAACATGCGCCCATTTAATGTTCTGTTTATTCAATTCGTGACACTCAGTATGCGGGTACACAAAGCGCTTAACGTCAGTGGGATAGCAGAGCTAGTCAAAAAAAAAAATCTTTCTTAACTTTACTCTTTAAGCACTACGGTGCATGGTTGCAGCATCAGTCCCGTGCGGCTCCGTCTCGGGACGGAATGAGCACTTAAAATCACTTCTTTCAGACACGTTTAAAGCGTCATAGAAAGCGGCCGTGCATATCCACGGCTGTGCATGTATGACGGGTAGTGGTGGGAACTTTAACGTATGTTCTATTAGTAACAATAATAATATATTCATAGGCATGTTTTCTTTTTTAAGTAAATAGGTAACGTTTTTAGTCATCTTTACACGATTTAAGAATTAATACCCCCGTCGCCATCACGAAACAAATTGACGTATTCACACCTCGTCGTTCGCTCTCCGAATGCCAGCGAGTCCAAAATTTCGTCGCGCCTATAGTTGAAAATTATTTGCCGTTTAACTGATGTATCGTCTTAAGTATAAATGCTTAGTTTTAATGTTAGCTTCATACGATCATAAGCTGTTAAATTTTAAAATTATCATGATCCTCAATTATGAGTTAATGACCGAGAAGAGAGTAGGTAAGTACACATTTGTTTTAATTCTTGTTGATTTAGCATTTTTAGTCATTGGCTCCGTATACGATAGTGGTGCCAATGGCCATCGCCTCGCGAAGATGTTTCTTTTCGAGAAACGAATGTTATAGTGGAACAACTTAATTTTAAAATTGCGCAGATTGCGATTTCTCCTTTTGCTCACTAATTCTTCTCTTCAAATCAAAATTCTCATCATTTGCCGTCAATTGATAAAGTCGCAAATGACAATCGCGTCAATTGCATCTGTAAACAATCAATTAGTTACATCAATGAGCATCATTGATAATTTCATGATCGCCTCGGGGCACTTTACATAGGCTAAATCAAATTATTGTTACCGTCATTATTTCCCACTGTTCTTACATGGAGTATTGCGTCGATTTCTCTCGCTCGGCGTCGCATTAAAACTATCAAACTTCACGCTTATATGGTTCGTCGATAGTCCACTTAGATTCGTATCCGGGTCCAATTACATCGAAAGATAAATTCGATTTTATTATTATTAGGTAGGTATTTCATTCGATGAGATTTAAAAGTGGAATTTAGTTTTTAATCTAAATTAAACCAATTTTAATTTTAATTCAAAAAATAATAAATAATTCAGACTTTTCCGAATAATAATTATTAGTATTTGTCAATAATCCGCATCAAAATAATCCATGATACGTATAAAATTTACTGTGCTAATATTTTTGGGTAAATAGAATTAAATACATAAAAAGCAAGCCTAAAGCGCTGATAACACTTGAATGAATAAATACGTAATTTTAAATCAAAGCAGCGTTTTCCTTTTGTCTTTTTCGGATTCATTCGGATACTGAATAACAATGAACAGATTATTTCGATTTCATTAGAATTCTTTTTAACCTCGACCAATATTAAAATTTGAAATTGAAATCGGATTGAAACCGGCGGAGCATTCAGTTGTTCGCAAACTTTTTCAATCGCGGACATCTTAAAAGGGTATTAAAAAAAACCCGTTCCCGCCCGTTAAAACACCACTTGCGGTTGGAAAGTTTTCACTTTGGCAAACATTCTGGCAAAGAGTTTACGAGTTGCAGCAGAAAAGCGTTGCAAACAATTTTCAAAAAGAACATAATCGCTTTTCAGGAAGCATTGCACTGTGTAGTATTTCGTCCATGGTTAGGAATCCCTTTTATATTTGACACAAATTTGTCTTTACGGATGAAGAAAATATATTCAAAACGTACTATTCTATTCATTTTCGTATATGATAGGCATGGCCCCCTACAAGGGGGGGGAGCTGACAGGGCTCTAGCTTGGGGGCCCGGCGTGACGAGTTGACCAGATAAGTGAGATAAACACAGATCACAAATTTGCTCTAATAGTAAAAAAAGTCCGATGCAATTTTAACTGTGTGCTGATACTCAACAACTCCATAATTGAAATGTATGTAGGTAGGTAATATAAAGGTAGGTAATAAAAATACAAAAATCGCTAAAAATACACCTAATTTTACCACGTACACCATTTGGAAAACGCTACTACAGTGCGTCACACTGCCTTTACCCTTAGCGATAGGTAGGGGGACCCGCCAAACACCCTAGCCTGGGGGCCCGCTTCAGGATGTGGGGGCCATGATGATAGGTATACGTTTTGTGTGTAGCTATGGAGAGGATGCATGCTAGGAATAACGGCAGTTCTCGGTGATTGAAATAATAATGAAGATACGCATCACGTGGCTGGGGCATGTGTTCCGGATGCCGCAAAAGAGGGCGACACTCCGTACTCTTGTGGCATAACCTCAAAGATTTCTTCACCCTGCAGCGATGTTACAAAAGCGATTTACGCGCTGCAGGTCTGACATGGCAGGAGGCGCGAGAGTTTGCGATGCTTTCTCTATGACTCAATGCTGGGGCGTGACATGGTGAAGTAGTAGTAGTTGAATATCTCCTGGTTGGGGACACTATGTTTAGAGCGCCCTTAATTTTTAATATAGTGTATTGTCTCCGAATTAACATTTGTTCAATTCGTAAATTAAAGTTACTGAGTATAAGTGAAGTAAGCGGACAATCTGCTACCGGAATTTTCTGGAAAGAATGTCGATAGATTATAATATATATAATTTATAATATTACTACTATCGACCGAAAGTACTTGATGGAATTTGAATTTAAATCCATTAGCATATATAATTTATACCTCAAATTGATGTAATTAACAATACTTCATAATAGTTTGAAGGTTTAGCCTTCGCTAGTCGTTTATCTGATTCTTGAAGCTCGTGCTGTAAAATAACGTAAAATTGAAGGTTTGAAAGTTTATATGGCCTAAGTGCCAAGAATGTGAAACTGAGATATAACAAAAAAAGAATAAAACCATACGTATATGAAAACTTACATTTTTATTTTTACAAAGTTACAGAAGAACATCATCAGTATAATATGATAAGTTTACACAATTCTAAAAATAAAATAAACAAAGGAACAATAAAATATTTAAACATGGACAATATTGAAACGTTCTATGTAGAGGAGGCCCATATTTCAATTTATTTGTGTGACAAAAATGGTAGAGTTCGAAACTTAGACCCTTCAGAATATTATTAGGCTTGGCGTATAGATTGTATTGAAGTAAAAAACTTGTTATAAAATTTTCTGGTACTTATACCTACCCTATAGACTTTCAACCCTTCAATAATTATGCTTCTCGTTATGTACTACAGTTTTTAAATATACTCTTTGACTTCAGTAAATGAAGTTTCAATAATACTATATATTTGCCGCATTTCATGCAAGCAACGCTGTCATATAATTATTATATCAGTAGGTAAATAAATATTCCAGTGACATCTTCCAATAAATCATACAATTGCAACAATATTAATGCAAAAGGTAAACGTCAAATATTTACCAAGGTGTTCGCCCAACGATAAACCCGTCGACTAATTTTCATAGCAAACAAATCTTACCGCTACGATCGTCGTCTACCGTCTGGCGTAGATAGGTCTACGCTTCTACGTTACCGGTAAGAACGGCGGTAGCTTGTTTTAGACTAAAAGCCTTCGTTAAGTGCTAAATACGTTTACGTTGTAACTAGTTTTAATCCTTTCAATTCGCTGCGGTGACTGGCGTCCGATTTTCGACGTCCAGGACGCCAAACGACCTCACTTAACGCATATTCGATTACTCAATTTCGGCGGGAATATCAAAGTGAAATTTATCGAAGTTTTTGTTTATTAAATTTCCTATTAAATCTTCATTACATTTTAATGTATAAGAGTTTTGTGGTTTTCGACTAATATTTGTTTTCAATATTAAAATTGAAATTGAATCCTACCCATTGTCATTTCCCTCCATTTTGGAAAATTCTTCAATCCTCATGGCTCTATGCTTCTCTAAAGACAGAGGAAAGGCGACCGCAGTGAGCTGCTTACCTTCTTCACTCCAGCGCACCAACGCTCTTCTTTGCCTCAAGACTACTCAAAGTCACCAGCCACAGATTCTCCGATTTACGACGAGCAATACATATGTTCAGGAAAGTGTAGAATGTCTCTGAGAGTTGTTTTTTTTACAACGGTTCCTTTCTGTTGAGTCTGGATGCTTATTTTGTTCAAGTTACTGGGTTACCTTACCGAGTATAAATAGTAAGTATATAGAAATATGGGATAAACTTAAACACGTGTTAAAGAATATGTTATTTTGAATAGTTATGTATGTATCATCTTATTCTATCCTTGACCATGTCTGTCCCATTGATATTATATTTGAACACCACACAGTATCTCGAAGAATTCCTGTCGATCGCCAGTCTTTTTGCGTTTTTCTACTCGAGTTGCATGCTGCTCGCCCGTTATCGCGATGTACCCACACCCCCAGGTATTTAAAGATGTATAATAATATGCACTAAAGTTTGTCACGTAAACGAAACGCGCATTTAATATTTCAAGATAGTGTTTTGCGATTTGTGTTCCTTGAGTAATAAATCGAACTGTGCTTTATAATCTTTGTTCATGGCAACTGGCTTTGACATTTCTATCTAATTAATCTGTTCTGTGATTTTGTCCATTCGCATTAAAGCCATATGATCACATTTCAAATCTATAAAATGCTTTTTATTCGCCTTTAAGATTCAAGATACCATATTTCACCCAAGTATGGAGAACACTAATGTTTTCATATTTATTATTTTTTGATAATTTAGATCTGTCTATTCTTCAATTATTTAGTGTAGTATTAATCATAAAATTACCTCTAAGACACTGCATCATCAATACGCATCATATTATAAATAATTTAAACATTGTATCTATGTATTTAAAGCTTGCATAATATTTCTAAAAAGGCTTAGTGTTTATTATTAATGTGAAAGGGTGTTTATTGATTTGCATAAAAAAAGAAAACACATAAATATGATAGCGTTATTCAGAAAGATTAATCACACAGGTATGCCGTTAGCATTTTACATCTTTATAAAATATTAAATGTATAGACGAATATGTAAATTGTACCAGCTTTTGATATTTTTCCCTCAACACACAACCTCGTAAATAAAACCTTAATTTTCATGAATTCTCATTTTTTCAAATGTGGACATGTAGATTCTATATTTAGTCTTTGTGTTATTCGAAAGCATTATTTTGTATGTGGGTGTACTACATTGTACGCTTTAAATAATGAATATTTTTATGATACTGCTATCAATGGAGTAAGTAACTTTGCAAATACCGTACAACTTTAAGCCACTCTGGCAAGGTCAGATAGGCAACTATATTTTATTACCTATTTTTTATGTTGATTTATTTGTTGTGTTCAGTAAAAATATTCTGACATTTTTGGTCAACACGCTACATATTATTTATACAGTTAATAAAGAAATGATAAACACAAAATAATAGTTGTAGTATAGGAGGTATCTATTTGTAAAAACCGATCCAATAAAAGTACGGGTATTGGGTTGAAATCGGCTTCTGACTGTAACAAGGAATTAGCTGCTACTGAGACAGCTATTAATATTAAGTTTTATTTATATAATAAGTTTCCAAAATAGGCATAAGCCCGGTCGTACATTGAAAATCGTCTCGACTGGGATATGGTCGTACATCAAAATCGGGCGCAATGTTGCCACTGTGTATCGTGCGCACAAACGAGGACATGCCGGGGCTGTGGCGTCATGAGATTAGCCATTGCCGACTCAAGTAGAAAGCCGATACATTCACAACGACTGGTCCTACTTTTGCCGCCACTCCCGTTGCTGTCTATGTATGAACTGTCATTGCCTGTTATCGTTCTATATAGTGCTCATACTGACGCGTCTGTCGTGTTCACACAGGGAATGTGTCGATTTGAATAGATAAGTTACATGATAAATAATACACTTGTATTAACACACCTTCTACAAATGTAATGCATAGATAAATGTTACATATTTTTTGGAAATCGATATTAGTACCGGTTTTTGTGTGAAGGACTAGTCTGTTTTATAATTCAATTTGAAACGAGAAAGGACGAATCAATATGTCAAACAATCAGGGATCTGATTTTGATAGCTGAAAAGTGGACCACTCGATGATTGTGCAAAAAGTTATGCTCAGCCTTTATTAATCTAAAGATGGCGGTGGATTAGCCCACACGAATGAAGCATCAATATTTACAGATGTGACGTTTTGGTATTATTTCTGCGCCCCATGTCGAGTGAAATTGTTGCTTGCCCACACCATGTGATTTTTTTCCAAACTACATTGTTGCATGTGTGCAGAAGCAAATTTAGTTACATGAATTTTGTGAAAACAAAATCGTATAATAGGTCCTTAACCGTCATAGTTGTATGGTTTCATTGGCGCAGTGAACCAGTATCTATGTTACTCAATGTATTTTAATTATGTTATAAATTTATTAGAAAATTTAAAAATTTAACCGCCCTCAACGACGGTTTGGGAACTGTTTACCAATTAATTAGGTACTTACACGGGGTGTATAAAAAATAACCCGTTGCGAGATTTACACAAAGTTGTGTAGACACACATACAGCAAATAAGAAGTTAATACAGGGTGACGCATATGTCATCACCTTTCTTATTAATATCGTAATTTCTTTTTTAAACATCATCTTTGACTATCGTCTAGGCTAGGGACTATGCAGTTTTCTGTAGTGCGAAATAAATCATGGGCGTCTATATACCACAAGAACGTAGGTACCGAAAATGTGATAATTTTCAATCAAAGAAATTCATATATCGTCGTTGTTTTGTAAAAAGGGCGAATTAACCAAAATGCCACTTTACAGGAGGAGGATTTTTAACTTTTGATATTTATTTGTTTTTACCTGTAGATGTTATAAATATCTAACAAGTTTATAATAAAGCTTAGAAAGAATACTGGTATTATAATAGGTATTATTATATACTATTTTAAAAGGCCTAATATGTCACATTTGCTTTTTATTTCGTAATTTTAATTAATTTAATTTTAGTCCATTATCGTTTTTAAGTACTTTCCTGTGGAGATACAAATTCGCCGTTTTTACACAACAAAGCTAGTGGGGTACATATTGTATTTTCATTAAAATCTCGATTTCGCCAAAATGGTTGATTCGCCCTTTTTACAAAACATCGACGATATGTAATGGCACAAACGCAGCAAAAAAAAATGTGACGATGACAAAGCCCAATTTCACCGTAGTAGATAATAATAATATGTCAATAAACGAAATATCCGATGTTGTTAGACTGAAAACTCAAGAATAATTCATGAGACATAGCTTCATCATACGAAAGTCACTATTGTGATTTGATATTCCTTTGACAACCAAAATGGTTATACGGAAACAGTTACTGATGAACACGCTACATATAAATATTCTTTTCAAAGTATTATTTTGATTGTGAGTACGTTAATAAATAGCGGATCATAATTCATTGGAGATGTCACTCGAATATAAGTTCCCGGTCTGTTAAGTATCTCAGTCTCTGTATCGCTCCGCACAACATCTCATTCTACCGAGACTCGGACTTCGAAACAGTATCATAAGTATTGTAAAATAACTACTGTACCATTCTCTTGTATCGACTGTTTAAGCTGCAAATAAAACTCGCTCCTCCATCTATCGGAGCAACCACCAAATCTCAACTTCTTCATCCACAATACACGACTACCACGGATACCTAAGGGAGAGACCTGGGTCGCAAATACTACTCAGAAGGAATAATACAAAACTTAAATCAATTAAGAAGAATTTAGAATTGACAATATGTGGTTTTAATTTGACAGCACCACAACACACGCCGCAAGACAAACAATATTAGTTTTGAAAGGATCATTACATGGTCGATTAATTTAACGTATTTATACTGGCCACTAAAATTTCCCGATTTGGCAGCGCCAAATTACTTGCTGTGGGGCACTTTCAAGGGAAAGTTTATGCGAAAAAGCCACGGACGGATATTGAAAAAACTTATTTATCCAATAAATTGACATTTTAAGTAGCAAATGTTGAAGGCAGTGATAGAAATTAATATTGTAATAATTACAAGATAAAAAGAACTTTTTATATACAGCGTTTTTAAATTTCCTGTTGAACCATATAAACTCGACTTGACTAGCTTAAACAATCAAAAAAAATTGTACTTGACATGTCATATTGATTTCCATAGTAACGCACGTATATATTAATAATTTAGTTGCTAGGACCCCAGACCCCTAGCAACCAATAATGGTGTCGAAATAACTTTTCATACAAAACAGAATTAACTGAAAATGAAATCAATTCCACTTAAAGATGGTTAAAAGTGTTAACAAAATGCATTTGCACCGTGCTCTGATATATTCTAAAAGTTTTAAATGTCTAGCTAGTCGGGAAGTTAGTTAAAATCGATTGCAAGATTTGTACCGGACAAATAAGAATACGAGCTAAGAAAAACGTTGTAATAAAAAGGGTCCACCTTTGCATACCGGGCTGGGGTAACCACTTACAAGATTTTTTTCAAAATTATTATTGAATTATATATTAATTGATTTCAAAATTATAAAATCAGAAGATAACAGCCTGTATAAGTAACATGTTTAATTTTGACTCTCAACAAATAAAATGTTTGCATATAAACGTAAGCCCTATGCCGTAAAGCTTCATTCCCACAACGATTTATTTTATTATTAAAAAACATATATTTTATATAAAATATTATGCGAAGAATGTAAAACGTGTTACTTTGTGGCTAGAAAATATATATTTTTTCACAAAATCTGTTAGTGACTGCTTTTGCGTGTTTCATTCTGGACGGCTGACTAAAAAGAAAGAAATTTTAATCGCGATCTGCGTGTTTAATTCCGTGATATAAATAATTCACTTGGATTTGAGTATTCGCCATTGCCGGCTTGGTGGGTTTGTACTCGGTGTTGGTGATTGTTAGGGCGAAGTTTAGTGCTATTATAGATGTACTAGAGGCATCTAGCGACACACTAAATATACAATATAATAAAATTTTACGAAAATTCACATTTTAAAGTATTTTAATTGATCAGTAGGTACGTAGTGTCACCCCCTCTAAAACTGTCATCATTTAGAAAAATCTCCGCTAGAACCCTAAAGAGGCAGGAATCATTATCGGGCAGACTCATAGTACTCAGGGATCGTTACGAGACATATCAATTTATAGCTTTTAAGTACACTTTTATATGCGCCATGTGACAAATTTTTCATTTACATGAATTGCTTAGAACAATTTTCAGCCTTAATGTTATATATAAATTCCTGCATTTTTTAAAATACATTATTTCTAGAAGCATACCTAATAAAACCTAGCATCATTATCAGCTATCTAATTCAATCTTTAAAAAAAATCAGCAAAAGCCTTTGGTAAAATAATTAATACTTAGCATTTCACAACCTTTTTATTAGCTCGTATTCTTGTTTTTCCGGTGGTTGTTTGTCCAGTACAAATCTTGCAATCGATTTTTAACTAACTTCCCGACTAGCTTGAAACATTTTAAACATTTAGAATATATCAGAACACGATGCCAATGCATTATTTTAATACTTTTAGCCACCTTTAAGTAGAATTGAATTCATTTTCAGTTAATTCTGTTTTGTATGAAAAGTTATTTCGGAAGAAATCCGCAATCCAATCCACTATTATTGGTTGCTAGGGGGTCTGGTGTCCTAGCAACTAAACTATTAATATATACGTGCGTTACTATGGAAATCAATATGAAATGTCAAAATGACATTTCAGTATTATTTCTATCAGGTATATTTTTTTTGATCGTTTAAGCTAGTCAATTCAAGTTTATATGATTCAACAGAAAATTTAAAAGCGTTGTATAAAAAAAGTTCTTTTTATCTTGTAATTATTTAATATCAGCAAACTGTTCTGGGTATAGACGATAAAGCAATTAATATCGTCGTATGGTGACCGACTTCCCCTATTGAAGGAATGAGATGTGATGAGAAGAAAATAATATTTACTTAATTAAAAAAAATCATTGATTTTTCCAGACAACAAAACTGTATGCAACTTGAAATTCCTTTCGTTTATATCAAATAGAACTTCCGTATAGTATAACTGACCACAAGAAAAAAAACAACAATACTGACAAAATATTTGGCGCTCTTTTTTTAAAATAAAACTTAAATTTGTTGAAAAGAAAAAGTGAAAAAATTGACGAGTTTTGTTTGAAGTGGTCTTGTTTGAAATTTCGAGCATAGATACTTTTGTTTTTATACGTTGTTTACTGTGAGAATACATCTTATTTTTTTTTGTACCTGAAAATACCCCATTTCGCTCAGAATAACAAAATAAAGTATTAAAAATATTTTTATTCACGTTATTCAAAATGATAAAATGAAATGCCCCCCTTAAAAACAGTAGGTACAGTGAATATTTAATTGTCATATTTATAATGTCTAAAATACGATGTATGTTATTATGCAAACAAAAAAAGAATCACCACTACAACAGTGTATTGGTGAAATTTAAACAAGATGTTTGTTCATGACATGCAAATGATTTTAAATCTGTAAAACACATAAAATGACGCCAATTGAAAAAAACAATATGCACACGTAATGCCTGCCCTCCATTAGCACGGCAAGTCAGACGATTTACAGTCTTCGGACTTTTTTTCGCGTGGAGCACCCCAGATCTGCGGACTTTTTAATCCGTAGACCAGGCTCGTTGGATTTCAAACATGTTTGATATTTTACTCTCCGAGTTGCCCTGACTTCGTCCGTCGATCACTACGTAAATTCGATTTGACATTAATACGCAATCATTCGGACGAAAAAAATCTGTAATTGTTTTAAATATTTTTATTGATTGATTTGTTTTACACATTAGAAAATGAGGAATTTATCAATTATTTTTTTATCTGTATTTATGAAATTCATAAAAGAAAACGTAAAACTTGTGTTCTTTTCATTGCTCTATTATTTTATGCAAGTCTACATATAAATAACACAAAATTGTAGGATTATCGGAAGACATTACGATAATCGCAACTTTTGACTTTTGACAGTCGACTTTTTTATTCGTTCGTTGATCAGTAGCAGGGCATAGACAAGTCCGACGATTTATTGTTCACGGACTTTTGGCTCGCCAATGGAGCACTGGCATTATGCTTGTTCTTTATGTGCAGGTGAGAGATATCGATTTGTAATATTTGACCCCTTCGTCTCCTGCGCATAAATTTGTCTGAAGAACAGATTTTATTGATTTAAGGAATATTTCAGAGGCATGTACTTATCAATTTATATTTTTTTGCCCCCCCTTGGCGAACCTACTGCAGCACTACTGCTTCATTATCTTTCAGTGTCTCCTCCAGATCATGCCGATTAGCGCCATACTTTTGGTAATCGTTGCATATACTAGAATAATAATTTATTGTTGTTATTATAAAATAAAACAATTAATTAGCTGTGAAATAAGTACCTCTTCTCATTTTCAATTATGTATTTTATTACATAAATATAATATTATTTTATGGTGACATTTTCAGATAATTTATTCTACATCTTTACCATTAGTCCAGGCTCCCATAGACTTTTCGTATACATAATATGCGGAACACATTCTGACAATTGGAATAGGTTATAGGGGTCACAAAGATATATAATGTCGATGTTGCCAGGCGATATTAGTGGTCATTTTTTTTATTGAGATTTAAATTTTTTTTTCTTATAACCCACCAAAAATTGTTTTTAGTTCTTCAATAAAACCAACACCGAATCACGGATTGATTGAAAATGCAACAATTGTATGATGCCATCGGCATAGTCGTAGAACGGCTCGTCCCATTTGAAAAAATAAAAAATAGTGGGTAGTGCAATGTGTTTAAAATTATCGATTCTTAGGATCCTCCTTGGCTTAAATTATTTTATTTAGTACCAATTTTGTATAGAATCACGCAAATTGGTTTTTGTTCTATATCTATGCTTGACATTAGTTTTAGTATTATGGTTAATCCAGAAACAGTCTAGGTAACATATATAGGTCGGTGAATAAATGAAATAACGATAACCACTAACCACACTAAGTACACATTTATTTAAAAAAAAAAGCAACAAGTCAAGTGTTCAAACTGCTTTAAGTATCATGATCGCAGTTTTTACAAACACTACTTACACATTTGCACAATGATATTCATGTCAAAGCCGATTGATTTCTTATAACTACATGATAATGTACGGCAGTTAGAATTAAATTTGCATGGTTTAACTAAATAATTTGGACGAGGTTCATTCGTTATTTGTCTTGGATACAAATTATTTTCTCGTAACTCATAGCCTCAAACTGAAACTCAAAGCAATTTTTGTTGGGTTATAAGAAAAAAGATTAAAACCTCAATAAAAAAAAAATTGACCACTAATATCGTCTGGCAACATCGACATTATATATCTTTATGATCCCTAGAACTTATTCCAATTGTCAGAATACGTTCCGCATATTATGTATACGAGAAGTCTATGGGATCCTGGTCTACATATCCTAATAATAATAATGAGTTACATATTATTATTATTATATAAATTTAACAAGAATACTGTGGGAGTGCCTAATCGATTATTTGATATCCACTTGTATTGTGTAGGTAGCAGTTAAGTATTTAATACCATAATAATATGAACATAGTAATATTAATAATATATGTTAATCTGCTTACGCCGTCGGTATATACATATTATTATATATTATTTGGTTATAAGTTTCCTAGATATACATTAGGGATGTGCGATTAAAATAAATTATTTTGGAAATAAATTTTATCGATATATTATATAATATATTATATAACTGTCTCAAAGACAAAAGCGATGAGGAACTGTTTTTCGGACCCTGCGATTATCTGTATTAATGGCACCCAACTCGAGCAAGTCAGCAGCTGCGTCTATCTCGGACAGCAGGTGCCCATAGACGGACGCATGCACGATGAAATTGCTCGAAGAACAAAGCTAGGATGGAGTGCTTTCGGACGTCTGAATAGTATCTTCAAGAGTGACCTACCATTATGTCTTAAGCGTAGGGTGGGTTTAACCAATGTGTGCTACCCGTGCTCACGTATGGCTGCGAGGCGTGGACCCACAACACGAGATATGTCCAAAGGCTAAGAGTCGCACAGCGAGGCATGGAGAGGTGTATGTTGGGCATCACGCGAAAGGACCGTAAGAGAACCGAATGGGTTAGAAAGCAGACAGGAGTACGCGATGTAATAGACATTGCCAAACAGCTGAAATGGAGATGGGCGGGGTAAATTGCTCACCGAACGGCCGCTGGACAAATGCCGTCATCCAGTGGTACTCAAGGGGCACGAAACGGCCACAGGGTCGCCCTAAAAGCCGCTGGATTGACGAACTGGTAAAGTTCGGCGGAAATACGTGGCGGCGAATGACATAGGACCGAGAGAGTTGGAAGAAGCCTGGAGAGGCCTTCATCCAGCAGTGGATCGACCTCGGCTGATGATGATATAACTGTATACTTTAGAAACAACCTTTTTGTGGATTTCCCTGGATAGTTATAAATTATTTTTACCTATTTCCATATTTTCAGTGAAATTAAAAATGCATTGTGAAAATGAACTGAAGTGTGAACAATGATTTCTACAGGTAATATTTGAAAAAAAATCGATATTATGCCAACTATTGTTCATGAATTGGGCCGAGTTACTCTCGGAATGGTTATTTTCCAAGAATAAAACGTCCCTACTGTACAATATCACGATGTCCCAGCGGTAACGTGTCGGGCTTTAATTTCGTGGGGTATGGGAAATTCACATGTTGTTTTTCTAGGTATTATATGACATAATATTATATTGAGCGAGTGGCAAACATACATTTCTCGTGAATACAAAAATCTGTTAATACAACCTCCACTCTTGTGAAAGTCCATATTATAATCCTCTTAAGAGCGTACATAAGTGACGCGGCAAATAATTTTCTACACTATGTGGAACGAAATTTGGGCCGCGTTGCCATTCGGAGAGGTATAGTCGACCTGTTCGCACGTCAATTTATTTTGTGATGGAGTCGGATGAATATATTCTTAAATCGTGTAAAAATTACTTAAAAACGTTCCGTATGTACTTGAAAAAGAAAACATGTCAATGAATATACTATTATTATTACGAATATAATAATAAACATACTATAAAAAGGACACATTTTGAATTTTTATGACAAATTATATTTCGTTCGGTTCGCGTCATTTGCACCCGCGACCCGCAATCCGCGCATCGCCTAGTAACGATCTTTTTAGACCATGCCTCAGCTGAGAGCTCAGCCTTAAGATCCAACATGGTGATGTAATGTATGTTAGTTTTCAATATATATTGTAATGGAATATTTCAAATATATTATATTCTGTTCATAATTTATACCTACATTCAATTGGTTTCGCTGGTTTTAAAAATACAAACTTATATAAACTAGTGAATATATTTTGAATCTAATGCCTTCATAAAAAATGTGATGATAAATCACCTTTGCCTGGTTGTTTGGTAATTTATTATGTAAGTAAATAAAATAAAAAAGAAAATATCACGATAAATTCAAAGCACAAGTAGGAAATATATTTCAACAGCACTTAAGACGTTCATGTTTGCAAATATTTATATCAGTAGGTACGTACAGTGTATATATTTCCTAGTTTGATTGTTTTCTATTACGTACTTGAGATAGCTGGCAAGCTTTCAGCCATGAAATTTCCAATCGTCCTTCACTTTAGTGTTTGCCTGTCGGGCGCCGCGACGCCGGAAACGTCAGACGGAGCGGTTGGCGCCGCAGCCTCAATAACTAAAACGGCGCCTCTTTGCGCTTATTCAACGTACATATGGAGATATACACACATACATTGCCTACGAGATCGAGGCTACGATGTCTAAAACTTCTACGTCGTAGACACTGAGAATACGAATAATGTTAGTTGGATTTCGATATTTTAAATGTCGGTTATCTGTTTATGTTATCTTAATAATATTAACTTACTTGAAATGTTATATGTTTTTGGATAATGTGCTTTTTGAAAATGGCACAGGGCAAACATAGATTAGGTGAATCAATTAACTGGAAAACTAATATAATCCACCACAAAGGATAGGAATACTTGGAAAAAGCTGATTCAGAGCAGTGGCGCACCCAGGATTGAATATTGGGGGGGGGGGGGGGGGCAAGGAGGAGAATGTAAATTAGTTCAATAGGCTCTTTTTCTTCTTTACAGCCTAATTTCTCGTTTATCGGCCTTTTGTCTATTGCAATCGGTGTACCTACACCATGGTCCCCATATCCTGAAACGTTCTCTCAAGCTATGATATTTGGCGGGCCCCCTACCTACCGCTAAGATTAAAGGCAGTGTGAAATACTACATTAACGTTTTTCAAATTGTGTTTTAGTTCAAATTAAGGGTACTCATACAGTGAATTATTGGCGATTTTTAATACATCTACTTTAATAATGGAGCTGTCGAGTATCGACACATAATAATCAAAAAATATATTGCACAATTATATAATTGAAAATATTCATGGCCATGAAGTTTTTTACTATTAAAGCTAATTTATGATGTGTGTTTATCTCACTTATCTGGTCAACCCGACACGCCGGGCCCTCAACAGCCCGGTCCCCCAGGCTAGAGCCCTGACAGCCCTCTCCAGCCATGACCTACACCACTCCGGAATTCGGGTGGACACCGAGAACTTTTTGACAGTTCCATTAGGGATTGGGTTTCTAAAAAAACCTGACATTATTGTTTCGAAATTTTTGTGTTAGAAATTAAAATCTAAGAAATTTTTCTAAAAGGGTGCTGGAGAATTACAAATCATTTTTTTGCCGTGTTTTTATTTGTCTAAGCCCAAAGGTATAGTTTATCGGCTTTCAATTTCAATGTTTAAAATCATTCTGATAATTTTCATGTTCCCCTTGGAGGCGCCACTGATTCAGAGTAATCCAGTATCTATACCGGAGTGATACTTACGACAAGGAAGACAAATCAGTTAATTGATTATATAATATATGGTATATTTCTAAGTCGTTGTCCCATTAATTGAGAATCGTGATCTTTACGAGCAGATGGGAGATTCTGATCATGATTTTTCAACACAAAGTTCAAAAGCATCGTTATTCTTCCAATTAGTTGATTATAAAATTGATCTATTAATTATTGCATACTAGAATTTGGTACCAAGTTTACTAGCAAATTGGTAGACGTATCTGACACCATCTATAATCTTGTTAGTAATATACTTTCATTAATTACAAAGTTGGTTGCCTTTCCATTGGCACAATTTGAAGCGTCCTCAGATAAAGTAATAGAAATTTTCAATAATTTAAATTTAATACAATTATTTCGCATATGTAATATATGGGTCAATAGCTTAAGAGCATACATAAGTGAAACGGCTAATAATTTTCAACAGTAGGTGGAACGAAATTTCGTAGTCGTCGCCAATCGGAGACTGATAGTCGATGTGTGAGCACGTCAATTTGTTTTGTGATGGCGTCGGAGGAATATATTCTTAACTCGTGTAAAGATGACTAAAAAACGATCCGCATGTACTTGAAAAAGAAAATATGTCACATTATTATTACGAATGTAATAATAAACGTAACATTAAAAGGACGCATGTTGAATTTTTATGACAAATTATATTTCGTTCGGCTCGCGTCATTTGCACAATCCGCGCATCGCCTAGTCACGATCTTTTTTTTAGACCATGCCTCAGCTGAAGTATAGCCTTAATAAATAAGAGCAATCACCCAGCAGTGAAAGATTTTGTATACCTACTCAGCCTAATTTATTTATATGTATATATTTCATAGGTTCTTCTTCTTTATTTTTTACATTATTAAATATTGTATAAATTCAGTACATATTGAATAAAAAAGTAATACTTTAATAAATAATAAAATAACTCAGATGATTCGTATATACGTGATAATAATTATCATGTTTGACGTTATATTATATTCGTAATTTTTTAGTAATAAATAATCAGTTTAAAAATTGTTATTTTTGAATATTGTAATAAAACGCACGGCTTTCAATATTTTATACGAGATCATGTCACACGTCGTGTTGACAGCTCACAAGTTAGATAAATGTCAAAGATGTTGGCAGAATAAATAATATTGGATGATAGGTTTTCAAGTGATCGCTAAAACACGTGACACAAATTGCGTCATCGTTTTTTTATCATGCGACATGTAATGTTAATCTGTGAAGATTTATGGTTTTCGTAAATTTTTATAAATTAAAATTTTGCGTAGGGAAGCTTATAATATCTCTCTTCACATCTTTCATATGTGGTGGCCCTCGTAATCTGGTGCGTAGGGCGCTGGCTTTTCATCCGGGGCCCCCCAATTCGATCCTCAGTGAGGTCACAATAATATTTATGTTATTGTGTGTTTGTGATTTTTTTTACTCTATTACTAAATACGCTACTGCCATTGGGTCTCATGGAATATTTTAGTATTAAAATGACTATACGTATATATATGTATATATATATAATATAATCATAGGCTTTGCCAACAACCTCTTTCCATCTGAAATGATCCTGTGCTTATTTTGTTGCTTTTGACATTAGATGGTTTGAAGACTCATGGCGTATATTTGAACTAGTCGAGCTATTGTTTTTTGTTGTTGGATAGGAGCAGATGATGTGGGTTGATTGAAGACACTGGTAGCGTAGATAGATTTCGAGTTTATTGCCTGGATATAGAGTTGAAATTGTAGGAGTAAAGATTAACTGTACAGAGTAATCGCGGTGAGCTAGTGCTCAGACCGAGCCGCAATCCGGTAGTTACGACTTCCGAACTATTGTTAATGATGATACTGAGAGTAAACAATGGAGTGACGATAGTCGAGATACTGTGAGCAGGTAACGAGTGAGTAGTGACGGTATTCGAGTAAGTCTGCTTCCATCGATCGTCCTTCGCTCTACCCAATACACATATAAATATTCAATACATAATGAGAGTCATTGTTGATCTAAGTTATGATTGAGAAATCTGCTGACAACTGCCCATCGCAAATTTGATTTTTTTTGATAACAATAGATGGACACCGAAGTGTGTCACATCTGAAATGCTGACATGGTATGATTGCTACGGGTTAGTTTACCATTTCAACGCAGGCGTAAACTTTATAAATTATTGTACGGCTTATTGTCAAGTATCGTCCAATTTATTTAAATTTTTTTTAACATTACGTTTTATCAAAAAATAAAATGTAACGATCAACACTATTTATGATGTTACTGAGTGTAACATGCAGATTAACTAAGTTAAACTGTAGTAACTCTCACATATTAGAAAAATATCTTTACTACAAAACGTGCAACAAATTTTTCTAAGCAAACGTATTTTTCATGAAAACCTACGTCTGCTGAAAACGTGCGCCGGGATTCATCTGGGTTTTCACCATAAATCATAAAAAACTCGCTTTTAATAAATTAATGACTTTGCATTTTTTGCCGCGAAAATATTAAATATATTATTATTTTGCGATGGTTTATTTTGCGCGAAAAGTTTTTTGAACGAGTTCTGAACCTCCAATTACTCCCAAGTATTTTATACAACCCGCCGTCGTACCCTGGCTTCGAGTGGACCCTTATTGTTCATCGTCAATTTTTGGACGCGCCTTCGCTGTGAGGGGATGAAGTCAAGCAATAATTTCAAAAAGGTTGAATACATGGAATAATACTATACATACATAATATACCTAGTGGGCCCTGTAGGGGTAGATTTATCGTATATTGGTGAAGACTTAATAAGGGATTATTTATCATCTGACATTATTTTTATCTTTCAATTCCTTAATTGAGAATTAACCACAATTACTGTCTTGTTGTAATCTCAATCACTCACTGAATGTATCTGTTTTGTTCTCTTACCTCCCATAAAAATAAATGGTCTATACCTAGCCGTTTAGTGTTCATAAAATCGAGATACCGAACTGTTCTCAATTAATCTTATATTTGTCATATCTCAAGGCGAATCTCCACTGTCACCATTGTATTGAAAGCCAATATACGCGTTGTGTACCTCATGTCCGTCAAATGTATGGCATACTTCGACGTAGTGTCGGTATTTCAGCACTCATCAAAAGTTTCCAGCATTAGTATTGCTTGGCATATTGTGAAAAGGAAGCATTTGAATATAGTGTTTATGCTACAAATCGTTTTTGTATTGAAAATATAGCGCGAATAGTGTAGCATAATATTATGATTGTATAGCACCAATCAGGCAACATAAAAATAATGGAAAGTGAGTTGCCTTCGGGATAATTATGGGATACACTTAAACATATAGAATATATCTAGTGGGCGGACTTTTGAGTATAAGTCCAAAAAGACGATTTTCCAGGAGAGCAAAAACAAAGTTACAAATTTAATTAGGCATTTTTGTTACAATAAAGCTTATATTATCCAGAAGCACAAGTTATACTGATAAAACCGACCGGGTTGTTGCAAATCATTATATTTTGTTATGGTTAAGTGTATAATTGCACACTTATACCTATTGACGCGTGACATTCATTTCAGTTATAAGTTACCTAGTCTTATAGACGCGGATTTATTTTTATTTTTGTAGACTACCTGCGACATATTATACTGTCGGTGCCACTGATGCGTTCTTTCGAGTGTTTTTTCGTACTTATTATAAAATTACCAAAAATGGAGTTATACTCAAAGTCTGCCCATCATAGATATCATTTTCAATTGTACCTAACGTCTCTATCATAATATGTATTAAAATTCGTCACGTGAAAACGAAACGTGCATAAATACTGGTAATATTTGAGGACTAGTTCCGCGCTTTGTCTTTATTGCGTTTTATGACCTGACCGTCGTAAAGTAATAAACCGAATCCAGCGTCAAAACTTTGGTCCATAGCGACTGACTTTCACATTTATATCTTATTAATGTTTATATAACCTTTCGTGCCATTTTGCAATAGTATAATATCGTCGTTAATTTTCTACAAACACGTAACTCAAAAAACACAACTTTTCAGGAGAGGCAAATAACAACTTTATTCTCTCAGTTTTTAATTTAGAAATACATTTTCTTCTATGAAATACCCATTTAGTATAGTTACATAATATGTTTCATGAAAAAAATGTTATGTTTCTTCAATTTATCGCACTATACTTTCGACCGATCAGTCATATTGTCGAAGATACGAGAATGCGTTGCAACTTTACTGTGAATATTACTGCAGTAAACACGTATCTTGACTTGCGAGAAAGAGCTTTAGTATAATCATCTGGCGGAGTTCAGTATTCTGTATATTTATAAACACGTAACTCAAGATACGAGTTTATAATATTTATAAAAGTCTTTTATTGTGATACGAGTTTTTGTAATTGCTTAAATCTATTATGTTATATAGTATGTTTTCAGATACGTATTAGTGGAATATGTGCGTATTCAAATTCCGAATTCATTACATCAAACAACTCAAAACTGACAAAAATTGAGATAAGTATTTTAGCACTATAACGAATATAATATTTTACATTTTTGTGACTCCCAAGTTCGTAATAAATGGGCCGTTTCAACAGATTGTAGAGTTATCAAGAATTAGTACTTACTATTAATTGCTTCATTTTAATATATTATTTAATGTTTAAATTAACCATAAATTTTTGATGGAAAGACATTGCATTAATTAAAATAATACAGAATAATATTATCAGGACCATTTAGCTCGCTTCAATAAGCCATGATGTTTCTATTTAATATAGTACTAAGTTATATTTTCATTAATAATTATATATATATTAATGATGAACAATTTCTTTTATTTAATGAATAATTCATGTGAATTAATCATTGCATAAAAGAAATGGTTTATTAAAAATTGTTAGCAAGTTCAAGTAGACGTTATAACTAAAATATTTGGCGAGAGTCGGGCGTCTGTTGGTAATTAACGTAATTTATATTCCTTGATTTAATACACAAAAACCGATAATCAATA
Organism: Rhyacophila brunnea; assembly: GCF_057557595.1. Classification (NCBI taxonomy): domain Eukaryota; kingdom Metazoa; phylum Arthropoda; class Insecta; order Trichoptera; family Rhyacophilidae; genus Rhyacophila; species Rhyacophila brunnea. The sequence goes on from NW_028232859.1 coordinate 45,569,458, forward strand.
ATAACGCAATTTGATAAGCATTTCATGTATGACCTACTAGTTTAAATTGTCGTAATTAGATAAGAGGCTCGTAGCATAATTGGTTAATGCACAGATTGGCGTGACACCAATGGTTATACGGGTTCAAATCCCGTCGACTTTCGTATTTTTTTTCAAATATGATTTTTTCTAGTGGGTATACATACATCTGAGGTGTTTTCAAGTTATGTAGGTATGTTCAATATATTAATGATGTAAACGTAAACAATATGTGTTTAATATTACAGTGCACCACTTGCCTTGCCGACTCCTCGTAAACGTCTGCATTTCCACTCGTGGTGGAGATTTCCACGTCCGACAGGTCCAAGCCACCGCCCGCTGTTGAAATACATGGAAGAGCTTTCGCGGATCGGAAGCCACGCTTCGAAAGTTTCCCAACACGTGACCTGCATCTTACAAATCGTGTCGCCGTGATCGGAAAAACCTACTCGCCTGGTTAGCAATAGAGAGGGACTGGATGGCATTTTTATTTATTTGTACCACGCATTCACCGACCGTAATGGATTGATTTATAAAATTTAAGCAAGAACATTGCATTTTATTTTATACCAGAATGCTTTTTTGGGACCCTGAGAAAAGTTTTGTTACTGTGATGAATGAATTATTTTAGCTTTGTTTTATTTTAACAGTTTCAAAAATGCTGATTCCGTGGTTTAAGGGTAAAAATAATTAAGAGCATACCTCAGTGACACTGCAAATAATTTTCAACTATAGGTGCGATGAAATTTTGGACTCGCTGGCAATCGGAGAGCGAAAGTCGAGTTGTGAACACGTCAATTTGTTTTTGATGGCGACGGGGCTATTAATTCTTAAATCGTGTAAAGATGACTAAAAACGTTACACATTTACTTGGAAAAAATAACATGTCAAAGAATATATTATTATTGTTACTAATAGAACAATAAACAGAACATTAAATGGACGCATGTTGAATTTTTATGACAAATTATGTTTTGCTCTGCACCCGCCGTTTGCACAATCTCCGCGTCGCGTAGTCACGATCGTTTCAGACCGTGTCCCAGCTGAAGTATAGCCTGGTTGCAGCTGAGATAATCGGTTTTGTAATAAATCATAGTTTTTAGAATACTATTGCTTAGAAGTTAATTGTTGTATCTTTTTAAAAAATATATTACATTGTTTATGCATAATTAAGTTGTTGATATTGTTTTATATTCAACGTTTTGAAGAAGTAATTTTACTTTGAGTTAAAAATGATTTTCTCAATATAAGGTATTTCTAAAAACTAACATATCTATTTTTTGCTTACATATTGTGACAAAATCTATGATACACAAAAAAGCACAATTCGTTACATATTGTACATTGGGATTAAAATCATAATTTCGTAAAAACCGACTGATGAACTTTTACCCTACAACCACAGTATTATGATATTTTTTTTACCAGTGATTCCCAACTCTTTTTACTTGGCGGAACGCTTACGACATTTTCTAGAAGCATGAGGAACCTCTACCTGGCTGACAAAATCCCAATAGGAAAAACCTAAAATATACATGTTAAGCAGTAGGCAGTGATACACCGAGGCAAAGTTCCGCCCAACAGGCTTTTAAGTATGCAAAAATGCCGTTTCTGACTGCTTTAAAAGATCTTTTAGATTTTAAAGCAAGCATTAAGTGCCGCAGGCGACATTTTTGATGATATAGTTATTTTAACATATTTTTTGTCCTAAGTATTTCGCAGGCCAACAAACACACACTTACCAAGTAATTTTGTATTAATAAATCATTTCTGTGCTGTAATTAAAACGTCATCGTGCACATTTTAAGCGATTTGACTGGTAAAAATACAAAAAATGAGCGTAGTAGTCGTTGACCTTCAGTACTGATAACTGGAATCCTCGATTTGTACTTCAAACTTTAAAATACTCCTATTATTAGAAATTCTGTTTCAAATTGTAGCTTTTGCGAATTCTAGCGGAGTCCCTGGGTCCCATTCAGTGGCGCACCCAGGGTGTGGGGGGGGGGGCAAGGGCCCTGGCACCTCCCAAAAATGAAAATTATCAGAATGATTTTAAACATTGAAATTGAAAGCCAATAAACTATACCTTTGGGCTTAGACAAATAAAGACATGACAAAAAAATGATTTGTAATAATTCTCCTGCACCCTTTTTAGAAATATTTCTTAGATTTAAATTTCTAACAAAAAAATTTCGAATCACTAATGTCAGGTTTTTTTAGAAACACAATCCCTAATGGAACTGTCAAAAAATTCTCGGTGTCCACCCGAATTCCGGAGTGGTGTAGGTCATGGCTGGGGAGGACTGACAGAGCTCTAGCCTGGGGGCCCGGCGTGTCGGGTTGACCAGATAAGAGAGATAAACACACATCATAAATAACCTTTAATAGTAAAAAAAGTCCCCTGTGGCGCTATTATACTTCATGACCATGAACATTTTCAATTACTTATATAATTGTGCAATATATTTTTTGATTATTATGTTAGATGTATTAAAAATCGCCAATAATTCACTGTATAAGTACCCTTAATTTGAACTGAAACACAATTTGAAGAACGTTAATGTAGTGTTTCACACTGCCTTTAATTTTAGCGGTAGGTAGGGGGCCCGCCAAATATCGTAGCCTGAGGGCCCGTTTCAGAATGTGGGGACCATGGTGTAGGTATACCGAGTGCAATAGACAAAATACCGTTAAACGAGAAATTAGGCTGTGAAGAAGGAAATGATCCTTTGGAACTAATTTACATTCTCCTCCTTGAGCCCCCCCCAATATTAAATCCTGGGTGCGCCACTGGTCCCATTAAAACAATATTGATTGTATTGTGTATGTACCGATTATCTACGCAAATATCAACAAAATTTAAATAACTATAGCGTCGTATGCTGGCTAAAACCATGAAAGTCTTTCTGATGGCAGAATAGGAGCTGGTTCAAAAATGATGAACTTCAGAAAGTCTGACGCTGTAAAAGGTAGAACTCTGGGATGAGGAACTATAATATTATTTTGACAAGTAATTATTATTTATATGGTTCGCAACGAAAAGACCATTAGATATCACATGAAGTTGTATACATTTTAACACTAAGTGCAGTTCAAAGAGCTTATTCAATTAGACGATGTACAGTGATAAACGAAAGCTCAAATTTAATTTGCATTTCAATCGCTAAAACATAATAAATTGTGTATCCCGTCATGAAAAATGTAGAAGTTGCGAACAACAATTTGTTCCGAAAGGGAAACTTCAGATGGGAAATGCGAAGCTGCGTGTCGTTATTTTTTATTTATTTTTTTTATTTTGGGCTCTCTTGTTATGTCATCATCATTATCATTACTCCTTAATGGGCTGTTATTTTTTTAAAGTTTACTGCCACATTATCATTATTTGACCTGTTACTATAGATCTACCATCATAAATTGGCATTTCAGCGAGGGCGCTAGTATGACATTGAGAATATTACCAAAACTAACAAAAAAATGGTAATTTATAATTTTTTATTGGTAGTAGTTTTCTGTACAAATATTATGCAATCCCAATGACATTATTAAATGGACGACGCATTCAATACAGTAGCTAGCAAGTAAACTCGCGCATTCGCATGTTTACGAAGACGTCACGCAATTCCATTACGCGATATCACGCATCGGGAATTTATAGCAATATGACCTTTATTATGATGGCGTCAGAGCAGTGTTTCTAATGTCAATGTTCATTTGAGCGAACCCGTTCGAGCCGAAACTTTCGGCAGACCCAACAAAAATCATCTGGAATTTATAGCAATATCACCTTTATTGTAATGGTGTTAGAACAGATTATGCCATTCGGCAGACCCGACAATAAAGTGAGTGTCATTTTCTTTTCCAGATGATTCGTCCATATATTAATGTCATTGTGCAATCCATAATTCGAGAAACATGTTGTAAAATTAAATGGCATTTGTAACAAATTTATCCTCGATAGACAATTTTAGTTTCAAATTCGACCGGCTGCCAATTTACGATGGTAGATCTTTACCCGCCATGAGTTTAATGACCAAACGAATATAATATAATGCCCACAGCAAGCCATGTTTGTACAAAAGCGATTAATGTAATGTATTAAAATAATTGTTAAGTTAACCATAAACTTTATAAGACCATACTTAACTGTGTATTACTTTATTTTTTGAATAATTTCAATTAATAGGGTTAATTTCATTTCAAATGACATATTGATTTTCCAATATGTGTTTTGATTCAGTGCCAAATCCCAATGGATTGAGCTCAACCTAATAATTGAATATCCATAATTTGAAAACATCTCAGATATTATACACTTTCTAGAAAAAATCTTATTTGAAAAAAATACGACGCCCGACGGGACTTGAACATATTGTAACCACTGGATTCGCGCCAATGTGATTTACCAATTAAGTTACGGGCATCCCACTTAATTACGACGAATTTAACTAGTAGTTCTTACATGAAATGCCTATCAAAATATGTTAATGTTATAATTCATATATTTTATATATTTTGATTTATTTATTTATATTGTCCCATTTTGATAATACCTATTACAAAAGCTGTGGGTCATTGGTGCGAAAACCGTGTCTGGAAATTAACATTGTTTTGTTGTCTGTTTTGGGATTTGGCTCAAGAACTTGGACTTATTAGGTTGAGCTCAATCCATACAGGTTTTGCTCTGAATCAAAACACATATTAAAAAAGCAACATGTGTTTTTTATCGGACGCGGAATTCAATACCGCACCCACGGCTTCGAAGACTAGCACTCTTCTACTTATCACTATTAATATTGTAACTGTAATTAAAAGGTAGGTAAGATACTATTTTTTTTTGTCACAGTGGGATTCGAAGCTGCACCCACGATTTCGAAGATAAGCAATCATCTATTTAATGGTAATAATCGATGATTCGATTACCGCGTCTGCTAATTGGCATGTCATTTTTTCAATAACTCAAACACAAAAACCGATACCCAACATTGTAACGCAATTTGATAAGCATTTCATGTAAGAACTACTAGTCGAAATTGTGTAAGATAATTGGAAAAGCTTACTGGCGTGAAACCAGCGGTTTCGGGTTATTCGTTCTAAGAAAGATTTTTTCTAGTGGGCTTATATAAATGTTACATTCTCGAATCTTGTATCTTATTCGTTGAATAAAATAAATTTTTTATCATATATTTATATTCAAAGAAATGTTTTTGAATACATATTATATTTCTGTCCCAATTGACATCACTGACAATAGGTCGGATATGCACTTTGGGAGAATATGCAACCGATACTTCTGATCAGTAAAACACAGATCAGTAATAGTGAGAGTGGCAGAGTTTTCAATTTCACGTAACCAAATAAAAGTGTATTCTAGCTTTTAAACAAAAGTATACTGTATGATTGCAAAAGAGAAAGTCAGCTAGTGGCGAAGGGTGGAGGTAAGCTGTTAAGAACCGCTGTAAATAGTGCACATTAAACTTTGTCAGTCATACGTATTTGTCTTCACTGAAATAAGACTACAATTTACAGACAGTGTCGGTTAGTTTTTAAAATTCAACAAAACCCTGCGAAACCAAGCCATAATCAATAATAGTCAAAAAATTACTGGTCTATCTATAAAATATCTAAAATTATGCAATTAAATTACACATAACTTTGGATATTTTATAGTAAGAAAAATATTTTTTTATCTATTATAGTTTAGTTAGGCAGGGCTTAATGAATTAAAAAAAATGAACCAACTATAATATGTGTAATATGTATTCTTTATCCAACGATATGTACGAATGAAAAAATGTGCACAATTTTGTCGTATCAAAACTATTATGGTTTGGTTGAGACAGGGGTTAATTGATTTTTAAAAAACTAACCAACACCATCTGTAAATTGTAGTCATAGTTTATAAAATCAAATTCGTATGACAAACAAAGTTTAATGTGCACTATTTGTGGGGGATCTTAATAGCCTACCTCCACCCTTCGCTACTGACTACATTTTATCCTGGAGATCTTCTTTGTCTATCATACGGGACGATAAATTCATGTGTCGGAATTGCGTAGAGTTTCTAAATACAATTAATTCAATTCATTGAACATACTCCAAATAGCGAAGAACGTCGCGTAAGGCCTGTGTAAACAAATTATTATGCATAACAGAGTTGAGTTATTGCAGCCCCTATGCGAAGATACATCTGACTTAAGTTATAATGCCTGTTACAGCAAAGTAAATTATTGTCAATTTGTCTGGATAAAATATATGCGCGGGAATACCCCCCCATCTGTTATAAACTTATCAATCTTTAAGCTTTAAGCTTTAAGCTTTAAGGGATGAAAAACACGATACATTTTTTTTATTCTTCGAGAAAAATATCTTACTACACAAGCAATTTGTTTGGCTCAATGAGGCGCATATTTTCAGGAACCGATAAGTAGTCAACAATAATTGAATATTTTATATCAACGACGTTTTTATGTGTTTGATTTATTTATTCTATCATACTCGTAATATGAATGTAAGAAAAATAAAATCAGACAGTCATTATATTAAACTAGAAAAGTTACCAGTTTACCATCCTTTTCGATACGCTCAATATTACTTAGCTAACATTGATACTATTTTTATATCATAAGTAGCGTATTTTTAATTAACTATTTCTTAATTTCAACGAATAATTCACAAGATTTACAAATGTACCATTCTAATTATTGAATATACATAATTCTGAAAACACTCATGAAAAAATATAGCCAATAGAAACGAAAAAAGTAAAGACACCCGGCAGGGATCGAACCTGCGGCTCTTGCGTATCGCGCCCTGTGCATTACCACTATGCTACGACTGCCATGCTTAATTTCGACAAATTTTAACTATTGGCCTTTTTAATACCTCTTCATAACCGCTCTCCAAACTTAGTTATGGTAGGCGATCGATTTTCGTATTCTAATACAATATAATAAAGTATTTATTACTTTAATTACTAACCGACGTCACGGATCACTCCAATATTTTCTGTTGTAACTTAGGTACTTGAACTTGCTAATAATTTTAATAAACTATTTCTTTTATTCAACGAATTATTCACAAGATTTAAGAATGTACCATTCTAATTATTGAACATACATAATTCTGAAAACACCAATAAAAAAATCTTTTTCAAAAAAAGTAACTATTGTTAAGTATGGTTTCCACGACGGTCGTGGTCTGTACTTTACTTTTTGGATCAGTCTGTATGCTCGTAATTACTCAGTAAACGACGCTCTAGCTCAATGATACTCAACCTTTTTTTTCTTCGGGCCAAATACATATATTTGTAAAGTAACGCGGGCCGCATCACTACTGGCGTGACGAAAAAAATCATGAACCCCCCCCCATTTTTTACAAAACATTTTTGAGATTTTAAAAATTATAAACAAAAGTAATGTGTATCCAAGCGTTTATTTCAAAATTAAAAATCATGTTCCTGATAATAAATGTGTTTCGGGCCGCACATAAAAGCTTAAAGGGCCGCAGGTTGAGTATCGCTGCTCTAGCTTAACAAGCCTAGGCGCGCCCGCTGTCTTGAGGTAACTGATTGTTATTCAATTACGGTCGATCGTTGACCCGTAACTGGTGGTAGCCTGGACTTGCGACAACAACTGAGAATTTTAGGTAGGAGGGATGAAAAAGACCATGATTAGCCCAACCAAACTATATTTTTATACTGAAATTACCTGAAATTGCAGTGAATGACATTTTATGCTTATATTATATTATTTCAATCGTCGTTAAAAGAATGATTATACAAATTAATTGTTATGAGAAATTGTGGTTTATCATCAGATTACAACCAACGTGGTCACAACGGCGTCCCGGATGTAACACATAAAGAGGAAAAGGGAAGTCATATAAAAAACACGGCGCATCTGTTAGGATTGTAGTGAGGTTCTTTCCGCTGTTTGTATTTTATTATTTCGAGTGCAACAGATTTATACGGGCCTCTCGGTGTCGGGGTGCGGGAGGGAGAGCACTGTCGGCGTCGCTGGCGTCCCGGGATTCACAGGACGCTGCCCCGGGGCATCCCCGCGAACGTAAATTATGAAACTGTTTCCGGCGCCTACTTACATCCGCCCCGTTCCGGACTCGTTTGCGAGACCCCCCTTCCACGGCGCCGTCTCCCCGCCCGCGCCAGCACTTACGCAGCCCGCGACGAAAAGTAAACTATGTCAGTAGACTTCGCTAAAACTTCCGCTCGTAAGCTCAATGCATCCTGCGATTTTCCTCGTGTTGTTATAATATATCGACGCTAATACTCGTCTATGATATTCAATACAATATTTTCTCGCTGTGAAATATTGTATCTTTCGAAAGAATCAACTGTATTGTGTTTTTTTTTCCCTACCTTTTCTTTTATCTGAGACCTTGTGAAGTCTGAGAGGCAGACCTCGGTTTCCTGACTATTATTTCTAGGGTTGGGTCTTGTAAGTACATTAATGCCCTTTCCCGCATGTAATCTGGCTAAGTATTGAGCTGTTGAATTTACATTTACCTTCGCTTTTCAAACAAGTCTTTCGAGGGAAAACAGTTAAGAAAAACCCTCTTCCGAATATTGTCCTTATGGGTCCAACAAACAAAAAGTTCATCCTTTAGCGGGATAGAGACCTTGGCCTTTATATGGATTCACAGATCTACAAAATTTTCAAAAGAATGGATGGGGGGAGTCACAATCGAAAACTACCCAATCAAGACTCGCAACTGACTGTACATAATCTGACATTCGAATGACGTTTTCAAAATGGCGTCCATATGATAGTCCGCCGTCATAAGTTAGTAGGACTGTACTAGTGGCAGTACATACTTTTTTTTCGACCATGTCCGATCCTAATAAGATCATATGGGCCTCCACAGAGTGGAGGCTTGTATTAACAGATTTTGTTTTTACGAGAAATGGATGTCAGCCACTTGCTCAACCTTTTAGGTCCATACTCTGACTCATACACAAATTGAAAAACAATTTGTGTACTTGCCAGACCCAGGATTCGAACCTGGGACCCACAACGCTATAGTCCGACGGCGCGGATATCGTGGGTGTATTTACTACCGCGACCATAACGATAAAATTCAAATGTAAAGACCAGGGAACACAGAAATAATGGGATCCGAAATATCAAACGGGTGTGGAGAAGCAGGCTACCGATTTCGTGTGTGGTAGAATACGGGATAATCTTAAACACGTGTCAAGAATACGTCATACGTCGAATACTGACAACTACTCTCGGTTTATGCACTGACGTTCATTAATATCGGTGTATTGATGGTTGCAACACACACTATTGCTCGTCTGTAATGCATGGTTTATTTTTGTAGGACACTCACAACCACGCGTACAAATGTACTGTATTGGGATATAGTCTATCGGAATTATATTTATTAATTGTACTGTGGTAAAGACGTTTAATGCGTTGGCTAGATAGCAGCGACTTGCCTACGCGGTATAGTTTGTGTAAAAAATACGGAACACTTTTACAGCACTTTTCGGTTTGCGCGAGCTACAGTATTCCCGTCCATACACACGGGCTCTATGGCAAACCGGTTTGCGCATGTAAGCTAGTGGTAAAGCACGAGCGTCTAGCCGGCGCTTTATAGCAAGTTTCAAGACTACATGCATGGATATATATGAATGTGATGTAGATGTGGTGTTGCAGCCTAGTAGCCAATATATATTTTGAAAATATTTACCTAAATGATATTAATAATAGAACCATTAGATTTCTACAATGAATACCTACATAATAGTATTACCTAGTACTATATCGATTACTTCTGGGGATATGGAACATTATACAGCATCCGTGGACCACACGCTACTGATGAATACGTATCATTAAAGTCCATGCCCGTGTCTTACGCGCTAGTTAGACGCTCATGTTAATCTGTTTGTATCGGGAAGCCCGTGTGTATGGACGGGAAATCTGTAGCTCGCGCAAACCGAAAAGCGCTGTAAAAGTGTTTTTTTTTTGCACAAACTATACCGCGCAGGCAAGTCGCTGCTGTCTAGCCGGTGCATTAGGTGGAGCATATGGACATCACGAGATGCCTTAGAAATCATAGGAATCAGTTTTTTAGCTATTTGCCTTTCATTTGCCAGTATGACGGCGTGATGATGCGATATCAGACCTGTTACGGAAGAAGAGCATGCATTTTATTCAAGACTAACGGGTTCCGGCGTCATGGAAGAGAGTCAAATTTAATAAACAGGAATAAATACAACGTAATATGTATATATTTTCAGAATAATTTTAATTAACCATAATATATTTATCGACCTTTCAATGAAACAATGATTAATTAATGTTTTATACATTCAATATCCCTAGATATTTCACGTGGCTTTAATTTTAAGATAATTTAATACAATGCCATTAATGTAATCTTTCAGCATTGTAAGGTTCTTAATTGCAGCTTTACAAATAATAATTATTTTTACACAGCCTGCAAATAAAGGGGCTAATTAAATGAATAATTCCCGCCTGAATTCGAAAATAAATTTTCAATTACTTATCGTCAAGTCTCCATAATAATGTCTATTTTAGGTTTGGCTTATTCGGGTTACGGTAAATACAAATATATTTTTACTTATCGATGTTTTCGTATATATACTACAATCGTTACAGAAACTTATATACAGTAATAAATGAAATTGACAGAACATTTTGACTTTGTATATATACCTACTACAATCGTTACAGAAACGTATATACAGTAATAAATGAAATTGACAGAACATTTTGACTTTGTTGTATTTTCTCATTAATTATTATTTTAGGAATTTTAAGATATTTCTATTGTTAGCGGCGTGACATCGAAAAGAGACCCATAGATGGCGCGGCCCAATGACTGGACGCCGCTAGCGCTATGTAGACTGATTAGGATTTAACTCTATGTGTAGCGGCGTGACTTCGAAAAGATATCCATATATGGCGCTGCCCATAGACTGGACGCCGCAAGCACTATGTAGACGGATTAAGATTTGACTCTATGTTGACTCCGTAATTTTTATCTCTCACAGTCTTACAACCAGTCAGCTTAGTCTGATTAGCTCTGACCGTTTTGATCATACAGGTCCTCTATTTTTTAAACTAAGCACCTTACACTATCGAGATTCGTTTGTAGTGATAAGTGTGGTTTCTAGTTGTCAAATGTGATACCTACCTGAACTAAACTAATTCTTTGGCAAGTTCATCTGGTTATTTGGTCGAGCGAGTAATCTTATCTTGTTAATCTATTTTCGTGCACCGTTTGAAGTATTCTCTATTATTATTGATTAAATCGTTGTGAACTTTGAATAAATACTAAACCGTAAGTGTTTCTATGCTATGCTCAAATTTAATGCTCAATACTACTATAACATACTATAGCTGGCGTCCAAAGTGGGCCCAAAGTGTTTGTATTTATAAATAAATAAAACCATCCTATAAAAGTATTGTTTGTAATTGTTTACCTAACTATTTTTTTTGTTAACTACATTAAAACACATTGACCTCCCCGCACTGTTTGTCAGTAATAGACTGCGTATATTTGAGGCTATTAGTTTCAAAGTCGGTAAGCCCCAATTTTACTTTTTTATATTTTTCTTGATTTTGATACTGTGAGTATTTTTTCATTTAATTTATAAAAAAATGTCAAATTCAGCTCCGTTTTTTAGATATAATTATACTGTAGGTTGATTGCAAAGTCGCCATTTTTTATATTTTACGACTAACTTTAAACATGTTTTTTTTTATTAATTTGAACGACGTACATAACATTTTATTTCGCTATTGTCTCTTCCTAATTGTTTAGGTTTCTACTATAACATGTTTACAAAATAAAAATATTCTAATTGCAGTAATAAATGTCTTTGACGCGTTTTTCGCGATTATCTCAAAATGGTGGAATATGGGGATTACCAACTTTGAAATTAATATGCCTAATTTATCAATTGTATTCATAATACTATACTGTCACAAATAACTGGAGGTATATAGGTGTCAAATTCTAAATTATCAGTTTAAATTGATAGTTTCGATTAGTATGTATAAACATCCCTCTACTGGGAACTATTTCTCTTGGAGATTTTCCTCTTATAATGAAAATTTCGCCCAGAAACTAAATCGAGACAGTTTGCGTTGATCTCTTCTACCACAAAAATCCTTAATCCGATCAGGTTTTCTGCCCAAGTTGAAAATTCAGTTACATACTGCTTCTTTAGGTCTCCTTCCAATTTTTTCTATAAAAATAGACTTAGTATCCAGAAAAAACCATTTGCTCTGCTTTTACCGCAAGTAAATCAAGTATCCATTTTTTATTTTAACTTTCATTCTTTCCCCCCTCTGAAATGCCAAATATTTTCTCTGTTTCGGAAAAAAATAATGTATGAGTTTTTAAATAAGGGACATAACTGAGTTTTTCGGAGGAAAATAAATCTAAGCACGGCTTAGATAAAGCAATGCTGCTTTAAATATTGAACGGATGGCCACCGTAGCGTTCCCCTAGTGTTTCTATTTTTATATGTCACTGAGAATATAACTCCCCGTCATACTGCTGTCTCAAAATGTCATTTTCTTTTACAGCCCCAAAAGAATCTTCTTAGGACCCTCTTCACAAATATTATATACTTATTGATCTTTCTCGCGTACCTATTTATTATTACCTATCATTGTGAACCGTACGTTTATACATAAGAAGAATTATTTTAATTTAATTTAACACTCAGGAACACAAATAGCACTTGTCGGCTATGCTGATTTACTGATTAATTAAATCTATTTTTAACCCAATCTGTGAGGGTCTACAAGTTTTTTGATGGGCCTGATGTCGTGCGATTAATCACAACATAAGGTCGGCAATAGGGAATCCAATCCCGAGCCAAAATTCTGATCCCGGGATTTCGGGATTACAATTTGATAATCCCGGGATCCCGGGACTGGTCCCGGGATTGGCATTTTTTCCATTGTTAATACATTTTTTTTATATTTACAAATAACATTAATAAAATCGGTCAAAAATAAATCTAGTATAATTTATACCATTTAAGACATTTTTATACAATGTTTTCATTAGCTCGTATTCTTATTTGTCCGGTGGTTGTTTGTCCGGTACAAATCTTATAATCGATTTTTAACTAACTTCCCGGCTAGCTAGTGTATTTGAAACTTTTAGAATATACCAGAACACGATGCCAATGTATTCATTTAATACCTTTAGCCATCTTTTAAGCAGAATCGAATTCATTTTCAATTAATTCTGTTTTGTATAGAAAGTTATTTCAGAAAAATCCGTAAAAAGTTAAAGACTATTATTGGTTACTAAGGCGGTGGTCCTAGCAACTAAATTATTAATATATACGTGCGTTACTATGGAAATCAAAATGAAATGTCAAAATGACATTTCAGTATTTTATATTTGTTTGTTTGTTTGTTTTTTATTTAATTCATACAAGTACAAGTTTGAGCATATTCAGTATAATAATTCAACAGAAACTTTAAAAACGTTGTATATAAAATGTTTTTTTTATCTTGTAATTATTATTGTTAATTATGTTAATTGTTCAATCTTGAAAATACATAAGTTTAATGGAATAAATAATATTGTGATATAAATAATATTGTGAATTTAATATGAGATTGCTGTTTCTGGTAGTAAAAACTCATTAATTAAGTTAGCTAGATTTAAAATAGTAAAGCATATCGTGGTTGGTGTATGGCCTTTCCGCTTCATAAATCTAATTAATCAGCCAAATATGAAACTGCTGTAAAACTTATGAGATCATGGTGGAATTACTTTGTTAAAAGTGCGAAGAATTGTTTTATTTCAATCTTTCTCATTTTTATTGATTTATGTGAAAAAATAAAATGAATCGGTAACTTACATATGGGTATAAATACAACTTTATCAAACTCAGTTTATTTCTAATTTAGTTATTTGTTATTAAAAGTATTTTTTCTGTTATTTTAGTTTTTATTTTATTTTCCATAAAAATTGATAAAAAATCAATCCCGAAATCCCGGGATTATGTTTACCAATCCCGGGATTCATAGGTATCGAAAATAGCTCGGGATCCCGGGATCCCGGGATTGGATTCCCTAGTCTGCAATCTGACTGTCACGTGACATGTATGTATGAACAATCAACAACAAAGTGCCTCACTTGTATGGGGTGCGTGAAGACTACGACTTCCGTGGCGTGATGGGGTACGGTTGGAGAGGTCGACTGGAGAACGAGGCTCCACCTCGTAGTATCACAGAAGAAGAGGAATATTGTTCCCATTAGATACTGACAATAGTTTAAAAACGTAGTAGAAAAGTGAGCTCATAAAGAATACAAAAATATTAACGGTAATTAACTTAGTGATTAAAATTAGAATTTAACTTGTGAATTGAAATGATATAATTTAATCTAAGATTTAAGTAAATGATGACACATTAAACAAATGCATCCGCGATGGACACGTGTTAACGTGTCCGCTTATGTGGTTATTCGTGCGTTGAATGGCGGGTGTGGTGAATAGTTTTTTTGAATGTGTGTTTATACCGAGACCCTTGATCTAATTCTAATAGGTTGCAGAATCCCTATTGGATTGTGGAGCTAATAAAAAAATGTTTACTACTGTGGGGGTCGGCAACTAAAGTCAGCAAACGCCAGTCGAACTGCATGCATTACTATACAGGGGCTGATGCACTAGGAAATAACCTTATAATGTAAGGAATGCAATGTCCAAACGCTGCGAGATTTCAGCAAGGCGTCAGCCGAATAATCTCCAGTCAGTGCATTATTCAATTGTTGCATACGTCAATAAATAGCTGATCGCATGTTATTGGATATGCATTCTTCCGCTGCGCCTCGGACTCCTTGCATTATTTAACCGTTGCACATTTTCTTATACAAATTGTATATTATCTGTATGGCAATAAATTCTTAAATTTCATTTCCCTTGAATAGTTAACAAAAGTGTGTTTATTTAATTACCACGCCTATCACTTTAAACTAGTAACTATCCTGCTCTTCCAGTATCCGACATACATTTCTTAAACTACTAATTTTTTCACACTATTCACAGCCGTTGGACCATAGACAAAATATAATTTTCTGTTTCAGAGAGCTTTTTGAGAAAAACAAACGATACGTATCTGATTTATCCCCCACATAATAATAAAAGTCAACTCCAGGCAGAAAACATTTATGCTTACCTTCTTATTTTTATCCATATAATAATATGTTCAGTACTTATAATATAACGTTCGTTACTTGATTGTTATGTTACAGTAGTAGGATAATAACAGTATAATTTGTTAGTTAGACAAAATAAACAATAAAATTTGGCGGTAAAATAAGGAAACTACGTCTTCCGTTGTTAATAATAACTCTATACTGAAGTCAAATAAATCATCTGGGAAAACGGTGTTACTTTCCTGCTGTCATGTATTTTCACTATTTCACATATTATTTACATTGTTAAAGCACACACACACGGACGTAATTATATTATTTCACGTTGTTTTGTACTAAATAACTCATAAATCTTGTTACGTAATATTGTTTACAAAATAATAATAATGTTATAATATTACAAAATTACAATGTTTGCGGGTTGAAAAGATTTGAATGGCGGTGCCTATGGCGAAGCAATAAAACGATTGTGCGTGACCCACTTGTGTGCGGATTGTTTTGTCGTAAGCTGTAATGGCGACGGATTGTTCGCGGGCCACAATCGGTGACTCTTTTGAAAGAGGTCTTTGAGTTTTCTCTTGAAAACCAATTATTGGTTTATGTAACGCTGTGAAAATGTCACGACCTGAGAATTAAGGTGTCGCAAATGCAAATCATCTTTTTTCCAGTTGAATATTTCCTCATCTTGTTTTGTTCATTTATGTACCTACTGTCACCGTCTCAAATAATTGTATGGCGCATTTTGAACAGTTTCATACAAACATTGTCATGTACCTACATACTGACATACCGTTTTATGACGGTAATCCTCCGGATTCATCTCCAGCTTGCTCTCGCTTGTCAATTCGCAATGCATTTCAGTTTTCAAGGCGACAGGGACGCGCAAAGTTCACTTCCTCTATTTAACAATGTTATTAACGTGTAACTTTACTGGGAGAAAGATGCGACGCTTTCTTCAAGTCCCGCGTTTGGTAAAATTCACACGTTGTTTTTTATGTGTGTCTGAGAAAACGACGAGCTGGTACAATACTATTACGAAACCTCTTCGTGAGACTGCCTAGATCCACTCCAGATTGTGGGTGTAGATGCAACTAAAGTGATATCTAATATTATAATCTAAATAAACATTTCTTAGTCAAATTTCAGGGCAACGGAATTTTTATTTTGTTTATTTAAAAAAAAAAATAGCCCAAAACACATGTTGTGCATATATTTTTTTTCAATTAATCTTAATATCTCGTTGTTTATTTACCACCAAATAAATACATTATGTACTATCATCATCCGACCTATACTTCGAGTAGTGCCCAGAAGGGGAGGTGACACTATCTACGTCAGGGGTACCCAACCCAAATCGTCTGGTGGGGAAAACAACATATTACTGAGCTTAGCTGGGCCGCACATATAAAAAAAAATACAACAAAGAACTTATTCAAAATATTTTATTACCTTATAATATTAATGTGACACTTGTTTTTGTATATTGTTTGACATCTTTTTCATATTGACTGGTAATTTAGCCGACGCACATCGCAGTTGATTAGTCGTGTTATTATCGAGCAACTTGCTGCGACACTTTTATTTAATATAAAAAAGAACGATATGCAGCGATATGTAGTCCCAAAAAATGCTGCTGTTATGCACATTGCCAGTTGTTTTAATTTTGGAAATTTATCTTTGCGGATAGATTTCTGATAAAACTCAAGCTTATTCCCTTCGAACGTGCACTTTATCTCTATGCTTGCTTGCCGTTCTATTTGCTCCATTTGTGAATTCGCTGATTTCACCTCCACGTTAAATGGAGTTAAAAATATTTTGAAAATTTCCTCATACTTTTTGCAAAAATGCGAATCTGGTATCGAATTCTTTAATTGTTTGACTTCATTAGAATATTTAAAAAAAATCATTACGGTCACTATTAAGTACAGAGTATGTGGAGCCGGCATAAGCATAACACATGTAGGTACTAGCATGTAGCACAACAAGAAAATTCTAATTTCACAAAATATAACATAAATGTGGCAAATTTAAGAGATTTTTTTTATTGTGTGAATACCAAATTGCAAAATATAGAAAACTAAAAACTTCAATTGTGTCTTGGGCCGCAAAAAGTCTTCATTTGGGCCACGGGTTGGGCATGTCTGATCTACGTAGATAGTATTCAGAATTTCTCCAAAACATTAAGCATTGTATGAATTAACCGTTAATGTATGCATTTTTTTTATATTGCCACACTACTATATTTTGCACAAGCCACGTATATAGGGTGATCTCTTGGGGCTTTACAATTCTACCATATAACATTGTAGGTCTACATCAAATGAATATTTTAACAATGATTGTACCAAACTACAATGGAAAATCTAGAACAAAGGCGGGAAGGAATAAAAACAACATGACTGACTACCTTAAAAAATCAAAATGGCTGAAAAATTTCAAATGTTTAGACGAATCAAAAGAATCTTACAGTGATACAAATTTTCCGCAGTTTCATTTTTTGATAAAAGAAAATATTGTTTTGTAAGCGAAAATACACAATAGTCTTTTGCAATTTATCGGATCATTATTTCCATCACTGATAAAGGACGTTTTCTACGTCAGCCATTTCATACAATAATAATGTATTCATGAACATCGTAAAATGAAATAAATTTTTGAATAAATTATACTTACTGTATTCTTCATCATCAGCAATGGTTTATCCATACGAATGCCTCCTCTGGTTCCTTTCATACTACTCGGCAGTGGCGAAGGGTGGAGGTAGGCTGTTAAAATCCTCCATAAACACTAAACTTTGTCAGTCATACGTATTTGTTTTCATTGAAATAAGACTAAAATTCAATTAAATCCTGCGAAACCAAGCCATAATAGATAATAGTAAAAAAATGCTCGTCTATCTTTAAAATATCTAAAATTATGCCATTCAATCATACATAACTTTAAATGCTTTATAGATAGAATAATATTTTTTTATCTATTATACATAGTTTGATTTAGGCAGGGCGTATTGAATATAAAAAAATGAACCAACAATATGTGTAATATGTATTCTTAACATAGCGAAAACAAATAAGTGTGAATGAAAAAGTGTGCTTAATTTTGTTTTATGGTAATAATTTTGGAATATTTTGTTTAGTGTCTATAATGATGTTAGTAGTATGAAATATAAATATATCCAATTTCATTAATTTAAATTTAATTGTTATTGACAAAGTATTATTGGACGGATAATGCAATGTATTGGTAAATCATTTGTGTCGCTTCTTGAATTTGTTTTGGTAAATATCTGTTTTATAAATATTATTCAGTTGAAAATATCCTGCTGAGGCGGACGAAACAGGTCCAGATTTGTTTATTAAAAATGGAATAAATACTAAAAAAGATTTTTGAAGCATTTTATTAAATTAATCAATAATACATAATATACTATAAGGTTCGTAGGAAATAAACAAATGTTAACACAGGTAGGTAGTGAAAACACATTTTACAAGAATATCTTCATTTACAACTTTAGACCACCATAGTATGAGACTATATTTTCGAGAATTGGTTGCTAGTTATACATGTTATATTATACTGCGTTTGGCTTAATGGCCTCGGTCAATGTAACAATAATAAATTAAATACAGAATTGTTTAAAAAATCTTGAAATTAAAATATTACGCCTTTTTTGTTATAGCTCAATCGTCCAAACATATTTATGTGAGCCCCGATATTAATACGTAATGCTAACGTAATGCTGCGATATTAATAATAAATCTGCTGTTAATATGTGATTTATTAATTTTATAATAGCCATGCTACTTCTTACCTCAAATATATGGTAGACTTTTCCCCCTTTAAAATGATATCTAAATAATTACAAGATAAAAAGAACTTTTTATATACAACGTTTTTAAATTTTCTGTTGAATCATATACACTTGACTTGACTAGCTTAAACGATCAAAAAAATTTGTACTTGATAGAAATAATACTGAGATGTCATTTTGACGTTCCATATTGATTTCCATAGTAACGCACGTATATATTAATAATTTAGTTGCTAGGACCCCAGACCCCTAGCAACCATTAATAGTGAATTGGATTACGGATTTCTTCCGAAATAACTTTTCATACAAAACAGAATTAACTGAAAATGAATTCAATTCTACTGAAAGTTGGCTAAAAGTATTAAAAATGCATTGGCATCGTGTTCTGATATATTCTAAAAGTTTCAAAATGTCTAGCTAGTCGGGAAGCTAGTTAAAAATCGATTGCAAGATTTGTACCGGATAAACAACCACCGGACAAATAAGAATACGACCTAATAAAAACGTTGTAAAATCACACAGATTACGATATAAAAGAAAACCACGTGTAATATAAATTCGCTTACAGAATGGATATTCAAAAAATACGCCTACAGCAACAAAATGTCGAATAATATGGCCAATAGGTTTCCGTTTAATGTTCATTTTGTATGTAATTTAATATTAAGATACTCTCAATAATGTATGCGCCATATTTATGTATACATTTTTAAAGAAAAGGGGAAGCCCATAAAAGAAATTTTTCTTGTAGGCTTTAACGACTGTCGCTTTATTCTTTATCGAGGACTTAAATTCTATTGATACTACCGAACTAAGCCCGTCAAAAAGATTTTATTTTTACCTAATATTTAATAATCATTTAGGTACATTCGTCTCGGATATTTTTTGTGCGTTTCACTTTTCATTTTTAAAACAGAATTAGTCAAGTGTAAGTAGTCGTGGAAACCAAAAGTTCAATGAGATTTGTTTCTTATTTAACACCAGGATTAAAAATAATTTCATGTACTTTGTTGAACATGGTACGATTTATCCAAGATACTTATAATAGGATACCAGCAATTATTATTTGGCCGAAGTACAATTGGAGACAGGATTGAATTTTTCAGGATCACTTAAAAAGGCACACTGATTACTAACATTGATATAAATAATTTAATTCAAATAAATCTTTTAAATATTTGTAGGTATTGAATTGTTCTTCTATTATTTATTTATATTTTAAGGGGGGACGGTACATGTTCAAACACGCGCGTTAACATGATCTTACTCCCTACTTCATTTATCGTTTGTCAATTTAAGGCTACGGCCGTATGTTGTAGCTTAGCCACTGGGAAATGCCTATAGAAATGGCGTATTTCAAAAGAATACTACCTTATTCTTAGGTCAATAATTTTTATAAAGCAAATATTATTCGTAGAATGTATAACACGTTTGAATGGTCAAAGACATAGCTTATAATCAGTATCTTTAAAATTATCTTTAAATGTGTAAATCTTGCCCATTTTTTGAATAATAAAATGCCTAATTCTTGTCAAATTTGCGATCACAGAGATTATCAATATATTTTTTTATTGTAAATATTTCACTATAATAATGTCGACATAAATTTTAGTAATGGTTTTATAAATGCTTTTAAAAATTAATAAATATAAAAAACCTTAACACCACTTCACATGGACGTACTGAAATATGACTATATTCTAAAACATTAGAGCGAGAGGTTTAAAAGAATACTATTTTATGTAATAAAAATACTTTATGCAGTCATCAAATGTTTAAAATAAATATAAAGGATATTAAGGCTTCAAAATTATGTTAATAGATTATCTACAACTTTTAAGGAATGTCCAGGATCATGCTTTGAAAATAGAACAGAAGCTCCATTTTGACGTACGCTGAGCATGTAACCTTATGTATAAGTAGAATCAAAAAAAATGTAAAATTTAGTTTTTTTGGAGGTAAATATAATACTTTTCAAGATATTTAGAAGATAGAGGGCTATTTGATATTTTTTATGTCTCAAACACCTCATACCTACCAACCTGGTCATTATTTTGATAATTTTAAATGAAAATATATTTTACAAAACAAATAATTCTTAAAAAATATATATCGGACTGTATATGACTAACATCATAAAATGATAGCCACATCTATTATTAAATTATTTCAACTTTAAAAACAATTAAAATATGATAATTTTTTTTATTCTCACCATGTCCTGCATCCTGTAACAGCGGCGCCAAATTGGCGTTATTAAAAAATACGTTAGCTCAGCCCTGTAATAATTACTTGTCAATGCCCAATTAATAGGTACGTAAATTATCATTTTATTTAAGGGGGGACATGCTCGTCGAAGGTCAAAATTGAGTTTTTATTGTATTTTCAAACCATGATCCTGGACACTCCTTAAACGTTGTAGATAATCTATTTATATAATTTTGAAGCCTTATTATCCTTTATAGTTATTTTAAACATTTGATGACTGCATGAAGTATTTTTGTTACATAAAATAGTATTCTTTTAAACCTCTCGCTCTAATGTTTTAGAATATAGTCATATTTCGGTACAGAACTGTGCAGTGGTGTTAAGATTTTTTACATTTATTAATTTTTAAACGCATTTATAAAACCATTAGTATAATTTATTACGAGATAATTTTTGTAAAATATTCACGATAAAAAATTATTTTGATAATCTCTGTGATCCCAAATTTGACAAGAATTAGGCATTTTATTATTCAAAAAATCGGCAAGATTAACACATTTGAAGATGATTTTAAAGATATTTATTATAAGCTATGTCTTTGACCATTCAAGTGTGATAAAAATCTTATGAATAATGATTGCTTTATAATAATTATTGACCTAAGAATAAGGTAGTGTTTTTTTGAAATACGCCATTTCTTTTGTCATTCCCTAGTGGTTAAGCTACAACATACGGCCGTAGCCATAAAATGACAAACTATAAT
Organism: Rhyacophila brunnea; assembly: GCF_057557595.1. Taxonomy (NCBI): domain Eukaryota; kingdom Metazoa; phylum Arthropoda; class Insecta; order Trichoptera; family Rhyacophilidae; genus Rhyacophila; species Rhyacophila brunnea. The sequence continues at coordinate 45,591,438 of NW_028232859.1, forward strand.
TAAAGTAGGGAGTAAAATTATGTTAACGCGCGTGTTTGAACATGTACCTAACCGAATTTTTTTTTATTTTTTTTTAAACGGTACATGTTCAAACACGCGCGTCAATATCATTTTACTCTTTACTTCAATTATAGTTTGTAAATTTATGGCTACGGCCGTATGTTGTAGCTTAACCACTAGGGAATGACAAAAGAAATGGCGTATTTCAAAAAAACACTACCTTATTCTTAGGTCAATAATTATTATAAAGCAATCATTATTCATAATATGTTTATCACACTTGAATGGTCAAAGACATAGCTTATAATAAATATCTTTAGAATCATCTTGAAATGTGTTAATCTTGCCGATTTTTTGAATAATAAAATGCCTAATTCTTGACAAATTTGGGATCACAGAGATTATCAATATAATTTTTTATCGTGAATATTTTACAAAAATTATCTCGTAATAAATTATGCTAATGGTTTTATAAATGCGTTTAAAAATTAATAAATGTAAAAAATCTTAACACCACTGCACAGTTATGTACCGAAATATGACTATATTCTAAAACATTAGAGCGAGAGGTTTAAAAGAATACTATTTTATGTAACAAAAATACTTCATGCAGTCATCAAATGTTTAAAATAACTATAAAGGATAATAAGGCTTCAAAAGTATATAAATAGATCATCTACAACGTTTAAGGAGTGTCCAGGATCATGGTTTGAATATACAATAAAAACTCAATTTTGACCTTCGACGAGCATGTCCCCCCTTAACAAAAAAAACAAGGCATATGGGTCCTCACTTTTGAGGTTATCTTGTTTTTATGTAAAATTGTCTTTATTCTGGATTTAAAATACATCATGTAACATTGAGCGAGTCACTGGATTCGTATCCTCAACCGTAGTTTTGGAGGCAGATAATATGGCACTACTCTAATCTGGATTTCCGCCTAAAAAGTCGTGGGTCTCGGGATGGAATCTCGGGCCTGGAAAATTCACATGCTATTTTTCAACGACTTAATACGTTGAGCATATTATGGCTGACAGTCATTTCTAGTAAAAAAAACTGTTAAGAAACCTCTTCGTGAGGCTGCCATCAGCAAAATTACTATATTATTAATTTATATGCAAGTTGTTCTGTTATCATTTACATATATATTAATTAAGTTAACAATGAATTGTTCTTATTACTAACCAACGCCCGGAATACTGCAAATTTTAGTTATAACGTACTTGCACTTGCTAATTTCTTTTCTTTTATTATAAACGAATGACACTGGTTGAGCTTTTTGAGTGGACTGTAACTATTATGTGGGAAAATGAGCAGGTCGGCTCTAGGGGTGGGGGCGATGGAACAGAATGCCAGACACTGACCTTTGTGATGATGTATGATGGCTCCATGGTCTGGTTTCAACTTTCGCTCGCGCGGTATTGTTGTTTTGGGTCACCTGGTTCGTACACTCACGCACTTTGTGACACAGTTTTATGGAGTATATGTGAGGGTGTATGAATGATGATGATAGATTCTGAATGAGTCTGTATCTATTGAGTTAATCACTTTAGCGACGAAAAGCTATTAGAAGCCCGCTCACGCCCGCTATCGAGATGCAACTGAATGTTCTTTGTAACACCGTCTCTCGTGACCCGTAATTGCTTATTGATTATCTGGTGACAATAACACTGGGGATTAGGAGGTGGGTGAGGCGATAAGGAGTGGAATGGGAATATAAATCGCCCAACCAGACACCATTACTTTTAATTTAAATTTCGATATTAAAACCTATATAACGTGTGTATTTATTTGGAGAATAAATAGGTCACCGAGTCAATAATTGTATTGATCGCCATCATATATATACCTACAAGCTTTTCTTTCGAAGGAAAATGAACTGTAACAGTTTTCTTTATTTATGTTCGTAAGTGCGACAGGAAATCCTTGTTATCTTCTCCACTTATGCTGCATGATTGTGAGAGTAAATTCAGGTGATGTTGTTATATTTTATTCAAGTACCTATTGGAAATTCACAAGGAAAACATACGCGAACATCTTTGACAAAAATAATAATAACAGTGTCAACATTCAGCAAAAAAAAAAAAACTGAAAATATGAAGCATATTGTCAGTAATACAATAAAGACAATGCGCGACAAAATTCTTAAGGGGGGACATGCTCAGCGTAGGTCAAAATGGAGATTTTATTGCATTTTCAAAGCATGATCCTGGACATTCCTTAAACGTTGTAGATAATCTATTTATATAATTTTGAAGCCTTGTTATCCTTTATATTTATTTTAAACATTTGATGACTGCATAAAATATTTTTATTACATAAAATAGTATTCTTCTAAACCTCTCGATCTAATGTTTTAGAATATAGTCATATTTTAGTACCTACATGCAAGTTATTTTCGTACAAACTTTGTAAAATCAGAAAATCATTTTGTTAATGAAATATTTCGATTTCTACGATTTTCATAGTAAAACCAAACAGGGCTTTACATAGCAAAATAAATTTCCACATATTTTGTTTATTAGAATAAAAAAAATAGTATCAATTTTCCGTGTCGTCGCAATCATGCAGTTCGCCGTATCATACTTCACCGCGAAATGTTGTATCGAAACTTTAATATATTGTCGTATATTAAAGACCGTCCAACCTCTGGGTCGTATAATACTGACATAAAATTGATGTCTAAATAAAACACGGTTCTTCTTGGCTTACAGAAAATCAGCGGCAAACAAATTTTGAAAATAGCCGATATAATACCTACTGGATTATTTGTTAGGTCAGGTTAGGTTTTCAATCTTGAATTCATGAATTTTGCCAAAATCGGCAATGAAAATACCGTATACTATACTGTCATCTCTTTCCGATAAGAAAGGTCACGGCGAACTGTGCTTCGGTGAAATGTAATACGTACAATTTACATGTAACTCTCAATTTTCATGTCCACATCGTCGGATTTTTAATAATAATAATTAGTTCGTAATTATTCGGCATTCAATAATATGAAAATTCGTGAGTTTCTCTAATTAAGAGGTACATTGAAGGATCGACGTTGAGAGTCATCAAACAAACTTAAAATCAAATCTCTTACTGTCCGATAATTTCATATACATAATCGACAAAACAACTTGTTAGATTATTGATATAACTCACTATTATGTCATTTAAAACATACATATATACAAATTACAAAATTTTTGTTGGTTTTGACACTTTAGTATTATGTCAAATGCTCGTAATAAAAAATATTTCTTCAATGTGAGTCTTAAACGTTAAATGTAGTATATTGTGTGTGATTCGAAAATAGTTCTAGTTTTAATTCATAGTGATACATCTCAGTCTCGGCACTTCGAAAGTCTTTGAGCTAAACAAAATACGAACCGCGGTACAATGGATGCTCGAATGACTGGAAAAGAATGTCAGTCTCTTTTACATTAAATACAAAAAAAACTTTAAGCCCGCTATATATATATTTATAATTTATATTATAATTTAGGGAAAAAGCACGTCAATATACGTACCATTTTATAAACAATACGTTACAGTAGGCATGTTGAAGCATATTACACTAAATTTCACTATTTTATCAGGCTAAAATCTAAATTGCACTGTCCCTGCGCCAATGTGTCTTCATTTTGTGATAATAGGCGTCACCGTTTATTTGTATTAATTATGATTCTAATTCTTCTTCTTCGATGGCGCTACAGCTCAAGTCGAGCCCTGGCCTCCTCTACCGCCGTCCTCCAGCCGGAACGGTCCTCCGCACGTCTTTTCCAGTTCCTTATTTTTAGCTGGTTGGCATGATTCTAATTACCTGCTGGATAATAAGTTTAATAATGTTTCATATTGTTGTAAATTAATAGTGGCGCCTTTGAATAAAAGCTAAAATTATTTTATAAATAAGCATACCGCAGAGAACTGCAAATTTTAAAATAAAGTTTCATAGATACAAAATTACCTATGTATAATAAGTAGGCTTAGGATTCTTAGGTATTTAAATATTTTTTTTTGAGCGGCCTCACAACAAAACATCAAAATTATCTAAGTATCTGTTTCAGACAATTTTGAAACATTTAAGCCCTATTTGTTAGCACCTATTTTTATTATTTTTGTGTAATTACATATTATTTTTACATATTCTTGGTTTAAGCACATATTTTTACATAAACACAAAATTTCAAGCTTCCTGAACCAATTGGAATAAAAATAATAACAAAATTAAATAGTGTTTTAAATAAAAATACTGCACTTCAAACGCTGCACAATATTAAAGCAGTTTTGGAAAATCCATGTTTCCATACCTCAGATGTTTCAATTGTTTCTACTTCAGAAATAGTTTCATTTACATACGCAATAATAACATCTGTAGAAGCGGAAAGAAGTTTATCTATGTATAAAAATTTGCTCAGATCAAATCGTCAAAGATTCACTTTCGAAAATTTGAAGCATTATTTTATTATTTATTGTAATAAAGCGTTTTCTGTGTGTGAATAAATAATAAAGTAAACTGTTGAAATATATATTATTTATTCTAATAGGTACTTATTTATTTAAATGTTTAGCACCTATGTTTATTCTTTAGCACATAATTATGAAATTTTAATAACCTATTTTCCAATTATATCCGCATATTTTAGGTACCTATTATTCATTTTTAGCACCTAAAAATCCTAAGCCTAATAATAAGTATAGTGTGATACAAAAATGCAACACCATTAACAAGTAATTGCTTAGTAACGTACTCCCTGGAGTGTGTACTATAACATTAAGTTAATGTTAAATTGTAAACATGTAAACATTCAACCGCCTGATATTATTAACATTGTCAGAAGTTAATTTACTTGGTAATGTTAAACTTAGTTAGTTGCACAGCGAGATCCATATTATTATTTACGTTTAACGCGTGTAATTAAGACGTTCATATACAAGCAAGACCTACTGTGTCTGTTGGCTGATTTATATGCCAGAATCTTGAAAGTTCTCAGTTGAGTTTACTGTGTCCCCAGGCGACCCTTAAAATGAGACCTTGCTAATGGCGTTTCGCACGAGTTCTCGGAAATAAACGTGTTGTGTTATCAATATTTAATTAATTGGGCTGTATATTATGAAAAGCGCTTAGATTTAAATAATATGTCGGATGTTACCTTGAAACGGAACTACGCATGTCTAAAAAAATAAACAATATACATACGTAATTTCTAATTCCTATTATACGGGGATGCTTTGAAAGTCAATAAGTGTTGACGCTGGTTCAGAAACTTTACCGGTGGTGATTTAGACTTATCTTGTAGTGTTTAAAGTGGATGTCTTCTGCAGTGCAAAGATACCTTAATGAAATCGGAATGATATATGGTGAAGTCATTATTAACCTTGTCATAGTGCAGCAAAAACAACTGAAGAAGAAATAACGTCTTACTGCGTCCGCGATGTTCTATGATAGATCTATGGAACATTACGTCAAAAATAAGCTGATGTTATGAACCGTTGATATGCAAGTTCACCTCGAATCATTGTTTCATAACAACCAGCACATTTTTATATGAGAAGAATTGAATATATACTTACCTACTTATAAAATTGGAAAATGTCATTGTTAATGATAGCCAATATGACGTAATCGAGTAGATCATAATTTACTATTTATTACTTTGGACGCTAAACACGCACCTGGCGCGTAATGACCAGGCGGCCGATCGATGTAATTAACGCGCATTTTAAAGGTGGTAATTAAAAAAATCATTATCTAGTCAGCAGCGAATGAGCCATGAAAATATGTTTTTAACTACACATCTGTGTGTCTATTCTATACAAAAGGCAGCTATCGACGGTAGTTTATCATATTTATGTACTGAGTATTATAATTGTTACAATAAGTCATCCGTATAAACTGTCAAAATTGTCTATTTCGCTCTAAAAGTTAACACAGCCAAGAGAGGGGCTGTTAAAATATACCACTTTTTAACAGTTTACACGGTTAATTTATTGTAACAATTAACCTCCTCAATACATAATAATGATAAACTACCGTCGATAGCCGCCGATAGCAGCCTTGTGTATAGAATATACCCACTGAAGTGTATTAAGATTTAAGTTTACTGTGTGGGTAAATGTATGAATGTGTAGTAGGGCCGAAAGAGGATGAATGTTTACTCTAGAGATGTTCCAATTTATTTTAGACAGTAATTATTGTAGACAGTCAATTTGGTTAGAGATTTAAAAAAAAATAATTTCAGTTACATTTTAGTATCGTACGCAAATAGGAGGGTGATTGTATCTGAACTCAGTCCTGAACAAAATTTAATCATATGTGGGTGTGAGAAAGCATGTGGTAAACGCCTAATCCTGCAATATTTCAGTAAAATAGGATGTATTTGAATGTTTAAGATACATACAGGGTTGTGAAGTCACTAAATCGGTGTTTGGCATAAGAAATTCTTACTCGTATATTATGTGATATAAAAAATAGTGCAGTACATGTTGCTGGAACATTATTTACTTTCCATTGTTACAAATTATAAAATATTGTTAACTGTCGTGTACCTAAATATAAAAATTATTGAAGACTGATAATTAAATTCAACATTTTAAGAAAGTTATCTACTCAAAAATTATTCAATTACATGTATCTATAATTAGACAACATAAGCATGGCGTTTTTTAAGTTCGGATGGGTTCGCAAGTTTTCGGTCAGTTACGAAAACGGCAGCCCGTATTACACGTAGCAAATCGTTAAAATTACTTTTAATATGTATTATTAAATTTAGAACAATATAAATCGCGCATTAGTTACTATGGCATCTCATCTGATTCACTGTTCTGTTCTAAAAATAATAATCTTTGCTGTCACCTGACTCCGCACCAATGTTTATTATCAAGTTGTTCATTGTATGTGTATTCCTAAAGCACTTGTCTTATAAGAATTTTTATATTGTGCTCACACCATTTTTTTCATTTATTCGTAGTGTAATTAAGGAATAACCGATGAAAAATTTTATGTTACGAATGGTGCTAATAGGTACGCCAGTTGCTTCGTTTGCCGATTTAACAATATTATATTTCAAATTGTTCAGTTTTTCATCACTTTTAAATATTCGGTCACATTAAACACAATAATTTCTTGTGCTTGTCTTTGTAAAGATTTTTGTAATACTTCGATCGATATGGGGTATTTATTGTAAAACTGTAGATACTATAATATATACTATTGTATCGTGTAAAACAGACTTTTCACACGTAGACGAAGCGTTTACACTCCTACTATATGCGCACGAAAGTAAGTGTGCTTCTGCGCAGGTCCGAGCTGAAGTTTGTTAGCCATAGATCAAAAGATTAGTAATAATCAAATCTAATTTGAGTTATACGGGATTTAATAAATATCAGCTGTTATAATTAAATTTGTTGGGACGCATAGCTGTAGGAATGTATATTGTTGTTTAGCTTAGACTATCCTATTGAGGCGGACGATACCGACCGTAATCATTTTGAAGTTATGTGCGATAAATACCTCTGAGATTTGAACGCTTTTCTTTATCTACGTGGAAAAGTCCGATGTTTGAAATGTCTAATATAATTTGTAATACCGTATAGGCCAACAAGTCAAGTTGGTCGCAGTTTAATTTTGGTCGTCCTTTGTGACTGAATTTGAATGTTTAATGAAGAAGTAGATTGCTCGGCCATGATCAAAAATTTAAATTCGAAAGTGAAATTTTCCTCCCCTAAAAATATTTTTTTCATAAGGTAGGTACGTGTCCTCTTTGCCAAGTATTAATTGAGCTCTTGAACTTTGTACCTGCCGTAATTAATAAGTATTTTTTAAGTGAAACTTTTTTATCCACTATAGGTACTTTAGGTACCTATAGCGAAATCGTGAGTAGAGTGAATCTGGGCTGCTGTGTAAATAAAACAGCGCCACAGTTGAAAAACGAAAAAAGCCTCCAGGTGAGTTTGCACCACCAAGGTTTCTTCGACTGAGCTTTATTACTTATATCGTTGTTTTTATTTAATAAAACGCAATTTTTTTGTAGTACTTATTCCACTTTTAATCAATAGATTAGGACCGGTTTCGTCCGCCTCAGTGGGACATTTGACAGTTGAAAATACTAAGTACTAAGTACTACAAAAAGTTTGTGTTTTATTAAATAAAAACAACAATACAATGCAGTTCCACCATGAATTGACAGTTAACAAAATAAAAGAAAAAAAAACTTTATTATATCACTAGTATTAGATTGGGGAAAGTACTTCTTTATATATTTATTTTTTTAATAATCGAGTACCTATGTTGAAAGTTAAGTGGTGTTAAATTAAGGAATGTGGATTCCGTGGAGATTACATTTTTTTGCATTTTATTTGCATGTATTTGTTTCAGATGGCCTTGTAAAAATATTGAAATATATTTGGTGACGAATGAAATATTGAAAATGTCTGCAGATGTCACCACTTACCGGTTGACACCTTTATTATATAATTTAATCCTCTGGACCTAAATTAATAAGTAGAGGTTCCCTGTGGTTTTCAAAAACTCCATTAAGTGTATCTAACAAAAATAGTTGGAAATCACTATTATAATGGTAAGAATTATACGAAATATATTTAATTTTTCGTTATAATGAAATGCCACCAATGTTGTGATTGCCGAAAAGCTTGACACATACATTTTGAAGGATTGACCCGGGCACGCAGGTCATTTAGAACTCTGTTGCTTGCTCGCTATGTTCACTACTCATTTTAATAATTCGCTAATCAGTAAACATCTATATATATATATATTATGTAGGTGATTTGGGGTCAATCGATATCGGAAAAGCATACGTATTCTGAATTATACTGGTGAATACAGAACTGAATATAAATATCACTGTCTCACATATTGTCGTCGAGTTGTTAAAACCTTCGATGTGACAATTTTGTTATCGTTACCAATAAATATAAAATATAATTAATAATTATATAAACCGCCAATGTCACTACTTGTCTTATTTTAATAAAACTTTAATACCTCTAATGTACGTAGTCAAATCGACTACAATAACCCCCCACTACCTGTTATTTACGTAAAGCAAGTAATTTATAGTGAATATGCTTTCAGATCAGTTTTGTGTCTCTGTAAAATTCAATTTTTGTCACATCGAAGGTTTTACTGCTCCACGACAATGTATAATATTTTTTGACACTAACGCAAGTAGTAAAAAAAAAGTTCTGGTCTATGACGATTAGTTGTTTGCGATGGGTTTATCATTCCGTGTGCGAAAGAAAACGCGGGATAAATCTTAAATTACTATATTTCAGCGTATCCAAAATAAGATTGCGTTTTGGATGAAGTTGTGTGTGAATTTCTTTTTTTGTTTTTAGTTTCAATTTTAATTTACTGATTTACGACCCATCATCATCATCATCAGGGGCGCGACAACCCGGTGTGGGTCCTGGCTTCCTCCAACAGCTCCCTCCACATGTCCCTATCCAGTGTGGCCGCTTTCCAATTCGGTACCCCCAGAATACGGCAGTCGCTGGCAGCTCCATCCAACCAGCGAATCTTTGGCCTGCCTCTTCTTCTACGCCCTATTGGATTGCTGGACATCACTCTCTTTGCCGGTTTATTGTCATTCATACGGTGCACATGACCTAGCCATCTCAGTCTCCCAATCTTAATTAATTGAACTGCGCTGCAATCTTCGTACAGCCCGTAGAGCTCAGCATTATATCTTCTCCTCCAATTGGCGCCATCGCTGGGCCTTATGTTATAACTTGTGACATGACGTAATTGTGACCTAACCTCAATACACGCATCGATGCGAGCCGCCCAAGCACACGGCTCACCATAGATATTATCATGCTGAAACACCTATTTGTGTATGGGGACAATGAATAACGCCAGTATTTGAGTAGCGTTAATTTCTCGAATGCTATTATAACTCCGGTAGTACGTCACAATGATGTCATATGACGTCATGTCGACCGGGCGACTTCAACTCGCAAGTTACAACATAAGGCCCCTGATCGGTCCATATATACGGCGGAGAATTTTTATTTCAAATATGTTCAGTGCTCGTTCATTTCGCAGAGTTAATGTCCAGGTTTCCGATGCGTAGGTGAGCACTGGCTTTACAAGTGTCTTGTAAAGAGTGCTTTTAGTTCGGCGAGATAGTATGCGGGACTTAAAATATTTAATAGGCCAAAGTAGCATTGGCATGGTGATTTGCCTTTTTTACTATTTACTCGTGCCTTTTCGACTTTTACGGTAAATTATCATATTCGATCTCAATCGGAACAAATGGGTCTATTATAGAGTAAAGGTTTTAATAATTTTTTTTTTCGAGGAATAGGTTGTTAGTTATTTGCTCAACCTATTGCACAGGATCAATAAAATTACACAACACAACATGCATTTTTGACCAGCCATGAGCGTGTTTATACAAAGACGAATATCTCTATATATATAAAAATCTCGTGTCACGATGTTTGTGGTCGAACTCCTCCGAAATGGTTCGACCGATTTTTATGAATTTTTTTATGTATATTTGTTAGGTATGAGAATAGGTCAACAAGTATATTTCATACTGCTAGGTGATTAGGGTATCTCTATCCAGAAAATTTTTCTTTTATTTTTTTGACAATTTTTTTTTTGTATTTTTTTTATTATTTGGCATAAAAAAACACCTATAACCTCAAATTTTCATTTTCCTACCCCCATCCTCCCATTTTTTAATCGCGATTTTATTATTTTTGTATGAACAAATTTAACCGTCGTTCGTATTTCAAACAGAACGAAATTATTTATGTGGTTGAATGACAGATGGCACTACGTCCGAGAAGAATTCAAGAGAAGCGTCGCATCATTTTGACATTTCATTCGGCAAATCACAACGCAGTGCGTGCAAAATTTTGTACGATTTATTTTAATTTATCTATTTTTATGTGCGTGTATTACAGTGCACAATGCCAGCAAGACGCAAGAGGGGCCATTTAGGCCGTCGAACGAATAAAGCAACAAACATGCAAAATAGTAGAGTAGAAAGAACAGAAGAACAAATCCAACAAGATAACAAAAACGTGCGTGTAAGCATGTCGCAATTGCGTGCATCTCAATCACAAGAGGCACGAGCTGAACGAAATCAACAACGACAATTGGAACGGAGCCAAGCGCGCCGGTTCGTAGTTAACACACGCAGAGAAAATGACCGACAACGCCAACAAGTACATCGAACATTTACACCCGCTTCGTTCCTTCGTCTCGCATTCGAGTACGAGCCAGATATTGAATATTCCGCTCATCCGAAAGTGCTGATTGGTGCTATGGACAAAGAATGTCCCCATTGTCATGCGCTCAAATTCAAACATGAGTCAGCCGGGATGTGTTGCGCATCAGGAAAAGTGCAACTACCAGAAATTGAGATACCACCAGAACCATTGAACAGCTTGCTCATTGGCACGGTTCCAGATTCAAACCTGTTCCTGAAGTCCATTCGCACATTCAATTCATGCTTCCAAATAACTTCGTCCGGAGCAACAGAAATAGTTCACAATACTGCGGCAAATGGTCAACAATTCCATTCTACGTTCAAAATCAAAGGTCAAGTATACCACAAAGTAGGCTCATTGCTGCTAATGCCAAACGAACCATATACATTTTTACAAATCTACTTTATGGGCGCGGCGGTGAGGACATCAATCATGTGGATGCACGTTGCGGCTACAATAGCCTCAATTCGCCTAATGCCATGCGCATCGTCGGCAAACTGGACGCCCTGTTGAATGAGCACAATGAATTATTGAAATTCTTCAAAGCACACATGCACGAATTGCAAAGTGACAATCACGCTATTGTCATCAATCCTGATAAAACACCAGCCGGAGAGCACGTACGTCGATTCAATGCGACTGTTGTTGACGACATTGCTGGAATCATGGTTGGCGACCGCACATCGACGCGAGAAATCGTGATTCGAAGAAGAAACAATAATCTGGAGTTTATCGCTGACACACACCGTTCATACGACGCTCTCCAATATCCGCTAATTTTCTGGAAGGGACAAGACGGATATTGCATAAACATTAAACAACGAGATCCTGTCACAGGTAATTCATTCATTATGAACATCATTACTCATTTTGAATTGAGAAAATGAATGGTTGATGTTTTTTTGTTTTTATCGGCGGTCATCGTCTACAGTGCTCTATTCCTCTTTCTGTCATAGATCCCATCCTCACACACTTACGATACATTCGTTACTTTTTATTTAACAACCAAAATATTCACTAGAAATAATTTATATGGCAGAACAACGTTTGCCTGGTCAGCTAGTAACATATAATAATTGTTATTTATCAGGCTCGTATAGTTTGCGTAACCAGTATTATACCCCGTTTACATATGCATGGATTTACTGCTGGCAGTACGTATTGTCGCGGCCATTACAAGAAAATGTATATGTAAACATGTTGCAAGATTGCATGCATGAATCAAAAAAGTTCGGAAGCTTCTGAATTTTCATGCGACAGTTGGGATTTTTTCGATCTGCGCTTGCGCAGTAGAATGCTAGTGGTGAACCTGCCGGCAAAAAAACGAACTACACCGCGGAGAGACTCATTTTGAGATTAATCGATTTTTACAATCTGTCAAATAGTACCATTACATGACAACATCGCGTCTCGCTTACTTTTGAAGAATGAGATTGGAGAGACAGTCAGCACTTTTACGTGTAAACAGTTATTATTACGAAAGAAAATACACACTCTTGCTGCCAGTAAATCCATACTTGTGTACAGGCGATATTATTTATAAATAAATGTATCTCAATTAAATTGTGCTTTAGTATATAGAATTCATTAAAATCACCATTCGGTTTGAATGCTTTTCTGCTATTTGTGAATCGGCCTAATGGTTTCCGCCCATTTTCTTTCGTACAAGCACTGTCAAACGAAATTATAGGAAAGGCTTTGTAGGACATACTTATGGCTTAAAAACGTTCACTGTATTATTATCATTAAGACGTGTATTTGTGGGATGTATCTGCAGGAGTTTTTCAAAAGAAGCAATCAATTCGAGCAGTACATAGAAAAATAAAAGTGTGAGTTATCCACAAACAAAAATCCAATTTGATTCCTTTCACTACGCAATTCAACTCTCATCATTTTCTACGTAAGCACCAAAACTGCGTTGAATTATGGAGAGGCGCTCATGATTAAATGTTTATAAATTGAACGGAAAGCGCGTAGAGGCGGAACGTATGTATTTAAGTAGGTAGTATAAAGGGAACTACTACCTGAAGATTGACAATTAGAATTAATTGTTTAAATATTATCTTAGTCACTAATCTCAGACGTGAATGAGTAAATAGTAGTATTAGTTGTAAAGCTGTCGCTTTCTACGTGATTGAAGATAATAGTGTGATTATTAATAATTTATCTTGATATTATGTGTAGAATTGCTTCTCAAATATTCACAAGATATTTATTATTCTATTAAATGGGGACATATAAACGTAGAAACGTAGAATTTTATTTTTCAAACTTAATAGATTATAATATAAGGTGCCAAAAGTTGTTAAGTCGATAATTTAAGTATTTAGAGTACGGATTATGTGTCTATACATAAATATGTAAGTATGCTAGAAAAAAAATCAAGGTCATACGATATATTAAAGGTAAAACATGGACTTAAAGCACAAATAAATTAGCATTATGCCTGATTTTAGAGGGCATGTCAAACTTAAAATTGGACATAGTTATGCAGAAAGTAGCCAGTCAACAAAAAATAAAAAAAATGAGATATTATATTGATCAGATGCGAGAAGGTTTTCTCTACGTTCTGCTGAAAATAGCCAAACTGCAAAAAAAATATTCTTGAAATAAAATACTATTTACAATTTTACATTTTGCATTTTACGTACATTTTTAATCATCATGTTGTTGCTAAAGTGCCACTATCTCAGCTCGACATTATTGTGGACTGGCTACATTCTGCATAACTACGTTCAATTGCAATTACACTATAACATGATTTCGAGACTTACCAACTTTTGGCAGTAACCCCACGATATTATGGAATATTATTAGTAAAATGATCTACTTATCAGAATACTGGAAGCTCTCGTGATGTGGCTGTATTTAGAATATAATATAACACCCAGTGATAAAAAGCTAGTTTTAAAATAGAGTTTTGTTAATTCTACGATATTTAAGTTATTTATGTTGACAAATGTTTCGAGCTACGAAAATGTATTCTGTAAAGACCATTCTGAAGATGGTTCGTAGCCCGAAACAGCTGACAACATAAATCACTAAAATATCGTATACTTATGACGTAGAAAGATGTTGAATTATAAAAGTATAATAATATTTTTTATTTTATTATATTTCAAAATAATTACCGATTATGTTATATGCTAAGAAATTAAAAATTGTGATTCGCAATTTTTGACATAGTCGGTCCTCGTAGTTCAGTGTGTAAGGCACTGGCTTCCCATCCGGGGGCTTCGGCTTCGATTGCCGATGAGGTCACATTAGATTTACGTAATTTTCTCAAAGTTTGGATTTTTCTGTGATACTTTTACTGCACTAACTACTACTGCCATTGGGCGTTATAGTCTATTGTAGTATTTAAAAATATACAATAATAATATAATACATTCATTTTGTTTTGGTTTTTCCTGTACCTTCGACTGATTAAATCCGCCCCCCTGATTAGGATTTCCTGGACAAATAACATGATCGATGATGAGACTAGCCAGCCGATAAGCCAAGCGAATGTAGGTATAATGTAGATGTACATATACTATCAAATCGCAAAAAACTGAATACTTCGGTCATATTTTCCGGAATAAGAAATAAGAGTTAGGTACTCTACAGTCTACATTGTAATATAGGGCAAGGTACATATACAGGATAGGTGTGTGTACAAATATATATTTTAGGTTACGTTCGGTACTTCCGTAAGTGCCTTAATATACAATGGTTTGGTGAAATGCTATGGCGTAGCATTCTTTATTGGACACACAAAAGCTCACAGCCCGGATCGTAACGGTTATGGGTTTAAGTCCCATATACCTAATACAAATATTTTTTTGTATGTCTCTGTGGTATTAGAAACTATGTATTAATAAGTATTTTTAATTATTAACTTTTATTATTCGTTGAATAAAACAAGTAATTAATTAAAAATTATTAGCAAGTTCAAGGAAGCTTAAATACACACTTAAATATCTTGGAGTAATTCGTGAGGTCGGTTAGTAATCAAAGTAATACCTACTTTGATTTAAAATACAAAAGCCGATAGCCAATATTAGCTCAATTTAGAAAGCGCTTCAGTGATCATTATAAGAGCTATTAGTTAGAATTTGTCGTAATAAGTATGATACCTTTATCATAGTGGTCTATGTGTGTGGGCGCAATACCCGAGATACCGTTCGATTCTTACTTTTTTCAAAAAGATTTTTTCTATTGGTTATAATATATTTGCTCAGGGGTATTTTCAAAAATTATGTATATTAATAAGTAAGTTATTATATAAATCTGTGTATATATGTTGTTAAAATACAAGTACAGGTTGCTTACACAATGACAGTTTCCGGTCTAACTTTGAAGCTTAAGATAGCGTTCGCCCATAAAAATCCGAGTGGTGCCTACCCATAAAACCGATGGTCTTTTTATGGGAAACAAATATACCGAATACCTACATATTAAACCGACTGTAAAATATGTTACTCTACTCTTGGAAGTTGGTACGATCGGAGTGGCCATAAAACTCCCCTAGATCCAGTGATACGTATTGCTATAATGTAAATTTATACAATGCGAAATAAAATGTGTTAAATCGAGTAAATGATCGTACAATCTTACATTGTTAATAGAAAAACAGCTCTTAGCAGTTCTTTTTGTTGTCTAAATTGAAATGTCGACGTTGCGAAATCCAATTGGAATTTTAGTTATTGGGATTTATTTGGAATTCCTAAGTCAGTAGAGCGCATTATTTTTTGACCAATGGGCGTATATCAATAGAAAATATCTAAATTTCACACGCAGGAATGTTAGATTTTAAACTGAATATTTTAGAAATAGTTCTCACTGAGTTTTATTGTCAGATTAAATTATTTTGAACTTACTTTTAATAGATGGAATAGTTTTGAATGATTCTATGTTACATGATGCCTGATCTGGATAGATTGACAAGTTGGCACAGTCATAGACGACGGTCTCGACATCCAGACGCAGGATACTTTCCCTCGCTTTGTAGAATGGCGAAATATCACTGCAAAACAATGTTACTTTTATAAAACGTAATAATGTAATAACGATAGCAACTCTCTCTATGATTATGGTTATATTCGTTGTAGCTAAGACGTTAAGAATTGGAAAATACTTTTTTTAAATTTTAGAAGAGAATCCCTCCTTAATAATTATTTTGATTATTTCAACAACAAAAAAACAACACCATGTCATATGTGTGATAGGGTTTATGTGGGAGGGTTTGTTTACACTTTAATTAAAACACGGATTGGGGAGATTAAAATATATATTTCGCTTTTCACACGAGATAGAAGACATAGATATTGATTGAAGGACCAATATTATTATCGATATTTCACGGGCACGCACACTTTGGCGGAAAAAGGTCGTGAGTCAGGTTAGTCGGTTTTAAGGGTTAGTTCCCGACTGTCCACTACCTACCCTTTATCCTTCCAGCCACGCAGAGTCTAGGTACTTTATCTTCACTGCGCTATGATTCGTGTAAGTCTTTGTATTGTTGTGCATCCCGGTTCTAGGATTCCTCAATCATCTCATTTAAAGTTACAAATATTAGTACAAGTTCTTTTCTTCCTAACTCTGTCTATTACAGGATTGTTGATGGGGCATTTAGGCATTTATTGCATTAATTGGTATCAATATGTACATACATTATTACACAATATGACATTTTTCAGTACGCCAACGTACATAATATTCATTTATCTATAGCTACAAATTCAATATTGGTAGTATTTGAGGTCACTCGGCGCGTTTTTTTCGGACTGATCCGTCTTAAAGTAATGAAATGTATCAGGGCTTCAAAGCGTTGGTTCATGGCAACTGGGTTCCTTGTGCCTTTCTTATTTATCTATTATGTTATTAATTTGTATTACCGGACTACATGCTACCCATGGAACTGATTAATAAATAAAATTCCCGTTAGGCTATACCCCAATACACTACATTTTGACGCAGGGTTTTGAATATGAGTTTCCTACGAACATGAACCAATAGACGTGCAATAGTGTGTTGGAGCCTTCAAATACACCAATATCTAATGAGCGTCGGTGCATAAACCAAGAGTAACTGTCAGAATGAAGGACAAGCGTGTTCTTGACACGTGTTTATGTTTATCCCATATTCTTCCACACTCGAGATCGGTTGCCTGTTTCAACTCCACACCCGTTAGGTATTTCAGTTCCCATTATTTCTGAGTTCCCTGATGTTTACTATGCACATTACATACGTTTTGTATCAGAAGCTAGCGTACTGTTCAGACATAGATATCAGCTAAACAGCAAAAATATATTATCATAATTTCACATTTGGTAAAATGCCATTATAATGTGCCCCTTGAATCACCAATTAGGCTTTGGCTAGGTATATGTTTTTATTATATTAAATGTTGACTACAATATACATAGTCACAACGACTTGTCGTGAAGAAATAATTAATTGATTGTTGTACTTATAGAAGTTTATATGAATTTTTATATTTGTACTTCAGACTTTATGGAATAATAATTACGAGATAAAAAGAACTTTTTATATACATTGTTTTTAAATTTCCTGTTGAATCATATAAACTTGACTTGACTTGCTTAAATGATCAAAAAAAAATTGTACTTGATAGGAATAATACTGAAATGTCATTTTGACATGTCATATTGATTTCCATAGTAACGCACGTATATATTAATAATTTAGTTGCTAGGACCCCAGACCCCTAACAACTAATAATGGCGTCGAAATAACTTTTCATACAAAACAGAATTAACTGAAAATGAATTCAATTCTACTTAAAGATAGCTAAAAGTATTAAAAAATGCATTGGCATCGTGTTCTGATATATTCTAAAAGTTTCAAATGTCTAGCTAGTCCGGAAGTTAGTTAAAAATCGATTGCAAGATTTGTACCGGACAAAGAACCACCGGACAAATAAGAATACGAACTAAGAAAAACGTTGTAAAAAAAAAATAAACACACAAGATTCAAACAGTAGCTAGGTTGTTATATATTATAGTGATGTTAATTAACATAGAAAATTGTTATATTGGAGCTGGAGGAAATATTTTACACCATGTGTGACCCCTCTCATCAATCATCGCGTGGGTGGGGTAGGCTACCTCTATATTATTTTTGGTTTGAAAGAATGAGATTGATTAGAAACAGGGCGTTCCGAAACACCTGCTCACTCGCGCCGCTGGGACTTTAGTCATTTGAAATATCGTGCTTTTGCAATATTGAATTTACAACACGTCCGCCTTCCCTAAAACATACTCACATTTCGCTTTCAATAGAATCCTGCATATTATAAAGAAAACCGTATGTACCTATATTTCAAAATTTAAAAAATATATTTCGCAGGTTACGCGATTTTTTTTTTAATTTGGTTATTTTTCGATTGCTTTGAAAAATGGTATCATAAAATTTAATATCGATTCAAGTCCCTCGTGTGTATTTTTACAAGCAAGTTACTCTTGCGCAGCTAGAAAATTTAAAATTTGACAGTTAATTTCATATATTGTATGGTGTAGTGGTGATCCAACTTTTAAAACAAATTTTAAATATTTATATTTTTTGGCTCTTTTTATAAAAACTGGAAAAATCTATTATCCCCGTTCTGAAATCGTAATTACAATGGTAAATGTGGTGTAAGAAGAATTAATTTTTTATGTTGTTTTAATGTTCTAAGCCAGCGTTTCCCAACCTTTTTTGGCTCGCGTACCACTTGGTAGTACATCACGCTTAATTGTACCACTTCGTAAAAATGATTGTATTTAGAGAAATTTGTTATTCTATTTGCATTATAAATTTTAAAGGGTGACTATATTTCCCAGAACCAGTTTTATGTTTTCTAATAAAAATGAGACGTTTGAACTTTACATATCACAATGTTTTTTTTTTAATAAAAGGTGCCGAAGCTCATTTCATGTCGAAATTCAAAACCAGGACATTTAAAGAAGTTTTTTTTAACAATTAATTTTTATTAAAAAAAAAATTATATAGAATTAAATTAAATTATTTGTATAAAAAAAAATGCGCCGCAGGCAATTTTTTCCCAAAAATTACCGATATTAATAGAAAATAGTAGTTATTAAAGTGTTGCTTAAGATTATAATACATTGTTATCAAGTTATAAATTATAAGTTGGATTTTCGATCATCGACTGTACATATTAACAACTGTACTGTATATTATTAATTAAAATTATGAATTATAGAAAAAATACAATAGTTTAAATGTTATTTTTATGACTGATTTTTTTTAACTTTTTATGTCCGCCATTACTGATTATTTTTCGCGTACCACCAACTATCCACTCGCGTACCACAGGTTGGGAACCGCTGTTCTAAGCGACAGAAGGATTCGATGACTAAAAATTTGTATAAAAAACACTAGCACGAAAGAAAAGAAGCCGTTACCAATATGCCGATTAACAAAACGCAGTACCTACCTACTCAAAACATATGTTATTTGCATCGATCATCTAAAAAATGGAAAACAATTATTATGTAAGTATACAAGAGATTCAGAAATTATTTGAATTTAGCACATTAACTACGTATCATGCGAGTGAAATGATGCATCGACTCAACGCTATCAAATTAGTAAATTTCACACAGAAACATCTTTATTGTTTTACTGGTGATGATCGACTACATAATGATTTAGATATATTTAATAGTAATTTTATAATATCATGAAATGAATTTTGTTAGTTTTACATCCTTGCGGACGGACAACGTCGGTTTATATCAATTGTTATTATTAACTGTTTTATTGTCAACCGAAACAGTTTGGTTTGTTTTTATACCGATAGATGCGGTATGGCAGGCGAGGTGGACCGCCTCCCCCAAGGGGCGGCACACTTACCGTTTTTTTCCAGACGTATTCTGCAGCCACCAAACTAGAAGACTCCAACCTTCGCACTGGATTTGCCAGTTCCTCACCGGCCATGGCAACTTCGCCGCCAGACTCCACGAGTTTGGTTTGATAGTAGATGGGCCGGGTTATACCTGCGGGCATGACCACCAAGATGTTGAACACATCCTCTGGGATTGCCCGCTTATGGAACTCGAACGAGCGGAGCTGTTTGACAGGGTTTGTCCTCACACGAGCCCAATTGGACATGGAGATCTGATAGCAACCGAGGCCAACTTTGCGGCATTCGAGAAATTCGCAGCGTCATATGGGGAGCGGGATAGTTCCGACTCCTCTGTAGACTCATCCATTTCAATTCATGACACTCAGTATGCGGGTACACATGGCGCTTAACGTCAGCAGACAGCAGAGCCAGTCCAAAAACAAAAAAAATCTTTCTTAACTTTCTTCTTTAAGCACTACGGTGCATGGTTGCAGCATCAGTCCCATGCGGCTCCGTCTCGGGATGGAATGAGCACTTAAAATCACTTCTTTCAGACACGTTTAAAGCATCATGGAAAGCGGCCGTGCATATTCATGGCTGTGCATATATGACTTTAACGTAGATGTTATTATACTTTGAAAATAACGAAACAATTTTTTTTAGCACTTCTGAAAAATAGTAATTTAAGCCCCCCGTTTCCTTTCACATGTAGAATGATGATCTGCGTAATCATTAGAGAATTCAAACTCAATTATCAACGCATTTGATAATTATTTTATTTTTTCTGAATGTTTCCATTTATTAGGTACTTACCAACATTTTAATGTGAGGACGAAAGTTCAATTAATATGTTTGTATGCTTTTCTGTCTTTTCTGAGTAGGTTTGATTGATGTTTTCTGTCAATTTTATTTCGTACAAGTGTTTTGGTATACATTATTGTACGTAACTGTTGACTACTCTGTCTTTCTGTTCTTTATGATTTTTGCGTCAACACATTATTAAACAGAATTATAGAAACCCATTTAAATAAAAGACTAGTAAACTATAAAACAGTATAGGTAATATAGAAAGTAATAAACGTATATTTTTTCTGTTATCTTAATATAATCGTTTACTGTTTAACTTCTATTATTTTATAACGTTCACAACTACAATAAAAAGTTAACCTGGATATTAAATAATAACCATTTTATTATATTTCTTTTTAGATTGTCGTTTATTTTTAGAACAAAATATTGTATGATATAATATAATAATCGAGATGTTAATCACGGCAAAGGTTATGCGTGCGTAATATTTACGTGACGTTACATGCACGAAGAGTGCACGTGTAACAAACGTTGTTCAGAATGCAGCAAAGTTGACGTGAAAACTCGTCAAAAAAGAAACACAAAATTTTAACATGCTATTAGTCATACAGAAGCATGTAGAGAGCACAGGTGACTGAGCACTTTGTTCGAACATGCAGCGTGACTATACGATAAAAAATATGTAAGCATGCATTATGGGTATATTATAAAGCAATCAATATTGTAGGATTAAATTGTTATCTGGGCCCCAAATAGTGTGAAGAAAACACAGACTGCAGTTTTGATTATCTATTCTAAGGAACGGTAAACTTTTTAGACAGAAGAGCCAAATATGGGTAGAACTCTTTATTCTTTTTTTACATGGGCAGATGGCAACTTGATTCAAAAATTTTATGCGAATTGGATTAATTTATGAAAGGTTTTAGTTTTTTTTTTACTTATTAATTAGAAGACAGTAGAACAACAAATCTTCAGTTTATCTTGTAAAACTCGTGAATCTCATTTTGGTCAAATATTTTATTTTTATTGGGAATATGTAATATACTATAGGGTTTCAGCTGAATATATATTATGTAAAATTAATTCTTTCGATCGAGAGTACTTGATGGAATTTGAATATTATATAATATGTGTAGGCCTACCATCATACGAGTATGAAATATGAATCAAGATAGCCTTAAGTAGTCAATATGTTCAACGCGTTCATCGCTAGATGGAAGAAACGAACTGTCGTGGATTTTGTCCAACGTTTGATAGGAATGAAACCAGGGGAAGAATCTTTCTAATTGAAATAGTAAAATACTCGATAGGGCAAATGATTGATTTTGAAACTTTTTTGACGCATTATTTATATTAGTAAGTATGTATAATTATATATTAATTTTTTTGTTGTTACAGGTATGCTATCTTACAAATACTGCAATGGAAATAAGCTTTGAGAGCATCATGCAGATACTCATAAATGGAAATATAAAACAAAATAAGGTCAGTATAACTTGGATTTTTGTGACGCGGTCGTACCGGTGTCCCCCTAAGATCAGGTTGATGTATCGATTATCACTATTTAAAAGTCGAGAGTTTTGAGCTTTGATCATATACCACGTCTCACTTGCGTATCACAGGCATCACGCACGCGTTAGATACAGCGGTGACATCCACGTGACTCTATGACAGATGTTGCGAACTGTCAGGAGCAGAGACGTGGAATAAACTACGACTTTTGCAGGATTGAGAGGCTAGAATGTTCGCTTTTTATATACCGGGTCGCGATTTGAAGCCCGCGACTAGTTCAAATTTTGTGCTTGCGATTTCTCAGTTTTTTTCGATTCTCGATATTCGAGAATTCAAGAATATTTTTTGAGATTTTCTAAAACCAGGGCGCAGTAGCTTTTCCGATAATATAACACTATATATTATATACCATCATAAATCGTTAGGTGTTCGAATTTGGAACTAAACTCAGCACAATATAAAAAGTATTAAATGGAATGACAAATGTTAGCATGTGGCCCAGTAGCTTTTCCGATAATATAACACTATAGATATACCAACATACATCGTTAGATGTTCGAATTTGGAACTAAACTCAGCACAATATAAAAAGTATGAAATGACATGACCAATGTTAACATGTGGCCCAGTAGCTTTTCCGATAATATAACACTGTAGATATACCATCATAAATCGTCAGGTGTTCGAATTTGAAACTAAACTCAGCACAATATAAAAAGTATGAAATGATATGACAAATGTTAGCATGTGGCACTCTCACTCAGCGGATAACTTCTTATACTGGTGGATCTATAGTAAAATTTTCCCGATATTTTGACATTCTCATTGATAAAACTAAAAATTTCAAGACATGAGAATCAACTTTTCGCATTATTACTCTCGAGAAATATCGATCACAAACTCAAGTGAAATTCACATGTTATTTAAAAAAATATATATTAGACTTGTAAGAATCCAAAGCAATTTTCATAAACATACCCTTACCATGCCTCGATGCTCCGTACTTCATTCAACTTGTTTTATACTATCGAATGTATCGCTTTTCACACGATACTATCATTAATCTGACAAAATATAAACGCAATTCGAAACTAGCTCGGCTATTATTCAGAAACTAGAGTAAAGCAGTTGGGCCTGCTTGACCTATTGATTAATTGCCTAATGTACGCAATATACGATACTCTCGATGCGGGTGAATATTGGATCTATATTTTATTATATGTCGCCTATCAGTGATCAGTTATTTTACCCATGTAACGCGCGCATAATCAACTTACACGGGTCGGCATACAACCAACGTATAGTTAATCATATTATTATTATGACCATGTTTACGATAATATGAATTCCCCGTGGTGTTGCTGTGATTAGGGATTCCAATCCCGGGATCCCGAACTATTTTCGATACCTATGAATCCCGGGATTGGTAAACATAATCCCGAAACTTTCGGGATTAATTTTTTTTATCAATTTTTATGGAAAATAAAATATAACAGAAAAAATACTTTTAATAACATATAACTACATTAGAAATAAACTGAGTTTGAATGAAGTTTGATTTATTACCCATGTGTTGCCAATTCATTGTATTTTTAACAAAGTGATTCCACCATGATCTCAAACGTTTTACGACAGTTTCATATTTGGCTGTCTAATTAGATTTATGAAGCGGAAAGGCCATAAACCATGATTTACTTTACTATTTTTATCTCGCTAACCCATTCATTAAATCTTTACTATCAGAAACAGCAATCTCAGACTTAACACAATATTGATTCTACGAAAAATAATTACAATAATCACAATATTATTTACTCCATTAAACCTATCTATTTCGAAGATTGAACGTACACAATATTCACAATAAATGTCTTAAATATGTAGTATAAATTTAATTATACTAGATTACTTTTTACTGATTTTATCAATGTTTTTTGTATATATAAAAATTTAATATCAACTATCAAAAAAATGCCAATCCCGGGATCGTCAAATTGTAATCCCGAAATCCCGGGATCGAAAATTTGGCTCGGGATTGGATTCCCTAGCTGTGATCATCAGCAGGGCTATTCTAACTAGTTAACACTGTAATAAGTTACCGTTATTTTTCTTGTTCCAAAATAACACGAATATCACTGAGGGAAATTCTGTATACGAGGCGGTTATCTAGAATAATTATAAAAAAACATATTCCAATTGGAGATTTAAGGATAGAAGTATGCTATTGTCATTGCAGTGTAATGTATTTTAAAAAAGGTTTCAATAATACTTAACAACATTAGAGACGCTGTTGCCGCTGTGTTAATATTAATTTTAAAAATAGCTGTATCTCAATTCTCAAAATATAACTATATCTCGCTTTACCATAGTTAACACGGTCATGAGCGGCCGTGTAAAAAATATATCATGTGTGACAGTGTGTATCCCGGGACAATTAACTGTCTGAAAACGATACAGCATACTATAGGTATATGACTTTTTATTAATTTTAGAATTAAGTGATATGTTAGAATAACCTTGCAGGGATGAGTAGTTTCGGTGTCAGACGTTTTCGATACTGGTTATTGAATATTTATGATACTTATAATTTATAATATTATAAAAAAGAGTTATAGACGAAGATATAGAAGAGAAATATTAAGCCTGAAAGAATGAACACAATCATAATAATGCATCTTTTTACAAGTCTTACCAATATTATCACGATAATGACACTATCTACAGATAAACAATCTATGAATCTATTCTGAAAATTTGAGGAACATTAAAATATATCGATTATCTTTAGGCAAAAGGGAGTAACCCTCGTTTTTTTTTGTAAATTATTTTTATTTGATATTCACAATGTATACAACTAAAAATACACGTTGTGTAAAAAGGAAGTAAGCCGCAAATGTCGAATTATTGTCTAAATCTAAATTTTGCTTTTAATTTTGACAAATTGAAAATATAATATCACGCCGTGCATTCATACATATTCTGTTGAGATTTATAGGTACAATTTTTCATAATGATAATCTGCCGAGTTAATCGTCAGATACAGGAGTAAACGTGAATCGTTTGTAGTGATCCTTCGAATAATCAACTTTAACGTCCGTTCACTCGTTACGACATTCGTTGATTGCTTAGTTTTAGCGCCGTCATCAAAATATAACAGCATACACGTCGGCGCTCTGACAGACAATCGTAGTAATACAAACGTAATCCTAACTCAGATGCGCCAACAAAATTGCATTCCGGCCGCTTATACAGACTCAATTTAATCTATAGGCAGAAAGCCTACAGAAGTTGGCGTGGCGAGGGAATGGAGTTTTAGGTTTACGAGCATACTCAAAGTACACATGTGGAAGCTGCCCACTGCACTTTGCAGTTTCGTAGCGATGTCGTGAAGTTGTTGTATTTATTTATCCCAGAAAGTAGATCGATGGGATATTATTTTTTTTATCTGGGAACCGAGAACGAAGAATCGATTGATGACAATTATAATTATATGGATAGTACCATAATAAAAAAAAAACATAGGTGAGTGACGTGAAAGCTCTAGCAGCGATAAAATTGCCCGCATGCACTTCGTATCGCTAAGCCACGTGTGGTATTAATGCATGCACTAGTATACCTTGTATTTTGATTCAGTAGTTTCTCCGCTCGCAATATTGCCGTACGGATCCAATGCCACGCCATCTCCTGTGTGGTTTGTGGCATAGTGTCGAAACCTCACAAAGTCAACTGTCAGCATTTAAAAAATAAATAAAAATGTTTTGTTAGTTCACCGGTCACAGTAAATCAGTCAAAGCGCACTTGAGCTTCACACTAAACGTAGGGCTTCGTGATACGCTGGGCGGGTTGATTTGAAATGGTCTATGTTTGTGTTGTCAAAATATTCAAACCGAATACATGTAATTATGCAAGTCATCAGATGAAGAAACAGTTATATTGTACAGGCTTTTAAGATAAATAAGAAATAGCTGGAAATTTAGGGTACGTTCATTAAATATTAGAAATAATATCGATGTAAAGCATTTCAAGTATTTTTAGAAGAATAATTATCAACCTTCTGTATAAAAATATGTTAATATGAATGTTGTCCAATGTCATTTTCGTTCTCTGTGCAATCTGACAGGCCGGCGTGGCGTCTCCTGAAACTACATCAATAAGCGACACGCGCGCTATGAATTTTGCTTTTTTCTTTGCATTTTGACGTAACTGTGGCTATAGTTTGAACTATAGCTATCAGCGATATTCGTACTGAACGCCTTCCAACTGTATTACACGCATCAAAGGCTGTTTTTATATTGTGTTAAAGGATGTGTACGTCAGTATATTAATGTACACGTGTGTTGTGTGTATTGAGTTACAATTTAAACTCTATCACCTACGTATACATTGTCGACGAGTTCCAGTTGTGCCGAGTTTGTGTGAGCCACGCCGCGTTAGATACTCGTAGGACCCTTTCAAAGTATAAATAATTTGAAATATCGATATTCTGATACACTGTCAGTATCAATACCTTTTGTCAATATCGAGTCATTCAATATTTTTTCTCTAATTGAAATATTTAAAAGCTTATTGCCGACTACCGTGAATTAAAATATTATTTGCACTTATTATTTTACTCCAGTGGGTCTATTCTATGCTTATCGACCGCTAAAGTGATAAAGTGAAAAATATTATCAAACTTAGGGTAGGTTTGTATCAAAATATTAGCACTTATTGTAACAATTACACGAAGCCGGTTTTTATTGTTGCAATAAGTGCTATATTTTAACAGCACCTATCTTGCTGCTGTTAAAATATCGCACTTATTGCAACAATAAAAACCGGCTTCGTGTAATTGTTACAATAAGTGCTAATATTTTGATACAAACCTACCCTAAGTTTGATACTATTTATCAATTTAGTGTTCGATAAGTATAGAATAGACCCACAGATGGAGCATATAGATATAATAAACAGATTTGAAGTTAATAATTTGACAATTGAAAAGTTGAAAGTCTATAGGGTCTAAGTGCCAAAAAATTCTATAACAAGTTTTTTAATTCAAAAAAATCAAATTTCCTAACTCTGCCATTTTAGTCACACAAATACATAGAAATATGGGCGGGGTCTATGTTCCCCTACATACCCCTCTCTACATAGAACATTTCAATATTGTCCATCTTTAAACATTTTATTGTTCCTTTGTTTATTCTTTAAAATTATGTAAACTTATCGTGTTATACTGATTTTCTTCTTTAATTTTGTAAAAATAAGAATGTATGTTTTCATTTATGTATGGTTTTATTCTTTTTTTTTGTTATATTATCTCAGTTTCACATTAAAATTGCCAGTATGTAAGCCTCTGGTTTCTCGCCGGGGGCTTCGGATTTGATCCCGGTGAGGTCACAATACACATATTATGTGATTGTTTCACTTCTACTACTATAATACTGCTCCAATACATCGCTAACAATGGATGGATGGACAGTTGTAGTGTTAAAGAATAATATTACTTTTTTATCAATACATACCTCCACTCTGTGGAGGCCCATATGATCCTGTTAGGATTGGACATGGTCGGAAAAAAAAATCCAACCTCCGCAGTGTAATTTATGTGTGTACGAACTATCTTTTTTATTGCAAATCGTAACACATAATAATATGTTCCATGAAATGGGGTGAACTTATATATATTTACAATGTTTTCAACACTTTTGTACGTAATCAATGTTTTAAGCAACGAATAAAAAAGGAAGGAAGGAACATACTGATTCATTGCAGTATAAAAACGGGCAACCAAATTCGCCTTTTTGGAGAGCGACAATTTGCGTAAACAAATATCACGTGGTCTGTACGTGTCTGTATTAACTAATGCGTTTGTAATTTTGTGTATTTTATGTTTGTGTATCACGCAATGTCGGCCATATTTGCCGGCCTTTCTGATTGCCGTGATTTGTACAAATATGCTCATTCCTTCTTTTTTTATTCGTAGGTTTTAAGCTTCAAAATTTCTTCTGATATGACATCAGTATGTATACCTACTTTCATTCGTTACAATACCGACGCCATTCATTATCGTTACTTTTTCTTTCGATGTGACGCCCCTACGCGTCGGTATCGTGTTGCCGAGATAGTTATCGTTTTTCTGCCGTCGCTGTCCGTTACGTCTCTGGAAAGCTACGCTGCACTCGGTTCAGTAAAGCTTTCCGCTGTGAGAGCTTCGAGCCTTTTCATTCGCGCCAAACGATCGCTTAGTAGAAATTTTAGTGCAGCTTTTCTGTTTGTTTTTTTTTTTGTTGGTTGTATATTAAGCGTTAGAATAGTCTGTAATGTAGTAGTGGGATTTTGAAAATAATGTCAATTGACATACCTTTTTGGAATATGTAATACAAATGCTGCTGATTGATTCAATTCAATTCAATTTATTTATTTTTACATATTGTGGACATTGCAAATTATAAGTTTAAGACGTTCACAACATGACATAAAAAAAGAGATAGATAGTATCTTATTAAACAGTAGAAATATGTACATACAAAAATATTAATTATATAGGTACATAGAAATACACCAGATGAGTTAAGCAGACCCTATTTTAAAAATTTATAAAATAACGTCCACCTATACTCATACTCACGTAGGTGGAATATATCAACACCCGAAGCAATTTCGTTGAACATAGTTATCGCCCTCCCAATTGGCATTACCAGTGGCAGGTTGGTTCTGCACCTTGGGAGAATAAACAACTGATGTTCTCTATTTCTGTCCTTCTCTTATTTCACTGCCCAGAATGGCAGAGTTCTCATTTATACCTCGTATAAGTCGAAAAAATACGTAGCTGAATAAAGATTTCTTCTAAATTGCAAACTGCAGTATGTAAGCATGCCTAGGAGAAAGTCAGTTGGATAAAGCCACGGATAGTATCCGTACAACCTCAAATAAAGGAGTCTCAAGAATTTCTTCTGAACCCTCTCCACCATAAGGCCATACTTCAACTGATGCGGTGCCCAAACAATAGACCCACTCTCAAGTGATACAGATGCTTACGGTACAGTATTTTTGTAACACGTAAACTGTGAAAATCGTACCTAGGTGATCGTAAAATGGTGGCTCTTTTGATAGATTCCATGATTATTATTTAAAAATATATTCATATTTTTATCTTTCAAACTATGTATCGTTCACTGTTCTAGATAAAATATACGCGAGGCACTGTGAACAACAGTGGCGAAGGGTGACTTTTGTAAGGAGATAGGCTGTGGAGATCTGATAAAAATAGAACACTTGTCAGGTATATTTATAATATAATAGTACGATATTTACTACTAATGAATAGGTACACACTAATAAATGACAACGACACACTAATTCAATGAAACTTCAAAAACTCATTGACGACATAAAAATGAGCGATGTGTTTAAATTACGTATTTTTCAAAACATTTATACCCATCAAAAATCATTAGATAAAATTTATTTTTATTTTTAAAAACAATCTATACTTACTTATTTATTAATATTC
This sequence comes from Rhyacophila brunnea, assembly GCF_057557595.1. Taxonomy (NCBI): domain Eukaryota; kingdom Metazoa; phylum Arthropoda; class Insecta; order Trichoptera; family Rhyacophilidae; genus Rhyacophila; species Rhyacophila brunnea. The sequence goes on from NW_028232859.1 coordinate 45,621,347, forward strand.
GATTAAGCGGCGTTGAAACTATTTTTTTTAACTATCTAATTATTAATGATTTTGGACAAAGCGCGCAGTCGTGACAACAATATTATCCGCGAATGTTTTAGGCTCTGCGATAGGAGCTTTCATTATGACATACAAATCAACAGACTTGCTGAGGTTACGAGACGTAAAGTCCATACGAAAAAAAATCAGAATTATTTCACACATAATCGGAAATTTATTTACGTCAAGATAGATGGCGCGCTGTGGTATATTTTTTAATACCTTTGCAGATTGTTTTGTAAACTGTGTAATACTGTAATACATTCCTAGAAATACGACATATCTCGTTGGCAAAATAAATTATTTTTATAGAACATAAAATAATGAAGTGTTTAAGTATATAAATATGTCAATATGCAATTAAAAAATATTTTTCTTAAGAAGGTAGGCTTTAAGTTTAAATAATCGCCTAGTATGGAGTCTTTGCCACTGGTGAACAAACGTTGGTAACGTGATCGTCTGACATCGCGAGAGTCCCGAGGTGTACCGAAGTGTAAAACATTTTATGTGAGAAATATGGTCCTAACTACAAACAGCGTTCATTTGTTTTCTGGCAGAAGATTTTACGTAGTTACGTTTATAAAAATACTAATTCTATCTTTAATTTAAATAAAATAAAGCTCATACATGATGAAGTTAACAATAAAATACATATTGCTATTATTTTATGTATTTTGTGGAACTTATGTTTTGACGAAGATAAATAATGTCGGACGTTGTAATAGAGTTTTATCAAAAAGTAATATTTAAGACCCTTATTAAAATACGACTTTATAAAACATTGGATAATCCTCGTGTTTGTTTTGCATAATTGTGACGTAAAAAGCGTTTAATACTTGCTAATGCTATATTTCACCACCTCATTTTGGCGAGCGCTTTCCGACACAAAATGATGCCTTATTTTTATTTTCATTTTACATTTTTCGCTCAACGGCGAGTGGGATGAAATTTGTTTAATATTTACATCTCATTAAAAGTTTTGCGGCCATTTTTGATACGCGGAAAAATGGGAAGACTATCTCATCACGTATGAAATTATTCGATCGATTACAATCTGAACGCCAAGCTCAAAGACTCATCTAAAATAAACAACCGTTTACAATTTACAACACATTTAATATTGACCTAAAAGAATGTCTCGGGAACAAATTAGAAATGATATAGAAATCACTATGATATTTTTGGTGTACCCTGCAAATAAAGAAATAAGCGTAGGTATGTCTTCTTGGTAGAGGATCGTGACTAGCCTAAAATGCAGTCACCTTCTGAGCGACCAAGACTCTCCCTCTCAGTCCTACTTCTACTACTACGGCAGTAAGTAAGCTTCTTCAATCGGTCACTCTAGCGTGCCGATGCTCTTCTTCAGCCTTTACTTACTCGGAGACTATCCAAATCACCAGTCTCTCCATGTTATCCGCTCTGTACCAAAAAACTGCAGGATGCGTTTCAGACGTATTGTCTACAGCCGTTTTTGGAGTCGGGGCGATTGACTTGTTCATACTGTGCTGTGTATAAGAAATATGACGAATTCGGTGGCATTACTACATTACGAAGGCATCAATTGATTTTCGCTCTTATGCCGTCAGGGTCCATGGTTTGATACCATACAAAAATAAGTATAACACTATTGTTTTCACAAGCACCATTTTCATGGCAATTGAAATTCCTCTATCCTTCCACGGTTACATGTAAGTTGTATGTATGAAGTTCACCGTGGGACACTTAGTCGTGCGCCGCAGTACGTGAAACATGAATTCGTATAACATTTTATCAAATGACCAGTTCTTCGTTGAACATTTCACCGTGGAATACATTTGTACGTATCTTACAAAATGCGGCGAAATTTTGCAAATAGTACTGTTCCAATTAGAATAACCCTAACCTAACCTAACCTAGTAAAGACATCTCATAAAATTCGCCACATGTTGTAGCATACGTACAAATATACTCCACGGTTAAATGTTCAAAGAAGAACTCGTCATTTGATTAAATGTTGCACGAACTCATGTTTTACGTACTGCGGCGCACCAATAAGTGTTCTGCGGTGAACTCTACGTACAAATTTCCGGATACGTTCTTCCATATAGTGAGTAGCATCGCATTTTGCGTGCGATTTCTTATTTCGGCTTCACATCTTCCTTTCCCACTAATGTTTGATCCTAGATGTACAAACTCGTCCACTGTTTCTAGATTTCGGAGTAGGTATAGGTATGGTGGAACGGTAGAAAGTTAGTCCGCTGAATACCCATTAACTTGGGTCTTATTCCTATTAATAATGAGGCCGTATTTGCGACTATGTTCCTCTACACGGTGTAGCAGCTGTGTGAGTCTTCTTTCATCCGCAGCGATTAGCGTTGGTATCATCTGCAAATCTTAAATTATTTATTTTTGGCCACCATTTGTTATTTCGCCGTGCCAATAATCTAAATATAGGTACTTACCTACCTAAAACATAACAAATCATAGATGTATTCGAAGTTATTTCATGATTGAATAAGGTATATTCTAAGCTGATTAAAAATACTCGTACTATAACTTTATAATCATATTTAGTCAAATTTGGTCACCATATCCGTGACAGTAACATTTTTACTATCTCCTATTTATTGTTTTACTTTTACATCAATTTAATGAACGAAGATATTTCTTAGAAATATTACATTTTCTCCGCTATTAGTCCGTACCTATATAAAAATATGGTACTGTTCGGTTGGTTATCAGGAATACAGCGGAAAACACATTTTGAAAATACCCGATATACTGGATTATTTGTTAGTTTGGGTTAGTTTAGGTTAGGTTAGGTTGGGTTAGATTAGGTTAGGTTAGGTTGGGTTAGATTAGGTTAGGTTTGGTTAGGTTAACCTAACAAATAATCCACTTTATCGGCTATTTTCAAAATGTGTTTTCCGCTGTATTCCTGATAACCGAACAGTACCGATTATTCTTATTTATGTTTTTATTAATTGAATTTCCTGTTGCTTAGGCATTTTAATTCATGTATTACCTACTTTATTAAATTGTTTCACATTAATGTTATTCGTAATTAAGTATTTTTGTCTATTACTGGTTATTATGGCATATTGGTGATATCTTGAGAGAAAGATGTATTATATAATATAGGTATGTCCCCTTACTAGAAGGTATCTTTGCATTCATTCTATTTCGATGGACGGGCTCTGTAGAGTGAATTAATGAACTCAGCAGTGAATTAATTAATCAAGGCTATACTAATGATGATATCAATATGTACTCATCAGAAACATTTTCTTGGCTACGTGTTAAAACTGTGAACTAACATGCTCCGCCCATTTTTAACCGCACTTCCATTATAAACTATCAAGATCATCCCATTTAGTAGACAACAGCGCCTAGAAGCGTAGCCAAGAAGATATTGCAGAAGAGTATACAATATCACCAATAGTGTAAAATATAGTAACCGAAATGCATAGAACTAAGAGAAATGAAACCAGCGTGTGAGGCCTTTATGTATTAGATGGATCAGTGGATTGATTTAATTTAGACTGATGATGATAAAACTATATTATAATATCACCGGTAGTTATATGGAAATGTGATAAATTATTTATTTTGCCCAATCATTCGACGTTAAAACATCTGTAAATCGAAGTATTTCGAATAATCTTTGAATATTTAAGAGAGATAAGTTACTTATAAAATTTTATTTTATTTTTCTGGCATTACCTACCATACGTGAATCGATTTTCAAGTTTACCGAGTCGAAAGCACGTCAAATAAAGCTGATAATATACCGTGTTCTATTTATAGTACATATGTATTTCCTTCGCCATTGATATTGTACATTATTTCTTATATTATTAATTTAGATATGAAGGCCGTCGGCTTGTTGCCTGTGTTGTGAGCTTTCAGCGTTCAATACAATAGTGCTTCACTCCCCCAAGCTATTCAATATAACGAAGCCTTTGTACATTATCAGGGAATTGTTTATATAACTTCACAACCTAAATGTTCCTTCTATCAATAGTATGCATGAATTATTATTATTTCATTCCAAAGAACCCGTGTGTCTGTTTTCGTCAGTCTATATTATAACACTTGAATACTCGTATGTAGGTAGCCATGATTCACATATTATATAAAAATATAATTTATTATATAAAATATTACGTAGGTACATGTCGGTTTAACGGAAACCTCGTGGAAAATCTCATTGTAAAGTTTATCACAAATAAAACTTTGAAATTACTTGCAAAAATCTTATATATCAATTATTGTAGTTTCAAATTTAATGTTACATATTTACTAATTACAACAATACCAAGAAATTCATTAAAGCTACATGCAGTTTATATTAAAAACCTCACCATTCTTGGTAAATTATGGTACCTACATGCCATCATGCCAACTGCGCCTCGCATGACTGACATTACTGTAGAGTATTTGAGGCGTGTGTTATATTACTGCTGTGACCAAAGTTATAACAGGATGGTATTTTCAACCATCGTTGAGAGTTTAAGAAACTAAATTTTATGTAAACAATACATTTCTACATATTATTTGAAACGTTTTTATCGTATTAAAATAATTCATTAATATACATGCTTAATCAAATTTTACTGCAACCAATGAACTTACTGTTTTTGCATTAGTTGTAATGAATTAATTGTAATACACCATAAAGATAATTATCATTTTACAATGTAAAACAACCGTTTAAAAAAAGATTATATTTTTTCGGTTAGGTACATGTTCAAACATGCGCGTTAACATGATTTTACTCCCTACTTCAGTTATAGTTTGTCAATTTATGGCTACAGTCGTATGTTGTAGCTTAACCACTGGGAAATGCCAAAAGAAATGGCGTATTTAAAAAAAATACTACCTTATTCTTAGATCAATAATTATTATAAGCAATCATTATTCGTAGGATGTTTATCACACTGGAATGGTGAAAAACATAGCTTATAATTAGTATCATTACAATTATCTTCAACAATCTTGCCCATTTTTTGAATAATAAAATGCCTAATTCTTGTCAAATTTGGGATCACAGAGATTATCAATATACATTTTTATCGTAAATATTTCACTATAATAATGTCAACATAAATTATACTAATGGTTTTGTAAATGCGTTTAAAAATTAATAAATGTAAAAAATCTCAACACCAGTGCACACGGATGTACTGAAATATGACTATATTCTAAAAAAATAGAGCGAGAGGTTTAAAAGAATACTATTTTATGTAATAAAAATACTTTATGCAGTCATCAAATGTTTAAAATAAATATAAAGGATAATAAGGCTTCAAAATTATATAAATAGATTATCTACAACGTTTAAGGAATGTCCAAGATCATGCTTTAAAAATACCATAAAAGCTCCATTTTGACCTACGCGGAGCATGTCCCCCCTTAACAAGCTTTTCTTTTTTGAGAATTGGAATTAAGTATTCGGTCGGATGGATGAAAATAGAAAATATATATATTTTGAAATCTAGCAAACGGTGTTCGATTCATTGACCCCTTTATCATTACCTCTAAAATCCGGCGTGGATCTTGAATTATTTTTATTTTATGTTTCTTAGCTATTTGCTTTTCATATTTGGTCATGCATACACGACAACCATTGGACTTTGCGTTGAGCAGCAAGCAGTTGGATACCAGCTATTGATTACATGGACCGATAAAGATCTGTTATAAAGTAGGTTCAAGTACTCAGCTGAGACTCCGAACCAAATTCCTATGTCTAAACTGTCTTTGTATTGAAAATCTGGTTTGTGACTTTTTGGTACACGCCGCAACGTCTAGTGGATACAGTCCATTCTCTGAATGCAAGAACACACTAAAAAACAATATTTTCCTGTCGCAGGATTCGTACCCGCGCCACACGATGTCGGAAACGGGCGCTATACAACTCAACACTTTATATTAAACTTACAGACCCATCTACTGGCAGGAATTACCATACAACAGTGGCGAGGGCTCCATACTAAGCGATTATTTAAAGCTTACCTTCTATTTTCAAGTATTTAATCTAAAAATAAATAAATATCTATATTGTTTAGGACTAGGTAATATAATAAAAAATATTGATTGTCATCTATCGTGGGAATTTAGAAGTAGTACAGCGTTTAATTTAGTCAAGTTTCGAATCAAAAATAAATGACGAAAGGTCACAGACGTGAGTGCTATTTTTAGGATTATGTCGAACATAATCCTCGCTGAATTCTCTATCGCGATTCCGTTGCCAACCTTATACATGTCTGCATATTGGTTCCAGACTAGTAAGCGCTACAGGACAAGCTTACACTCTATCTTGATTTGTTTATTTTCGATGACTATCTTTTTAAGCAAATAATAAATAATAAGGATGATTAAAAAAAAATAACTATTGTGTTCGATCACATGTAATTTATAAATTGTTATTAAAAATAAATATTGAATTTCGTGATTATTATTTAGGTTACTTTAGTCATAGACAAACATAACATGCTATTCACAGTTCATGTCATATTGACATTTCAAAGAGGGTGATAAAAATTTATTTTGTAATACAAAATTCAGTGTATTACTGTGTTTTGAATGTGGATAAATTATCTCATATTGTATCGAAATCATTCGTCAGTGCTTTAAATATGTAAGTATTTATTAAATTGTGTAGTGTTTTCGTAGATTGCATTTAAAAAAAATCATTCCCGAGTTTGACGTTTCTTCAAAAATTAAAAATTATCAAAGCTTGACCTTCCAAGGGTTTCATTTAGATTTGAATACAGCAAAAAAACTTATATTAGACATTTTCACAACAATTTATATACTTAATAAATATTCGTTCTTAACTGGCAGTTATACATTAAACAAACTTTTTTATTGGCCATGCGTATTGTTTGCTAAAGAAAAGTGGAATTCTACTGCCATAAGTGATTTAAATAATTTGACAAATTCAGCGGTGAAACCTATATGACCAGTGTGTCATTGTCATTAGTGTGCACCTATTCATCAGTAGTAATATCGTATGTATTATCTTCTTATTTCTCGTTAGTTACCTGACAAGTGTGCTCTTTTTCTCTGATCTCCACCCTCTGAAGTCACCCTTCGCCACTGCCATACAATATTATATCAAGTATTTAAATATACATATTATTTTGTAAATCAAGTGAGAAATGACTTTTAATTTAATACAACCCCAATTTAATACATCGATTTTTACTAGATTTTTTCAAAAATTGGTCACCGTACCGACGACGCGTTAGAAACGTAGCACCTCGCTACGTCAGCGAGTAACGTCGCTACGCCTCGTTATTCCCACACAGAATTCTCTTGCCAAATATAATCGCGCCGAAGAATATTCCAACGGAACACTGCAGGTGGTGTACCTAGATTAAACCCTACTGCTTATAAAACAACGTATAACACCAAGACATAAGACTACTAAGTATTAAGTACGCCGGGGTTTTAGCTAATTGGTACTCTGGCTGAGTGTTTGCGTGATGCACAAAGGGAAGGGATATCATGAGTTTAGTTTAGTTTTTAAGTCCCATTCTAATGGTAATTGTTACGTCTGAGAGTTATATCTACGTAATCAACAAATTAGTTTGGACCACTAATGCGATTTATTTTCATAATGAATTGAAGTTATTAATAATTGTTCCATCAACTAGTATTATCGGCGTTTGAACTATTTCCAAGGAATCATATGAAATTTTTGTGCTGTAATATTGTTTAACACTAATAACATAATGATTTTAGTATGGCAATAGCATCATTGTTTGTAGAAAAGTGGGGTCTATTTTAACCTTTCGATTCGATTATTTATTTACTTACTTACCGTTATTTGCGATTTTATGTATTTTTCCGCTAATTAAATAATGATGCCATACATGACTAATGAAAAATGTTTTTATCTCAGTATAGTATTCTATACTAGGAGCTCGCTATTCGAATGGGAATGGCTGGAGCAACATTCAACTCGATGCGGAATGTCTGGGACTCACGATTGTACTCGGTCAAAACCAAATGCCGCCTATTCGACGCTTGCATTCTGACGGTGCTGCTTTACGGTAGCGAATCATGGCACCAATACGAAGGCTCAGAGCATCCGTATATTGAGCTTCGAAAACAGATGTTTGCGACGAATACTGGGTGTGCGGTGGGACTTTAGGAGCAACGAGGAGATAAGAGAACGCACCAAGCAGCCTCTCATCACGCTGAAAGTGAAGAGGCGACGTTGGACCTGGATCGGCTACGTGCTGCGGATGCCAGAAGAGAACTTCAACCTGGCTTGCCTGTTCTTTAAGCCGACTGGATTCCGGCGTCCTGGAAGGCCGCTAAATACAATCTACAGAGTGTATACGGCGGAGCTACGGGGTGCTGGTTTGACCTGAAGCAAGAAGACTGGCGAGCGTCAGGGATTCTTGGAGGCGCCGCGTGGTGTCCATATGCTCCAGTTAAGGGGCGGATATGGCAAAAGAAAGAAGAAGAATAGTATTGATAAAGAAATTAAAAAAAGAAAGAAAAGAAAACGTGTGAATGATCCCAAAAATGAATTTTGCAATACAAAATTACTTCCATCAATATAATGGAATCATTAATAATTGTTATCTTTGGTTACCCTTTTTGAATTTCAGTTTCATATACCTATTATGTAGTCTCCAATTTATAAGAACGTTTTCTATAGCATCTTTAATGGTTACTTTATCACTCAATATATCCATAGTGCGGCAGGTTGTCAACGACACAAGAAACATAAACTCTGTAATAAACTACAGTCCAAGTCACTTCAGTCCGGGTGTGACAGTCTCGTATGTCGTGTTTTTTTCATTTTATTTATTACATATTACTCATTCGCTGCTGACTAGATAACGATTTTTTAATTACCACCTTTAAAATGCACGTTAATCACATCGATCGGCCGCCTAGTCATTACGCGCCAGGTGCGTCTTCAGCGTCCAAAGTATTAAACATTGTTTTACTGTTTTAACGGCCAGATATTGAGATATTTTAATAATATTTAGTTTTGTTTATGGCAGCATTGATTTTAAGTTCATCGTATTACAAATTTGGTAGCCGCTATCGAATCCGAAACTACCAGCTGTGTTTGGATCAATATTATTAACAGTTAACCATTCGGATTATGCTCTGACACAATACCGTTGGCTTCGGCAGCCACTCAAAATAATATACATATAAAAATAATATATCGTTCAATTAGACGTATGATTAGTTTTATAATAATGCCAAGATACACATAGATTCTTTTTCTTTTTAATACTCGAAAAGTTCGCAGATATCGATTTAATATTGTTTTATAATAGAAAACGTCCACCCATGAGAACATGCTAGTAATTAGCCCTGATTTTTGTTAATATTAAATTGATAAACTACCAAAAACTTAGTTTTGTGATATCAAGTATCAAATAGTTTGTGTCTTTTACTTACATCATAAATCAACGTTATTATGATCGATTTTAACTTGTCGAAAGTAAGTAATTAATTGTATTATGCCATAAAATATATCAAAGTTTACATATCGTGTAGGTTACCTAAGCAGTTACTTAGTTACCCTGAAAGTTGACAGTGTTGACAATAATGCATGAAAGATTCACGAGCTTAAACAACAATAATTATGACTCGAAGCTTGTTTGCTCTATCTATAGTGTTGCGAAATTTTAGTATACAACATTTACCACTAGGTGGCATTCATATCTCTATTTCGCAAATTTAGTGACATCATGCCTTTTCCCTTGTACCATTAAATTATTTCCTAATGACTGCAATATTGAATAAAATTAATAATCACTACATCATTACAAAAGCCATTATTTTATATACATAATATATTGATTGAAATTACTTACGGATGTAAGTGTTTCCCTTTGAATGTAAAATAACTCACAGCTAGGGAATCCAATCTCGAGTCAAAAATTTGATTCCGGGATTACAATTTGACGATCCCGGGATTGGTATTTTTTTTCGATAGTTAATATTAAATTTTATTTATAAAAATAGCATTGATAAAATCGATCAAAAATGTCTAATATAATTATTTTATACTATTTACGACATTTATTGTATTGTGTTCGTTCAATCTTGGAAATTCATAGGTTTAATGGAGTAATATAAATAATACTGTGAAAGTAAAACAGTTTTTAGTTATTTACAGGGTGTCCTCGTTATCCAAGGGTAATTAATTGGTACCGAAAAAATACCACTTAAAACGAATCCGCTTAAAACGGGAACCAAAATTACTTAGTAAATGGGTTTAATTGGGACAATTTAGAAAAGAAAAAGACACGCGAACAAAACAAAAATAGCGTAAGAGTGTGGTATTGAAAGATTGAAAGTGATAGTTAACGACTGTGCACTATTGGGCTTGTATTTTATTACAACGTTTTTATTAGCTCGTATTCTTGTTTGTCCGTTGGATGTTTGTCCAGTACAAATCTCGCAATCGATTTTTTACTAACTTCCCGACTAGCTAGACATTTGAAACTTTTAGAGTATATCAGAACACGATGCCAATGCATTCGTTTAATACTTTTAGCCATCTTTAAGCAGAATTGAATTCATTTTCAGTTAAATCTGTTTTGTATGGAAAGTTATTTCAGAAAAATCCGTAAAAAGTAAAAGACTATTATTGGTTGCTAAGGGGGTGGTCCTAGCAACTTTCTATATTTGTTTGTTTGTTTTTTATTTACTTCATATCAAGTTCAAGTTTGAGCATATTCAACAGAAAATTTAAAAACCTTGTGTATAAAAAGTTATTTTTATCTTGTAATTATTTTATATGTTTTTATAGGATTTTTGCATTTTTCTGCAAATTCGTAACTCCGGGGATTCGGATAATGAGGACGCCCTGTATTTAAGAATATATAACATACAATACAAATACAAGTTCGATTAAAATAAAAAAAATAACATATTGTGTTGTCAATAAATACAATACGTATAATAAAATTCACAAACATTCCGAGATTCTAACAATTGCTATTCAATGAGAAAATTAAAACATACATTCATCAATCCCGATAGTTTTGGGATTATGTTTAATAATCCCGGGATTCATATGTATCTAAATTGTCCGGGATCCCGGGATTGTATTCCTTACTCACACATAATCAAATAAACTACCCCAGTAGATTTGTTATTTTATCAATTCCTGAATAGTATAGCAATCATATAGTATATAAATGATAAAACAATCCAGGAATTATAGTAAGTATTTGGCGGCGGTAAATTGTCATTGAACCAGTTACTTTTCTTCTTCTTCGTCCATCATATTGACACCATTTGACGCATTCAAGATTAATTCATGTTGCTCATTCGTGCGTCTTGCCGGTATCCCGTATCCTCATAGTTGCTTATAATAATATTTAAAAAAAAATACGTTGTAGGTAGTAGTTATTGACAATATTACATATATTTATAATATATTTATATATTATATTTGCGTCTAGGTTATTTTATAAATTTCCAATATATAATGATCTCATAACACAAAACAATATCTTAAAATTGAATATGTCCGGAAACAATTCGTTAACAAATTCGTTACAAAGTATTATAGTTTCTTTCGAAAATCTCTGAACCCTTCGGTAACCTTGCGAGCAGCATTAAAGTTATGCGTACTCCCCAGTCATTATTATATTGACATAGGTGTACTATTTCATAGTGGTAACATTATTATACACATACGTATATAAGTGTAATATCGTCGCTGCATATTCAATAAATCGTATGTGTCATTTGACACATTCTGAGATAATCGAAAAAAACTGTTTTAAAAAATAACTAAAAATATTTTATACATTTTTTATTTTTTTTAAATTCGACCTAAATATTTCACATGTTATTTGAGTTTGGAAAAACAAAAAAAACAACTATTTCAACATAAAATACGCGATTTTCCGATTATTTTGCACATACGACTTATTCTATGCATCATTTTGTGCACATACGATTTATTTTATACTGACACAATTTGTTAGAATTCATACTAAAATAGATTCATCTAAACATTAGAATAGTGCATTTAAGCATGAACGAAAATTGTGTGTGATATTATTATAATATTATTGGTGTACCTATATTTATAAAAAATATTAAAAAATAAGTCACCATTTTTCTGTGCCAAGTCAGAGCGTCCACAGAGTAGTGGTTATATTATTAAGATTTTTTAGGAGAATTGTCTTTAACCAACAGCCCGACCTATTGGGTCTTCGCTTTCGATCAAACATACATTGAAAAAATAACATGCATATTTTGCCAGCCGAGGGATTAAACCCTCAACCCATGCTCCAGAAATTGACTACCTGTGGGTATGCTTATGTAGCAAAGGGAGTTTTGTATAATCATTCAATAAAAGAAACTTTTTGTGGAAAGATTTAGTAATTATTTTTTCACAAAAACATATTAATATAAACGAACAAGATAAGAAAACATTGGGCCGATATAAAAAAGTATATACTTAGGTAGTTATTAGAAATACCTACATTGTTACAGTTATAAAAATAAGAACAGGATAAAAATATTTTTTTATAATGTCATTCCGTCGTCTTCCGTAACTAAATGGCACAAATATGAGGTTTTCAATATTTTATTGGGTAGTTTGTGCTGACACCGTTCGCCCAATATTTTTCTAGGTTTCACAGCATCGAGTACATATTTATCATTCACTTTTCTGTACCCAATGTATGCCTCTCCTAACGTTCTCCTTATTTTATTTCGTTTCATCAAATGCGTAACAGGAATGTCCAACGACAATGACGTATAGTCCATACTGTTCATAGTATGTAATATTTCACCAGTATTTTCACAAAGCACAATATTAGTAGTTATTGTCTTCAGATGATGATGATGGAGGCATTACGTTTTCTTTTTCTGCTTCTTTTTATAATATTAACTCTCCTGAAGTTTCACATAGTATATCATCATCATCAGCCGGGGTCAATCCACTGCTGGATGAAGGCCTCCCCAAGCTTTCTCCAACTCTCTCGGTCCTGTGTCGTTCGCTGCCACGTATTTCCGCCGAACTTTATCAGTTCGTCAATCCAGCGGCTTTTAGGGCGACCCTGTGGCCGTTTCGTACCCCTTGGGTACCATTGGATGACGGAATGTGCCCCGCCCATCTCCATTTCAGCTGTTTGGCAACGCCTATTACATCGCGTACTCTTGTCTGCTTCCTAACCCATTCGTTTCTCTTACGGTCCTTTCGCGTGATGCCCAACATGCACCTCTCCATGCCTCGCTGTGTGACTCTTAGCCTTTGGACATCTCTCGTGTTGAGGGTCCACGTCTCGCAGCCATATGTGAGCACGGATAGCACACATTTGTTAGAACACCCTACGCTTAAGACATAATGGTAGGTCACTCTTGAAGATACTATTCAGACGTCCGAAAGTACTCCATCCCAGCTTTGTTCTTCGAGCAATTTCATCATGCATGCTTCCGTCTATGGACACCTGCTGTCCGAGATAGACGTAGCTGCTGACTTGCTCGAGTTGGGTGCCAGAAATACAGATAATCGCAGGGTCCGAAAAACAGTTCCTCATCACTTTTGTCTTTTGTCTTTGAGACATTTATCTTAGTATATAGTTTGATAATATACCTTTTCGCAGAGTGTGGGCATATTATAAATTTCCTCTGGTTGATATGATGATGATGTAGGCATTTAGTTTTCATTTTCTGCCTCTTTTTGTAATATCAATTCTCCTGCAGTTTCACACAGTATGTTATTACAGTTTGATAATATACCGTCTTTACAGAGTGTGGGCATATTATAAATATCCTCTGGTTAATATGATGTTGAAGGTTGAGGATTAATTTCATTACATTGCGAGGGTGGGGTAAACGTTAAAAATATATCGTATTTGAAACATTTTTTTACTTTACGTGATACTGACGATTCAGTGTCTTCAATTCCATTTTGTTGCCTCGAAAGAAGTAGGTACCTAATATTTTATACCCGCGACTCGATTCTTACCTACAACTTTATTAGTTCCTTCATAAAAGAATACTACGTAATGTTGATGTATTATTAACAGTTTATATGTAAAAATAAAATTTTTCCCTAATTTGAAAAAAAATATTTAAATAATACTAAAGAAAGGCCACTACATTGTGATAAACATGACATATGTACCGAGCGCTTCAAGAACATAATCTAAAAACGATGCGTGAATATTTTCACAGTATTATTGACGAATTAATGGATAATAAGGATTTTATAAAACGTCAATACGTAAGTATAATGTATTGTAAATTAAGTCTTTGAAAGATGATAAATAATAATCGATAAATTGTGATGTCTTTAGTCTGAAACAAAACCTTCAACGGCAACGAAGTCGATTTGTAGCAAACCCTCAAAATCATAGTCAGTGTGAAATAAATCGGATGTGCTCTACGGTAAAAAATTTGTGCGAAATGAAATGATCGTATGTGCAACATTGCTCACATACGACTAATTTAGATGCATTTTTAGAATAGCTGCACATACGATTTATTTAATATGGTATTCATGCTGTCTCAGATTTTTTTTAAATATAAGCATACGTACAGATTGTGGGGAAAAAAAATCCGCTTCGAGTGGTATCATTAACTCATTTTGACCAAAAACTGCACATAGGTCATATTGAATATGCAGCGACGATATTCTATATGTGTGCTCTTAGATATACGTAGTGGCTACCTGCAGTGTTTAGTTTACCTGTTTGTGCAGACAACACATCATAATTACCGCAATGTACCATCACTGTTGTGGTAGCTCCCTGGGTGGACATTAACTAAATGACAGCCTCTGGTCCTCAGGTTGAACTCACCAATATACACGCAGTTAATGTATATGTATGATAATTCAAAGATATTAGCTGTGATTTGTATGTGTCTTGATAGTTGTATTAATGGACAACACTTTTGCCATTGTTCATGCTTACACAGTCAAGTAGGTACGTGTTTATAAATTATATATACCTAAGTATATATACTACAACATGCTATGACGCCCAATGACAGTGAAACAGCAGTGTATTTAGTAATAATAATTATAAGAGAGAAAAAATACCCAGGCTTTAAGAAAATCACATAAATATATTGAGACCTCACCGAGTATCGAACTTGGGCCCCCCGGATGAAGGGCAGACACCTTACGCACTGGACTACGAGGGACAAAATGTATCTACCCATTATTTTCCATATATTATGTAGGTATTTAGGGTTTCTACTACATAATTTATTCTTGACGGAAGGGTGATAATATGTATATGTAGTATGTAGTGTTGCTGAGTTATAAATCTGCGATATTCTGAAAATAGTTATGTTATTAATAATACAGAACCCTTAGTGAAGTATAATTAACTAAGATGATATTTACTGTAAATGCACGATAAATTATTTGCTAAATAAATACCTAGATATCTTTTAGTTTGGTAGTATACTTCTTACCCTCCACATAACTTTCCAATTGCATACAGTGACAAAATTTGTGTGTAATACGCACTCCGTATGATTTTATTAATAAATTTCAGGCACCTGATTGGTTTAACTCACGTTTTAGTATTCAAAATAATTTAAAAAAAATCTATTCCAAATTGCAAGGTTACGTGACGGGTACTCTACAGAGAGAGAAGTAATAATTGAGGTTTATTGGTGGAGCCTTATCACCCTTTGGTCATTTGTTTTATAAATATTTATTTATTTAAAAATAGGTAAGTATTGTGGTATTTTAGCTTTTGGCCAATGCTCTATTATATACTATGGTAAAATACTAATATAAAGCAATCATTTCTTTTACAAGCCGTCTGCAAGACCTAGCGAGACAGACTGGCGACCGCCAGCTGGCTCTGCTAGTTTCTTTTAATATCACAACTAAAAGTAGGTAATATTCTATTCACTTAAATATGATTATTTGTACCCGAATAGTGTGCACACCTGATTTGACGGTGTATGAAATTTACAGGAAAAGCTTTCTCGTAATTGCATAATAATGACTGCTAGCTGTCCCACATTGATAATTGCCCATTTTCTCTTCACCTACCTACCAACAATGATTCGACAATTTATAATATAATGGCCGCATATTCTCTATTGCGGAGAACGAAACTTTAATTCCCGCCACATTATCTATGACAAGTCGCAACTTGGCTGGCTCGACCTCGTTTCTTCACACCACGAGCAGCGTTAGCTCAATACAAAACCCCCATTTCCCGTTTACTCCTACTATTTATATATTGCGTAAGTCCGGGCGCAAACGGACACGGAGGAATATAAAATGGTCGGTTTTAACGAGATTTTTGTTGATTGTATATTTAATACTCTCTGAAGTACCCGGCTTTGCTTGATGTAGTTTCAATGATCAATATACATTTATCTTATTCAAGCAAAACAATAATAATTAGTAATTACATTCTGCAATATTAAAATATCTGTATACAACATGTGAGAATGAAAATAATTCTGACAGCTAAATCTAACAAAAAAACATCAAATAAAAATCGATCCAAAAATATGCAACTTTATGTTGATCTGTCGTGAAAATTTAAAATTGGAATTTTCAGGAAATGTACTTTTAACAAACTGTGTATTTTTTTACCACGTTTTTATTGGCTCGTATTCTTGTTTGTCCGGTACAGATTTTTTCTTGTGCAGTACAATTTTTTTAAACAACTTCCCGACTAGCTAGACTTTGAAACTTTTAGAATATATCAGAACACGACGACAATGCATTCTTTTAATACTTTTAGCCATCTTTAAGCTGAATTGAATTCATTTTCAGTTAATTCTGTTTTGTATGTTTCGGAAAAAAATTCGTTAAAAGTAATATTTACTACTCACTATTATTGGTTGCTAAGTGGGTCC
Organism: Rhyacophila brunnea; assembly: GCF_057557595.1. NCBI lineage: Eukaryota > Metazoa > Arthropoda > Insecta > Trichoptera > Rhyacophilidae > Rhyacophila > Rhyacophila brunnea. The sequence goes on from NW_028232859.1 coordinate 45,638,216, forward strand.
TGGCAACTAAATTTTTAATATATACGTGCGTTACTATGGTAATCAATATGAAATGTCAAAATGACATTTCGATATTATATAATATTTATTCAGTATTTCTTTCAAATACAATAAAAAGTTTTTATTAATACATAGAATTGTCAAGTTTATATGATTCAACACAAAATTTAAAAACGTGGTATATAAAAAGTTCTTTTTATCTTGTAATTTGTTTAAATCAGTTAGGGCGAAGTAGCAAATGAAATCAAACAAATATATTTTGACTTTTATTTATATATTATACTCGCAGATTGATTAAAATAAAATTGACAGTAAATCCTATCAAATAAAATAAATAAATTTAATACATATTGTTACCATTATGATACTGCATCGGCAGGGAACACAGACATATTGGGAAGTGGTTTGCCCACCGCGATTTCCTAACTATTGTCTCGTGTGGCACCAGACGACATGACGTAATTGTGACGTCAGCCAATACATGCCGCCCGCTCGAGCGTGTATTGGCTGACGTCACAATTACGTCATGTCGTCTGGTGCCACACGAGACGATAGTTAGGAAATCGGGCCCCTGGATTTAAATCTATAACATATTGCGAACTATGGGATAAGCTTCAACACATGTTAAAGATCAATTAGGTATATTATGCATCAAATTTTGTTACGTAAGCAAAACACGCATTCATATTGGTAACATTTAAAACACTCAGTGCGGTTTGTGTTTCTTGGATTTATTAGCCTGCCCGTCATAAAATAATAAACCGAGTACGGGTTTAAATCCATGGTCCATGGCGACTGGCTTTCATATTTCTATACAAATTTGTAGTGTGAATAAGTGAAGCTTTTAAACGATAGTTTGATGTCCGGTTAATTTTTATAAATTTTGAATTTCGCGCGATTTTGGGACTAGCAAGATTCGAAAATCAACCGTTAATGTAATATTATTAAGTAAATTATTAATAAAAAAAATAGTCGTCAGTTTCTAAGTCTGTTTATCGCACTCTTGCCCGAGAGACATATTAGATTAAAAATATAACGACTTTATTATTGTTGTTGTTAGGGGCGAGGAGAGAAATGTAACCATACCCAGCGTCTGTAATTCAGTTTAATAAAATGCATAATAGGTAGTTAATATTATGTCTTGTACCCTTATTTTATTATTACAACGTTTTTCTTAGCTCGTATTCTTATTTGTCCGGTAAAAAGCTAGACATTTGAAACTTTTAGAATATAACAGAATACGATGCCAATGCATTTTTTTAATACTTTTAGTCATCTTTGGGTAGAATTGATTTCATTTTGAGTTAATTCTGTTTTGTATGAAAAGTTATTTCGGAAGAAATCCGTAAAAAGTAAAACTATTATTGGTTGCTAAGTGGGTCCTAACAACTAAATTATTAATATTAATATATACGTGCGTTACTATGAAAATCAATTTAATATTTCAGTATTATTTCTATCAAATACAAATTTTTTTGATTGTTTAAGCTAGTCAAGTCAAGTTTATATGATTCAACAGAAAATTTAAAAATGTTGTATACAAAAAGTTCTTTTTATCATGTAATTATTTTGTTTTAATATTATAGTTCTTCTAAAAATAAATATATATGGACCGCATGTAAAAATTACTTGATTACAGATTTACACACACCCTTGTAAGGAAATACGAACTCATAGAATCTGTCGTCCATTCAAAAGTGTATGTAGTGTCAATATAATATATCAGTGGTGATGAGTACTTACCGTGCGGTTATTTAACATTTACCTACTTAAAAATACTAGTGGCAACTCGTCGATAGCAAAGTACATCTAGTAGCCATAAAATGTAATTACACAGTCGTAGAAAAAATATTTTGTACCTGTGCGATTATTTAAATTATAGAGTGGCATAGGTATGCCTAACTGCATTGAAATCTTGCGATTGTTTAAGCCCATATTCGACCATGTTTAGGAAAAAGGGCGTAACCCTCACAGAACAAATTTTACAGGAGAGGCAAAAAACATTTTTTGAGAAATTTTAGTTAAATATTTTCTAAAAAATAGGCACAGACATTATTGATTGATGATGATTGATGATTTGATGATAGTTACGAGCTACGTACTTGATTTGAGTGACATTGAGATAAATTGTTCTTCGTTATTTATACAATAAAAGTTAGTACATTAACATTAAATTCTGTTACATAATCATATTAAACTAAATATAGAATCAGCGTTTTAAATTGAATATCGAAAAGAAATATTATTTGTTATTAGGTTATTACAGTTGTAAGCAAATACTATGGGAAATGTTTACTCAGCTCATACATCATACTGGTACAAAGTGTTGTGATATGTAATAATACACCATCTCTTATTTCGCCTAATCGACATGCTGGTCTAGCTTGAGTTGTTTACTGGAAATGGCTTGGGAATATTTTACTCCAAAGTAACTTGATATTTTTATAAACAATATATATCTGATCGCTTATTATTCTGCAGCTACATATACATTGTTAATATCTAATAAAAGCACTTTTCGAAAAATCGAGGGTTACGCCCTTTTTCCTACACACAGTCGAATCTAGTCACCAATGTTATCCATCGTAGTATAATACGCAAGGTACCGGTTTTTTATACCGGGGATTCCAGCAACGATTCCCGATGAGGTCACAATACATTATTTATGCGATTTTATCAAGCTGATGCTTTGTCTCTTACACTGCTATGTTAATTAGACCTTGCGGCCTGTTGTAATGTTAAAGAAGAAGAAAGAAGAAGAAGAGTACCTACCTATTTTTTAAAAACTTATAACTAGGTGTAATCATAATATTGGTTCAATGGTTAAAAATATTTCGTTAACTTTTTACTTTCTGACTTTTAGCCATTTTTACTATAGATCTGCCAGTAGGTATAAGTTGTCCGCTGAGTGAGGGCACCACATACTAATATTTGACATATCATTTCATACTCTTTATGTTGAGATGGGCTTAGTTCTAAATTCGAACACCCGACGATTTATGATGGCATATCTTTAGTATATTATTCTAGCTATTTCTATTTTTTTTATAACGAAATAAAAATTGGTTTTGAAATGTAAAATACTGACTGAACGCCAAGACTCATAACTCGATCCGTCAGAAGCACCTTTCAGTGACGTCATAGCCAGCCGTGATTAAAGTTTCTCCTCGGTCAATATCGATCGAGCGCATTTCCCGCTTTTCTCATTTCAAATTTGAAACAAAAAAAAACCGTTCGATATGCTTTTGTTATTATTACAGAGGCTATGCTGCAGCATGCTACAATGATAGTGGAAAGTTAATTGAAAAGCGGTGTAGGTAAATACTATTGGTAGGCAAAGCGATAGAGTAGTATTTTTTTATGATAGCAACACTTTCGTTATGTTGTATGCTTTGTATATTTCGATGGGTTAGTGTACATTTATTATGGTGAATATGTGTATGTATAATTGAATTTGAAAGATTCGAATCGAAATGGATAGTATTTGAATGAGACAATATTTTATAATATATGAAACTGACAAGCGTTTTGCGTAGTTTGAAATTTAACACAATCTTTCTATTTCCAATTATTACAGATAATTAATTCTACTCATGGTACAAATCTAACAAAACATACATACACATTCTTGATGTAATATCACACGATATATATTATGACGTAATGATTTTTGAAAAACTGGCAAAAGCATACAACACAATGTCTTCAAACTTTATGATTTAAAATTGATTAAATTAAATTAAAATTAAATAAATGTCAATACATATGTTTAATTTTATATCGTTTTTAATTTATTGAAATAAATTTATTGGTTAAATATATAAGGCATATTGTTATAATTTCTAAATACAATAAACTGAAAAAAATAGCGTCTAGCAATAGCAAATATTGAATTGCAGGTTTATGGGCACTATCGATTTCATTTTTTTTAACGGTAGACATGTGTTTAAAGATTATTAGATACATAATTAGTGCCTAATTAGTTACCTAATGTGATAATTTTCCTGTTTTTATATAAATATAAAATATTGATTTATTTTTAAGTACATAACAGGCTTACAAAAACTAGAAAAAAATCTAAGACCGCACAAACGCCATATTCGAATCCCACTTGGTTAAAAAAATCTATGTTTTTGTGGTTCTGAGGCTGAAAGCTTGTACCTATGTATTTTTTGCAATCCGTTGATGCTTTCTTAGTTCTTATGTAATTCTTTAGTATTTTTGTTACGATAACAGAACATACATACATGTATATACGTATCATATTGGTATATCAATTAGTATTAGGTATATTTAGTATAATAATATGCTGAGAAACTACCCACCCTTTGAGCTCGAAACAAAACAATGTAAAAATCTGCTTATGTGACTTTGACTTAAATTTTCTGTACGAGAATCTTTTAAATAACACATATTTAAATAAAAATAACAAAAAAATACTTAATAAACCATTTCTTTTATTCAAATGAATAATTTACAAGATTTTGAGAATGTAACATTCCATTTATTTATATTCCATATATTGAACATACATAACGTGAAAACATCTCGCGCCGATCCGTGCATTTGGTATATATATGAGGTGTTTTCAAGTTATGTATGTTCAATATATGGAATGTTACATTCTCAAAATCTTGTGAATCATTTGAATAAAAGAAATGGTTAATTAAAAATCATTGTTAGCAAGTTCAAGTAGACGTTATAACTAAAAATATTTGGCGAAAGCCGGGCGTCGGTTAGTAATTAAGAAAATTAATATTTCTTAATTTAATACACAAAAATCGATAGTCAATAATAACGGAATTTTATAAGCATTTCATGTATGACATACTAGTTTAAATTGTCGTCATTAGATAGGAGGCTCGTAGCATAATTGGTTAATGCACGGATTGGCACGACACCAATGGTTATACGGGTTCAAATCCCGTCGAGTATCGTATTTTTTCAAATACGATTTTTTCTATGGGTGTTTGCAGGTATTGTATGTTCAAAGATACTTAAATTTATTAACTAGCTAAAATACCAGGCTTCATACGAGGTCGCTTCGGTAATCGACATACAATAATAGGGTAACTACTGTCCAACAAGAACTTCTTGGCTACGTGTTAAAACTGTGAACTAACAAGCTTCTCCCATTTTAACCGCACTTCCATTATAATTTAACAAGCTCCTCCCATTTAGTCGATGACAGCGCCTTTGGCTTGTGCCTAAATTTTCTTGTTAGACAGTACCTACCTACTTAATTATATTTTTCAACATCAAGATAGCTACATATTGTCAAATGAAAATAATAATGCTGACAACACTAAAACTCAAAAAAAGAACATTACATTAAAATCGAACCCAAAATATGCAAACCATATCTGAATATGAGGTAAAAATTCAAAATTGGACGGAATAAACAAACATATTTTATATAATACAATATACTAGCTGACGAATCCGACTTCACACGAGGTCGCTTAATTGTTTGATATACATTTAAGATACTTAACAAAACATTGCATCATATTAATAATATTTTTCAATATAAAAATAGGAATATAACAATATGTCAAAATTAAATAATTCTGACTGCAGCAAAGGTCAAACAAAAGAACACTACATTAAAACCGAATCCAAAATACGCAAACTTTATCTTAATTTGTAGTAATGTGGTAAAGTTGGAAGGAAAAAACAAACATACTTTGTATTTTATATATAAATAGATAGATCACATATGATTTTGAGACTAGAGTCAAAATGCCATTAGTGATAATTGGCTAATTTACAGGAGAGTAATTTGAAATAAGAATATTAACGGTTTTGTCAATATTTTCCTTGGACTACGACTATCGACTTGGAAGACGATATTTTAATCAATTCAACCCAATAATTGACCAATTGACCTTACAGCTTAGCGACCTTGATTTGTTGTGTACCTATATAAAATATCCTTTTTATAAAATTAGGAATATGATATTTGCTGTAGATGCATTTTGTAGGGATTTGTTATCCGTTATAAATGGGTTTGTTAATTTGATACAGCTAACGGATACCGATTCACGTAGACTGTATGATGTATCCACAAGTTTTAATACCCAATTAGCGCGCCGGGCAATATTATTATTATTTATCCATAGATTTTCTGGGTCCGCTTTTTGCCCCGGGGAGGATAAATAATTTTCACTAACAGAAACACTATTAATAGTATTATTGCCAGCGCGGGAAAATGCCGATCTGTGTTTGGTTGATGGGAAAATAATTGTTTTGGGATGCTCGAATTGGAAAACCTTTTTTTGAATATGGAACATTTAAGTAGCATACCATGTTAATACAAATGATACATTACTGTTTTTATTGTTGGTTCTTATAACCATCCGTCGATGTATAAATATATCTTTCCGGGCAGGATTACATTAGACAGAAAAGGGATCATTAGTCCATTAGGTTATATTTATAATTTAGTTGGATAGTAATTAATTCTGTTTTATCTTTAAGCCCTTACTCATAATAAATACTTGTAGGCATTATTTAATATGAAATATAATAAGTAAAATATTAATTTACATTTAGTATAGATAATATACGTAACCCACATTCATTTCGTTGTGGGGAAGCTCAAAAAAATGTAATGAAATATAATAATGGGTTCCCAAACTTTTAGGGCTCGCGACTCCGTTTTATAATGGCCTTGTAATCTGCGACCCCCACTACATTTGCATAAAAGCCATTTTAATGTGGTGAAAAAATCATATTAAAAGTTAAATTTACATATTATTATATGGATTATAAATTATAATCATTACAAAAATTTGTTTGTTAATAATTGTCAAATATAACAGATTCTAGTTTCTCGAAGAGCAATTTTCAACTGTTCCACCGGTAACCAAGTACCTGTTTTTGTTTCTGGATATTTTATTGCTTGTTTCATTCATATGAACTTTATTTACTTTACTTTGTTTCCGATTTCAGACGATTTTACGAGTTAATCTAGTGTCATTTTCCCGAGTGTCACATAAATACATATTATACGCATTAAAATACGTATACAAAATAAATAAATGTTAATGTAAATTTCCATCTGAAGAAGGGTCCATATTTGTCAGCCTGTTATTCAAACAACGATGACAAATTAATTTTAATATTGAAATTTGTATCATAGTGTCCATAGTTTTTTCGGTTTAATATTAAGTTAGCGAACCTCCGGAAAATGCCTTACGTTGCACCCTGGGAGTTGCGACCCATGGGCTAGAGATATCCAAACTTATTTGGCTTACTGCTCCCTTTTTGGAAAAAAAATACTCAACGCCCCTTGGGAATCCCAACTACCTTCTTTAAGTAAATGCACAGAATGATGCAGTGGCGAATTATTGAATTTGGGTTTTTGTATGTAACGATATTTTTACTTAATTAAGTATGGAATAGTATTGAAAAATGATATTGTAAATAACATGTCCTGATGTTTAAATTATAAAATTATTTAATCAAATCAATCACAGTGTGAAACATTTGCATTAAAAAAAAGTAAGACAATGAAACATTTTTTTAATAAAAAATACGAATTACAATAAAATAATTATATATAATATGTAGCAATCATACGACTGATAACAATAAATGAGTTAAACACTTTATATTGTATGTTTTGTTGTAAAAAAAAACAATATAGCGATAATATTTGTCAGCATTTCCTCAATAATAACTAGTTGTCACGAGCAGTGGCGCACCCAGGATTTCATATTGGGGGGGGCCAAGGAGGATAATGTAAATTAGTCCCATAGGATCTTTTTCTTCTTCACAGCCTAATTTCTCGTTTATCGCCATTTTGTCTATTGCACTCGGTGTACCTACACCATGGTCCCCACATCCTGAAACGAGCCCTCAGGCTAAGCGAGCCCCCTACCTACCGCGAAGATTAAAGGCAGTGTGAAACACGTTTTTCAAATTGTGTTTTAGTTCTAGTTTTAGTTAGAATTATTGGCGATTTTTAATACATCTACTTTAATAATGGACCTGTCGAGTATCGACACATAATAATCAAAAAATATATTGCACAATTATATAATTGAAAATTTTCATGGCCATGAAGTATAATAGCGCCGTAGGCGATTTTTTTTACTATTAAAGCTAATTTATGATGTGTTTATCTCACTTATCTGGTCAACCAGACACGCCGGGCCCCCAGGCTAGAGCCCTGTCAGCCCTCCCCAGCCATGACCTACACCACTCCGGAATTCGGGTGGACACCGAGAATTTTTTGACAGTTCCATTAGGGATTGTGTTTCTAAAAAAACCTGACATTAGTGTTTCGAAAGTTTTGTGTTAGAAATTAAAATCTAAGAATTTTTTCTAAAGAGGGTGCTGGAGAATTACAAATCATTTTTTTGCCGTGTTTTTATTTGTCTGCCCAAAGGTATAGTTTATCGGCTTTCAATTTCAATGTTTAAAATCATTCTGATAATTTTGAGGGGTGCCAGGGCCCCTTGCCCCCCCCCCTCTCGGTGCGCCACTGGTCACGTGTCCTTCACTCGACATAGTCAACCGTCATTTCACTCGAATCAAGTCTCTCAGTTCACATCAATCTCACCAGTACACCATTTCCCCCGACTATAATCTCACGTTATCATCCTTATTACTGTATTCAGTATATTCTTGTATCAATAAACTCCTCCAAACTTCCACGCAACAACGCCTATTATCTCAAGCTCGTCATAAATATATATATATATATATATATATATTATGAGAAAGATGTTTGGCTCTATTGTTGTCCGCAGCACCTATTCGTACAGACACATTCGCCTTCGGTGGTCATAAGTGCATATTGGTACAATGTACATTTTGTGACGAATTGAAGACCCGAGAATGACAACAGGATATATAAACCAAAAAGTCTAAAAACGGTTTTTCGGTAATTTCATATTTAAAAAAAACCTCTAACTCTAACTAAAGCTAACTTCACTTAGAATGAGAAAGATATATAAACCATTTATATCTCGTTATCATTCTAATTCGAACGTCAGTGATATTTTGTAAGCTGTCAATTCAAAAGTGTCTTCTTAATATGTCCAGTGAAAGTGAAGATATGTTCAAGAATACGGAAGATAGTGACTCTGAGTACATTTTAGAAAGCGAGGAAGAAGAAATTAGTACTCCTCGTCGTCCTAGGAAGATTAAAAAACAACCGGCGAAAATGTTGAAGATGTTGATCCCCAAAATGAATGAAAAATATTTTTGATACTCATATTTTGTAACATTTTTACTTATCTGTGATAAAAAAATATTAATGAAAATAAATAAGCCAAAAATGGAATTAATATTCATTTACTTAGTATTTAAAAATAAAATAATGAAATTGATATTGAAAACAGGATAAAGACCAAACACAATTTAATTGATAAAAAAAATTGTATCTTTAAATATTAAATTATTTTTACAATAAAATGTTGAAAACCACTTTAACTATCATGTTAAATTCACTTTTTGAATGATAGGATCACACATATTTTTTAAATCAGTTTATAGGCTCTCTTGTACAAATCTCTATATATATAAAAATCTCGTGTCACGATGTTTGTGGTCGAACTCCTCCGAAATGGCTCGACCGATTTTTATGAATTTTTTAATGTATATTTGTTAGGTATGAGAATAGGTCAACAAGTATATTTCATACCGCTGGGTGATTAGGGTATCTCTATCCAGAAAAATTTTCTTTTATTTTTTTGACAATTTTTTTTTTGTATTTTATTATTTGGCATAAAAAATACTTATAACCTCAAATTTTCACTTTCCTACCCCCATCCTCCCATTTTTTAATCGCGATTTTATTATTTTTGTATGAACAAATTTAACCGTCGTTCGTATTTCAAACAGAACGAAATTATTTATGTTGTTGAATGACAGATGACACTACGTCCGAGAAGAATTCAAGAGAAGCGTCGCGTCATTTTGACATTTCATTCGGCAAATCACAACGCAGTGCGTGCAAAATTTTGTACGATTTATTTTAATTTATCTATTTTTATGTGCGTGTATTACAGTACACAATGCCAGCAAGACGCAAGGGGGGCCATTTGGGCCGTCGAACGAATAAAGCAACAAACAGGCGAAATAGTAGAGCAGAAAGAACAGATGAACAAATCCAACAAGATAACAAAAACGTGCGTGTAAGCATGTCGCGATTGCGTGCATCTCAATCACAAGAAGCACGAGCTGAACGAAATCAACAACGACAATTGGAACGGAGCCAAACGCGCCGGTTCGTAGTTAACACACGCAGAGCAAACGACCGACAACGCCAACAAGTACATCGAACATTTACATCCGCTTCGTTCCTTCGTCTCGCATTCGAGTACGAGCCTGATATTGAATATTCCGCTCATCCGAAAGTGCTGATTGATGCTATGGACAAAGAATGTCCCCAGTGTCATGCGCTCAAATTCAAACATGAGTCAGCCGTGATGTGTTGCGCATCAGGAAAAGTGCAACTACCAGAAATTGAGATACCACCAGAACCATTGAACAGCTTACTCATTGGCACGGTTCCAGATTCAAACCTGTTCCTGAAGTCCATTCGCACATTCAATTCATGCTTCCAAATGACTTCGTCCGGAGCAACAGAAATAGTTCACAATACTGCGGCAAATGGTCAACAATTCCATTCTACGTTCAAAATCAAAGGTCAAGTATACCACAAGGCTCATTGCTGCCAGTGCCAAACCACATACATTTTTACAAATCTACTTCATGGGCGCGGCGGTGAGGACATCAATCATGTGGATGCACGTTGCGGCTACAATAGCCTCAATTCGCCTAATGCCAGGCGCATCGTCGGCGAACTGGACGCCCTGTTGAATGAGCACAATGAATTATTGAAATTCTTCAAAGCACACATGCACGAATTGCAAAGTGACAATCACGCTATTGTCATCAATCCTGATAAAACACCAGCTGGAGAGGACGTACGTCGATTCAATGCGACTGTTGTTGACGACATTGCTGGAATCATGGTTGGCGACCGCACATCGACGCGAGAAATCGTGATTGGAAGAAGAAACAATAATCTGGAGTTCATCGCTGACATACACCGTTCATACAACGCTCTCCAATATCCGCTAATTTTCTGGAAGGGACAAGACGGATATTGCATAAACATTATACAACGAGATCCTGTCACAGGTAATTCATTCATTATGAACATCATTACTCATTTTGAATTGAGAAAATGAATGGTTGATGTTTTTTTGTTTTTATCGGCGGTCATCGTCTACAGTGCTCTATTCCTCTTTCTGTCATAGATCCCATCCCCACACACTTACGATACATTCGTTACTTTTTATTTAACAACCAAAATATTCACTAGAAATAATTTATATGGCAGAACAACGTTTGCCTGGTCAGCTAGTAAAATAATAAAATTGATATTGAAAACAGGATAAAGATAAAAAATATGTATCTGCAAATATTTAATTATTTTTATTGTAACATGTTCAAAACCATTTTAACTATCACGTTACATTCACTTTTTGAATGATAGGATCAAACATATTTTTTTAATCAGTTTATAGGCTATCCTGTAAAATTCACTATTTGGTCTTTGTATAGTTTTCATTCTCATGTCTTCAATTTAACTGTATGTATGTTACACGATACATGAAACATGTTCGAATAGTTTTTCATCTATTTGCTATTTAGATTTTTTTTCTCCTACCATTTTGTTTTATTTATAATTAACGCCTCCCAATTATTTCCGGAGTTACTTTCAGCTTCATTGAACACTGACTTAGATAATGGGTGATTGATATTATTACAGTTATATATTTTTATTACTCTAAAAACGGTTGCTTATTGTGGTTATTATAATAACATAGGTATACACTATTATAATATTATAACATAGTCTGTAGCTAATGTATAATGCGAGAGTTACGACAATACTGTAATAAAACTAAAATGAAAGAATAAGATTCTGCTTATTCAAGAATTTAACAGACGTGTTTCTACGTTTAACACCTGAAGGTATTGTTAGAAACTTGATATAAAATTTGGAGATATATATTATAATAACTTGAATTATTCCTCTTATCTTAATTATTCCTTTGAGGCGAATAAGATGATTCGTGCAAACGTTTTTGGAAATTATAAATACAATTTTCATATTATTTAATGAAGTTGTATAAAATACAATGTTTCCTGAACGGTGTAAACACATAGTGTAATAATACTTTAAGGATTTACGATTATTTATTTCATAGTAATCCATGCAGTGTACCTATATATTTTCCAATACATATATTTATAATTTGCAATTTGCCATATTAATTAAAATTTTATTTAATACCACGCGTGTTTAATCAAATCATTAAACTTTAACAAGGCATTTTAAATCAATGTTTTACGTTATATGATTTTTCTTTATTTTTTATGATTTTTTGCTGTTTTATGTATACGAGTGTTTTGTCACTTAGTTACGAGTGCTCACGATGCGTGTAAAAAATAAACTCTTGATGTAAAATAAATCAAAAAAGCACGGGTAGCCCAACGTGGCATGGAATGCGCATGTTGGACATAACGCGGAAAAACCACAAAAGAAATCAATGGATAATGAAGCAGACGTATGTGATGTGATAGTGGTTGCTAAGCAGATGAAATGGCAATTGGTGGACGTCTCGCTCGCCTGCCGCCATAAAATGTGGTAGATGTACGTGCTAGCGAAGAACTTAGGACCGAGAAGGGTGGATGAAGCTAGGGGAGATCTTGATGATGATGATTGTCATTGACATAATATCACGTCGCTTCTTTTTATTTTTCATGTCATGCTGTGAACGCCTTAAACTTAAACTTAAGCTAATGGTCGCTCATTTTAATAAAGAAATTTAATTTAACCCTCTATTTATAGTACTACTTACTTATACTTTTGCCAATGAAAAAAAATACTTTTAGTTTTATAGTGTTATTATTTTTGTTATATTTAATAAAGCATCATATTATTATTATGTCCTCGTGTGAGGCTTATTTTCGTATATATTAAGTTGACCACCCTTCAAAGAGCTTAGGAAATACTCCAAGTAAAAACTCTCCCAGAAAGGTTTCTCTCGTTTATATGATTCATCACATTTTGGAAAGTTTTATTTTTGCCCCTCGTTTTTTCTTCGCCCCGGAACGAGCTTTTTGTATTTTCTGCTGGAAGTTGTGAGGTCTTTTTTGTAGTTACTGCGCGAACTGTTTATTATATCTTTTTTTTGATGCGTGTGGTTCATCACGAATATCATTGTAAATACTTAATGCAGTGAGCACTACATAATATATGAGAATAAAGGGTATTGCCATTTTTGCTTTTATTGTATGATAATTTTAAATGTTGTGTTTATTCTTCTCTCACATAAGAAAATATGATATATGTAATATGAAAATGAATGAAGGTATATAAATGAAAAAAGTATAAGGTATAGAAATTATGAGAATGTAAAGTAATGAGATTGAGTATAAGCATGAAAAATAAAAAAAAAAAGTATAGAAAGGAAATTAGTGCTTAACGGTAAAACACGCCGTGAAATATCACTGTCACGTAGATTTGACGAACAGGAAAACATGAAAAAATACGGGTTGACAAAAAAAGCTTAATAAATGTGAATGCGTTGTATAAGTAAGTATATGAATAATATGGGCACCAAGTGTTATCATCTAAATGTGTACACAATAAAATAATGCAGATGTTAAAGAAAACATTTTAATTAAGGTAAGTTGACAAGCATTAATTATTACAAGATAAAATATATATAAATCTAATTAAAATCAATGTAAGAAGAAGAGGAATGGTATTTTTCATAATTGAGACTTGTGATCTTGGTTCGCAGATACAGTAAATTTGTACAACAATTATAAGATACATATATTATTATGTACTTAGCTGACCTCTCCTTAGTCATTTGATTTAAACTGTAAAATGAAAGTGATAAAAAGAAGCTATTTTGTCAGCAGAACTAAAACGTATGTTTATTAAATTGTTAGACTCCATGAAAAAGATACTTCTGCTTGTATCAATTGGCATTTGTCTTCCATACAAAATATTTTATTTGGAAACGCTAAGAACGTGTTGTTCGTTTACACATGTAACTTTAATGACTATGTCTGCGTATAGCAAAACCCTTTTCATATATTTATATATCTATTGTTCCTTAAATCTAGAATTTTTCTCTGAATACTTTTCCGAGAAGGTGTTTGAAACAAAGCTTTCTTATTAAGAGCGAGAAATACTTGAAAACGAAAGCATAGTAGTAAACTTTGCAAGGCTTCGATGCGAGAGGACATCTCGTACGAAAATAGTTTTAATAAAGGCAAATCGCGCAGGCTCTGTGTCCAAATACTTGGTCTAAAAAGCGTTTCTGCGTAGCTGAATTTCACGTAACACCGTTAACAAAGCTTTTCTTATAACCTTCACGAGAAAGTGGAGTGATTCGAAAAAAATAAACAGCATTCGGCGACGATCTTGATATATTTTCTTTTCCGTTTAATACTATGTTTATTGTATGGAATATTTCGTATTTTCCAGAGGCCGGCAAACTTTTCTTCACAGAAAATAAAAGTCGACATTGGCGCATAAATACTTTTCCACAATTATAAATGTCTTTAACCATTATTTTGGTTAACGGGATATTCCATTGACGTGTATGAAAATTCAGATAGAAGTTTTTTATAATTTCTTAATTTATGTCCCGTTTAATCACTAGTATATAGTAGTAGATAGATAGGTACCTCACTGTAATTACTGTTATTATTATTTTTACTGCCTGCACGGGGTATTGATAACGTGACCATTTTTCCTCCCTCTAAACCGGACATCTACTAATTTTTATGTTCCTAATAGTACCTATGTGTATTCAAGAAAACGTATATTTCATTTATTAATGAAAATAACAGGTTGAACACGTGTAAATAAATAATTTGTGCAGTCTTATATTTTTTCTGAAGACCAAAGTATATTTTCTTTTGATTTCAAATAAGAATGAAATTCTTTGCAGGACTTCTTTAAATAAGCTGTGTTTTTTTCTTAAATAAGAGAAAAGACCCTTTCTACCGATTTTTTTCTATTTTTCGCGCCTTTTTTTTTGAAATTATTGGCATGGGTTACTCTCTTTCTGAATACTGGACATTTCGGTATCCCGAAGCTGTGCTTGGGGACAACGGGATAGGCTACCTAAAAACGGGACGGTCCCGTTCAAGACGGGACGTATGGTCACCTTAGGCATAGAGGGTAAAATGTAACGTCCTGTGGTTTTGTGGGAAAAAACTTTAAACGTCATAATGTAAACGTGGAAAATAGAAATTGGTAATTTCCAATATCTGTCAAAATGAACTAAATCGACCCTGATGTACATAATGAGCACATAAATGTTTTCATATATGACGATGATATATTTAAGACCTTGTTTATTTGTGATGTATAATTAATTAATTAAAATTAAAAATATATATTACTCTGGATTTAACTTAGTTTAGTCTTTAAACATAGTCATACTAAACGATTCAACGTATCAAGATTTCTCTTAGCTTCGAAATGTGTAAATTTCTGTTTTCTGGTTTCCCATATCGTCGCTTAAGAAACAACACCGCGGAAGTCAATTAATTAAAATAAAAAAACATTTTTTTAACTAAACACAAAAAAAAATAAGTTAAAAGGTATCAATTTTCAATTTTTTGAGACGGTTTTTGTTTGCCCCTGAAAATTTTAATTAATTGACTTCCGCGGTGTTGTTTCTTAAGCGACGATATGAGGTTAGTTTTTTGATCATTTGTTTTTTTTTGTTATTGATTATATTATTTTCTACAATAAATTTTTTTGGCTAGCTTGATGATGAATTTAGTCATGGAACAGTGCGGTGCTAAAAGCCGTTTCGCTGCACTTTGTACGCTACCTGACTGGGCTACAAATCGTCTGTCGTACATAATAGCTCATTTAAAAATAAATCCATCCTCGTGCGCTTCACCATGTTAACAAATTACACTTGTGGTATGTTAGAGCCACGGAGAGGTTACGGCTAGGGATGTTAAAAGGTATCAATACTCTTTGAGTTCAACAAATTCGGACATTACAGTTTTGAGTAACTAACTACAATTATCACTGCTGTCAATTTTTAACTCCACAGTATTCATACTCAAACAAAGATTCGCCTTCACACACACATCGATGGTGTATTTAAACAATTTGTGAAAAGCAGCTGAAATGAGAGGAAGATTCTGCGTCGGATATAAATTGTGTATATACATATATTATAGATCCGACGTAAATAGTGCACACTAAAACTTTTTCAGTCAAAAGTATTTGTTGTCATTGAATTAAGACTACAATAATTTACTGATGGCGTTTGTTAGATTTTAAAATTCAATTAAACCCTGCGAAACTAAGCCAAAATAGATAATAGTCAAAAAATATTCGTCTATCTAAAATTATGTCATTAAATCATATATAATTTTGAATATTTTATAGAATCCATAATATTATTATCGTTTAGTTTAGGCAGGGTTTAATGAATTAAAAAAAAAAACTAACCAATAAAATAATATGTAATATGTATTCTTTATTCAAAGAAAATAAATAAGAATGAATGAAAAGTGTGCACAATTTTGTCGGATCGCCCATAACATACCAAAACTATTATGGTTGGATTTAGGCAGGGCTTAATTGATTTTTAAAAACTATCAACACCATCTGAAAACTGTATTCTTAGTTCATTGAAAACTGATAATATGACTGACAAAGTTTATTGTGCACTATTTATGTCGAATCTTAACAGCCTACCTCCACCCCTCGCCACTGATACCTAATATGATACATAATATTATATAGGTACACCTATTATATTATATACAATGGGTTGGGTGAGAAGAATTGGTTAGATATTATAATAATCGGTACACCTGAATATTAAATTATTCAACTTCATAAAACTACTATGGCTGGATTGGACAAGCCCGCGTCCAGCAGACAGACAAAAATTTGACGGCATACGAAAACTAAGTTATATTGTAATTCTAACATTGTTCTATAATTTCTTCTAATCTTTTCCTTAGAATTGCAGCATTATTTAAAAGTAAGAACATTTGTAAATTAGCTCTAATGTCGATTAAGTTATTCAGAATTTCACGTAGTATTTTCACTGTCCGGGTGACCATTGTCTTTTGAACTATTAGTCCGTTTGGGACTCATGCGAATTGAACATAATATTTATGCGTTTTAAAATTGTGTGTTTTCAAATATAAGAATTTATTAGTCTTGTTGTACGATAATTATTGTTTTGTAATGGCATTGTGATTGTTAATTTGTTTCAATTTAGTAGTGCATAATATAATATGTAATAGATTGAATTGAATATGCTTATGAATATATCCGCTAATAAGTCAGTCAGTTGTTGGTCGTGAATGTGCTGGTACACGAGGAGAGAGCGATTAGTTCATTAATGATTCCGGAATGGACACAAAGATCGCGCCAGCTTGAGGAAACTAAAACAGGAGTGCAAGGTTGGAGTTGAGCTTTAGTTTTTAGAGCTTAAATTCATAATAATATAATGTTTCTTTCAATATTTTATATAAACGGAAAGGTCTCGATTTTTGTTACTGTGTTTACCTGCTTTGCAAGTATCACATTAGATAATATAATATCGATAACAAGTATCGATACTTATTACTTTGACATGCCAGCCCTATCTTTATGAGATATTGCTAGTTGGTCGGAAGTGACTCCTTGCGTATTATAAATCTACTGCTCTTTTGACAGGCGGCTGTTATGGGAAATGAAAAACAAAACACCGAGAACCGCTTTCGGTTTTCGCAAAATACCTTTGCATTTTTTACTCCACCGCACTAATTGCCTATCAAATATGACAGGCAGACATTATTTCAACGGTCATGTCTTTTTTGAACCCCAGAAATTTCCCAAAAAATGGCATCTTGGATAACGATTGACTTGTCTGTTAGATTTTCAGTTAGCATGTGCTAGCGGCTTTTGAGACCTCGTGTACACGAATGACAATATTGTCTAACTTTTAGTCAATTTCTGGCATTATAGTTATAGATCCTGGAAGCTTAAAATTTAACACACATAATTTGAAAATACCCCATAAAATATATAACCACTAGAAAAAATATTGTAATATAAAGCCCAGCGGGATTTGAAACTGCGCCCCTTGGATTCTCGCCCATGTCCTCTACTAACTGAACTATTGCGTCCTTTCTAATTTTGACGAAATTCACTAGTACCAAGTTTTTACAATACTCTGAAACTATATATCCTGGAATACCAGGATTTCAAGACATAGCTCTACCGTATACTCTCTGTGGATGGTATTTGAAACTGAAATTTAAATATGAAAACTATTATCAATAAGAAAAAAAGCGGAGGTCACTGTCGTTGTAACAAATAACCACCAAAATTTTACTAGATACCTACCAGTAGGCACATTTGATTTTTGAACTTTTTTAGAACAAAAACATTATCTATGACCGCATGGTATCGTCAAAATTGTCTATTCTGGAATATTTTCAAATTATATAGTGTAGATTCGAATTTTTAGAGACAATTTCTAACCTTGGCACATCATAAACCGACCGCGTAAAGATCTGAACAATCCTTTATAACATAATGTTGTATTGAGACGGGCGAAAGAATAGCACGGTCACGGGCAAGATTGTCCCAGGGTTATTGACTTTGGCGTGGGCAATGTTGGCATAGGGTCCTGCCTTCATTTCACGGTCTGACTGCTTTCAAAGCCCTAGGATTTCCGGTTCGACTTAACAATACCGAGCTTGAAAATTGCAATTTGTTTTTTTTTCCATTTGATGATTCGATACAACTGTAGAGACATGATAATATTGTGAGCATTGACATTTAGATATAATTTGAATTTAGAAAACCAATAAATAAATCTATTACAATAGATTTAAGGTTTACTATTTTATATTTACATTATGTTTAGACTGTATATATTTGTGGCATCTCTTTTCAAATACCATCCTATCTACTATTTATTATGTTTTTCATTGGCATAGCAATAGGGTTTAAATGACAATATAAAAAATACACATATAAACAATGCGCATTGCTCACTTAATTTAGATATACATATCGACTGTATTTTAGATATACATACGACGTAATCTACACAAATCAAATTTTATAGGAGGCACAAAAACGTTTTTGTTATGGTTATCGATCAAAGTTAATATACAAAATAGACATAATTGTGAAGTGCATAATAATTAATCATTTGTTTTTTATATTCTTAATCTGATATTATTTTTTGAGTTAATTAAAAAAAATCAACAGTCGTTTTTCCCACTTCATTTCCTTCTATTTAAAAAAAATGCTTCCATCCTTTGGACACAACGTGAACCTATTTTAGTCGTGCACAACGTTATTGTTATATTTTTTTTAAAATCTGAGGGTTACGTCCATTTTCTTTTCTACAGTCGATATACTAATACAGTTAATTTGGAAATAGTTGCCATTTGATTAGCTAGTATTTTAACTCGTGTTCGGAAATCTGTACGTATACAGTTCGCCGTATCACACTTCACAGTGAAATGTTATATCGGAAATATATGGCCGTTTATTAAAGACCGTCCAACGTCTTTGGGTCGTATAGTACTGAGATAAATAAAACACGGTTCTTGTCGGTTTACACTATAGAAGAAGCCAGCGGCAAACAAATTTTGAAAATAGCCGATATCCAAGATTATTATTTTGTTAGGCTAAGTTTTTCACTGCTAAAGACGCTCTAGGCGCGTGGCCATTAGATCTAATACGTTCGCTGCTGATGAGTTAATTATCATGCTAATTGATACACGCCAGGCTTGTCTTTAGCAGTGACCGTATTGTGGTAATTGACTGGTCAGCATGGACCGTATAGTATACGGTCATCTTTTTCCGATAAGAAAGCTCACGGCTAACGGTGCTACGGTGAAATTTAACACGTATAATTTACATGTATCCGTTTTAACTAGGTCCAGTACAAAATATAGTTTTTTCATTTCATTTTGATATCTTAAAAGGTTTGAAGTTAAAATAAAACAGACATCGACAGTAATTCACTTGCAACAATTATTCTTCAAGATTAGGTAAAGTGGTCATACAATTACTGGATCAATATTGATGAAATTTGCACAGCTTATAGGCAACATAGTTGATACCGGCTTAGTACAGACTGACCTTTCGAAATATAACGAGGTTTACAGTATAACACTAATAATTATTGAAATTATACCTGGAGTAGTGCGGTGAGGTGCGGGTAGAGGAGCGTGTACCGACGTCCATCCATTGTCGATCAGTCGTACTTAGCTGGTGTTAATAATAAAATTAAATAACAAATATGCGAAGTGGTCAGAATGCTGATAGTAGTTATGAAGTGTTGAGGTTGGCTACGGGTAGTGGCGTGAGTGCCTACATCCAACCGTTGTCTATCAAAATTATTTTAATAAATCAAATGAATGGTTCGAATTATGATTATAATTATGTTTTTTTTTCAGAATATGTGATTAGACCCAGCTCATGAAACCAAACAGTTGAGCGGGTATGGTTAACAACCAAGCACTGTAAAAAGTTTTCTACTGTATCTCTACTCTTCGATAGTAGGCACTATCTTGGAAATTGTGATATACTTACCTCAAATTCTTATGTCGAAAAATAAAATTATATTTCTTTCAATTCTAAACATAAATTCGTCTCTCTTGTTTTGGCATCGTCGCAATAATATTATTATGCACATATGTATATATATATTATTATATTGCTTACCTCACTTTTGAATTTATCAAATTGTTTAATTGCGATGATGTCAAGTTCAAAAGTTTTGACCTCAGCTAATTATCTCGAGAATTTCAAACTAATTTATTAAATTTGTATGAAGTTTTTTTATCGCCTGAATTTTGATAGTAGGTATTGCTATCAACTAATAATACATCGGTGTGACTTGTGAATCGATGTATTATTGTAATCGTGATTAATTTTATTGACCAAAGTCGCTAGTTTGATTTTTGTTCGAAATTCGCACTTTTTAGCAAGGCGCTCCAGTGAAAGATTTCTTCTTCTTATACCTGACAAGAAATGAGCCATCCTTCGACTGAGCTAGAGGCCAACTGGTTCAAAATGTAATTCCCCAGGCTTGTTTTTTCGGGAAAGGTGAGCGTGTTGTAATCTCGAGCCCCTTTCAATAAGAAAAAAGTCGATTCATATTATCATATAAATGTGCTTTGTCGAATGTATAAATTAGAATGTATTGAAATAAATGTGTTTGTGTCGGCTTTGACCGTAAATAAAGTAACTATTGTCTATTATCTACCACTCCACCTAATCGAATCGAAATTATGTCGTGTTTCCTACCGTTACCCGTAATGTACCGTATGCCGTAGTGTGACAATATGTACCATACACATTGTTAGATAAAGAACTACTTAAGTTTATGTAAAAGTTTTCGACTAATTTGTCATTAGTTATTACTAGGCTTATGATTTTCAGGTGCTAAAAAATGAATAATATGTACCTAAAATATGTAGATATAATTGGAAAATATGTTATTAAAATTTCATAATTATGTGCTAAAAATTTAAGTATTACAGGAAATCATATATATTTCAACAGTCTAATTTATTATTTATTCAAAAACAGGAAACGCTTTATTACAAAAAATAATTAAAATAAGTGAATCTTTGATAATTTGATCTTAGCAAATTTTTATACATGAAAAAACTTCTTTCCACTTCTACAGATGTTATTATTGCGTATGTAAATGAAACTATTTCTGAAGTAGAAAAAAATTTAACATCTGAGGCATCTGTTGGATTCTCCAAAACAGCTATAATATTCTGCAGCGTTTGACGTCCAGTATTTTTATTTAAAACTTTTTTTTTTGTACTTATTTGTATTGGTCCAGGAACATTTCTTATTTTAGCAGCATTACTCTTTAAAATATTAATTTGCTCCACTAGTGATTTTGTAAATAATTCTAACGTTTCAATTGTGTACCAGGTGACCATAATTTGAAGTGATAAATGCAAATTCATTTTTGATGGAACGGTGTACCATTATTACTTTTGGTATTGAAATAGAGTTGTAATCTTCCTCATCAAGCATCTCCATAATTTCTTGTAATGTTTCCAAATTCTCAGTATACTAATTTACTGCACTAAGCCAAGTTCCCCACCTAGTTATCACAGGTTGAGGGGGTAGTGATTGAAATTGAATTTTTGTGTTTATGTGAAAATTTATGTGCTTTAACCTAGAATAGGTAAAAATATGTAATTATCCAAAAATATTTAAAAATAGGTGCTAACAAATAGGGCTTAAATGTTTCAAAATTGTCTGAAAGAGATAGATATTTTTGATATTTTGTTGTGGAGCCGATAAAAAAGAAGACTAAGAGCCTTATGCACAATCGTCTGTCATAATTACAACAAAATAACAACAAAACACTATCCAGAAAGCTTTTCATAGTTATGATCGAGTTGTCTATAGTCCACCAAATCTGCAATAGCTTCGTTCTGTTTTTCTATTGAAAATATTACCATATATAAAAATTCTCTTTTTCATAATTTAGGTACTTAAATTATTTTGTAATTGTTAAACGATGACAAAAATATGAAAAATATACAAAATAAATTCAATAACTATAAATACACAATTAATATTTAATAAAAATGATTAAATGTCTCCGCAATTAGTGAATAATATAAGTTATTTTTTGACCATGTTTTTCCCGATACGGTAACACTTGCCGTTGAAATGTCAGATTTTGTCATTTACAATTATTACAAATATATGCCATGATGTGAATAATTATATAGAGTGATTAAAACTAATATTACCATGTTGGTGTGTAGGTAACTAAGTAATTATATATTTCAACTACCTATCTATTGGTTTAATATTACATAAATATCTAAATCTGAATAAGAAAAGTTAATTCATAATTCATTGATACTGACATTTCAATTCGATAATCGGTTTTACTAAATTAAGACATGTACAGAATCAAGAAAGTAAAGGAAAATATTTCGTATTAAATGTCACGGATATTTAATAGTTGTTCAATACCCATATTGAGATCAATTGTTAAATGAATTTGAGTGTATTGGCCGTTTTAAAGACACGTCAATTTATTTTGACAGCAGCTGTCAGTGGTAAATGGAAATACTCTAGGGGGGCAAGGGGGCGAGTTCATAACAAAAGTAGTCTATGGTTAAGGATTCCTTATCTCTATAATCTATAGTTAACAGATGGATTTCGGCCACTTACAATTTTTACTGTTATTTTATGGTAAGTACGAATTGAGCATCGGGCTCTAAGACTCATTATTTATTTTTCTTCATCGGGACCTCAGACTGAGGATGATTTGACCATCTGACAGCTTCCATGACGGTATTATAATTTTTTTGAATAAAGCCAATTTTGGCATATTAGGATTAGATATTCGCGGTTTTGATTTTTTCGAACTATTTTTTGTGAACTCGCTCGGGGTTCGTGAATATTGGGTGCCGTGAAATGAAAGTTTGCAAACCACTGCTCTAAGTGTAGTGTACAGACCTACAAACTTATCTGAAGAATGGGATGGGGGAGCCACTGTCGAAAACTACCCAGTCAAGACTCGTAACTGGACAAAATCTGACATTCGAATGACATTTTCAAAATGGCGTCCTATGGTAGTTCGTAGTTCCATTTTTTTCAAGTTTGTAGGTCTGTAGACTCTATGAGAAAAATCAATTTATTTAAATTTAGAACGTGATTGGTAACTGCCGTAAGAATTTGAAACAAAGAATGGCTTTTATTGTTTGAAATTCATAACTTTTCGCCATAAGTTCTCGTGTTTCTCAGCTTCTTGAGCAGGGTGGGTAGTTTAAGACAGTTCGTTCACAATGGCCATCATAATAATCGCGATTATAACGTTAGTTTAATTGTAGAAGTTTTGATTAAAGCATCACACCACAATATAACAAATTATAATTATTATTCTCAGCCAGAATCTCGCTGAGATCATTTTGATTACTTTAACCTCACTTACGACTGAATTCCCGCTAGAATTAATTCCGAAAATGAAATATACAGGACGAAGATTTTAAGGAAGAGGAAAATTTCCATGACGAATTTATTAATTAATATTTTGATGTTCACTAGTATTTATAACCATATCATATTATTATATGGTCCAATCTTATTAGGATTTTATCTCAAAACAATTCCCCTAAGTGGTTAATATAGCTGAAAATCTAAAAAATCTTTCACCATTTTCCAAAATGGCGGCCGTAGTACAGCATGTATGAGTACTAATTTTTAATAGGTATGCTATTACTGGCCAATAGCATTACGCATATGAAAAGTTTCCAGTCAAGAGGTTATTTTGACTTAATATGACTGGACACTATACTAGTAATAATATAATAGTAGTTCAGCTTAATTCGGAAAAGCTAGATACATATAGTTTTTGACGTTTCGTAAGGACATCGGAACCGTTCATTGGTCAGTCTATTGGAGTTAGTGGACCGATATTATCCCTAAGATATATGTCAGTAAAATATATATGATTTCTGCGTATAGAAACCTCTCCACAACGCAGCGAAAAAAATTAAACCCCATTGGCATATCAATTCTTAGAAAGCTCAATTATTTATTTATTCTATGTATTCTATTTAAATCAATAAAATAATATTTTCAGTGAATTGTATCAAATTCATTTTTATGAAAGATTAATTCAGTTTCTGTCTTCAGTTTTCAGTGACCTAAATTTATAGCATAGGTACGTGTATTGAAAATTTCGTTATTTGATTTATCTTATTCAAGTGTTGTCTTCTCTACAAATTTGACGGGATTTATTAAAATAATTACAAGATAAAAAGAACTTTTTATATACAACGTTTTTAAAATTTCTGTTGAATCATATAAACTTGACTTCACTAGCTTAAACGATTAAAAAAAATGTACTTGATAGAAATAATACTGAAATGTCATTTTGACATTCATATTTTTTTTTTTTTTTTTTTTTTTTCTAGATGCCTTTATGGATACCTCGCATTTACTATCGAGGTTTCTTAAGGACTTTGGCACGCAAACTACTCTACTTGATGCTAGTCAAATGAAAATTGTGCCGGCTGAGAGAATATGCCTTATTGAAAACTGTTCTTCTACCCGCATCGGGTATTGCTAATTTGAATTCGGCCAGGGCCTATGATACCGCCTTGCAAAAACCCTGGAAAATTCTTAGTAGCGCAAGGCGGAGGTGATTCTGATGAATATTTTGTCGTATTCATTGGGAACTGAGGACTGCGATTTGTAGTCGAGTTTTTTCCCGTGGTAAAAGAAATGTCGCATTGGACTAATGTTCTAAGTATATACTTATCCTATCTTATATGATTGCAGTCACTGGATCTGAAAGGCATGAATCATCTTTACATGTCACCATTTATTATTTTTATTCTTTTCATTACATCAATACAGAAATTAAAAAGGGCATCTCTTCCGGCCTCGTTTGCTATGGTCCCCGGAAGGTCTCGAATGTCCGCATCTGCCATCTGTAATAAAAAGTTCAGGTTGTGCCGCTCCTTGCTAAAGATTTGACAATCTAGGAGTAAATGTAAGACGTCCTGGTCGCTTCCGTCGTCGCATGGACACTTTCCATCAGATGTTATTTTAAACCGGTGCAGGTATGCTCGCATGACTCCGTGACCTGTAAGAATCTGAGTCATCTCAAAACACAGTCCCTTATGCACCCTGACGTCTCGTGATGCTAAAATTGAAGGTAAAAACTTTCGGGTCAACTCCCCTGTCGATGAGTTTATGTATCGTGAGTTCCATTCGTTTTTCACCATGTCTGAAATTGTAATTTTCGCGTAGCTCAGAGGAAATTTGTCATAAGCTACCGCGGTCTTGGGTTCAGAGGCACCATGCCGAGCCAATTTGTCAGCTCTTTCATTTCCTTCTATCCCGGTGTGTCCCCTTATCCACTTGAAGTGCACCTCGGGGTGGCGCCGTCTCAGTAGAGCGGACTCGCTGTGAATAGAAAAGACAATCGGATTAGTAGACAACGGATTTCCAATTGCTTGGATTGAGCTTTTGGAGTCCGAATAAATACAAATACTATGGCTTTCGGTGAGCTTTCGCTGAATTGGATCTGAGCCTGCCCACTCCAGAGCGCATTGGATGGCATAGAGTTCGGCCTGCATTACCGTACAATAGCTGGCAAGGCGGTACTTACGAGCCGCTATCTCACTGCCATTAATGTATGCCACAAACCCTGCACCAGTACCGCCATCAATTTTGCTCCCATCCGTGAAAATCGGCATGTTATTGCATTCGTTGCTTTCCAACGTTGCCGGATAAGAAACCACTTCAGAAAATAGTCTAGCCGAGTGTGGCAGCCTTCTATAGTCCACCGGTTTTTCGTAAAGCCTGTCGTCAGGCAGAAAACCTGCGAGGCCCTCCTCGCCCTTCTTAGCTCTGTAAATGAGAGCGATTTGTTTTAAACGTAAATCTAGAGGCATAAGTCTTGCTAGAGCTTGCGTTGAATTGAGTGAAGCCGTTCGGTAAGCTCTGCATATTCGTATTTAATAATTTAGTTGCTAGGACCCCAGACCCCTAGCAACCAATAATAGTGGATTGGATTACGGATTTCTTCCGAAAAAACTTTTCATACAAAACAGAATTAACTGAAAATGAATTCAATTCTACTTAAAGATGGCTTAAAGTATTAAAAGAATGCATTGGCATCGTGTTCTGATATATTCTAAAAGTTTAAAATGTCTAGCTAGTCTGGAAGTAAGTTAAAGATGGCTTAAAGTATTAAAAGAATGCATTGGCATCGTGTTCTGATATATTCTAAAAGTTTAAAATGTCTAGCTAGTCTGGAAGTAAGTTAAAAATCGATTGCAAGATTTTTACCACCGGACGAATAAGAATACGACCTAATAAAAACGTTGTAAAATGGATTAATGAGGTTGTACTTTTATTAATCCATGTCTTGATAATATTCTTCGGCCATGATATTCTTCTTCTCCTTGGACGTCTTAAGACCTTAGAAATCATCAATTTTATTTGGCATGTAATATTTGACAGATTTTTCAATATTCGTACTACCGTGCCGTTTCTTATCTCCTCTTTCCATGATAAAGAATTCACCTTTATAACCAAAACTCACAGTACCTACTAGATCTATTTGAAAGCTTAGTTCGTACTCCATGCTTGGTTATTTGTTACTTACTGAATATTGTTTTTAACTTATTAAAAGACATCCTATATTTCAAAATATATACCTATCGTAATGTTAGTAGGCAAATGCGTGTTAAAATATTATGTAGGTGTAAGGTACCTACGTACCGGCAAGTCGTAATTCAAATATCTGACATTAGTCGTAATGAAAATGAGATGGGATAACAGATTTTGACTGTGAAATTTTGCTAATTTAATTACACACTTGCAATTATTCGTCTCACACTCATACTGTTTTTCGAGTTCTTAGAAAATCTATAACTTCTCGTGAATGTATACCTTACTTTATCATAATATCATACTGGAATCTAATGTTATTAATCATAATATATATATATATGAAGGGATGATGAGGTGAGTGAAGATAAAGCAGTAGTTGCTTGTAAGTTTCTAGGAGAGAGTGTATTTATCGATACAAGAATAAATAAATACAATGATAAAGATGACGGACTAATGTTATAATCGTGCGTACGGATGTACTGATGAGATTGATGTTAATGCGAGACTGCATTCGAGTGAAATGACGGTTGACTGTGTCGAGTGACCGGACTCGAGTTGAGTAACGAGTTATGGGTTGTCCTTGCTATTTATACAAATGTAGTCCATACATTACAAGAAACATTGTCGCAATTAAATAACGCATAATAGACACTGTTGATCTAGGACTAGGTGCCTTTATGGATACCTCGCATTTACTATCGAGGTTTCTTAAGGACAATGGCATGCAAACTACTCTACTTGATGCTAGTCAAATGAAAATTGTGCCGGCTGAGAGAATATGCCTTATTGAAAACTATTCTTCTACCCGCATCGGGTATTGCTAATTTGAATTCGGCCAGGGCCTATGAAACCGCCTTGCAAAAACCCTGGAAAATTCTTTGTAGCGCAAGGCGGTGGTGATTCTGATGAATATTTTGTCGTATTCATTGGGAACTGAGGACTGCGATTTGTAGCCGAGTTTTTTCCCGTGGTAAAAGAAATGTCGCATAGGACTGATATTCTGAGCATATACTTATCCTATCTTATATGATTGCAGTCACTAGATCTGAAAGGCATGAATCATCGTTACATGTCACCATTTATTATTTTTATCCTTTTTATTACATCAATACAGAAATTAAAAAGTGCATATCTTCCGGCCTCGTTTGTCATGGTCCCCGGAAGGTCTCGAATGTCCGCATCTGCCATCTGTAATAAAAAGTTCAGGTTGTGCCGCTCTTTGCTAAAGATTTGACAATCTAGCAGTAAATGTAGGACGTCCTGGTCGCTTCCGTCGTCGCATGGGCACTTTCCATCAGATGTTAATTTAAACCGGTGCAGGTATGCTCGCATGACTCCGTGACCTGTAAGAATCTGAGTCATCTCAAAACACAGCCCCTTATGCACCCTGACGTCTCGTGCTGCTGAAATCGAAGGTAAAAACTTTCGGGTCAACTCCCCTGTCGATGAGTTTATGTATCGTGAGTAGGGATTCCAATCCCGGGATCCCGAGCTATTTTCGATACCTATGAATCCCGGGATTGATAAACATAATCCCGGGATTTCGGGATTGATTTTTCTATCAATTTTTATGGAAAATAAAATAAAAGCGAAAATAAAACAGAAAAAATACTTTTAATAAAAAATAACTACATTAGAAATAAACTGAGTTTGAATGAAGTTTGATTTATACCCATGTGTAGGTTGTCGATTCATTTTATTTTTTCACATGAATTATTAAAAATGAGAAAGATTGGAAAAAAACAATACTTCGCACTTTTAACAGAGTAATTCTACCATGATATCATACGTTTTACGGCAGTTTCATATTTGGCTGACTAATTAGATTTATGAAGCGGAAAGGCCATAAATACGCCATGATTATTTGATTTACTATTTTAAATCTCGCTAATCCATTCATTATGTCTTTACTATCAGAAACAGCAATGTCATAGTAAATTCACATTATTATTTATATTACAATATTATTTACTCCATTAAACTTGTGTATTTCCAAGATTGAACATATACAATATTAACAATAAATGTCTTAAATAGTATAAATTATACTAGATTTATTTTTGACCGATTTTATCAATGTTATTTGTAAATATAAATTTTTTATATTAACAATGGAAAAAAATGCCAATCCCGGGACCAGTCCCGGGATCCCGGGATTGTCAAATTTTAATCCCGAAATCCCGGGATCAGAATTTTGGCTCGGGATTGGATTCCCTAATCGTGAGTTCCATTCGTTTTTCACCATATCTGAAATTGTAATTTTCGCGTAGCTCAGAGGAAATTTGTCATAAGCTATCGCGGTCTTGGGTTCAGAGGCACCATGAGGAAATGCTGATTATCGCTTCCGTCATTTCTGGTTTTGTTTTGACAAAAAAACATAAATATTGAGTTGTGTGTCACACTGCTATATTATATTTACCACCCTCTCACTCATTTGTCACGGATTTCGTATTAAAAGTTACTACATCCACTACCCAACTGTAGCTTGGTTTTGTTTTTCAGCTGTCTCTTTCTCATTCCGTATATATGATATTTTTCTACCCCCACCACGCAGTATTAAAAATGATTTTAGTACTTAATTATATAAAAGTCAAAATTAAATGGCCATATTCGCTCTTAAGCGGAGTATTTGGGCATCCACAGAATGGATGTGATATTAATATTAACAGTATAAAAAAAAATGCGAAACGATTGTTAACTATTCGCCCAACCTATTGGGTCATTGATTTGGATGAAACACACATTGAAAAATTTAATATCTATAATAATCTATGATAACTATCAACAATGTATTCTTTTAGCTGTGCAAGCTTTATCACTATTGGTTCAGTATTTTTTAGTAATAGTGGAACTACTATAAAACTATATTTTTATATTAGCCTATATTTGTAATATAATATTATATCAAACGGCAATTATGTTATGTTTTTATCTAAAATAATTACAAGATAAAAAGAACTTTTTATATACAACGTTTTTAAATTTTCTGTTGAATCATATAAACTTGACTTGACTAGCTGAAACGATCAAAAAAAAATTGTACTTGATAAAAATAATACTGAAATGTCATTTTGACATGTCATATTGATTTCCATAGTAACGCACGTATATATTAATAATTAAGTTGCTAGGACCCCAAACCCCTAGCAACCAATAATGGTGTCGAAATAACTTTTCATACAAAACAGAATTAACTGAAAATGAATTCAATTCTACTTAAAGATAGCTAAAAGTATTAAAAAATGCATTGGCATCGTGTTCTGATGTATTCTAAAAGTTTCAAATGTCTATCTAGTCGGGAAGTTAGTTAAAATTCGATTGCAAGATTTTTACCGGACAGATAACGTTGTAAAAATGACCATTACGAAATAGAATCACATGCTTGAAACCTGTTATCATTAATTTGGATGCTGTATGCCAAGCGACCAGAGCTGTCCCATTGGATTTATATTGTGCTACATATTATTGTTTATTGTCGGAGCATTCGCACGTCCGCCGAATTCGCACATAATGCCGGGCTTACACTGCGCCCGGCCGTTGTCACGTCGGACTTTATCCGGTGTCCCGGAAAAGCGGAGCGAAATTCGTCTCGCATCCGGGGCATCATTAGTCTGTCCGCCGGCCATCCGTGGCAGCTGTCTTTTTTCCACCCGGCTGTCACGTGACAGAACTATTTGATGTGACGCGTCTCTCTCGCACGGAATCGAAATTATCCGGGATTCGTTTCCCGCCATCATTGCTGTTGATAGGACGAAACATTTTGCTCTGATTGAATTTAGACTACTTTGCGCAGTCATACAGAAAGACAAATTAATGTATCTAAGTACAAGAGACAGTGTTGCATCCGTAACGAAAGTTTTATAACCTAACCCAGGGGTCGGTAGTTTGTCAAGTGAGAAGAGCCAAATTGCCAAGGAAACGGGATGCCAAAGGCACAGAGAGCCGCATATATGTAATATACATAATGTTATGTATATCAGGGGTTGCCACACTTTTTTTTCTAGGATCGGCTAGTTGAAGAAAATATGTATGGCGATCGACTGATATAACTTGTAATTATATCGTGAGAGAACAATAAAAACCCATTTTTTATAATTCAAATATGTATTTATGTATTTTGAAAACAGATATTTTATACATATAAAAATAACGATATAGAAACATCGAATTGAACACCAAAAGCTAGTTTTTTTTAACGCGTAATATATTTCAGGCAAACTATTCCATGTATCAAATATTATTGTTTCTTATTTAGGCAGTTGTTTTATAGCTGTCTACTTGTCCTGAGAAATCAAATTGGATTTCTCAGATCTGGTGCTCCACAGTTCCTTGCTTTTTAAATCTATTAACAAGTTAGTTTGTTCGGCGGCTCTATCTCATAAACTCATAAGTTATAAGGCTGCTTAAGATGAGGTGAAATTGGAGTGTATGTCTGAAGAGCCGCAAACGTCTACGTAAAGAGCCGCTTCTCCCGACCCCTGACCTAACCTAATATAACTTCAAATAGGCTGTGATCTTAGACTATATATACAGTGATTTACCATCCAGTATCAAAATTGACAGTGCCCTACCACACTCTCCCGTAGTCATTCAACACTAAACTTGTTTTTCACTATCACAAAAAAATCTCAATTTCCCATTCGCCGTCAAAATTATAAATTGTTGTCGTCTTTTGGGCATTGTAATTAATATCAAACTATTCCCCTGGTAGATTTACTGAATTTAAATGTTTAAAACAACAAATGTTAAAGAATCTGGTAAATAATTTATTTGTACAATGGATTACATTTAAAACAAAACAATCAAAAATATAATTTTACACAGTATGCGATAATACTTACTTTGAAACCTTACTCGGACTTACCTCTGCTCCTCACCGTCGGTACCATATACGAGGATAATGTACTCCGGAAATAGATTTTGGTACACCATCTTTTTTTTAAAAATAAAATTGAGACTATCAACATCTGTACGAATTCAAAGAAAACTTTTTTATGCCAACTAGCGGAAAAGGCTGTGTCAAATTTAATATTAATCACAATAATATAATATCGGTTAACAAACCTTGCATTATTGGTAACGCATCATTTTCATTTTTACAACGTTTTTCTTAGCTCGTATTCTTATTTGTCCTGTAGTTGTTTGTCCGGTACAAATCTTGCAATCGATTTTCAACTAACTTCTCGACTAGCTAGACATTTGAAACTTTTAGAATATATCAGAACACGATGCCAATGCATTTTTTTAATACTTTTAGCCATCTTTAAGTAGAATTGAATTCATTTTCAGTTAATTCTGTTTTGTATGAAACGTTATTTCGACACCATTATTGGTTGCTTCTGGGGTCCTAACAACTAAATTATTAATTTATACGTGCGTTACTATGGAAATCAATATGACATGTCAAGTACAATTTTTTTTTAATCGTTAAGCTAGTCAAGTCAAGTTTATATGATTCAACAGAAAATTTGAAAACATTTTATATAAAAAGTTCTTTTTATCTTGTAATTATTTCAACAGCTTTGGTTGTAATATATTTTTAAGTAATACATACTTAAACTTCTGACTTGCAATATTTTAGTGATATTTATTTAATATTTACTACCCTTACCACCGCATAAATTTTGTGTTTAACATATATATAATATATATTATGTAGTTATAGCATGTACCTATTATTTGGCCTGACCTAATTTAATCCTTTGGCAGACAGTAACTTCGTATTTTTTCAACTAAAAGTTTTAATTATACCAAGTTGATAACAATGCTTCAATCAATCAAAGTGATGGGCTCACGCCAAGAAAAATAAAAGAAAATTTATCACCCATTCGCAGACAAAAGGATTCCTACTAAGAAATCCTACTCGAAAAAAATATTCAATGCTAGTATAATTCTACAGAGAAAAAGTAGTGACAAGCACAAGTAATTAAGCAAGTTTTTTTTTCATTAAAAAAATATTGAAGAAAAGAAATATTTTGAATGTTTTAAAACTTTTTAATAGTAATATCTTAATCCGTATATTTACAGTGAAATAATATTATATTTAAGTAAAATGAAACCTCTGATTCTGATTATACATACAGTTGTATTTAAGAAATAATAAAAATCAGTAGGTATACCTATATACTTTCAATTCTAAAGCTGTTATGATTTTTGTATTTCGTAACTTTTTATTTGTAGTTATTGACTAATAATTATGTAATAAACTATTTCTTTTAGATTTGGGAATGTAACATTCTATAATATATTGAACATACATTCTTTGAAAACATCTCATACCCATTAGAAGAAAAAAAATACGACACCCGATGGGACGGATCATTAATGAAATTCGGTAAGCATTTCATATAATAATTACTAGTTAAATTCATTGTAATTAAGTAGGATGTACGTAGCTTAATTGACAAAACTCATTGGCGCGAATTCAGTAGTTACAGGTTCATGTCTCGTTGGGTATTTTTTTTCTTTCGAAAAAGATTTTTTCTCCGTGGGATGTTTTCAAATTATGTGTGCTTAATAATTAAGTCTTCATTTATTTTCTAATGCTTAGTTGTCAATAGAATAATATTACGTAATATAAATTACCTATATTTAATTCTTCAACTTGTTTTATTAGTCGATAGCTATTTCGGTTATAACACATTTATCAGACTTCTAAAATAAACGACTTGTGTACACTTAAGAATAAAACTCATTAGATGAGACGAGATCTTGAAAATAAAAATATATCTATTATAAAAAGGTAACATACCTACTTATATATATTTTATTTGTTCAGTAAAATATTAAAGATGAACAAAATACAAATGTCCTGTAAAGTAACTGTAGGAATTTTTTTCAGTTTACAATGAACTGCTCATGCAAATATTGTCTTCGAACCTTCGTTATCTTCAAAACGAAAATAAAAGAACAACGCTGTTGAATTTAAAAAAAATCCTAATATTTATCGTTAAGTATATTAATTATACGCCGCGCACCAAGCCAGCACCAAGATGTATCGAGGGCACTATAACTCATAAGCTATAATAATTATTATCGTCATATAATGTTATAACCTAGTCTACTTAATTATTTTTTAAGATATAGGATTATAAAATTAATTATAAACTTATACTCCATTTTTCATAAAGGCACTTCATCGTCCGTCATGTGAAGATTTCCTCCATATTATTTTTATTCAATTTCTAACAAATACGAACGCGTAACCGTTTTTCAATTCTATCGAAAAACTTTTCCTTTCATTTTGATTATGAAGCATGGCGCTTTTGAAAGTGTTACGAAACTTTATATTGTCTCCGAAGGTTTTCATTGTTTTTCCGCGATGGTTTTTAATTTTTAAGGTTCGAATAAAAAATCTCGAATAAATCCAGAGTGCTGAAAAACTTCTTTAATTATTTGTAAAAGTTGGAAGCTTTTAGTTCTTTGTTTTCCTAAAGCAGAATATTTATCGTCTGTATGCTGAAGGTTTCTTTTATTTTCTCGCAATATTAATAATGTCATTTCCTTTAAAACATACACACATATATGATTAGCTTTTTGTGTTTTCCTTCTTTTACCGATCATTCTCAAATTAGTGAAACTTTTTCCAATTCTCAGTTTCCAGTAAAATTGTAAAAAATTGAACATCAGTTCTATTCATGCTTTGTAGGTTTTTTAGCCCTTTGATTTTTGGAGTAAATTGAACAGAGAGTATAACATGACAACGCAATTTTACATTGCCCTTCCTATACTTAATTCAATTTATTTTATTTATTAATATTAAATTAACTGTGTTTTTTATTCAACGAATAATTCACAAGATTTAAGAATGTAACATTCTAATTATTAAACATGCATAGTTTTGAAAACACTTCTGAGAAAATATATTATAACCAATAGAAAAAATCTTGTTGAAAAAAGTAAGCATCTCTCATAACATGCATCTCTCGGGTATCGCACCTACGCACATATACCACTATGCTAAAGGAGTCGTACTTAATTGCGACAAATTTTAACTAATGGTTTTTAATACTCACTTAATCGCTTTCCAAATTGGGTTACAATTGGCGATCGGCCTTTGTATTTTAAATCAAAGTAAGTATTACTTTAATTACTAACCGACGTGGATTACTCCCAGATTTTTTATTGTAATTTACTTGAACCTGCTAATAATTTTTAATTAACTATTTTTTTCATGTAACATTCTAATTATTGAACATACATAATTTTGAAAACACTTCTGAGAAAATATATTATTACCAATAGAAAAAATCTTTTTGAAAAAAGTAAGACACCCCGCAGGAATCGAACCTGCATTTCTCGGGTAATAAGAGGATAATATCGTCGCCCCAAAAGCAAAAGGGCACTTGTGCATAGAGTTTTGAGAAAAATGCATTTTAAGTGTTTTTGGAGTAAAAAAAAAAAACGTGGAGAGGTTATTACTTAATATTTTGAAATGAAATATG
The DNA here is from genome assembly GCF_057557595.1 of Rhyacophila brunnea. Classification (NCBI taxonomy): domain Eukaryota; kingdom Metazoa; phylum Arthropoda; class Insecta; order Trichoptera; family Rhyacophilidae; genus Rhyacophila; species Rhyacophila brunnea. The sequence goes on from NW_028232859.1 coordinate 45,673,886, forward strand.
GAACACATGTGACCTAATTACTTAAGATTCAAATGCAATTTATATTTTTTTTATAATTTGTCAATTTTTGATTTTTAAGTCACATGTTACCCTTTTCCTATATTATGCATTAATGAATAGCTTTATCTTCATCTTTTAATTTGCAAGCGTCCACTTTACGCTTATTGTGATCTTCCAAAATATTTATTTGGGCCTCTTTGTCCGCTGCCAACATGTTTTTAAATTTTTCACAAATTTCACAAGTGCCCTTTTTCTGCAACGAAACTATTTTTCTTTTACAACGGCCCTTACACACTTTTAAATAATTACACTTGTTACCTTATTCCTATATTATTTTTGTAAACATTGCACATAGTTCCTAAAATCGTGTACATGTTACCTTTTTTCCTATACATTAAATGATTAAATGAAGATCAGTTTACAAATACACAAGTAACCTTTATTTTCTTTGCTCAATTGTGAATTAATGGGTTTTGCTTCACAAATACCATTTTGCCCATAATGTAGAGAAAAAAAATACGAAGAAAACTGCATTCATAACTCAAAACCGTCAAAATTGCACATGTGCCCTTTTGCTTTTGGTGCGACGTAATGGACCTGGACCGCCTCATAAAATAGTCCGCACTACTAGGCTTGATGGAGACTATTCGGCCAATATTTGCTATATTCTGACCATGCGTACTATATAACTAGTTTATCTGTAAACATACTTATGAGAAACCTAGTAGTATAGTGCTACACGGATAGTACGTACACCCGAAATAATAATATGTATCATATATGTGTCCCTGGAGTTTTTCAATTAATTTTGTATTGCGGCCTCGATAACAAAACGAATTCCCGATCTATACGCTGTATTGACATTAGTTCAAATCAGCCTTTTTATTTATTCTAGAGATATATTTTTATTTATTGAGAGATACGTTTGCGGGCTCATTTGATGCCGGTCATCGCATTGCGTCTAATTCATTAAAACGAAACGTTTGAGGAGGATGTATTGATACATTATGACTGGATAGATATTTATCTGATGGGAAAGGGATGTTTTCATTTCTTTAATGGAAAATTCGAGCTCTTGGCAGGAAAAATTATCCACATACATTCACGAGGGCCTCTTTGATCTATTGATGTGATTGCTCAAAAATATACACGTCTTTTATTTTTGTATTTTAGGAGCTAAAAACTCAAGTGCTCAATCACTTTTATATACAAATTCAAATTTATCTATTTATATATTGAACTTTACAAATTAAAAAATCAAGACGTTCACAACATGACATATTATTAAAATAGTATTGAAAAAACAAAATAAAAAAAGCAATGAAATAGTAAATAATACAAATTTTTTGAAGTACATGGAAGTACGCCGGATGAGCTTTTAGAATTGATAAAACAATTCCCACTTAAACTCATTCTCACGTAGGTGGAATACATCAATATCCAACATCAATTTACACCGCTTGTAAGTTTAAAATTAGATAATTGGCCATTAGTAATAATTAATCTAAAAATATATTATTTCAGAATTTCGTACCTTTTTATAAAACAAAAAATATTTTTACCTCAAGTCTGATGAAACCGGTCCTAATCGTGATGAAATTATATGGAATAAATACTAAATATTATATTTTATTTATTTATAATATGCGCTATAAACGCTTTTTGTTATTTATCATCTCTACGGTTTAAATCTCATCTCTGTAGAGTTATTGGTCAATTGTACATATACGACAATTTAAATTATTTTTCAATGCCAAAATCGTTTACCAGTTTTTTAATTTACTTTATAATTGCTGCATGATTAAAAAATAGATGGAAATAAATTTCGCTTAAAATTATATATATATATATATTTAAATGGACGTAACTTTAAATTATTAAAATTCTAATACAGTGAAATATGTTACCTAACTCGGAACTAAGAAGAGAAATTACCAGTCTTTAAGAGAAAAATATAACGTATTTTTTTTTGGACTAGCACTTAAAAATCAGGCTTACAGAAAAAAAAACATGGACAATGAGCTGGGAAACCTAGTCCAGGGGTCGGCAAGCGTTTGACGTTTAAAAACGATTTAGACTTAGTCAAGTGTCATAGATATATGTGAAAGAGTGAAAACTTAAAAATGACAGGACACCAAAGATCATGACTAAGTAGGTACCCCAGCGGAAGCTATCTTGAATCAGGCACTGAAAGAGCTGAATTGATTATATCATGGATAATGGGATTAGGATGGGAAGGCTGGAAAACTAAGAAACATTGTGAGAGGTAAGAGCCATACATTGGCAGTTCTTGAAAGTTACCTGGGATGTAGCGCCGGGAAGGACACTGTTAATATAAGTAGTAAATTATAATTGTACCCTGCCACTTGAGCTCTCAGAACCTTCATTTTTAAGGATAATTTCGGGGATGTTCCAGAAAAAAAAACAAAACATGTGTTTTGCATCTTATTTTAATATATTTTTTTTTCATTATATCGTTAGGTACTAGGTGAAGTATATGAATACCACACCTTGTATGAATTCAACCATATTATTAAACAAAAAAAAACTTTCGTCGATATTTTAAGATAACTGGCCTGTAACATAGCCTAAGTGAATGGAGACCAAAAATAATATTTAGTTAGTAAGCTGGCACTACAGACCATTCAAGTTCATGGCCGACTGTATAGTGGTCCTCCATAAATGTCTTACCTGAGCTCTCTCTCTCTCTGTCTCTCTCTCTCTCTCTCCTTCAGTCGGTCACATTTAGCCGCTTTACCCCCCTTTTAATGTTATTCATCCATCTCCTCCGACGGCGGCCCAGGGGTCGATTACGTAAAGAGGTTTCTTCGTTAACTTTATGGAGAGCTGTAGTTCCATTGCATCTTACCTGACCAGATAATCCGAGTCTTTACGGCCTTTAGATTTTATATTGGTTTTAAAATAATAGCATAAAATTATTACAAACTAACAAACAAAAAAAAGGAAGCTCCGGAACCGTACATATTTTAAAGGACTACGGTTTCAGATAGAGATTTTCAAGATTTAGAATCAAATGTTCCATTCGTGATTTCGGCTCAATTTGCGGAACGTGCTCTTGACACGCCTTTAGGCACCGCTGTACTATTCCATCGCGCTCAAGTGCGGGGTTTCACGCAAGAAAAATCTATCAATCAATCACCTTCCCGCGCCTAATGAAGACAATCTTCCCGCGCGGGGGACGCAGACGCCGCTCTCGTGTTTGCACGGGCGCGCGGGTTGCGGCACCGTGGGAGGCTCGCCGGCGCGGAAAAATAATAGGACCTACTTTGTTATGTCTTGTGAAAACTTGAACGCGCGCGCGGGCGGAATGGGAGGAAAATCTTTCGGCAACGCCATAACTCTCGTTAGTGGAAAAAAATGATGCGTCGTTAAAATGTAACTAGGGCTATTTTATTTTTATGACACTTAAAGGGTACCTACTTATTTTTTATTTCACTATACAAAGCGTCCCCATTTACAATACGTATTGCTGTACAATTGTAAGAATTTATTTTATTACATGATGCGTCCACAGCGGAAAGGATGCTAGAACGCTCGTCTTTTGTTATATGGGCACGAATCTCACACCTGGGTTAAATATGCCTGTTTTTTTTTTAATCAACATTTTTATTTTGAGAGCCCTTGCAATGTAATACGTTACTCATTGGCTTCTCACTGCGTGCACCTGGGTCGAATTCTTGTAGTTGTTTTTACCTCGTAAAGAAATCTATCTAAAACAACTATCTAAACAAAAAAAATATATAAAAACTGTCTAATTTTCTGTTTTAAATATTGATGTTCGAAATTCAAAAAATTAAAACAAAAAATCGGTGTGTGTACTTATGTACGCGCTTTAGAAGTTATACTTCTTTGGCGTAACAAAACAAATAATTATTGTATTGGACCAAAGCTCATCTATGCTATACAGCGGTAATAATCGATTCATGATGAATAAATAAAAAATCAAATTTTATTGGCGTGTTCTTATTATATATTTATTTCGGTCTCAAGTATATTTTATCGATAAAGGTACCGACAGCAATAATATTATGTATGCGAATAAATAATATAATTGCAGAATGTACCTATTCTGGAAGAAAAAAATCTCAAAACATGTGTTTGAAAAATTTAGAAAACCGCTATTTCGACCATCTTTGCTTAAACAGATGACTGTACAACTATTTTCGTTAACAATAATAATTTATTACAAATCAAAAGTAAAACATAGCCTATTTAATGGTTTAACTGAATTATTATTGTCTTCAATTATTATAAACCGCTAATAAATAAATTGACATGGGACATACGGCAAATATTATCCTTAACTGTAAAAATATGTATTTTTGTGTATGAAGTGTATATTGTAAATTTCCAACATACCATTGTTTGAATTATTTACCAACACAACATTCACAAAATTTATTTATTTATTTATATATAATTTTACTCATAAATAATACTTAAATATTAATTAAGTTAGCATTTACTTACATAAATATAGCCTCAAATCTTGATACACAATGTTTACAATGAAAAATAAATATACACTACGATATAAATAAAGTATTTATGATTATAAATTAACAGTGTAGAATTGTTATAAAAGTTATAAGAATGAATTGTGTTGCAACTTCCGTCACACGCAAAACGCGTTACATCGGCGTCACACGCCACAAATACACACTGATCTGATTTCCCAAACGCGCCAAATAACTTAAAAAATAAACTATAAACAAAATAACATCGACTCTTGGTATTTTCGGGGTTTGTTATTTTTTCCGTTATATGGACACGATTTCAGAGTTTTTATAGATTGATTTTTAGACGTGTAAAAATTATATAATATAAGTAGATATTCCATAATAAGAGCCATAAACTAATTATTGACCATAATAATATGCATGCGTTTTACGATAAGTATGTATTTTATAAAATGTATATCATTTTCAATACCATTTTGGTTAATTAATTCCTCGATTATGTTCGCCTTTTGTTTTATGGGTCAGTTTTCTTGTGATATGTGTTCGAAACCTGCACCTGGTTAAATTCTTGCGTTTGGTTTTCAATCATCATCATCTTCATCATCAACATCATCATTGAGTTGGATCAATCTAATGAAGTATGGAGATCTTTCCAAACTTATTATTCAGTATTACGCATTGCGTTTTGTGTATTTCTCCAGAAATTAACTATAAGATATTATCTTAGATTTTCCCAGCCGATCTCTTTTCCTCCCTCATTCGACTTACGTGTCATGCCCATTTTCATTTTAGGATATGATGTACCCATCCTTACAGTCTCATCAATTTTTCGCACATGCAATGTGTCGACGGTCTTCCATTATAATACCAATGATTTTGTCAAATTTTCCTTTGTGCTGACTCCAATTGGAGTCCAGAGCGCGATTCAGAGTCCCTCCTTCATTTAGCTCGTCTATGACGGGTGCGACCGTCTTCAAATATTATTATGGCATGAAAAATTTGTAGCAAATACGAAAGTGTGCGATTCAGATATGTTTAAAACTCGTTTGAAAAATTATAGTCTAAATAAATAGGTTTTTTACTTTATGAATTGTAATCTTTCAAACGGGTTTGGGTCGAAATCCCGAAGGCCGGAATCCCGAATGCTGAAATCCCGAATGGCTGAAATTCAGAAAGCCTAAATCCCGAAAGCCGAAATCACGAAGGCCGAAATCCCGAATACCGAAATCCCGAACGCCGAAATCCCGAATGGCCGGAATCCCGAAGGCCGAAATCACGAAAAATAAAAAAAATACAAACAGTAATAATTGCGCAAATTTTACAAGAGAGATAAAAAACCATTTTTTTGTGGAAAAATGCGTTTCTGTTTCTCTTGTTAAATTTGCGCAATTCAGTTAAGACAGACAAAAACCCATCTTTACTACAAAAAAATGGTTTTTTGTCTCTCTTGTAAAATTTGCACAATTCAAGATAAGTGTTAAGATTGCGCAATTATGACTCTTTGTATTTTTTTATTTTTCGGGATTTCGGCCTTCGGGATTTCGGCATTCGGGATTTCGATCTTCGGGATTTCGGCCATTGGGGATTTCGGCCATTCGGGATTTAAGCATTCGGGATTTTGGCTTTCGGGATTTCGGCCTTCAGGATTTCGACCGGCACCCCTTTCAAACAACCTTTGCATGTCGGGTGTTTTGTTTGGTAATAAAGTACCACATTTTAATTACAGCGACGATTTATTCTGTCTTCACAAGGTGATTAGTTGAATACCAATAACTACTAGGTACTTATTTATATGCACGTAATTTTGATGTGATGTAAAAAGTCATTTATTTCGCGTTAGATTCTTATTTTGTTCGCCTGATCCATTTTTTATGAGTGCAATATTCTTTTCCCTTTTTTGTTAAACATGGTCCTTTGCCTCTCAAATTGTTATATACCTAAGTAATAATAATATATTGTAGCATTTTTGCGAGACACATTGTGGAAGATTAATAAAAATATTTGCAAACAATCTGTTTTTCTAATATATTATACAAAACACGTGGTGTTTGCATAATTATTATTTTGTTAAAAAACAATTTTAATCATGAGTAAAAAAAACTATGTTCGATCCTAAGTAAATCGTATGCACCCCCATCAAGTGCAGAATATATCAACATAATATAACATAACTAAACGTAATAATAATATAACACATTTTTACGAGGATTGATTGTTATCTATTCGATCAAACACACATTAGAAAACAATATATATTTTTTGTTTAGCTGCTATTTTATCGTACCGACAAGTCGAAAATGTCCATCTGAGTCGGATAAAACCAGTTCAGTTACAGTTAACAAAAGTGGAATTGGTATGATAAAATTGCGTTTTATTTATATTAATAACAATGTAATCAATAAGCAGCGTAAGTGTCATTTTGACATTTCATATTGATTTCCATAGTAACGCACGTATATATTAATAATTTAGTCGCTAGGACCCCAGACCTCTAGCAACCAATAATAGTGTTTTACTTTTTACGGATTTCTTCCGAAATAACTTTTCATACAAAACAGAATTAACTGTAAATGAATTCAATTCTACTTAAAGATGGCTAAAAGTATTAAAAAAATGCTTTGGCATCATGTTCTGATATATTCTAAAAGTATCAAATGTCTAGCTAGTTGGGAAGTTAGTTAAAAATCGATTGAAAGATTTGTACTGGACAAACAAGAATACGATCTAATAAAAACGTAATAACATCAAATAAAAAACAAATTATGAATAATTGAAGTGTAAAAAACGCCCTATTTTATTAATAATAATACACTCGATAAGCATAGACCTAATAAGAGATCATTAGTACTTATAAACAATAAAAATACTACACTCAAGAGGAGTAAAGTCGTCCATTCTAGGAACAATGGTATTGGAAATTAATGGAGTTAACTACGAAATATTATATCTAAGCGACTCAAATGGAATAGTACAAAACATAAATCCATTAGTAGTTGGTTTTGTAGTTTTTGAGTTAAAACGTAACAAATAGACCAACAGAAAAATACTTTGACAATACTATATTTTGTGCTTTAGGAAATATAGAATTAATCAAACGCTGATCAAATATTTATACCAAGGAAATATTTCGAAATCACGTACAGGCATTTCTACATTATTATCACTATAATATAATCCTATAGATGATGCAGGATTATATAATCATTCAAATAGCAAACATAGATAACCTCAAACTCATCATAACTCTAAGTGGAAATGCAATGAATTACCAGTCAAAGGCGTTCATTAGAACGATGCATACACAGAGTTGTTCAACGCGAGCTATAGCCAGGCGTTGTCATTTAATGGAACGATGTCGATTCCTCTCCCTACATTTAATTTATAATTTTTTTCTACCCCGAAGTTGTCCTATAGTCGGCCGCTTATTTTACATAGTACCTACTAGAGGTGAGTTGGAAATACTGTCACCAGTTTGTGTACTCAAGTTTTGGATGAAACTACCCATACTCAGTATGTGTGGCCCAATAAACTTATTCCAAAAAACTTGTGATGATATCATCGCGAGTCGCTGTTCTGTGCACTCGCCAGTTGGTAGACTTTCAACACTATTGACATTAAATGCGCGCGAACTAGATAGCAATTGAATATATGTATATTTTAATTTATTAGTCTATTGCGTTCGAATGTATGAATAATATGTCATAAATTTTGTGTCGCAGCACAGTGGTCAGATGACGCACAGGCTTAAACTTGTTATATGACCGCTCAAAACATGTTTTAAATATAAAAAAAATCACTGTTATTCATTTTTGCTAACAAGAATATTGTAACCTAACAGAAAAATAACTCGTTAATTTAAAATGTGTTTAAAATTTTATAATAAATGGAACTTTTTGACAAGCAGAGCTCAGCGTATTTTTAGCGATTCTATTGAACCCGATAACACAGTCTGAGTTCCCTGAGCCTATAATACGTATTTCAAATACTAATATGGAGTTGGTTTTAGTTTCAGTTGAGTATGAACCTTTAGTCGCACACGCACGCCAGGCGCTTTATATAGTATTCCAAATACTAGTAAGTATTTTGGAACAAGTTTCTATACTAAGTATTTTTTATACTGCTAGTAAGTATACTTAGTCTTCAAAATCGACCAGTTTTCCCATCTCTAGTACCTACGTCCTACATGTTATCAGTTTATTGATTAAAGATGATTAAAAAGAATTTGATGGTTTCATAATACTACTGGTACATAACAATCAGTGAGGGACACAGAATTCACAGCACATCCAGGACGTTATGTGTAATCCCAGAACTCAGGAGTGTGGCCTTTAAAACGGATCTAAGTTTCCATTTTTTTTAAATAGTTAATAGGTACGTAGTAGCTAGATTTTAATAAATAAAGTACATTTGATGCGACCTTATTAAGGCACACGTAGACCGAGGCAAATGATTGCAAAAGGGATAATTATTACCATATTATAAATTATACGTTCCACAATGACGTTTCGTGTTTGAGTCGATTTCTCGCAAGCGACAGGCGACAATACTACTTCAGTAAGTCAGTATCGCGTCGCAACAAGTATCATCGCGCTCTGCTGCTACCTTTATGTTCCAGTTAATGTAATGTTATCTTCTTATGTGAAAAGGTTCCCCACCCCTGTGTAATCCATGAGTTACCTACTTAAAATGTACGGACGTAAAACCCTGAGGAGTTTTAAGTAAACTAAGAGTATAATATACATATTAAATTTGAATGTTAGAAGTACAGATTTCATTCTTTTCAATATTTTTTATGCTAATTATATTGTGTGTTAAGTAATTTACAATTACATTTGTTTTTAATCCGACTTTGAATTGAAAATAATTCAATAAACTGTTCAGTATAAAATTTTAAAAATAATATTAAACGAGTGTCGTTAAATCTGGTGAACGCTTCGACCAATTTAAATCTCCTTATTTCGAGATTATCTTCGAATTATTTTCATATCAGGACATTCGCACTTACAATATTATGTCCCAACTAGTGAATAAAGAAGGTATTATCTTATTTTTGGTTTTCAAGTTTAAAAAAATCGCATTGGCATCCAACAAATATAAATTATGTATTAAAAATTAACAGGGATTCTTTTCCGAAACAGTTTCAATGCCCTGCCTAGGCAAAAGGCGGTTTTCCTGATATATTTCGACGCTCGCATTCGGCGTCGTAGGGCGTCGCTTCGTGTGACGTCGACAATAGTCATTGAAGAGAGCAATTTCCCATTGTGAGAGAGGACGTACAAGTTTCCGTATCACCTGGGAGACTTTTAGAGTTTTCGTCGAATAAAGGAAGCGGAAGTAGTTTAGTGTCTCTCCTCTCTATTGTTGTCATTAAAGAGTATAAAGTTAATTTGTGGTGTTTAACTTTCTATCAAATTTTTATAAATTAATTACAAAACACGAGAAAGCTCACTGACGAAAGTTATAAAATAATTGCAGCATTGCGTACGTACCTACACAGAATATTTCGTCACTGTTCTGGCAGAAAACACTAATTCGAAAAAAATACTTATTGAGTTAGTACCAAAATGTTCCTTATTTCAAACTTTATCGTCTGGAAACCTTCTTAATAAATAAACAGTCTTTATTTTAAAGTCATCCTTTTTACGATTACTTAATAAACTCACATAATAGACCATTATTTCAAACATTTTAACAACTTCAAAGTCAAATTACTCAAAACTAGTATTCTCCAGTTAGTGTGTTCTGCCAGAACAGAGACGATTTGCTTCTTAGTAGATACGAGTATAACATATTATGAAATAATCGTATTTTGGTAAGTACCTAACTGCAATCAAGATTTTTAAAGGCCTAGGTGCTGTATATTTCTTTAAGTGTTGAATTTACCATATTATAATATAATTATGGTCTGACAAGGCTCTAGCCTGGGCCTGGCGTAACGTAGAATTTTATTTTATAATTATTTTTAGAGTGTTTCCTGACTGAGGAAAATGACAATTTTCGCTGTTTTACCTACTTTTCAAACAATTTTTTGTATCGATAGGAATTTACCCGGTCAGTCTATCTTCCACGGGTAGAAATCTATAAAAGTTCTACGCCGTAGCATCCGTGTGTGTTCGTCTCTACATAAATCTTCTCAATCTCCATTAAGTGACGCGAATCGTCAGACTATTTTTTTTACGGCTGCACCAGGCGCCTAAACTATTGTCTAAATAATTTCAAAACGCTATCTGCGGGTTGTATACTGGACTGACTCCATAAAAATAAATAAGTGTAGCCGTGCGAATTCCTGCAAAAAAAAAACTTTTGTATAAACTTAATTAATGTTCCGCAAACTTTTGGTGAAATACCTGCCGAGCGTTCATAGTGTTTATTAATTAATTTAATAAATATATAATTTTATAATCGTTTAGTGACCAACCTTTAATCTTCAATGTGTATGTAGTTATAAACTATAAAACTTAATTGTGTTCCTTCGTATTGTAATTTGTGATGGTGTCTGTAAACTTTAATGTGAACCAATAAAAATCTTTTGACCATTGCGTCTATTAATTGGTGCGTTCGTCATTTTATCATCCTGTCATCATGATTTTTCGTGTCAACACACTTACCAACTGTCACCATCACACATATTATATGGACTAAACTGTCAACAGTGACCGCACACTGACGTGCTCTACCAACGTAACCCCTTCAAATGACCCACTCTTGAAAACCTACAACTTACTGAGCTAGACCGAAGAGTTGAAGGGGCCGTGTATTTTGCACGGTACGACCGCCGACATGCGTACCATCAGTGTCTCAACATTAGGTCGTGGTAAAGAGCGAGCGTGGTGACTGCTGTGTCCTGACCGACGTGTCTGCCACTTTACCCGCCCTTTCCCGGGGTGTCAATATGATATTAAAGATCATAATCCATTACATTTTATTATCCTTAACAAATTTTAAAATACTATTCTATTCCATTTAATTCTCAATTTATATTCTAAAAAAAGGTAATTGGTATTAAAGAAAAAAATGTAGATACGCCAAAATTACCTTCTAAGAAGGTCTAAGAAAAACTTTGTATGGAGGAAGCCGTAAGTACATTTTTTGTTCGAAAAATAACATAAATCAAATTTTCAAGGTATGTAAACAAATCTTAAACCAAAATTAAGTATTATAGGCAAATAAAATAAACAAAAAGATCCCCAGTATGAGCAGGAAAAGTAAAATAATATGAAAGCTTAGATCTCCCACTTATCTAAAATGCAGATATCGCCTCTGTGCTTAGTACGGCAGGATAATAAATAATTAAACTTTAGACAATTTATATGGATATTTTGACTTTGTGCTATAGGTTAATGTTAAGCTAACTTTATAATTTTCATGGAGCTTAAGTGTATACAAAATATGTTGAATTTCTCATATCTACAATCTACCTAAATACAGATTTGTTTCTAAGTAGATACCAACGACATTGATATCAATAACAATTTGCATTCTCTGCTCATTCTAGACTAAAACAGTTCTGGTTAATGTTTCCCTTTTTTTAAAACGATATTCTTTCAAGCTAAAACAGATTTTTTGAAATAGAAAGACTGGCTCTTTTGATTTTCCAAGAATTGCTGTTCTATTTTACCGGTCCTCAAAATGTCGTATGACAAGACTTAAAAGACTGTGTTCTTTATAACACCAAACTCTCACTGCAAAACTAGTTGAAGTGATATAATGGTATGCAAATCAGATCATAATCATGTTGAGTATCATGTAGGGGTCTTGTGTCACTCTTCCCCATAATTCTCCGGTGCATTTGTAGCTTCACGACTGGCTTCCTCCCTGTTGGGTATCCAGCGAAGACCATTGTTTGTATCAGTATCTCTGGCATCTGCTAGACATGGTCAATCGATTTTAGTCTCAGGAGTTTTATGAATGTCGATAGTTTCCAGATAAACAATTTAATCATTATACCTGATTCACTACACTCCATCATCATTCATTGGTCCAAATATCTAACGCAAAATACTTCTCTCAAAGGTTTCAATCGGTTTAGCTGCTGTCATAGTTATTATCCAATTAGCTTCCTCCACTTTCGTGTTTTTCACAATTTCCTACTCGCCTATTTCTTTTTCAATTTTTGTTTTCGTTTAAACTTGTCATAGTCAAATAGCTACCGGTATTAGAACTAACGATTGAATCACGGGATTCAACTCTTATGATCCTAGATTTTGAGATCACAAACCGCCATGCTCCCCCCGCCTAAGCCCGGGCGCTCGAGCCAGAGCCCTGTCAGCCCCCTTCCATGTGGGGCCATGGAAATGTTTGTTTTATTCAAATCAGTATCAGCCAACATATTCGTGCAATATCATATAGAAAAATGTGTATTTTGTAAAAAACTATTCTAATAAGTTCTTTTTCTTGGACCACAATATGTGCATAATAGTCTAAACTCTAAACGGACTTCACTTTATCTGATTGGTATTTAATAATTTTGGTATATCCGGGATTTTGATCAATACTTCTGTCAGTATTAGGTAGTTACTGGCTAGTGATTTTTTTTTTTTTTTTAAGAAAATGTAATAAGCATTTTTTACATTTACTTACGTTAAAAGTAAAATTCTACAACCAAATAAGAACTATTATATGTCATATAGATAGTAGAGAATTTGACATTGTCACTTAGACCTCTTCTATCATTAAAAAAGGTGTCTGTTCCGAGTGGACGATTAAAAAAACCCCTTAACGGCCGTTAAGGTACAAAACAATCCATTTTAAAACGTGCTTTGCGCATTTTAAAGACACAAATAAATTTACTCCTTAAACAACCCTTCATAAACACTTGACGTTGCCATCAAATTTCACATCACTTTTTATGTCAAAGAGAAAAGCGTTTTTTATTACAAGCGAACGGTTCACGGAGTGATTCCGCTTGAAATTACAAACAATTATCTACCGGTTTATTTATGTATTTTATTATAAGCCATTATCATTATTTATCATTATAATCACGCTTGACACTACTAATAAATGATTGAAAACTCTATGGTGCCATAAGTGGAAGAAGTTGGAATGGAGAATATGTGGTTTAAACTGAACGCAGTCAAATCACGCACTACGAGACAAACAATAGAATTTTGAAAGAGTCCTTTCCCGGTTGTTTAATTTAGTGCTTTGCCGATTTGTACTGGTTTTCAAGATTACCCAGTTTTTGGCCACATATGTCAGTGTGGGTAGGTACAGAGGTAAGGCAAAGTTTATGTAGGACAGTTTAAGAACAACATTTGGCAAGAAATCTGATATGGATCAAAATATCGCAGGCAGTGATGGAAAATGTCACTTTCCCAATATTATTTTCAGAAATTGATGATAACTAAATTTGATCAATAAATACAACTAATAAAAATTAAACCACAGTATTTTTTAATTTATTTTCAAAATTATAGGCTTACTAAAAACGATAATGGCATTTACGGCATTTTATATTAACCACTTTAAATACAATACTTACTTAAGGCTATACCTCAGTTGAGGCATGGTCTAAAAAGATCGTGGCTAGGCGATGCGCGGATTGTGCAAATGTCGCGTGCCGAACGAAATATAATTTGTCATATAAATCCAACATGCGTCCATTTAATGTTCTGTTTATTGTTCTATTAGCAACAATAATAATATATTCATTGATATGTTTTCTTTTTCAAGTAAATGGATAAAGTTCTTAGTCATCTTTACACGATTTAAGAATTGATACCCCCGTCGCCATCACGAAATAAATTGACATGTTCACAGCTCGACGTTCGCTCTCCGATTGCCAGCGAGTCCAAAATTTCGTCGTACATATAGTTGAAAATTATTTGCCGTTTCACTGAAGTACCTTCTTAAGCTGGCGCTACATACCATTCAGGTCCATGGCCGACTGCACAACCATCCTCCAGGAATCTCTTTCCCGGGCTCTCTGTCACCAGTCGGTCACACTTCGCATCCCTCTTGACGTTTTCCGCTCATATCCGGGAGCCGAGCGCCTACATGGGTTCAGTTATAAACTTTGTGAAGAGCTCTATTCTAAATACAATGATAAGCAATATTTTTAACATTTGTCTACTAATTTTTGTAGGCGATGTATAAAATTAAACGTGTGACTGGAATCCTTGTGTGACACAGTCTATTCTTTTGGTTTTTAAAGCTTTGGCTTGCTGTGTATTCTTTATTAATTGCCCAAAATAGAAGAGATATTTTTACTTTCTCAGAGGCGTTTTAATTTACTGTTCTATTTTTCTTCTTTGACATTATATTTCTTATTCAACGTGACATATTTGTTTTTACTTAAAAAAAACACAATTGTTGGCTTTCAAAGAATACGTTTAAGAATAATTAATGTGAGTAAAAAAAACCCATTTTATATCATGCGTATAATTTAGTTGATCTTTATACACTTTATTTATTGCTTCTTTTTCAGAAGACTTAACAAATAGAAAACATTCTTTTTAGATCTTATATTGTTTTTGTTCTGTATTTTAGAACGCAATAAGAATATCAAATTTAGAGAATTCGAAAACCACCTAACCGAAAGTAATCATTACATTATTAAATAAGTAGGAGGCCTTCTTAATAACTTGTATTATTATGATAAAGGGCTCATTGCAGACAGTCGGGCAGGTTTGTCTGTACCTACACAAATAGGGTAGGTAACGGAGTTTTGTGACAAATACGGCCGAAAACTGATCACTAATAATTACAAGATAAAAAGAACTTTTTATATACAACGTTTTTAAATTTTCTGTTGAATCATATAAACTTGACTTGACTAGTTTAAAGATCATAGAATACTGAAATGTCATATTGCCATTTCATTTTGATTTTCATAGTGACGTACGTATATATTAATAATTTAGTTGCTAGGACCATCCGCTTAGCAACCAATAATGGTGTCGAAATAACTTTTCATACAAAACAGAATTAACTGAAAATGAATTCAATTCTACTTAAAGATGGTTAAAAGTATTAAAAAAATGCATTGGCATCGTGTTCTGATATATTCTAAAAGTTTCAAATGTCTAGCTAGTCGGGAAGTTAGTTAAAAATCGATTGCAAGATTTGTACCGGACAAATAAAAATACGAACTAAGAAAAACGTTAACGAAAATGTCAAATACTCTAAACATGTGTCCTATGGATGACAGTACGTGCGAAGTATATGGATTGCCATTGGAGAAAGAAAATTTCATGATGTAGGTACCTACTTCATATTATGTTGTGGCCTGGACTGGGACTATACCATCGAAGTGAAATGCCGTGTTAAAAAGCAAGAGCGGCTTTTATAATATGATAATTATTAATATTCATAACTTATTGGCTGCGATCGTCATGTCTGTTCTCTCGTCCCGAAAAAAAAACAAGGCTATGGAAGTTAATCTACTTGTTAACATAGGCGGATAGCTTTTTTCGGTTCTATATGTTTATCCTGGATACAGCGGCAAACACATTTTACAATAGCCGATATACTGGATTATTTGTTAGTTTGGGTTAGTTCAGGTTATGTTAGGTTATCCTATCAAATAATCCAGTATATCGGCTATTTTCTAAATGTGTTTGCCGCTTTATCCATGATAACCGACTAGTACCCTTTTTTCTTTTACCTGTCTGGTATCGAACCGCTTAGATTATTGCTTTCGTATGAAGAAAACGCATCTTAATGCGCCAATTTCAAATAAAATCAAATTTGGTTCGCTTTGGTTGATCGCTTACAATTACAATAATATATATTTATTATTATATTATTACAATGGTAACATAAAATATGTGTTGTATGTAGTGAGTGATATATTTTTCATTGTCATATGATTATGATCCCAATGTCACAGGATAGGAAGACTCATTGCAATTTAATCGTCAAACTTCGATTAATGACTGCATAAGACTTTGTAGTTTGTAAGAGGATTGCTTGGCTAATGATATGTTTTTAAAACTTTATTATTTTGAATCCATGTTTCACAGACATATAGCGTTTGAATAATATTCGAAATGACTGCCGTGACTTTATCGTGAACGTATATTATTTTGGTTCATTATATAGAGTGCATTATGTGAACGTTGCGTTAGCAAAGGCTTTGTGAAAAATGTCTCACCTTACGTACGCAAATATCGTAAAAGGAAAAGGCAGTTTTCTTTCCAGCTAGTTTATGCCTTTGTCTTTTAGCTACGATACAGGTATTTTTGTTGGAAAATCTTTTGTTTCGTGTCTTTCGGATTGTACAGATTTTAACCCTTCTGGCTAGACTTTTGGTATAAAAGGGATGGAAAATAAATGTCTTGTTTATCTTATGTTTGAGACTTTGTTTATCTTTGTTTATCAAATTTATATACGTCAATAGCGAAACGTGGAGCTAGGACGTTCAGATTCATAAAATAGTGCACATTAAACTTCATCAGTTATACTTATTTGTTTTTAGTAGACTAATAATACAATCTGCAGATTTGTGATGGTTAGTTTTTTTTTTTAAATTCAATTAAACCCTGCCTAAACCAAACCCAACCAGTTTAAGTATGCTATGAGCGATCCAACAAAAATAGTGTACACCTTTTCAGTCATTTTTTTCTAAAATGGAGTGATTTCAAATGCTGAAAGGTTCCGTTGAATAAACCACCGCCTTCAAATAGCAGAAAATATGATAAATGGAGTTGGTTTGGATTATGAGTAATATATACCTACACATTGAGCCCCTCAGATTATTCAGACCCTCAGGTGATGGTTACTTCAACCCTGACAGCTAAAATTATTAAACATGGATACATGCTATGCCTACTGTTTCTCTGAATGCTGGGTTGTCCAAATTCGAAAGAAAAAATGCCAATCTCTGTTGCTAACGAATTATAGACGACTATTTACGTATTCATAGAGTATACGGTTTATAACTTTGCACGTTTTTACTGCACTGATACGCCTCTTCGACTGATTACCTCGCATTAAATTAGATCGAATGGTATTCACTTGTATTAATATACATATGTAGTAATAAATAAATAGGTAATATATTTAATAAAATATATTACGAAGTGCAAAGTTATGAAGTGACAACTCTACATTTATCCTAAAAATGTTCTAGAACGTTTTGTAGGTGGAGATATATTTTTTTTAAATTATTAATTGTATTGAGTACATTATTCTGAGAAGGAATATCGGAAAACCATCTTGATGAAGAGAACTTACCTTAAATACCTACTAAAACTGCTCGTGCACATTATCAAGACTACAAAAATAAACGACTTGTCTCTGCTTACCTATTAAAGAAAAAAATATATAGAACAGCTTGAAATTTGTTAATAATATAATTATCAAAATAAATTGCTGGACGCGGGTTTACACGTCATCCCCGAAGCGCCGCTCGCGGCAGTCTGGAGTCTCTAGCGGCCGCGCAACTTGTGTGACATTATTTTTCGCTACGCCTGTGCGATTTTCGTAACGAATCCGCCCGGGAGGTCAAGACAAAGCATGTATCCATGCTAAAAATAGTTATGAAACAACTTTTTTATATACAAATTTCTATGTTATTATTTTGAATATGAGCTAAGGGAATTATTTTTAATGACCTAAGCTTAAACAATCTACTTGTTGTTACTGTATATTGTAGTCACATTTTTTCATCGGACAGACAACTACTTTCTTCAAATTTGAATGGCATTCTTCTAAAACTTTAATGATATCTTTAAATGTTTCTAAAGCGTAACACTTTTGTAGCGTAGCGATAAATTATGCGCGCGTAATTCCTGGTGAAAGTAATAAACCAGATTACCAGAACAGTAGTCAAATACAACTCGTGCTTGGAATTCCCCGCCGGACCTGATTCCCGGAGGGCGGGAAAATAGGCGCTTATTCGACGTTTCCGGTCCGTCGCGGCGCCACGAAGCTCCCAGCCCATGGGAAATCGTCGAATGCGACGTCGCACGACTGGAAAATTCGCCGAGAGCCTTCGGGAGGCTTTGCCCTGATCAATTTTTCACCTTACGAATGATTTATTATGCACATAGTCTGAATATTGAATGTACAAATTTGAACACACGACTATGGAACTGTTCGACGTAAAAACTCATTGTTTGGTTATATACACAGAATTGTTATTTGTGATGTTTTGGACAATGCATTTTTATCAAAACAAACAATATTATTATAGTCTATATTTTTCAGAATACGGTTTCATTTGAAATATATTAAATGTCCGAGCATAGAGTTATTGAGTTTCTATTTTTTATTTATTAAGACGATACATCAGTGAAACGGCAAATAATTTTCAACTATAGGCGCGACGAAATTTTGGACTCGCTGGCATTCGGAGAGAGAACGTCGAGCTGGGAACACGTCAATTTGTTTCGTGATGGCGACGGGCGTATTAATTCTTAAATCGTGTAAAGATGACTAAAAACGTTACCCATTTACTTGAAAAAGAAAACATGTCAATGAATATATTATTATTGTTTCTAATAGAACAATAAACAGAACATTAAATGGACGCATGTTGGATTTATATGACAGATCATATTTCGTTCGGCATGCGTCATTTGCACCCGCGACCCGTGACCCGCAATCCGCGCATCGCCTAGCCACAATCTTTTTAGACCATGCCTCAACTGAGGTATAGCCTTAAGGCCAACAGGACTAATTACAGAAATATACAATATTGATAAATGCATACTAAATCAATGAATAAGCGATGGCCATAATAATAGGCGGACATAAAAAGAATCATTAAATCAAACGGTTTATATAGTTATTAATAATCGCATACGGCGGGAGAAGGAATTAAAAAATGGTCTAAAAACAGTCAGTACCTATATATAAGCCGGTCGCCAGGGAATGCAAAATATTAAGATACAGACAGGACAGATAATACAATTTAATAACCCAGTTATCCAGGTATGATGAATGGTAAGTAGTGTCTCACTTATGGTACTTTGCGAGAACGGCAGAAAAATCGACATGATTTTGATTCGAGTGGTAGGTAATGTTAATAGGTACTAATTCGGTCAAAC
This sequence comes from Rhyacophila brunnea, assembly GCF_057557595.1. Taxonomy (NCBI): domain Eukaryota; kingdom Metazoa; phylum Arthropoda; class Insecta; order Trichoptera; family Rhyacophilidae; genus Rhyacophila; species Rhyacophila brunnea. The sequence continues at coordinate 45,693,363 of NW_028232859.1, forward strand.
ACAATTTCAACACAGCGACGTGTACAACAATACTCTTTTATGGTAGGTATTCATATATTTTATGTAGTAATAATAATTATATTATGTTAGTATCTAATAATAACATGTACCAGTAGCGAATGGTTGTGATAGGCTGCTTAGATCCGCCATAAATAGTGCACATTAAACGTTAGTCATAAGCACTTGTTTTTATTGAACTAAGACTACAATTTACAGATAGTGTTAAAGCATGTCTAAACCAAACCATAATAGTTTTGGTATACTTTGCATAATCGCAAATTGTGCACATTTTTTCATTCGTACTTATTCGTTTTCGTTGGATTAAGAATACCCTGAATATTAAGCCCTGCCAAACCAAACTGTAATAAATAAAAAAACATTATTTTATTTATATAATAAAATTATGTATGATTTAATTGCATAATTTTAGATATTTTATAGATATACGAGTATTTTTTGACTATTATCTATTCTGGCTTGGTTTTCGCAGCGTTTAATTGAATTTTAAAAACAAACAAACACCATCTGTAAATAATTGTAGTCTTATAATTATATCAATGAAAACAAATACGTATGACTGACAAAGTTTAGTGTGCAGTATTTATGGCAGATCGTAACAGTCTACCTCCACCCTTCACCACTGACATATAAGTATTTCCTATAAAGTTTACAGATTACATAGGTTAAGCTCACAAAGATAGGTACCCAAATTTTTTCATTTTTGACCTTCACACAGCACTCCAGCTCATTTTTCAGAAAATTGTATTTTATTGCATGCATAACCATCCGCCTCAATTGTACATAACAAAATATACAATAACGATATATCTCCGTATATATAATATGTTACTTTATAAGGTTCTCCAAAAGAAATTTGTATATTTTAATAGGCCAATATTTTATTTTGGAAAACGTTAAAAATGCCATACAAAAGATCGAAAAAGTCGACAAGAATCTGTGTATATGCATGATTCTCCGGATTCAAGTGGACACTTTATTGAAATTGAAATGAATCATCTCTAAGAATTAGGGTGGAGTGAGATAGATGATGAAAGAAGATGATCGAGTATTTTGATGAAAGGGTCCCCATATATCCCTTTTAAATCATATGGGCCATCCCTGAAAAGGGTCAATAGGCTGTGAGATATGGACATAGAATATTTTATCGTTCTCCGTACGAATATAAAGCTTCCTATTTGAATCGGTTGGGTGTCACATGGCTGATACTTCTTCGGTTTTTTCTGCATAAATAATTTATATAGGCGTAATTTGATTTTGGCTTGAATATAGACCCTTTTGTATGTACTCATTTTATCAAACGATGGTTGCTTCACAAATAAAATTTTGATAATACATAAATACTTAAGATCATTTATTTTTGGAACTGGTTTATTTGCTAATATTGTAAATTAAATAATTTTATTCATTATTGACCCGTTTGTATCACAATACTTTTTTAGAATTTTTCAATTGTTATAGTGTTGTAGATATATATCCCGTTTAAACGCGCATGGATTTACTGCTGACATTACGTATTATCGCGTGGCCAATCGCCCGCTGCCAGTTCGCGGCACCAAATCGTCCTAGGCCTCCCAGATTCATTGTGGGTAGGGAATCCAATCCCTAGCCAAATTTTTGATCCCGGGATTTCGGGATTACAATTTGACGATCCCGGGATTGGCATTTTTCCGATAGTTGACATAAAATTTATATATATACAAAAAAACATTGATAAAATCGGTCAAAAATTAATAAAATACATTATTTATACTGTTTAAGACATTTATTGTTAATATAATGCACGTTCAATCTTGGAAATACATAGGTGCAATGGAGTAAATAATATTTTAATATAAATAATAATGTGAGAGTAAAACAGTTCTATTTATTTATGAAAAGATAACAAATACAAATACAAGTTCAATTAAAATAAAAAATAACATATTGTGTTGACAATAAATACGAACTAGCATGAAGTGTTCATGAAGTATCCGGTGATTCGCCCTGTGATCAGTGGGTCTCCAGAATAGCATTTTCTGCACATTCAACTAAATGTTTATTGATTTATTTTTATTCTATTTCTCAAATTCATATCAAAAAAGTGCGAAGCCTTGTTTTTTTCCAATTTTTCTCATTTTTATTAATTTATGTGGAAAAAAATCAATCCCGAAACTTTCGGGATTATGTTTACCAATCCCGGGATTCATAGGTATCGAAAATAGTTCAAGATCCCGGGATTGGAATCCCTAATTGTGTGGTTAACCGATTTTTATGACTTAAATAGTACCATAAGATGACAACATCGCGTCTCGCTTACTCTTGAAGAATGAGATCGGCGAGACAGTCAGCACTCTTATGTGTAAACAGTAGTTATTATCATGATAGTTTAAAATACACACTATTGGTGCAAGTAAATCCATGCACGCGTACAGCCGATATTAGTGGATATCTACAAAAAAATAATAAACGTATTATGGGTGCATTGAAATATTATAGCCTATTTTGACGTTTCAACAGTATGTGGATTTGTGTGAAATACTTGATATTTGTGATTTTTTATCTAACTATTCTAAATAATAACGTGTATCTGTATCTGGCTGCATTCGTGTAATAATTTTATCACAGGTAGTTACAGCTATAAACGATTGTCGTCAATATTAACGCACAATATTGACGCATAGTTGTTAAATTACATGGGTTACCTAATCGGTAAAGCACATTATCCGAAGTCCGATGGAGGCGGATTCAAGTCATGTTCGGTACAAATATTATTTTTAAATATATATCTATTGTGTACAAAAATATTTTTATCGTTATATTATTATTATTGTTAAATACATGTTACAAGATGTATTGCTTAACTCTATTTTGTCAAACTGAAGTGGATAATAAATAATATCTTTTTCGTTTTTGTAAGCCAATGCTTTAATAAAATATTTTATAATGCATAGTCAGAGAATTGATGTGATTTGTAAGTCCATTATCGTGAATAATGAATTCTGTTCTTTAAAACATATTATGACTAACTCATTTCCTTGGTTACATTATACTTTGAGTGGAAATTTCATTAGCTACGGGAATTAAAACGCTTTGACTGTCCTACGCATAAATACGCTTTTTCTTTCAATATCAACCTAATTTAATTTATTTTTATTACCAGTAAAAGAATGAATTAAGTTCTGATAGTAAGAAAAAGGGTGACATTTGAGAAATAAATAGCGTATTTCACGATAGCTGTCTGCATAGAGCCCTTAAATACGTAAGACTAAAGAGAAATACCCCAGGTTCAACGTACTGATACAAGTGTAAGGGAAGTAAATTCTCCTGTTTTATATACACCCACTCTTTAATTTTATCGTAACCGACGGTTGTTTTTGGTATTTTCTTGTGGCTTATCTTTAAGGCTAGGTCTTAAAGCTTTCAAACCCCCGAGCTTAAAGCTCGCTCTATTGTGATACGAGTGGCTAACTAAAAAAAGGTTAACTTTTTGTGCTTTAACTAATGACGCTTGTTTCGTACGTTTTCTTCTTGCACCCCGCACTCAGCTGACATGGGACCCGTAAATTTATAAGCGTTTTTGTTTGGATTTGTTTTAGTTCCGTAATTGATAGCCCACTAGGTTTATTAATCTAGCCAAAGTTATGAATTATTGTTACGTTGCTCGCCTAACTGGTTTTTAATCACGCTGCGTTGTATATTTTGCGATAAGATTCACTGCAGATTATAATTTAATTTTAATAACTCTTTGTAATTAGCCAAACACAAATAAAAAAGATTTTTTAGCGCGTATTTAATTAGTTTCAGTGGCGGAACTCTTTTCTATATTATTGTAATACACAACAGAAATGTGCCGCAGGCGAAATACATTATTGCCGCTGCGAAACTTTTCTTCAAATGTGAAAAGAATCTTATTATTTAACTCAGATCCAATACATATTATTAAATGTCTTGCATTAACAAAAATTTGATCTATGTATGATCTAGAAAATAATATGTCAACAACTCTTGACGTTGTTCAAAATATTCAAACGAGGACTTTATTTACCTCATGATTGGGGTTGGGTATTTCCCGAGAAAATCTGGAGATTCGGGATTTCCCGAAGTGACGAAATTTTGAATTCCCGAGATTCAGGATTTCCAGAAAAGAATTCTCGAAAATTCTCGAGATATCGAGAAAATTCAAACGTGTAAAAAATCCTAAAATCAGTGTAAAACAGACAAATTCCAAAAAAATATTTTTTTTTATGTGTGGGATGTGGGGGCCATGCTCTTGGCCCTTGGGTACCAGCGTATGCCGGTATTTCGAGACACTCGCTGACTGACACAATATTCTATTGAAACTTCGTTATTGGCACTCTACATTTATTATCGTGGTTAAAACTATTGATGTGTAATAGTAATAGAAATGATATTTCTTATTTTCTATGGCAAAGAATGTGATCTATATTAATTATAACACATACAAAGATGTAAAAATATAGAATTTCTGAAGGAAAAACTATACCTATTACACAGGTCGTTTTCTTATTAAATCAAAATTATAGTATTTTCAGACCATTTAACATAAATTTATAAAATAACTTACTAATATTCTACATTTTTAGCAGAATGAAAATTATAGTAGGTGCGGTTGGAAACACTGATAAGAGGATAACCAATGGCATGCGTTTATTTCTATAAGTAACATTTTCAAAAAAATCTAAACATATCCAAAGCGTAATAATTGAGGTCTGTTTATAGAAATGGGTATAAGTGCCAAATTTATTATTCCTAAGATATCAACAAAAACATGTACCCTTATCTACAAAAAGCGTACCTTTTAAGTGACATTGACAATGACATTCACACTACCTTTTGTATACTGTGAGAACTGGTACATACAATGGATTTAGCAAAAATAAACAAATAATATTTCACTTTTATGTATCCATTTCCATAATTTTTCCTCAATTATAATTTTAATAACTCTTACTAAAAGCTCGAAAGCGAAATACTTACAAAGTACTTATACAAAATGATTACAAATTACTTGTAATTAATGAATTAAATTGTTGCGGCTCAGATATACCTACTGGGCATGTTTAAGTAAACAAATAATGTTGGCTAATACCAGAAGTTCCGCAAATAGTCCTCACCCAGGTGGGAAGCGAAAGGCGGAATGACCACAGGTTTGATGTATCATTGCAGTTAAGGCGAGTGTGATGAAGCTCCTTGACGGGCAGGACTGGTCGAAGCCTGCCGGATACCGATGATAATTTAGGTGACCAAAGCTTGATAATTAAACAATTTGGAAGAAGTTAATGAAGAGCGATTTGATACGCATCTTTTCGCGTTGAAGTCATATATCGGAAATCATTATATCACTGGGAACTAGTCGAAAGTATATTTATAATATGTTTATAATATACTATTTCTGACTGTTTCTCTGATTTCTTTCCGCCGTATGCCTAACCTAACCTAACCTGACCAAACGTGTACCTTCTCATTTCGATATACTACGAGAAAAGTCAATATAATATATATGTCTAAATATCAAAATGTTCAATATTTCGCCACTTATTATGTTTAAACTTTTATAATAACTTTACTATTATGATATTTTGATACCAATATTTTTTCACATTTCAGAAATGCACAAGTTATCAAAATCGCTAACGAAAATTAGGGATATACCTACATATTTTTTACATACAAAACGTAATACAGTGTCCGTCCAACTGTGTGTTTACCAATTGTTCACACTTTATAAGTGATAGTATTGTTTAAAAAAAACTCATTATCATTATTAGTTCGTAGTTAAATTTCTGTCAATGTAATTTACGAATGTCAGAGGTATGGCCGACATTTTCTCTGACATACCACCTTTCCCGGCACCGAGTGTCTATTATTTGTGTTCGTCATATTAATTTGACAGTTATTGGGGGCGCAGATGTCTGTCTTTGTCATGCTTGCAGTAATATAGTACTACACTAATAAATTATACTTCAGAATATTGGCACCTGCCCAATCTTAACATGAAATATTTCTGTAAAGGCAAGTTTTACTTGTCAGGGATGTCTTATTTATGGTTGTGGTTGGATTCTCATTCGAGTAAAGAGAGTATTATTTATTTTCATTACTGAGACCACTAACACTTGAATTTAAATTTGAAATTACCAACTGAGAAAATGTCGTTGGTTAAAACCAGAGAACCACGAGTTAATTTTACGTGTAGATAGTGTTGTCCATATAATAGTTATTCAGTAAGAGGTAAAAACTAATATATTACTTGGTATGGTGAAGAATTAACTTTTTGGCGTTATATGCCCGTTTAATTACAATAAAAAATGTTATGTAAACATAGACAGAAATCCAAAAGTCTTTGGTGTCAGTCTTCTGTGATCTTTTCCACCTGAGGCAGTCGCTGCGCTGACTACATGGTAAAACGCCTTTGGTTAAGACGATACATCAGTGAAACGGCAAATAATATTCAACATAGGCGCGACGAAATTTTGGACTCGCTGGCAATCGGAGAACGAACGTCGAAGTATCAATACGTCAATTTGTTTCGTGATGGCGACGGGGGTATTAATTCTTAAATCGTGTAAAGATGACTAAAAACGTTACCCATTTACTTTCAAAAGAAAACATGCCAATGAATATATTATTATTGTTACTAATAGAACAAAAATAAAGTGCCCACCGCCACCCGTCATATATGCACAACCGTGGATAACAATAAACAGAACATTAAATGGACGCATGTTGGATTTATATGACAAATTATATTTCGGTCGGCATGCGTCAATTGCACCCGCGACCCGCAATCCGCGCATCGCCTAGCCACGATCTTTTTAGAGTCATGAGTGGCCAACCCGCGGCCCACTGGGTGTCAACTTGTGGCCCGTGGAGCATTGAGAAAATAAAAATAATATCAAATTGCAAATTGAGATTCGATATTAGCTCAAGATTTTAAAAAGCACCATTAGCGTGTAGGAACAACCTCACTCGATATCGATATTGATGCACTTAGTTCTGCCACACAAAATCAAACTTCTCACTAAAAAAAAATATTTTATATTATTTTGTTTATTTTTTATTATTTAAAAAAAGTCTAATCTAGTAAATATGTTTGATTCTCATTTTTGTTTTATTTTATTAATATATATAATATATTTTTTTTTTGTTTTGTATAATAAAAAAAATCGGTTGTGCGGCCCGGTAGGATAATTTAGGGTAATTTCATTTTTAGAATCTGGCGCGGCTGCTGAAAAGGTTGGCCACCCATGTTTTAGACCATGTCTCAACTGAGGTATAGCCTTATAATAATTGAGTGGTTCATAAGCCAAGTGAACTAAGTCCATTCTGGTTAGTTTTGAGTGAACTAGGTTCAAACAGCACTAGCCTATCGTTTTTTTGTTATTGACAAATCGATTCTCGTGGTCGGTTTTCAGATAGAAATGAAAAAAAATGTATGCCGTTGATTTACTTTACGAGATAACGAAAATAAATATTTTACTAGTGCGGTGGGCATTAAACTCATCGTCTCACTATGCAGTGTCCTGTGGTGATCTCACTTAATACGTCTTCTCAGGCCATGCCGACATTCTGTAGTTTCACCATGTAGGTAACTATATCGTGTACTTAGATGGTATTTACCGACCGATGCAAATACTCTTTCGAATATATTCTTCCTTCGCCATTGGATGTAATAAACAATGTGTTGTGAATATGTTATAATGTTGACTTCTTTTTTCCAGATCCGCAGTGGGATGGTCCGCGTGAGTGACGGCAAGTCTCGGCCGGAACCCGCGCGGCTGAAGCTGTCCATGGAGACGCTCGCCGTGCAGAAGGAGGCGCCACCCAAGGAATCGAGACCTGCCCTGCATGCAAGGGTATGTAATATATCCAATATTGTCGTATAACCTGCGATACGCACTATAGTACTCAAACATTGCCTTGTGGACTGTAACAAACAAAAAGAATAACAATAAACAAAGCAATTTATTGTATTATCTAGTTACGTGCGGCATTTTTCGCCACACGAACGTAAACCCGGTCGCACATAGAAACTCGTCTGCAACAAGTCGAATTTGTTGATGTGATTTTGTTGCCATTCATAAAACACATGTAACCTAATGTAACTCGACTTGGGCCGCAAGTAGGATAGCAAAATGTTACATTGGCGCATGTGGAAATGCTGTTTTTTCATCCGTTTTGGCTAGCCACGCGTCAAAGTCCCTTTCCCGATATGGACGTGCCTGTGAGAGAGTTGCAACATTGCGGCGGATTTGATTTATGACCATTTCCCTGGCGAGACGATTTTCTATGTAAGGCCGGGCGCTTACAGTGATAATCTACATTTTGACATAATTATATTACAAAATATATTTGTTATGAATTATGATTGTAGACCCGATGATTTCATAGTGTGTAGGTACTTAAAATTTATTAGGCAAAAGTATCATTTATTTAAAGTATGTTTATTGAAATAAATGATATTATACACAATTTAATAATGTAGCTTTTTTAAATTGTGTTAACTGTCAATTCACGGTGAAAATGCGTTGTATTAATTAAAATGAGACATAGTATTACACGTTAAGTGGACGAAACCGGTCCAGAATAATATTAAACTAGTGGAATTAGTACTAAATATTGTGTTGTATTTTAATTAATGTAGCAAACTTTTATTTTCCGATTTTTTTATTTAAAATTTAGAAAAACAATAAATTGTTAAGTAAACGCATGGTTAGAATATAATTAAAAACGCATGTATATGACAGAATCGCTTCAAAGTGTATTCATATCGCTACAAAGTAGTGTTACGTTAGAACTTATTACGAGGATTTCTTGTAGACCCCTACGTTATCATTACATCCATATTTAAGATTCACCGATACATGAAAAATAACTTGGATAAATTTTAAGACGAAATTGTTTATATCCAGTATTAATTGTTATAGCTTATTAAAATACACTTTCTGACATATTTAAGTAAAAAAAAATAATATATTAAGCATTTTATTCCTAACATTGGATTACGTTACATGAATAAACTTCTGTATGTATATAAAATTTGACAACTTTTCTTATTTCAATGTTGTGGTGTCTTCAAATATTAAAGACACTTTATACATATTAAAATATCGATATTTTTTGTTGCAATGGGTATCGGTATCATAATGAAGCATTTTCAGTAACGCAGTAACGAAGCATTCAGAAATAGTTATGCTAACTTTACAATCGCATTTTTCATGCAAGTTTAAGGCCTTGTCCAGATGGCGCGATTTGACTCGCGCGTAAAAACTCGAGCGCATTCCAAGAACACGTGACCTCATTGAGCCGTCCACATGTACTCGTCGCGTGTTACCTCTCGTGCGCGATCGAGTTACAGGTGACCTCATTGAGCTGTTCTCATGCACCCGCAGCGTATCGCAGCGAGACACACGCCATCTGGATAAGTTCTTAGTCAACTCGGTTATATAATATGTCCCTAATTGAATTCCTATAATGGTCAGCTCTCAGTATATCAATAAAAATCGCAAATGTTATGTTTGAGAAAATATTCACTGTTTTATTGTTTCAAGTAAAATGACTTCCTCTTTATTGATCTAGTTAATCTCTTGCGGAGGTACCTCATAATATTTTATTGTACAAAAAACAACACCTGAATTTGACAGCAGTTGTAGTATTCGAACCCATGATCGAGAGATCAAGGGGTAACGATTCTAATTCTACAGTACGACAAATTCATTAGGTATTCGTTTTACTAAAGAGTATTTTCGGTACTAGTCGGTTATCCTGGATACAGCGGCAAACACATTTTGAAAATAGCCGATATACTGGATTATTTGTTAGGATAACCTAACCTAACCTAGCTTAACTTTACCTAAACTAACCCAAACTAACAAATAATCCATTATATCAGCTATTTTAAAAATGTGTTTGCCGCTGTATCCAGGATAACGGACTAGTACCGTATTTTCATATAAAATTCCAAATCAGTAGATACTAAAATGAAATTTGTTTTTTATATCTATTGGAATTAAGTTTAATAGTATATGCGCATCCACAAAAGATATAAACGACTGCATCAGGGATTTTATAGCGATGAATATACCGAACCAATCAATTTTATAACTAAAGCTGTCAATGAACCAAAACTCAACTTTAAATTCAATATTAAATTCAGCTTAATTTTAAAAAGCTCACGAAATCAAGTAAAAATCGGTATCTTTCGAATGAAATTTCTTTATTCTGTATGTTCGAATTTTAAACTAAAATATTTTACCCCATCTTGTGGACGTGAATTGTAATCACTTTCATTATCGCATTTTGCAACAATGGCAATTATTGTAGTTGAAGCAACTTCCACTCTGTAGTTATGTTTTGTGTTGGTTGTTTCCCAGCTGTTCTCAGTTGCCTTGCACTTTGCATAATCTTTCAATTCGCTCTGAATATTCTGATAAACATATTTTATACTGTCGATGTTTTGGCCAGTATACATTGTTTTTTGGAACCAATCCACTCGAAACACGTAGGCGATTAGTGAAAATATGAAATAATCTAAACTTAATTGCTTTTGTAATTTGACAATTATTATTTTATTAATACTGTCGACCGAAGGTACTTGATGGAATTTGAATTGTAATTCTAATAGATTTAAATTTTGTACCATTCCATTTGGGTCGTTTTTTTTTCTAACTGGGTTTCGCCTTTCGGCATCTTCAGGCACTATGTGCACTCACCAAAAAGTAAATACACATCGCCAACGAATACAATTAATTCTAACTTATATAATAAATTAATACAATAAAGTAGGTAAAAACTTTTACCTATTATGTCAATAAATTATGAATAGTTGAAGTATTTGTAAAAAACCCCTATCAATTATAATACAATCAATAGGCGTATACATCGCCAAACCCTAATAATAGATCATTAAATAATAATCAATAAATACTACATTCAAAAGGTGTAAAATCGTCAATACTGGGAATTTAATGGATTTAGCTCATGAGATATATCAATAATAGGTACTTTCCAGTCTTCAAAAGGTTATATTAGTGAAACAAATATTCTTACATGCTTTGAAATAAAAAATCCACGAATAAGCAAACATACCTACATACATTTTCATCTAATAAATTCATCTTCGTTTGCTCTCTATCTTTCTGTATTATTAACTGAAACTATGGTTTTTTGCCATTTCACATAATATAACGAAAGTAATTTTATTCGACTCTTCATTTACTTATAGTAAATGCGTTTCTAAGATTTTTACAATCGTTCTTTTGAGTGGGTACTATATTCACGGGCAAATTGGTCATATCCCGATAGGCTGACGACTCGCAAGATCATCACGAAACAATTAAACTAGAAAGTATAACTTTTTCTTATCGTGTTGTCTTTATTAAATTTCTATCGGCCTCCTAGCCGTTCAATATTCGTCAATCGAATTCATTCAATATCAAAAAATGTTAATAGTATAATATCTATATACGTATACCTACATTATATTATGTCTAATTTAATTTAGGGTCGCTTGACTAGAAAATTTTTTCCAGGCTTGTATCAGGCTACCAATGTGTATTTGACTACTTCGTTATTATATTATTTTTTGCTATTCGATTTTAGAATGTCATCATTAGAAACATTAATTTTATTAATCATCATTTCGAGGGTCCCTGATTTGTTTAATAGTTTTGTTATATTGGCAAATAAAAGAAAATGTTTGATATCTTTTCGTGCAAATAATTATTGAATGCGGGGTTTTTTAAACAGTGGTTATTGACAAACGGTATTTCTACATGGGGTAGATGTCCTAGAATCTTATACGGCAATTTCAAAGTCGTCAACAAAATTTCCTATGATAAAAATCAACACCAAATCTAATGTTTGAGGCTTTCACGGTTGTTTTTTATCGTAGTATATTCTTGGGTTTTCACCGTGTCTCCTTCTTCCTTCTTTACTCGACGTTTCTCGACGATTGACAGATTACTCTGAGCAACGTTTGCTCTTAGATAATCGGATTCCTTTTGACATTCTTAGAGCAACGTTTACATTCACATACCTACACCACATTTCATCATAAAACATATCTCTTGATAATGGCCTCTGCAACGAGCCCGAAACGTCGAGTAAAGAAGGAAGAAGGAGACACGGTGAAAACCCAAGAATATACTACGACAACACCAAATCATCTTCCAAGTTATCGCTGCAATTAGTAATGGTGATTAATTCATCAATTCATCGAACATGAGTCATATTGTCTGTAAGCCACTTAGCCAGTCAAGGCATCTTGCGGTGTGTATGTGGGTTGACTCTTAAGGGAACATTATTCTACTTTTCCGAGCTAAATAACTTTTTTAATATTGACATCTATAAAGTAGTCCGTAATTAATTGACAACAAAGTAATATTTTGTAATATTGCCATAAAGCATATTAAAACTTTTATGCCCACTTAAAATTTCTTTAAGTCGTCTTACTCAAACTTTGTCTTCGAGATATCATTAGGAAACTTTTAAGGCCATTGTATATAAAATACTTACAATTATGTACCTATCATGAAACCGGCAATATAAAATTAATTGGCACGAATTTAATGATTATCAAATATTTTACTTTTTTTTAGTTTAAAATTGGTCGTAATTATATTCTAATACTGATTAAATTTAGTCGTACTATTTAAATTAAGTATTCACAGAAAAGTGTTATATTACAGGTTCCTATCAAATATAACCTATTATTACTTAAGTCTATCTACTTAATAGACCAATGGCGAATGCATGGTGTAGGGAGGTAAGCGTTAGAGCCTGTCCACATGGCGCGAGTGCCAAAAATGCGTTGCGCCCAAATGCCGCGTATTACGCGCGAGTAGCAAAAATGCTTTGCGCTCAGTATTCAACATGGAAACCGAGGAAGCGGTAGTTTTAGGTGGCGGAGTTGTGTCGGAATTTTTGCTTGATATCGGAGAGCGGATTAAAACTAGCCGACAAATCACTTCCGCGCGTGCTGGCGATTGCGATGTTACTGGGCGCAATAATTGGCGGCCTAGTACCTCGACAAAAAGCGCCTGGTTCATTCTCACAATTTTGAATATTATTTGTGACATCATCGCCGTGTTTGTTTGAATTTTGTATGCGTAGAGTAGGCTGCAATAACTGTTGGATTACTATAATTTCCGGCGGTGCCATTGCCTAAGTTGAATGAACACAGAAGTAGATATTATTTTTTCCTACAGTGGTGTAGTGAATTACATTTTAGTTAGTAATAAATTCTCGAATGATTTATTTAACCAAAAAACTTTAAAAAGTTACTCGGCCACATTATGACAGGTCAAAAGTAGAGCATTCCCCGATCTGTCATCCAAGGAAAGATCAACGTTAAACGTAGCAAAGTACGACGCCGTATTTCATGAATTCAGACGTATTCTTGGTACGTATTTAAGTTTATCCCATATTCTTCCACACTCGAGATCGGTTGCCTGTTACTCCACACCCGTTAGGTATTTCAGTTCCCATTATTTCTGAGTTCCCTGAACACTCATAACAATTTTAAAGGGTTTGCTCAAGACGGTACTTCAGTGAAACGGCAAATAATTTTCAACTATAGGTGCGACGAAATTTTGGACTCGCTGGCAATCGGAAAGCGAACGTAGAGCTGTGAACACGTCAATTTGTTTCGTGATGGCGACGGGGGTATTAATTCTTAAATCGTGCAAAGATGACTAAAAAACGTTACTCATCTACTTGAAAAAGAAAACATGACAATGGATATATTATTATTGTTACTAATAGAACATTAAATTTAATGGACGCATGTTGGATTTATATGACATATTATTTTTCGTTCGGCACGCGTCATTTGCACAATCTGCGCATCGCCTAGCCACGATCTTTTTAGACCATGCCTCAACTGAGGTATAGCATTACTTGGTGTGGCCTAGTGATAGAGGGAATATCAAGGTATTACTACAATTAATTTATCCGCTTTAAATTCTTGTCTATGGACGGACGGTAAATTCAGGATTTTATTAAATATATTTCACAATAAATTTGTGACGAATACAATATTTTGTATAAACCTATTTTTACATCGGATAATAATGTCGCATTTTTTGTAGCATACACGGAGAACATCCGGACGCCGCCTCCATCGTTCCTTTGAGCCATGAGATATTTTTCATAAAGCGATTCTGTTTGCAGTTTGCAAAGAAAATCCACTGGTGTTTCATTTAAATATTTTACGGAAATCTTTTTGCACTCGAATCCGTCCTCTATTATTAAAATATACCATCTGTATATTGTTGAGATCAAACGGGATGAAAGAATACATTTCTTTATTATATTGAAATGTTCGTCGTGTAGGTAGGTATTACTTCAGCACAAATGTTTATGCTACCTTCCATTTATATGCGAACGTAGGTACTGTCATGCACCATTTTGGGTTCTTTTTATATCGACGCTTTTTTAAAAATGGAAAATAAATTAACTTAACATTGAATTAATTTGAATTTGGCGCGCTTTCCCCGCCGTACAGTGTTTCTAGGTTTGAATATTGTTCCGCGTGGTACGTATCAAAAAAAATACGGGAATTTCAGTCAGAAAAAAATGTCAGGCACCGTCGGACGGCCTGGAAAATGTAGTGCGGCTATCCACCGGATAAGTAGTCTTCCCATGGGGAAATTTGCGGCGTTTTCCGCGTGGTTATCTCTATGGGACGTCTGCCTTGCTCTCAGTATCCCTTTTTAAAACTATATTCGATATTAGGAAGATCATATCGGTCTTCACAGGGTGGAGGTTGTATTAACAGATGTTAGCCACTTGCTCAACGTATTAGGTAAATATTATGGGTCCAAACACACAATATTTAAAAACACACGAATTTTCCAGACCCGAGATTCGAACCCGGGACCCACGATGGTTACATGTAAGTTGTACGTATGCAGTTCATCGTGGGACACTTATTCGTGCACCGCAGTACATGAAACATGAGTTCGTATAACATTTTATCATTTCACCGTGGAATACATTTGTACATATCTTAAAAAATGCGGCGATAGTTTGCAAATAGTACTGTTCCAATTAGATTAACCTTAACCTAACCTAACCTAATCTAACGATATTATAAGCCGATATATAAACCATCGTTGGCATATTATATGACTCAGTGCTGCAATCGCAATGACATGACTAATAAAATTGTGGGTTATGTTAATATGTTTGACTGACTAAATTTTTGGGTTCGGCCGTATCCGCCAGCTTGAATATACCCGAATTCGACCGACATGTTTACCAACCTAAATTTTTATCGTATTAAGAATTTACCAATTATTTTAGATAACCGCCGATAGTCGTAGATAACCGCCTTGTGTATGGAATGCCTACCGTGTTAATTTAGACCAATGAAAATAACGGAAACGTGTTGAAGTGCTAACTGCGCAGTATCTACCATATCCAAAAGAAACTCGCGAAACGTTTATTTTTTAATTATTTTTTATTTAAGACTGAGATACACAAGATTTAAGATTGTAGCGTTCATTATCGAAAGTAAATTAACTATTGGAAAAAAAACAGAAAGATACATATTAAAAATCGTTTCGAAGAAAATCCTAAAATAAAAATGCGAATTCTATAAGGAAGGCACTCGAAAGGCCACTCGGTTGATTTTTTATCGAATTTCTCTACCATCTGCCTGTTTCAATCCATTGCTGAATGATGACCTCTTCAAGCTCTCTCTATTCTTCTTGATTCCTGGTTTTTCACTGCCACATAATTCCGCCCAAGCTGAATATTTTGTCAATCCAGCGTATCTTGGCGCAGCCTTACATACCTCGGGTACCACTGGATTATTGCATTCATTCACTTGGCATTATATTCAAAAGCTTTTTCTTCGTGGGTTTATATACAAATAATCTTCTAGTATTTCTTTTTATTTTAACTTTCTTACCAACGTCACCAGTAATAATTATGCGTTTGCCCATACGTTGAGTTGCATGATGCTGTATATCGTCCGCTTAAAATTATGCTATATCGTAGCTTAAATCTGGTGTATTTTTTACATAAATTATTTAAATTTGTGAATGTATATAGTGATGGCCGCGCGGCTTAAGCGTCGGCCTTTAACGTCGTGGGTCACAGGTTCGAATACTGGGTCTGGCAAGTACACATATTTTTTTTCAATGTGTGTCTGAGACTTATGAGATTATGGACCTAATAGGTTTGTACACCCACGATGACCGCGAGGATTAAGCGCCGGTCTATAGTGTCGAGGGTCCCAGGTTCGAATCCCGGGTCTGGCAAGTTCACATATTGTTTTTCAATTTGTGCATGAGTCAGAGTATGGTCCTAATAGGTTGAGCAAGTGGGTGACATCCATTTCTCGTAAAAACAAAATCTTTTAATACAAAACCTCCACTCTGTGAAGGCCCATAATATGATCTTATTAGGATCGGACATAGTAAAATAAAATTTAAAATATTTATAGTGATAAAGGAATAAATGCATAAATCCCCCATCAATATTCCTGTAATCAACAGAGTTGGGTAGATAAATATTATATCTAACTCATGTGTTGTTACTTATAAGTATAGTTGTATCTTTTAAATAAATGGAACGATTTGAGGAATACTAGACCCAGGACCCACAACGAAACAAAGTGAGAAAGTGAAATAGAAATAGTGGAAAAAAGTACCGTTGTTTCGACTCTGCGTGGCTGGAGAGTTACAGAGTAGGTAGTCGGTAACGAGCATTTTTGATCACGCTCCGAATATAATTCATCACCTTTCTGCAACAAAGTGTGCGTGCCCATGAAATATTGATAATAATTGTTACTTCAATATATATCTTATATCTCATGTGAAAAGCGAAATATATTTAATATTCAATTTTCCCAAATCCGTGCTTTTAATTATCGTGAAACAAACCCTTGGACATAAACCTTTCCATATCAATAAGTATACTTTATCATTAGTTAGCTGGATGAAGACCTCTCTAAACCGATTGTACTCCTATCGGTTTGGTGTGTTCCGTTACCATGTAATCTTTCAAAGACACAAACACCTTTTATAATAATTAATGTTGTTCTAATGGATTCAAGCTATGTTTTATTCCATTTAAGTCGTTTTTTGCGACCCGGGTTTCGCCTTTCGGCATCTTCAGGCGTCGTGTACACTCACCAAAGGTAAACACACACTGACCTAAGTGTCAGTGTCAGTCAGTCAGTCAGAGTGTGTTTACCTTTGGTGAGTGTACACGACGCCTCAAGATGCCGAAAGGCGAAACCTAGGTCGCAAAAAACGACTTAAATGGAATGGTACAGAGCTTGAATCCATTAGAATTTAAATTCTATCAAGTACCTTCGGTCGATAGTATTAATATTATAATTAATGTTGTATTTTTTAGGAAAGGATGGTGCAAATCACCAGACAAAAAGTTGGAGGACTTGGACTTAGCATCAAAGGAGGCGCTGAGCATAAACTTCCCATCCTTATTTCGAGGATATACAAAGACCAGGCGGCTGACCAGACAGGACAGCTTTTCGTTGGAGATGCTGTTATTAAAGGTAAGTTTCAACGACACCTTATTCTGTATTTTCCTAGTAAATGTAGGTACCTGATTCAGAATCGGGAGAAATTTAAATTTGACTGTCATTAAAGATATTAAAGCTTCAACCTCGGACATAGGGCGAGGCACTTTCCTCGATTCAGCGACATGTCCTTCCTCCCAAAAGTCAAAATTGCATAATCGCTACTAGTAAAAGGGTAGAAGTATGTAATATTTAAAATGTAAAATTAAAGTACTTTGAAGCAAAAGCTATTTTCACATATTTTCCAATTTCAAAACTATGAAAGCTTTTCAATAGTAAAAAAGTAATAAGCATATTATAGTATATATATATAAAATGGTAAATTTTTTTGACGTTATGATTTGAACGATATATTCTTTTAGATATCACACTTAATACAAGGCAATTTTAGTCCTGGCTGATACATCTGAGAATTTGTGAATCTGGCAACTAGTGATTCTGCTATTCTAATGAGCATTAACCTTAGTAACGTATTAACAGCTTTACTTTCATATATCTTTATCTTCATAGACGAAGGTTTTTTCAATATATTCGGTAGAAACCGAAGTAAATCTGGTTCATCAATCTCTTAATCACATAAACATTTTTTTTTATTAACAAATATTAACAACGAAGATCTGAGAATGTAAAATTCTTTATATTAAACAAGCATAATTTGACAATACCTCAAATATTATATACATACTATAAAAAATCTTTAAAAAAAAAATGGTAAAGCACTTTGGCGCGAATCCAGTTGATATGGGTTTAAGTCCCGTCATCATCTGAGGTATTTTCAAATTATATATTATGTTCTTAATCACACGTAAAATATTTAAATTATTTAATATTGAGTAGAGCAGCTTCATTTTTGCATGCTCTTTTCGGCGTCGTTTTAACTGGTGTGCAGAGTATAAGGGAATTGTATAAGTATATTATATAATACTATCTAAAGTTTGATTCGGAAATATTATTCTAAATGTGTAAATATTGTCTTTATAAACTGTTGATGTAGCAGTGTATAAATTATTCAGACTTGTTGCTTGTAGCGTGTTTTAATTTTAATTGATTGCGAGTTGGGAAGTGCTACGCCGATTTAGTAGTGCTACGTGTCCGCGGTGCTACAATCGTCGTAGCGAAAACCGTAGCACTCAGCCAGCATAACTCGCGATGTCGTGCTTGAACTAATAGTTTTAAGAGTTCTACGCGAACTGTCACTATAACCGAGTTGAATTAAAGTTTTTTAAACTAGATAAAAGTTTTGCGAGCAAATGGTACCTACAAGTCATGGATAAAGTATTTCACACAGTTTCAAACGTTTCGATCCGCAATACGTTTCCAGTCAAACTTTGAGTTCGTATCAGCAAAACCAAATAAATAGTGACCGTTTCGCTCAATGTCTCATATATCCATGTTTTATACAATCCTCATATTTTATATTTTATACTGTCCGTAACTGGAACATGGTTACTTTGTATATTTTCTATATCATCATCACAGTTCACATAGGATACAATGTGAGCTAATTTCGCGTATGATTTAAGCACCGTACAGACCGATGTGAATTATTAGCACCATCTGAGAATGTTTCTCATCGCCCATGTAACGTTCGAATTATTATCATATTGTTAAGTATGTGAAGGTTGTGTATTAAAATATTACGTATATGCAGTTTTCGAAGCTGACTTTGCTCACTGTTTATGAATCTGACAATTTGCGACAATGATATTTTCATCGCCATCAAAAATCATTGTTTCCATTAAGAGAAGATTTAACATTTAAAGCATCCCAATTTAATAATTATATTATTATAAATATAATTTGTCAGCAAACATCTTTCGAATGATTAATGTAAGAATTATCGTTTTATAACCTATAAATTCGTAAATAACGAAACTGACACGCCGGTGTGATATTAAATGCAAAATTCACTAAGTATGTAGTTTTCGTAAGCGGTGAAAGTGCGAATGTTTCGCATTGGTGTACGTGGTCCTTTACGCGTTTATAGTTTTTGACATTTGAGAATGATTTTGACGTTTCGCGTAAGGTAATCGGGACACTCCATCAGTCGACTCATTGGTGAGGTGATTTGAAGCCGATGAGCTTTTTTGAAGTTATCTTTATGTGCCTAAGCCCAAACTGACAGTGGACAATATACAGTTTTGATACATAACTCATAAGGGCGTCTCCACTCTCCAGTACTCATCGTTTAAGCCACTCGCAATTCAATATACTGCTAGATAAAGGGTTCTCCTTGTACTGTTAATTTATTTAGACTTGATCATTCAATGGTCAACATTTGAGTACTTACCTACCACCCTTATGTATCCTGTTTACCTACCCACCTTTTATTGTTATATGCTATATAAGCAGATCGTTTTATGCAGTTGAATACTGACTTATGATAATATGCCGGTAGACTCCTTTAATCTGCACTTAGTTTCGAATTCAGTATATATTTATTTAGATGAAGCGAACATTACAACATATAATTTTAAGACTTCACAACTAGGGATTGTAATACCGGTATTTCAAAACCGGTATCCCAATATTTTTCGACACCGAAATACCGGTTTTTTAAATCAGACAATACCGATATATTCAGTATTGAAAGTGGAAACAAATTGTAATAATTGACATAAACAGTTTAACACTATCGTATTTTTTGTCGGGGTACGCGATGTCTGGTTTACTTCCGTTGCCCTTCGACTTCCTTGGTCACCACCAATGACACGTGAAGATTTGCGAAATATCTTTGCATTAAAAGTGGATAGGTAAGTACATACTTCTGTAATTTTAAATTTATCCAAATATTTTCGCCAGTCGCTCGCGGGTTTTCAAGTTGTCAGGTGTATTTTTAAGTAGATATATCTGAAATTCCGGTTAAATACTGTTCGTTTGTATAATCATGAAGAAAGTTCCAATAGCTCAACTACTAGGTATTTATAAACATCAGCATATTTACCATATCGTATCTTTACATATTTTAAATAGTTTACATATAAAATAATATGTAGGTACTTATTTAGATATTTTTGCTATAAAATACTAATATTTTTATATCTATAAATTGGTAGATACCTAATTCTGTTTTTTCCCCATATATTTCATGAATACCGGTATTCATCAGAAAATATCCAAATACCGGTATTGGTATTTTCATTCGGTATTTCAATCCCTATTCACAACGTGACATTTAATTAAGACGGTACTTCAGTGAAACGGCAAATAATTTTCAACTAAGGTGCGACGAATTTTCAGACTGGTTGGCAATCGGAGAGCGAAAGACGATCGGTGAACACGTCAATTTGTTTTGTGATGGCTACGGGGGAATTAATTCTTAAATCGTGTAAAGATGACTAAAAAATGTTACCCATTTACTTGAAAAAGAAAACATGTCAATGAATATATTATTATTATTAGTAATAGAACAATAAACATAACATTAAATGGACGCATGTTGACTCTTTATGACAAATTATGTTTTGTTCTGCACGCGTCATTTGCACAGTCTCCGCGTCGCGTAGTCACGATCGTTTTAGACCATGCCCCAGCTGAAGTATAGCTTTAATCATTCATAGAAAAAAATCATTAAAAAAATATCAATGTCATGAGAGATGTGATATACCAAACAGCCTTAGTTTTGATACA
The DNA here is from genome assembly GCF_057557595.1 of Rhyacophila brunnea. Classification (NCBI taxonomy): domain Eukaryota; kingdom Metazoa; phylum Arthropoda; class Insecta; order Trichoptera; family Rhyacophilidae; genus Rhyacophila; species Rhyacophila brunnea. Next base: position 45,714,565 of record NW_028232859.1, read on the forward strand.
AATACGAAATTGAAAATCACCTATTTGACGCCGTTTTTATAACGAACTCTGGATATTGATTGGCACACTGGTGCTTACTTAACGAGCAATAGCAACCGACGATGTCCATTTGCATACTTCCCATGTTATTTGACTGGCCGAATGGAAACCGCAAATTGGCCAATTACTCTAATTTAATCTTGCAATGGTCGCGCGTTTGACTCAAATCAATAAACATTGACATTCGTTTGTGCCAACAAGCGCGGGGCTTAATTCAAACAAGCCGAAATGTCAACGCTAATTTGCTGTATGCAGGCTTTTACTATTCCATATGTGAGAATGGCGAATAAAAGAAACATTCATATGACATTCAGCAAACACGCTCGAAAATTAGCAATACCTAGCTTTATCTTGTCAACACCAACATATTATTCTGTACAAAATACAAACGATGTTTTATTGAAAGAGTTTTGATTTTTGTTAAATAACTTACGTCACCGCTACGTAATGTATTGGATTTACATTACCATTTTTTAAAATAGGAACACTATGCATAAGCTTTGGTATTGAAAACGAACCTTATGAATACGTGACCTAATATAAATATTTGAGAATGATGATTAATTTAATAAAAAGCAAATCTTTTTAGTAAGTACATAGTTATTCCACTTTTAATAAATAAATTTGGACCGGTTTCGTCCGCCTCAGAGGGCCATTTTCAAGTTGTAATTGAATTAATCAATAATACAATGCAGTTCCACTATGAATTGACAGTTAACACAATAAAAGAAATATTTGAGAACAGAAGTCAATAGGAAATGTGACCCGTCTCAAGAAATAAAAAACAACAGTTGTCATAGCGAGGTGTGCCTTTCTCAAAATGAGACGCCTCCTTAATAATCCAGATCTTACCCTTTAGCTGACACTGCGTATGATTCGCTGCTACAAGGCCTGAACAAAAACGAACCATAAGTGCGAATGAGAAAGCATTCGGCACGGTTATATCGATGCGTTAGAGTAAGATAGAATGTCTACGGCTGAATTAAATATTTTTTCTAAACGTCGCCGGTAAATATGGATTTGAATTATTACATTAATTTAAAAACTGCGAGCATATGTTGCTAAAATTTATTGTTTTTGTGTTAAATATAAAGTTAGTGGTAATTATTTTTAGTTTATTTAGTAGAAAATATGTTTAACTATGTTGTGTTTAAATTTGGTAGCCCTACTGAGAAGCAACATTATGTTATAACGTTTCATAATTAAGTTAATAATAATAAAATTGATGTTCTACTGTGCGTTATACACGAGAAACACGGTTTCATTTTGCCGTTTTTTCCAATAGCCATTCTCTGTATATTATTACTCTGAGGCTGCTAACCTTTTCTATTACACGGAGGTATGTACGCTAATAAACCTGCAGATATTATGGAGAGTTTAGGCTTTTGAGGTGTAACTGTATATTACTTTGATTGACACGGTAACAATTAATGTTGATGTCCTCTAACGAATGAGAAAGAAACGAGATTTTCTGAATTATATTAAAACCAAAAAAAACTACAATACCTCGACTACATTATGAAAGGTCATAACCAACTCATTATCTAATAAAAGATGAACGTAGAAGATGTTGGCGGAGAATTTCTTGGTTTAAGAAGCTCCGTTATTGGTAGGTACGAGTACAGTTCTACTGAGCTGTTATAGGTAGCCGTCGACAAAGCAAAGATCGCTCTGACGTTTGCTAATCTTTAATAGGGTAAGAGAAGAATAATAAAATATTGTCAAACTTCTTAAAAATGTATTGTTAATCTTTTGGTATTTTACGGTGAACGGCAAGAAACCCAACATGATTTCGATTCGAGGAGGTGGAGTTATCGGTAATTGCAGTGGCGAAGGGTGACTTTTGGAAAGAGTTGTTTCTAACTGATTAAAAGGGTCTCGAGATTACAACACGCTTTCTCGTCCCAAAAACAAGCATGAGGATGTAACATTTTGAATTGAATGCTTATTAGCACGATCGATGGATGACTGTCTTCCGATCAAGTATACAAATACGTAAGCACATATTGGAATTTCAAACTGGATCTGTTTTATACAATTAATTACTATTACAATAATACATTGGTTCATCAATGTACATAATATGAATATGATAGTAACACTTTGTTATTAATACAAAAGTACTTTCGCGGTATAGTACAAGACGTATGCGCATACTAGACACGTGGAAGTTAGAGTACATTAATAAATCCGAAAACGGCACCTCTATTGGAGATAAAAAGCTCTCCAATTTGATATACGGCGGCGAAACGTTGCTCTTTGCAAAATCACCCCATGAGATGGCTATCTTGCTCCACCGGATTGAAAGATAAAGTGACTCGATGGGTCTAAAGATAAATATATCCAAGATGAAACTGATGTTCATAGATCGTAACAATAGTATACAAAACTCCAGCCTGCTGAAAGACATTGATGTGGTCAGCGAATATAATTATATATGTCGGGTCAAGCATCTCTGATAATGTTGATATATTTTATTTATTTTTAATTTTTTTATTGAGTATTGAATGTTGACGCAAGACACAAAAGATTTTAAAATGTTTGATTCTTAGTATTGGAAATAATAATAATAAATGTTGTCCCTCGAAATTTGAACTTTGGATAACGTAGTTGTTAAAATTAATTTATTAATTCGCATGACTTATAGACGAATCGGTAGCTTAAACTGCAGTGCTCCGCAACATTTTCTCACCCACGGCACACCAAAGGTCTTACCAGAATTCCGCGGCGCACCACACGTAAAACAATGTATACACCAAAACATGGACCCCACATCCCCAGGCCAGGATCTTTGCGGCCCCCCTACCTATCGCTAAAGTTAAAAGACAGTTTGATAATCTAAAATAGCGTTTTTCAAATGGTGTTCGAGGTATAATTATTAATGGTACATATTGATTGTATGTTAAGTGATTTTTTTGTTTTTATTAATATATCCACATGAATTATGGTTAGTTGTCGGGTTAAGAATAATTATTTGTCGAGTATTGACACAATAATAATAAATTGTATTCTACAATTGCATATTTTAAAATATTAATACTAGCTTAGTAACAACAGCGCCGCAAGCGACTTTTTCACTATTAAAAGAAATTTGCAATTTATGTTTATCTCACTTATCTGGTTAACCTGCCGCGCTGGGCCCTTCCCTGAGCCTGGGCCCCCAGGCTAGAGCCCTGCCATGCAAATTACATTGGTTTATGTTTTTTATTTGATAATTAATTAAATATACATAACACACGAAGAAGAACCAAATGTACATATTTCCATGTATTTGTATTGTCAATATAATAACTAATTATTGTGATACCTGAGCTTGTTTTAATGAACGTAAAAGTTTTATACCTATATTTTGACTTGATATTTGAAAGAGCTGAGAGACTGCATTTTTAATTATAACTTGAGATGAAAAACTTTGTTCACTTAGATATGCCGTGGAAAATGGGAGCTGAACTGCGGTAGTCTTGTCGGAAATCCGAGTATATTCTTTATTAATCGAAATCCAGAAAATATCCAATGGAACATCGGCGAATTTCAGTTTTAGCGTCCCGTCGTTTCTCAATTCAACAAATTCCTGGAAAGCGCTACTATAAAATTTTCGGCATTGTTTGCAAAAGGGTTTTGAATTCAGTCGTATTGATTGTATGAAAGTAATGATGTAATTTCTTTTGGTGGTCTGGTAGGTCATTTGGTACATTTGTAGAGATTCTTGTCTTAACTCCTTTTGCGAAAGTTCGTGTTTATTTTTGAATACTTCTAATTGATCAGAGCACGTCAATATATTTTCATTCTGACCTTACATTGTTTTATTAAGGTCATGCAGGTGCTCAAATATATTACCAGCCATGTACGCAAATTTGGCTATTAAGTAAGTATTGTATTATATCCAAAATTATTTGTGGTTTTTTTAGCAATGCGCCGCGGCACACCTAGCATCGTCTCACGGCGCACTGGTGTGCCGCGGCACACCGGTTGCGGAGCACTGTTAAAGGATGTTACATCAGTCCAGTGCGGCTCGGTGTCGTGAAAGCAGATGTAAAATCTTTTCTTTCACACACGTTTTAAGCGTCATGGAAGGTGGCTCTCCATATTCACGGTTTTATATATTACATGGCTGGTGAAAATGATGAATCTAAAATCACCCGCTCAGTGAAAGAAGTGAATTTAAATCGCATTATCATATAATGAGATGTTGAAGAGATTATTGTATAATAAAATGTCCCAAAACTAAACGCGTTTTTTATTGCAGACCAAACATTATGGCATGAATGTCATCAGGTCATCACGGAATAAGCAACGCGTGGAACCACATGATTTATTATTGTAGAGCGTGTACATACAGAGGCATAAAATTATAACAACACAAAAAAACGTCCTGATAACTCAGCAAGGTCACATTCCGGACAATAATTTCAGAGACATATATCACCGCTGAAAATATGTATCTTTTTCGTGTTGGGAATTTCGGCGAAACATTTTTTTTTGATTCACAATAAATAATTATTATTCATATTGAATACGTCGAATCTCGTTTTTCAACAAAATACCTATGTATAATATTTTATAGCTGTGCCGTAACTAGGTTGGAGCACAAGCATATGGGACAGAATAAAGAGGGCTCTGAAATGCAACTCGCAAATAATGCTATTTGCAATGTTTGCTATAACTATAGATGCTTACCATGACCGCCCCAACCTCTCGCTAAGATTAAGGACAGTGTAATATGCTAAAGTAAATTCCCCAAATGGTATTCCGTGGAACCCAATGGTTTCACGATGCAGAATTAAGGGTATTGCGTGTTTACAGTAATACCTCGACTTACGGTTGACTTATGGTTACTTGACTTTTTCGTTTGGCAACACTTCAGACCCAGTTCCACAACATGGCAATAATTGCAAGCTTGACAGAAGGTCTCAGCTCAACCGAAAAGGGCTTAATTTTTTTAGAAAACAGAATACAACCAAGAATGCGTTATAGCTACAAAGCAAGGAATATTAGCTTGCTACGAAGATATTCTGCGTGAAAAAAAAGATGCAATGTTTTGTCAGACGAATTTGTTAGATTTTATGAAGCCAACGACATCAAAATAACTTTTTTACGTAACTCATTAATATTTATTTACATTAATATGTACAAAAAAACTGCAATGTTTATTACATATTTTTCTTCTAAACTAGTGTTTTTGTTAGTCCTTGATCCCAATTAGACACAATTTAGGTATGTGTATTATAAACAGTTGTACCCCGACTTACGCGAATTATACTTAAGCGATTTTCGTCGGACCCACTTATTGCGTAACTTCGGGGTATTACTATATATAGTCATTTTTATTAGTCAGGAAACACACTAAAATAATTAAAAAATAAAAATTTACACGTGAATTATCAATCATTAAATTGCATCACACAGTCCCCCCCTTTTTGAAATAGTAATATTCTTCAAGTAAAATAGCGATTTTTTTTAAATTATTAGAGAAAATTTATGGTGTATATTTATCTCACTTAACTGGTTGGCCTCCATATGCCCCCTTCCTTGTGGGGCCATAATTGTTTACCATACGTCCTGTTTATAGGTACGTCCCGGACGGTTTGTCATTTTGTCCCAGTTTGTAATTTAGTAAACGTCTCTTCCAATTTTCAACTACGAGTATCAACATTTTTTAATAACTGATCTATGCTGATTTATTGAGTATATTTTAACCACATACACTTCTATGAAAAGTGTTTTCCACCATAATCATGGTTTGGTCTCAAAACGGGGATAGAATGGCAGTGTTGCCAAGTATGTATAATATATTGAAATTTATATTTAAGTAAATTATTTAATAATAGGTCACGTCAAATAACCTAATATGGTTTTGATGCTCTACCATAAAACGTTTTGAACGAATTCTGACATAACCCACAAGTTTTCATTGCACGTTCGTAAGCGTCTGAAAGCCGTTCCGTGTGCGGTGAATAATGCGGAAAAAACATTACGTGAACTGCGTTCCGCGTAGGGAGGGACGTTATAGCAAAAGAAAAAGTATCAATACTTGCGTAGCTATTCTTAAATCATAACAGTTAGCACTTTGGCACGTTTCCGTTATTTTTATTGGTCCAAATTAACACGGAAGGCATTCCATATACAAGACGGTTATCGACAGCTATGGGTAGTTATCTACAATAATTGGTAAATTCGTAACTTAAGGTTGGTAGACATGTCGTTCAAATTCGGGTATGTTCGTGGTGGCGGATACGCCCGAACCCAAATATTTTGCATTAAAACGTCAAACATAACCAACAATTTTATTAGTCATGTCATTGCGACTGTAGCATCTAGTAAAGAAAATATTATGTTACTACTAGCTGCTATTAGCCTCTCGATATTTGACAGCTCGCGGGGAACTATAATTTAAGGCGGCGAGCGTGACGTAATTATTTTTCAAAACAATCGGATCTTGCATCTCAATTCTCAGTTAGTAAACTATACGTACTCTATCTCGCTCTAAAAGTTAACACAGCCAAGAAGGGGCTGTTATAATTAACTACCTAAATACATAAAGTGATAAATGTAATATATTTGTCACATGTAGCTCTTTTCGGATGTTAAGTGATATGTTAAAATAGCCTCGCTAGAATTGATCGATACCGAATATTTTTAGACGAGTTTTTTTTAGTAAACACATAATAAGTCACAGGATTTGAGAATGTAGCATTATTTATTCATTTAGGAATGAATGTAAGTACCTATTATTGATTGTAAGTTAATTTCGTCGTAATTAATTATGTTACTACTATTGTTTTTGGTAAAATCCAAAGTATCAAAGAAATTTATCAACAATATGTTTTTTTATGTATTTATGTTCACCCAACAAAAAAATGGGATCGATAATGTGTATGGTTTTGGATCTATATGGTATTCATACTGCCATGGTATCGAATGAAAAGTATCTATATTATTTTCACATCTCTAGTTACGAAGCGTGAGGTCGCGGAGGGAATTATTAAATAAACGTAATCCAAGATGCTGAAAGGTCTGTTTGAACAGGACCGTGGGGATGAAAGATTTTCCTAAACACGACGTGACAAGATGGACGAAAATATATTTACAGCGAACCGTAATCTGGATTCAGTAAATGACATTAATTAATTTGAGATCGCATCTTAAAAAGCCCCGCAATTAAATTAAGAGGGGTTTTTATCAATGCTGCTAAATTGTAAACGGAACAGCAAACATTTTAGTGATTTATAAATTTATGTAGTCATTTAATAACTGGCTACTAGACAAACGTAAACGATTAGTAAACAAAAATAATTACAATATGTCAATATAAATTACAATTACACAATACAATTACAATATGTCAATATTATGGTAGTTTTTGATAAAGATTTTAATCACAGAACAGATAATAAATAGAATCTTCTTCTTCTTCCACGGCGCTACATCCCGGAGTGGGATTTGGCCTCCTCCACAACCGCTCTCCACTTACTCCGGTCTCTCGCCATACTTCTCCAGTTACCGGGTCTTCCTATATGAAGCCAGTCCACTTCTACGGCATCAGCCCATCTCCTTCTTGGACGGCCTCTGGGTCTCTTCCGTTGGGGTAGCCACTTCGTCATGATCCTTGGCGCTCTAACTTCAGGCATTCTCTCCACATGTCCCGCCCATCGTAGTCTTTGGGACAGTATCTTATGATTGTTTGCTGTTCAATCAGCTCTTCCAACTCGTGGTTCATTTTTAATAAATAGAATACATAAAATAGAATAGAATAGAATAGAATAAAATAGAATAGAATAAATAGAATGCCGATAGGCTATATTCAATACGCCGCATCTTGATGCAGGGTTTTGAATGTGTGAGTGTCCTACGAAAATGACGCACGCATTATGCACGTGCAATAGTGTGTGTAATACACCAACATTAAATGAGCGTAAATGCATAAATCACAGAGAGCAGTTTTCAGTATTCGACGTAAAACGTATTCTTGAAACATGTATAAGTTTAACCCGGATTCTTCCTTACTGGGGTCGGTTACCTGCTATCGCCTTACCCGTTATCTATTTCAGTTCCCATTATTTCTGAGTTCCCTGGTTTTAATAACAGTAACATGTTACCGAAAGTTGTTGAGATGTCATATTTACCATAATAAATTTGCCAGCTTCCAAATGATAATGCAGTAAAATTACACACACGAAACTAATAGCGCCGAGCGATAGAAAACGATGTAACAGGCGTCATGTAAAATAACAACAGCCACAATAATTAAATCCATCTTACGTAATTAGTGCGCAGTAGAAAAACTCGCAATCTGCGCAATTTAAATTTTCTTAATTAAGATTTCTCCAAATCGACTATCCATGACAGGCATGTGAAATTTCAAGTAGGCTGTGATCTACTATCCAGTATTAAAACTGGCACTGATCTACCACCTCATACTGTCATTCATAAACACAATTCAATAAAAAACCTAGCGTTTTGTACATATTCGTTAATAGACAACAGTATTGTATAGATTACTATAATATCACAAATGTTTTGTGTTAGGATGACGTGTTGCCACATTATGTAAAATAAAAAGCTCTTGGGTTGCAATAAATAATAAACAATGAAAACTACGTCTTCTTTACAGGAATAAAAACACTCAGCTTTCATAATATGCTGTCAGAACTATTCATAATATTGCCAACAGCGATAAATTTTTAATAACTTTTTTACTTCTGAGAAAATAACACAGATAAAACACGGTAGACGTAGAAAGCTTTCTAAAGCTCATCGCTGAACTTTGCTATGAGAATATTGAATATCCACGTATTGTATTGTAATGTTCTTCAATTCTATGAAAAATATTTCATATTTTAACTCACAATTTATTACATTACCTAAGTATGAGGGTAGTCCCAGAAGTATCCGACCTACCGAAGAAAACACATAAAATTTGGGAAAAAATATCTTTATTTCTCTACCTAGTCTCCTTTTAGGTCGATACACTTTTCCCAGCGATGTTCAATAGCTTCGATACCCTGTTTATAATGAGAATCATCCAGCTCCTCAAAATAGTCATCAACCGCAGACTCCACCTCTTCGTTGTTAGCAAATCTTTTACCACCGACCCATTTTTTCAAGTTTGGAAACAGAAAATAATACGAGGGGGCTAAATCTGGCGAATAGGGTGCGTGAGGAAGCAATTCGAACTTTATCGCATTGATTTTGGCAATCGTGATAACGGATGTGTGAACTGGTGCATTGTCCTGATGAAACAAAACTTTCTTTTTCGCCAAATGCGGTTGTTTTTTCTTGATTTCATCACTCAAACGCTGCAATAAGTTTCCATAAAACACGCCGTTGATTGATTTTCCTTTCTGAAGATAATCAATGAAAACTACGCTACACCATCCCAAAAAAACTGACGCCGTGACCTTGCCTGCAGATGGAACTGTTCGCCTTCTTTGGAGCCGATTCTTCCCTTTCAGTCCATTGTTTTGACTGTTCCTTCGTCTCAGGTGTAAAGTGATGGACCCATCTTTCATCCATGGTTATCTCTTCTATACTTATCGACCGCTAAAGTGATAAATATTATCAAACTTAGGGTAGGTTTGTATCAAAGTTTTAGCACTTATTGTAACAATTACAATAAGTTGGTTGTAATTGTAATTGTTGCAATAAGTGCTAATGCTTTGATACAAACCTACCCAAAGTTTGATAATATTTATGACTTGATCACTTTAGCGGTTGATACGTATAAAATAGACACACAGGAATGCTTATAAAATTTAAGCACCACCAAGTAAAAATGCTTCAATGATTTTTCTGTGGTCTACTATTAATTGACTATTCAGGTTATATGCATATGTATAACTACTATACGGCTATATGTTTTCAATGATATACTAGTATACTACTATTTAATATACAGTTATTCCATGCGAGTGTGATACTAGATAATATAAATATTTTCATATACTATACTTATACCTATTGGCATCTACAGACAGATATGTGTGTCATTGGTAATGTATGACTCTTCTAGCATTCGTCACAACCTTGCAATAAAAAGTTGATTGCATCTCTCAGACCTAACGGCAAGTGTATAACTAGAATAGACACATCGGATCACTGTCTGCGTGCAATGCTGCTTAACTTCAAAACTCAAAAGGCAACTGGTGTAGTCAGGAAAAAATTGAGATTTCCTCCATCAAACCTAACGGCTGCCCGTGTAGCTAGAGTGGTAACTCGCGTAGTTGCTACACCATTGCCTGGTTGACAGAATTTATTGAATTATGTACGCATCCAATATTGTTGTAGCGTTCAATCCAACTCAATGTTATTATTTTGCAGAAATTTTCTACATTATAATAGTAAAACACTTCATTGTCTCAAAATATCTAAAACACGAATAACCGAACCGACCTTATTTAAGGTGAAAGCTAGACAATGTAATGTTATGAAATTAATATTCTTTTTGTTGAACATTGCCCAAATATTGAAAGCTTAAACAAATATTTGAAATATTCTATGAACACTTAGGTCAGTCAACAGAAAATAAATTAATATATAATATAACAAATTAAAATATACCTACCCGTTACGTTTATCGCCAGACCATTTTCTGTGGAAGTGGTTGGATAAGTATTTTATTTGCCTCCCTATTATATTGTTTTTTTCCCCAAAATAATCTACTATATTTTTATTAACATTTGCATCTCTTTTAGATTTAATAAATAATAGTATATATATCTACATAATATTATGGTTAGTTGTATTAAATAATTGTAATGAATTTTAAAACTTTTTTTTATTCTTCAATTTTTGAATTATTCAGTGTCGCAAAGATAATCGATAACTTTATATATCTTTAGATACTTACGAATATTCCGAATTAACAGGACTTAAAGCGCCTGTACACGTACATGGATGTACTTGCATCAATAGTGTGTATTTTAAACTATCGCGATAAATTTTTCACCAATATCATTCTTCAAGCGTAAGCGAGACGCTATGTTGTTATCGGCCGGTTCGGACAAGTACGTAGATAATCGGTAGACATCAAAATATTCTGTGCGGTGTAGTTCGTATTTCTTCCGTTACGTTCGCCACTATCGTTCTACTGCGCATGCGTACCGCCATGCAAGTACCAATTATTGCTTGAAAATTCAGAAGCTTCTGAACTTTTTTGATACATGTATGCAATCTTGCAACTTACATGATAATACGTGCTTACACGTGCATTTTATTGTTACAGCCGGCAGTAGTAAATTTATGCACGTGTAAACGGGATATATGAAGTTTTACCGCGTATACGTCAGTTCAATTAATAAATAGTTATACTTTGTTAGTAAAGTTAGTGATGAACGAAAACTTTATTAAAAGTTAAAAGCTAAAGTTAGCTATTCGAAATTTTGAACTTTTTATATTATTAGCTCATTCAACTTATTATCGCTTCTTTCAATATTAATATCTCGTTTAATTAACAAATTACTAAATTTAATAATAATATCATATCCGCTAAGAGTATTAATAACTGTTTTATTACTAATAATACTTTCGGAAGGAAGAATGTTTTGAATGTTTTCAAAAAGATTAATGAATTTCGTCATTAATTAATGAATGGCTCTGGCTCTCTTTGATTAATTATGGGAAATATTCGAAATGATATTATTTTATCATGAAATGTAATCCTTTTATGTTAGATAGGCATAGCTAATTAAATATGATAATTTAATATAAAGCATTTTTTATCTTTTATCGTAGAATTTGATAAAATGATCGACAGGGGTGGATTACCAGAATGTTGATTTCTACTTAGGTAGGGTGACTGCTATAATAATTGGATACTTAAAAATGTACTTTCCTTTAACAGTTTATAATTCAAAAATATAAGTAGGTATGTAGTTTCACTTCTGGTCGAATTTGAGAGGGAGAAATGTGTTGGTACTCGTACTAATAGGTACTAGGTCTAATGTAGTTATATGTTACGTTATTAAAAGTATTATTTTTGTTATATTTTCGTTTTTATTTTATTTTCCATAAAAATTGATAAAAAATCAATCCCGAAGGTTTCGCGATTATGTTTACCAACCCCGGGATTCATATGTATCGAAAATAGTTCGGGATCCCTAGTCTGTTGTGTGATCAAAAGTATAATATAAATATTTGAAAGATATATATTAGAGTATTAATATACTAACAATATCTGCCGGTAAACGATACCTAATATTTCCTTCCTAAGACCGGCGTAGAAACATTTACTAATGATTATTAGCCTTCAATATTAAGACGGTACTTCAGTGAAACGGCAAATAATTTTCAACTATAGGTGCGACGAAATTTTGGACTCGCTGGCAATCGGAGAGCTAACGTCGAGCTGTGAACACGTCAATTTGTTTCGTGATGGCGACGGGGGTATTAATTCTTAAATCGTGTAAAGATGACTAAAAAACGTTACCCATTAAACGAAAATATGTCAATCAATATATTATTATTGTTACTAATATAACAATAAACAGAACATTAAAATGGATGCATGTTGGATTTATATGACAAATTATATTTCGTTCGGCACGCGTCATTTGCACAATCCGCGCATCGCATAGTCACGATCTTTTTAGACTTAGACCATGCCTCAACTGAGGTATAGCCTTAAGTAATAATGACTATTATTTAAAAATAAAAATACAATCTCAATACTTTGATATTCACACTTTCTTCCGATTCGGTACCGTTATTCTTACGATACGACATCTCTAGACATAGGGGTTACATGTAAATTGTACGTATTACATTTCACCGTAGCACAGTTCGCCGTGAGCTTTCTTATCTGAAATGAAATTCACAGAGATGAAAAAAATAGGCGTTGTTCGTGGAGCATTGCAGATAATAATATTCCTTCAAGAATGAAAGACTAACCTTACCTAACCTAATCTAAACTAATTAATAATCCAGTATATCGGCTATTTTCAAAAACTGTTTACCGCTGGCTTCCTATAAAGTAAACCAACAAGAAGCGTGTTTTATTTAGACATACATTTTATCTAAGTACTATACGACCCAAAGAGGTTGGACGGTCTTTAATATACGACCATATGTTTCCGATACAACATTTCAGGGTGAAGTGTGATATGGTGAACTGCATACGTAGAGAATTCGGACACGAGACATAATATGCATAGATAACGGTAAAATTCAGTTAGCCAAAACCTATTTCATTGTTAAAGTCCGAAGAAATTATTAGAGCTCACATTTTAATCACTCGATATCATCATGTTATTGATATTCACGTTTGAAACTGTCGTCGGTTTGATTCGTATGTCATAGCACGACGATGCGCGAATATAGACGGAGATAGAAGTACCTACCTCAGGCGAAATTCAAATATGCTCTGGCGTAATTATTATTACTCACTTCCATTTGAGCTCAATTGACTCCAATTAATTTCACATTTTTCATCATAAATATAACGAAGCAGGCGCGAAAGCGAGTCAAGACCGTTCGCGTGTTTATTTCCTTTAATTTAAAATAATATCACTGCATTTCGTATCCACGGAATACATTATTACGCTTTGAACTGTGCTCTGTGGCCTATCCGATAAACTAAGTTAAACGATCAGTTTTAATTAAGTAACATAACATATGATCACCAGCTGGGATAGATCCACTGTTGTAAGAAAGCCTAACATAGCTCTTTCTTGAGGTGGGTTGGAAATACTGTCACTAGTTTGTGTACTCAAGTATCGGATGAAACTACCCATACTCAGTACGTGTGGCCCAATAAACTTGTTCCAAAAAACTTGTGATGATATCATCGCGAGTCGCTGGCTGGTTGGTGGACTTTCAATACTATTAACATTAAATGCGCGCGAACGAGGTAGCACTAGAATATATTTATATTTTAATTTCTAAGTCTATGCATGCGAATAACACCATCTTATGAATGAACAAATAGGTCATAAATTTTCTGTAGCAGCATATTATTCCCTCGGAAATGTGGTGAGGTGACTGAGGTGACGCAGTTTACAATAAAAAAATCATTGTTATTCATTTTATGTTAACAAGAATATTATAACATAACGTAAAAGCAACTCATAAATTTAAAATTTGTTTAAAATTTTATAATAAATGCGACATTAGGCCCAGCTCTGTGTATTTTTAGCGATTCTATTGAAGCCGATATTTCAAATACTAATATGTAGTTAAGTATTAGTTCCAGTTTAGTATGAGACTTATGTCGCATACGCATGCCAACCGCTCTATATATTATTCCAAATACTTACTAGTATTTTGGAACAAGTTTTGATACTAAGTATTTTTTATACCAGTTTTCCCACATCTAGCTCCTTCCACTCTTCTCGTTCCGTAGTTGTTCGCGTCTTTGTGGTCGTACCACTGTATGGTAGTATTTCTCCAGCGGTTGTTCACTCACCTCTACAACATTGAATACTCTTGTCTGCTTCCTTATCCATTGTTTTTTTGTGATCTTTGCGAACATTATATAATATATATGATATTAATCCACTTAATAATGACCATGACGAGACCTCTAAATCCCACATCTAGCTGTCGCAACTGGGGACCACTCGTACCCCGCCTATTACCTTACCGTGTCATGTCGCCTCCACGGCAAACCGGCTCACTTTCCCGAGTACATCTCTCATGACCAAACAATTCTTGAATTCATCACACTTTCATCCTAGCGATTAAAATTTGGCATGCAGCTATTACCACTGATGAAATATTTAACTACGAAACGTTGCGACCTGTTGCGTAAATTTCATTGTTCTGGCCTGTAGCCTGTAGAGCAGCGTTTCCAAAATGGAATTCCGCAAGGGTTGCTGGTTTTTTAAAGATATCATTTTCATAAAGGAATTGAATAAGTCTAACTTGTTGTCATATTTTTGGTATTTTCTATTTCGTTTCACAAACATGTCCTGGATAATAAAAAAAACTATATATTCTTGCCAACATATTCATAAAACTAAATGAAGTATATTTATCTCAAAAATAAAAGAAGTTTTTTAATGCAATAAATAATTTCTTACTGTGCTACACTTAAATATTTGAGGTATTCTTTTGCACTCGTCAATTACATGCGTGGTCGCAGCCATGACCTATTTTGGATGAAAGCTGTTTCCTCATGTCTCAGGCTCACCAGGCACCAATAGCGAGGGCTGTGCGGCTGGTCAATGTGCTCCCTAGAGATATAGACATTTTTAGCGATGCATTATGTATTCTGTTTTTAAAATTCTATTGTATTGTTTGATTTGTCTTTTTTTTAAATTATTGTTGTTTTTTTAATTTTATTTCTTTTCCTCGTAGGTACTTTGCTTTGTTATTTGTCTCTCTACCTTTTTTCTCTAGTTGATTTAAGTACTTGTACTTTTTGTTATAAATGTCATGTTGTGAACGTCTTGAATTAATAATTTGTTATGTGCTCAACGTGTCTTTTTTTTAAATAAATAAATATTAGCTCTAATTGCTCTTTTCAGTGTAATTAGTAATACATTCACCAATAAATTGATATAGCACTGATACCATTCCTAATTAAATGTAAATGTAAAAAAGCTTCTTTTAAAATGTTTAAAAAGCTCCCTATCTGACGTTAAAGTTCTGTTACCGTAATTTTCGCGTAATCGCCCGAACCCAAGACGACCTCCCGATGAAAAACTTTGCGATGTAATTTATTTATCTTCACTAATTTAATAGCAAGGTTAGCGCACGTAAACTAATTAGTAATTTAGTTAAGTATAATGGGTTCAAATATTACTTTTATCCTCGCTGTGTGACACAATTTAATAGCGTTTTATAATCTTTAATCTTTTATTATATTCCACTAACCTTTACCTCCAGGAAACGATTTAAAAAATATTATAATCAGTCCAATTATAAGCATACCACATAAGCGTGGAGTTCGATAGTTTTGATAGAAAATATGACGTAGCTAGAGCTACGCTGAGCGAAAGAAAACGATGTAATATGCGTCATGTAAAAGCTGTCGGAAATAATAACGGCAACAATAATTAAATTCACCTTACGTAATTCGTGCGCAGTAGATAAACTTGCAATCTGCGCATTTTAAATTTAACATTAAGTTGTTCTACTACATAATATACAGAACTGTGTGATCAATGTATTTCCAAATCGATTATCCACGACATGCATGTCCAATTTAAAGTAGGATGAGATTACTATCCAGTATCAAAACTGGCAGTGATCTACCACCTCACATTATCATGCATAAACATAATATTATATTTAGCTAATGACAGAGGCGTTACAGATTAAATAGCACGTATCTTTCTCCATCATACGTAGTTACTTAATTTCTGACTCGTCGTGAAAATGATAAGTTATGATCTTTTTTGGGTACTATGGTCAAACACTTCTACTACTGTGAAAGAGCCTACTGCGCGATGGTAAAGAGAAATTATTACGCATCAGTTTAAAGCACGACTAGATCATGTGGGGTCCTTAAGCTGGTTAAGGAAATACAAATAGATATCGTTTATGCTTCCTCTTAAAAATCTCAAATTAATCGTATAATACAACAACAGAATGTAGGTAGGTACATGTTCTTTATATTTTCAAAACTATTGGCCTATAGTGCAATTCAATCTTTTACGATCAATTATTTTTTTGGCAACACTAACGATCGGGTGTGATTACACTACAATATTGGTAATTTCAGGTTATTTTTCGGCTCACTTTACGTTATACCTAATTTGTTTAAGTGTATAATATATTTTTTATTACCTACGGTTTTTTTTTAATTTTATGTCGTATATTGAGAAATATACGATACAAAATAAATAAATAAGTGATAGTCCTAATAACAGGCTTCAACAGAGAGTATTATTAAATTAAATAGTTAATATTGTTTGTTATTAAGGATGTTGATTGGCTCAACCTGCCAGAGGAAAAAGATCATAAATATTCATGCTTTGGAAACGCATACGAAACGAAAACCCAGACCCATTGATTTCTCTACCCATCTTATTGATTATATATTAAAATAGGGTAGGCTTTTAGCTAATATACGCGTTCATAATTTTTGTCATTTACGAATTAATCTGGTCAGCCAGTTAATATGAAGCGGTGTGTAGCCAATGAGGTTTTATATGGGAATTGTGCAGCTCACTTGACGGCAGTCAAAACTGACAGTGGGGTCTGTACGATTTTCGATTTGTGAGAGTAGGGCAAATTCCATAAGTGGAAACGAAACAAATTCAAATCTTTTCAATCCATGTTTCCACAGATTTATACGATACAAATTCGAAAGTCACCAATTCTCTGAAGCCAGTTTTGGTTTATGACTTAATAACGGTTATTTCGACATTTGAATCATCTACTGCGTCTTGGGTACCTACCAATGGATGATGCGATTTGTCATTAGCCTGCCCACCTTAATTTCTAAATGACGAGAAAATCTGCTAGTACAGTTCACAGATCAGATTAGTAGGATATTCATAAGAAAGCCAGTCACCATAGACTAATGTTTTGAAGCCGGATTCGATTTATTACTTTACGATAAGAATCGCAAGAATCACACGCCGATTGTCCTCAAATATTATCAATGTTGAATGCGCGTTTCGTTTACGTGACAAACACATGGCAAAGTATTATGATACAGGCGTAACTATTTCGAATAACATATTCTTTAGCACGTGTTTATTCTTTGTTTCTCCTTATGTCATCATCCAGAAAGCAATCCACTTCCCATTATTTGTGTTTCCTTGTAATTATCATGGCTATTATTTCCAATGCGCTATAATATACGGCAGGTATGTAACATGTACAAAGTAGTTATTCTTAATTAAAGGGGATAAATAAATACCAACTTAATCAATAGATACAAAAAATATGAACGATACATTTTTTTTCCAAATAAAAACGCATACTTAAATACAAACCAGTATCGTAATGAAAACGTATTGCATTAATATTGTGGGGCGTGTTTTTGTTCACAAAATAATATGAAAACAAGAAATCAAAAGAAATGTTTTGAAAAAAAAAACTCACCTCACACATTTGATTTATGTATGGCGTTGAAAATACACAGGCGACAAAGCAAAAGAAGGACTGCCCCCCGTAAATAATAGATTATTTAATAATAGAGTTAGTTCTAGAAACTGTGTAGGTAAGTGTTCAATTTGAAAAAAATATCGGCCAATATTGGTTTCGACAAAACACTTAAGAAGAAAGCTATTTTTTGTCGAATATGATTGAATTGAATCAGAATAATATTTTTATTTGTTTCATTTAACATTTTTAAAGTTTTTTTTTGTATTGCCTTGTCTAAAGGGTATACGTAGGTGCGAATGTAAATAATAGCTTCTCACGTTACGAGTATGTTCAACTTAGAGCCTCCGCCCATTACGACCAGCCACCAACCGTGGCATCGTGTTTCAATGGGCGGAGGATCTTAGGTAGGTATTCCTATATAACAATATTAAAATTAGTATTATACTGTCCTTTCCACGGGACAATGCAATAGCTAACTCTCACACACTTTTGATTAATTGATAAAAAAAACGGTGATATTTTTATTTATATGATGTTCAAATACAAACAAAGTAATAATAAACAAGCAGTAACTGCAATAAATAGGTGCAATGACTGCATTTTTGCTTAGAAATGTGTATCATTTGAGCGGATGTCCATTTTTTCATTAAGGATTTTAACGGTATTTTAGTGATAATACTGATTTTAAACTGAATAGAATATAAAGCTTTCAAACTTACCTAACGCCTAATTGTCTTTTTCCTTGGAAAGGCAGTACCTATAGTGAGGGATAAGTTTCATCCACACCAATTTAATTAATAAGACGATAATTATTCTATGACGTTTTAACCAATTTATTTATGTAAAAATGTTAAAATCGGTAATATACATACATAAAATTAAAACTATATATATTTTTTAATGTGAACGTAACGGAATGCCCGAGACACGTATTAATAAGATGGATGTAATGTATATCTTCTTTGTTTAGTTTGATTTATATTATTTTATGAATTGAATTATGGTGCCGAATGAAATCGTCCTTTTAAATTGGGACAAAATAGAAAATCTTGTATTGTGAAAACTGATGCCAATCGTTGATACTCATGATTGTGTAATTTACCCAATGATACCGAATAATAAGTTTATACATAGTGATCATGGCCCCCACATTCTGAAGTGGGCCCCAGGCCAGGAACTTTGGCGCCCCCTTACCTATCTCTAACTTTAAAGGTAGTCTGACGCTCTACTGTGGCGTTTTCCAAACGTTGTTGTATCTTTAGCGTTTTTTTAACACATTGAATTATAGAGTTGCCGAGTATCAACACAACAACTGAAAATTGCATCACCCAACCATTTATTTTAATATGGTAATAGCACCAAAGGAAAGGCGACTTTTTTTACTGTTATAGAAAATTTAAGATGCGTGTTTATCTCATTTATCTGGTAAACCCGCCACGCCTGGCCCCTAGACTACAGCCTTGTGAACAATGAAAGTCATAAGTCATAACATAATAATACAATATTTTTGATTACTTTTAATACACCTACTGAGATAATTACGGAGGGAATGGGACAACTGGACTCCGGATAATTGGACGCCGCACTGTCGTAGACACGTATACAGAACGTAGACAAGGTATTTTAATCAGTTTCTATCTACTACTTAGTAGTTGTAATTCATTTTACTCTTAACATAATGTATTCTTTATTGCGGATTGAGAATTACCATGCCTAAGGCTTTATATAAAATAAAAACTCTTTTTTCGTTGGAACTTAAACATATGCACGATTAAATCATTATTTACGTCTGCATATTTACATTCTCACCAACTATTAAATCATAATAATTATTTAAATATAAATAATAATATTAAATATTTTTTTAAAGTACCTATAAGTACCTAACGTCTATTTATTTTCAAAAACCGTGGCATCCAGTTGTCTAGGCGACAAATCGTCCTAGACCCAATTACGGAGGTTCGTCCTCACTATACTTACCATAATTGATGCGCAGTAGCAATATTCAAACGATAAATGTATGGTCTGTGTATAAAATACCCTGATTATCGTTTTAATAGATCCGTATATCTTATTTTATATCTGCAAACCAATAAAATAAATGAAATAACCAATCATTTGCTGGCCCAACATTCACGCTGGAGTAAGCCGATCCCATTATTTATTGGCTCTAGTCGATGGCGGTCGAGTGCTATCCGAACCTACTCAACCATGTTTAATGAAAAATTTCAACGCGTATACGAAAAAAAGCACATTACGCCGAATAAATAATTTGTACTGTCTGGTGTTTTGAAGGAAATCGTTTTTCACGCTTTGATGGGGGCCTATAAGAAAGCCCACACAATTAATCACATTCCCGATCGACCTACTGCTGGAGAAATGAGAGCTTTCCTTAAAAATGGTCTCAATTCTTTGTACCTACTTACATACATACCTACATACTTTATAGAAACGTACTTTAAAACGATATTAACATGTTAACTCAATTCCGTATGTACACTACTTAATACCAACACCATCCAATACCCAACTTCTAATTGAGAAACAACTCAAAATTTTCTTTATACATAATTCAATATAAAATTAATTGAAAATTTCTTCAACGGGTCACAAAATCGAATAAGTCTTTCTGGGATTATCATTAATTTAATTATAAACTGGAACGTCTGGGTTAGTTATTTATTAAACTGTAAAATTACATTGTGCATTTATTGGTTAGTTCATTATTTGAACTAAATAAAAAATAAATACATACTATATTGAGTTCATGTAGAGCAGATTTTTTTTGGACTACCCACTTTTATGATAGGTAGATATATTATTTATCATTAGCACCCACCCAGAAAGCCATTTAAAAATGCTATATATTAGTTTACCCACGATGGCCGATAGCGTCGTGGGTCCCAGGTTCGAATCCTGGGTCTGGCAAGTACATATGTTGTTTTTGAATTTGTGTATGAGTCAGAGTATGGACTTAATAGCTTAAGCAAGTGGCTGACATCCATTTCTCGTAAAAAGAAAAACTCTGTTAATACAAACCTCCACTCTGTGGAAGCCCATATGATCTTATTAGGATCGGACATGGTCGGAAATAGATTAGTCAATTAAATTAATTTTGGTTGAATTATTAATTTTGATTGATTTATTAATTTTAAATTAATTTAATTAATAATGCATGGGGCGCGAAACCCAAGAGACGCAGGTTCGATCCTGCCGAGGCTCTTACTTTTTTCGAAAAAGAATTTTTCTATTGACTATATTTTCTCATGAATGTTTACAGAATTATGTATGTTATATACAAATATTATATTCGTACCATATTTGTTCTTATAGAAGTGTAACTTATCACCACTTATACATAAAATGCCACGTAATGTTTTCTATTTTCGTGACTTTTAATAACTCCAAATCGCGTAGTTACCCACAACGATTCACTGAGATAAAGTTTACTGGTAGTGTTTTGTATTATTCGACTCTTTTAAATACCCTAGGATCGCCAAAGCGATTATAGACCGAGCCGGATTTACCATAGTGCCAAAAAGGCTATAGCCCAGGCCTCCGTAATTTGTGAAGGCGAATGTTCATTTGCTATATTGTTACAAATTAAAAATTATATTTTCCGTTTTATAACTTTGCACTTTTTTGCACATTTAAGTATGTACACTGATACGTCTCTTTGCCTGATTACCTTGCATAAAATTAGATCAAATGCTATTCACCTGTAATAGTATATGTAGTAATAAATAAATAAATAAATAGATAATATATGTAAAAAAAATATTTTTAGAATATATTACATCATTTTCATCCTCGAGCCGGAGTGCAAAGTTATGAAGCGTATACTCTACTTTCGTAACACACATAGAGCCGAATCGATTTTACTCGACTCGCTTGCGATATAATGAGTAATAATAAAATAATAGATGTTGACAAAATAATACATGATTTTACAAACGATTTTTTTTAAATATATTAGCCCAGGGCCCCTTCAAGACCCGGCACTGGTGATAGTGCTCACTTTGAGAATCACTGATCTAGAGCGTAAAACGATCAAGGAAAGTAAAATAACGCAGAATATTTTAATCTTAAATTTTAAACAAATATATCCGATTTTATTCAGTTGGTAAAAGTTTCAGAATTCCCTACTGACAGGCAATAAACACTCGTATTTTATTGCCAAAATACAGATTTATGATATCAGTATTTGTGAAATGATTAATATTTTATGGGTAGGTATCTGAAGTGTCCGAAAGGCCAATAGTATACTGAAATAAGAATAAAGAAAATGTATTTATTTTGTATATCAACGAAACCTGTCGATTTTATCAGTTTATTTTTCCCTCGAGAATTCTTAATGACTTTATTTTCTCAGTCAGTGGATATCAATATCTTGATAAGAGTCAAGCTTTTGTTTTCCAAACAATGAACTGGTCTCTTGAATATACTTTTGCCTTGATCGTCTTGAATAATACAGTCTTGTATAAGCTGATATTACGCATTTAAATTTTACACAAGTAAATAAATTATGTAGTTGGGTATATAATTCTTGTAAGAAAGATAAGACAATACATAGTGAGTGACCATATTATTGTAGATTCGATTCATCATTCTATACCTGATCATCAACGTAAGCCGGGTTACACATACAAACTCGTCTCGATTGCAACACTTCGAATTTGTCGATGTGATTTCTAAATTTGTCATCTTAGGATTGTTTTAAAGATGGATGTATAGCTCGATACTGTTGTCAAAATAAATAACTCAAATATGGTAGAATTAACAAAAAACCTTTGTACTAAAACCGTTTTTATACCGCGTGATCGTCAATATAATTAATAACTTATATCATGAGGTATTTTTTTTAATGTTCTATCTATAATATCACTCTCTTGGTAGTGCTTGACATTATGTGATTTTTAGAACTGATCAAATGTAACATCGAATCGTTTAAAAACGTACATAATATGGGACTAATTTTCGATAGTGGACAAATCCCGGCAGGTTTATTTTCAAACAGGGTTAAACCCATTTATTTCAACAAGTCAATTAATCGCAAAGGCAGACACCATCTTGCTATGAAGGTGATCAGAAAGACGACGTACTTTTTTGTTTGAATGAAAATATTGGATTTTCTCACTTTGTCAAAAAATGTATTTGGCTGAATTTCAAACAAAACTACCTCCCGATATAAGTTTGATTTGATAATAAATACATTATTCTATGTATATAACTAAGTATGTTCAAACATTTTATTTTATTTATATAAGACTATTAAATTAAAATTTTCCCATATAAGCGTAGTAAGTATGTACTAAATACGACGTAAACATTTCATATGTAATGGTAGATTATGCATATGTAGTAGAAATTGTTAGCTTTATTTTAATTGGATTATTTTAAGTTAGGTTCTTAGGGATAACGGATCAATGCTCACTAATAATACATAATATACAATATTATATAGATGAACTAGGAAAACAATATGACTGAACTATCAACTAATTGCTCATCCATTATCGGGCAGAATAGTATTGTATAGTCTGAGATTAGGAAGAGTCTATTCTTAACTATCCCTACCGAGAAAATCTGAATGTTAATAATGTTACATTACCTACGTTATATTCTGTTACTGAATGTTGATATTTGATTAATTCGGCAAATTTGGCAATCTTGTTTGTTATTATGAATTCATGTATGACTTGAGTTGGGTTTCGGGAATTTCCAGTCGGGAATTCTCGAGAAATTTTCGAGATTTTCCATCCCGAATCTCGAGAATTGAAATTTTTAACATTTCGGGAAATCCCGGGTCTTGAGAATCTTTTCTCGGGATTCGGGATTTCTTTATTATCAAATATTAATTGAAAAAACGATTTTCTATATGAAAAAAGTGGTCTGAAAACACAAAACGCTCAAGGACTGATCGGGGCATATAACACAATTAAGCCAACGTCGACTCAAAATGAGCGCAATTTTTGCAACATCAGGGAATTTTGTGTCTCAAAAGCGTACGCGATTGTCAGTCGCAGCGATTGACAGTCTGTGTTTTTTGAAATTTTTAATAAGTAATGTTTAGAATTATTTTTTTTCCTACTTCTATTTTGTTTGTCTTCTCACATAAATAAAAAAAATCATATTTTTTTGGATTTTTACAGGTTTTTTTAAATTTCCCGATTTCTCGAGAATTATTTTCTAGAAATCCCGAATCTCGAGATTGAGATTTTCTCGGGAAATACCCAACTCTATGTGTGACAATAATTATTAGACTACTGGTTATTTTATTGATTAAAAAACAGTAGACGCATTAAAACGAAAGTGGCATTTCTGCTAAATCTAATATAAGGAGCTGTTTGAAAATACAAAGAATGTATTCATCATAAATTGACAGAGAAAATATGTTTTATAAATATTGATAAAACTCATTTCTTTTGAATGTCATTATTCTGACACCGAGAACTACCATAGAAATATAGATATTATGCAATGACATTAGATATCACGTTCATTTGTTTTTTTGAATCTTGCATAAAGTACTACAGACCTACAAACTTATCTGAAGAATAGGATGGGGGAGCCACTGTCGAAAACTACCCAATCAAGACTCGTAACTGGACAAAATCTGACATTCGAATGAAATTTTCCAAATGGCGTCCTATGGTAGTTCGTAGTTCCGTTTTTGGCCATTCTACAGATAAGTTTGTAGGTATGTACTTATCAGTTTTTACTAATAGGTACTAAATTTAATAATTACAAGATAAAAAGAACTTTTTATATACAACGTTTTTAAATTTTCTGTTGAATCATATAAACTTGACTTGACTAGCTTAAACGATCAAAAAAATTTGTACTTGATAGAAATAATACTGAAATATGTCATATTGATTTCCATAGTAACGCACGTATATATTAATAATTTAGTTGCTAGGACCCCAGACCCCTAGCAACCAATAATAGTAGATTGGATTACGGATTTCTTCCGAAATAACTTTTCATACAAAACAGAATAAACTGAAAATGAATTCAATTCTACTTAAAGATAGCTAAAAGTATTAAAAAATACATTTGCATCGTGTTCTGATATATTCTAAAAGTTTCAAATGTCTAGCTAGTCGGGAAATTAATTAAAAATCGATTGCAAGATTTGTACCGGACAAAGAACCACCGGACAAATAAGAATACGAGCTAAGAAAAACGTTGTAAAATGGGAATAACGGAAACGAGAATGGCTATAATGTAAATAGCGGAAAATGCCAATTAATATAAATGAGGCAACCTTCGCGCCTACATCGATGTAATTTTTGGTGACCACATTTCAACATCGCCCATACAGACTACACCCGAAACTATACATATCCTAAGTTAACCTTTGATGCGAACTTTCCCACGCGGCTCATACAGCTCTTGTAGAATGTAATGCCACATCCAACCCAGCTAAAATAATTATTCAATAACAATTATTTATAAGCCAGTTTTGTCATACTAATTTATTTATATTTTGTTTGTTTCAGTGAATGGTGAATATATCACTGCCTGTCCGCATGACGACGCTGTGAACATTTTGAGAAACGCTGGAGATTTAGTAGTACTAACTGTAAAGCATTACAGAGCGGCGACGCCCTTCCTCCAAAAACAAGGTAATTTTATTATGTTTATATTTTTCATATAGTTATTTATTATTCTCATATGCTCTAATTATGCCAAAATTGAGATAGTATAGCATATTATGAAGGACCATACAAAATAATTTGAAGACTTTGTAGCGTCATTATGATGTACTATTTTTTCTTATCATCCGAATGAATATTTAATGATCACATAAACCAGGCAAAATTTATACTATACTAATACGAAAAAAAACGAGTCGTGAAAATGTAAAAAGGGATTTCATTAAAATTTAGAAGGGGAGGCATTATCACTATACCTATTTGTATTTCATTAACCAGCTTAAGTGAAATTCTTGTTAAAATCAACCATCTGGAAGCCCGTGTGACCTCGGCATATTGATTCGTATTGCATCACTCACTGCCTGTCGCAGAAGTGAGAGAAAAATGTGATTATCCGAGCTTTAGGTTCGCAATAGGCTTTTTGCACAGTAGGAGAATAGTTTGATGATGATTGCCCAAAAAATCAAAACTTTTCATTTTTACGACGAATTAAAAATTGAGTATTTATTTGTCACGGTGAAAAATAAGAACGCCTTAGACGTCCTCAGCCAAATATAACACGATTCTTCAAGTTAAATAATGACAATGCAAGAGTGTGGTAGATCACTGCCAGTTTTGATGCTGGGTAGTAAATCACAGCCTACTGGCAGCGATGGCCTAGCGGCTCACGCGTCGGTTTATAATGGCGTGAGTCCCAAGTTCGAATCCTGGGCCTGTCAAACACAATATTGTTTTTTAATGTGTATTTGGAATCAGGGTATGTACATAATAGGTTGAGCAAGTGGCTAATATCCATTTCTGGTAACAATCTGTTAATACCTCCACTCTGTGGAGGCCCATAATATAATCTTATTTGGATCGGAAATGGTCAAAAAAATAAAAACGACTTGAAGTCAGCCTACGATTTAAAACAAAGCCATAAGTATTTTGTTTCATAAGATATCCGTGATTATATAATTTTTACGAATCATTAACTTGTCAATTAGCTTAACATAGATATAGTATCCTCCACGTAACTTTGCAATTGTACACAGTGCCAAGATTTGTGTATAATACGCACTGCGTATTAGTGTATTAGTAAATGGCAGGCACCTGATTGGCTGATTTCATAAAATAATTCAAAATAATTCAAAAAAATCTATTCCAAGTTACGTGGAGGGTGGTCTAGTATGGTAAAATATGTTTGATAACATTTTTAACTGATTATCCATTTAATCCACTAGTGTCTTTTAGGTCCGAAAATTTCGCACAGTTTCATGTACATACCTAATGTCTAGGGTTTCGAGTTGTACATGAATGCCGGTTTTTCAAGTGTTTTCTAAAGCAGCATTTTCTACTCTATATTAATTTTACTGTGTACTAACCTTTTCTTGGAACTACTAAAAATGTAGTCCATTTTCGTATAAACTATTGATTTTTTTTTCACTTAACAACGGAGAAAAGTGAAAACCATTACGAATCGTTGTATAGTGAATATTGTTTTTCGTGACTAAGGTAATTTGTAAGTAACTTAATATTATTGGTACCCCGCCGGCACACATTAATATAATTTCAACATTATTTCACAAAATCAATAATTACTTAAAATTTCATCAATCAATTTGTACACCAAATCATAAATTGATCGGCGGCAAAAATTGGGAATACTTTTTAAACAACATAATAATAATATTATACTTAAGTACCGATAAATCCATCGCTTTTGTTTATCTTCTAAATGGAAAGTATTTAATTACATTTCCTTGTCAAGAAATAAAATAAATAATAAATGTTGTAATTCCATAAGCCAACCGAGAAATAAGCTTTCAAGAAAGTAAGCAATACTAGAATGACGCTCACAATAGCGGTGTCTCTCAATCTGTGGCTCGTGAAAGCTCTTAAATTTAGTGTATAAAAAATAACTGAATACTAAATAATAGTGGTTGTCAACCTTCCAAAGGTACGACTAGAATAATTCTTCCATGCTCGATATATGATGGGATTGTTTGAAGATTTATGTCTAACTGATACATTGAGACCGGTACTATAATAGACCGCGTATGCTACATAATTCCAAGTCTGATACCTTATGCAAGCGGTTCCCAACCTTATTTTCATCAGGAGCACATTTATAACGACAAATCGAATGGCCGACACAATAATCAAAATTATTATCTTTAATTTCAATAAAACAGTGTCTTCCCAATCTACATTGAATTTATAAGTTTTTTGTTTTTTTAATTTGGATAGTACAAAAAAATTGTATCGTGACAAATATATAAATCTGTATCTTTATTTCGCTAGGTGGCAGCATTGCTGGTTACGTTTTAATTAAGCGCCAAAATGCACATTTTAAACATTTCTGAAGTAAAGTCAACCATACATTATTAAAATATAATATTCATATTATATTTGTGTTTAAAAAAAAAACATTATAAAATGCACAAATGTGTCCGCGAGGACAGTATTTTGAATCCGTGCCTTATACTATTATGTGAAAGTTACGAACGAATATTGGTTGAAATACACTATATTGTGCCTGATTCCTATGATGATCAATAATTACCTTTTGTGTCAAATCAAATATTATAGATCAAATATTATAGTCGCTGTCTGTTGTGGGATGCATTTTTCGGGGGCCGCCTAGTCAGTGGACACCTCATACTAAAATTTTGAGAATAACTGAACCATATCCCATCGATTGAATAAGTCTCCAATCGAGATAAGAGGATTTTAATTCGCTATCCTGCAGCGTTGTACAGGCAATGCGCTCGGGCGGCGTATGTCTAATCTCTCATCTCTGGGGGAAACGGGTCAGACTTCACAGAAGTAGGAAGAAAATTGCTAGAGTCGATGGAAAATGAGATCGCTGATAATCCGTCTATGGATTCATTTGAAATCAATCGAGCCCTATTTGAAAAAGCAAATGTTTTTTTTTTACTTATTTTATTACTCGGTAACATTGCCAGATTAAAATGTACGTATACCTATAAAAGATTGTTTTATTGAGTCGATGTCAGTGATCACTACGTGTACTACGATAGTATCAGGACTTTATTTTTATTCTCGTATATATTACTGTTGATCATTGTGACGTCTTTTAAATTAGTTAGTATGTATCTTCAGCGATCCCTGTATTATACCGTCTGCATAGATAAAGGCCTTCCTTCACTTGGTCAAACTGTCGTGAGTAAGTCAGAGATGTCTAACGCGTCGATTTTGGTCAATCACACGATATACCTTTAGTAGAGTATACATTTTAATAACTTTGCACTTTTGACTACACTGATACGCCTATTTGCCTGATTACCTCGCATAAAATTAGATCAAATGATACACTTGTATTAATATATGTAGTGATAAATTAATAAACAGATAATATCCGCAAAAAAGATATTTTTAGAATATATTACACCATTTTCATCATAGAGCCAAAGTGCAAAGTTATGAAGCATATACTCTAATAGAGTGGCGAATCGTAAAAAAGCACGTAGGTACATTCAGTTGTAATATTAACATATAATTTAATTGTGATTTTATAAGGAAATCATTAACCATTTCTACGTGTATTTCCTTAACCTGCCTTACGTGAAAATTGTTTTAAAATTGTCCATGAGGAAATTCATGTGACCTTGTTCTATCACTTGATTCGTATTGCATCACTCAGCCTGCCGCTGGAGTGAGACAAAGCTTCACCCGCGCTTTAAACGGAATCGGTATTTCTTCTCACCGTTGCATAGTATGCTTTTTGGACAATAGGATAATAGTTTGACTACGCGTGCAAATAGTGAAAAAATGATCATGTGTATGTCGAATGGAAAATTGAGAACTTTATCGATATAAAGTTGAAAAAATTAATTAAAAATTTTGTATCTACCTATGTTAAATTATTAATTGATTTAGAATTAATACGTTAACTTCATTTCACACTCAGTAGGTATATTTTTTCTGGTTTATAATGTAAAAGCTGAATTAGTAAAATAATTGATCATGTATCTATAACTATTTTAACATTTAAATAAGAAAATAATGTTTAATAATATGGATCATTTCTGATTCTCTCTATATGCTTACATGGAAATTTGTCATTTAGGATATGGTACCCTTCTATACATTTATAAATGTATCTCTCTCGTTTTAATTCCGTATTTGTGCTTTTGTTGCTTTCCGGATGTACAGGGAAGTGACAGGGAAAGCTCGGTTGTGACATGTCGGAAACCGCATTTAGCAATCGGACGAATTCGCCGACAGGTAAACGACGTGGTGTTTACCGACACCTGTGACAATTTACTCGCGTTAATTATGTAGCAACGAAACCCTTCAGCGAACTAAACTATTATCTTAATGATCACGGTTAGAATGGAGAAATAATAGCTGCATAGTCATCATAAAATCATTTTGAATCTTGGTGGAAGTCCGGACAAAACGGAACGTGTGGGTAAAATGAATAGTTGTCATCATTGCCGCTAAAGTTGTGATTATATTATGCTGTTATCACGTGACGTCACAGTAAGCTTCCGCTACAGTGTTTAAAATGTTACCAGACTGCTCCCAACACGTAGCACATTTTGAACCTTTAAACGAACATTGTCAGTTAGAAAAATCTGCCGAAATTACAAGAAAACTAATGAGGTCACCTCACGTTGTACCGTACTGCATCGACACCTGCATGACTCAATAAACGTTTTTTATCATTTTCTACATGCCTATACATTTTCGAGTCATGTCGAAATCGCTTGTTTTTTGTTTTTAGCGGTTGGCACTATGTATTTTCTATAAGAATGATGTCTATTATCTATGGATGTAATATCGCAAGTAATTTTAACGTGCGCACACGTAGAAACTGAAAAATTAATTGAAATTAGCATGAATAATGAATAATAATTCAAAATACTAATATATTAGAGTTGGCACCCTCCATCATAGAATTTACAGAGATGGTGATCGTTCAAAATATTCTGCAAAATCACGAAACCATGGACTAAATCTATCGCCGTGACAGCGTGGCAGTACGCGACGTGCATCTCAATATAATCACCACAACTTAAGATACCAATAATTACAAGATAAAAAGAACTTTTTATACTTACAACGTTTTTAAATTTTCTGTTGAACCATATAAACTTGACTTGACTAGCTTAAACGATCAAAAAAATTTATACTTGACATGTCATATTGATTTCCATAGTAACGCATGTATATATTCATAATTTAGTTGCTAGGACCCCAGAGCCCTAGCAACCAATAATGGTGTCGAAATAACTATTCATACAAATCAGAATTAACTGAAAATAAATTCAATTCTACTTAAATATGGCTAAAAGTATTAAAAAATGGCATTGGCGTCGTGTTCTGATATATTCTAAAAGTTTCAAATGTCTAGCTGGTCGGGAAGTTAGTTAAAAATCGATTGCAAGATTTGTACCGGACAAAGAACCACCGGTCAAATAAGAATACGAGCTAAAAAAAACGTTGTAAAAATACAGTCACACAGATCAAATTTATTGATATATTGTTCGCATGTCAATTTCATATCTTATCAGTCTTATCACTATCATTTGATTCTTTTAACGAATGGTGTTATAACGATTTGTGTTTTTCTATGTTTTTTTTTTGCCCTTTTCATGAGTCTGTGTCTGAATTATTTATTACCTACCTAGTTTTCTACCTCTAAATGAGTGCTATAATATTGTTATAGTGAAATATATGATAAGCATTTTGTTTTGTATATTGGGTATTAGTAATATTCGGTTTTAACCGTTTTGTTCATTTCAAGTTCATTTCAAAAGAAGCCACCAGGCATAGCAGATTAGGTACTTACTCAAAATTAGGTATCCTCGAGTAAGGTAGCTTTAAATAAACCAATTTTCAGCAAAACTTATTCCAGTAAGATAACAAAGAAGCCAAAGTAAAAAAAAAATCAAAATGTACACAGAAATAAGCATATTATAATATATTAAATAATGAACTGAAGAATGCTGTACCTACCCTATTTTTAAGTATGTTCTGCAGTTTTGTAGTCATGATAACTTCTTTGTCGTTTCCCGTTTCTCATGTCATTTGAGGACGTCAATATCGTAAACCAATTAATACAATATGAGAATTTATTAACCACTAAAATGTAAATATACTCAATTTTCAGATCTAAATATTCTCTTAGATTATTCATAAGTTTATATTAAACATCGAATTTAAGAAAACTAATCTAACTTATTTAAAAAAATGTGAAAACGTAATAACTGTAGCCATGGCTCCCACAAGGGGCGACTGACAGGGCTCTAACTAGAAGGCCCGGGCATAGGAGGGTCATGGCGTGGGGGGTCGACCAGCTAAGTAACATTAACCTTATCACTGCCAGCCAATTTTTACTAGTAGGCCAGCTATTTTCGGAATAAAATAAATCCTTTAAAAAATATGAAATAAGAACGTAATGATAAATATTTGTGAAAACTCAGCAACACAACAGGTTTATCAAGTTTATTGTGAATATTTTCACACTAAAATGATAAATATTGTTTAGAAAATATACACAGAATGTTTATTCAGAAGTTATGACGTTTACAAGAACCCGCGAATATATTCGTCCGTGGCATGACGCGACATACATGCTTTGGCGAGTCAATTCGTCCGTGGCACGGATCAGATAACATACAACACGCATCACAAATTTACTCTAATAGTAAAAAAAAGTCGCCTGCGGCGCTACTTTACTTCGTGGTTATTAAATATTTTAAATATGTGATTGTGCGTTGCCCGCCAAAGATCCTCACCTGGGGGCCCGCTTCAATATGTGAGGGCCATGACTGTAGCACAAATAAATACATTTTTTCAGAATTTTTATATATACTTACGTATAATCTTACAAAGTAGATATCCAGCTAACCATTTCATAAAAAATATAGTAAATTGAGTATCAATTGTTGTAATACGTTGAAATAGTTGAAGTTATAGTTGACTTCTTTGTTTATTTCCTTAAGCACATTTCCAGGATGAGTCTCTTTTATACTGGCTCTTGTGAAAAACATCATTATCTTCCATTTTCACAGCAGGCTATTAATAAATTGCAGAATTTTTATTATTTAATTAAAAACATGTAGTTACACATGCAACCATGGCCCCCACAAGGGGGGGCTGACAGGGCCCTAGCCTGGGGGCCTGGGATCAAGAGGGGCCCGGCGAGGCGAGTCGACCAATAAGTGAGATAAACACACACCACAAATTTGCTTCACTACTTAAAAAAGGCTATTTTCCTTCAATAATATTATTATTTAAATTTATGTGGTTGTACGATACCTACAATTTTTAATTGTGTATCAATACTCGACAACTGCATTATTCGAGTGGATGTATTAAAATATACTAAAAAACACTAAATACATATACACATTAATTTTATCGCGTACGCCATTTGGAAAACGCTGCTGCAGAGCGTCACACTGCTTTATATTTCGCGATAGGTAGGGGGACCGCCAAAAATCCTACCCTGTGGGCCCGCTTGAGGATGTTGGTCCCATGCATGCAACACAATCTAAAAATGAAAAACGACAGCTTCGGATTCGCCTCGAACGGTGGCACTCACTATCAGAACGCCTCGGAATGGGCAGACCTCACCACGCGTTACTTTGCACCGTTAACTTCACACCTGTCATTGTATTCATTTATCACTCGAGCATCCTCCAACCGGTATTCCACCTCTCAACACTTTCACCCCTAAGAGGTATAGAATTGTTATCCCATAAAAGTGTTGAATAATGCCATAATATTGGCCAGCTGGTATACCTATTTATACGTGTTTTGTATGCAACAAAAAACATGATTATATGCATGCACGTATGCACTTAAAATCAATAAAATATGCACTAAAACCGAAGAAATATGCAGTTAAAAATTGACATTTTTTGTGGGAAAAAATTGTAAATACCCACTTTACCCAATATTACTGACAAAAAATCGAGTAACTAGTTAATATTTTTTCAACATAATACGATATCAGAACAAAAAACACAAACAAAGAATATAAAGTTAATCAATTACAATTTACAAAATACTACAAATAATTGAATAATAAATGCAATGTAAACCAAACATAACTTAAAAAACAAAAATGACACACTTAACTATTCCAAAATACTATTTTCTGTTTTTTGCCCGAAAAAAAATACATTATTTTTTTCAATATTATGCTCTGGCATTAAATTTTTCTGCATAGGTGTCTGTCAGTATTTTGTTTATAAGCGGAAAACTACCTCTCAACGTCCACTTGGGCAAACTGTAAATAATAGTGCCCGAGTTGACTTCAC
This sequence comes from Rhyacophila brunnea, assembly GCF_057557595.1. Taxonomy (NCBI): domain Eukaryota; kingdom Metazoa; phylum Arthropoda; class Insecta; order Trichoptera; family Rhyacophilidae; genus Rhyacophila; species Rhyacophila brunnea. The sequence goes on from NW_028232859.1 coordinate 45,748,538, forward strand.
TTTTTCCACTGATAAATCCACAGCTCGGAGATGGCATTAAAAATGCAAGTGCATCTAAACTATCTTCCTTCCTAACTTAGTTATATTTCGATAATATAATTTAAAAAAAACTAAAATTATACATTCAAAAGCTCTAAAATATGCATTTATTTATGAAATATGCACTAATGTCTCAAATATGCTCTAACGTCTCAAATATGCATTTATATACACAATAAAATTTTATTTTTGGATTCCGTGTCTTTCAAAACAGATTTCTGTGCTGTGCATACACCCTAACAAAACATGCACTAGCATATAAATCCGGGCCCTAGTTATTATTATCTATTTCAACAATATGTAGACATAGATAATATAATCATAGCTATTGTAATATTGGTGAGTAATTTACTAATGTGTCTTCTAAATTGTTTATTAATGTCAAAATGATACATCAGTCGTGTTATTTTATTATGTAAGGTAAATCGTTCAGAATTCATAATCGAAAAATAATTCAATATTCTGACTGTCTAATTCGTTTGCTGTGTTATTAGTAGTATTGCCATAATCGAGTTCACTAAGTAAATTAACAAAACGGAGTGAAACTATTATGAAGCTTAAGTATAATTTAAATGGCAACATTAATTTGTCAGTATCCGAACTTATCGTTAAAGCTGGTATTGTACACTGGTGATTGTCACTAGGGTACACAGTATAATCGGAAATTGAATCCACGACCTACGAGTTTAGGTGCTGGCATATTTTCCACTAATCACTGTGAAAAGTACTAATAGTCGCTCTGCTGATAGTAGGTACTAGTTCAATGAGTCAAATAGTATTATAGTAAATATCATAAATACTATTTTGAATAGGTATAGCGTTTTCTAGTACACCCGATACAGACGAGCCTCGCCAATGTTGTATTGTGTGTGGTAACACGTTGGCAAATGACAAAATGGTTTCCGATCAGTGGAAAAGGGTGACTTTTAGAAAGAGGTAGGCTGTGGAGATCTGATAAAAAGAGTACCCTTGTCAGGCATACTTACGGGAAATAAGAAGTAATACGATATTACTACTAATAAATATGTAGGTACTGTGGCACCCCCGTATGGACCCCATTTGGGGATGTCTCTGTGTATCTGGAGAGGCCCGAATCGGTATCAAACCCAACAAATAGTAAAGCGCTGATTACGAAAATAAATAATAATAACAGAGCCGAGCCGGCAATGCCGTAGATTATGGCCGTTGAAATATTGCAACGTCGCCGTCTTTCGACAACGGCTCTCGTTGAAAAGCGAAAACACAAGATGGCGGGCAGAACGCTACAAACAGCTAAATCGTGAACACGCCAATTTCGTCCTATGTAAAATGAAATTATTAAAAATATAACTATTATATAATATTAACTTAAATATACCTTGCCGTTTCCAAAACAATTCCGGTGTGTTATTTGTTCACCTCCAAATCCTAAAATCCAGACGAAAAACCATACTAAAAATAAAAGTGACAGTTTGCTATTCACATTCAAAATGGAGGGAAGTGATAGTACCTACATACTAATGATAACGACACGCTAATTCGATGAAATTTCAATAGTTCACTGACGACATAAAATTGAGTGATGAGTAGGTAAATTACGTATTTTCCTAAATATTTATACACACCAAAAATCATTACATAAAATATTTTTTCATTTTAAAAACAATAAATATTTATTTATGTGTTTAAATGCCATAAAATTATTTTTTTAAATTATGTACTTAATCATTAATTTCCTTGGACAAAGCTGCAGTCATAGACATTATTATTATGTGCAAAGGTTTTCCGATCCGAACTTACCATATTGCATACAATGCGATTGACAGACTGAGGTTATCTGACATAAAGTCCATACAAAAAAAATCAGCGTTCATCAACGAATAATCCGATAAATACGTTAATGACAGGTGGCGCGGTGTAGCATAATTTTTTTTAAACCTTTGACAGATTGTTTTGTGATCTGTATATATTTATAATACATGCCTACATAATATACAACAGATGTAGTCGGCATATTAAAATATTTTTATGGAATATAAAATAATCAAGTGAGTAAATACGTCAATATGCAATTAAAAATTATTTTTCTTAAGAAAGTATGTTTTAAATAATCGCCTAGTATGGAGTCTTTGCCACTGTTACCGATGAAGTGAATCGACATTTTTTCACCAAATAATATTGCTACATATCCCCCTTTTTTAAGTTTATTGAAATCGTAAAGTCAACAATCAGCAAGTAATATGACCGAGATGACGATTTCCGAAAAGTCTCAAGAAGCAAGTTACCTCGTGATAGCCAGCCTCTGGCTAAAAAAATAAAACAATATTACTCGCAGGAAACTTGATATGGCATGATTTATTTTAAATTATATTATTTCTAATCGAAAAATATTTGCAGCACATTGTTTATTGTTATATTTTTGTTTATCTGCTTTTTTAATTGAATTATTTTTTTTTCTTCTGGTAACTCTGCTTACTTTTGAGATATTGAACTCTAGAATGAATCATTTCTCAAACGCCGATTCAGAAATAGTCGATACCCATTTAAAATGCTTATGCCAAAAATTCCATGCATAATTATTATCTTCATTTAAAAAAGTAATCCCTTCGTGGAAGACGTCAATCGATGCGAAATTTGATAGTCGAGAATAAGGATAACGACTCGAGTTATCTTTTGATATTACTTTGGTATCCTGACTTAAAATACAAATGTTTTTAGTAACAAATCCATTAAATTATCGTCAAAATTTTTGACTTGGTAGGTGGATATTTGTAGTGGTCAATGACCTCGGGCATTGTCATCACTCATCATTATTTAAACATTGTAATAATTAGCAAATCATTTAAACTATCACACAATAGTCGGGAATGGGACAACTGGACTCCGGACAATTAGACGCCGCACTGTCGTAGACACGTATACATAACGTAGACGAGGTATTTTAATCAGTTTCTATCTACTACTTCTAGTAGTTTTAATTCAACATAATGTATTCTTTATTGCGGATTGAGAATTACCATGCCTAAGGCTTTATATATAAAAAAAAACTCTTTTTTCGTTGGAACTTAAACGTATGCACGATTAAATCATTATTTACGTCTGCATATTTACATTCTCACCAACTATTAAATCATAATATAAACATTTAAATATAAATCTACACCATCTACACCTCCTGGTCATCCCCAAACATAACGGTCTCACCCTCCACAACGAGACTCGCGAAATATTCTTGTGAGAATTCTTTTTCGGATATGTATGTAAAAAAACAGAGAAAACGAATAAATGTCAATGCAGCGCTTCATTTTTCTGAAACAACACTAAAGCCATTGGTTATCAATTATTCTAGCAAAGATGCAGCAGCAGATTTCACATTATTTTTTTAATTAAAACCTTTCTCAGTTTTTATTATTATTAACAATTTAATTACTGTTCGGTTTCTGATTATTTTAATTAACAATATTATAATGTGGCAGAACACCAAGGAGCCAAGGAGCAGAACTAACCTGCCATTGGTGATGCCAAATTGAAGGGCAATAACCCCTGTTCAACTAAATCGCTTCGGATATTAATATATTCCACCTACGTGAGGATGAGTATAGGTGGGCGTTGTTTTATAAATTCTTAAAATACAGTCCACTTAACTCATTCGGTGTGCTTCCATACTTTATAATTCAATTTTTTTATAATTTTTGTGCCTTTTACATTACTTTTCGTACTTTTTTGTGATATTGCATATTTTTTTTTTTCTTTACACTGTTTAATTCTATTTCTTTGTTTTTAAATGTCATTTTTCTTTTATTTTGTTAACTGTCAATTCATGGCGGAACTGCATTGTATTGTCGTTTGATTTAATAAAACACAAATTTGTCAAACGCGGAATTTCAAATGGACGACAATAATAAATTCGCTGCCTAGGCAACGGAACAATTCTAAACTATAATATTATACTGTATAATCGTCACGATTGCAGTATCATCCTGTGGCGTAAAGGTAGTGCGTTCGGCTGATAACCGAACAATCGGTGATTCGAATCCAATCGAGTGCGTTTTTTTCGTGTGAAAAAATAAATTATGTGTTACATGTTACACGCCAAAAATACACTCTGATCTTCTGATTTCCCAAACGCGCCAAAAGAAGTATAACTTCAAAAAGGTTAAAAACCACTGATTATAGAGTGAATTTTTTTATTTCTGAGCATGTATGCACTACACACTAGCTTTTACTATTTTATATAGCTTGTTATTGCGATCAATAAACTCTTGATAATAATATTGTTTGCATACAAAATTGAAATTTCCGAAACGGCACGCGATATTTTCATATCTCGGAGGCAAGTAAAATATATAGCTTGGATCCTCCGCGGAAAGTGGAGCTAGTCTACAAAACATTTTTCAAGAAAGTAAAACAATATTATATTGTGAACATGTCTGACATGGACCAAGGTAAAGTGTCACTTAGCGTTGCAATGTTCTCGTGTTGTTGACGTTGAAATTATATCTTCCGACTCGTCAGAGTGAGAAAGTAGTAACAAAAATGACAAATATTATCCCAGGCAACGTTCCCTCTATTTTTATTTTTTTTATCTTGTGTCAGATTATCTGAAGAGTAAATGATGTAACCAAATCTTCACATATGTGCGTAGACAAATGAATTCGTCAAATTCCAATATGCCGCAAAAAGTACCTACCAACCTAACAAAGAGGAAAAACAATATATTATACTGTTGCCAGTGTTGCCGACCGTACTATGATTTTAGTATTTTTATACTATAATTTTGATTTGGTCGACACTTATACGTGTACTATATTTTTTCGAATAGTTTTTAATATAGTTGCGCTAAGAAAAGATGGCAGCACTGATCGTACCTCTCATTTACAGTAGGTATTTACATAATTATCATATTATCCTGGAATTACTCTAGATTTCATCGCGTGGAAATAAACTCAAATATAATGATTATAAAAATACTACTAGCAGATCAACTTTCATAATCCATAACATAAGTGTCAGAGTTTTTTTTTTGTGTGAGTTCAGTTCTGTTTCTTTCATTAAAAGTTGAACAAAAGTGCAAGCTGAAAACTGAAAAGCTCGCTTGCATACAAATTCAAAAGAAAATTATTTCCATCAGGTAAATAGCCGACCTGTTTTGGGACGCAGGTACGGTACTCTGAATACAAAAAAAAACAGCTTACTTTTTGAAATACCAAACTCAAATAGATACCTGACTTTATAATTCTCTAAAAGTATTAAATTACTACGTACCAACATAGTACAGACTTGTGCAAGTTAAAAAACTGTCGGAACGTAGGTACTTTATTCCATTTAAAAGAGTTTCATAAACCATTATAATATATTAATAATATTTATCTTCACAATCTATTAGTTGAGATTTTTTTTTAAAAATCTGCTTTCAATACACTTAATATTTTATACGGTAAATTGATCGCCGTAGACAATAATTGACCAGCGATGCAAAACAAATTAATAATAATAAGGATATTAATAATATTTTTTTACCATATGGTGATGTGAATAAGGACGAGAGTAGGTAAGGTTTCAATGACAAGACTCAGATAGGATGCGTGTGATTCATTGATATACTACTGGATGAATCATATGCTTCTTAAAATGACGCCCGATTTTCAGCGACTCGGCCAATGCTAAAACTTACTGTTTTTTATGAGTAAGCCCGATCTAGCTTGCATCTTACTCTAACTAATAGTCAGCGCATGACGACTTGCTCTGTCTGCTTTGGGTTGCAGCCACCCTTAGGTTCACTATTCCAAGAACGCAAATTTAGTTTTACAGCCAGGGCAATACGGGTGAAATTCGGGAATCCATGTCAACGGTCTTAACGCATTATACCTACAAGGAAATATTATAAGACGATATTCGTAATATCTTTTGTGGTACATTTTTAAAATGACACTTGTATGGGAACTCCTCATCTAGTAGTATATCAATGGTGTGATTGAGAAAAATACCCAGTTTCTTCATCATCATCAGTCTGAATCTATCCACTGCTGGATGAAGGCCTCTTCAAGCTGCTTCCACTTCTCTTGGTCTTGTGCATTGCGTTGCCACGTACTTCCTCAGAACTTTATCATTTCATCGATCCAGCGGCCTCTAGGTCTACATTGCGTTCGTTTTGTACTTCTTGGATACCACTGGATGACTAGATTTGTCCAACGATTGTCTCTTCTTCGAGCTATGTGTCCAGCCTATCTCCATTTAAGGCTTTTTAATAAACTCTATTACATCGCAAATCCTTGTCTGCTTCCTTATCCACTCATTCCTCTTTTTGTCCTTTCGCGTTATGCCCTTCTCCATACTAAGTTGTGCTACTTTAAGTTTCTGGATCTCTCTTTAACTTGGGGTCCATGTTTCACACGCATATGTAACCACGGGAAGCACACTCTGGTTGAACACTTTGCGCCTTAAGCACAGTGGAAGGTCACCTTTGAAGACATTATTCAGGCGGCCAAAAGTACTCCAACCTAGCTTTACTCTACGAACTATTTCATCAAATATACATCCATCTATAGACACTTGTTGTCCCAGATAGATGTAGCTTTTCACCTGTTCGAGCTGAGTGCCATTGATGACGATCTATTTTTGGCCCGCAAAGCAGTTGAACATGACTTTCGTCTTTGTTACATTTATTTTCAAACCTACTTTGTTGGTTACTTACTTACTCCTTCAGTTTATTCCCCCATAAATATAAATATTATTATTATTACAAAAATGACAATTAGTTTAAACAACGATAGTGATATCAAATTACACAGATAAGAAAATACTATACATACTCCTAGAAAAATTAGCAGATTCTATTTCACTATGAAATGACGAGGAGCGACGTAACGAATGTGACGCGTTGGCGTTTGCTACCGATGCTCGTAAGTAGAGTTTAGTTTCGGGAATTTCCCGACGGGAATTCTCGAGAAATTTTCGAGATTTTCCATCCTGAATCTCGAGAATTGAATTTTTTAACATTTCGGGAAATCCCGAATCTCGAGAATCTTTTCATGGGATTCGGGATTTTTTTATTATCAAATATTAATTGAAAAAAAAACGATTTTCTAAATGAAAAAAGTGGACAGAAAACACAAAACGTTCAAAGACTGATCGGGGCATTTAACACAATTAAGCCAAATTTTGTGTATCAAAAGTCTACGCGATTGTCATACACAGCGATTGACAGCCTGTGTTTTTTGAAATTCCATTTTAATAAGTAAAGTTTTGAATTATTTTTGTTTCCCTACTTCTATTTTGTCTGTCTTCTTACATGTCTACATGTAATATTTTATTGATTTTGTTCATTTACGATCATAGTCAGATAATAATTTTCGTCATATTGTATAAAATCTCGACAGAAAATCATGCCGTTAATTAAATTCGAGGTCACCTACATGAAGAGAGCTATAAACATTGTATAAAATGGTTTTATGAATCCAATTTGGGTATATTTTGTAACGGTTTCTCCAGCTGGTATAAATTTTAATGTCACTAGAACAGATTAAATATTAAATCCTGACGTTATTACAGTACCTAGCTGTTTCAAACAGCTGACAGCATGTCGTAACTAATAATCGTAAAAGATAGGTGGTTTGATACAATTTACACAGTGATATCCAATCATTAACTATTTCTTTTATTCAACGAATAATTCACAAGATTTAAGAATGTACCATTCTGATTATTGAACATACATAATTTTGAAAAACACCTTTTGAGAAAATATATTATAACCGATAGAAAAAATCTTTTTTGAAAAAAGTAGGCCACCCCGGCAGGGATCGAACTCTGCATCTCCTGGGTTTACGCCCCGTCCGTTGCATTTACCTATATGCTACAAGGCGACGTACTAAGTGCGACAAATTTTTACTACTACTAATAACAAACAGATTTTTACGACGATCAGTCGATACCTACAAATTGGCTCAACCCGCTAAAGGAAACAGATATCAGAAACATTCATACTTTGAATACACATACAAAACGCGGATCTATCGATTTCTTTACCTAGGTATCTCATTGATATATTATAACATAGACTTTTAACTAATTTCGCATAGAGATTTTGACTCGTCGCGTCGGCAATCGGGCCGTCCATTAGTCGACCTACCTATTTAAATAGACTTTAAAACAATCCAATAATTGTATATCTCTTCTTCGTCGTACCCTCATGGCTGAGGATCGTGACCACCTTTGAATTTTGTCATCGTTTGAGCGACCAAGACTTTCCATCCCTCTCGATCGTCCGCTTCTCTCATGGCAGAATGAATCGTGCCCCCAGTCAGCTACTTCACTTGGTCGATCCGACGCTCTTACTCTGCTTCGCCTTCCCTGGAGGCCACCCAAAACCACCAGTTTCTCCAGGATGTCCGGTCCACGCCAGACAATATGTCCAAAAAACTTCAAAATGTGTTTTAGACATATTGTTTATCCGCAATCTCTGAAATACGAAGCATTCGGCTACAACACCACATCTCGAAGGCATCAATTGCCTTCCGCTTCCTTCAGGGTCCATGACTCGACACCGTATAAAAATATGCAAAACATTAATGTTTGGCAAAAGTATATATTTATATAATATAACTTATATATATATTATTTAAAACTTGGGTTATCCTACAACAATGTCACTACAACCAAAACCAAACTGTATTTTTACTTAACAGGGCAGTATAGCAAATGAGCTAGCTACGTATCTACGATTATCTGCGAAAATGAGCATTTTTATAAGCTGAAGCGACAATAGGTCGTAATGTAAATATATCAATTAAAACACTATGTAAGTAAGTATGTAATATTTTTGTCGATTGGGTGTGTGAGCAAGTTGACAATGAATCTTTGAATTGATGGTAACAGATAGATTCAGTAATAACTGTGTTTCTGTAACGTTTTCAGTTGACGCTGTGTCAGACAATGAAAGTATCGCGGGAGACGAGCACCCTCAGCACCACACCAACGGCGGGTGGAACATCGTCCCCGGAATCGCTACCCTCGACAATCACAACCAGGACACGGTCAGCGTGAAAGGAGTCGCCACTCCCATCACCGAGAACAACTTGTCTGCCAATCACAACAGCCTCGGTAGGAGTGACGACGGGTGGAGCAGAGCTGGCTCCGCTGCCAATAGTCGACCATCGTCGGTGGCTTCCGACTATGTGGGATCCATAGGCAGGAAACATTGGGTTGATGTTATAACAGGTTGGTATACATCTCTTATGTAATATAAATTCTGCTCGTCATTGTGTTAACGGTGTGTTTTGGTCTGCAGAACTAACCTGACATTGGTAATGCCAATTGGGAGGGCAATAACTATGTTCCACCAAATCGATATTGATACGAGTATATAAATCTATTTGCATGAGGTGAGTTTAGGTTGTCATTGTTTTATGATAGGGTCTACTTAGCTCATTCGATGTACCGACTTTATATGTATGTTTCTTATATATTCGCTGTTTTTTTTGTTTAAATCTTATTAATAGTCTTACTATTTTTACCAAGGAAATATGGTCGCTGTATGTGTAGGTAATAAGTCATTAAATTCAAAATATATTTTTCGTCCTTAATGGAATTTGCATTAACATTATGTTTATTACCCTCAGATAAAGGGATCCGAACTCTGAATAATTCTGATAGACCCAGTAACACTACCTCTATCCTACAATGTGAAGAATTTTTGTAGGGGACAGTAATGTTAAACCAAAGAAAATGTTTTTTTATATTTCTAGTACCATTAATGATGGCGTACGTAACGAGATACGTTTTCGGGACTGATAAGCTGCGACCAAATTCCTTCGAAGTGCGAGGACTCAACGGAGCATCCACCGGAGTCATTCATTGTGATGACCTGGCCATAATGTCACAGTGGCTCAAGCTAATAACTGATAATATTGTTGGATTAACTAATTTACAGGTACCTATATATTTTATTTCGAATGTTTGTTAAACTTACTTATTGTCCTACGACCAATAATACAATCCTGTAGTTGTATTATAATACCCCATAGGCACCATGTTTTGAACAAACTAAAAGTTTTCTTCGAAGCGAAACTAATTAAAAATAACCATCAAAACACTACTAGAAAATTAATATTGCTGAGATACCAAAATTTCTCTGGCAATGCAATTTGATGACATGTACAATATTAATTCTGTGAGCATGTGGATTATCATAGTTTTGAGACAATTAAATCCAAAGATTTATCCTCAGTAAACCAAGCCATAAAGTAGAGTAGCTTATAGGAAGAAATAATTTGGTAAAATAAAAACAAATAACCCAGAAAATACACAGATAGAACCATAGAGAATAGAATGAATAGAACTGATATCTGCAAGTTGTGTGGATTTAGTTTTAGTAGATAGATTAAAAGTAAGAGCCACAGCTAAACTGTAGAAAGTATTTTGCTATATCCATCCAGTACTTAGAAATAAGACTATAATTTTTGTGAATAACTTCAGAATAAGAATTTAAATACGACCAATCATTGAATAGAGGATTGTATAGTTACTATATAGTTAACTTAAAACTGCATTGTTTCAAGATACTACAGTCTTATATGAGAGTATATGACTTTCTACTATATGATGGTTATATTAACACATTTTACGTTCAGTGATTGTTAGCCATTCACCCATTTCATTGAGCACTTGCATCGGAGCAACACACACATAGACCCCTTCAAACCAACCTGCCCCACACCACACACGGTCTTAATCGAGCGTATCATATTTTATGTGAAGCATCAGCAGTTTTTTTTACACCTGGGAATGTCTCAGGAGCAGATATTCAAGACTGAGATCGTCACGAAATGAAGTGTGCTTTGACTGATATTACAAAGACTTTCTAATAAAAATGACCATGGTAGAGAGGAGCACGGTCAACTAACAAACAAGTAAAGTATACACATACAAAGCTAAAACAATATAAACATACAAAAACTAAGTGATGAGATTTTCACGTCTGCAATAAGACATCGCAAATTTATTAAACACGACAATATTGGCCTTTGTGGTGACTTGGTCGGACGGCTCGATGGGTTTGCATCGTAGCAAACACATTGATAGCTCGGTGAAGCTTTCAATCAAAATTATTTCTGTTGCAAAACTAAGCCACATCCAAGAATTTTTTATAGTGAATAATATAATATGAATGCTTTCATTTCAGACAAAATTATACAATAGAAATTTTGGAGCAGGTGAGCGAATAGAGTACATGGGGTGGGTTCACGAAGGCGTCCTCAACAACAACCAACCGTGGCAAACCTACAAACCAAGATTTCTCACTCTCAAAGGAACCGATGTTATGTTGTTTGATACTCCACCAGTAAGTAATTCTTCTTCTTGTAGAAGACTTAATTTATGTTTTTACATTATATGTAAGATCAACCAAATCGAGATGGTGATAAGTAGGTCATAGGCGAAGCTATTTGAGATGGTTACGAAAAGGGGAACACAATTAACATAATTATAGTGTGATTGTTATTGAGCAACTAGTGAGGACCCAGCAAAAAAGTCTTTAAACAAATCGAGTGCTTAAAATCAAACAACATACATAATCTACAAAAAAGTAATTTTTTTTTTTTTAGATAACTTAATATTCTTGGCTACATCATAGTCAAACAACTGTATGTCAATCTTTTCTAGTTTCTTCTTAAATCGTCAGTAAAGTTTAACGTTAACTACATAAAGTAGGTGTTTTCATATTTTTATAAAACCATACCAATAAATTATAACATCACCATAAGCTAGAAAGATGTAGGTACAATACACAATAAATTATACAATATGAACATTAGGTTTTAAATAAACATTTCCTTTGTTGAGTTACAAGAAACTAACAGGCTTTTCATGGAATAGGCCGTCGAATGCCGTTTATTACGGTCTAACCTTACTCCGATTCCGTTTATTACCAGTCGAGTGTTCATCCAATGTCATTATCCCGCATGCGAATTTGGATGCGGAACAGGCCTCATGTTCTATTATGCTTCACTCAAATCATAGTGTTCGAGTCTGCTCGCATATTTGGATCAAGTATTCTTTTTACCAAAATCAAAAGAATTTTTTTCTCTATGGTCAATTTTTAACGAGTTTGATGTCTATGGACGCTTAAACGTCAAACAAAAAAGACACACGACATAATTTTCGCATTTTGCCGCGAGATACCTCTAGTAGTAATACAATGCCAATATTGAAAATGAAAGATGTTAAAATCGCAACGTCATTTACATACTTATTATTTCTTATATTTATTGATTTATATTACATTATGGCCGGATAATCCGAATGCAGAATAAATGTTATTGAATAAATATAATCATTATATTATTATCATCATCATAATCAAATATAATAAATCTCTTCAGAAGTAGGTACATGATTACTATCGCGGAAGGTGGATACCTACCTAAACAAATAAAAGTAATTATTGTACGACAACATCTTTTTGGCTACGTGTTAAAACTGTGAACTAACATGCTCCGCCCATTTTACCCGGAATTCCATTATAAACTAAGAAGCTCCTCCCATTTAGTAGACAGCAGCGCCTAGAAGCGTAGCCAAGAAGATGTTGTCGTTCAATAATGCTGACCGTGATAGTATACCATGTATTATGCATAAATCGTTTCCATATGAATTGAGTTAATAATATATATATATATTAATTATATTTTCATTCATCTGCATCTGATTATCTGCGTATTTACTAACGAAACTTTTGAATCCGAAAGCATTATCACTTTTACGAAATTTACGGCGTTGTAGATTAGTTTCATCCACGAAAGCAAAGTTTAGTAATAAAGAAAGCAGTCATAATCGAATAAAATGAAGCACCAATTATAGGATCAGTTGTAAAATAGATAATACCATTAGGCAATAATCAAAATAATTCACTGAATCATAATGAAACACAGAAGAAAACAAGTACCTATGACAATATCAACAAACTCGTTCTGTCAGTTGCAATCTGTCAAACATCGACTCTGATAAATTTAGCAATCGGTTCGCTAAACTTATGGTAGAGGGGCATTCTGTGTACGGATTCGGCGAGATGCTTATATACAAAATCTGTTTGAACGCAATTATACGTTTTGCACGCCATCTGGCGTAAAATCGCATTCGAAAATATTGGGTGGATGGCCTATAAAAAAACTTTTGCCCTCCTGTAAAGTTGCACTTTTGTAGATAGTGTTGTTTGACATTTAGGTGATGCATCAGTGTAACGGCAAATAATTTTCAACAATATAGGCGCAACGAAATTTTGGACTTGCTCGCATTCAGTGAGAGAACGTCGAGCTGGAAACACATCACTTTGTTTCGTGATGGCGACGGGCCAATTAATTCTTAAATCGTGTAAAGATGACTAAAAACGTTACCCATTTACTTTAAAAAGAAAACATGTCAATGAATATAATATTATTGTTACTAATAGAACAATAAACAGAACATAAAATGGACGTATGTTGGATTTATATGACAAATTATATTTCGTTTGACAAGCGTCATTTGCACCCGCGACCCGCAATCCGCGCATCGCCTAGCCACGATCTTTTTAGACCGTGCCTGAACTGATGTACAGCCTTCGAAGGTACAAGCCCTCGAAATATTCTTGCCCTGAAAAGAAATATTGGGGAATAATATTATGACAGAGTTACTATTTTAGGATATCAAAGAGACTTTTGCGTGTGATATAATTTTTGTTGCAATAGTAAAAAAATGTTCAGAAAATATGCAGTCAAAAGTCTAGATGTATTTTGTATTAATTTTATAATTGGTAGGGTTTAGTGACCTTGGTATTATTCAATTAGAAGTAAAATTCTATTATCAATTCTTGACAACATATGTAATGCCAAAGTTTTTTCTGCATTGCATAATATCAGAGTAATAATAATTATTACCACTACAATTAATAGTATATTAAAATAGGTCATTTTTATAATTACTTTTCTATTAGTTTATTAGTTTACTCTTTTGGTTAAATTATGTTATACATGATGGTATCCTGTCATTTTTCAGGTGTCGGTTGCCGGTCTCTCAAAGTGTCCTTACGTCTTGAAAGTGTATCAGACGATGTTCCGAGTAGTGAAGGAGAGCGAGAATGTAGACTGGAGACAGCATTGCTTCCTGGTGCAGGCGTCAGGAGCGGCCGGTCCTCGCTATCTCAGCGTGGAGACTCGCCAGGAGTTGCTGCGCATCGAGAGCGCCTGGACCGCCGCCATACTCACTTCAGTTATTAAACTGGGTGTAAGTTACCGATTTACAAAAAATTTAAATCATTCAAAATTGTGATTCATTTACTGTGAAAAGCAAGAATCATTTTGTGTATCTACATCTTTATTTTCTTTGAGTTCTTTAAGTAATGGCAGATATCTATAAAAATATTTAATTGTATCTGGACTTATATACAGGTGATTTATTTAAATTGTTTTTCATCTAGAACTAATTGAGGAGCTGAGGATTAAAGAAATCTAAGTGGATAGGTAATCGGTTGAGTTGAGTAATTCAAATAAATGTGAATTATGCAGAACTGCTTTCAACATTCTGTATAATGTAGTCTTATTCACAAACGATACATTATTCCAATGCCAAACAAGAATAATGATATTTCTTTATGTTCATTAGTGTTTGTAGGCGTATAAGTCTGCCTAAAACATTCTAATTAGATAAGTTGCTATGAAAATAATAATGATAGTTTACAGGAATTTTTGGAACATAATCAAATACATATTAGTTAAAGAAAAATCTTATAACTTTTCATCCATTCACTATTGTTTTTACTTATATGTGACTGAATATATTAAATTGTCAACCCCTCAATAATGTGCACAAAACTTATGTACAACATCAATGGTTATTATATGTTTCACCAATACTTTAAAAAAATAACATTGTTTCTATAAATTTCTTCAAAGTGTTTTGCTTCATTTCATCAAATATCTCATCAAAACATTATAATCAATTTGTACCACCAATATGTTGATTAATGGCATTGATATTGAATCTGTATTTTACATTGCATAAAGATAAATATAATTTAATTATATTATATACTGAGCTTATTCCAATACTATGTCTCAAATTTATATTTTACATGTCCTTTCATAGTTTCTGTAAGGACCCAACTTGACATTCTAGTTATATTCGTAAATATACAAAATTCTACACCACTCTGTTGGCTACTGATGGCTCAATTACTTTTACGAGTGTACTTTATACACACTGTCTCCAATATCAAACACTCCTAATATATTAATGACAGTACCGATATTCAGTCGACATCTTTGTTTCCTTCATTTTCATTTTCAAAGTTTTTCTTTTCACCCTCTTCGAATTTCTTTTTCGACTGCGCTATTAACTGTTTCTTGATGGTAGGAAAAGGCCTGACACATCGATGCCAGTCGAGCAGACTGATTTGGTAGATTTCGCAGAATTCCAAAGCGACAATGGTTTGCAGATTGTGCTGTTTCGGGTAAATGATGCATGTCTCTCCAAAAAAAGACCCGTCCTTCAGATGAGCTACTTCCTTCCCATTCGGTGTCAGAATAACTACCGATCCGACTATCAGAAAAGAGATGCCTTCACTGTATGATCCTGCTTGCAATATGACCTAAAAGGATATAATAATATAATATGGATTTAAGATTTTGATTTTGATAATACATAATCATGTAATAATAATCTTTTATAACACTTATAATTTCCTCAATCAATTATTATATTACATTTTAATATTTTAATAATATTTATGAGGTATACATTTGAGTTATTACGACATTTACTTAATCTGGATAGACGTTTATGATATTTACCATTCAGTATAATATTATGACATCCATTCTGTTCTGTGTTGCAAAAAAAAAAAGAAAAAAGGTCAGTCTGCACCAAGGCCTGAACAAAAACGATGCATAAGTGCGAGTGAGAAAGTATTCGGCACCCTTATAATCTCACTTGTCACTAACAATTTTAAAAAACTGTTTTTGTTTTGGTAAATACCTGTTTTATGAGTATAGATAGTAGAATTTTAAGTAAAAACATTATTTTGAAAAACCTCAGAAACATACATTATTAGAAAAAATCCTAGAATTAAGTCCAATTTTTTTCTAATATGTATATTTCTGAGGTTTTTCAAAATTATGATTTTTCTATAATAAAGAATTTGACATTATTAAATCTATGCAATAAATAAAAAAAATAAGAATGTTATGTGTTTTAAATGTTCTTACTTCTCCCGCCATGTAGACAGTCAATTGCAGATTTTTCATAATGTCGATAATAAGCTCTCTCGGCAAATCTTTGAAGAAGACTGCACTCTGTAGTAACTTTTCGCAAGTGTAAAACTTTATCTCCAGTTGCAGGTGCGTTGACAGGGTTAACATGATTTCCTTTTCATCAAAGTAGTTTCCCTCCCACGTATAATTCACATAGGTGAATATCTTTTCACGCAAATGTTCCGGTATTTGTTTTCGTACCATGAAGCTCTGAAGCTCTTGGCATTTAGCATGGTACTGCAGCTTCTCGGCGTGCGTATAAATAGTGAGTCTATACACCGTGATCGTTAAATATGTCATGAACATGTACCCAGCGATCATGAGGACTCCCATGAAGAATTTCTCTTCACTGCAGTCGTGCTGTTGATTGCAGTTGCCAGATGTTGTTAGAAATCCAATCACAAAAAAGATTGTGGTTTTGTATTTATTCCACGCTAGCACTTCGCCTCCGAATAATTTATTTTGTATTATCCACATGTCTTCCGGAAAGTACCCTTTAATATAGTGTATTGTAAGGGACCATTGGAAATAATATGCAGTCGTCCATTGGACAAATACAAGAGACCGGAACAATAATGCCAGCCTGTACTGCTTTTTGAAGTCCATATTGACTTGCAGACACAGCGCATCCATGTAATGTCTTAAACATGTCAGACGAAAGATTTTTAACAAGAGAAATGTTTCGGGTAGAGATGGTATGTTGTGCCGAGCTAGAAATACTTGGAGAGGTATTGCCGCAGTCAAGTCTATAATGAAAGATCCTTTCAGGTAATGGATGGCGGTCTGTTTTAAATCCATGACAATCTCTTTTGTCTCTTCGTGATGATATCCGGTGAAAAATTTTACACAAATATCGGTTATTGCCAACATGTCAGTAATAAAAACTATGAGCTCAATCGATGTGCCTTCTAAAATCAGAAACATTCGCTTTTTACATATTGGTTGTACTTATGGGTAAAAAAATTATTGTAGATTATAACATTATCATTTGATTATAATCCTAACTAATCAGAGAGTTTGAACAAAATATTTCTATATGAACAAGGAGTTTTATAGATGAATGTGAAGCTCAACACATATTATAAGTAAATTAGCTACAAATCATTTCGAATTGCAAATTAACTGGTAGTAAATTCACCCTTGTGCTCGGAAAATTATTTGCAGTAAGATAAAAACGTCACGCATTAGTGTCACAAGCTAAAAAGAAGTTTTCTATGTAATAAATCATATACAATCCATTATACATGTTACCATTGCATTGCTATTTATACTACTCGTTTTCCATATTGTAATTTCAATACTTGTGGAAGAATTAATCAATATATCCTTTCCATGGCAATAATTGTTTATAAATCGAGGTGAACAGTCGATCAATGATTTTTACCCCTTTTTCTTTTTGCAGAACCCTTAGAGCATATTTTTTAATCTAGTCGAATACCTACTTTGGCTGATATTAAGGTCTAGAGCAGCGTTTCTTAACCTATGGGTCGATTGGTATATTTAGTGGGTCGCAAAATATTATCAAGAAAACAATATTCTAGCCAGCATTTATAGTATACATGCTGGCAAGAATATTGTATTGAATACAATATTCTGGCAACACTGTTTAACATTGAAGGTTCACACGATCGTTAAAACTAATAATTTCATTCGAGATGGCCATTCTCTTTTCTGTTTCTCTGTTATTATTATATAGTCTGCTGATATTAAAATTCTTAAAATTTATTCTACCCAGAATGGCAAAACATGAATACAAAGAAGCATTTTTAGAGGTAGATTTCACCTGCATTAATGATCGCGAAGTAGACAAGCCACAGTGTGTACTATGTTGTGAAGTATTAAGTAATGAAACATTGAAATCAAATAATCTTAAAAGATACCAAAAGGCGAAACCCGGGTGCGAAAAACGACTCAAATGGAATAGTACAAAACTTAAATCCATTAGAATTTAAATTCCATCAAGTATCTTCAAGGCGTTTATCACTCCCTAGGGGACGGGTGCTGGAGCCACTGCATTAGATGAAGATTTGTCATGGAAAAACATTATACCAATTTTCAATGTTTCATTGTTAAATAGGTACTTAACTTGCTTAAAAATACACTTACATACCTACAGTGTGTATAAACGTAGTGTAAGGAATATAAAAGCTGGAGATCATCCAAGTAAAGAATATGAAGGTCTGCCAAATTATTGTAAACAAACTGAATGGGTGTATCATAAAAGAATATTTCATTTCAATTTGTCGCTTTCTTTCTTGAATAATGGCGGCTTCGCTGCGCAAGTGTGCTTTTGTTTGGTTGTGATACGGTGATGCTAGGATTAGGTTTCTTAACCAGTGAGATAAGTGCTTCCATTTTCCACTGGATGGTGGTAACTCTTCTGTGTAGGTAACTTGAGTCAATAGATTATTTTTGAAGATTGTGCATTTGTGTTGGTCTTTATCCGTCTTTCCTGCAAATAATATTTAATCGTCAGTGAAGCATTTAATAACTTTAAATCACTCAAACTCCTTTCTCTATAAAGCAAGTGACTGCGGAATAAAAATTCATATAATCCTTATAAATAATAATGACTATTGAGGAACATTATCATCCTTATAGTTTTTATAAATCTAGTTGGAAATCATATACTTAAGTAAAAAAAGATATTAATCTAATTGACAATGCATCAATATTCTTATAGGTTGTCAAAACGTTTCTTTCTATTATTAGGCACTGTTATAATTTACCATTGTATTATTTCAGTATTTACAGTACATAAAACATAAAACTCTGACCTTGTAAAAAATATTCAATCAATGATGATAAAACTAAAAAACTATGGTTATTGTTAATTTCATACATTGTACCTATTCATATTTTTACAAGTGATGGGCAATTTATTGTATCTATTAGCTATTGTTTTTATTTGAAAGGCCACTCTAGATAAGCCTTAGCAATACAATGGAAAAAAAATTAGGCCTATTGTCATCAAATCAAGGTAACAGTTTATTAATTATCACATTTTTAAAAACCAGGTTAGTAAAAGTTGGGACAAAAATAATGTGATGGTCTGGTGTCTAAAACAAAGTTCGTTTAGATTTCTAATATTTACCTGCCATAATCAATTCTTCTAAAATGGATCCTTAATAAAACTAATGAATACTTTGATAAAATAAAATTACATCGCTGTTTTTCATAATAAAATTATTGCCATTACACAACAAATTACTATTTTGTTTTTCAACTGTCATTGCATTTTCGTTTTTGAATTAAGAATTCTATTTTTTAAATATTTTTTAGCTATTGAATTATTTTGTTAAATTCTTTGACATAGACAATTATTTAATAGATCTATAATTAATATAAAATTGTAGGTAATAAATATTAAATTAATAAATACCTATCGCATTGTCATTTTTAAATGTATGATTTTGACTTGTTGCAGAAGAAGACATTCACTGTATCATATGAAGGTCGCACAGCAGGGCTGACATTAGATTGGTCAGCAGGATTTTCTCTCAATGAAGGAGCACCAGGTACCGTACCATTGTGGGCATACCGATTTTCTCAACTGAGGGGGTCCAGTGATGATGGAAAATCTAAGCTGAAGCTTCACTTTCAAGATAGCGAAACTAGGGCTATTGAAACTAAGGTTAGTACTTAATAAATAAAATTAATATTTTTAAAGGAAAATTGACATATTCAGCATTACTGATAGTAGTTGCTTCTCGTGTAAGTTGTGCCCACGTTGGTCAGGGATAGCAAATAGGATTTGATCGACGTGCCAAAATAAGCCGTTTTTTTTTTAATTTGTGGCACGTGCCATTCTTTTTTAGGTATTATCTAAATCAGAGGCCGGCACGGTGACCAGAATCCATACATATTTATGAAATGACACGTGAAACGGAGTATTTTAAATAAAATTCTCCTATATAGTATGTCTCAATTATATATGTCGGTCCTTCTCTAACGCATGTTACAGTATTGCATAAGTTAATGAAGGAGTAAGACAGATATATGTATCGATGAAGCGATTTGCAAAGTCGAGTGTCAACACATGACTAATAACAGATAAGACGGGATAAGAACAAAAAGTAATCAAGCCACAAAATTTATTTGTGTCCTTGATTTTCAATATATATTAAACTGCAAAGTTCAATTAAATACGTCTTAGCAAAAATTTAAGTCAACAGCACTGGACCCGAGAGTAAAGGTGAGGAAAATGTAACTTTTTCAGTCATAAAAGCGAATTTATCTTATTTAAAACATATTCGCAAGTATTTGATATTCAATATACGTACTTGTTGTACCATAAAACTTATGTAGTTGCACTAAAAACCGGCTGACGCGAACATGTTCAACTCGAAATTTGACGTTAATGAAAAATATTTGTCAAAATAATTGCTTATTTTAATTATCGTATAAAACAATAGTTGACTTGTTAACGAAATTTTCAATCTAGAAAAGAACATAGGTAAGTAACAATGCCGCTAATACTTTTCGTTTTTGTACTGCCTGCTCTTGACTT
Organism: Rhyacophila brunnea; assembly: GCF_057557595.1. Classification (NCBI taxonomy): domain Eukaryota; kingdom Metazoa; phylum Arthropoda; class Insecta; order Trichoptera; family Rhyacophilidae; genus Rhyacophila; species Rhyacophila brunnea. The sequence continues at coordinate 45,769,346 of NW_028232859.1, forward strand.
TAGTTAGGTACTAACAAAAATAATGTACCACAACTAAAAAAGCTGTAGCTCATTGAACATTAAATTTTATGAAACAACTTAACGAGCTCAAATAGTTACGCTAACCTAGAAATTGCCCACAGAATTTTCAGTAAAATAATCATTCATTGCCGTTTGCAAGTGTTTAGTGGAGAGGAAAACACTGAAGTTGACAGTATTAGATGATTAGTGAGCGATCGAAACACAAACTTCTTTTAGATTCAATTAAATTTGTCATTATCCACATTTATAGCACGTTAACCCTTACACTACGTATGGCATGTAAACATGCCATAGACTTTATCTCGTATTTTCGACCAAACTAGAAAGAGACACTTGTGAATAATATGCTTTAAAAATTAGTTCAAACCTTTAGGTAGACATATCAGGCAACAGATCATAAAAATGTCAAGCAAAACACAAGGAAATATATTTTTGAAAAGAACACTCGTTATTCAGTCACTTGAATCGCGCGCCATTGTGAAGACGGGTGTACTCGATGCGTCACCAGGGTTATCAAAACAAAACATTGGTCATGCATCGAAAAGTGTGCATCGATATTATTTTTATTTACCTTTTAATTAATTATTACGATTACGTTAGTGTTATGTATTTTTTCTTAGTGATTTGTGATCTCGATAGAAACATTTTGACGATTTGTTTTAAGTATTTTTTGTCATTATAAATATATATGAAATAATTATTTCACCCGCCAAAATGTCACTACCACATAATATTATCAAAAAAATCATGCTGGAAAATATTTTATCGACGCACAGCTCTCCAGTAAATTTGTATGGCTTTGTTCAGTGTTCCATATTTGATATTTACATTATTATAATAGGTAATAATTTTTATTTTTTATGTGCCACGAAACTGTGTTATCTCTGTTTACATGCTCGTATTTTGCCTGGCGATCTTTCGACAGGCCCTTTGTACAATGAAAAAGCTGACGGCGCCTCATAAATTACATTATAATAGTATTTTAGCAGTGGGGTAATTATTTTTACTGTTTTATTCGCCAAAACCTCCTAATGAATAAGTGTCACGATGACGAACATTATTTTATGGCGACGAAAATTAATATAAGTTCATAATTTGAAGCGGTAATAAAATTTGAGTTTACAACTTACTAAGTGCGATAACCAACTGATCATTCCGCAAGTGTGATTTTGATTTAGTAATATATCTGTCATAGACTGTAACCAACTCTGGCAGCATGTACGCAGCCCTGTGTATTACAAATACAAACGCGGCGGAGCGCTCGCTAGTATGTGTTAAAAACTGTGTATGTGACATTGGACGGCCGCCATATTGACCGTGCGGCCAAAGCTTGGATATTTTTTAGCGTCTTCATTTTCTTCGATTTTTTTTTTTAGAATGTCACGAATATAGTTTATTTCTTGGTGTATTTGGAGTAACTGATATATAGTTCGATCGATCTGTTTTAGCTATAGTGACCGTTTTAACAGATCAGTTGACTGAAAATAAATTCCCACGAAAATGGCTCACGTCGAAAGGGTTAATATAATTGCAATTACTTATTCCGTGTGATTCAATGTTTTATTTCTGAGGAACATATTATTATTTAATTACAATAGATAGGTATACTAAAATAATTATTATAAGTAAAGGCCGGCCTGTTGAAGTTTTTAACCGTCAACCCATAAAAAAACACATTAAATTGGTGGACGAATCCAATATCCTAAGGAGACTTTTGCCCAAATGATTCTTAGTATGGATTTCTACAATTTGTCAGTTGATTTTTCTGGCAGCTCAGGTGCGATGGTAATTAATGTAATTAAGATAATCGTCTTGCCAATATTATAACGCGACTTCGCAAAATGCAATTAAAAAGGTCGCATTACAAAATTGATGGTTTGTTTTATTGCAGGTAAGTAATGGTAAACCATTTTTATAAAATGCGTGTAGAATATGTTTTTTCATAATTAAATATCGAATAGCTTTTGCGTACCCTACCACTAATATAAATACAAATATTGGAAGATTTTGTCCGCTGACCCGTTTTATGTTCTAAATGTATCATATTGATACCTATTAGTATTATCAAGCAACAATACCGTACCTACATATCGATAAAAAAGTCACATACCTACTTGTTTATTTCTTTAGATATTTAAGTATTTTGAGGATGCTCTGCCCAAACTGGTCTATTTGATTATAAACTATTGACATTGAAGAATTTCATCAAATCGATCGTAAGAAATTTCATCTTCAAAATACCAGTGGCGTACATCTGTAGATGCGAGACATCCTTGAAAATATTCGTTTGAACCTACTATTATAATATTATGTATTGCGTAAGCCGTAATTGCATTCTTCTAAAGGTTTTGCAATATAATATTGCTTCAGATTTTCACTTAGTCATTGTATTACGTTAATATTTATTGTTGTTTAATTTAATAAAACGCATTTTTTTGTAGTACTTATTCCACTTTTAATCAATAAATTAGGACCGGTTTCGTTCGCATCAGAGGGACATTTTCAACTGAACAAGGGAAGATTCAGTTGAAAATGTCCCTCTGAGGCGGACGAAACCGGTCCTAATTTATTGATTAAAAGTGGAATAAGTACTACAAAAAAAATGGAGCCATTGTCGAAAACTACCCAATCAAGACTCGTAACTGGACAAAATCTGACATTCGAATGAAATTTTCAAAATGGCGTCCTATGGTAGTTCGTAGTTCCATTTTTGGCCATTCTACAGGTAAGTTTGTAGGTGTGTAACGTTAAAAAAAAGTCCCGCCGTCCCATTTAATACTTCAGATTTTCACTTAGTGATTGTATTACGTTAATATTTATTGTTGTTTAATTTAAAAAACGCATTTTTTTGTAGTACTTATTCCACTTTTAATCAATAAATTAGGACCGGTTTCGTTCGCATCAGAGGGACATTTTCAACCAAACAAGGGAAGATTCAGTTGAAAATGTCCCTCTGAGGCGGACGAAACCGGTCCTAATTTATTGATTAAAAGTGGAATAAGTACTACAAAAAAAATGGAGCCATTGTCGAAAACTACCCAATCAAGACTAGTAACTGGACAAAATTTGACATTCGAATGAAATTTTCAAAATGGCGTCCTATGGTAATTCGTAGTTCCATTTTTGGCCATTCTACAGGTAAGTTTGTAGGTGTGTAACGTTAAAAAAAGTCCCGCCGTCCCATTTAATACATTGTACGCTAAAGGCGCGCCGATTAGGTGGCCATTCGACATAATTAGCATTATATTTAAATGTTGTTATTAAAAAGTAATTATCTGATATATGATTATATTATGTATTTGATTTAAATACTTACATATTATAAAGTGTAAAGAACTATTCATCACATAAAACGACTGGTACCTAGATACATATTTCATTAAAACACTTTATAATATGTACTTTCGTACTTTTTCCACATTTATTCCATAATGTTGATATTCAACCGATTTTATCCTAATGGACATTTTCAATTGAATAACAGTACAAAATATAGGTAGGTACATATTATTGCATAAAAAGTCAATTAAGTATAGAGGACGTGGGAGTCGATTGTTTACTTGAACTAACTTGTTGGTGATATTTATCCTTATTTATTAAATGATTTATATACATTAAGAAATAGCGTAACTTCAAAACTGTGAAAAATTTGCTGTGTTTAAAATTCACCTACCGTAGGTGTATGTATCAAAAAAGGTTCCCGACCAATGACAAAAACTTGAAGACGATTTTATTGCTTTTGTCGCATGATACGTACAAGAAGTCCACAACTTAAAAATGAATTATTTTCCATACGATAGTATGTATCATCATCAGCTGTAGTACATACCAATATTGTATATAAATTTATGTTTACATTTTAGATATAATAGTGCAACCATCTATAGTGCTTTTAAAACAATATGAACGGCAGGTTTACATAGGTTGTAAGTGCATTTGCTAGTCACGCAGCCTTCGCTATCGAGGCTTGATAATTATATATTATATACTTACACAATATTATATATGTGACATATTATAATATTTAGGAATATTATATTTCATCCATTGTTGTTATTTTTAAGTTAATAAGTCAAAAGAATAATATCAACTAAGATTTAATAACAATAAACAAAAATGCAAAATGTACAAAGTGTTTAAAAGTACCTTATATACCTTCTAGAGGAAAGTGGTATAATGGTCCCTATATCTAACGGGTACGAGTGGCAAAAATATTAATCAATAAATTCCAATTGATTTATGTTTTGTACTAGGTATTCTATTAGTCATTATTTACGACCGGGTTATGCCTTCTGGCTTCTTCGTGCACTATGCGCACTCACCGATCGTAAATGCACATTGACATAATAAAAGATTGTTAAAACCTTCTTACCTATTAGTAAAGGATCAAGTAAAAAACAAATTTTGATTATCTGAAGTGTTTGTGAAAACCCGTAATGAATATATTACATACTATTAATACATTCAATAGGTAAGCCCGTTAAAACGTCATTTCCCGTAAACAATGGAACCAGCTAATGTGAAATATCACGAAATATACCTACTCACTAATTAAAAACAAATAAACAATTTTAAGCTATAATCCATAATCGTCAAAACTGAAGTGATCTCGGATTTTAAGAAAATACGTAGATCAGTTAACAAACGCGCAGGTTAAGTTTTTTTTGTTTTTTCTACCATATTACTATAACATCAAATTATAGTTTCATGTGTGAACTCCCAGATTGGATAAAGCAATGAACTATTAGAACCAAGGTCAACTTGTTAAGGCAAATGGTATGCACTGCAACTGTGTTATACCTATTTATATCTAATATTTTCTTGATAAAATAATTTATTATCAATGGTATTAGGTAATATATATACACAATGTATCAATGTCGACTAATTATGATTGTATCATTTTGATAACTTCCGAAATAAATAATTATATCGGGTTTATATATTTCATTGAAATAATACTATGATATATAATTTATAGTATTAGGGAGTAGCAATTAACAGAAAACGCATGTCCTTACATATTTTGCATGATGAATATAAAGTGTTTGAAAATGGCCTGTAAAAATGTCAAAAAAAACATTACAACATCAGTACCTATATATTAAAATTGAATATCTCAATATGTCCAACCACTTGCTTGAAACACAAAAGTACGATTTGAAGTATCTTTCGTACGAAACTTTTTCTAAAGGGTTTCATTAACCACGTAGGTCCGATATTCCCCATTTTACCTATCCATAAATCCATATAATATAATAATATGTTTTCATATTATATATTTTCGTAGTATGAACATAATATACGAAATCATTCAGATTTGGTACGATTTTAATAATACACTAGCTGTCAGGTCCTTCTCATTATGGGAGCAAGTGTGATTTGTTATTTGATAGTGAAAATAAAAGTAGTTTAGTAGAAATTTTAAACTTTGATTTCAATAATAGGTATATAAAAAGTGGAATATTATTAAATATTATAGATATTACTATTAACAACTAATTCTTCCACTCTTTACGTAAGCGCTTCATTAATTTTTCTAAATAGTATAGTATATCTACTAATAGCAGCGTTTCTATATAATTAAGTATCGATAAAGTCTCTTGCACATATTATCAATATCATTTATTTCATATTTCATTGTACCTACTACATCGTACAACTTATTTTTCTGAAAAACATAGGTTCCATAAATTATTAACGCATTTTTTAATTAAAAAATGTTGTAATATTCGAGTCCGTCCCAAAAAAAAAAGGACTCCAGATGTCCGGTGTCTAATTATAAGTATACAAAATACCATACTCACGCATCATATATCAACATATCTTTGCCATGCATGTTCATTTTATGAGTAAGTCATAAAATTTGAGGCAGGTTAAGAATTACAATACTGCCATTGTTATTTTTTACTTGAAATTAGGGTATCCCCCCAGTGTGAAAATATATTATTTGTGAACAGTTATGTTAAAAGTTAATTCAGTGTATGTATTTATACCGCATGTTAGATAATCTTTTCAATCAAAAATCATTTATTTTGACCGTCTGTGTTTCTATTGAATTAAAGTAAAATGAGTAGCCAAAAAAAATGTAAAACAGGTCCGAATTTGTGATTATAAAGAGTCTTGGAAAAATTCGTATTTCTGCATTGAAAGCGAATACAATATAATCTGTTTAATATGTTTAAAAATGTACATTAACAGTTCTTTTAGGGAGTGCGTCCTAAAAAAAATATTACACAAAAGGGTACGCAGAATACGATCATATTTACACATTTACAAACATTCCAGTACAATTTGAGACTTTAGGTTAGGTTTAGGTCGTTTAGGACAATAAACTGGACTTTGTGTACCATAATCATGTTAATATGTTAAAGATTGTATTGGTCTTAGTTAAGTGCATCTTTAAGAAGTAATAACAGTGAATGAAATAGGAGTGGGATTAGAGTGGTTAGACTCTTGTTAGATTGTTCGAAAAATCGGGATCGTAAATTATGTAAGTAAGATATTATTGTGTTATATTGTTTAATTTCGTGTGGTCACCAGTGTGACTATTATTTCCTGTGTAGATTGCTCTATTTGAAGATGGAGCGTTAAAAATACTCTCTTCTATACTTTAGGGTCCTAATAGTTGGGCATGGTACCGGCCCCTGATCTAAATCATATTTATTTCATGTAAAAAAAATACAATTAGGTACTTACATTGGTAACTATATTGTTTATTGAATATATAAAAAATGATACACATAAAATGAAAGAAAATAAGGAAATATAAAAACGTTTAATTAACAACACAAAATTTTAATTTTTTGAGGTTTTTTGTTTCATGTTATTTGCGAGACTTTTAATATCAAGCTGATATGTCGTTGATTGCAGATTAATACATGCTACTGTATCTTCCTTTGTCAATCTACTTCTAGTCTTTGAATATACATTGATAGAAAAAATACTTTCACATGAATATGTGGAAGAAAAAATGGTCAACTATGAGATTGCTAGTTTTAGTACATATACATCAACATGATTTCGCTTTTCCGCTGTAAACGTTTTGAATATTAAAAAATAAAAGGAATTAATTTTTTTTGGTGTTCTGCCGAAAACTTTTAGCGTGCCAAGTTGGGCACACGTCCCACGTATTTGCCATCGCTGGTCTCAGAGAACTCCAAACTCATAGAGCTTTGACGGGGGTCCACTAAATGTTTCAGTAGAACTACCAATATTTATTTATGAATATCTTTCACTATTACATATGCGTATAATATGTATATATTTAAATTTGTCAGAAAAGAAACGCATTATACAAAAATTTTGTTAAAACATTTATTTTGACGGAAAATTTGATGCAAAATGCATTTATTGTTGCATGAATGTCATTTGCTTCTTTAAACAAATGCTCAAGAAGAATTGATCGACATCATATCAGATCGGTAATTCATTTGAAGTAAAAATTATTGAAAAATACATTTCAGAAATTTTGAATGTCTGTCTTCGAATTTTCGGCGGGGGGTGGACTGGAGATTATTTTATTCATTGAGCCTTGGTATGAAAAAGTTTAAAAACATATAGAGTCAAAAAATACTTGTTTTTTATTCAATATTCATTTGAACCTGTGCAATAGCCCAATGGGTTGGGCAAATGGCTAACTATTCCTCATAAAAAATCGTAAAGTTCTTATAAAGTTTTGATTGGGATCAAACCTGGTAATTTATCTTTCACATGAGTTTTATTAATCCTTATTTATTTTGTTTCAGGAATTGGAGTGTCAAATACTCCAAAGTCTTTTATTCTGCATGCACGCCTTCCTGACTGCAAAGGTGGCTTCCGTAGACCCCTCCTTCCTGTCATCGATACAAGCAACATAGAAGAAGAGACGCGAGGCGAATATTGTGATACCCTCTTAAAATACCGGCTCAATTGCCTTGTGAAATTCGTGCCTAAGTTTTAGTGCGCTACCAGCTGGCTTTTGTAAGGCTCATTCGAGGACAATAAATTCGAGTATATTGTAGCTAGTTAATAGAAAGAACTCATAAAAATGCCAGCGATAAAATCTTCGAAAATTAATATTCTGCTTTGACAATATTTATAATATAATATTGTTTTGACAATATTTATAATATAATATTGTGAATAATAACAATCAAACAAGCAGCTACGATTGTACTCATTTTGTTTCACACATTTTTTTTTAACAAATGAACTATACAACGCACACTATGAGTCAGTGGCGAGGGGTGAAGGTAGGCTGTTAAGATTCGACATAAATAGTGCACACTAAATTTTGTCTATCATATTTATTTGTTTTTATTGAACTAAGATTACAATTTACAGATGGTGCTGGTTAGTTTGTCAAATTCAATTGAACCCTACCGAACCAAACTATAATAGTTTAGGTATGCAATGGACGATCTGACAAAAATAGTGCACATATTTTTCAGTCATACTTATTTATTTTCGTTGAATTAACAATACATATTACTGATGGTGTTGGTTAGTTTTTTTAAATTCATTAAGCCCTGCCTAAACCAAACCATAATTGATAAAAAATGTTCTTCTGTTTATAAAATATATGAAATTATGTATGGTTTAATGGCATGATTTTATATATTTTATAGATAAATGAATAGTTTTTGTCTGTTATCTTCTGTAGCTTGGATTAGGCAAGCATTTAATTGAATTTGAAAAACTAACAAACACTATCTACACATTGTTTACTTAGATCAATGAAAACAATTGTTTTTGACTGACAAAGTTTAGTGTGCACTATTTATGTTAAATCTTAACAGTCTACTTCCACCCTTTGCCACTGCTATAAGTAGAGTATTTTGTCTCAAATAAGTCAATGGAAATATTTTTAATCCCCCACTTTACAAATCAGAGAGAATTTTTAAACCAATCACAAGATATTGCGATGAAAAATGCACCCATTCACATGTTTATAATACAGTACTCACTTAGTAATCCGCCACCCCAAAAACCAGACGAGTGTCCAATCAGTGAAAGCGGCGGATTATAGTGCAAACCTACAAAATATGGTAAAAATTAAAACAGGTATTTCGTAAAAAATAGTTTTTTTCAGAAATTTGTACTAGCAAATTACGGTTTTATTTATAATCAAAGTCAAGTATTTACTAAATTATGCATAGTTATAAACTTAGTTTATTAACTAAATATTAAACAGTAAATCACTTGACAAAATCAGTTGTTCAGTGAGGCAGGTATTCTTGAATGGCTTAGGATTCCTGGCTTTCTCTATGACCATAAGCTTCATTTTGTAGGTCCGGGTCATTGAAGTACGGCATAATTCTGATGCGGTCTTTGGGCACTTTCCTCCCTTGTACATTACTTTCTTCGCGATGAACGTACGTTTTACGAATGAGAAGTTTCCGAAACAAACCCGTCTCATCTGCGTTGTATATTTGTACGCGGCGGACTACTGTATCTGACAGCCGAATACCGGTGAATTATAGAGCTTGATTTTGTGCTTTCAACTAGTAAACATAACGGTGGATTATAGTAGTTGTCGGATAATCGAGCGGCGGATTACTGAGAGCGCACTGTATACCTGTGGGTGTAATTTTGTCTTTATCTCAATTTGAAATATTTGTGGATTGAACAAACTGTAAGTTTCTGTCAAAAATCAACAATCTTTAATGCCTGTTTTATAAAGTATGTGTTGATATCATAGATGTCAGTGTTTAATATGTTTGAAAAATCTCTGTGTTTTGTGAGTGAATGTGGGATTGCCACGGGTCATGAAAGACTGTAAATTTAATGATTGTGTTGATAGTTAAAAAAAACAGAATGATAATATTATTACAATACCTACTTCTCTATGATAAAGCTAGTAAAGCCAAAGATCAACATTATTATTACATTATATAAGTATCTGCCACATAAATTCAAACACCATTTATTTTATTAAATGTTTGATTTGGTCCAATTTATACAAACAATACCTAATCAAGCAGAACATAGTATTATAGAAAACTAAATTCTCCAGTCAATAAATATTATGATTTTTCTTTAGTGTGGGGATACTTATTCATAGTATGGATGGAACACTGATAATTATGTCAATAAATTATATTATGTAGTTGTAGGAATTAGAACTCAAAAACTTTGACTGATCATTGGAAATTAATCTTATTTGTACCAAATGTAATGAAGTGTCTGTAATGTACATAGTTAGAATTTTATAAAAAAAAATGTGTTGCTTTATTTTTAAGACTGTATCGTAAGTGATGAAAATGAAACGAATCTGATGATTGTTACCCTTTTTTTGTATTGCTTTTATGAATTGAATTGAAAATGTGTATCATTACTCAATATTGGATTACCTAATTGAGATTTTAAAAATCATGGAAACTGTTTTATCATTCTTATTTCGGTATTACTATAATACAATAGCAATAAACCAGAAGCATAATTATTATTATTGCATAAATTCAATCATTGTTTTATAATGAAGAAGTGCATAAGTTGTTAATTTTTTTGTGTAGTATTAATGAACTATTCAACTGCATTTCATTATGACAACAGTGACTTTTAATGAATCTGTTCCAAATTTTATTGCTTGATCTTTTAGACGTATTTTTCTTCTTAATCTATAAATTTCATATTTTCATAATATTCAATAACACTTATAAATCCCCCAGTTAGAGCTTGTATAAAAATAAACAGGGCATAAATTTAGATATTTTTGGCATAGCAAATGGCATTTAAGAAGCCTTTGGAAGGTTTATAAGTATATTCTAAATAAAAAAAACTCTTTTTTTATGTCAAGTATCTACCTATCATTGTCTCTCGAGGTTTTTTAAACTTATTCTCTGATATTTAAAAGTAATCATGCGAATCTCCTTCCTGAAAGCTATTCATTCATATCAGTAATGGACCCATAATATCACAAATATTTTACATGTTATAGTTATTAAAATTCTATTTTCCAAAGAAATTATGCCTCCGTCGGCAATCTTAGGTATATTTTATTGAATTATTAGGTCGTCACGCTTTCCAGGATAAATTATTGAATTCCATATCGAATAACAATATTTCCTGATTAAAATTTTTACATAATTATTGTAAATGGGTTACAAATTTATATTTTATTCACTATTTTCTATCTTTCGACTCACGAAGCTAAGTGTAGTAAACATCGAAAAAAAATATGCTTAATTAAATCATCAAGCCTGAAGTTTTGAAATTGAAGATCAATATCTTTATATAATTATATTTACTGTAATCATTTCCATTGAATAAGTCGTCTTCAAGTATTATTATTTGAAGGTTGTTCAGTATTTTTTTTTAACGTATAACTAGTGTCAATTATCAAAAAAAAAATCTATATTTTTGGCAATAATAAAATTATATCAGCAATCTCTTTGTAGAAAATATTATATTTACAACCAAAATATCTATAGAATTATTTTGAAAAATTAAAATCTATCGAAAAGCAATGAATAATATTATATTGTACGGGATTCCAGCGGGGCAGATTAAAATATTATATTGTAAATGATTGATTCCTTATTGTGTGAAATTTAATGGAGAATCATTGTGTTATAAAAATTCAAATTTATAATCGATTGTTTTATATTTAATACCTACACATATGTTGGAATTATTGTGTAGTTAGGTTTAAATAAAAATGGTTTGAAAAGACGCTAAAATTTATGTTGGCTTGATAATTTTTTGTCTATATTCATTGTAAGCGGTTAGTATAGATGTTTTACAATATAAATTATTGTATTATGACATGTGTTATCTTGATTCAATTTATTTGAAAATCTTCTGTAAAACATGTTCATACATGTTTTATTCTGACAATCTTTTTAAATAAGTATGAATTCTAATATTAAAACCATTTCGTTTTATAGGGAACACCACAAAAAGCCTATATGCGAAATCTTCCTTTCTCTTTCTATTCTTGATATTTGATTTATCGTGTGATAAAATCATCCATCTTCATTTTCAAAATTTATATAAAACGAAATTCAATATTAATAAATTTAAAATACATGCTAATTTCAGGATCCATTTCAGTGTCTATAAACTGAACAATTTAGTATTAATTGCATGCCAAAGAAACAGATTTTTTTCTTGCATTAGTTCTCTCAGTGGTAATTATTAGTTTAATATCTATGTTAAGTTAAAGAAATAATAGTAGGTGTAAGTGAGAATGTCAGAATGTCCTATACATAATAATGATGTGTTAATTTTGTTTAAATCGTCTCTTCAAATTTTGACTGAATCTCATATAAGGCCCGTTGATTTATTGTTTTTGTATAAAATGTGTGCACGTTCTAGTAGGCCTTGATGTACGGATATAGATATTTTACGAAAATTATTTGAAAAACTTATGTAGATTTTTAGATATATTATATTATTCAAAAGGATAGATTAGTAATATCAATTGTTTCGTGGTGCTTTTGTAAATAGTAATATTATCATATTTCACATTGCTTGTACCTACTTAATTGTCATTTATAAAAAAATAGTAAATATTGATTTAACGTTTTCATAGATTAAATGAAATTCGTTTATGTCTTATATCTTGTCAATTCGTATGATTATTCTATATAACACTCCAGTGAGTTTCTATATGTAATTTCTCTTGTCTTTTCCTATCCTATTAATAGGGTTTGTGTGAATGATTTACTATCGATCCCTGTAAATAAAGTCATTAAGTAAGTCACCTGTCACCATTTCGACCGTATTTAGGAAAAAGGGCGTAACCCTCACAGAACAAATGTTACAGGAGAGGCAAAAAACGTTTTTTGAGAGATTTTAGTTTAATATTTTTTTAAAAATAGGCACAGACATTAGGTGCATGATGATTGATGATTTGGTGTAATATATTTTCGATCTAATAATAATTAAAGAAGTTATTACAGAAAAATCATTAAAATTGAGGATAAATGCTTTTTTCCATAAATTAAAAATTAATTACTCTCAATTAAAACCTGAATTTAGATCATAATTCGGCATTTGCGGCTTACTTCCTTTCTATAGAACGTGTATTTAGTTGGATACATTGTTAATATCTAATAAAAGCACTTTTCAAAAAATCGAGGGTTACGCCCTTTTTTCTAAACACAGTCGATTGCAAAGGTCCCAGGTATATACACCATCAGTGGGTTCTATTCTATACACAAGAGGGCTATCAGCAGCTATCTACGGTATTTTATCTTGTATTGGGGTATTATAATTGTTACAATAAGTTAGCTGTCTAAATTGTCAAAACTCTAAAAGTTAACACGGCCAAGAGAGGGGCCGTTAAAGCATAGCACGTTTTGACAGTTCACACGGTTAACTTTTTGTAACAATTAACTGTCTCAATACATACATATTATTATGATAAACTACCGTAGATAGCCGCCGAAAGCCGCTTTGTATATAGAACAGACCCACTGAACTAACAGTGAAAATAATAATACTAAAATGTTATGTTATTATGATATTATAAAAATTAAAAGTACATATTCATACTAGTGACAGAAGGTACTTGATCCAAATTGAATTTAAAACCTCATTGATAACAACATTATACTATTTCATAGTGTCAGTCCCGTATTAAGGGGATAGCCGACCACACGTCAGGGTACACATGGTTAGATGCAACAAGTGATTGGATATATCCCTTATACCACGTGTGTCCATCCGCCGCCGAATCAACAGGTGTGCAGTACCTACACATACCTTATACATAATATTATGATGAGATGTGGTGCTTTCTTTTTGAAACTAGAGCTGACACATCTATTTCATTAATTTTAGGTCATAAAAATTCTCTTATCAAGTTATGGTAATGCTCAGAATTGATAGTAACAGTGGAATTTTGAAAGAAGGCAACACCAAACAGTTAATTTTTGTGGGTGCATTGTTTGCTCATAAATCACTAATCTTGAGGGTTCTCCAAACGAGGTGAAAACGGCCCATGTTTTTAATGAAATATCATTATTTCTTTATAGCACGCAATCAACGAATCTGCGACGTCTAATGACCCCATAACTTAAATTACCATAGCTTACATTAATTTCATTAATGCACAACTCAAATGATTTATACATATTGCACAATCGAGAGTACACAGAATATTCTTATATACTTAGTCTGAATTATTTCACATGTTTCTTTCTCTGGTATTGTTTACAAGACGTGTTATATAGTCTAATATACGTATGCTATTTAACATGATCAAATTATTTCAGTCAATTTTAAAGCTTAATAGAATATTGTTTGACGAATGTATGTAGAATAAAAAAAATGTTATGATAATCTAAATAATATTATAATATAATAAAATAAATACTATACCTACCGCAATGAATGTCCAATTATAAAAGAAACCTGTCAAGAATATTATACACTATTTACATAACTCGATGTTGCTATTTTATTTGGGTGTAAATAATTATTAGGATTTGATTATTCGTCATTAAATCATTTTTAAAGACTGTCACTGTAAGATAATATTTACATATTTCTTATGTCTTATAGAATCTGTTGATAATTCTAATGATATTTGTTAATTCAGCTGAAATAATTATTTCCAATGACTCATTGTATTTGTTTTTTTCTGTCACACTGTAAAATTATGTATATACCAATTGAAGAACAATTATTTCTCTTATTTGGTAGATTTTAGTTGACTAATAATGGAATTTACATTACTTACCTACTATAAATCGAAGTTTTGAGATTATTAAAAAGTGAAATGTGTCATTTAGAATCTCAAAAAAATCTTTTAAAATTATTATGTTATGGTTGACATTTTAATTGTTTGTAATCTATACTTGAATGTTGAAACTAAAACTATAAATTTATATTTTACAACATATTATTATTACATATTTGAAAACTTAAAATAAATTTACTGTCTACGAAAGTCAATATTAAAACATTATGAATACTCTATCCAATTACCATTAACCGTTTTAAATTCACTTGTTGGATAATAATATGTCTTGCCCATCTTGAAAAACTAAACAATGAATTTTCATCTTTCATAAATTATTGATTTTTTTGGACTGTGGCTGCTGTCTTTTCTCTCTTTTCTGTGCACTATTAAATTATAAACACATTGAGCAGTATCGATTATGTGTTTATCAAATTTTCTTCTTTGGGTATTTAAATTTGTTTAATTTTAACCGATTGATATTTGAACTGTCTTTTGATGAAAATTAACAATCAACATATTTTATTAACACACCGTTGTCCCTTGAAGAGAGTTCCCAAAATAATAAAAAATCAATGCAACTAAAACATGTCAATTTTATCCATGCATGTAATTTAGGTAAGATCCATAAAAAACACATGATTACTTAGTGCACTATCATACGGAACCAACACAACATTGTTGACTGCAATTTCAGCGTGTTTGTTTTTTGACGCCATTGTAACAGTGGTCTGATTTTCACTTGTACTTTTGTCATGTTCAAAATATTTGGAGCAAATTACATACATTTTTTTTTAATATTTATATAATGTACAGAGACAATAGTTTAATATAAATCTACTCCTTGATACCTTTTTTGTTTGTGATGATATTTCGTCAACTATGAAGTGTCAGACGTATCTATTTGACAGACAACATGCATGGCCTTACAATGGAATATTGTGTCATGTGTGAGAAATTGCTATGAATTATTAATTAATGGAGGTTTCTAATATTATATTCAAATAATTTTCAGTATGCAAGCTGCCCAATAGTGTTTCAAAAACTGTTGCTTTTCTCTCTATGTGAGATATAATAGATAATCAAGAAACTTGTTTTAATAACCTTTTAAAAAACATTACACTACATGAATCAGTATTCAAATATCTTCCAAATGTTTCTTCTTCTAAAAGATTTTCTCTTACGATTTGTATTATTTGATGGTTGATCTAAAAATCATTTATTTAATAGAAATTATTTTAACTCATCCGGTAAATACAAAGAGGACTCATTAGTTATCCTAAAAATATTTAAGTGACATGTTATTGTTATTGTAAGAGTGATTGTTTTAAATTATTAGATGACAATATAATTATTACTTAATGTTATTTGCAGTTTTATTATTTATTATTATAATTATGTACTTACCCCCTTTATACAAAAATACATTACCAACACATATTAATTTTATTTATTCAATAGTAACTGTATACTGAGCTTCAAAAACGTTTATAACGTGAGTATTATTTAAAAAGTAATGAATTGATAACGCACCCTCGCGCGAGGCAGCCCTTGTAGTCCAATGTATAAATCGCTGCTCTTTCATTCAGGGGCTCCGGGTTTGATTCCCGGTGAGGTAACAATATAATATGAAGGGCAGGCAGAAAGAAAGATCAGTGTCCACAAAAATTGCAGAATGAATTAATCCTGCCATCTTGTGAAGAATTTTGTAAGTTATTAGATGGGATACTAAAAATTAATAAAAATCATTGTCTCAAAAAACACTGACCTCAGAAAGAAAATATTGAAATTCAATTGAAAAACTATTGTCATAAACATTATTTTGATAAAAAATATTTATGTTTATAAATATTTATTTTTCTTTCCAAAACTATATTATATTTAACTAGAGTGAACTGTAAGATAACTTTTAATTTTTTACTTAATAAATAATATAAAGTAACAAGGAAGTTATTCAGTTTTTTCATTTGTGACAATGATATTTCTTTCCACCTGACCTTCATGTGTATTGATTTTCTCAAAGTCTTGGGTGTCTGATTGTTTCACTTCCACTACTACATAACTGATTCTCTACACTACTGTCAGTGGACCTTACAGCATGTAGTGTTAAAAATAACAAAGCAGGCTGTGCTGTCTAAATTAATACATTAAAAAGAGGGTACTACTAAGTAATGGATCAAGTATAAAAAAGTAAACAAATTATGAATAGTTGAAGTGTTTGTTAAAACTCGTACCTAATAGATAATTAGATACCTGCTTAGGTACTATTAATACATTCAGGTAAGCATTAATCGTCATTACTGGGAAACTATGGCACTTGGTAATGTATTGGGAATTCGATAATATTAACTAATGAGAAATGTCAATAAATATACATAGATACCTACTAATAATGGAACTGCCATAGTGATGTTTTTTGGACAGTTTAATAAATAATATTAATGGAATTTCTAAGACTTTACTGGTTGAGCCACATAAAAATGTTGACCAATGTTGAAACGCTTAACCGGTTCTATGCCTTCAGCGAGTTTTCTCTCTCTATGAAGCGGTGATTGACAAGCCGCACATACAAACTTCGCAAGTTATCTTGTCCGATTTTAAACTCAAATTACTAGCCACTGTCGATTGATTTGCATAATCTAAAAATTTAAATACACAGTGACATCTGCTTGAATAATTATGAAATACTAAACCACAAAATATCATTACACAGTATTATTATATGTATATATTTTTTTAATATTACTATAAAATCCAAATTCTAATACAATCCAATCCATTCCAATTAAACTCACATAAGTAATTATTATAAGGTACTACCAGGTCGATGGTCCACGTATATTTTTATAATAATCTGACAAAATATAAAAAAAGTCCGATTGAAATAAAATGCAAAAAAAATATATACCATTGTTTAAATAATAACTAATTATATCATCTGTTTTTAGATTTTTTATTAATATATAATTACAGAGACATCTAGATAAGATGCCTTGAAGATTCATTCAAATTGGATTGTAATTGGAATTAGATTCTGATATAATTTTGACCTTTATGCTTTGTAATTCGGGGAATAGATGGCTCTATGAAATCGAAACTTTTGATGACATCCCCCTTAAAGCGATTGTAGTAAGAGCTTCACTCTACATTCAACGTGTGTCATTAAAAATCTGCGGCCTGTCAGATACATCTTGAGGCATAGAAAGGATTAATGTCGACAAAATCAGAAGGAAGATGACTCACCGTGAGACCACGGCTCCGGTGGCTGCACAGACTAGACTTTCGGTATATACAACCGGCATTAGATTATAAGAGAGAGGATATGATGGAGAGCTCTATTGGATGTGGCCACGATTGAGGAAGGTAAAACTACGAACTATAAGCATGGTACACTGACTCATAAGTGAAAGTGGGGAGAAATCCATAATAGGTATTTTTAAACATTTGAAAATGTCATGAGGTATTATTGATTTTTTCAATAAGTATATCGAGATAATCAGCGCTCGAAATGGACCAGGTTGGACCAAATTACATTTTTTTTTTATAAAGTTTAATAAGACACTTGACATGTCTTTCACACCTATTTTTACAAACAATAATAAGATTTTGTGGTGTTTGTTACAAAGTTTTTAAGGGATCTTAACCTATTGAAGACATTAAAAAGGACAATTTTAGGTAAATTTGACAAGGGTTTACTGAAACTGTTACAACTTTTTTATTATATGTTTAATTTCAATATTTTTTTTAAAAATTTTGTGTAGGTATTGAAACACTTTATAATTCTCTTCTTAAATATATATGTAGGTGAATTTGGAAGGTTTTTAGAAATATCTAAAAATGTAAAACAAAACATTTTTAATAAGGACAAGCGGCATCAAATAGGCGTGGATTCTAAATTCTGATTAATGAGAGTTTTGTACCATACTAGTATTTGGGTTTAGTATTCCAGGACTCGCCTTCCGACAACTTCAGTGTCTGTGAATATTGTATGACATTACTAATTGAACTAATTAAACTATTGTAAATACGAAAATACGTAAGGACAAAACAGTAGCGTCCCAAGAGGATAGACAAACTTAATCATGCACCGCTTATATGTGGCAGATAAAGGAAGGAAAAATAATAATACCATTTAACAGCATAATTTCGTAAAAGTTTTTTTCGCCTGCGTCGCTAAAAAACGTTGCTTGCCCAAATCATTAGTACTTAGTAGCAGGGCTCGAAATGGATCGGAACGCACCGGAGCTCCGTTCCGGTTCGTAACATCCCCAAAATTATCGCTCCGTCTCGTGGAAATATTAATTTGACCGTCTGAGCGACCTATGCCATATAATAAAAAAATCTTACACACTTATTTTTTAAATAGGTACATATACAATTAGATAATAATGTTAGGTAATATTTTCGTAAAATTATCGAGCGCTCCGGTTCGTAAAATTTTATATTTCGAGCGCTGCTTAGTAGTGCATTTTAGATATCTAAAAACTGCTATTGCATTCATCCATGTAAGGTAAAGGCCGACCGTTTGACTGACATCTGCGAGTTCTTGCATTCTACCTTGGAGGTCCTTCGAGTCTTGTGAGAATATCATATACAATATCAATATCATCTGCAAAGCGCAAAGTGAAATGGTATCACCTTGCCGGATACCTTTGTTGATGGCGAATTTACACGACCGCTTGTGGAGTTACAAGCATGCTGTGGCGCATCACTGTATATACTGTTCAATATTTTTAATATGTTTATGTATATAAATGTAATAATATATGTAAAATACTTCAACAACAGAATAATTGCAAAAAGAATTAAAAAGAACAAATTAGAATACAATCATTTAACAGTTGATGCTTTGGCGTCCAATACAAGAATGACGGTGTCTTGGTCAGCTTTGCATATCTGTTTCAGCTTTTAAAAATTTGCGATAAAGATCTAAGAATCTTAAACGCATCCGTTGGCAAGAGTCGATCGTGTGAGATATGGTATGATTAATTTTAGACTGGTATTAGATATCTTTTTACAATATATATATAGGTATAAAAAAAGTAGCATACTGCTCTTCCCTTATTGCAGATATTACGCATGTATTCTAAATCGGGTATGTCTCAACTCAATCACAGATCAACATCTGTCGGGATGACACGACAGCATTTGTGTACGTATACGCACAATATGTTATCACCATGTATTTTATTTATTGTTATTCATTGTTGTTTGAATGGTTTCAAGAACATATACTAAAGCAACTACACGCATGCTACTTACTACATGCATAGAAAATGAGCAGTGGCGTCCTGTGGGGGTTATGCGGGCCATCCGCTGCTTAGCGGCGGCAAATAAAGTTAATGAATACTATCATTACAACTTTTGAAAGCTGTGGGGGGTTTTTCATTATGCGGACGATGCGATCACTTCGTAAGAGCGTACCGACATCTCAGTTTAAAGAAATCACGAGGGGCCTCCAAACTTGTCAGTGCCACAGACATCCACATTCATAAAACCATCACTGCTTGAGGGTAGGTTTCTCAATAGATGATGTAATAATATAATATAATATGTCCTTTTTCATGATTTTTGTTGCATTATTTTGTCAGTTTGACGCAGTAAAATATTTATGTATGCACCTAGCAATTTTGCATACAATTTGAAAATGAAAGGGAACAGCATTCTGCCTATCGGCGGCACTTTGTAAAGGACGTTACTAAATATGATTGTGGATGAGCTGCATTGCGACATTAATTATTATTTGGTATTTTTAGGGCGCCTGCGCCGTGAGAAAATCTTTACAGAAAGGGTGCCGTAAAACGAATAAGCTTGAAAACCACTAATATGGTAATATAAAATATTATTTACGTCGTTACCTACATATATATACTATACTCATGGCCCCCACATCCTGAACCTAGCTAGGATGTTTGGCGGGCCCCCCTACCTATCGCTAAAGGTAAAGTCAGTGTGACGCACTACAGTAGCGTTTTCCATGGTGTACGTGGTAAAATTAAGGTGTATTTTTAGCGATTTTTTTGTATTTTTAATATGTAGGTACATCCATTTAAATTATGGAGTTGTCGAGTATCGTTAAGTTCACAGTTAAAAATTGCATTGTACGATCAAATATTTAAATTAATAATTATTTAACCAAAATAGCACGGCAGGCGACTTTTTTTTTACTATTAGAGCAAATTTGTGTGTCTGTGTTAATCTCACTTATCAGTCGACTCATCACGCCGGGCCCGTCTTGAGCCCGGGCCCCTAGGCTAGAGCCCTGTCAGCCCCCCCTTATGGGGGCCATGACTATACTCACATTATAATATTAATAATCTTCTCATTTGTATACTTCTCAAAATTAAATAAAATAACTTTGGTGAAAGCATAATTTTCACTCCCATATCATAACAGTTTCCATTGTTTTGTGCGTCTTTTGTAGAATAAACGCTCAAACAAAAGAAAATTTACGATCCATTATGTTTGACTAAATAATATTCAGTAGACGATTGTTTTTCAGAACCCCATTGTTTTAAATTTTCGTAGAATATAGAATAATATTACAATAACGGAATCAGTAAGGTGTTTTAATATTATTTTAATCTAACTATTGTGGATACAAAAATAAATATAAACAGAATTAATGCTAAAGGCGAACAATCAACTTTAATAATTATTATGAAATTTGAGAAGGCAAAGAATAAATAAAAAAAATATGATGAGTGGTGAAATATTTTTGTCTGCAATTTCGGGATTGAAGAAAAGGGGAATCTCAGGATGGGTTACAATTAATTTGGCCAATATATTGGGGTTGTTTAAAGGGGTATTTTTCGCGATTAGTAAATAAGGCTATCGAAATTCACAGGAACGATGTTTGGAAACGTGATTAGTATAAAATAAAAAGTGTATGAATAAAATTTTCGACAAAACAATCAAATTGATACAAATAACCTACCAATATATTTCAATATCTTAAATGAATTATTTTTTCTCTCTGTTTATTCTTAAATGTGTAAATTAGGTTTTAGTACAATTTTAAACTACATTTTCTGTAACACAGTATCACAGTAAACCTCAGAGTAATAATATAAAGAGAGTGGGTATTGTTCGGCAAAATGAAGCCGTGTTTCTTTCGTATAACGCACAGTATAACCTCAATTTTATTATTAATAACTTAACTATGGAACGCTATATACCATCATGTTGCTTCTCAGTACGGCTATCAAATTTAAACACAACATAGTTAACCATATTTTCTACTAAATTAACTAAAAAGAATTATCACTAACTAATTCAGCCGTAGAAATTCTATCTTACTCCATATTGTCACTCGCACTTATGGTTTGTTTTTGTTCAGGCATTGCAGTAAAAAAATTTTCTATAATTAATTCATTTTAAAACATTAATTATTTGTCAAATAAAATTTTGTATCGATTGTTAAATAACAAGGTTAAGTTGTGTCAAGGAATTTTTATTTAAATTGTTTTTTTTACAAGGTTTGTCCAGGGCAGTGGCACACCAGGGGGGGGGGGGGGCAAGGGGCCCTGGCAACCCCCAAACGTGAAAATTATCAGAATGATTTTAAACATTGAAATTATTGAAAGCCAATAAACTATACCTTTGGGCTTAGACAAATAAAAACACGGCAAAAAAATGATTTGTAATTCTCCAGCACCTTTTTAGAAAAATTTCTTAGATTTTAATTTCTACCACAAAAATTTCGAAACACTATTGGCGAAACACGTGTAGGTCATGGCTGGGGAGGGCTGACAGGGCTTTAGCCTGGGGGCCCGGCGTGTCGGGTTGACCAGATAAGTGAGATAAACACACATCATAAATAAACTTTAATAGTAAAAAAGTCGCCTGCGGCGCTATTATACTTCATGGCCATGAACATTTTCAATTATATAATTGTGCAATATATTTTTTGATTATTATGTGTCGATACTCGACAGCTCTATTATTAAAGTAGATGTATTAAAAATCGCCAATAATTCACTGTGTAAGTACCCTTAGTTTGAACTAAAACACAATTTGAAAAACGTTAATGTAGTGTTTCACACTACTTTTAATCTTAGCGGTAGGTAGGGGGCCCGCCAAATATCCTAGACTGAGGGCTCGTTTCAGGATGTGGAGACCATCGTGTAGGTACACCGAGTGCAATAGACCAAAGACCGATAAACGAGAAATTAGGCTGTGAAGAAGAAAAAGAGCCTATGGGACTAATTTACATTCTCCTCCTTGGGCCCCCTCCAATATTAAATCCTGGGTGCGCCACTGGTCCAGGGGGTTTTTATCCAGTGGGTAATTGTCCTAGACTCAAATAAATGAGTACAGCAACAAACTATCAATTCTCGAAGTACGAGTATGTAGGGGGCTACCAGGTATCTATCTACCTACCCATTATATCAGCAAACTTCGTACAACGACACCCTTTCTTTCTCAAAGTCTCGGAAAAAAACATATTTCCCAAATCGAAGTTGGGACCATTTTTTCTTATTTAGGTTTTCCCAGGAGGAAAATTTGGTTCACAAATAAAAGGGGTCGATACCGCATAATAAGTATTGTTATTTTTTTATACTCGCAGCAGTCCCTGTCTAAGGTATCCGAAGTCGCACTTTTGCGTTTGGATTTCTACGCAGTATGTTATACAATATAATAATCTGCCTGAATCGATACACTGCTAAATGAAAGCCTCACCAAGCCCGTGACAGTATGCGAAATGCACCATGACATGCACCTCAATTTGGGTCGCGGTTTCCCGTCGCGGACTATCACGTGGCGTCACAGTAAGCTGCCGCTACGGGAAAAAGTGTGTAATGTCGTTGTTCTTGGTGTTTAAAATATTATCAGACTGATGCTCCCATCCCGTAGCACATTTTAAACCTTTAAACGAACACTGACAGTTGGCAAAATCTGCCGAAATCACTAAAACAACAATGAGGTCATCTCACGTTGTATTAATTTAAATTCAAACGTCTGCTTTTATACATCAATATGTGTGATGCGTAAAATGTCAAGTTTAATTCGAATTTAACGTGCCACGTAGGTCAAGATGGAGTTTTTTGGTATTTTCAGAGCATAAGCCTGGACATTCCTTAAGCGTTGTAGATAATCTATTTATATAATTTTGAAGCCTTATTATCTTTTTATATTTATTTTAAACATTTGATGACTGCATAAAGTATTTTTATGACATAAAATAGTATTCTTTTAAACCTCTCGATCTAATGTTTTAGAATATAGTCATATTTCAATACATTCATGTGCAGTGGTGTTAAGATTTTTTAGATTCATTAATTTTTAAACGCATTTGTAAAACCATGGGTAAAATTAATGTTAACATGATATAGTGAAATATTTACGATAAAAAATTATATTTATAATCTCTGTGATCCCAAATTTGACAAGAATTAGCCATATTATTATTAAAAAAATGGGCACGATTAACACATTTGAAGATAATTCTAAAGATACTGATTATAAGCTGTCTATGACCATTCAAATATGTTGAAATATCGTACGAATAATGAATGTTTTATAATAATTATTGACCTAAGAATATGGTAGTATTTTTTTTAAATACGCCATTTCTATTGGCATTCCATTCCAGCACAAGAAAAGGCGATTTGCAAATGGGTTTTGAAATTTTTTTAGCAGCTATTCTATTGGCTGTGTTAACTTTTAGAGCGAGATAGACAGTTTGGACAGTTGAGAAGGCTAACTAAATGTAACAATTATATACGCCGATAGCTGCCTTGTGTATATAACAGACCCACAGAACTTTTTTTTTTGGCAATATATCTATAAAAGAAGGTTTTTATTGTCTTCTGTCAGTCCTTTCACATTAGTTTGAGAATGTCAATACTTCGACCAAATACCTATCTCAATCTCAAACTGTCAGAGTATTTCTATTTTTTCGGCACTGTATCTCAGATTTGGGTTCATATACAAGTGACATCTACTGGCTTCTGCCCCTTGTAAATCTTCTCAAATTTTCCATCAATTCCATTTTGCTTGCACTCAGTCAATTTATCTATTTCGCCGACTGCATTTTAAGTTGTGATTATATTGAGATGCACGTCGCGTACTATCACGTGACGTCACAGTAAGCTGCCGCTACGGCAAAAATGTGTGTAATATCGTTTTTTCGGTGTTTAAAATGCAGACTAATGCTCACATCCCGTAGCACATTTTGAACCTTTAAACGAACATTGTTAGTTAGAAAAATCTACCGAAATCACCAGAACAACAATTGGGTCACCTCACGCGTACCGCACTGCATCGACAACCACATGACAAATGAACGTTTTTTATCATTTTCTACATGCCTACACATTTTCGACTCATGTCCAAAACACGTGTTTTTTGTTTTTAGCGGTTGGCACTGTCTATTTTCCATAATATCGCAAGTAATTTTAACGTACGTACACGTAGAAACTGTTAAAATTAATTGAAATTACCATGAATAATGAATAATAATTGAAAATACTATTACATTAGAGTTAGCACTCTCCATCATTGAATTTACAGAGACTTTGATTGTTCAAAATATTCTGCAATATGACGAAACCATAGGCTAAATTTATCGCCGTGACAGTTCACGACGTGAATCTCAATATAATCACAACTTAAATTGCTTCCACTGGGGCACCCAATTAGTAAGGATATTAATTGGCGGTATGTTAGTTGAAATTCTCTTTCAATATGGCCCATCTTATGCGGTCTTCAATACTACTAGATAGTATCGATATCTCTCGATTTTATTTACATTGTCAATACACCCAGTAAGCTCCCTATTGAAAACTTAATCACAAACTGTCTCCAGTCGATTGTATAGAGGCCATTATTCATTTTAATTATATGGAGGTAATATTGTGGGTTGGTACTTGCTTGAGTTTTCAAGGAATAATGTATGCCTCGTGCTACCTTTCTAATTTCCCGTTGTCAAGCATTTGGTTTATGTTATGATACATCGACATATTTATCGTGTGTCGTCTGCACGGTATGGAATATTGTAGTACAATTGGCACCAGGTCGTCCGGAAATTTGTACGTATGTAGTTGGCCATATTATCACAGTTCATCGTCATATTATATTGTATCGGAAAGACAGTGATTTTTTTTTTCACATACAGTGAACATTACAAATTATAAATTCAAGACGTTCAAAACACGATATTTAAGAGCAAAGAAATAGCGTTATACTAGTGTAAATAAGAAATAAATATATCGTCACTGTTCTGGCAGAAGACACTAATTCTAAAAAATGATATATTGACTTAGTTATACCAAAATGTTTCTTATTTCAAACTTTACCGTCTGGAAACCTTCTTATTAAATAAACGATTCCTTTTTACGATTACTTAATAAACTCACGTGATAGACCATTTCAAACATTTTAACAACTTCAAAGTCAAATTTACTCAAAACTAGTATTATCCAGTTAGTGTTTTCTGCCAGAACAGAGACGATATGCAGTATTACAAAAACAGTATAAAAAGTAAATAGATACAAAGATTATAAAAAATATACAAATTATAAAGCATGGAATGAGCTAAGTGGACTAAAATAAGAAATTATAAAACAACGCCCACCTATACTCACCTCACGTAAGTGGAATATATCAACATCCAAATTTGGTTGAACAGAGTTATTGCCCTCCTAATTGGCATCACCAATGGCAGGTTAGTTCTGCACCTTGGGAGTACAAACAACTGATGCTCCCGATTTATAAGATAGTTATCAAGGATACAAGTCAATACTACCAAGAATAAGTCGAAAAAAATACGTGGCTGAATATTGATATCTTCTATCATTTAAACTATAGTAATATGTAAGCATACCTAAAAGAAAGCCAGTTGTATAAAGCCATGGATAGTATCCATACAACGACAAAACAATGAGTCTCAAAAATTTCTTTTGAACTAGCTCCACCATAAGGCCGTATAATGTTCAAATAAAACACTTAATAGTTACAAGATAAAAAGAGCCTTTTATATACAACGTTTCTAAATTTTCTGTTGAATTATTATGCTCAATATGCTCAATATGCTCAAACTTGTACTTGATATGAAGTAAATAAAAAACAAACAAACAAACAAACAAAAATATAGAATACTGAAATGTCATTTTGACATTTCATTTTGATTTCCATAGTAACGGACGTACATATTAATAATTTAGTTGCTAGGACCATTCCCTTAGCAACCATACGGATTTTTCTGAAATAACTTTCTATACAAAACAGAATTAACTGAAAATCAATTCAATTATGCTTAAAGATGGCTAAAAGTATTAAAAGAATGCATTTTCATCGTGTTCTGATATATATTCTAAAAGTTTCAAATGTCCTAGCTAGTCGGAAAGTTAGTTAAAAATCGATTGCAAGATTTATACTGGACAAATAACCACTGGACAAACAAGAATACGAGCTAATAAAAACGTTGTAATAATAAATACTCTTGTAAGATAATTCGTTTCATTTGTTTGGAATGTTTTAAAATTGAAATTTGTTATGCCTTCTATCCCCTCTAGGTCAGATACGTTGCATTCGAATTGAAACTGATACGTTATGATATTTTGTGATGAATTTTAATCTGTTTTCCATTTCTTTATGCGATCTTATAATACCGCGGCTCAAAATATTGTCCTTAAATAATATTATTATGCAGCGTTTTACATAGAATTAATAACTACGTATAGACAATGCGTGGCTTGAGCGCCGGTCTATAGTGTCGAGTAGGGATTCCAATCCCGGTATCCCGAGCTATTTTCGATACCTATGAATCCCGGAATTGATAAACATAATCCCGAAACTTTCGGGATTGATTTTTTTATCATTTTTTATGGAAAATAAAATAAAAACAAAAATATAACAGAAAAAATACTTTTAATAACAAATACATTAGAAATAAACTCAGTTTGAATGATGTTTGATTTTTACCCATGTGTAAGGAGCCGATTCATTTTATGTTATCACATAAATTAATAAAAATTAGAAAGATTGTAAAAAAAACAATGCTTCGCACTATTAACAAAGTAATTCCACCATGATCTCATACGTTTTACGGCAGTTTCATATTTGGCTGACTTTGAAATCACTTCTGATAAAATATAACCAAAAGAAAAAAAATTGAAAAAACTAAGACACCCAGCAGGAATCGAACCTGCATCTCTCGGGGTTCACACCCATGCACATATAGCAATATGCTATTGGCGCCATACTTAATTACGACAAATTTTAACTAACGGTTCTTAATACTCTCTGAATCGGCTTTTGTATTTTAAATCAAAGTAGGTATTACTTTAATTATTAACCGACGTCACATCACTCAAAGATTTTTTGTTGTAACTTACTTGAACTTGATAATAATTTTAAATTAACCATTTTTTTCTATATATATATATATACATAGCATATACCTAACATAGTGGTATATGTGCATGGGCGCGAAGTGTTCTTAAAAGTGTTTTCAAAATGATGTATGTTATGTATTATATTATATTGCATGATGTGGACACGACATTATATACGCCAGCGGTAAATGATCTTTCCGACAATGACGACATAGAAAATTTTTCAGCATTTTCCGTCACGTGTATGTCACGGTATAAAAGCTGACATACGCCACTGATATTAAATAAACATTATTGTGTTCGATTGAATGCTCAACATGTACGAAAAACACACTTTTACGATTGGTTTTGATATCGAGTATGTATATAATATTATTAAATAGGTATTATAAGAGCTTAACTTCATACGTTGAAATATTTTTTATATAAAATGTGAAAAGAAAATATTTTTTAAATATATTCATGTAAGTATTTACAATCTCAATCGAAATCTGTCATTTCACATGATCCTTTTCTTACCGTAATATCAAGATTAGGATTTAGATTAAAACTACGTTTGAAAATATTGGATATCTCTTTTGTAATCGAGACATAGTTAGTACGCTGTGGGGGTCTATTATATACACAAGGCGGTTATCGACGGCTATCCACGGTAGTTGATCATATTTACGCATTGAGTTATTATAATTGTTACAATAAGTTAACTGTCTAAACCTAGGGGAGGCAGGTTATATGAAAGTATGGTGAAGCAGGCAAGTGTGGTGAAAAAGTATGGTGAGGCAGGCTGGTAATCAATTTGCGGCAAAATTTCCACGTAACATTATATTATATGGGTACGTTATAATGGCCAAAGTAAATCCTCCGTGATGCTTTGCATTTTTTTTATCTCGTGACTATTTCTCGTAAGCTGCCGGCTATTGTTGGCCTGCTTCATTCAGTTGTATGAGAAAGCTGATTCCTTGCCTCTCTTCTTATTTAATACTTCTATGGTCTAAACTGTCAAAACTGTCTATCTCGCTCTAAAAGTTAACACAGCCTGGAGAGGGGCTGTTAAAATAGTGCACTTTTTGACATTTTACTTATTTTAACAATACATACATATGATAAACTACCGTCGATAGCCGTCTTGTGTATAGAATAGCTTCGCTGATCACTGTATGGGTGGCTGTCAAGCGCTACATTGCAACCGAACTGGTCTACTGAATAAGCCAAGATAACGTATAACGCTGCTGTCACCCACAGGAGGGCTGTGTACTTCGGATATATATTGCGCAATGGAAAGTATGATTTACTTTAGCTTAAAATACAAAGAAATGTTGAGGTCGGAGACTTGTACGTATGCAGTTCGCCGTATCAAACTTAATAGTGAAATGTTAATTGGAAATGTATGACCGTATATTAAAGACCGTCCAACCTCTTTGGGTCGTATAGTACTGACATAAAATTCATGTCTAAATAAAACACGGTTCTTGTCGGTTTATACTTTACAGGAAGCCAGCAGCAATTTTTTTTTGAAAATAGCCGATATACTGGATTATTTGTTAGGTTATGTTATGTAAGGTTAGGTTTTCATTCTTGAATTCATGAATTTTGCCGAAATCAGCAATGAAAATTAAATTAATGTTTATAGTGAATCTAATAAAATTTGATACCGTATAGTAGGAATACGGTCATCTCTTTCTGAAAAGAAAGTAACGGTGAAATATTTTACGTACAACTTACATTATTGTAATTAACCTCCACACGTGGCTCAATGTTTAAGCTGTTTCTGATCTGATATGACTGGCCCAGAACTTGGGGATATATCGAAAATTGGTTACTTACCTTCGATAGAAGATGACACCAAAATAAGAAGATTATAATATAGACAATTGATGGACATTGTCAATTAAGAAGTATTCAAATATTTGTTTATTCTAAAGTATTACTGAATGCATTGACCCGTTTTTTTTTTTTAATATATGCATACATTCAAAACCGTCTTCACCACTAGTAACAATGGGGTCTAATATTTTTTGTCGTACTCCTGCGCCTGAACCATTGACTTGACATAAAAATATATTAGAATATAAATTATTCGAACATTTTTAAAGTTTATTTTACTACAAAACTAATTGTATCGTAAAGTACACCAGAAAATAGTTATAACTAGAAAAGTGTTAAAAGTATTTATTTTCCGACTTTTTAATCAATAACGGTGCAAGCGTAAAAAATCGTGGAGGCAAAGTAAAAATTCGAAAAGAGCACCCCAAAATACATGACAATGCAAAGTTTAAAAGCTCCCGCGAAACTTTCTAGGTAAAAAAAAAACTATACAATGACCTCACTATAATAATGTGTATTAAAGAATATTAATTACAAGATAAAAACTTTCTATATACCACGTTCAAATGTTCTGTTGAATCATATAAACTTGACAATTCTATGTATTAATAAATACTTTTTTTGTACTTGATAGAAATACTGAATAAATATAGAATACTGAAATGTCATTTTGACATTTCATATTGATTTCCATAGCAACGCACGTATATATTAATAATTTAGTTGTAAGGACCCTTTTAACAACCAATAGTAGTGTTTTACTTTTTACGAATTTTTTCCGAAATAACTTTCATACAAAACAGAATTAACTGAAAATGAATTCAATTCTGTTTAAAGATGGCTAAAAGTATTAAAAGACTGCATTGTCATCGTGTTCTGATAAATATTCATAAAGTTTCAAATGTCTAGCTAGTCGGGAAGTTAGTTAAAAATCGATTGCAAGATTTGTATTGGACAAACAAGAAAAAAAATTGTACTGGACAAACAAGAATACGAGCTAACAAAAACGTGGTAAAAAATAGGTAAGTGAATAATATGACATATTGGTGTATTTTAGATGAAACTTTTTAATTTTGTCATACATATACATACATAATTCATCATATATAAAAGGAGCATGTTCTCTCATAACCTTGACTTCGCCATACTCTATGATCCACCCAAAATGCATAGGCAGACTCCAGACATAACAATATCGTAGCCCCTTTGCGACCTATGACAACAGAGTTTGCATATTTTAGGTAGATAGTTATAATTCATACAAGTACCTATAGATTACTCAAGATTTTAGTGGGTAACCTACCAATCCTTAAAAATAATGCTAAAAAATAATTAGTAGGGAAATTATTGAATATGTTCAAGAAATCCAGTGTTTAATTTGTTAATTTAATGACAATGTATATTATTATTATACGTGATATTATAAGCTATTTTATAAATTATTAATTAATGTCTATGAAATGGCGGGAAATTATGACAAAATTATCTTCAAAATGCTGATTAGATTAAAAACGTATTCTTTTTTCGTAACTTTATTATATTATGTTCCTGTTTCCTACGTCAGAAATAAAAATTTCCTTAATTGAAATTAAATTACATTTTTGATAAAATAATTTCAAACAAAGTAGATAAATACAAAGTTGAGTCGAGTACATGACTTTTTTATATTTCGTATTTAAAAGTTTTTAATTACATTGCTAGAAGCAGTGAAGAACGGCGCACAAATGTATGAAAAAAAACATCATGTCATTGATTTAAATGAAATTGTAAAGGGACTACAAATTATTTCATGACTTATTTCATTAGGACACCAAATAAATTTCAGTCACATAATATATATTTTTTAAGTAATATATTTTCTATTGTATCATTAATTATCTGGAAAGCATAATAGCGAATATAGCGAGTAAGACATAGTAAAAATTAAAGCCATATATTCGAAGTGAAATAACTTCTCCTGTTACATAGATGAATTGATTAGATATAATATAATTTGTGAACTTCGGTGTATTTTACAAAAGAAACAGACAATTTTCATGGTTGTCATAGACTCACCAAATTGGCTAATAATTACTGTTAAATAATTGTATTCATCCACAAGGTTAAGCTTGCGTAAAGAGTTGAGAATGCAGGTTTGCTTAAACTTCGCCCCACAGATTATAGATTTGTTTCTTCATAACTTTGCACTCCCAGCTCTAGGAAGAAAATAATGTACCTAAGTAATTTAATATTTTTTTTTACATAATATATTATCGAATTTTTTTCTTATTACTACATTTATTAATACAAGTGAATATCATTTGACCTAATTTTATGCGAGGTATTTAGGCAAAGAGGCGAATCAGTGTAGTAAAAAGTGCAAAAAAGTGCAAAATTATGAAACATAAATTCAGCGCTCGAAATTGAAAACTTTACGAACCGGAGCGCTCGACAGTTTTCTGAAGAACGATACATAATCATTATATTTAGAAGACATACTTATAAAACTTTATGTGTAGGTATTTCATAAAACTAAGGGTGTTATATTTTCTATTATGGCCTATCTAGCTCAGACAGTTAAATTAATTTTTCCACGAGACGGAGCGATAATTTTCCGATTTCACGAACAGGAACGACGCTACGGTGCGCTCCGGTCTATTTCAACCCCTGAACATAATATACTATACCTAGCAATAAATTCTGGTTGAATTTTTGGTCAAGAATTATAATGAGGTGTCTAGAGTCTAGACACTAGCCAGGATTGGGGCAATTATTTATGTGTGGCCAGCGAGCTTTAATCATATTTATGAAAAAATTTTATCTTTTTCTTTATTTTAACGTCTTATTAAAAATAAAATTGGAACATGTACATGAGTAACACCGTCGAGAAGAAATCTGCAAATTTTACAAAACTCTTAATTCGGACAAATTCTAACAACTGAAAGATTCTGTTCGAAAATTGTTGATTATTTTTTGATCAACCTACATAAACAAACATTTGCAAGCAGTGTTAAGAAACTCAACTACAAAATTAACACCTGAAATTTAAAAAAAATGTTGAAGAAAACAATTTCATTCTTCTCATTAAATTGTTGGCTATTCGAGAATAATTTATATTTTTATTTTGAAATTCCGTTTTCATGATAATAATTATTAATATAAGTAATAATATGTCTAAAAATAGTGTTTTACTTGCGGCCCGCCATTCATTTTATATTCCTAATGTGGCCTTCCATCCAAAAAGTTTTCCCAGGCCTGCTCTAGATGAATCAATACCGATATCGCTGAATATTGTACGATAAAAAAAGATGTAAGTTTTTTATTTTTACATTTCATATATGCAGGTACGTACTTATGTATTATAACGAAACTTCTCATAACTGTTTACCATCACCTGCACATATAACAAAGAAAAGCCATTGTTTGCTGACGTCAACGTATATGAAAATAAAATTTTACTCTTGATATTAAATAACTAAAATAATGAAATGTGATATTTTTAGAATATTACAAATGAATGAATATTAGAATTATGTCGAGAAAATCTAAAAAAAATTAATACATTATTGTACACCCTTAACTATTTATACATTATTATATTAGTACCTATAAAATTATGAAAGCTTTTACGAGGGTTTGGTAATATTGAAAGCTGTCGATAATGAAGGAAATGAGTGCAAATTTGTTTTAAAGCCATCTCGTTGTTTGTCAGTCACACAGTGCGACGTTTGAATTAATATCGTTAAGTGCTTTGAAAACACGGATCGGGAAAGAGTAAAATATTATTGTTGGCGGTTATTTCCGAGTGGTAGTAAAATGAAAATTAAAATGCGGTTTTCCTGCCACGTGCCGCCCGTTGGAATAATATTAATCATAATAATTGAAAACATTATCTCGTGCATAGTTTAAAAAAAAATGCATGACGTTCTAGCGCTGAAATTTTAAATGAACCATTTCGAATGTGTTGAATTACGAAGAAAATAACAAGTACATACTTATAAATGACGCAGAACGATTTGTTATTATGTACTAAATAATTACAAGATAAAAAGAACTTTTTATATATAACGTTTTTAAATTTTCTGTTGAATTATTATGCTCAATATGCTCAAACTTGTACTTGATATGAAGTAAATAAAAAACAATCAAACAAACAAACAAATATAGAATACTGAAATGTCATTTTGACATTTCATTTTGATTTTTGATCATAGTAACGGACATAATAATATATTAATAATTTTGTTGCTAGGACCATTCCCTTAGCAACCAATAATGGTCTTTTACTTTTTACGGATTTTTCTGAAATAACTTTCTATACAAAACAATTATGCTTAAAGATGGCTAAAAGTATTAAAAGAATGCATTGGTATCGTGTTCTGATATATTCTAAAAGTTTCAAATGTCTAGCTAGTCGAAAAGTTAGTTAAAATTCGATTGCAAGATTTGTACTGGACAAACAAGAATACGAGCTAATAAAATCGTTGTAATAACAAGTGCATACTAATAAATGACCCGATTTGTTATTATGTACTAAATAATAAATACTCTTGTAAGAAAATTAGTTTCATTTGTTTGGAATGTTTTAAAATTTAAATTTGTTATGCTTTCTATCTCCTCTAGGTCAGATACGTTGCATTCGAATTGAATCGAACACTTCCTTACATAATATTATTAAGTTAAACTGATACGTCATGACATTTTGTGATGAGTTTTAATCTGTATTCCATTTCTTCATGCGATCTTATAATACAGCGGCTCAAAATATTGTCCTTAAATAGTATCATTATGCAGCGTTTTACATAGAAATAATAACTGCTTATAGACTGCGTGGCTTGAGCGTCGGTCTATAGTGTCGAGGGTCCTACTTTTGAATCCTGGGTCCCTGGATCCCTTGTCTGCTTCCTTATCCACTCATTCCTCTTTTTGTCCTTTCGCGTTATGCCCAGCATGCACCTCTCCATACCACATACAAAACATAGCAAGCCATAATAATATTGTATTATTGGGTAGTAAGAATTTTATTCGGCTTACACCCAAAACCTAAGATTAAAGAAAACGTTTTTATATAGATATGGACACTTCTAGTCTAGACGTATGAAGTAATGTTTAATTTAGCAAATTGAGCTTCACTATTATTGTAATCATACGGAATCTAGATTCGGTATAGATAGATAAAAAGAATTATGAGTCATATACATTTTTAAATTTTTGGAAAAATCTATGTTTTCTAAATTAAAAATAAAATATATTGAAACTGTAAATTATTCAGAAATCTTTTTGACACTTTAGAATGATAATAATTAGTATACTGAATTTTAATGATAAAGATAAACATCATGTACCTACATGAATAATCACGAACATCGTAAATGAAAGTGTGAATCTTTCGATATGTTTAATGCCCAGTGGTGGGTTATATTGTTATATATATAACGCAAATGACGCAATAAATTCGTCCTTCGATTTAAAAGGTGGCCTCTAACATATAATAAATTATTAATGTATACCAAAACCTATATTTTTTTTTATTTAATACCCGCGAAGCACGAGCATTTACGAGCGTTTATACAAGGTGGATCGGATCTGGACCCCCCCCTCCCCAGGAACGGGGAAAATACTAATTATTTAGGTGAATGGAATTTTACTTATTTTTTTTCCGTCAAGACCTCATGACTGAGTCCGTGATCCGGATAATTTCCGGGTTGGTCCCGACTCCTCTCGGCATTCTACCACACGCAAGGCCTATGATCCCTGGAAGACCCGTGGCACTCACGAATTGATGCCATATGAGGCATCCAATGTTTGGTTTAATATTCTGATACTGCTTGTCTAAAAGGAAAAAACAGTGCGGACGACACAAACGGACACTAGAGATCCTAATAAGTATGACCGTTAGGCCATGCGCATTCGATAACCATTTGTGGATGCGACGTCTCGCAGTAACTCTTAGGTGAGTACACTTAGTTATAATTATCTGCAGGTCAGGTGTTTGTCGCTAGATCTAAAGTGCAGAATGTCTGGGTATAGGAATTGTACCAAAATAGGTGTGTGTTCAGCAATTAAAGCGACGAGAATCTTTAAGCATAAGGCGGGTTAAATGTGAAAGACAGTGATAGATGTGTTATATATTAATATAATACATATAGTTACCTACAGTATACTATAGTAACACGTAGCAATTTTTTCTATCATATTATTCAGTATAACTAAAATATTTCAGAAAATACATTATGTTCAGTTTAGTATAGATATTATTATTTTTGCATAGAAAATATGTTTTTCATATTTCTCCGAAGTGTGGGGCGAGCTTCGATATTATTGAGACTATACCTAAATAAGATTTCATATAAATAAAAAGGATTTCAAGTTATACACATTTATATTTAAAAAAAGCGATGTTTTTTAAAATAAATATTAAAAAATATTAAAAACATGAATAAGTCAAAAATCTCTTACACAAAACATGGAAAACTTAATAAACTAAATTCTAATAATAAATATGACCATAAAATATATCTAATAATGAGATGGGGTCCTTTGACAAATTCACATTTTATATTTTTTTTTTACAATTGTATGTTTATCTTAGACTTGAAATTAAAAATATTTTTCTTTTCAATGTTTTCAGATACTTATTCATTAATTAATATAGTTTGAATTGTAAATAATCAAAACAATGTCTTAAATTGCAAGCTTCGTATTTTTCCGCTAGGTGCCTCTGGTAGGTAAAGGTGTCGCCTTAAGGCTATACCTCAGTTGAGGCATGGTCTAAAAAGATTATGGTTAGGCGATGCGCGGATTGTGCAAATGACGCGTGCCGAACGAAATATAATTTGTCATATAAATCCAATGTGCGTCCATTTAATGTTCTGTTTATTGTTCGGTTAGTAACAATAATAATATATTCATTGACATGTTTTCTTTTTCAATTAAATGGGTAACGTTTTTTAGTCATCTTTACATGATTTAAGAATTAATACCCCCGTCGCCATCACGAAACAAATTGACGTGTTCACAGCTCGACGTTCGCTCTCCGATTGCCAGCGAGTTCAAAATATCGTCGCACCTATAGTTGAAAATTATTTGCCGTTTCACTGAAGTACCGTCTTAAGAAATTTTTCTAAAAGTTGCATGCATCGTAAATGTAAAGAAAAACTAGTAATAATAATTATTATTATTGAGTTCATTTTGGTTTATAGTTATTGCTTATTTTTTTAGTTTTGTAGGTAGGTACTCGTACCATTGTTAAATTTTTTTTTTGCTAATTTGTGTCATTGTTCTTATATATTTAAGATAACCTAAAAATGAATGTTCGATTTAATTTTATGTAACGACTTGAAACGTTGAAATGCAGTGCAGTTTCTTTTCTAGAAAAATCGTATAAACGTTGTGCCAACATGCCGTTTGCACGTGCGATTTTGATAGATGCTGATTTTTCACATGGCCTGTTGAAATTTAATCAAACGATCAAACAAAATTGATTTCAATTCAAATTTTAGAGTATAGAATTTTCTGTCTTTAGTGAGTGCATTTATTTTCATTGGAGCCTTCCTCGTGCCTAAGGATTGCAATACCGAATGAATATAATATCAATACCGGTATTTCGGTATTTCTTATTGAATACCGGTATCAATACCGGTATTTGTCAAAACGTATTAAGTATAGAAAAAAGTACCGATCAATAAATATAACTATTAAAATCTATTTAAAATACTATTTTATAGCAACTTAAAGTACCTACCCACATTTATTATGTTGATCTTTTTTGTTGAGATCATAATATTTTAGATCTGCTAATTTTTACAAATACGATATTATATAAGTCCGGGTACAGAAGAATCTGTGAAATTCAACGTTTGTTTGATGTAGTATCAATGTTGGATGAATAGCCTGCTATGGAATAATTTGATATATTTGCCACGATAGTTTTCTTTTTCGAAATATTTTAATTCATCGCAACAATTTTAGAAGTATACATTAAGTTGAGGGATTTTGTTTTAATATTATTTAACTTTTGTCGGTTTCAGTCAATATATTTGCGTTTTTGCAGCATAAAACGTATACACTAAATTTAATATAGATACAATACAGTAGTATACAGTATGGTTTCTTAATACCGAAAATACCGGTATTTTGGTATCGATAAATGATTGAATACCGGTTTTGAAATACCGGTATTGCAATCCCTACTCGTGCCGTTATGAATCTATTCCGACACCATTTGAATACTAACTAGATATTGACAATATATATATATATAACGCTTCCCCGAGGTGCATCATCTATCTTTGATTACAATGAAATAATTTAGCGGCATTACAATGCAGTAAGACTTACTTACTAAGACACTCAGTGTTAGTCATCTACTTATACTTTGTTTACTTTTAATATAAATTCTATTGCATTCTTGTTTGATCTGCTTATAAATTTCTCCACCTCGATCACGTCACTTATTTACATAGTTCCCTTAACACTTATGTCAAATCAATTACTAAGGTTAAATAATGAACATACATAATTAGAAAACAGCTCATATACGTCATACAAAAAAAATCTTTTTTAGAAACCGATCGCACTTGAACCTGTAACCGCTGGATTCACACCAATGTGCTTTTCCAACTACGGAGATTCTACTTAACTACGACAATTTTAACTAGTAGTTCTTGCAAGTAGTGGGTATATACATGAGATATGTCTTATTTGTTGAATAAAAACAATAGTTTATTAATATTAAATAAAATAATGTAACAAAATAAATATATTCTTATTTACAATAAATAATATCACTTCAAAATCACTCAACCTACCTGATTTTCATCGTATTAAATGTTTGGCATGAATAAGCAACAATTATTATTCTTATTTTACATCATCGTACTCATCATTAACCTAGGACGATTAAATGCTTTTAGTGACTTGGTTTTAGGATGGCTTTGTAGTTGTTGCATGTCCTTTCTATTTTAATTTGTGATACTCTTTCGAGTCGGCAAAGTTTTATGTAATGAATCTCTAAGTATCATAATAAGTTGAGCAATTTACGCGATTGGCCGGTCGACTCAAAATCAAAACAACCTTGGCAAGTATTTGTATGTTTTCTCATTTTTTTACATTTGCCACAGTCTCAATGGTTTAATGTTTAATTGATACCGTGCTCGGATGTCAACTTAAAGTTAGTCGTTCTAGACCGACCGTGCGCTGTTTTTTCGATTTCATTTTTTATTTTTATTTTATAAATTATTGAAAACAGAATATTTTAGTATTTTTTAGGCAGAGAGACTATGGAATACAAGAGTGATGCAGCATGCTTAAAATTTAACAACATTTAGTTAATTGTATCTAAAAGAAAGAAGCTTTTTTTTAGTTTTTATCCTTAGTTATATTTTAATTTCCTGAATAAAAACTGCGCGCGAAAGGAAGAAGAGGTTAAGTCAAAAATCGTTATTTTTCAGGACAGCCAAAAGAAGATTGAATTTTAGATCATTTTGTAAGGGAACTCCAATATTTCTGTATAAAATTTAATATTTCAGAGGCGTTGATTCGATTCATCATTTGTCTCATTTTTTTATACTGTATTATGGCTCATTTGGTATATTTAACCAATTTTTTGGCTTTTAAGTCTCATAACACTCTTATTTCACTCACAATTTAAAACTTATAAAGTTCTTTTGGATTTCCGAGAATAATATGTTTAAATACGTAAATGTCACTAGGGAACGTGATGATTCTAATACTATATTTTTATAAAGAAGAATTACCCTGCTATCCATACTTTCATATAAACTCTCCCTTGGCTTGAATTCAAGTAGCGAATCACTGTGGATCAAAAGCTTTAGTCCCATTGTCTTTTATGACAATCTAATTCCTAGAAATTTTAACTTAGCTCCAAGTTCTGTGAAGCTATTTTATGAATAAGGAAGGCACTTACATTTATCAAGCTTTTGAAATTTACTCGGAAAAGCTCTCGCCCTTTGTGAGTGCCGCGGCGTTGTCAATGTGCAAAGACGATTCCAGGACCGAAATAGAAAAGGGGCATTGTTTGGGGGTCTGCACTGTGTATTTATAGCCGGGCTGCAGTGGGCGGCCACGTGAGATTCCGCCTCCGGTCTTCCCTCTCTCGCCCGCGACTCACTACGTGGGCGAAACGGTGCCGCCCTCCTTTTCATTCACCACGGCTAAACCAGATTCCACACTGCAGTAGAGAAAATTTCAACATTTTATTAATCAAAAATAATGAAATTAACCAAGTAACGTTTTGTTGTTTTCGCGTTACACAAATATCTACAAATTTCCGTTGTATAATACAATGTTTATATTTTTAAACGATTAATACATAAGAATATTTTTGAAGTTATACTTTTTTGGGGCGTTTGGTAGTTTGAAGTTAGCTGCGAATCAGTCAGCTGTATACAAACGCAAGTTTGATATAGACCTACAAACTTATCTGTAGAATGGTCAAAAATGGAACTACAAACTACCATAGGACGCCATTTTGAAAATTTCATTCGAATGTCAGATTTTGTCCAGTTACGAGTCTTGATTGGGTAGTTCTCGACAGTGGCTCCCCCATCCCATTCTTCAGATAATTTGTAGGTATGTAGTAGAATTGTTACGAATTTATTATTCTCAGCCATTTGCAATTCCTTACGTACTCTCCAGCAAGAAGATTTAGGCAAAAGCTGGAAGGCGCTGTTGTCGACTAAATGGGAGGAGCTTGTTAGTTCACATTTTTAACACGTAGCCAAGAAGATGTTGTTCGAGTATAAACAAACGATTAAACGTCAGAGGGACAGTTGTTAGTAATAAAAGTTAAAGTGTATAGAAATAAACCAAAGCCGCTTGATAAGCGGGCTTTTTTCTTGAGTGTGTAATTTAACAAGATAATTAAGAGCTAGTCGAATAATCTAGGTTATCACAAGTTTTGTTACGCCAAAGAAGTATAACTTCTAACGCGCGTACATAAGTACACGCACTGATTTTTTTATCATTCTCCATCATTGATTTGCTAATGAATATACTGCTATGTAAAAATAAAAAGAAGTAAACGACCCAGCCCATAAACATTTGTGTCAGCCTTCAAGGTCCGCTCATATAAATTTAATGCTTTCGTAAACAGTTAAATACAGATGAATGTGGTTGAAAAACTATCTTCAATCTACTCTCTACATTGTAATAAGGATGATCATTGTTCATTTTCCTGAGATGGGTTTGACATTTTCAAAACTTGTTCAATTTACTGTTGAAACTTTGTATATCAATGACCACAGATCCAATAACACTGATCTGTTACTGACGATTATTGTAGTTTAGAATGAACATTGCAATCAAGATGATAATTGCTGATCTTTTTATTATATATAAAATACTATTATCTCACCAACAGTCTCTTCAAAAATCAACAGAGAAGGATATGGTCCGGTGTCACCATGAATCTGATAATGATGGCTTGTGATGATATATATAATTGGCGGTATAATATAATTGAAACGAGATTATAAAAAATAACCTCGCGGGGGAGGGGGGCTCCGCCACCTCTAACCCCTGAGATAATGGTTACTTAAACCCTGACGGAAAAAAATTATTAAACATGGATACATGCTTTGCCTACTGATTCTCTTAATGCTGGAGTCTCTAGCGGCCGCGCTACTTTTGTGACATTATTTTTTGTTACGCCTGTGCGATGTTTCGTAACTAATCCACCTGGGAGGTCAAGGCAAAAGCATGTATCCATGCTAACATTCCGACTGGTTGAAAACCGAAATTGTTATATTGGAGGTTGTAAGAGCTCAACGGTGATATATTAATTTTACATTTCATATCGTTTGCTTGATAATTATTGTGTGTCTATTAATTCTTTATTCTATTATGAATCATTTTAAATGTAATTAAGATAGATAAGCTATTTTTATATTTATTCAATTTGTGTCAAACGCTGTCCATTGACGAAGCGGCAGTGTGTCTGCTTCCGCTTCCACGGTAGGTAATTCACGAGCGAGTACTCCGCGACACCCACGCGCGAATTCGCCGGCTGCTCCCCGCCACAAGTCCCGAAACACCGTCAGATCCTCCGATCCTCCGATCCTCGCCATTCAGTTAGCCTCCGTTGTAGTTTAGTATTAGTAGTGCTCCCGACCCAGCTTTTCCCGCGCTTTTCGCTGTCACTCTCTTTGTGTGCCGACCGCGAAAAGAATATCGTTCGAAAGTTTGAATATTGTCGCTAGTTCCGAAAGCGGCCACCGTGTGATTTGTGCGTCGTCGATCTTGTTTCGAAGATCGGACATAGAGGTGATCCATAATTGGTTTTTTTTGAAAAAAAATACACTTAATACTTAATACAATTTAAAATTACTAGGTACACGGATTAACAAAACCGTACAATAGGTAGATACAATAAACACTATCCATAATTTTTCGACATAATTATAAAATAAAATACACAACGTTGCATTTTATAATTAATATTTTTGAAAAGCTATTTGTTTAAATTTAAAAATAATCCACAATAAACCACTTTTAAACATCGCAGAAAGTTGTAAAATCTACTTATTTCCATTGATTTTTCTGCGCATGTCCTTTGTGATGAATGTGAAACGTATTTTTTATCAATGAATTATTTTACTACGCTGTTCTTTGAAAATATTTAACGCCAAATTCCACAACATTTTTAATACGGACATTTACTAAAAGAATTCCTATTATTTTAAAATTACTTTATGTACGCTAAATAATGCTAAATAAACGGACAATTTCGTATTTCATAAAAATGTTTAGAATTT
This sequence comes from Rhyacophila brunnea, assembly GCF_057557595.1. Taxonomy (NCBI): domain Eukaryota; kingdom Metazoa; phylum Arthropoda; class Insecta; order Trichoptera; family Rhyacophilidae; genus Rhyacophila; species Rhyacophila brunnea. Next base: position 45,811,957 of record NW_028232859.1, read on the forward strand.
TTCTCTATTTTCGAACGCATGCGTAAAAATCTGTATTGAAGTTGTTCCAAGAAATTTATTATATAATATAGTAAAGTATTTTTTTGTTAGATGCCCGAGAAAACCCTTCCATTCGAATGATTTTTGTAATGGAGTTTTTCGTCAGAATCCCAGAAAAATTGCAATAAAGTTTCAACAGGCCGCATAATAAGTATATTTATTTTTGGAGAATTTTCGTAAATAAAAACGGTTATATTTCTTAGCAAAACTGACCAAAGTTAACTAGAAAAAATATTTAAATATTATAAATATCACATTTTTAACTAAAACATTTTTTTTTTTTTAAATTTTTTCAATCTTATTCGAATGTCAACCACCTTCTGGTGAGGATTATCAACAGATTTTTATTTCATGAGAAATGGATGTCAGCCATTTGCCTAACCTATTAAGGCTACATATTATATACGCAGATACACATTGAATGTCTGTGAATTTCTCAAACGCAGGAAATAAAGCCGTGTCCCACCATTTTATAATATAATATTATTTATTATGGGCGAAAGTAATGTAAAGTACTATTTCAATTCATTATTATAAAGGTTTAGTAAAATGAATATAAAATGAAAATTGACATCGTTAGCAATAAAGTCGATAAACATAATAGAGGTTAATAGTACTTATTTGTATTTTATTATCAATAAAAAAACTTTTTTATGTAAAGATATTATTACTGAGTACTTCGATAATTTGAAAAGAAGTATGTATACTATTTTCATTTCAATTGGTTTATCTATCTGTCTGTAACACACGAGAGAAAAGATTATGTAAATATAGGGAATGAGACCACTGGGCGGCGCACTGTCGAATGAAATAAATATACGTTCGTTACGATTTTATACAGAGGAATTTTAATTAGTTTCTATCTACTACTTAGTAGTTTTAATTCATTTTGCTGTTAACATAATATTTTTTATTGTGGATTGAGAATTATCATGCCTGAGGCTTTATATAAAAAAATAAAAGAACTTTCTTCTCGTTGAAACAAAAGATAATATGCCCAATTAAATTTAAAAGTTACCTATAATTAACGAACGTCTATCTATTTTAGAATTTCATTCGATTGCGTGACACCCAGTTGTTCCGGCGCCGAGTCGTCCTAGACCCTAAATATGCGTGTTAGAGCGAAACAGGGAGAATATTACAAAGGGTAATGTGAAAGAAAACTTAAACATAAACACAACTTATAAAATTAAAAACATGAACTGACACGAAAATGAAAATGCTCTCATAATAGTTTGACAGATACTTACAGTGCAGTACCAGTATTATTATATAGCAGAAACTCTTCTCAATATTAAATTAAATATTTTTTATACCTTAAGCAACATAATGTCGATTGCGAGACGTTTTGCCGAGATGGAGTGCGGGGCTTGAACCAGCCTCTAACATTTTTGAAGCAGCACATGTTCTTCCAAAGTATCGTTTACTGGAAATTTTCTTTGATTATTGATAGGATAATGATTAGGATCGTTAGTGTCCGTTTTTGTCGTCCTCGATCTTTGGTCTTTTAAATATGCCATAAGTATGTACTGTACGTACGTATATTATAACGTGAATCGATTTGAAACTGGCATTGTGGGGGAGGGGCAATGGAATTGGCCAGAATGTCAGAGGCGTGCAGTGATATTTTCTTGGAAGGATGGAAAATACAGATATAACGATCACACATAAAAATCGCCCCACCAAACTACACCGCTCCGAACCACATCCAGGCTTAATCATTTATATCACGGGACGTATGGAGGTGAAGCATCAGTATTTATTATGACTGGGAATGTTTCAGTAGCTGTTAACCTAGTACTGAGGTCGCCATTCAATTGACTGAATTTACATGACGATTGCACATTAAGCATCTACTACTGCAACATAGTATTATATCGATTATTTCTTGGCATGCAGACCATCTACTGCATATAGGTACCAGTAGCGAATGGTGGAGTTAGGCTGTTAAGATCCACTATAAATAGTGCATATTAAACTTTGTTGGTTATGCGTATTTGATTTTATTGAACTAAGGCTTGAATTTACACTGATGGTGTTGGTTAGTTGTTAAAAATCAATTAATCCCTGCCTAAGTCAAGCCAAAATAGTTTTGGTATAGATACTTTGGACGATACGACAAAATTTTGCACACTTTTTCATGTATACATATTTATTTTCGTTCGATTAAGAAAACAAATTACACATATTGTTGGTTCATTTTTTTTTAAATTCATTACGCTCTGCCTAATTCAAACTATAATAAATAAAAAATATTATTCAATACTTATATAAAATATCCAAAGTTATTTATGATTTGATTGCATAATTTTAGATATTTTATAGATAAACGAGTATTTTTTGACTAATCATATATTTTAAATTATCTATTAATCTATAAATTGTAGTCTTATTTCAATGAAAACAAATTAATACGTATGACTGACAAAGGTTAGTGTGCACCGTTTATGGCGGGTCTTAACAGCCTACCCCCACCTTTCGCCACTGACATATACGGACCATGCGCCACTGCAGGATGTATGATTTTTAAATTTTACGCATCCCAATACCCTCCCTTTGCTTGGCACTGATTAAATGGTACCTACACAATATAATATTATATATATCTGCTTGCTATCTGTGGTATAAAGTGATCAATGGGCAGCAAATTACAATGCTTTAATATGATTATGTTATATTCAAATAAGATAGGTAATTTACTTAAGTTTCCCGGTATTCAGATAATGAATTAATCGCGCTTAAATGTCAATAATGTTAATCAATGGGTTCAAATTAAAGCGTTTAATTAGTAAAGAGCAGTTGGTAGGGTCAATTAAATTCAATGATAAGGATATCTCTATCCTACATTAAAAGAGCAGAGAAGTAACACTTATTAATCTCTGAGTCACAGTATCATCATGACACGAGTCGGACTATATTATAATTACAATCTGAGTTCATATCCGGTAACATTTTTAACAGATACATTAAAATGTTTATTTATAATTAAACTGTTCGTGGAACATACTATGGAGTAGTTTAGTATACACATAATATAACATGTTTGAATTACAATCCTTGGCGGGTCTTGGCCTCTTCGTACAACTTTCTTAATCCCAGACAATATAGTGCCGCCAATTTCCAATCGTTTTGGATGAGCGTCCGTAAATTCCTTGTATAACCAGTGCAGATGGGGTATTCTCACCATGGCCCTCACATCTTGAAACAGACCCCAAGGCTAAGAATTTTACCTATCGTCAAGGGTAAAGATAGCGTTTTTCAAATGATATTCCGCGGAGCCTCAAAGTTTTGCGAGGTAAAATTATTAAGGATGTTCTGTGCATAATATCTTTTTTTTGTATCAATAAATAAATCCACTTAAATTTTATTATTGATGAGTCGTTACCTACTCGGTATCAGTGGCGAAGACTCCATACTAGGCGATTGTTTGAAGCCTACATTCTTAAGAAAAATAGTTTTTAATTGATTTATTTATAATATAATCACTTGATTATATTATATTCTATAAAATAATTTATTTTGCCAACGAGAGATGCCGTATGTGTAGGAATGTTTTACACAGATAATAACAAAACAATCTGAAAAGGTTTTTAAAAATATACCACAGCGCGCCATCTGTCTTGACGTAAATAAAGGTCGGGTTATGTTTCAAATAATTCTCGTTTTTTTTCATATGGACTTTACGTCACGTAGCCCCGCCCAGTCTATTGAATTGTATGAACTGAGGTAAGCTCCGATTTCAGAGCCTAAAACTAAATAATTAATAATTAGATAATTAAAAAAAAAAAATTATATTGTGTTTAATCGAATATTAATAAATATAGACTGTTTTTAAAAATAAAAAGAACTTTTATCTAATGATTTTTGATGTGTACCTATAAATGTTTTGAAAAATACGTAATTTAAACTGATCGCTTAATTTTATGTTCTCAGTGAGTTTTTGAAGTTTCATTAAATTAGTGTCGTTATCATTTTCTTTTCTTCTTTTCTTTCGACCATGTCCGATCCTAATAAGATCATATAGGCCTCCACAGAGTGGAGGTTTATATTAACAGATTGTTGTTTTTACGAGAAATGGATGTCAGCGACTTGCTCAACCTATTAGGTCCATACGACTCATACATAAATTGAAAAACAATATGTGTACTTGCCAGACCCAGGATTCGAACCTAGGATCCACGACGCTATAGGCCGACGCTTAATCCGCGCGGCCATCGTGGGAGTAAAGTCGTTGTCATTAGTGCGTACCTATTCATTAGTAGTATTATCCTATTATTTCTCGTAAGTATACCTGACGAGTGTGCTCTTTTTATCAGATGTCCACAGCCTACCTCTTTCCAAAAGTCACCCTTCGCCACTGCTCGGCATTATATGAAGAATTGATCGTAAAACCCTTTTGTGGTAGCCAAGTAACATATGACCCCTCGCGATATTGGATAAATAGCTATTTGTATTAATCAGGAAACACATAAAAATAATTATAATATTCTACACGTAAAGTATCATTTAATTACATCAAACATCACATCAATCATATATTTTAAAATCTCACACCTAAAGTGTAATAGCGCCACAGGCGACTTTTTTTCTATCGGGAAAAAATCACGGTGTGTGTTTATCTCACTTAGCTCGCCGACCTGCGAGCCCGGAACCCCAGGCTAGAGCCCTGTCAGCCCCCCTTGTAACACCAAAATCAATAAAAAAGAAGTGATACATATTCAGTATTCAGACAGTCAAGTTATTGTTCATTTTAGCGTGTTAACTGTTTCAGCTCGAGATAGAGTACGATAGTTACATAATATTGAGATGCAGCGATTTTGAAAATTTACTGCTAGCTTTCAAATGTCTTTATTATTTATTTACAAACGGTGCATAAATAAAATACATCTACTAACTCTGAATAATAAATCAAGAAAAATCTCTATCAAACCATCTTTAAAGCTCATTTACAGCTAATATTGACATTGTTCTAGCTCAGTGGTTCTTGACCGGTGCACCGCTAGCTTGTTGCAAAATGCAGCACGAAAAAATGATACTAGCAGCAAATTCCGTGAAACAGTGAAAACCAAAAAGACCTTCGTAAAATCAAGAAAGCCGACGAAAGACCTAATGTGATTGTGAAATTTCGTAACAAGAATAAGAACAATTGGTCACCTTGTCAACGGGTCGTACTAAAAATTAAATTGTTTGAAATAACTATGGAGAAATTTTGGATTTCTGTCCAAGACGAATATTCAGCTCTGTACATGAGGGAACTAAAAGTCTTGTAACAGTTTTCAACATCATATTTGTGTGAGCATGGTTTCTCAACAGTAACTAATAATAATAAAAACTAAAAACCGAGAAAAACTTACGAATTTAGACGAAGAATTGAGGGTAGCAACATCAAATATTTGACTTTGTTAAGGATACTGAATTTTAGTTACAGTTTTTCCATATATGTATATATCTTTTCTTCGATATTTTTTTCTTTGACTGTTATATTGTAATCTGTCTAATTTGTAATAAAGGTTATTGCGTATATTTTTCTTTGTTTTTTGACCATTTGATTTTTGTGCACCGAATTTTTTTCTTATTATCAAAAGTGCACCGTGACTTCGAAAAGGTTAAGAACCACTGTTCTAGCTAAACATAACGGATTGTGAAACAAAAAACAAAATACCTTCTTCATATTTCGACTCCTTATAAATTTTCTAGCTCGAAAGCTTTCAGCATCAAATTTAACTCGTTGAATGCAAATAAATCAGATTGTGTTTACTCTCCGAATGAAATAAATATATTATCAGAGTTCGCTTTGGTTAAAATCAAACTGTTGTCAATCACGTGTAATCGGACCATTCGAATGGCTCCAATAATTATTTTATGCCATCTAATCCTGACCAACTGACCGATACTTAAAATAAAACATACATGAGAGGTAAAGAAGCTAAAAAATCTGCTTACATGGAAATTTAATAAAAGAAAAAGTATTTTTCTGACCGAAGCGATTTCCGTGTTTCGTAAATTCATCATCGAAATTTGACATTTCATCATTATAAGATGTCAACAACCATTGCCTACTGAAGAGGAAAGCCGATACATTTCACGACTGGTCCTACCTTTCCGCCCCTCCCGTTCTCTATGGATGACCTGTCATTGTCTATAGAGTGCTCAAACTGACGCGTCTGTCGTGTTCACTTGTCGGAGTATTCTTATTTTCAGATTATTGTAACGTATCTTGGAGACCTTGGAGTTCATCTGATTTAGTGGTCCTAAGACCACTACACTATAATTATACACTAGGATGTTTGTCAATGCGACGGTCGATTCTAAACGACAATAACTAATAACTTATTTATACTCTTCAGTCATTATAAAATACCAAGAAGAATTGTTTGCAAGTTTTTTATCAATAAATAGTATGTCAGTGGACCACTCGTTGCTTGTGCAAAAAGTTATGCTCAGGCTTTATTAATCGTAAGATGGCGGTGCAACAACTCATATTTTAAATACGTCATACTTGATTCCAACTGCATCCGATTAGAACATAATAAATTTGTCCTCAAGAGATTCTTACATAAATTCTGCTGGCTTTCTGTGAACGTGACCGATCCATCATCGATCATTCATGTAAAAAAGTAAAAAATTATCTGGTTCGGTCTAATGCGAAGTATATGGGCCTCCACCGGTGGAGATTGTATTAATAGATTTTTTTGGTTTTTCACAAAAAAATGATGCTCTAGGTCCAAATACAAGTGAATTGGCCAGATCTGTAACTCGACTCCGAGGTCCACGACTTTATAATTCGACGCGTTACTACGTATGCACCGTGGGCGTAATCGTTCTTGTACGTATTATAAATTGTCACTGAATTCCACGCGGAATTATTGATAGTGTCATAATTAAAATACTTACGATTTATAATGGAAATATTATGTAAATTAATATTTTAATGGAAATAACATTGTATAGTGGGGAGCGATTCACATTATAATATTAATAAGTAATGGTCATTAAATTGTATGTACCTACCATCAAATAAAGGCCAAATCCATTGATATTTTACTATATTTTATTTTTGTTGTATTTTTTTAGATTACGTCGATTTTACTATGCTATTTGTCTGTATAATTCAGTAGCTCTTAACATATGAGTCGCAACTGGTCGCAACCCAATATTGGCCATGTTGAAATTTTCAACAATATAAAAAATTTTAAGATAATAAATAGCATTACAGCAACAGAACAGATTAATAAGATATGAATGTAAAAGCCATCGTTACGGATCAAGTTTTTGAAGCAAGTTACTTTATGGCAGTCAGATCATAAAACCCAAGTAAAATAAAGCGTGCTGATATTGAATTCGAGTTACATTTACCTGACGAACTTTAATGCATATTATTATGATACATAGAGTACATGTTTTATAACTTTGCACTTTTTTGCACCCTTTACTATACTGATACGCCTCTTTGCCTGATTACCTCCCATAAAATTAGATAAAATGATATTTACTTGTATTAATGAATAATTAGACAGATAATATATAATATATTACATCATTTTCATCCTAGAGCCGGAGTGCAAAGTTAGCAAGCATATACTCTACCTACATAACTATAACAGGGTAAGCCTTCTTCTTTTTATTGTGCCATCCCCTAGTCGGCCACCATCAAGGCGATCTTATCTTTGTCGTCTGCTACCCGGAACAGTTCGGTGGAGCTGCACTCGTACCAATCACGGAGATTCTTAAGCCACGAAATGCGGCGCCGTCCTCTGCTACGCTTCCCATTGATCTTTCCTTGAATGACAAGTTGGGGAATGCTGTATTTTTGTCCTCTCATAATGTGGCCGAGGTATTGTAGTTTCCTGGTTTTGATACTACGTAGAACTTCTCGGTCCTTCCCCATTTGATTGAGAACTTTTCATTTGTCACCCGGTTAGTCCAAGGAATTTTGAGGATGCGTCTATTCAGCCACATCTCGAAAGCTTCAAGTCTCCGTGACATCTCTTGGTTTAGCGTCCATACTTCCATACCATAGAAAAGAATTGAGAGCACATAAAAACGTACCATACGCAGTCTCAGATCTAGGTTAAGATCTCGATTGCTAAGGACGCGTCTCATTTTGAGAAAGGCGCTCCTTGCGATCTCAATTCTAGTTTTTATTTCCTGAGACTGGTCCCATTTCTCATTGACCCATGTACCTAAATATTTGTAATGGGTCACACGTTCGATTGGTTCGCTGTTAATGACAAAATTTGTGTTGGTGTCTGGTGTCGCTGTTTTTGATACTAGTAATAGTTTTGTTTTCTTGAGGTTCATTTTTAAACCATAGGAATTACTGACCCCATTAACCTTTTCTACCAGTTGATGTAAACTCTTTAAACTATCAGCAATCAGCACAGTATCATCGGCATATCGTATATTGTTAATATGTTTGCCATTAACCATAATACCCACCGATTCACCTTGTAAGGCTTCCTTGAAAATAGCTTCCGAGTACATGTTAAATAGCAAAGGTGACAATATACACCCCTGTCTTACACCGCGATGAATTTTTACCTCTCCACTGATTTCGTTTTCTGTTTGATTCCAATATAAGTTAGCTATCAGTTGAATGTCTCTTGCATCGATGCTTTTCTCCTGTAAGAGTTCGAGAAGTTTAGGATGCCTAACAGTATCGAATGCTAAGCCAGTTCTCATTAATTTTGTTTTCCCTGATTACAGCATATATTTTTTTAAAGGAAAAGCTGACGAAAGCTCTTAACTCACATTCTACACGAGATTTTAAATTTAGGCGGAAAACTTGAGATCGTATTCAGACCAAAAAAATGGAGGAAAAGCTAAAAAAGGTCACGATTTGACCATTTTTTTTGTAGTTTGCATTATCCTAATCATTAAAATGGTTAAGAAACCCTGGTGCAATGCTGACCTTTATGGGAAAACAACTACGCCTAAAAGAACACGTGACATAATACTAATTATTAGGCACAAAGTTGAGGTCATTTTGATAATGGTGCTAATTAAAACTTCCTCTCGGCATCCGGTCATCTGGATTCTGGTCAACAACAAAGTGATAAAAGTTATTCTGTTTTGACGCCTCAATCGCTGTGTAAACTTGTCAGCGGACATTTTGAAAATGAACCCAAATTTGACAAGACGCCGTGACTAGACGAAGACAAAGACATTTAGCCGGGTGCACGGTAGCAATTTTATTTAGAGATTTATAAACCCTTGACGAGACCGAATTTGCATAAACTTAGTATCCGCACAACCCTTCGAGACGGCCTTCTGCTGAACTAAAGACGTAGAACTTTGAAAGTAATCATTTTGTAATACAGGACTCTAAAACCCACGCAGTTTTGGTAATATAATACATACTATAGGTCACCGTTAACACATTTTTAATTTGAGTATTCCAACATATTTCCCATTTTATTTAAAAACAATATATATGCTAAACACTAGTCGAAAAAATTACAAACTGTGTCTAATCCACCGACGCCCCAAAAGGACTATCGGATATTATAATAAATAGTTTTTTTTTTTTTTTTAATTATTTTCATGGTGGAACAAATATTCACTTGAATGCTTGTTTTTTTGGGTGCAATCATAAAGTTTTAAAGTAGTGTATTTAAAAAAAAATACAATAATTATTACAATCAAATGCGTAATAACTTTGATGCGGATTGACGTCTATCGTCTGTTCTACACCAGCTGTCACTGACGAAAATGGAAAGTAGCCTTGAAACCAGGGCTCAAAATAGAACGGAACGCACCGGAGCGCCATTCCTGTTCGTAAAATTCTAAAAGATACCGTTCCGGCTCGTGGCTTCTTTGAAAATTGCGTTCCGTTTCATGTTATTGAGATAATATTGCATGTAGTTATGTAGTTTTTAAAGTTATAAGAACTGATTCGAGGGAAAAAAAATTCGCTTGCGGCGCTGACAAAATGTGTATATTATTTATTAATGATTACTCCTACAAGGTCTATAATATAATATAGACTGTTCGGACTTCAGATGTGTTTACAAAAAGGGCTAAAGGGGCTACAGGTCCAGGTCCTTAAATTAGTAGGTCTCCGGAACCTGAAAAATAATTTGAAATCACAAAAGAACCTTGCAGCGAAGGAATTCACAAATGTACGAGCTTCTAGAATTTTGAAGATAAGAGCCCAATTATAAGAAAATTGACGAAAAATAAGTGATTCTGAAAAAATAAGTAGGTACCCATTTAAAAAAAAACTTTATTTTAATGTTGTATTGGGGGGGGGGGGGTAATTTGTATTAGCGCAGAGCCCCTTCAAGTATAAATGAAACCCTGATTATTAGGCATATCGCCCTTACGATATCCGAAAAATATTTAACATAGTTTGATATTTTTGAATAATTATTCAGCGCTCCGGTTCATAAGATTATCATTTCGAACACTACTTGAAACAGTAAATATTGCAATAATACAATTTAATTGGAAGTGAAAAAATAACAAAATATAAACAAGGGCTCTAGAAACAAAAACGGCAGTTTCCATTTTCGTTCGTTTTAAATGACGTATTATTATATCAAATCGAGCTTAAATATTGGGATAACACCTAAATAATATTTCATATAAATAAAAAGGATTTCAAGTTATACACATTTATATTTTTATAAAAATTGATGGTTTTTTAAATAAATATAAAACATATTAAAACAACGAATTAGTCAACTGCACGAGAAAAAATAGAAAACTTAATAAACTAAATTTTATTAAATGACCCTAAAATCTAATGTAATAATAACTTAATTGGGGAGATAGATATGTAACAATTTCTGATTTTTTTTTACAATAATTGTAAGTTTATCTTTGAATTAAAAAAATATATTTTTCTTTTTAATGTTTTCAGATACCTACATATTTATCAATTAATACAGTTGAAATTGTAAATTGTCAAAAAAATGTCTCAAATTGCAAACTTCGTATGTTTCCGCTAGGTGCCTCTGCTGGTATAAGGATCCCCCTTAATAGCTTGTTATTTGATTTTGCCATCGTAAAAATAAAAGTTTTTCATCATTGCTTTATATACATTCATGGAATATTTTTATTCTTTGATAGGTAGGTACTGGTTAATCGAATCAATTAACAAAATAAATACAGTTATACTAATAATGAATTTTAATTCATAATAATTATGTTTAATGTTCGCAAAAGATAATAATAATATATGAATAGTTCATATTTTTTTCATTCTATCTATAGTATAAATATTTGTTGGTGAAAACTGATCAACCAATAAAATATATTAATTGTTTATAAATTCAATGTAAATGTTTTGAATTCAATTGAAGGTCATTTTACGAGAGGTCAACCACCTTAACTGACTAAAACATTTCTCTAATCTCTCGTAAAAAAAATCGGATGTGATTCAGACACTCGTTTGCCCGAAAGAGTGAGATACTTTGAAGATTATAATATATTGGGAATTTTTTTTCATTTCTTTTCGCTTTTACAAATGATCTTAAAAGAGTTCATTCACCGTTCAATACTTATTTGTATTGCAGTTTTAATTGCTTAAAGTATAATTGTCATTGTAGTTACATACCTATGTGATTGTATTCAAGCCTTCAGGAAAAAAATAATCATTTAAATAATAGTTTAACAACACAAGAAACACTATTATATGTACCTATATAATTGAGCTCTATTGTGTCTAAATGCCGTCAACGCCAGTTCAATTGAGGAATTAAAAGATTTGAAAGAATAATCTGTCCCCACAGTAGAACACAATGACAGATTACAAGTTAGTATGAATCCTGACAGCTGAGTAGGATTTACTTCTAGTTTTTGAAATTCAGTGTAATAATTTTGCTAAGCCAATTTAGCCACGAGATACAATTAAAATGAAAAACAATACGCAGTAAATTTGTTTATATGGTACCTGTTAACATAATATCTTATTGAACTGGACAAAATATATTCCGATGACAATTAAACTATGTGGAATAAGTACAATTTTCATAAAAATCTTTCAATTGAAAATTGACCAATTGGTATCATTTAAACTAGTGCCATATTCCGCATATTGCAAGTTTACAGGAAAACAATTTGAAAAACGAATTATAAAGACTTTTTTATACATTTTTCACTAACTAACTTACCAAAAACTATTTTTAACTTCGTCTACGGCATAACTTTAACCCAAAGCACTAATAATATTAACGGCATTTTGGCTTAGCACCATCGATATTTTGTGTTTAGATCCAGGGCATGGCATGGCTATTACGATACATCAATTAAATAAACAGATAGGTACCCCACCTGTCAGCGGCGAAGGGTGGAGGTAGGCTATGAAGATCCGCTATAAATAGTGCACACTAAGCTTTATCAGTCATACGTACCTGTTTTCATTGAAATAAGACTACAGATTTCAGATGGTGTTGGTTAATTTTCAAAATTCAATTAAGCCTTGCGAAACCAAGCCATAATAGACAATAGTCAAAAAATACGCGTTTATTTATAAAATATCTAAAATTATGCATTTATATCATACAGAACTTTGAATATTTTGTAGATAGAATAATATTTTGTATCTATTATAGTTTGGTTTAGGCAGGGCTTAGTGAATATAAAAAATAAACCAAGAATATGTATTTTTAATCCAACGAAAAAAAAGTATGAATGAAAAAGTGTGCACAATTCTATCGTATCACCCAAAATATACCATAACTAATATGGTTTAGTTTTCGGCAGGGTTTACTTGATTTTTAAAAACTAGCCAATACTCTCTGTAATTATCTATAAATAATTGTAGTCTTAGTTCAATAAAAAACAAATACGTATAACTAAAAAAGTATAATGTGCACTATTTATGGCGGATCTTAACAGCCTACCTCCACTATTCGCTACTGCCATCTGTATACTTTGTCTGGAAAGGAAATATGGTGATAAATATTATAATATACTTTTTTATTTATGTATATAATTTATTAAAACTACCTACCTACTATATTCATTAACAAATGTATATATTTTTTTTAAATTATTATTTCTTCCTTGAACGATAACGATTGATTTTTAAATTAAAATAAATATCATTAATATACACACAACATAATATTTTAATAAATAATAATAATATATTATACTATAACCTAAATAAAACTGTCTTTTTATTTTGTAACGTAAAACCTCTTAAGCTTAACAAAACGTATATTTTTTCTGTTGCTATCACTGTACGTAACTATTTAATCAGACTCCGACAGATGGCAGGATTAATTAATTACACCTTAGAATTAAAACAATAATGCTTGACAAAGGTCGCGGTAAGGGACAAGTGACATCTGTTCAAGAAACAGTAATTATTTTCAGCGAATGTTGTGAACAATATATTATTAACGTGTTAGATACCCGTACATGCTTTACACTCTAATTCAAATTTACTATTACAGTATGCAATGTGTTAACCTGACGTTATTGTTTTATTCGTATACTAAATGAGTATGGTAACTCAAAGCTTGAAACACACAAGGGTAGTCTTGATTAGAAATTTAATTTATATCAGTTCTACATACATATATTATTACATAACTACTATTCGCTGTATTACACTAGTTTAAAGTGAACTTTCAAATGCAATTTTCAAGGTATATTATAAGATTCGAGTTGATCCATGATCTATTATTTTGAAGTAACTCATTTCCACCCGCCATGCATATGCAGCCACGATTAATGCACGGACGCCTTCTATGACGATATAAACGTGTTAGAATGAAGAGATTTTAGTGCCACACTTCTATGTCCCAAAACGGAGCTGCACGGAACTGATGTAGCAAAGATGCACATTGATGCTTGAAGAAAAAGTAAAACAAAAAAATAATCTTGACTTGCTCTGCCGTCATTTATCTTTAATAACATGAAGTGTCCTCTGTACCCGTGTACTGAAACTCTGTTGAAAAAGAGTAATCAGGAGTTGAAAGTGATGAATATAAGTAGGGATCAGAATTATTCCATGCTCAATACGACGCAGAAAACTTTTCAAATGCCTCAGAGTTGGCCTTGGTTGATATCAAGTTGCCGTGGCTAATTGGGCTCGTGTATGGACAGCTCCACTCGGTTAGATCCCATCTGCGAGCAGTAACAGAGGATGTGTTCAGCGTCTTGATTATTGATGGTCGTGCCCGCATGTGTAATCTGGCCATGTTCTATCAAACGAAAACCGTATAGTTTGGCCGCGAAGTCGCCATGGCTGGTCAGGAACTGGCTTACCTAATGTCTCGGTCTTAATTGTCTCATCTGAAGAATATGCAGAGCGGATACATCTGAAAAAAAACAAATACGTTTGTCATCGTTTGCTGGATGCTGAACACCTCGACTGCCATCGTGTGCTATCTTGTAGACATCAGGAGGCGGCGTAGAGAGGTATAGATTTTGTGAGGGCTTTACGGGGCATTACTCTGCGCTCCCCCTCACTGCCCATGTTAGTAGCGAAGTAGTGAAATACTTGTCTTTCATGATCTGAGAGAGTCAATGGCATACATTTTTCTTACATTGATACGACCAATAACACAAAAGATAGGTGTACAACCAGTCGCCGCTTAAACCAAATATTTGACGTCGTATTTTGTTGAATATTCTCGCGCGATCTATTTCCACATACATATACGTGAGCGAATAATGGGTTCGTGACTTCGTATTGTGCGATAATATTCGCTATCCGTGGTTGGTATCCTTTGCAATATGTATTAGATCACATTGTAATTTAGTTGGGTAACTGCATTGCTAGAAAAATTTCATGCGCGAACAACCAGCGTCTTACCGTATCCTATGGGCTTTGAGCCTTAGTTATTAAAAATCTCAAACAATCAACTTGGAATCGATTTTGAATGTAGAATATCGTAGTCGTATCCGGTGCATAAGGCATGTGAACCGTAAGCGATAGCGCTCACAGAACGCGTCGAGCGAGTGAAGTCGGCGAATGCAGTGTTTATTCATAACCATAATCACACGTCTCTTCCCGCGCATTACCCTTCACCTATGTAATATGCGGCCCAAGCAGCACAAAATAAATATTATTACAGCGCCTCTCATAACAAAGCAATAAAAATATTATATTATTTCGGGGCTTGTAATTAAAATTTACGACGACATTATTCAACCAGCGATAAACTGAACACGCAATAAAATTAAACAATTATTCTCTGTTATTAAGTAATTGCTTTTCGACCGTCCATCGACAACGCCTCGAGCGGCGTAATTTTGGTAGCCGTGTTCAATGAATGGACTCCATTGTATTTTCTTTCATTCGTATCGCCGAGAAGCGGTGATTCGCGAAAAAACGATGATTCATGCGGCGTGCGCGTATAATGCGTCGTGAAATCCAGTGGGCGCTGGCGTATTTGATTACGTTGTATTTTCGTTGATTTACGCGCCACTTGTAGAAATTTTGCGCGAGCGCCGCACTCGCTGCGTCAATGGGCTTTATGCCTAAGGTCACAATAATATATTAAGGTACTATGTGATTTATTAAAGCCTGCATGTTTGTGATACAACACTACCGTCATTGGGGCTCACAGGCAGTTGTAGTACTAAAAAGAAGAAAAAAAAATATATCAAAATTATTCGAAGAATTTATGTATTCCACGTGAAAAGTTTGGGAAATACTAAAGAGTATAAAATACAAGCATTCGAATCTAGGGGTTATAAGCAATTTGATTTAGGCACTTGTTTTTGTTTTCGAGTATTGTCTGTTAAAATCTAAAGCAAAGGTAATTGCTCCATAATTGTCTCATTTTTGTCTTGTGATCGATACTAACATAAAAAATATATGACATAGGGTAATTGAGGGTAATATTTTTCGTCGGGCAATAATATAATTTTCAAGAGGAGAATAAATTTTAAATATCGAAAAAGAGGGTGGCGACATCTGTCGAGAGCGCCGCGTGTCTGATCCCGTCGAGCAATTAACCCCGCTCTGCCCGCAATTAAAACTCCCGCCTGACCTTATAACGACCCGCCCTTACTACACCGCCGGATTTTTATGGGGTTAAGAGTTAGTTAGATGATGCTATAATTTTCTTATACTCTGCTGCACTTCGTCGTGTACAAGTGTCGGTACACAGGTACCGCAACTTGCCACAAGAATGTAATTATTTGCGGATGGATAAACCGCAGGACGCCGCAGTTTTGTTGCAACTTGCGGTATATGTGGATCTACTCGGTTACATGTAAGTTGTACGTAAAACATTTCACCGTGGAACAGTTTGCCGTGAGCTTTCCTATCGGAAAGAGATGACCATATACTATACGGTTTTAATTAAATTTTCATAGATGATTTTGCCAAAGTTTATGAATTCAAGAATGAATACCTAACCTAACAAATAATCCAGTATATCGGCTATGTTTAAAATTTGTTTGCTGCTGGCTTCATGTAAAGTGTAAACTGACAAGAACCGTGTTTTATTTAGACATGAATTTTATGTCAGTACTACACGACCCAAAGAGGTTCGACGGTCTTTAATATACGGCCATATATTTCCGATAGAACATTTCACGGCGTAGTGTGATACGGCGAACTGCATACGTACAAGTTTCCAGACACGGATCTAGTCAACTATGTTCACGCTGTAATTCAGTTGGGGTGGAGGCAATTTTATTATATTTTATGGTAAATGCTTGTTAGCCATTGTGTTGGGTAATTGATTTGGATCAAATACGCATTGAAAGATTGGCATGTAAGACACTGGGTCTTGAACCCGCTACCAATAGCTTTTGAAGCAGACGGCGTGTACTGTTATCATAATAAATGTACTCGGAGATTTTGGTCATCTTCCATGGTATTTTGTGGTATATTTTAGACGCCCTACTACTATTAGCGTTACCAGCATAGCCTTTTTCGGGAATGGGACAACTGGACTCCGGACAATTGGACGCCGCACTATCGTAGACACGTGTACAGAACGTAGACGAAGACTGATTTTAATCAGTTTCTATCTACTACTTAGTAGTTTTAATTCATTTTACTCTTAACATAATGTATTCTTTATCGCGGATTGAGAATTACCATGGCTAAGGCTTTATATAAAATATAAAACTCTTTTTTCGTTTGAACTTAAACATATTATGCACGATTAAATCATTATTTATCATACGTCTGCATATATACATTCTCATCAACTATTAAATCATAATATAATCATTTAAACATAAATAATAATATTAAATAAATTAAATATTTTTTTTAAAGTACCTATAAGTACCTAACGTCTATTTATTTGCGAATTCCGTGGTGTCCAGTTGTCCTAGACCCGCGTTTTTCATGCCAGATCTAGCATCGTTCATCAGTCACTTAGCATGAAAAAATCGGGTCTAGGACGATTTGGCGCCGGGAAAACCGGGCGCCACCCAATCGAATGAAATTCGAAGATAAATAGACGTAATAATCCGCAATAAAAGACATTATGTTAAGAGTAAGATGAATTAAAACTACTAAATATAAGATAGAAACTGATTAAAAATCCTCTTCTACTTTCTGTATAAAATCGTAACGAACGTCTATTTATTTCAATCGACAGTGCGGCACCTAATTGTCCTGGCGCCTAATTGTTCCATTTCCAGAAAATCTCATCTGGCATGTCGAAAAATGTTAGATGAATAAACTAACCGGTCGACTGATAATATTTTGTAAATCGAAAATATTGGAGGTTTCTTGACGAGGATACGAAAAATAAGCTTATAGCTTGAACTCTAGTAGTGCGAGTAATAATTTGTGAAGAACCTAAGTACCCCTAAATAAATAGTACAGTTTTACTCTGATAGATTACTAAAATATCGCTTGAATATTTCTTGCTAAGCAGGCTAGTGGCATAATTTTTCAAGGACGACAAACGATATCAAGTTTTTATCAAGACTTTATCGCAATTTTACAGTAAAAGGTAAAATATTTTCCCATCTTACTCTGTCTAGTACAGTGGTTCTCACGTGAAATTTAACTGTGGCCGCACAATTGACATTGACAGATCTATGGAAATGTCTGGTGACCGCACCACATTTCACTTGTGTTGTGATTGAAAAAAATAAAGCTAAATTTTGATTGAAAAATGGATCAATTTATTTATAGACAAGTCCATTTAATAAAAGACATTTGAACATTTTAGTACATATTATCTATTTATTTTAAAATAATGCAAATACAAATTCCTCAACACTCATTTTTTCCAAAGCGAGCAGCATGGCTGCTTCTAGGTTTACATCTGTCAAATGGTTCCGATATTTGTTTTTTATTAAGTGCATTACACTCTTACAAGAGGAAAACTCGACAATATTAATAAAGCATCGTAATAGATTTTTGGGTTTCCACCGTGTGTCCTTTCCTCGACGTTTCGATGGCTTCCGGCACTATCAGCAAAATCCAATATTCGAGCCGTTATCTCTGGTCATAACGATTGACACATTACTCTGAGCAACGTTTGCCTTTAGCTAATCGGATTCGTTTTGACATTCTTAGAGCAACGTTTATATTCATATATCTACGCTACATTTCATTATAAAAACATATAATCTCTTGATAATGGCCTCTGCAACGAGCCCGAAACGTCGAGGAAAGAAAGAAGGACACACGGTGGAAACCCAAAAATCTACTACGATGAAAAACAACCGTGAAAGCTTTAATAATTATATTAATAAAGCAATTTTTGCCAATTCTTTGAATTGAATTTATTCTCAGAAACTGGCTATATCACATATGATAAACACATTATGGATCATTTGACCGTGGAAATAAATTTAAGACAAGTTATGTGTATTCAATTTTTGAAATATAATTCTGTAAAGCGCTGGTGGCCACACGAGAACCACTGGTCTAGCATATTTTTACCGATGAGACTCAGCCATACTAAACTCAATGTGTTTACTTTAGTTTAGTGTTTCTTCTATCTAATTCGCTGGTGTCGTATTTGATTTGTACTTACCTAATTCATAATGAAAACAGTGAAAACAAATTTGTTACTGTTACAATAGGTTTATATGTAGGTATTGAAAAATATGCCTGACCATATTTACACAACAGTCATAAAAATTAGACTATATTCCAAACGATTGGTTCATTGTATGCTATTCGTAAAATTGGAATACCACATCATGATGACCTCACATTAATTCATAACAACCTATTAAATCCAAGATTGGATTAACATTTATATCAATTATTATTGCTCTCTCGGTGAGCTTAGCTGGCATGACGTTAGCTCATTAAAGCTGTTAGATTTAGATTTAAAGGTTAATACAAAGAGCAAATGGTATGATGGCACAATAATTAAATTATTGGTTTGTAAGGTACCATTCTAACCACATTTTTTTCAAGTTATCAACTTCGTTTGAGGCCTTTTTTCATCATCATATTAATTCCAAGCACCTGATGTCAAAAACGTGAAAAAAGTGTAGATAAACAAAATTTTAATAAGGAAACCATTGTAATATTATTTTTACATTGTCATATTATTCGATCATTGATATAAACACATATCACAAACTTCCTTTAATAGCAAAAAAAGTCATCTGTACTTTCCTGTAATACCTATTTGAAAATATGTAATCGTGCAATGAAATTTTTGATTATTATGTGTCGATACTTGACAACTACATAATTCAAGTGGATGTATTAAAACACAAAATATCGCTAAAAATACACTGAACACCCTTAATTTTACCTCAATCACCATTTGATAAATGGGTACAGTTTGGTTAAGAGGAATACAGCGGAAAACACATTTTGAAAATAGCCGATATACTGAATTATTTGTTAGGTTAACCTAACCAACCCTAACCTAACCTAACCTAACCTAACCTAACCCAACCTAACCTAACTCAACCTAACAAATAATCCAGTATATCGGGTATTTTCAAAATGTGTTTTCCGCTGTATTCCTCATAACCGAACTGTACCGGAGAATGCTACTCTAGAACATCATACCACCTTTATGTTTAGCGATAGGTAGAGGAGCCTGTTTCAGGATATGGGGGCCATGATTATAACAGATGGTGTTTGTTAGTATTTTAAAAAATCAAATCAAATCCAAAAAAGATAAAAAAAATAGTATCTATAAAATATCTAAAATTATGTTACGAACATTTTTTGATTATTATCTACTATGGTTTGGATTAGACAGGGTTTAATTGAAACTTAAAAACTAACATAAACTATCGACACATTATAGTCTTCGTTAAATGAAAACAAATATTATGTTTGACTGACTAAGTTTAGTGTGAACTATTTATGTTGGATCTTAACAGCCTACCTCCACTCTTCGCCACTGCTATCTATATTATTTTGGTATTCTCAAAAATATGTTTTTACACCTTCCAGACAGACTTGAAAAATATGTGTACCATTAAAATAGTATAAGGTTAAATGAAAACACTTTTTGTTGTATGAGACAATGGTAATTTATCATTAATATTACGTTATAAATAATGATATAACAGGAAGTACAGTTTAATCATTAAAAATAGTTGAATGAGTGCCAACTAGTGATAAAAATATGTATCTGTTAACAAAAAATTCAATGTAAAAGTTTTTTTTAATTGACTGATTAAAAAAATAACTAGTGATGTGTTTCGTTTTGGTGTTTAAGTGATCATTTACTAGTTCAAATTAAAACAGTACAATGGACAAAGACCCGAGTTTTTTTATAACTACACGCAGAATGATTGGGTAAGTTTATTTCTTTCTTTACTTTTGACAATGATATACGAGAGGATGAATTTCAAAAATCCACTTAACTAATTTTTGTAAATTAAGAAAAAACTAATTTTAACAAAGAGGATAATATACAGCAAGGACTAAACTTCTTTGAATTTAATGTATATTTCCATATGTTAATAAAACATAGTTATATTACTGAACTATGTCACAAGATTTTGCATGGTAAATATAATATTATGGATGTTATTTATTTAGATTTGAAAAAAATAATTAAATTTGTTTTGATTGTAATGTCTGGATTTAAGTACATTTTGAAACATACGTAACTGGATTTGTGTTGGTTTTGAAACCAATCCGTGATAAATATTAATATTACATGGAAAATTTCCAGGGATGAATGCCATTGATTGGCTATACGTATTTAGCTATATTTTGAAACTTAATGCTACATTGATGCTACATTATAGTATACACGCGTTGAATAAAATGTATTTGGTCCTCCACGCGACTCTAGTTTGGCTGTATCTATCCTGCTATGCCCATTCGAATTACATGTTCATGTGAGCTAAATAAATGACGTAAAATATATTTTTGTATATGTGGTGAAATTTACAAAGTTCATTAGCTATAATCAAAATAAATAAAAATAAAATAAAAAAGCCTTTTCATTTCTAACAAACAAAAAAAGTAAATGACAGTGAATTGACTATATCTAATGTATATATAACCTATGATTATATCTATTATGTAAGTATATATATTTATCTATCTATGATTTTATTATCTAAATAATAATTATTTTTATTTTAATATTTTTGTATAATACATATATATATTAAGATTTTTATTTTGTATATAATACTAATAAAAAATATTTTAATTTTTATATATTAAACAGTGCTATGTAACTTTTATATTAGTATATATTTTTTGTATTTGTAAGTTAAATAATATTTTTAATGCTAAGATACTAGTTTCTTTGGTTTGTAAGAACCCATCTTCGGATGAAGGCCTCCTCCAAAGAAAGAAATCCCACTGGACTCTGTCTTTGGCTAATTGTAGCCAAATTGGGCCCGCTGTTTTTGTGATGTCGTCTTGCCATCTCGCATGGGGTCTTTCTCTGTAGCGTTTCCCTTTTGTTATATTGTAGGTTAATATGTAAAGCTTGGTTGGTGGGATAGTTGCAAGGTTTGTTAGCGTGGATGTATTTTTCTTTGGGGGGTTTTATTTTTATTTTCATATTTTTTATATTTATTTATATTATTTATAGGTATATGCGAATAAGTAAATTTTAATTTGACTTTATAAATCCGATGGATGCAGGTTCAAGTCCTGTTCCGCGTTATATCTTTTAAATATATTTTCTAGGCTTGTCTCTAAAGTTATTCCCAAATTATGTATATTACAATCTCTCTGTGCAATCGCTTAAACAAACTGCTACTGTACAATACAATTAAATGATCATCTGATATAATCATAAGTTATCCTAAAGAATTTAATACACATAACTTGAATCAATTAAATATATAAGCATCCCTAGGCAAATCCGTTTTTAATCCAGTCGTACATATTTTGGTCATATCTGAATTGCATATTATAAACGAATTAGGTATTATTCCTAATCTTCCCTAATGCTAGTAATGGTCGAAAGGGGTTGTGCCTAATGCGAGCGATCGTAGAATGCGCAATCTTTCTAGCTCTGCTAAGCGATACTACATACGTAATTGACCCAATAAATCAGCCGAACAACGATTATTGAATACCAAAAAAATAATATCATAGACACTTAGTTTTTATTGTTGATTTAAATATATAATTACACAAAAAATATAATTCAATATTATTATGTAAGTAAGAACTGAAGAATAAAGAGTTGCGTAATTCGACTATAAATTTAGTGTATTCCAGGATATTTTTAAAGAGCAGATTTTCATAAATATATAATAATATATGTTTCGTATAAAGCAGTTGCATGTGCACACATGGCTTGATTTATAATTTGCTAAAGGGATTATTGCACAGTGTCCTAAAATTGATAAGGGCTTCAGATGAATTATTAAGAAACCGAATTTTATTACTAAAATTTCAGGTAGAACAGTTTGATTGTAGGTGTGTTATAATATGTATGACTTGTATGAACCATTTTAAGACTAAACCCTACTATGTTTGTAAATCTTTTCTCACATATAAATATCCAGGTACTTATTTCATACTATAGGGTTTGTATTGGATTACATTAATAGTATTATTGTCAGAACATTTTTTGACGTAAACAAACTTCGTTAAACTTTAAAAATTCAAATATGCCACCATTTGCACATAGTCGACAAAAATGCCAATGGAGGCGCGAGATCTAGTTACGCCCCGAGCTAACTATCTGAACGCAATTAATCACTACACGATGAAATACCTCAGAGTTTGTAGATATTTAATTTAATTAAAAAAATGTAACTAATCGTATTTTTCTGCGGAGATTTCGATTCCTTCGCCGTTCTATACCATAATAATCACCTTATAAATAATATATTTGTCTTGAATTATCTGTAACACACGAGAGAAAATATTATATATTATGAATGTGTAGGAGAAAGCAAGATAGGGAGAAGATATTATATTAAATAGATTAAAGTAAAAGAAATGATACACGTCAATGCGAATTCGAAACACGAAAATAAAGAAATCGTTTACTTTAATCAAGTCGTGAAAGAAAACAAATAATATAATACTCTCATAATAGTTTGTTGAATGATTTTAAAGTATAAATTTCTTTTTACAGAACTAAGCCACATGTAAGAATGTTGACAGGTACTCTGTTATTTTTTGCTAGTGTACTATAAATAACTCTTGTCAAATTTTAATCGCAGTATTTGGTTTCTAATTCAAATTTTCTGTTTAAATAAAAATATGTCGACCACGTGGTAGCTTGTGTTTTTTATACACTTAATACACTCTATGCCGTTCATTGAAATTTGACATTGTAACCTCAAGGCTTAGGTTAGTGATACTGGTTATATTTGTGCTATTATTTTTCTTATGACATCCTTCCTTATTATCGATTAAAATACGACATGTCTCAAAATCAAAAAGGATAATAATACCAAAAGGTATACATAGTATTAGATAGAAGTGACCCTCTCAAGAACCAATTTTTCATATGATTTATACATTATTTGCGCGGCGTGAAAGAAATAGGCAAGATTGCGAGGAAAATCCCACAAATAAATCTACGGAGCCTTCATATGTGAAAATTTTATTTATTGCCGCCAAATATCTCTTTTTGTTGTGAAAAATTGGCTCTCTAGTCGGGAAAGTAAGAAAGCGAAATATTCAGAGTTGATACGTTTCCACCCAAAATGACGAAGAAAGATGTTTCAACTGTCACCACTGACTTTCAATATCGTAGTAAGTAGTATTTTCCATAGCCAGAAGGAAACATAATATTATTACCTATATATAACACTATTTATCTATATTTTACCATCATAATCGATATAACGTAATATTGTATTTTTAATTCCTGGCAATACAATCCTATCTATAGGTCATGGTCACTACCAATATCCTTCTCCATACAGAGCTGTCTAAAGATTTTCATCCAGATTAAAAAGCCTTTGAAATGTAGATTGGATGTATCGCCTCATTGCATTACCAATGCGAAGGGTATAAAATTAGCTAATTAGTCAAAATAACTTATAGCTCATATTAAGTATACTAGTAGATTGTGCAAACGACGCCTGCAGAACAAAACATAATTTGTCATAAAAATTCAACATGCGTCCATTTAATGTTCTGTTTATTGTTCTATTAGTAACGATAATAACATATGCATTGACATGTTTTCTTTTTCAAGTAAATGGGTAACGTTTTTTAGTCATCTTTACACGATTTAAGAATTAATACCCCAGTCGCCATCACGAAACAAATTGACGTGTTCACAGCTCGACTTTCGCTCTCCGATTGCCAGCGAGTCCAAAATTTCGTCGCGCCTATAGTTGAAAATTATTTGCCGTTTCACTGAAGTATGCTCTTAAGCCTGGAAAGACTGTTAACTTTGGCAATATTTTTCGTAATCAGAAGTATGATTTACTACTGCGCATAATCCAGGGAAAGGTAGAAGGCAGCAATAAAATAAGTAGAAAGAGTTTATATTGGTGACGCAACTTCTGTATGTAAATAAATGTCTAAGGAGATAATATTATTATTATCTTCGATGGAAGACATCATCAAGAGAAGAAGTTGTTCTTCATAAAAATGTTCATAGTTCATCAGTCAACACGACTTCAATGACACAGCTATTAAAATGAGTAATATATGACTACTTTAGGGTAAGCCTTCAAATTTTATACAAATATACATTCCCACTTTTTTGATAGAAATTGGAATATCCGGCATGACAAAAAACGTCACATACATCTCAAGGTACATCTTACAATATTAATACAAGTATAAATTTAATATTCTAAAATCAATAATATGTAAGTATATGAGTAATTTAATATTAGTAGGTATGTACCTAACTAAATTATCTAATCTAATCCATTGAAAAGCATATTTTAAATTAATTATGATCAATATTGTATCTGTACATAATAATATTACGTATGTAAACTGACAATTAAAAATTATTATGATATACATCAATACGATATTAATCTCATATTATCATTATTTGATGATAATAATTGTTATATAATACAATGTCACGTCAATAATACCTACTTCCAATTGCATCGGATTACAGTGATGAAATCAATAATTCAAATAAAAAAATTTCCGAATAAAACAAAATACATCTGATACATTTGTTTTTCAACAACTTTATTTTTAAAAACAATTAGGTACCTAAAAATAATACTACATTTTAACATTTTTTTAACATTATAACATTTTAATAGCTCAGTTCCATAGTGCTACAACTCGGAATTAGTAATGGCTGATCAAAGTTTTAACTCACTTTTACTGACTTGTAGAAAAGTGACAAAAATATAGACCCTACAAGAACAACTAGTATTTTTTTCGAGTTGTAATTGTGTGGAACTAAAGTAGAGCGATATACGAATATGATGGCTTACATAATTGTACTATGGAACTGAGCCATCGTAAATACACATTTTATAAAGAATGAACTCATTGTGCACTACTGCGATAGCATTAAACGGTGTTATGCGAAATTAGGATAAAACCTAGCGATAAATAAAAAGTTCAAAAGGAAGTTATTTTTAACATTCGATAACTTCATAAATTTAATTTTCTTCAAAAATATGCTCAATTCAATCTGAACATCCAGCGGGTGTGTATAAATTTAAGTAAAAAATAAAATAATCAACAAAATTGGCGTTTACGCGTGAAGTTTATGGATTCTTAAAAATCTCTTACGGTACCACGTATTAATAAGAAGGATGATTATTTTCATGTAATCAAACGGTAGGTATTTATTGCGAACCGCTGTGACGAGGGGGAGGTTTTGTTCGCTATTCATTAAGAAAGTATGCCTTCAACCCTGACATTATATCCATTATATTGTATATCAAGTAAAAGCCTTTGTTTGCTTTGACTCTTTAACCTGTTAGTGAGTAATTACTCCTTCTGGCGCAGATGTCGTCGCTCACTCACCGCACACTCTGTCAAACTGATTGCTGTAATTCCATAGGAATTAATTAACGCATACAACACGTCTCTATTGAAACAATCCTCAGCATCAGATGCTTTGATATACCGTCGCATTTTTAACAGCGTTCAAAGGTTTAATTAGTACTGTATTTTAAGTATTTATTTATCAACTTACTGTCAACAATAATAGTTTTTCTCAAAATAAAATAAATTTTAGATGAAACATTTAAATTTATATATTTAAATTTAAAATAATTACAAGATAAAAAGAACTTTTTATATACAACGTTTTTAAATTTTCTGTTGAATCATATAAACTTGACTTGACTAGCTTAAACGATCAAAAAAAAATGTACTTGATAGAAATAATACTGAAATGTCATTTTGACATGTCATATTGATTTCCATAGTAACGCACGTATATATTAATAATTTAGTTGCTAGGACC
Organism: Rhyacophila brunnea; assembly: GCF_057557595.1. NCBI lineage: Eukaryota > Metazoa > Arthropoda > Insecta > Trichoptera > Rhyacophilidae > Rhyacophila > Rhyacophila brunnea. Next base: position 45,838,710 of record NW_028232859.1, read on the forward strand.
CCAGACCCCTACCAACCAATAATGGTGTCGAAATAACTTTTCATACAAAACAGAATTAATTGTAAATGAATTCAATTATACTTAAAGATGGCTAAAAGTATTAAAAAAATGCATTGGCATCGTGTTCTGATATACCAAAAGTTTCAAATACTAGTCGGGAAGTAAGTTAAAAAATGATTGCAAGATTTGTACCGGACAAATAAGAATACGAGCTAAGAAAAACTTTGTAAAATAATAGTAAATCTCTTTTAACGGTGTTGCCACACCCTTCTTCTGCAAAATGGAGCCTTCTATGGATTCCTAAAGCAAGTTTTAGTTTGTCCTAAGTGCAATTTGTTTAGAAAACATGCACTTTCATAATATCATAATAATATGTTCTTTAAACAAATTGGCTGAATATTGGATCATTAATGATTCTTTATGAAATATTGTTGAAGATATAAATTATGCGAAATGTCGCCGTTAACTTTAAGAGCATACATAAGTGAAACGGCAAATATTTTTCAACAGTAGGTGAAACGAAATTTCGCAGTCGTCGCCAATCGGAGACTGACAGTCGAGGTGTGAGCACGTCAATTTGTTATGTGATGGCGTCGGAGGAATATATTCTTAAATCGTGTAAAGATGACTAAAAAACGTTCCGCATGTACTAAGAAAATATGTCAATGAATATACTATTATTATTACGGATATAATAATAAACATAACATTAAAAAGACGCATGTTGAATTTTTATGACAAATTTTATTTCGTTCAGCTCGCGTCATTTGCACAATCCGCGCATCGCCTAGTCACGATCTTTTTAGACCATGCCTCAGTATACTCTTTAGACCAACATAAATCGTGCTGCCAAAAATTGTCAAGTATTATTGTAAACAGAATTTAGTAAATCATTCGTTGTTAGGGGAGTCATGTGTGTCACTTTAGTAAAATTTTTGAAAAAGACAGACATCATAAGTAAGTACATACATACTGTCACCTCCCGTCAAATGCGCGAGAGAGAAGATGCATTCACCTTCTCGCTCAACATACTCGTTGAAGGCATCGACTGTTGTTTGGGACTTTGGGAGTGATTAAAATAATGATGGTTTTAGAAAACGGCGAAATTTATTTTAAATAATAATAATGGTGAAGAATTTACATTTATACAATTTTATAAGAATCTACTTTTATCTTTCCTCGCGCTTGCCGACACGTTTCAGGCGAGAAGTGTACCCCTTCTTCTGCGCGCAAGCTCACACACCAACGGCGAGGTACAAAAGCAACGTTGCCGGATATTTTGTCAATGGCGTATTAACATAATATGGAAATTAATTAGATAGATTTTTATTTATAATAAAAAAATATTTCAGATAATAAATTGAAGATTATAGTGTCAAAAATTGGTCTTTCTCTTAATCGACCCCTGTTCATATTACTATGAGTCCGCTCGAAAATGGTTCCGGCCTCTTTAAGGCTATACCTCAGTTGCGGCACGGTCTAAAACGATCGTGACTACGCGACGCGAAGATTGTTCAAACGACGCCTGCAGAACAAAACATAATTTGTCATAAAAATTCAACATGCGTCCATTTAATGTTCTGTTTATTGTTCTATTAGTAACAATAATAATATAATTATTGACATGTTTTCTTTTTCAAGTAAATGGGTAACGTTTTTAGGCATCTTTACACCATTTAAGAATTAATACCCCCGTCGCCATCGTGAAACAATTTAACGTGTTCACAGCTCGACTTTCGCTCTCCGATTACCAGCGAGTCCAAAATTTCGACGCACCTATACAATGACATTATTAATGGATGACGCACTCAATACAGTAGCTAGCAAGTAAATTCACGCATTCGCATGTATAGGTAGACGTCACACAATTTCCATTATGCGATATCACGCATCGGGAATTTATAGCAATATGACCTTTATTGTAATGGCGTTAGTGCAGTGTTTCTAATGTCAATGTTCATTTGAGCGAACCCGTTCGAACCGAACCATTCGGCAGACCCAACATAAAGCATCAGGAATTTATAGCAATATCACCTTTATTGTAATGGCGTTAGAACAGATTATGCCATTCGGCAGACCCGACAATAAAGTGACTGTCATTTTCTTTTCCAGATGATTCGTCCATATTAATGTCATTGCACCTATAGTTGAAAATTATTTGCCGTTTTACTGAAGTATGCTATTAAACCCCCAGATGAGACATCCTCAAATGGGCACAATTTGGGGGTGTGACAATACTTATAAAATAAAAAACATATCTACAATCTTTTGCAAAAAAAAAACCGTTATTCTTTGCACTTAAAGTCTCCAATTTATAAGATAATTCTTTAAAAGAAGAATCTTTTCGAAGTAAGAGACAAATAGAAAAGGTACTGTTCACTCAATCATTTTAAAAGAAACTTTTGTATTCAATTGACTGTAGAATATTTAAACACTGTTCAATAAATTTAAATGGATTCGAAGAACATTATCTAAAAAAGTATTTTTTTAAATTTGCATTAAAGTGTAATTTAAAATGATCTTAAATCCTTTTTCTTTCCTCGTATCTGGAACGAAAAATACTCGTAAGTAGGTTGGCACTGTGTAGAAAATCTGGACAAGAAATGGAATTGTGTATCAGAGGAAAAAATAAAATATTCCTTAGATGTAAGTTTGTTTCTTAGACGATCACGTCCGGCGAGAAGGATGGAGATTGGAGAGTTGGTAGGGAGACACCCCTTCAAATTATGGAGTTAGAACCTTTTTTCATTATATCGATTAGTATTAAAAAATACATTAATGGCAATATAATAATACTTGGTGAAACTGAAAAAAACTACGACAGAATAAAAAACATGCAATTTGATGATAATTTATATTTTAAAGTGTATTTATTAATCATTACGAGCCTATTTTAAAACATTTATAAACATTAATAAATAAAAATGTACATTTTTAAAATACAAAGATAAACTTACAAATAAATAATTACAAGATAAAAAGAACTTTTTATATACCACGTTTTTAAATTTTCTGTTGAATCATATAAAATTGACAATTCTATGTATTAATAATTTAGGACAAACAAGGCAATTGTCAACAAATCATTTTTTTGCTGTTTTGCAACAAACAAACAAATGTAGAATACTGAAATGTCATTTTGATTTCCATAGTAACGCACTTATATATTAATAATTAAGTTGCTAGGACCACCCCCTTTGCAACCAATAATAGTGGATTGGATTACAGATTTCTTCCGAAATAACTTTTCATACAAAACAGAATTAACTGAAAATGAATTCAATTCTACTTAAAGATGGCTAAAAGTATTAAAAGAATACATTGGCATCGTGTTCTGATACATTATAAAAGTTTCAAATGTCTAGCTAGTCGGGAAGTTAGTTAAAAATCGATTGCAAGATTTTTACCGGACAAATAAGAATACAAGCTAAGAAAAACGTTGTAAAAATACATCAATGGCAATATAGTAATTCTTGGTGCATCTAACGACAGAACAAAAAACATGCAATTTTATGATAATTTATATTTTAAAGTGTATTTATTAATCATTACGAGCCTATTTTAAAACATTATTTGTAAACATTAATAAAGAAAAATGTACATTTTTAAAATACATTGTAAAATGTGCATTCGTTGAAGGGTCTCTTCTAGTCACGTATTATTTTATCATTAATATTATAGTTTAGTACGTTTTCTTGAATGTGTTTAAGGTTGCCGACTAATATACTCATTTGTTAGTTGTAAAACAATATTTTTTTATTAAATCTTTGTTCTCGTGAAAGCAACAATTAATAATAAACTGCCGGTTTAGATATTGTTTTTATTCTATGTAAATCTGGCATTTTTTCCAACCTGTCTGACACATATTTGTCTACGACAATAATTGACAAACGAATTTACAGATGCCAGCACTTTGTCTAAGCCCGGTAACACATTGAAAATCGTCTCGACTGGGATATAGCCTTAAATCAAACACAGGTACAATGTTGCAACTCTCTTATATGCATTTTGCTTTTATACCTGCCTGCGCCTTATGTGAAGTGAAATTTATTACACGCGACTAGCAGATCGATGATTTTTTCTACCAAAAATATAAATAGCTATATGGGGCAGTACACTAAGAGGCCATCCATGGACTGAAATCGTATGCAGTTTAGATCCGTGCGCCATACTAAACTTATGATTTTTGTTCATGAAAATATATTTTCACTAAATTTATAAATGTAAGTGTATGGTATAAACGGATACGATCAGATTCTTATAATATAGTTTGTGAAAATATATTTCCATGAACAGAAAAGATAAGCTTAGTATGGCACACAGTTCGAAACCGCATACGGTTTCAGTCCATGGATGGCCTATAAGTTACATAATATTGTGTTTTGTGAATCACAACAAAATTACAACGTGTTTCAGTTGAGACGAGTTTCTATAAGTGATCCGACTAAGGCATTTATTGGATAAGTGCCAAAATATATCTTTGTTACGTGATACTGGCGTGCATAATATTAATATCCTGTCATGTCCAAGTGGAAATTAGAAGTGATGCTATCAACACTATTTTGTAAATATAAAACTGTCACTTATTTTGATTAGTGCGTTTGGTCACCGCAGGGCAGTCAGTCTGGGTAAATAACAGCGATTCTCAACCCCCATCGGGTATTATAGACGGCACCTCATCTTACCCCAGCCCGAAGCGCAGTAGCGTACTGAATACTGGAATCCCCATAACGGATTCCCAAAAAGAGATGATAAATTTCACTATTATTTTTATTAGAGAGATGCTTTTGAGGACACATTATTCTGTTACAATACTATACAAAACTTAAGACGATACTTCAGTGAAACGGCAAATAATTTTCAACTATAGGCGCGATACATTTTTGGGCTCGCTGGCAATCGGAGAGCGAACGTCGAGATGTGAATACGTTAATTTGTTTCGTGATGGCGACGGGGGTATTAATTTTTAATTCGTGTAAAGATGACTAAAAACGTTACCCATTTACTTGAAAAAGAAAACATGTCAATGAATATATTATTATTGTTACTAATAGATCAATAAATAGAACATTAAATGGACGTTATTGGGAAGGTATTATTGGACGGATAATTATTATGTACCTATTGTTATATTATTTCTATCGCTTTGAATTTTGTTTGATAAATATTGTTTTAAAAAAAATGTATTCAGTTGAAAATGTCCCTCTGAGGCGGACGAAACCGGTCCTAATATATTAATTAAAGTGGAATAAGTACTATAAAAAATTGCGTTTTATTAAATAAAAACAACAATATTTCATTCTAATTGGCCATTATGGCGAGTTGGCTAATTATAGCGCCTGTAAACGTGCATGGATTTACCTGCACCAATAATATGTATTTTAAACTACCGCGATAATAACTGTTTACACGTAAAAGTGCTGACTGTCTAGCCAATCTCATCTTTCAAGAGTAAACGAGACGCGATGTTGTCATTTTATGGTACTATTTGACAGTCGTAAAAATGGTCAACTCATTTAGTGCTGACAATGAGACTGGCGTGTTTGCATTATTTGGCCATTAGATATAATTAACGTGATATTTAAATGTGGTAATTACAAAGTAATTAACTGGTCAGCAGTGAATGTATTAACCTCATAATGAGTCTCTGCGCGGTGTAGTTCATTTTTTTTTCACGCAGGTTCGCCACTATCGTTCTACTGAACTGGCGCAGATATCGAACAAAACCCAAGTGTCGCATGAAAATTCAGAAGCTTCCGAACTTTTTTGATTCATGCATGCAATCTTGCAACTTGCAGGATATTACATATTTACACGTGAATTTTCTTGTTATGGCCGCGATAATATGTACTGTCAGCAGTAAATCCATGCAATACACATAATTACAAAATAATAACAAAGAAAAGAAAACCTAATAGACAAAAAATATTCTTTCTTTTTCTTCTTTCGACCATGTCCGATCCTAATAGGATCATATGGGCCTCCAGAGAGTAACAGATTTTTGTTTTTTACGAGAAATGGATGTCAGCCACTTGCTCAACCTATTAGGTCTATACCCTGACAGACACAAATTGAAAAACAATGTTTGTACTTGCCAGACCAAGGATTCGAACCTGAGACCCACGGCGTTATAGTCCAACGCTTAAGCCGCGCGGCCACCATGGGTGCACATAAATGTGAGGTAATGTGAGGTACCGTGGGTGTACATGTGACAAAAAATATAATTACCAATAACATGAAATGTGTAACAAGTCTAATAGAAAATGGTAACACAGTGAAATTAAATGATTAAATGATGGACCCATTCATAATAATTAAATAATTTAAGAAAAATAAATCAAACAGGATATTTTTTTAAACAGCTGAAGATATCATCATGAACCATACATCACATCTATTCTGTGATGGGTCTGCATGCAGACCAGATATTGATAATATGAACATGAAAACTAATATTTTTCCATATAATTGGATTTTAAATGAACCCACAAAGAAGTAGAAGGAAAGATTTTGATATACCTTATAAATATATTCACGTTTTGTAAATGAAATGATCACATTATTATACAATAGATTGTATTTTGTCGTTCGGTATTGTCAAATTGTATATTATAAGTGTAATCTGTACTATTATTATTATTGGTTGTGGTAGTATTTTATAAATTTTGTTTAATAGGTGCATACACCGTTTATAAATAAATTCTTATAAAAATTAAAAGACTGCACTATATCGGTCACACACATTGAATAATGGAGGACCTATGTACACATCCTCCGAGGCAAGCAACGACATGTGATGGCTGTAGTACGTCATGGGGGGTTCCAACATTCCTAATTAAAATAATCGGAAAGCGCCGGAACCGGTACGTCTGTGTCGGAACCTGTTGAAAGTTAATGAAACAAAAACGATTATATTATTTAATTAATATTGGTCATTTATCAAAATCCCGATGCGCCACTGGATTCCAGGGCAGAAGTTAGGGAAACCTTTCCATGAAAAACTAGTTTGGCAACCAGATGGGAAACTTTACAAGAATAAATGTCCGTCGAGATTTTGTATGCGAGTCACGTGACAGCACCCTCTCCGCGCTTCAAATACAGATTCAATTTTCATTTTTTTTTCATCGTCAATTTTGGCATTTTTTCAAAAAATAATACCAAAGGTGAATATTAATCGGGGATAAAATAAAAACTACATCGAAGCACCAACTTTATAATTCATTCTAAATTTGAAATAATAATAATATATACCTACCTTCTGTAGCGCCGGTAGGCTCTGTCTTTAAAAATGTTTTTATAAATAATGTCTTTGTAATAAGTCTTATTTACTACCTACTTATATAATATAATAAAGTATTTATTTGCTCAGAAAATAAATAGTTTCTCAAATAACAATATTAATTTATTGTAAGAAATGCATTAAATATTATATTAATCTAGTGGTGTTTAATTAACTATTTGAATCAACGAATAATTCACAAGATTTAAGAATGTACCATTCTAATTATTGAACATACACAATTCTGAAAACACCTAGTGGTATTTATTCAAAGTAGGTATAAGCCACGTCATAATATGATGCTGTAGGACTGTAGGTTGTTCGAAAGACATAATAATTCAACAAAATATGACGATAGATTCATATGCTTCGGGGATTTTTAAGACGATAGTAAAATGTAAGATACTCTTCCATATTGAAAATTTTATTTGTCCTTTATTTCAGAAGATTTTTTTATTTTAGCATATTATCACTTAAGATTTATTTTTGTTTATAAAGTCTACATTAGTCCTCTATTACGTATGGAATTATGGACGCTAAACCAAGAGATGTCACGGAGAGTTGAAGCTTTCGAGATGTGTCTTTATAGACGCATCCTCAAAATTCCTTGGACTGACCGAGTGACAAATGTTAAAGTTCTCAATCGAATAGGAAATGACCAAGAAGTTCTACGTAGTATCAAAACCAGGAAACTACAGTACCTCGGGCACATTATGAGAGGACAAAAGTACATCATTCCCCAAATTGTAATTCAAGAAAAAAGCGTCGTAGAAGACGACGCTAAGAACCTCCGTGATTGGTACGAGTGCAACTCCACTGAATTGTTACGGGTAGCAGACGACAAAGCTAAGATCGCCTTGATGGTGGCCGACCTCCGCTAGGGGATGACACAATAAGAAAAAGACGAAACCATTACTGTTTTTTGTTAAAACTTTGAAGCACCAAACAATAATATTCCACAACAACGTTGCATATTAGATTGTTTCGGAGAAACAATATTTTACATTTGATTATGTTACAGGTCGTCCATAAATGTCGTCACACGATTTTTGGTTATTTTTACTCCATCGTTACGAAATCTTTTACTTCTCTGTATATAAATAATTATTTATTATACCCTTAAAGCTGTCTCAAACAAATTCGTTGAAAATTATCGATTGCGGTATGATTTTCTAAAGAAATATTTTATTCTCTGAAAATTGTGTTGATTTTTTGACGTCATATATTCTACAATCCCCCTACCCTATTCGTTACAAATCAATACATTAGACAGGTACTTTCACTGAGACTTTGCGCAATGCAAAAGTGTTTGAATACCACTGTATTTTGTCAATGATATTTTTTTTGTACAACCAAAGCAGCTATGTTTCCAGTGTCAATAAAATTTATTAATTATTCGTTGGTAACAGTAACTAATTATCACCCAATCTTTTCTCACTCCATTGAATATATTGCGGTCTTTCGTGAATGTATGGGAACATAAAAGAAAAAGTCTCAAAGTTGTGGAATTTTCCAGCCTATCGGCCAACAAACACATCGGAGTCCAAATGAGTTTGTTTTGTTGTTTGTACTACTACAGTGTGGCAAAGAAACTTTTGAAAGATTAAAGTTACTTCCTATAAAATTGTACACTTTTTTTATTTGTAGTATTTTGATTTTTGGTCAATCACTGTGTTGTGTTTTTTATTCGACTTCCTTCCTCGATATTTTAGGCTTGTTTTTCTCTTCACAGTAAACTTCACTATATTATGTTATTCTCAAAAAATGATTTAGTAAAGTATACTGTTAAATGTGCTGAATTCAAACGCCGCTCTAAGAGGATAGAAAAGTATCAAGTGATATTGTATGATATTTAGCTTTTGGGTTGTCACTGTGTACTCATTCTTCTTCTTTTTCAATAATTCTGGCAGGGGTTATTTTCAAGAGAGCTAAGAACACGAAAATCACTGTAATTTTTGACAGCTTGTGGTAATATATTTGGGTGGGCTTCCAGAAAGATGTTTTCGGTTACCGTACACACTGAAAGAGGTCCATCTGGTTTATTAAATCTTTTTTTTGACCAGTGGCCCAATTTTAATTTTTGTTTTCTACAATCAATAATAATGAGTGTATTTGACTTACAAGGATTGATACTGATGCAAACTAACAAGTTTTTTATTTTCAACATTTTTCCATTGTAAAAAATGTTAATGTTTTTATATTTCAAATCTGTATTTGTATATTTAACAAAGTGCCCATTTGTGTTATCTTTATTTCTTGATAAACAAGCAAAAAGTAAAATTGTACTGCCGGGAAATGATTTAAATTTCAAATCTTATACTGACGTAGCTGGTTAATTCCATAATCAATTAAAAAAATAAAATATATTTAATTCAAAATTTATCTGTATCCGAGTGTCCTTAATTCTTCGTGACGTAATACAGTCTGTCCTAGTCTCACCTTAGCCTCAGGGGGTTCGTACCAAGGCCCACTTTAGTCAGACCGTGGCACGAAACTATAAGCTTCAATGGTAGTGCTAGTTATTGCTCATACTTCGAATGCAATATAATATCCTTTTTGTAAAAAATGTTGACTATTGTATGTTGAAATAAATGATAATAATTTTAATGAATTATACAATCAAATATCTTCATTTATTGCAAACAAGTTATCTCATTGCATTTGAAGAAAATTAATAACTAATACCTCTATCGTAATTTTAATACAGTACTACCTGAAAAAATGACGATTGTTGCATATTGCAATTTGCAATAAATGGTAATAATTTTAATAAAATATGTAATCAAGATCATTTTCAAATTCAAATTTAAATTTATTTATTTTACATGTAATGAATATAATAAATTATAAATTTAAAGCGTTCACAACATGACATAAAATAAGTGTTAACAATTTTTAAAATACAGAGAAATGTGAGTTAATAATACAATAAGTAATAAAATAAGAAAAAAAATAAAATAAAATAACAAAAATAAAAGTAGATGGAAGCACACAGAGAGAACTTTGATAGACTCTATCTTAAAAACTTATAAAACAACGTCCACATAAATTCACCCTCACGTAAGTGGAATATATCAATATCCAAAGCGATTTCATTAAACATGGTTATTGCCCTCCCAATTGGCATTTTTAATGGCATGTTAGTTCTGCACCTTGGGAGAACAAACAACGGATTCCCTCGAAATTATCAGAGACACACAATTTACACTAAACCAATTTTAAATCACTTGAAAATATCCTATTCTATTACGGTATATTTTGTGCCGATCATGATAAAACCCTTTCCAAAATTGCAGTCGTGGTTGAGCAAGGTGTACGAGAGAAGGTATTATTGCTTATTGTCCCCATGGGCGATAGTGGACTCAATCCATCAACGGGGAATATCGTTGCCCTCTCGCCGCCTATTGTTCTGGGTTTTCCCTCCGAGGCAAGGAAAAAATCTGTCTAGGCGTAAGTCCGCTTTCATTGCGCAGTCGCTCGCGTAAAACTCACTCGGCGTTTTCACTGCGCCAGTAGACTGTTATATTACCGATGACATAATGATACTAAAGCGTCAATGACATTGAGCTACTTTACGAGCTGCTTGTTGGCGAATTTACAATCTGCCTGTAAAGTCACCCAGTGTGATCATCGAACAAGCTAACAAGCAGATTGTAAACAATCTACCGAGAAAAGTTGAAAGCCGGTCAACCTAACACGCTACACGCCGGCGTGTGGGCCTACTGCGTCTGCGTAGTAGAGCGATGGTAGCGACCTCCCGGTAAAAAAACGAACTACTCATTTTGACATTTACTGTTTTGACGTTTTAAAATGGAAACATTATTCGGCAAGCATTTTACGTTCATTTACGTTCCATTTTATAGCGAGCCCGATAAAAGTAAACAACAACACAATATTATGATTTCAACTCGGTAGCTTGTGTATAATTATTATTATCTATGTTTTTTTACGTATATTAATTATCTATTGTCTATGATCTGCAACTACGTTCTGTCAAAATAGTTGCTGGCTTGTGGCTTCTCAGCGAATTGATAGTTTTGTGTGTCATCGTCACAATCGCAGTAGCTGAATCGCCCTTTTTTAAATTCGCCAACAAACAGCTTGTAAAGAAGCTCAATGTCATTGATGCTTTAGGATACGATCAAAGTATCCACCTGTCACCTGACCATCGTCTACTAACTGTGCATGAACTTTTTTTATCGACGATGGTTTTCCTTGAAAGGTAAAATGTGCGAAATCGACGAGTAACATAACGCCACGGTCGGGGTCACCAATTGCAATGTACGAAGAACGTGTTGATTTGATTTAAATAAGTTATTTAAAACTTTTTTTTTGTCGTAATTGAGTGGGTTTAAAGCCTACATATTGAAATATGAGGATAAAAATAATTAGGTAGGTACATAGTATTAGTGGGTTTTTAGCAGAGGGTTGGAGAGGACCACTTTTTTGAGTGCTCAGATCTAGCTCTGCTCTGGGACCTAAGCGATGGTGCCCACAGAACGCGTCGAGCGGGCGAAGTCGGCGCATTACGTGTTTATTCATAACCATAATCACACGTCTCTCGCCGCGCATTACCCTTCACCTATGTAATAAGCGGCCCAAGCAGCACAAAACAATTATTTTTACAGCGTCTCTCATAACAAAGCAATAAAAATATTATATTATTTCGGGGCTTGTAATAAATATTTACGACGACATTATTCAACCAGCGAAATATAATCACACGGAATAAAATAAAACAATGGGTTCTCTGTTATTAAATAATTGCTTTTCGCCCGTCGTACGACGACGCCTCAAGCAGCGTAATTTTGGTAGCCGTGTTCAATGAATGGACATCTTTGTATTTTCATTAAATCGTATCGCCGAGAAGCGAAAAACGGTGACTCATGCGGCAGGCGGCGCGCAAGGCATCGTTAAGTCCAGTGGGCGCTGGCGTATTTGATTACGTTGTATTTTTGATGATTTGCGCGCCACTTGTAGAAATTTTGCGCGAGCGCCGCACTCGCTGCGTCAATGGGCTTTATGCCTAATACTTACTCCAGCTCCCCTCTAGGGTCTGCTCCGCTGTAGAAAGGTATTTTAATATCTAATAATTTTAATTTTTAATAAGGTGTTTTATATTATGTATACAATTATGTTAAAATTTAAAAAAAATGTGTAGTTTTGAAATAAGGTGTATTATTAGTCTTTTTCATTATTAATTAAAATCATCTTTCATTATCTGCCTGTTCTGTCAAAAAAGTGAGGTTATTTATCACTCGGCAGTGTTGCCATAAAATTCAAATAATTCCAGTGTTGCAAAATGTGAAATATAATATTTTCGTTGGATTTTAGGGCGAAAATTTAATAATAAAAAAAACACTCGGAGCAGTGGAGCACTACAAAATTTCGGTGCTCCGAGTAAAACCCCATTGATCCACTGCTCCGTGCTCCTGCTCCGAGCTCCGCTCCAACGTTTTGATTTTTAGGAATAATAAAAAACTACACGGAAGTACAATTATTGAGCTTAGTGGACTATATTTTAAAATATTTATATAAAATCATGTTCACATAAATTAATTATCCTCACGTAGGCGGTATAAATATATTAATATCCAAAGCAATTTAGATGATTTAAAAGCAAGCCCGTAGCATAAAACGATTGAAAATCCAGAAAATTTTAGTGTATCATTGGTAGGATCATAATGTGAGGGTTTATGCATTAAAAAAATAGTAAACAGGACACTGCGGTCAGCATTGTTGATTCTTGAAATTGGCTTAAATTCCCTGATTAATTAGTACATCTATACAGAAACGCTTTGGGCGTATATTAATAGCATCTGTAACAGCATAGCAACACCTGTATAAAGTGTCGATTTATTCAACTGGGTTACCGGTGCACTCGCAATTTTTTAAGAGCATACATAAGTGAAACGGCAAATAATTTTCAAAAGTAGGTGGAACGAAATTTCGCAGTCGTCGCCAATCGGAGACTGACACTCGAGGTGTGAGCTTGTTAATTTGTTTTGTGATGGCGTCGGAAGAATATATTCTTAAATCGTGTAAAGATGACTAAAAAAACGTTCCGCATGGACTTGAAAAAGAAAACTTGTTAATGAATATACTATTATTATTACGAATATAATAATAAACATAACATTAAAACGACGCATGTTGAATTTTTATGACAAATTATATTTCGCTAGGCACGCGTTATTTGCACAATCCGCGCATCGCCTAGTCCCGATATTTTTAGACCATGCCTCAGCTGAAGTATAGCCTTAAGTAGGGCTTTGAAAGAGTAACCAATGTGCAAACTTAGTAAGATTAAAACCACAGAAGACACTGTGGAATCCTTCAGCATATATTTTTGTAATTTTGTTTTCAAATATCTTGTTTTTCTTTGTTTAAACATTCTTTTCACTTACCATATTATGATTATATAATATAATTCTCGGCACTTTACATTGTTGTAATAAAAAAAAATCATATAATTTTTTCCAGTTATCGACAAAGCTCTGAGGTAAGGTTTTTTTATTCCAGTGAATGGAAAAGGTAAAAGCTTTTGAAAAGTCCACTTTCATTAGGCAATCGGTTACGCATCACGCCTCCAAAAGGCTGCCCTTTTGTGTTTGCGCTGGGTACAATGTGGTTACCAAACTCTTCTATCTCAGCGAAAATCTTTATCCTTACGTGGAAAGGAGTTGCGTTGCTAACCGGAGGAGGTGGCAGTATCAACCCCAAAAACTTCTGAAGGGTGGCTATAAAAACTTTCTGAAAAACTGTTTGTAGCCCAACTAATCATTTGCCGATCTGTCAATGTAAACACGAACAACCAATAGCTATACTTCGCTAAGTTTTACCAATATACTCGTACTATAAGATATACTGAAACTATTGATCATTGTATAATAATTCGACACCCGCGGTGGCCGTGCAGCTTAAGCATTGGACTATAACGCCGTGGGTCCCAGGTTCGAATCTTGGGTCTGGCAAGTACACATATTGTTTATCAATTTGTGTGTGAGTCAGGGTATGGACCTAATAGGTTGAGTAAGTGGCTGACATCCATTTCTCGTAAAAAAACAAAATCTGTTAATACAAACCTCTACTCTGTGGAGGCCCATATGATCCTATTAGGATCGGACAAGGTCAAAAAAAAAATCTAATTTATTTATTTTACATAATAATGAACATAACAAATTATAAATTGAAAGCGTTCACGACATGACACAAAATAAGTGAGAGAAATAGAGAGCAATGTGAGTTAATAATACAATAAGTAACAACATAAGAAAAGAAATAAAATAACATAAATACAAGTAGATGGAAGAACACAGAGTGAATTATTGATAGACCCTATTTTAAAAACTTAAAACAACGTCCACATAAATTCACCTCACCTAAGTGGAATATATCAATTTCCGAAGCGATTTCATTAAACATGGTTATTGCCCTCCCAATTGGCATCACTAATGGCAGGTTAGTTCTGCACCTTGGGAGAACAAACAACGGATGCCCTCGATTCCTAAGTTAATTATCAGAGACACACCAGCCAACACCACCAAACAATGGCAGAGTTTCCATTTACGCCGCGTATAAGTCGGAAGAAATATGTAGCTAAATAAAAATCCCTTCTAAATTTTAAGCTACAGTATGTAAGCATACCTAAGAGAAAGTCAGTCGGATAAAGCCACGGATAATATCCATACAGCCGAAAGTAAATGAGTCAAGTAAAGGAGTATAATCGAAAGTACGAGTATCATAATATTTCATTTTCCAAAAACTTTTAAATAATAATGAATGATATTGTATCATATTATGGCATCGTACTAAGCTTCAAAGGTCTCGGCTTTTGGGCTTTGAGAATCGATATCTCCGCCAAATCTCAGGGGTACATTGGTACGACCGCGTTACAAACACCCGAGTTCGTGAGCGAACACAGCAGCCTTCGGTGATTGCGGTAATCACGAAAAGACGCTTTAGGTGGCTGGGACATGTGTTCCGGATGTTGCCAAAAAGTGCGACACTTCGTACCCCTGCAGCACAGCCTTAGGGGTTCTGTCGCTGTGGTCGGCCCTCCCTCATCCTACAGCGGTGCTAAAAAAGTGATCTACGCACTGCAGGTCTGGCATGGCGAGAGGCAGAGTTGGTAATGGACTGAGGGAAGTGGCACGAATTTGTGCTTGCCATATTGCGCCGGCTGGACAGCAGTGACTTGACTACGCTGTATAATGACTTGCCTGCGCGGTATAAAGATACGGAACACTTTTACAGCGCTTTTCGGTTTGCGCGTACAGTTTTCCCGTCCATACGCACGGGCTTCTCGATACAAGTCGGTTTGCGCAGGTAAGCTTGTCGTAAAGCATGAGCGTCTAGCCGGCGCTTATGCCCTAATACCATGATGTGGAAATAACGTAATACGTAGAGTGGGCAATATTTACAGTTGTAAGCCATCGGAAGAATTTTGTTTTAAAAAAGGTCTTAAAATTAATGTTTTGGATAATATGTATGTAATGATTAAATTGGTGAACTGTTACAGCATGTCTGGGTAGTATTGACCTGTGAGTCCCTGATAACATCTTAGAAAACGGGAGCATCAGTTGTTTGTTCTCCCAATGTGCAGAACTAACCTACCATTGGTAATGCCAATTGAGAGGAAAATAGCTCTGCTCAACCAAATCACTTCGGATATTGACATATTCCACCAGCGTGAGGATGAATATAGGTGGACATTGTTTTATAAATTCTTAAAGTACTTCTTTGTATCTAATTTGTATTTTTTTATATTTTACACTATTCTTCTGTTTAATAAGGTAATACTGATTTATTTCTTTTTGTATACTACTATTTAATTATATTTCTTTGTTTTTAAACGACATGTTGTGAATGTCTTAAATTAATAATTTGTAATGTTAACTATATGTAAACAATAAATAAATAAAATTTGAATTTGTTTTTTTTTAATTTTAAATCATGTAGGTATTAATATGAATAACTATGATGTAAGTGTACGTAAATAAATGAAATGCAATAAAATAGGCAACGCCAATTTGATACAAATTAATATATAATGAGATTAATTAGTTTTTAGGTTTATTAGGTATTAATATTTTTTGTGGGGACTTCAAAATCAGTCATTAAAATCTCAGTAGACAAACTAAGCTCACCGTCTGAAGTAGGCTTAGCAAAAGTCAATAAAACAATACATTTATAATGTTGAAATCAAAATACTGATATGATTGAGAAGGTCGATGCTACCAAGCTATAAAGTACAGACATTTAAGTATTCTACTTTAAACGATAACATCTAAATAAGAACAAAGGTTAGTTTTTTTTTTTTTAATAAAATAAATTAAAAAATATTGCCTTAAAGTAAAATTCTGTGTGTGTACAATGTGTATGATCACTGTTGTATCTATATTATATATTATTATAATTGAAGCTAAGCGACTGGAAAATATTTATTTTTCGACCATTTCCGATCCTAATAAGATTATAATATGGGGCTCCACAGAGTGGAGGTTTGTATTCATACATTTTGTTTTTACGATAAATGGAAATCAGCCGTTTGCTCAACCTATTAGTAAATTGAAAAGCAATATGTGTACTTACCAGAACCAGGATTCTAACCTGGGACCCACGACGCTATAGGGCAACGTTTAAGCTGCGCGGCCAGCGTGGGTGTCATCCTCGTTACAACATATTCTTAATAACAGCATTTTGATGTAGCCTAAATTATGAAAATTTTGTCTAGTTAGTTTCAGGACTATTTTACTTTCCGAATACATTTAAATGGTTGTGGGATTGATAATTTAAAATGTTAAGTAGTACTTACCCATTTTTTAATTATTAGACAAATCCATCATCTTAAAAATAAATTATGATTATAAATTTAAACATATTCTATTATTATGAATTAAATATTTAATAGAATTATTATACTAACATTTGTGGCAAAACTAAATAAAAAAATCGTACGCTTCGTGAAGCTTTCAGAGTTTAGTCATTAGTAAATATTATACCGGTGGATTTTTCAATATGTCTTCTCTAGGTCAAATAATTTCTTGCTTCAAAATTTTATTAAAAACTGCTGGGCGCTATGCCAACAAAATTATATTCCCCCAAAGGAAGTTGGTGATATTAAAAAGGAAATGCTGGAAAACAAATTTTAAATATTTTTTTTATTGTGTTAACTCTATGATTCAATTAAATATATACACCGTCATTCTAAGGCATTATTATCTTTAATATCTCCAATATTCTAAGCGAAATTATTATTTATGATAATTTTATTATATTTTGTGTAAATATTTCTGAATGCAATTAACAAAAACTTGTAATATATTTTAATTAACTAATTGTCCAAAAAAGTTGTATGTTTGAACTCTAAAGTTCCGTAGATGTACGTTGTGGTAGCAAAACACTAAGGACTGATAAGAGTTCAGGAAGCTGGGGGAGGCCTTTATCCGGCACTGTATCAACCCCGGTTGATGATGGTGATAATAGAGTAAATTTGCAGTAGTTGAAACACATGGATAACCGATTTTAATAATAATTGATAGCTAACAAAATTGATGTGATTTTAATTGAAATCATCAACTGCAGTGTTTATTGTTTTTGCTGCGGTAATTTATTTTAAACCGACTAAATTATGTAGTCATTAACATATTATAATAAAAAAATATGACGAATAGGGTTTTAATAACGTTTTTAGTGTGTTTGAATTATTGGTAGCTGTAGAAAAATTAATCTTTAAAATGTTGGTATAAATGATATTCTGTGACAAAGTTACAACTATTTTGTGATAGAATAGTTAGTAAAAAATATATATCCAACCAAAGATGTTGCATATAGTATAGAAGAAGAAGCCATCCGAGGTTAATAATATATGAAAAATATTGAAGATAATTTCTGGTCATTATAAATGTCAGAATGAAATTTCAGTTTTTGAAGTTATACTTTTTTAGGCGCGTTTGTGAAAACATAACAGAGTGTATTTTTGGCGTGTGACAAAGTTGCGCGTACCGATGTAACGCATTTGACGTGTGACGGAAGTTGCAACACAATTTATCATTACACTGTTAATTTATATTAATAAAACTGTATTTATATTGTAGTATCTATATATTTATTTTTCATTGTAAAGAAAGTGTATCAAGATTTGAGGCTATATTTATATAAGTATTATTTATGAGTAAAATTATATATCAATATATTAATAAATTTTGTGAATGTTGAGTTGGTAAATAATTCAAACAATGGTATGTTGTAAATTTACAATATGTAGACACTTCATACACAAAAATACATATTTTTACAGCTCAGGATAATATTTGTCGTATATCCCATATCAATTTATTTATTAGCGACTTATAATAATTGAAGACAATAATAATTATTATGTTTCATCACAAAAGTCAATATCACGTTTCAGTTAAACCATTAAATAGGCTATGTTGTAATTTTGATTTGTAATAAATTAGTATTGTTACCTAACGAAAATAGTTGTACAGTCATCTGTTTAAGCAAAGATGGTCGAAATAGCGGTTTGCTAAATTTTTCAAATACAGGTTTTGAGATTTTTCTATTCCAAAGTAGGTACATTCTGCAATAATATTATTTATTCGCATACATAATATTATTGCGGGCTGTACCTATATCGATAAAATACCCTTGAGACCGAAATGAATATAATCATAATAACACGCCAACAAAATTTTAATTTTTTATTAATTCATCATGGGCACTTCTGAATCGATTATAACCACTGTATGGCAAAGATGAGTTTTGGTCCAATACAATAATTATTTGTTTTGTTACGCCAAAGAAGTACCTACAACTTCTAACGCGCGTACATAAGTACACACCGATTTTTTCTATAAAAATAGTGACAGGCCTGAAATCACGTTATTAAGTACAAATGCTAATTTATTAGCACTTTTATATAAATTTTAAATAAAATTAAAAAAAAAATAATCGTGTTAGGTACATTTTTAAATATTATGTACCTAATGTTTAACTTTTTTTTTATTTTACAAGTCAACATAAATAGAGTTATTAATTGAGTTAGCATTTACTTGGTAGAATTCCATTTTACAAGAAATGAAAATATAATTAATATTAAATTCTACAGGTTTTTAAAAAAGGTTTGTCGATAGCTATTTTGGTTGTCTAGTCTAGTCTATGTCTAGTCTTGATAATGGTGTTACAACCGAAATAGCTATCGACAAACCTTTTTTAAAAACCTGTAGAATTTAATATTAATTATATTTTCATTTCTTATAAATAGAGTTGTTTAATAAATACGGATGTAAAATAAGATTTTTTAGATATCTACCTTTTTCCACTAATAGGGCTAAATAAACTCAAGTAAATCCAGAACATTTTATTGAATAGAAAAAACAAGAATTAATATGTGACACTATTAATAAAGTTTTCCATTATTTTGATTTATACACTTCGTTGTACGTTGTCACTTACGTCAGTTTGTTTTAACAATTTCGATAATATCTATTATCAAATAAATAACAAATGAGGTGAGTGATAAAATCGTTATTTTGTACTTTCTCCGTCAAGAAATGTATGACAGTGCTTGTAAATGCCACAAAAGATTAAACAGTGCAAAAATTTGAATACTTATAACTTTTATCAAGTAGGAAAATTAATCATAAAATAACTTTCAAATAAATTGTCCACGTAAACATGTTATGCAATAAATCAACCATAATAAAATATTACGACAACAGATGTCATTTCGGTCATAAACGTCAAAAACATTCAAATTTCGAATATTGGATACGTTTCAAATTCAAATCGTAAGCCCTCTCGTAGCCATTACACAGAGCCTCGTAAATATGTACCTATGTACATACTTTTTTTAATAATGGCTTTCAGGTGCTCTCTGTATTCGGCTGGCAAGGGTTGTGCTAATATTGATTTCTGGTCACACGGCGCACTCCACCCCTCCATTTTCCCCGGCCTACAATTGATGGAACTTGGAAAAGGTTTTACAGGCATACTTTTACATTTTTATGGCTCACTACCTGTTCTTTTTACCAGATATTTTTTTATATTCAATTCAGAGACCACCGTATTTTAAAGGGGTTACAAAGTTTATACGCGTGTATTAGCGGATATTAGCTGTGTTTTATGCGACGTTCCGCCCTTGAAAATAAAACGATAAAATCTGACGGGTGATGTATGGTTATATTTTACTTACAATATTACATTATGGTATTTTAAATTGAGCGGGACAAAATGGCTGTTTATCTGAAGAAATTTATTACATACTGTTTGAGCCAATTAATGTCCTGTCAACCTTAACCACCCTAGCCACACCATATGGTCACAGTCTGCAGTAACTTATAAGCTCTTGAAGTGGATCAGTGAAATTCAGATATCGAGAGAATCTAAAATATAACACATACTAACTAAACAATATCGAATAGAGTTTAAATGTATCTAAGATAAGGTAGAATCTATTGTAAAACTATAGATAAAAAAACAACTTTCAAATCTTCCTTAATTTCCTTTCGGGCAGAGTCTCGTGGATGGTCGGGTGTCTGCCGTAACTGAAATATAGCCGGCTTAACACTTTAGTTAGTTATCCATACTTTACATGTAACAATAGAGGAATCATTATGCAACATATAATATGTTTGTGGTTGTACCATAGTCGCTATATTATTTCTTCACGTGCCACCAAAAACCTTTGTCAATATCTTAATTTGATAAGGCCCAATTACACCGATTTGTAATTGAGTATAGATACGATGAAATTTTTGCATAGCATTGTTTTAGTTTTCTTTAAGAACAGTTTTGAATAAATTACTCTTTATAAATCATAAAAGCGTTTTATTGCAAGTGTAATTTTATTTGTCTATTAAACAAACTCATATAATTTTGACAAAAGTGATCCCGGATGTACGTATTCGTTAACATTCTCAAATGCATATATATTGAAAGAGCCTCATTTGTAATATATATATATATATATTATTATCATCACAAATATTAACCGTTGTTGATCCACTGCTGGATGAAGGCTTCCTATACTTCCCTCCACTCTTCTCACTTCCTAGTTCTTTGCTGCCACGTATATCTACCGAACTTTCTATCTAGCGAGTTTTATAGTCATCTAGTTCCCCTTGTGTACCACTGCATAACGGAATTTATTCAGTGGTCGTTTACAGTCCACTGGTATTTTATCTACTTTTTTTTCCGATCATGTCCGATCCATGGGCCTCCAAAGAGTAGAGGTTTGTATTAACAGATTTTGTTTTTACGAGAAATGGATGTCAGCCACTTGCTCAACCTATTAGATCCATACCGTGACTCACACACAAATTGAAAAACAATATGTGTACTTGTCAGACCCAGGATTCGAACCTGGGACCCACGGCATAATAGTCCAACGCTTAAGCCGCGCGGCCACCGTGGGCATCTACTTTTTTACTACATCTTTCTACTACTTTCATTTACTTAGTGACTTATATCACATGGCGTCTGCTTTATTATCCATTTGTTTCTTTTGTGGTCTTTCCTCGTTATGCCTGACACACACTTTTCCATGTTACGTTGCGCTACTCATAATCTTCGGATTTTTTTTACAATTATTAAGAGTTCATGTTTCACACACATACGTGACCACTAGTATCTATCATACATTGGTTGACGTCAACGCACGTTTTACTTGATTTCATTTTATGTATCCAATTGAAACGGGATGTCACTTTTGACGATACTATGGTAATTGTGCCGCAGAGGTAGCCATGATCTTTTATATTTTTTTTTCTTTAGGAAAAGAGTTTATTCTATATAGACAATTATAATGAATACCTTTTTCTGTCGGCGCATCGGCTTTTCGATCCAATAATCGTTAATTGAAAATCAATTTGATGTACCATTATCACAAACTAAGATTATATGAGGTAATATTAGGTTGGAGTAGGTTAGATTAGGTTAGGTTAGGTTAGGTTTGGTTTGGTCTAAAAATAAAGTTGTAAAATCTCATGGCCACCTCTGCGGCACATTTACCAATACTATGTACTATGTACATTGCACGAATAACTTTTTTATAATATACATTTTATATTACCTACCTTATTTTGATTTGACAGGTAGACGCATGTCTGTATAAAAACCATTTTGGCACGCCGTCAACGTTTAAACGAAATTACGCAAGAAAAAGTTTTGTAATGTTAAAATGTTTCTTTTTAAATTATACAGCGTTTATAATTTATGTTTTCCGCCGCAAGAGTATAAACCAAAGCGTGGCGGGAAACATAACGATGAAAAAAAAACTTTTAAATGTTTTCTGGGGCCGAGTATGATGTTGAAATGAAATTAATTAAAACGAATAACGTTTGCACAGTTTTCGGGCATCGCTTTGATGCTCGCGGGCGAGAGACATAATTTAATGAAGCAAAGAACACGAAAAAATGTCAAATTACTGTCTGTTTGATTTGCAAGATAAATTGGGCGGGAAATAATATGATTGCTCTGGGCTTTGCCGGTAAATTTAATAATATTTTAAACGAAGTTTTAATCTTGGTGACGATGATTAATTACTATTTGTCGCGCAAGTACTTGTAATCAAAATCCTGATTAATTGATTACAAAAAATGTCTGCAAAATATTTGAATAATATTATAATAAATACTTACCTACTCGTTGTGACTTTGTTACCAACGTTCCCTTTTCGCACAAATATTTCCAATTTCGCGACATTCAAAACCACATTTCATTGAAAGTACTTAATATTTTATATCAGCGCATCTGTTATATACGCAAGACTGCTTTCGGCCGCTACGGCAGCTATTTAGGGTAGGTTTGTATCGAACTATTAGCACTTATTGTAACAATTACAATAATTGCTATGTTTTAACGGCACCTCTCTTGGCTATGCTAAATTTTAAAGCGAGATAGACAGTTATGACTGTTTTGACAGCTAACTTATTGTAATTGTTACAATAAGTGCTAATAATTCTATAAAAACCAACCTTAGATAGCTGCCGTAGCAGCTGAAAGTAGCCTTGTGTATAAAATAGATGCGCCAGATTTCCTAATTTAGACTAAGCAACGACATACTCATTTCCCACAGTCACGTTATTTTGTTTTAGTCATTACATTTTTTTGTGGCATAATAATTTGACGAGTTCATTTATCTACACAAAAATGGCAAATATTGATATTATTAGAAAAATTCTGTTCATATGAGTTTATAAAACCTAGTTTTGTACCTACTAAAACTGTCGAAGAATACCTGGAATTTAAATGATCGAAGTGTAGATATTTTTAGACGAATACAAAAGAGTAACTTGATATTAAATATTATACAGTCGAACTCGGTTATTACGATCTCGGACATAGCGAGATCTCGGATGTAATGAGGAAACATTCGTTGACATTTTGGTTTATGATTTTCTCCATACATTTATTCACTGTTATAACGAACTTATCGGATATACCGAGCTAAATACTGTTAATGTGTCGATCGTTTAAAAACAACATTTTCGACCCTATGCAATAACATCCGACCGGGAAGTTAACTAGACCGATGACGCCGGGATCGGATTACGTTTATGACACTAGTTAAGTGTCTAAGTAAGTACATAATTGGTGTTTTCGCCGGCAACATTGAAAAAGTATCCACGCATATGGTTGAAATTACATGTAAAAAATCCGAAGTCAGTAGGTATAACAATAATCAACTTATTTTGTAGTTTATAAATGCCATGCTTGTTTCGGGGATTTTTACGATGGTTTTCAGATTTTTTATGTTCTAAGCTTAAATCTAGAACAAGGCGCAAAAATGTTATATAAAGATATAACGAGTTATGCTTATAACGAGCAAATTCAGTCGGTCCCATCTTCCTCGTAATAATCAAATTTGACTGTATATTATAAAATTTGAAATAATGACATGTTTTTCTTTCTTAACAATGAATCGTGCACAATGTAGTATCAATTTCAATGTAAAGTCTATCAACTATTGTGTTCCTAATTCAAATTTAATTATCTTCAAATATCGAATTACATTCGTTTGAAATTCAAAAACCATCTTTATCTAATCATCTCTTCAATTATTTATTCTGTAATATCTAAATGCCAATGTATTGTCAGTAAATCCTCAAAAGAAAAATAAAGTCTTCCATCTCGCTTTTAATCCAACCCCTTTCATAAAGAATACAGACTATTTCACGCAATAATTCCTGGTTAATATCACAATATGTGTCATTTTTTGTAATCATTAATTTTATTAATTGATTTATTTATTATTTTCATTGTCCCTTATGCTACACACTAAAATAGTGCAAGTGACATATAATAAAAAAATGTGTTTAGAGCAATCCATTAATGCGTGAAAAATAATTCATTTTGACTTAAAAAAAAAGACACACAGATGGCGCTGCCATTGACTGGATGTCGCAAGCGTTATGTTAAATCTGTAATTTTTACTCACAATCTCACAGCCTCGGCTTAGTCTGATTAGCTGTAACCCTTTTCATCGTATAGATCCTCTATTTTGAAACTAAGACTATCGAGAATTGTTTCTAGTGTTAAGTGTGGTTATCTTGTTGTCAAATGCGATACCTACTTGAGCTGAACTAATTCTTTGGCAAGTTCATTGAAGTTCATTCAAGTTTATTGAGTCGGGCTAGTCATCTTATCTATTTTCGTGTACCGTTTGAAATATTCTCTATTATTATTATTGATTAATTTCTATGAACTCTGAATAAATACTAAAACCTGATTTATATTTTATAAATAAACCATCTTATATTTACTATATTGTATTGCACCATGCTACATTAATTGCCATCTTCGCAGATTGTACGCTCAAACAAGTCATGTAGTTTATGGGAATCGCTGAGGGAGAGTTAAATCCTAATATAAAACTCGTCTCCACAATATACTTGTATATTTAAACATCATTATAGCACCTGTTACCGCATTGTGATTTTCCTTTAATTGCCACCCTTTCCAAAATAAGGCGTGGAATCATTGAATGAAGTCAGATTTAATACTAGATGAAACGTAGTATGGAGTTGTAGATGTAAAGGATCGTGCATCACGCGATAGACATCGATTGTACGGATGATCTGTCAGTGGAAACAAAACCGAGATAAATGTTACCGAGCGAGAAACACAAAGACGATGTCTTTGTATTTTGTTTCAACATAAAATACCCAGAGGTGCTAGGTACGCGCGCAGGGGACGCTCGTGATTGATTATTTATTCGAAATTATATCATCAATATCATCGACTTGACCAGAATTGCAGAACCCTTTTATGCGTAGGTGCCAAAAGAATATGCATTTTTTTTTTTAAATTTGGAACCCTATTTTTATCTTCGATCGAGCGCTTTCCATCAAAAATAAAATTCAGTTAAAAATCTTGTACGAAAAAGTGTCGTATTAAAATGAAAAAAAACCAAAAAAAAACATCGGATCACTGGAATTTAAAATTTTAGGATATTAGCGTGTTGATAGAGATTCATCCGGGATTGGGTTCTGAAACAGTTGGCAGCCCTACATAAGTATTAGTGGTGCCTTTGAATTTTTCGCACATGGCACGCATTCCGTACGCTCGCCACTAATAGTCTAGTTGTCTTGATTCACCGCTGGATGAAGGCCTCTATGACTTTTGAATTAATCTATTTTATAATCAATAAGTTTTTTAGTATTCCAATTAGTGATGATAACTTTTAAATCAAACTCTATAGAATTATTAATTACGATAAAAAAAACAATTCTTACTTATTCCATTTATCTTAATAATAATCAGATTCAGTTTTCCGTCTTCAAAGAGGGATCATCAACTGAGAAGTACGTCTCATACATCAATCCTTTTGAAGCAGACAAAACCGGCCCAGATTATTATTAAATTAAATGGAATGAGTACTACAAATTGTGTTTTATTCTAAATAACACAATGTATTTCCTACTACGGATAACAATGTTAAATAAATCTATATGATTAAAAATATACAATTTATTAAAAATTACAAAAATAATCTTATAGACAACTCAACAGTTGCATATACTTACGAAAATATTTTTATATAGGTACTAGAAAGATATTAAGTACAATTCAAAAAAAATTCAAATGCTTACCTAGTGAATGACATAGAACCATAATTCTATAGTTTCAAAAAGCAAATACAAAAATAAACCCTTCATTTTACAGTCGGAAAAATCAACTGGGATTTAATGTCAAGATTACTAAACATATTAGTTTCCTAAAAAATAATAATTTTCATAAACTGCAAAATTGCCCAATCGGAAACGAACATAACTTTGTTAATTACAGTAATTTGAAAATCATTCATTACACCGTAGATTTCAAAGTTAATAACTGTTTGCAATTTTCAAAAATAAATTATAAAATAAAAGAAATTACACATTACTTAAGAATATTTTCAACTTCACGAATTTCCACTATAAAATTAAACCCGTTTTAATCAATTGTTATAACTTTAACAACTATCCCTTTCATACATTGCATAAATCCTTTTCTATCCCCACCACTAGGAATTGCAATATCGGTATTTCAAAACCGGTTTTCAATTATTAATCGATACCGAAATACTGGTTTCAAAAATCAAAAATACCAGTATTTTCTGTATTAAGAAAACCTACACGTTTATATTTTTAGAAAAATAATTTAATGTAATTTTTTTCATTACTTACTACTATATTGTATATTAAATTTAGTGCATAAGTTTTATGTTGCCAAAACCCAAATACATTGACTGAAACCAATAAAAGTTAAATAACATTAAAACAAAATCCCTGAAATATAATAATTATAGAATGAGATGAATTAACACATTTCGAAATAGAAAACATTTATGGCAAATATTCAAAATTTTTCTATAATTATTGATCCAACGTTGATAGTATATCCTACAAACGCTGGATTTTAGAGAGATTTTCCTATACCCATACATACAATAATATAATATAACCAATTTTTACAATATATAAATACTATATTTGTAAAAATTAGCAGTTCGGAATTATTATGATCTATACATATTTATAAAGGTTAACAAAATAAATGTATTTTACTATATAATAGTGTTTTAAATAGATTTTAATTGTTATATTAGTTAATATGTACTTTTTCTATAATATATTTTGACGAATAGAACCGGTATTCAATAATATATGCCAAAATACCGGTATTGATATATTCACTCAGTATTACAATCCCTACCCACCACGCAGTAATAATGTTTGGTACTGTTATTTGATCAAATTCACCATATTAGTGGAAAACTTGTTATAAAACCATTTTTAGGTTCGGTGAATGCTAAGTGACAAATTCATTTTATAAAACATAATCTTTATGTTAATAATAATATATTGTTACATTTTGGAACCCGGTACACAAACGGAAAATCACCATTAAAATAATGTGCTATTAATACGTATAATAGAGAGCGAGAAAGATAATGTAACAACTTAGCGAAAATAATAAATCTGCTGACCGAAAATAATAATATTAATATTAATGGTTGTGGTACACCAATGGATACTTATCTCGAGAAAATACGCTTCGTCGAGCGGCCCGAGGCTCGTGAAATAGAAGGGACGCAAGGGTTCCCGCAAAACTTTCTATTGATATGACCCATAATACACAGAAATCGGGAACTTTCGGGTAAACTTTCACTCTATATTATTTTTTATATATGGGATATTTTGATTAATAATATTTGCGAAATTCTTGGTGTATTAGATAATATTTCAGAATGCTTCGAATTTTCTTAACATTCAAGACGGAAGTTCAGATTTTGTAGATGGACTTTCTGTGCCGTAATTTTATTCAAATTTAGCATGTTTTATCGTTAAATTTTAACAACATGACTCATAATTTTACCATCCAAACAAATTTTAAGCTTATCGGAGTGTATTTCTGTAGGTATAGTGAAAATTCAAAAACTACTAGACCGATATTAGTGAAGACTAAACAAATTGTTGGTTGGTATCAGATTAAGAGATTTTTAGTAAACTTTCATCTCGTTTTTAAAAAATTCTCGAGATAAATGAACATGCGAATTGAGTAGCGCGCACTCCTACAAATCGAACAAACACTGTGTTTATAAAAAATAGTTTACAACTATATGAGGTGAGGCGTGGGCAGAGAAGTACCTACATAATATAATCGAACATTTAATAAAAAGAATCAGTATATTTCTTAGGTGTGTATATCTACTTACTTTTTCGTTTCGCATAACACGCGGTTACAGTTATGGATGATTGCAAGAATTCCATAAAATTTGCCAGTACCATAATCTTAAAATACCGCCATATAACTTACATAATATAATATGAGTTGAGTGCTTGTGATCGTGAAAACTGAATTTCGATTCTCAAAAAATAAAATTTTAAACATTAGGCATATAAAAATAGATTTATATTATATTATTTCAAATTATAATTACTGTATTTTACGTACGTTTAGCTTAAAATTAGTTTGTAGAATGTTGGGCGCTATGGTATTTTACGCTTTCCAGTTTTTCCTTTGTTTTTGCTAGTTTTTGTGCAGGAGAGATCTTGAGATTTAATTGTTCTCTGCCATTACTCAGAGGCTTCTATAGAATTTAGTCCATTAGCAAATATAATTAAACCAATTTAACAATTAATTGAGCTGCTCGGAATTCCTAGTCACATTTCTTGGAATTATTAAACGCTTTCACGCGATAATTCAATGTCTTGTTTGGCTATTTATTTTATTTTTCTTAAATTTTCAAAGAATGCCAGTGGTATTTTTCTTCGCATATTTATTATTTTTTATATATTATATAAGCCTATTAATTTTGAGAGCTATATTAAATTACACACATTTACATTTATTACGTTATTATTTAGATTTTGGTAGAACTCTTGTAAGCGGTTCGCTGTAAATCAAAAAACAAAAATAGAAGGACTGAGGATTTCATTAAATATGAAAGTGCATAATAAACTATGTTGAGTTAATCGATTTAAGGCGTAAGTACACAATTATAAATGAACGTAATTATGGAGAAAGCATCCAGTCCACATAAAACACAAACAGAGAAATAGGCACTTTTGTGTAAAGTCTGATTATTTCAAACTATACATCCTATCTATATAATAAGTATATCAGCTTTGATAAATAGCATACATATTTTTGATTACCTTATAATAAGTTACTTTAGTGTGAGTGACTGTTTTCTGCAAATCAAAGATGCCATATTCTGGAGTGATTTTTTATTGTTATGAAGAAAGCATGTGTGATGGGAATGGGATAACTGGACTCCGGACAATTGGACGCCGCACTGTCGTAGACACGTATACAGAACGTAGACGAGGTATTTTAATCAGTTTCTATCTACTACTTAGTAGTTTTAATTCGACATAATGTATTCTTTATTGCGGATTGAGAATTACCATGCCTAAGGCTTTATATAAAATAAAAAACTCTTTTTTCGTTGGAACTTAAACATATGCACGATTAAATCATTATTTACGTCTGCATATTTACATTCTCACCAACTATTAAATCATAATATAATCATTTAAATATAAATAATAATATTATATATTTTTTTAAAGTACCTATAAGTACCTAACATCTATTTTTCCGTGACGTCCAGTTGTCATTTTCATTGTCAGTTGTCACAAATATGATGTTTTAAGTTTTTTTTAACACGTTAATAGCAGTTTACTAGCAGTTGGCTCCCACCACATATATATTTATGCATGACACAGGAGTCAAAAATGTGACTACTTTAAATATGAAGATTTTCATAATTGTAAAATCAATATTTTCTACGAGTCCTGTGTATAAAATGTCTCTATTATTTTCATTGCAGCGTATCTAATTTTAATGTTTTGGTCTGACGTATCTTCTTTCAAACACTAAACACATCATTTTCAATTTAGTGAAAAAAAGTTAATTACAATGTTAGAGATTTTAATCGGAGAATATGGGCTTCCACATAGTGGATGTTATATTAACAGATTTCTTTACGAGGAATAGTAAAGTTATTACCCATACGTCCAAACCGTTGAGTCCTTGTACAACATTATAATAAATTAATTTCAAGATAAAAAGATATTTTTATATACAACGTTTTTAAATGTTGAATTATTATGCTCAATATGCTCAAACTTGTACTTGATATGAAGTAAATAAAAAACAAACAAAAAAATATAGAATACTGAAATGTCATTTTGAGATTTCATTTTGATTTCCATAGCAACGCACGTATATATTATTAATTTAGTTGCTAGGACCACCCCCTTAGCAACCAATACTATTCTTTTACTTTTTATGGATTTTTCTGAAATAACTTTCCATACAAAACAGAATTAACTGAAAATGAATTCAATTCTGCTTAAAGAATGCATTGGCATCGTGTTCTGATATATTCTAAAAGTTTCAAATGTCTAGTTAGTCGGGAAGTTAGTTAAAAATCGATTGCAAGATTTGTACCGGACAAACAAGAATATGAGCAACTAAAAAAGTTGTAAAATACATTGAAAAAAAGCCTGCGTTAGCTAAGTGCGTAGGGCAGTGACGGTCTTCGTATGAAAGGTTCGAATCCGCGGCTGATTAAAAATATACATTTGTTTTTTTTTCAAATTTAATGTTATTGACTATCCAATGGATTATTTGCAAAGAATATCTCATTTACAAAATGTTCAAAACAGTTATGTAGAATATACAATTCGATACCTCAGTTCCAAAGTATAACAAGTCAAAAATTTGCAGTTTTGAGTGAAGTATATATAAAAAATGCTTAGAATACCGATATCTACCAGTTCCAAAATGTAACAAGTGATACTCTGTGATTATTTTAGAATGATATTGGTTATTGTTATTTAGAATTATACGTTAATCCTGCGGAAAGCTCTAAAAACTCCCATTATTAATATTAGAAAAACATAATAATATTATAAATATAAATATATTTTTAGATAATTCTAGAATTTCATGAAAATCTACAAGAATTAGATATACAGTAGAAGATTAAACAATCTTGTTTTCTATTTATCTCAAAACTATGCTTTTTGAGTTGGTACACTTTGGAACTGAGGTATCGAATTTTATATTGAACTTCAAATTCGATTTATTCAACTTGTCATCTATTCATTAGAATCCATTCAATCCTCAACTCCGCAAATATTCTTGTAAACGTTTTAAATCATTATTTAAGAAAAATAACGTTTTGTCAGATGAATGTAAGATGTTAATTAATTTATTATTTATTGAGCGATATTGATAATTATTGAGCGATTAATATTACTACCCCTATGTATGGGGAACGGTGTATACGCGAATACTGATCTGGTCTCCACAACCCTCGCACGACTGGTTGTACAGCCATTTAAATGGCATAAGTAAAATGGCCAATATATTAATTATTTTGTTGTAAACTTATACTATCATAATATTATTCTACGTATATATTTTAATGCGCATGTTGGTACCAGCGAGAATTTAGGGGTATCTACGTCACAACTAGAACTTTATATTATATTGTCTACTAACTAGTAACCAGTGTGCCACCATTTATTATTATTTTACTTTAATTATAAAGAACACACTAGCATAACATCATCAGGGAGTCTCTTGACTATTTCCCAGAGAATTTAACTTACTTATTATGTGCGACATAGTATGTCAAGGCGGTTCTCGTGGTGCAGTGCATAAGGCGCTTGCCTTCAACCCGAGAGTTCCTGGGTTCGATTTCCGGTCAGGACATACAATATTTATGTGTTTTTCTCAAAGCCTGGGTGTTTGTGATCGTTCAAAATTACTAACCACCTTGTACGAAAAAGCAAGGACATGGTTATTAATAATTCTAAAAAAAAACATAGTACGTCAAGCAATTTTAATTTCGCATTGCTTTTCAATTATGTTTTTCTCTATCTAATTCGTTGTTTTGTGTCGAAATTTAATTTTGAAATATAATTGACACTAAAGCATTTTGTTCGTGGTTATAATGTTATGTATTTATATGAAATTTTAATTTTACATTCAATACAAACTTTACTTATAAATATTGCTTATATATATGCCAATATTCTACATTTTGATACACGACATTGATATTGGCTTACTTTTGTTGGTTCAATCGTTGGTGTGAATCACACTTTGTTCATAGGAAGTTTCATTCCTAATTATTATCCTATCGATGCTTGGTGTGTCATGGGAGTTGGGCAGAGGATCAAGCCAAGTGTGCCAATTAAGTAAAAAAATGAAAAATGTGTCATTGAAGTTGAGGATAACATAGTACATTAATAATATTATAACAGCCATGTTTTTTTATTGAGTATTTTTTTATTGGACTGCATAATGCATAATGCACGTCATAACAATAATTCAAAAAGTGATCTATGAACATTTGCCTGGATATTTGTGATTGTTTTACTTCTATTACTAAAATATACTACTGTCATTGGGACTTGTTGCCTGTAGTAGTAGTGTTGTAGTATTAAAAAAAGAAGAATGATATTTGTTAAAAAAATAGTTACATAATTTTGTAAATATTGTATGGTAAGTATCAACAATAAAATATAAATAACATTATTATTTCTAATATTACGTCATCCAGTAAAGTATAGGGTTACCAGATGGTTTCCAAATGAGGACAGGTTCTGCTTTTCTAGTTAAAAATAAAGTTCTCAATCCATATTAGAAATGGTCCTTCTTTGTCCTCCATTTCAAATTGGTTACCGGCCACCGATTTTACGATATTTCTGGCCACAACTGGTTGAAAAAGTTTATTTACTTATTACTATTCAATTGGCGAAAGAAAATGATTATCGGTCGAATGTGCGACAGGAATAATTTTGACACAATAAAAGCCTAAACATAATTTATTATGCTATTGCAGTAAGTAAGTTTACTCATATTTATTGAAAAAAATGATAAATGCTCTATAAACTAACCAATCATGAAAAGTGTGAACCAACAAAATGAAAATTATTAAAAATACGTATGAACGTTGAAAATATATTTTCATTTAATATTATTTTCTAAGTCAATTGTTTTCCATTCTCATTTTCCCATCTAGTAACCTAAACCAAGTTGGTATTCATGTATTATTAATAAT
This sequence comes from Rhyacophila brunnea, assembly GCF_057557595.1. Taxonomy (NCBI): domain Eukaryota; kingdom Metazoa; phylum Arthropoda; class Insecta; order Trichoptera; family Rhyacophilidae; genus Rhyacophila; species Rhyacophila brunnea. The sequence continues at coordinate 45,872,066 of NW_028232859.1, forward strand.
ATGTAAATATCAATACTTACCAAATAATAATTTGTGTTGATTTATTATAATAATTATTTTCCACAAGGTATTTGAATTATTACATGAGTAAACTATGAAACTATTTCTATATTGTATTTCGTGATTATTTTGTTTGATTTATAAACGTTTAACGTGGGTCTAAGCGTGACGTAACTTTTAAAACTCGCTGGGTGAAGTATAGCAATCTGTTAAAATGGCGATGAATGTTGGCAATAATTTCGGCGCATTCAAAAAGTTATTCGCGCGGTGCCGGCTAAATTATTACCGAATAAATTTTATATCCAACCCCTCCCGAGCTAAGAGATCGACAACCCCGCGATAAAATGGAGCGCCGCTGTTTGCGAAAAGTCAGTTGCCGGGAACGACGCAAGATGTCGCGAGATTCGCAAATGGCGCTGACACAAACTCAATACGGCGGCCAATCTTTAAATCGAAATTGTTCCATGCTCGGATAGCTGACAGTAGGGACGTCGCCAAAAATTATTTTACCCCGATGGGTGAAAAGTATATTTTTTATTGAATAAAATAATTAGTAAGCTAATATAATGAATGTTTTAACTATTATAAAAATAGCTGCATTGCTAGTACTATTGTAATATTACAATACATGTAAATTGTACGAAGAAAAATTGGCCGAAATCATCAAATCGATTTATAAACGGTGGAAGTGGTAATTTTCACAAATTAAACAAATTAAACAGTAGGTATTTAAGTATATGAGACAAGAAAAATATTTAGTTAAAAAAATAGACATTAATTATGGAAACAAGAACCGCCAAATTGGAAACCATCTCCAAAAAATAATTTTAAAATTTCAGCCTTGAGGAAGTGAAAGCAGTCGCCTCCTCAACAATAAATTTGGGTATCCAATGATATCTTGATTGGAGTTTCTTTCATTAAGAAAATGTTAGTGTTGACGTATTGTTTGGCTAAGCACATGTATACTGTTATTTACGATGTACGCGATTCATGGGCCCCACATCGTGAAGCGGGCCCCCAGGCTAGGATCTTTGGTGGCCCCCCCTACATATCGTCAAAGATAAAAGCAGTGTGACGCTCTACAGTACCGTTTTCCAAATGATGTACGCGGAAAAATTAATATGTATGCTTAGTGTGTTATTGTATTTTTTTTATACATCCATTTGAATTATGGAGATCTCGAGTATTGATACATACTTAAAAATTGTATCGTACAACCACATAACTTTAAATACTAATATTACTGAAGGAAAATAGCGCCGCAGGCGACTCTTTTCATTTCATGACTCAGTCATTATACACGGGCAGCTGAAACGCCGCGGGTTTGATAGGCTGTCTAAAGGAACGTTTTACTGGCCACAGCCAGGGGTGTTCGAAAAGCAGGCAGCGGTCGGAACGCATCGGGAGGCGTTATCAAGCGATTCTCTTCTGCATCGCTTAGGTTATGCTTGATAAGTCAGTGTCACAGTATTAGTATTCCGCGTTTAGCAGATTAGCGACGATTTAACGGTTACGTAAAAAATTATAAGCGGTTGTTTCATCTGCTCGTATGGAATATGAATAGCCCTTAGTGAAAAATAAATAGTGTAAAGTGATACAAAGATAAGTTTAATAAAAATAATTTTGCAATGTGAAATACCTCGCAGTAACTATAATAGATTATAAGCAGCCGTCTTTTGGCTTAACTTTCAGTGCTTTTATGAATGGATGTTTTCTTTTTAAACATTATTGATTGATATTCCATTTCTATTATCGTATCTATCTACACATTATATTACAATAATTAGCCAAAATGAACTCTATTAATTTAAATGGCGTTTAAAAAAATCTGTACAACCTTTGTGCTCGATTTGAATTTGAATCAGGGATATAATGGAATTGCGCTGCTGCTCGGAAAAGCGGTCGTAAAACTAAACCGCCATACGTATAGGAAATTCCCGATACTCGCCTTGCACTTGTTGTCAACGCCATCAATTCTTCGAAATGTCTCCTCAGTATAATAATATTATTTATACACAGGTAAAAATATTATGTCGCAGATATGAATGTAGTAAATTCGAAATGATACTATTAAGACGTTAAATTCTGGGATGATAGATGATTTTAATAATCATACGGTGAATATATAGGGGAAGATATTATTATTATTCTGAAATTTACGTTAATTGTTCAAACTGAATTATTTTATGGTTTCATCAAATTCAAATTAAGTTATAAATGTGTTATTTTGTTAGTTTTAGTAATCTATTTAAATCAAAATAAAATGAGAAAAAACTGTATAGGTATATGTTCAGTAACAACATATTATATAAGTACGTTATTTTGATATGATTTTGTTTTATTTATTAATATTAGGAAAGGACTGATAAATAGGTTATCGTCATAATATCTAGACCTTTTTAGATTTTTTTGCAATGGTAGGATTTGGTTAATTAGATACCTGTAGCTTAAACTTATTGCTGTGCAAAGTAGATGTGGTTTAAACAAATTGCAGGAATAATTTATTTTTATTTTTGAAAGATCAATAACAGGGGTTGGTGTCAAATGTGAGGAATATTTAGATAACTTTAGTATCACAGATAAATAGTAAAAAAGCTGCAAGTATTACGTAAAATTAAAATTTATTGAGGGCTGACGTCACGCTCATACATTTTATTTTAAAATACATCACCAAATTTGGAGGCCCCAAGAAGAAACTCATTAAAAAATATACTTGTACCAAGCGGAACTTCAACCTATGTTCATCGCATTACTAATTAAACAACCTGTACAATGTTATACATACCTACGTCAAAATTTCATTACAACTAGAGTTGGGTTTCGGGAATATCACGACGGGAATTCTCGAGAGATTTTCGAGATTTTCAATCTCATTTCGGGAAATCCCGGATCTCGAGAATCTTTTCTCGGAATTCGGGATTTTTTTATTATCAAATATTAATTGAAAAAACGATTGAGTACCTTGGTATCAAAGTGGGACATAAGCCATTTACAAAATTTTGCAGGAGACTCATAAACATGTGTGAAAAGTGTCCGTTTTTCATATAACATACCAACTTTAAACTCAAAAATCTCTATGAAAACTACAGTTTTTGATACTTTTGGTGGATTTTTTGATAAAAGAATCTTTTGCACTACCATAATCAATTAAAACAATAATTTAGTGGGAGGTGGCGTTTGTCCCACTTTGATACCAAGGTACTCGATTTTTGATACTGTTCGGTCATCAGGAATACAGCGGAAAACACATTTTGAAAATACCCGATATACTGGATTATTTGTTAGTTTGGGTTAGTTTAGGTTAGGTTAGGTTAGGTTAGGGGTTTGGTTAGGTTAACCTAACGAATAATCCAGTTTATCGGCTATTTTCAAAATGTGTTTTCCGCTGTATTCCTGATAACCGAACAGTACCCGATTTTCTATATGAAAAAAGTGGACAGAAAACACGAAACGTTCAAAGACCGATCGGGGCATTTAACACAATTAAGCCAACGATGACTCAAAATGAGCGCAATTTTTGCAACATCAGAGAATTTTGTGTATCAAAAGCGTACGTGATTGTCAGTCTGTGTTTTTTGAAATTCCATTTTAATAAATAATGTTTTGAAATATTTTTGTTTTCCTACTTCTATTATGTTTGTCTTCTTAAATACATAAAAAAACATATTTTTTTGGAATTTGTCTGTTTTCACACTGATTTTAGGATTTTTACAGGTTTTTTTAAATTTCCCCGATATCTCGAGAATTCTTTTCTGGAAATCCCGAATCTCGAGAATTCAAAATTTCATCATTTCGGGAAATCCTCAATCCCGAGATTGAGATTTTCTCGTGAAATACCAAACCCTAATTACAACTATGCGCCCGACGTCAAGTGCCGCTCGTTACAAGCTTTTTTTTAAATTTGATATTGTGTATTTATTTATTCATTAGAATTACTTACAACAAAATTTATGATAATAGTTTGTTTTATTAGTATCTAAAATTTTATGCCAACCTAATTAAGTGTGATGTATGCTTTATAATGTGTACGTTTATATTTTAAGACCTCATAAATTCAATTGTATTATGATCTAAATTCAACAACACATTATTATTACTTTGAATAATGTTATTTGAACCATGATATTAAAGTATGTATGAACTACCAATATACCCAATAAATTAGAAAACTTTCACCCACATTTTCCGATAACAATAGGATACGATTTCGATATAACATACGAGAATATCAAAAGGGTTTATTGCCTCGAGCACTTTTTTTGTTCTTCAACAAATGAAAAATCGTTGCATATCGGTAGGTGTATATTATTTACATAAGATTTATATATATATATTATAAAAGGGAGAAATATTTTATAATGCTATATAATAAATGGTTTCCCAAAGAGTTAATAATGTCTTACCAGACTATACTTATGATCAATAATGTCAAATGTTCAGGAGACGAAAGACAAATTTCATTATCCTATATTTAAATACATGGAGGTATTTAAATTGTTGTTTTTACAGCATATGAATGCTGTTTTCATTACAAAGCAATTTAAAGAAAATGATGGTTCTGGTCCATTTAGATACGAAAAATCATTTTGCATTGAAAGGTCGATTTCAACAAAAATGGATATTCGACAAACCAATCCTATAGCGACGATTTGTAACGAAGGGGTTAGGGGATATTAGTAGAAAATGTGACGTCAAAACATAAGAAAATATAAATTGATTTTTTCTATGCGTATAATATATTATGTGACAGCATTGACAACATTATACTGTATACTAATGACAACAATAACAATTTGGAAAGCACTTCAGTGATTATTAAAAGCCATTAGTTAAAATTTGTCACAATTAAGTATGACTCCTTTAGCATAGTGGTTATATGTGCATGGGCGCGATACCCGAGAGATGAAGGTTCGAATACTACTTTTCAAAAAGATTTTTCTATTGGTTATAATACATTTTCTCAGAAGTGTTTTCAAAATTATGCATGTTTAAAAAAAAAAAAAAATTTTAACGAATGAAGAGGGTTAAAAATGTAAAATGTTTTTTTTTCATATACGATCCTAATAAGGTCATATTATTATGGGCCTCCACAGAGTAGAGGTTTGTATTAAAAGATTTTTGTTTTTACGAGAAATGGACGTTAGCCACTTGCTCAGTCTAAAGTATTGACCCACTTTGACTCAAAAACAAATTGACAAACAATATGTGTATTTGCCAGACCCAGGATTCGAACCTGGGACCCACGACGTTATACGCTTACGCCGTTTGGGTAATTTAGATATAGGATAAGACATCTTTATTGTTTAACAAAAATACCGAATATCGTGTGACTATATTTAGGACATATCACTGAATTGCGAATTACGTTGGTAGTGCTGGTTATTTGTTATCTTAGAATGCAATGTGGTAATCTGCTCGCAATAAATAAAGATGCTCAATTGCTATTTCGTTTAAAATAATACCATTTATTTCAATATGCAACAATCATAATTTTCTACAAACAGTTTACCTTTATTACATGAGAAGTATGAGAAATAACTAGTATTGCAGGAGGAGATCTATGCCTTCAATGGATCCCATCGCACATGGGTATTGAGAACAATGAGAGGGCGGATGATCTGGCAAAGGAACCTGGCCATTCAGGCGTACCATATCAGTGGTATCATACCAGAAAACCTGGACTGGAATGAGGCTATAAAGAAAATGGGCCAAAGTATTTGAATAGATTTTCACCATAGGGCATCATTAGAAAAGGGGAAATGGAGTAAGTCTATTCTACCATCACCACGAGAGGTTTCCTGGTTTGTAGATTCTCCTTTGACGAGGAATGAGCTTAAGTTAATACTGAAGCTAAGAACAGGGCACACAATGGGCAAAAGATTTGATGTCCTCATGGAAAGAAGCGAATCGCAGCTCTGCGATGAATGTCATATCTATGAGAATGTCGATGAGTTGAAGGGTGTCCTGGCGGTGGGTAAGACGGAAGAGCTAGGCAAAATTGTAAAGCTATTTAACAGAATAAGAGTGAGGACCTGACCGACGGATCACCTTCTAGAAGAGAAGAGGCGATACGACAGCGAGTCGCAGTCAAAGCCTCGGTAAAACCAAAAAAAAAAAAAAAAACTAGTAGGTACTGCCATCGAAGTCTACATTTTTGTGTCACGGCCTGACCATAATGGGCCTTGATTAAGCCCTAAATTTAAAAAAAGCCAGTTTGCTGTCATTATCCTAACATGGATATATTTTTATTCATTAATATATTGATGAATGAATAGATCGCGTATGATTAATGAATGGTGCATTAATAATACATTATACCTTATGGTTTGTACAATAAATGAGTATTACTGTCTGAGGTAAACGTAAGCATTAACAATTTATCACGATTATAACGTCTGTGTTTTTAAAATGGCACCACGATTATGGGACTTCATCTCTGATAATAAATAATCTTTTTTATGGCAACACGCACGAATAAAAGTGAAAATGGAGTTTCGGTTATGTGAACCGTTTGCGCCTCTCAACTGCCGAACTTAACTCGTAAAAGAAATCTATGTGACAGGTAATTACTTGGTGCGGACGAAAGTGTTGGCAAACGTAGAGATGAACACTGTTATTACAGACTGATAAATTAATCACAAGACATACTAAGTAATTAAAATAAGTAAATGACTTTGTGAACACACCCCAATTTGAAGCCGATGTTAATGGAACAGGTGAGTTTTGTTCAAGAGAGTACAATATTTCAATTTCAATTTATTTATTTTACATATTGTGGACATTACAAATTATTAGTTTAAAACGTTCACAACATGACATTTAGAAACAAAGAAATATTATTAAAACAGTATTATGTACTACATAACAAAAGAGATAGAACAATATTAAGTTATTCTACACTATAAATGTGTAAATACAAAAAAATATTAAGTATATAGGTACAAAGAAGTACACCGGTTGAGTTAAGCATACCCTATTTTAATAATTTATAAAATAACGTCCACCTATACTCATCCTCACGTAGATGGAATATATCAACATCCGAAGCGATTTGGTTGAACAGAGTTATTGCCCTCCCAATTGGCATCACCAATGGCAGGTTAGTTCTGCTCCTCGGGAGAACAAACAACTGATGCTCCCGATTTCTAAGATAGTTATCAGGGACACACAAGTCAATACTACCAAGAATGGCAGAGTTCTCATTCACAACACGTATACGTCGAAAAAAATACGTGGCCAAATATGATACAGTAATAAGCAGAAAAATACAATAAAGACAAATCAGACAGTACTCTGCACAGTTTTCGTTTGATAGGACATGGGGCACATTGCACATGCACATTCCGGCACTACCATCAAGACGCTGGACACGTCATCTGGGACTGCCCACTGATGAGACCCGGCCGGAAGAAACTATTTACCAAGGTCCGTCGACACACGGGCCCGATTGGCCTCGTCAACTTGATATCAACCAAGGCCAACTTTGAGGCATTTTAAAAGTTTGTTGCGTCGTATGAATAATTCCGATCCCTCCTTAGATTCATCACTTTCAACTCCTGACTCCTAAGCTTCGGAAGTTTCAGTACACGGGTACAAAGGACACTTCATCTCATTAAAGATAAATGACTGCAAAACAAGTCTGGTATGGCATATCAATTATTAGCTACAACTGTTTTGTATGAAAATGTGTAAGCATTTTATATATAAAATTAGATAGTATTCTATTAAAAATGTTATTATTATCATAATACAGTATCAAATTTTAAAATTTTTGGCTGTCTCGCAGCTTTTTAAACACTAAAACCACTAATACACATAATAAATAAATACCCATACTATTTCTTGGACATAACATTCATAATCATAACAATAATAATCTATCATTTAAAAATCAGACGCCAATTACAGATAGGTTAATAATTTAATTATTTATAATCGCATATTTATTTAATTTTGAAGTCGATTTACTCGAGTTGGTTACCTATCCAATTACAGCTCGTATTTGAATCATAATTTAAAAAAATTTAAAGCGTCTTTCGTACTTAATTTTAGTTTTTAAATTAAGTTTCAGTCTTATAAGGTTTTCGAAAAATTATAGCCCACGCTTAGGGAGTCAACTTTTTAATAGGCAATGTTTTTCAGGCAGGTATGCAGCCGATATAAATGAAAAAAGACTCTCTCTGTTGAATATAATATGACACAATCGCTTTTACGGGTGTTTAGGGTTGTTATCATTTTTTTTAACTGTTTTAGTTTAAACTTTTTTTGAAAACACTTGTTAATTACACCATTTTAAATTAAATAATAAAACTTACAGGTGTATTGTAATTGCAGTGTAATGCAAAAAATTACAAGACCATGGGATATTTTAGTAAAAGAAAGTTGTGTTTTTTTTATATTTAAACTAAGTTAGTACTGAGATACTTTTTTATAAATATAATAATATTTTTTTACCGAGGCTTTGACTGCAACTCGATCTCATATCGCCTCTTCTCATCAGGAAGAGGAACCGCCGATCAGGCCCTCACTCCATTCTGTTTTCCAAGCCCAAACTTTATAATTCTACCGAGCTCTTCCGTTTTACCCAACGCCAAGGCACCTTTCATTTCATCAACATATTAATAATAATATAAATGAAATTCTATTTTGTATTATTATTTATACAAAGCCTCCGCTAGATAGGATACGTACAGTCATGGCAATGTGTCTTGAACAGCGTTGAAGCGTCCAACGTCGACATAGATAGAGAGACGTCACCACGATATGAGACGACGACTCACGTAGCTAGATAGATATATAGCTAGGACTTCCAGTTTCTCCCTGAATCTAACTAGAGTTTCATAATAAAAGCATATGTTTTTGGACTCAGACCATAGACCTAATAGTTTGAACAACTAGTTAACATCAATTTCTCGTAAAAACAACAATCTTCAAGAAACCTCTTCTCCGTGACACGGCTAATATCCACATCGCATTGTACCTAGAGTTAATTCAAATAAAGTGTCATCCAGATCGGTGAGGTAATCGAGCTTAGCGTTTAATACATTGCAAAGAACGACTTAAGGTATACACGTAATTGCATGTTTGACAAGCATGCATCATCAATCGTTTTATATGTACAAGCACCGGTCGCTCCCTCCTTCAATCTGACAGCCGCCTACAGCTGTCCGTGCCTCACGTAACGTTCGGAGTTATAATGTGCAGCCGCATTGCGTCGGTCATCCTTGACTCCTGGCCGCCTGTGGAGAGCTGCTTACGCCTGGTCGCCTGCTACGAGAAGCTACGCCATCTATACGCCATCGCTACGCCGCTACGTTTACTCCTACGAGGAGCTACGCTCAAGCTAGGAAGTACTCACGTAGAGTCAGTGGTGTCCAATAATCCTGTTTATTTTTGACTTACGTGCCTGACTTTACTTTACTTTTGTTTTTTTAGTCATTGTTTTGTTAATATTCTGTATAATTCTGTGACGGTCTACCGTGTATTTCTGTTCCCACACCCACTTTCCAAGGCCTTGTCAGTGTGCTTTTGATGAGTGCATTTATTACCTGAAGATGCCAAAAGGCGAAACCAGGATCGCAAAAACGGCTCCAATGAAATAGTACAAAACTTATTAAAATTAAAATTATAATATTATTAATATTAGAATTAAAATTAAAATTCCATTTAGTACCCTCCGTCGACAGTATTAATAATATATATATTATAGTATGTACGAATACAGTTCATTCTAACTACACCGTCCTAATTACACCTCTTGAATACAGTATTATCAGATAACGATCTATTATTAGGGTTTTGACGATTTATACGCCTATTGATCGTATTATTAGTACTAAATAAGGTAGGAGATTTTTTTACAAACACTTCAACTATGCATAATTTGTTTGTTATATATTTTTTATTGTGATCGTTGACTTGGTAGGTAGATGATAAAGTTTTTATATACTTTATTTTATAAGTTAGAATTAATTAGCTGTATTCATTCATTGTTATTATGTATTTACCTTCTGGTGAGTGCGCATAGTATCCGAAGATACCGAAAGGCGAATCCCGGATCGCAAAAAACAACTCAAAATCACATGGTATTTAATATGTATATATATAATATGTTTTAAGATATATGTTTTATTTAGAACGTTTTGCTAATGAACGAAATCTTGCCTAGACAACAAAATTTCTGAAGCGATTTGGTAAAACCGTATTGTTGTAGTGTAACACAGCTTTGAGATAGATACCAAAACTAGATAATATGCTCTCAAAACACTCATTAGCAACAGTTTACGCCAATTGTTAAACCAGTTAACTCATGTTTAACAATGGCAACCACATGAAAGGAATGTTGCCAGAGCAAGGAAACTCACGAAAAGTATTTATGGTATGTGAAATTGATGAAAAACCGAGCCTTAGTAGGTATTTCATTATAACATTGCTCTTTGCATAATATTGTGTTAATATTATCCATAATCTTGCTAAAGGTGCTGAATAAAAAGTATTTATTTAAAAAAAAAACAAGGAAGCTAAAATTACCAAATTAACACCCACGATAGCTGCGCGGCTTAAGCATCGGCCTATAACGTCGTGGGTCCCAGGTTCGAATCCTTGACCTGGCAAGTACAGGTCATATTGTTTTTCAATTTGTGTATGAGTCAGAGTATGGACCTAATAGGTTGAGCAAGTGGCTGACGTCCGTTTCTAGTAAAAACAAAAATCTGTTAATACAAACCTCCACTCAATGGAGGCCCATAATAATATGATCTTATTAGGATAGGACATGGTAAAAAAATATTATGGCTTCACAAAAATCAGTCGTTTTTTTGAGACTATGTATAGGTATGTACTATAAGTGCATTCAATTAATCAATGGAATCAAACGGATCATTTAAATTTAAAATTAGACGATGATGCATGTTAATATATTTAAATAGAAATTTTGACCGCCATTTTGGTATTTAATGAGCTTCCAATTAAAAAAGTCATGCTTAACTTCAAATAAGTATTTGACACAATAAAATATTATCATAATATAATACATTATCAATTAAACCGGTAATATAATAGAAAATTGACATGTTTTAGGAATTCATGAATTTAGGGACTAGTAAATATTTGATACTGAGTTTGTTAGTGAGATTTTTACTAGTAAATTAGTAAATTACTTAGTAAATTTCAAAGCTGGTCAGTAATAATTACAAGATAAAAATAACTTTTTATATACAACGTTTTTATATTTTCTGTTGCATCATATAAACTTGACTTGACTAGCTTAAACGATCAAAAAAAATTTCATCATCAAGATGTTTTACATATGAGACTATATTATAGTCAATGTTATTGATACAAAATTTATATATGTATGTATGAGAATGTATGGATGAGGATTTAGATATGTATAAGTGTATATTAGGTGAGTTTATATATACATTATATTAGGCGAGTTTATATGTATTTTTTAAAAGTAGGTACCATGTATGAGTCTTATTAAAGACTAATATCTCATTAGTTAACCCCATTAATTATTTTTCTTAGAATTGACGATTTACACCTCTTGTATGTAATATTTTTATTGTTCATGAAGAGTAATGATCTATTATTATGTTTTGACGATTAATTATAATATGCTATCGAGTGTATTGTAATTAATAAGATAGGGTTTTTACTAATTAGGTTTTTTACTGACACTTCAACTATTCATAATGTGTTTATTGTATTTGTTGTAACCTTTGACTTGATAGGTAGGTAATGGAGTTTTTAACTACTTTATTGTATTGCTTTGTTATATAAGCTAGAGTGGAGAGAGTTCGTTGTCAGTGTGTGTTTGACTTTGGTGAGTGTACACGGCGCCTGAAGATGCCGAAAGGCGAAACCCGGGTCGCAAAAACCGACTTAAATGGAATAGTACAGAGCTTGAATCCATTAGAATTTAAATTCAAATTCCATCAAGTACCTTCAGTCGATAATATTAATAATATAGATATTGTTTATAAAAACAATTTACCCAAAACTTTTGTAGCATAATTAATATTTTTGTAAGCCTTTTTCATTGTGTTATTACTTTATTTTCTTTTACCACTTGGTTAGAATACAGCAATCAACATTGTTTGGGCTTAGTTTAAAAGTTTTAAGTCAAGTTTTCTAATTCCCATCAAATTCCAAATGTTGCAATGTTAATTAAACAGGTAAGTTTATTATTTATACCAGATATTAAAAAGTTTTTGTGTTATCATTCCCCCAAATTTTGGAAAATAATTTTAAATCTTTCTTTGTGGTAAATTTAATTGTTTATTATTCTGTTGATACAAATGCAATACTGTACCTATACATGAATCAGAAACTGTGATATTCATTTAAAAAAATATGTTTGATTATAAAAGTGCTTTTGCAAATTTTCAAATTAATATCATTACAACTCATTACAACAAGAATTGCCCACAATGGCCAAGAGGCTACTCGTCATGGGTCCGACAATTATTCACGTGTTGTTTTTCAATGTAAAACACACATTGAATTCAGATGGTTCTGCAGTACGATCTGAAGTATAATCTCCATTGAGGTATAATATGTTTCGTAATTCTGTTGATAGATGTCACTAATAAATAGTATTTTTGATGTGATCACTCTTAATGTCAGGCAATGACTCCAGTACTATATGTAACGATATTATGAATACATCTATATATATATATAAAAATCTCGTGTTACGGTGTTTGTGGTCGCACTCCTCCGAAACGGCTCGACCGATTTTTACGATTTTTTTATGTATATTTGTTAGGTATAAGAATAGGTTGTAAAGTATATTTCATACCGTTAGGTGATTAGGGTATCTCTATCCAGAAAATTTCTTTTATTTTTTTGACATTTTTTTTTGTATTTTTTTTATTTGGCATCAAAAAATACCTATTTTCACCCTCCTACTCCCACCCTCCCATTTTTAATCGCGATTTTAGTATTTTTGTATGAACAAATTTAACCGTCGTTCGTATTTCAAACAGAATGAAATTATTTATGTTGTTGAATGACAGATGGCGCTACGTCCGAGAAGAATTCAAGAGAAGCGTCGCGTCATTTTGACATTTCATTCGGCATATCACAACGCAGTGCGTGCAAAATTTTGTACGGTTTATTTTAATTTATCTATTTGTGTGCGTGTATTACAGAAAGACGCAAGGGTGCCCATTTGGGCCGTCAAACGAATAAAGCAACAAACATGCGAAATAGTAGAGCAGAAAGAACAAACAAACACATCCAACAAGATAACGAAAATGTGCGTGTGAGCATGTTGCAATTGCGGGCATCTCAATCATAAGAGGCACGAGCTGAACGAAATCAACAACGACAATTGGAACGGAGCCAAGCGCGCCGGTTCACGCAAAGCAAATGACCGACAACGCTAACAAGTACATCGAGCATTTACATCCGCTTCGTTCCTTCGTCTCGCATTCGAGTACGAGTCAGATATTGAATATTCCGCTTATCCAAAAGTGCTGATTGGGTGCTATGGACAAAGAATGTCCCCATTGTCATGCGCTCAAATTCAAACATGAGTCAGCCGGGATGTGTTGCGCATCAGGAAAAGTGCAACTACCAGAAATTGAGACACCACCAGAACCATTGAACGGCTTGCTCATCGGCACGGTTTCAGATTCAAACCTGTTCCTGAAGTCCATTCGCACATTCAATTCATGCTTCCAAATGACTTCGTTCGGAACAGCAGAAATAGTTCACAATACTGCGGCAATGGTCAACAATTCCATTCAACGTTCAAAATTAAAGGCCAAGTGTACTACAAAGTTGGCTCATTGCTGCCAATGCCAAACGAACCATATAAATTTTTAGAAATCTACTTCATGGGCGGTGAGGACATCAATCGTGTGGATGCACGTTGCGGCTACAATAACCTCAATTTGCCTAATGCCAGGCGCATCATCGGTGAACTGGACGCTTTATTGAATGAGCGCAATGAATTATTGAAATTCTTCAAATCACACATGCACGAATTGCAAAGTGACAATCACGCTATTGTCATCAATCCTGATAAAACACCAGCTGGAGAGCACGTGCTTCAATTCGATGCGCCTGTTGTTGAAGACTTTGCTGGAATCATGGTTGGTGACCGCACATCGACGCGAGAAATCGTGATTCGAAGAAGAAAAAATAATCTGGAGTTCATTGTTGATACACACCGTTCATACGACGCTCTCCAATATCCGCTAATTTTCTGGAAGGAACAAGACGAATATTGCATAAACATTAAACAACGAGATCCCGCCACATGTAATTCATTCATTATGAACATCATTACTCATTTTGAATTGCGAATATGAATGGTTGGTGTTTATTTGTTTTTATCGGCGGTCATCGTCTACAGCGCTCCATTCCTCTTTCTGTCATAGATCCCATCCCCACACACTTACAATACATTCGTTATTTTTTATTTAACAACCAAAATAATCACTAGAAATAATTTATATGGCAGAATAACGTTTGCCGGGTCAGCTAGTTACTTTATAATATCTTGAATTCTATATTAACTAAATACTATAATCACTAATAATATAAACAAAAATAATAATATATCAGGGAGAAAAACCTTAAAAATATAGCAGATACAGCCGTTAAATAACGATGTTTAATTCTGCTGACATACTATATAAATAAATGTAACAGTAAAGAGATATCAGAAACAAAATTGACACAGCAAATAAATTTTCCATTTTTATATACGTAAGCAACAGAAACACAAAGAAAAGCAGAAGTGATATCGCGCGGTAAAGCGATATTGAATGCAAATGACAGTACCAGGGTAAAAAAATATGTCCACGTGTATTGCAAATAATAAAAATACGTACATATTAGAGGAAAATAATGTACATTAACTATATATGTGCTATGTGTGTTTGATATTCGAATATTGTATGGGAAGTTTTTTTTCAATATTGATTCGGTAACTTCAAATGCATTTTAGTTACGACCTAGGCGTTTGAAAAAAACGTCAGTCTCTAAAACCAAAATTTGTATAATATATACAAAAGCGAAACTAAAAATGGTTTATGGGATTAAATTATATGAAAACCTTAATAAGTATTACCAATTAATTAGTTTGTAGAAAGTTTCACTCTTATGTTCTCTGCAATTTGTTTGCCAGAATTGCACGGATATAAAAACGCAGTACAGTATTAATTGTTACTAGCGTAAAAAATGTTCTTTTTTTAAATATAATTAACCATGATAATGAAAAATATGTATATTTAGATTATAGAGGATTATTTTTTTTATTTTTTTTTATTAAGAAAACAAACAGTTACATATTGATAACAAAAATTTAAAATATAAAAATGAAAAGTTATTGCAACCAGCAAAGTTTCCTTGTATGTAAATTTCAAAATAACAATAAAGCCTAGTCCAGCCCAAAATGCGTCTATTGGTAAACAAACTATTCAATGATTTATAAAATTTTACTGCCACACAATTTCACGGATGTACACAATCTTTATTTGGATATTGAAATTAAATTAAATGTAGTTTGGACAATCCACATCGTACATTTTTATGTTTTCATAAAAATAACATTGCAGAAGCAGATAACGTAGTCATTATTTTCCCAAATATATGCACACATGCTTATTTCTAAATAAACACTACACAAAGAATTCGGTCTTATACAAATTATTTTGAAAGCGCATGAAGCATGGTTAAGTTGGGTGAACTCCACAAATATTAAGATCACTCTGGCGCCATTCCGATTTTCGGACATACGTCACGAGTGTGTATCGAGATACTCGAGTGCATTTTTAAATGGTTTTACACAAATTTTAACTAAATTTTAAACTAAATTGTAATAAAGTGTGCTTATCTACTCATTGTGATGGATTATCTTTTTGTACGCCTTGAAAACTGGAAAATAAATATCATAGCAGTAGTGTAAAGTTCTTTGCATATGAACCAGCAGTGCGAAGTCACTTGATCAGAAGACCCAGTGGTTCTTTTTTGCTTCAATTCCATACATTTACCATATCTATGGAAGAAGGTTTTTTCATACATTCATTTATTATATTATGTATTTCTTTGTCTGTATGTATATTGGTCTAAATTAGGTAGAGCTTATTAGTTTGTCTTACGTACAATATAATTAAAATATGCCGTCATATTTCAATATGCCTACACATGAAATATTACCTTTTTAATGAGCCACATCTACAAATTCGTATGTGTAGGTTTATTTGAAAGTTTATGGCATTTATATACTGTGATTATGGTGGAAATATAGCATAATTCATAATTATATTATGCATTTGAATAGTTCGTGACTTTGGTGTTTCTTCCTCGAACAGATTCTAATGCAAACCAAACCATCTGCCGTTACACTGGCTTATGGTGAGACGCCATATTGAATGTTGGAATCATTCCTTCCGCTAACAGTGACCGATGGTTAAGATATATTTAACTAATTATCTGTGTATTTTACCTCATTGTTCAAAATATAAGGCACTGGCTTCTTATTCGGGGCTTTGTGTTTGATTCAATTCATTTTTTACCATACCCGATCCTAATGCAGGCGTTTCATTGACGAGCCAGAAATCCAAGGACAATACATCGTCTGATTTGATCAGCTACTGATCAACTAACGAATAAAGAAGTCGAGCTGTCAAAAGTTGCGATTATCGTAATCTCTTTAAAATTTAGTGTTATTTTCTTGTAGACTTGCATAAAATAATATAACAGTGAAACAACACAAATTTTACGTTTTCTTTTAATAATTATTTCATTAATCTAAATAAAAAAAAAAATGATAAATCTCTCATTTTCTAATGTGCAAATCAACAAATAAATCAATAAACATATTTAGAACAATAACGGGTTTTTTTCGGTCGTTGTAATTGCGTATTAATGTCAAATCAAATTTACGTAATGATTGACGGATGAATTCTGGCAATTCGGAGAGTAAAATATCAAACATGTTTTAAATACAACGAATCTGGTCTGCGGACTTAAAAGTTCACTAATTCCAGGTGCTCCACACGAAAAAAAAGTCCGAAGACTGTAAATCGCGTGACTTGCGTGCCAATGGAGCACAGGCATTAGATCATAAATGGGCCTCCAAAAAATAAAGATTGTATTAACAGATATTTGTTTTTACGAGAAACAGACCAGTTGTTTAACTTATAAGGTCCATACTCCTGTCCAAACAGACATTTCAGTCAGCCGAAAGACTGGTGGTTTTTGACTGTCTGTGGGTGATTTTTATTTTCTATATGTGAATCGCCTTTAAAGGGTTTTCTTCAACGTCAGACTGGATTCACTCTACCGGATAGATTACTGTATCGCGTGTAAAAAAAATCACTAAAAAAATACGTTTTGGTTATAATATTTTTTAATTTACTCAATGAGTAAATAATAGTAAATAGTAAATAATTTACTCAATGATACCTGTATGGAATTTCCCATTTGTAATATTTATTTCACACGAAAGAAGGAGCATTATTAATTTATTATCAGGAAAACTAAAAGAATATATAATTACAAAACCATAGCAAAACTTTAACTTTTGTGATTAAGAGTATGATTTCAGTACGCGGTATGTGACCACAACCGTGCTAGTCAACCACGATATCATTACCATATACATATACCTACATTATGTCGTATAGGTAACGGTATATAACATTATATCTACAAGTACGTACCTAAATATAATTCTTGTAATATATTTTCCAAATTACTTATATCTTGACTTTCTTACTTCATGCATATATTATTTTAATACCTATCTCGAAAGTAAGCAGTCCATATTACAAATATATTAAAGTTTCTCATAAACGTTTATATTATAATATATATGACGGGCTTAAAAACAAAAACGGCATTTTCCATTTTCATTAAACATGTCATATATATTATATATGTCAGTATAGGTATAATTTCTGTAAAACGTATTTTTAAATGTTGTTTGTATACTAATAGGTTATAATAACATTTTATAATAGTTTTTTTATAAATTACACACATAAAAGAGAACTTGGACATTTTAATTGACTTGCCATCATTAAAAAAAATAGAAACTGCCGATTTTATTTCTAGAGCCCTCCTCATATAAAACTAAGTTTCAACTAGCGTAATGGAATTTATTAGACCACGTAAACGTCAGTTCAATTATTAATATATTTAAAACTGAAGGGAGTCGTCGATGTGAAGGCCAACGGTGTTGTGACGAGGAGAGATGAGAAGTCGCTGTCGTGATTATGAAGGGTTTGAGTTTATTTAAATTGCGTAAGTACATGTGTACAATTGTTACAATAATGTGAATCACAGCACAGAGCGATTTGCTTGGGTCGACAACTTACAATCGAATAATTCTCTTTTTATCAATCATGACGTACTGATTATTATTTTAACAACTTACAATTTCGTAATAATTAAGCTATTAACTAACTTAGTGAGAACAGATATACAAAGATTATTGTCGCGGTCATTGATCTACAAAGTTAGCTATGACTTGATACGAGGGTGGGTCAATAAGTCCTTAGAAAAGCCGACAGGTGGCGCGACTAGTACTGTAAGCGGTTTGTTTTCATGCAGCGGCACTACCGATTCAGTATGCTGCGAAGTTTCAATCAGATTGGTCGGGTTGTTGTGTGTTTCTCGTACATTTAAAAAAAAAATTGCTTGTGGAAAATGGAAAAATGGAAAATGGAGAAAATTGAGTTTAGAGCTGTTATTAAACATTTTAATATAAAAGGGTTAACAGCAAAGGAAATAAAAAATGAGTTGGATTTAGTTCACGGCATATCTGCTCCTTCACTTGCAACTATTTATAACTGGTTAAATGAATTTAAACGTGGTCGTACATCAACAAAGGATGAACCACGCTCAGGACGTCCTGTAGAAGTGACTACACCAGAAATGATCAATAAAATCCACGATATGGTGTTAAGTGACCGAAGATTAAAGTTGAGTGAGATAATTGAGGTTACAGGGATCTCAAAAGGTAGCGTCATTTCTATTTTACATGACAAATTGGGCATGAAAAATATTTCTGCAAGATGGGTGCCGCGTTTGCTCACAGTCGACAGTAAACGCAATAGGGTGGTGGCCTCTAAAGCCCTGTTGTCGCTCATGCAACGCAATCCGGATGAATTTTTTCGTCGCTTTGTGACTGTATATGAAACATGGATACACCACTATACTCCCGAGACGAAAGAACAGTCAAAGCAGTGGATTGCGAAGGCAAACCATGTCCAAAGAAGGCGAAAACCGTAAAATCAGCTGGTAAGGTTATGGCTACTGTATTTTGGGATGCACGTGAAATTATTTTCGTTGACTATTTGGAAAAAGGAAAAACAATAACAGGGGATTATTATGCATCTTTACTGGACCAGCTAAAAAACAAAATTGAAGAAAAACGGCCTCATTTAAACAGGAAAAAAATCCTCTTTCATCAGGACAATGCCCGTGTTCACACATGTTTACGATCAATGGCTAAAATTGAAGAATTGAAGTTCGAATTGGTCGACCACCCACCGTATTCGCCAGATTTAGCCCTTAGTGACTTTTTCCTTTTCCCAAACTTAAAAAAATGGCTAAGTGGACAACGTTTTTTTTCAAATGAAGAAGTCATCGATCGGACAAATGCTTATTTTAAGGACCTTCCGAAAACTTATTTTTCTGACGGTTTAAAAAAATTTGAGAAACGTCTAACCAAGTGTATTGAGCTCCAAGGAGATTATGTTGAGAAATAAAAAAAAATACAAAAATAAAAACTGTTTTAATGCTTTTTTCTAAGGAATTATTGACCCACCCTCGTACCTACATGGAAATGCCTATAAATTCAATATGTAATATCGCCATAAAACTAACTTTTTTATTAGCCTGGTTAGCAATCTGAAATATTCACCGATATATTCCTCATGATTATTTTCTAAAGTGTATTCAAACCGTCGGCATCGTCGATCTACTTGCGAGATAATTGACTGAACCTCTCATTATCGATAATATTTTTGCGTTATTTCTTTGTTAGTGGATATTTTGACGCGATAGTATAATTAATATTATTAAGTGTAGTGATGTATTACATAACGTTTTTCGTATTCAACTTAAATTAAAATGGAAAAATAAAACAATCAGATAAAACAATGATTGAAAGTTTAACGATTTCAAATCGTAATAGATTTTTAGATAATCATCGCATGTTCTTCCACTACTTTACTCGACGTTTCGGGCTCATTGCAGAGACTATTCTCAGGAGATAGTGTATTAAAGTGCACCGTTAAGTAAGTAGGTTGCAAAGGGGTCTGTCTAGCTGAGAGTCAATATTATACCAGATCGGAGAGTACCAGAAGCTATGACGTAACCCATCGTCCCTATTAATATTGTCAAGATTCCTGTGAATTTTTCTGGTGAGACTATCGAACTGACTAATGAATGAACTTACTTTTTACTGGAAGTACATTGTTATATTATGGGAAGTGAAGTGATTTGTTAGATATTCGCCCATTTCATTTATTTTTTCTCTAAAACACATTAAGGCCATGCATTAGTTGAGGCACGGTACAAAAAGATCGTTGCTAGGCGATGCGCGGATTGCGGGTCGCGGGTGCAAATGACGCCTGTCAAACGAAATATTATTTGTCATATAAATCCAACATACGTCCATTTTATGTTCTGTTTATTGTTCTATTAGTAACAATAATAATATATTCATTGACATGTTTTCTTTTTAAAGTAAATGGGTAACGTTTTTAGTCATCTTTACACGATTTTAGAATTAATTGACCCGTCGCCATCACGCAGCAAAGTGACGTGTTTCTGGCTCGACATTCTCTCACTGAATGGCAGCGAGTCCAAAATTTCGTCGCGCCTACAGTTGAAAATTATTTGGCGTTTCACTGATGCGTCACCTTAAAATATAGCATGGGATCGAACTTACATCTACTGTTTCACAGTTTTTTTTTTTGTTAACCATGTCCGATCCTAACAAGATCATAATAAAAAGACTTCCACAAAGTGGAAGTTGTATTAACAGATTTTTTGGTTTTACGAGAAATGGAAGTCAGCCGCCTGCTCAACCTATTAGGCCCATGCTCTGGTTTTAAACACCCACAAAACATGTTTTTTTATACTTCCACGGTATTAGAACCTGGGACTCAAGATATATAAGCTTCAATGATTAACGTGTAGATACCTGGTAAGTATACATAATCATTACTTGAACGCATGTCGAATTCCGATAGTAACCAAAATTCTAGATAATATCTCTGTCTATGTCTTTCTATATATAATTAGAGTAATAACGTATATCTATATAATAAGTCACACGTCAAACTTATATTTACAAAAATGTTTTTTATGTAACGGAAATCAACGGTTATTGTCAGAATCAATTCTAATAATAATTCTTAATGACAACTACCTAATCAGTTATAAATCTCGCACGTCGATTGTGTAAAAAACTTTTCTTATCGTTAATAAAACAATGTCGAATTAAGTAATTCAATGTACATGTTTATAATATGTTGCTGAATCACTACAGATTCATAGGCAACGTTTCTCTCCTGATCCCATCAAAGCATAAACATCAAGGCCTGAACAAAAACGAACCATAAGTGCGAGTTAGAAAGCATTCGACACGCTTATATCTCCGCAATGTGTGTTAGACTAAAATAAATTTCTACTGCCGAATTAAATATTTTTTGTACACGTCGCCGGTAAATATTGATTTGGATGACTATTGTAATTTAAAACTGCGAGCACGTGCTGACTGAATTTTTTTGTTTTTGTGTTAAATATAAAGTTAATGATAATATTTTTTTCGGCCATGTCTGATCCTAATAAGATCTTATGGGCCTCCACAGCTTGGATGTTTGTTTTAACAGATTTTGTTTTTTACGAGAAATGGATGACACCCACTTGCTCAACCTATAAGGTCCATACTCTGACTCATATACAAATTGAAAAACAATATGTGTACTTGCCATACCCATGATTCGAACCTGTGACCCACGAAGCTATAGTCAAGCATGGGGTCAATTAGTGTTTATTAAAGTGAAAATTATGTCTCGTTAATTTAGTAGAAAATATGGTTAACTATGTTGTGTTTAAATCTGGTGGCCATACTGAGAAGCAACATGTTAGTATAACGTTTCATAGTTAAGTTAATAATAGCAAGAAACACGGCTTCATTTTAACAAACAATACCCACTATATTTATATTATTACTCTGAGATAAACACTCCTTTTCTAAAACTAATATAAGTGTTTTAAAAATTGATCTCGATGAAAAATAATTGCGGCAAGCAACACCAAGATGGCAACCACGTGCAACACGTAGCAATGTCACAACAAATTTACATTGATCAACATCTTAATTAAAACAAACAATCTGAGAGAAAATAACATACTAAATAATAATTCAAATGTTCTACTATAAATTTCAAGCATTTGTTTTAAATACTTATTTAACAATAAACTCTACAATATGGTGAAAGAAATAATACTTTAATAAGTTAGTTATGGACGTTGTTGTAGCAGATAATAGAATTCCAAATAACTTATTCTAATTAAATTCAATATACCCAGTCTGTTGTTAGTTGTTTTGAAACTCTTTTTTTTATATTTTGCCAGAAGAAAGTGTGTCAAATATATATTCAGGCCATGTTGCCCGCTTTCCACTGCAGAATTATTAGTAGTTACCCGTCGCTTGTGGTTTTCCGAAGAACAAGAAAGTTTCGGGAAAACTCCCTTGAAAGCCTTGTTGGTGAGACCAAACCTCAGCCTCAGGATGAAAAATGTCGCGAGAAAAATAATGAAAAATTCTCGTTGATTTATTGAAATTCAACACAAGACTTTGTTACGACGAAAGTTTTTTTTTATTAAACCGCTCTCGAGAATTATATTACGTGAACGGGAAACCCCAGAATTTTCGCAACGCTTGTTTTTCATATTTTCTTAATATTGTTTACTGTAAACCATGTAGACTTACTCACTATAAACTCGCTTCTGTATATTAAAAAGAAAAATATTGATAGACACTGATAATAAATAATAAAGCTACTTATTTTAAAGTATACCTACAAAATACTCTTTGTTTGAAACATTGAAGATTGTGAGCCACATGATTTGACCATAAGATATCTTTCTCCACAACTTGGTTCCACGCCGCTTAGCATTCAGCATCAAGCAGAGCTTTTGTTAGTGGAAAACTTTTGATTTGAATTCGTCCATCTTGATAGAGCTTTTCGTCTTCCTGTTCGATTTTTAAAATAAGGAAATACCACGTAGTTTTCTAATTTGTTATATTTGTTACATGTTATATGAACAGAAAATTGAGCCCAAAACCAGCAAATTGAGAAGAGAGTAAAGTTTATCATTGATGGACTCTATTATACTCTCAATATCTTACTCCAGCACCGTATTTGCTGCTGCTATACTTGACGTATTTTAGTCGCTTTTTAAGACACTTACTTAAATAACCGTATAACAAGTGCCTTAATTATGCTCAATCGACGAATAATTTGTTAATAATTAAGTTAGTGAAAGTACGTGGCAATGAAGGGTTAAAGACCGAGAAGTGTAGAAGCAGCTGGAAGGTGATAATGATTAATTGTTTAAATTATGAATACCTACCCTATGTTTGTTTTTGGTTGATATAATTTTACTGTCTCTCCCTCTTTTATAATACATTATCAAACACGAAAGTTTCAGTAACGCCACTGGTTAGAACGTTAGAACGAAAGTTATAAAGCTAATATAAGATAGTATTTATATTCCGAATGTAGGTAATATTACAAAAAAAAATTTCATCGAAAAATCACTTGATTCGTTTAAAGAATTTTGTCGTGAGAAAATAATATCAATTTGAACAGAGATGCAGGCAATTGGGTCAAATCAATGCGAGAGTTTCTTTAAAGTAGGTAACTGCTCTTTGTCAGAGTTCATGGAAAATTACTGTAATATTACGTAAGCATTTCGTATTGATCACAATGTCAAAATAATCGAGTATTTTTCTATTTAATTTGATCAAAAAGCAATTTTAATGCATAAATCCCCCCCCCCCCCTCCCTCAATTACCAAGTGCAATAAATCCAGTGAGTGCGTCAACTAGGCCAATAAGGGGATATATTAATTTAACCGTGGAGTGATCGCGTGGATACAGTAACATAATCCAAAACGGATTACACCCTCCGTATGCTGGAGTTAGTACATAACATATTATAAAAGATGCGTTTACTTAATTTTTGTGTTATGTTATATATTGCACACAAGATTGTCAGCTAGTTTTATAAGTATTCATTCTTTATAATAATTTGGAATTAACTAGATGATCATAATACACCTGCATAATATAATGTTCACGTATAACAAGAGTGCCATGTTGTCATGATCGGATTTACCAAAAGGCTAAAGGGGCTATAACCCAGGGCGCCTTAATTGGTGGGACGCCTTGGCTTGGAAAAATTGAATTAAATCCATAAAATTTATGGGTTTGTCAGAGAAGTTGATTCAAGGTGTCACAAAATTTCTTGAGTCAAATTCTAAATACTTTCAATAATTGCCAAGGAAAAGGTAATTTGCAACAATGTCGCGAATTACAAATAAAAGTTTACTTAATATATTTTAATAATATATTAATGACAATAAATATTCAAATGCTTTATTGTGAAATAATAAGTGATTTTTTAAACATAAAGAAAAGGTTGCGCATTAATACGTTGTATTTGTGTCCCCGAAATAAATTAGCCCAGGGCCCCTTGAAGCGTAAATCCGGCTCTGAGTATCGACATATTTACTGAAATTTCAATAGATCTACTGATATTTAATATTAGATTAAAGGTCATATTTACGTGATTTTAAAGGTAATTTTAAAATTAGAACAATGACGTCATGCTTTAAAGATTACAATTCTGATTTTCTTTTTATATTTTCTATCTATTTTCTGAATTCTGAAATGTTTGATAAAATATAATTTCATGCTTTTATAAAAGACTTAAAAGATCTTTAAGAATCTAATGTCAGCCTTACTAATACGTGATCGTAGGTACTTTCTACAAAATAAATAGCCGTAAATATAATAAATAATGTGAAAATTTACCTCAAAATAAAATATTTTAAATCAACAATGGATTAAATTGAAATATTTTTAGGATCAGGATACTCAATATCATCGATATGTTTTCGAACTGAATTCAGTTATAATTTGTTGGAATATAATAATTCAACCCTTTCGTGTAGGTAACTCACTCATACCTCTTCATAGTGTGATAAATTTATAGGCTTAAGGGTCATTTTGAGGTGTACCGGCGGGATTGAAAGTGCTTCATGAATTAACATCATTTTAATTAACAACGGGTCACGTCTGTAATATGAGATTAGAGCGCGCACGTTTGCTAAAAAATGTGATAATTATGTTTTTTTATTGCCTAGTATACCTTTAACTAAACTTATATTACTTAGGCTCTATGTATTTTATGTTTAATCATTCTTCTTTTGATTGTACCATCCTCTAACAGTCTAACGTATCAGGGCGATATTTGCTTTATCATTTATGCCACCCGGAAAACATCGGTGGAGCTGTACGCGTACCAACCATGGAGGTTCTCAACCACAATACGTGGCGTTGTCTTCTGCTACGTTTATTATTGATCTTTCCTTTGATGCCACGTTGGTGAATTCTATAATTTTACTTTCCTTCCCTCATAACGTGACCAAGGTATTGTAGTTTTCTTATTTTGAGAACTTATCTGTCCTTTACTATTCGATTGACAATGTCAACATTTTTGTCAACCGGTGAGTCCAAAGAATTTTGAAGATGCCTCTTTACAATACAAACATATATCCATCAAACCAACCCATCCCGCATCACACTCAGTCTTTATCGAGTGTATCACCAAGACCTACGTTTGGGTGAAGCATCAGCAGTTTTTTACGGTTGGTAATGTCTCAAAAGCAGATACCTAAGACCTGGGGTGACCACACTCAGTAAACTCAGTTGACTTTGTATACTATGCCATGGTAAGAGATAAATACGAATGACTAACATAAAAATGAATTTAATGATACATATAATATAGAAACAAAGCTAAAACAATACAAATATTTGCGTCTTTACAGTCACATCTATGTGACATTTCCTAACTATACTTAGCGTTCATACCTCCTCCATACCATAGTAAAAGGATTGAGTGAATATAACGGGGAGTGGCCAAGGAGACGGAACCTCAACTGTAGATATATTATAACTATTTAGATTACGTGCATTCAGGGCTCAAAATGGACCGGAGCGCCGTTCCGGTACGTGAAATCAATAAAGTTATCGCTTCGTCTCGTGGAAAAAATAATTTGACCGTCTGAGCTTGATATGTCATGTAACAACAAATCTAACATATTTATTTTATAAAATACATATAAAAAATTAATAACTATGTTAATATCTTCAGAAAAATGTCGAGCGCTCCGGTTCGTGAACTTTTCGATTTCGAGCGCTGCGTGCGTTATATAAATATTGTAATATTGACATGACTTTGATGAGATTCATATAACTTTATTTTGGAAAGTAGAATACGACCCAAATAATATTTCAACAAAAAAATATTAATTAAGTAGGTACTAAAATATGAATGATTTTCGTCGGTTGAAATTTTAAGGGTGTAGGTAAAGTGAAGAGATTTTCGTGAATGAACAATATTAAATTTGTTGGCGGTCAGGTTCTTGAACTGTGGAAGCGACTTCCGGATTGACGGTTCGATAGGCAAGATGATTGCCAAGTAATATTCTTTGAAGAATAATGCCTTTAAAGAAACGAAAATAATACCAATCGTATAAAAAAACTAATTTTCCAAAAATATGAATTAATTTTGTTTATTTCCCTTTTGATTACATATTTTTTGTGGTATCAATATTTTTGTCCGTGAAAAAAATCCCACGCAGACTTAAATAATACTTTTAAATAAAACAATGTACATTTTTTAAAAAATATGTACCATCACGATTTTAAGAAGATATTTTTAGAATTTTAATAAAGTCTTCCTCAAAAAAAAATTCAATTAAATTAATGAGAGGCTCAAGTTGATTCCGTTTCGATAGAAAATGATTATTGTATGAGTATTTATTCTTTGCTTGACAGCGAGTACCTACATACAAATTTCTAGCAGTGTATGCCCAATATTAATTATTTACCCACTCGTATGGCGGCAGAAAATAAAGCAAGATAATAAAAAACACAACAAATAAAACTACAGACACGGATGTCGAAATAAAATACATGGCCACATTCTTAAATCGTGTGTTTTATTTTATTGAATAAAAATATAGTTTACCTAAAGAATTTGGACTCAAGAAGTCATATTATTATAATATACATTCCGTATTAGGTACCTACCTATTTTAAATGCAGTTCGATTTTCGAATCGAACGATTTTATGACGTGCACTTGCATTGGTAACACTGTTGTTTTCTCGTATTTCTCGGTGTTTTACGTGATTAGCTATCTTAAAAATAATGCATCGTTTTTGGTTGTCACCATAAAATTGTCAAAGGAGTATTTTTCAATAGATCAATTTGATATTCAAGTTTATGATTTAATATGGCAATATTTGAGATATATGAAATGTCAAATTGAAGAGTGAATCTGAAATAATAGTGGAATGTCATAGTAAAAGTGTAAAGTTCTCTTTAAATAAATCTGTAATTCGAAGTCACTTGTAGTTAACTTAATCATTAAACCATATCGTTTTTTGTTTAAATTTTCATATTTATATAAGTTCCATCTCCATTGAATAAGGTTTTTAAAATTGCCGATTTATAATGTATATCTTGTGTAAGTCAACAAAAATTAACAATCTCTTTTTATCGGTTTATTTTCTAAGCCAAGTATTTTAAAAATGTTGTAAGTACCTATGTATGCTAGTAAGAAATAACATTTTAAAATAGTTTTTTAAGAAGTTACAAATAAGAAAGGAATAAGATATTTTTATTAACTTGCCAATATTTTTTGAACGTGAATTCTTTCGTTTTTGTTTCTGCTTTTTTTGCTTTGTTCAATGTGAATTAATATGAATACTGAGAGTAAAAAAAATGTTACGAATACCGAACGATTCGATGAGCAGTTGCATCCCAATGCATGCACCTGATATGCGATCATCGCATAAATAAAATGATTGCTATTTTTAATTCGGTTGAATGCAGTCATCGCATTGCAATATTTTAGCCAAAGTGCACAAACTATGAAATCGCATACAATTATCGCATGCACAAGTAAAAACATTGATTCATTGGTACAGTTCGGTTATGAGGAATACAGCGTAAAACACATTTTGAAAATACCCGATATACTGGATTATTTGTTAGTTTGGGTTAGTTTAGTTTAGGTTAGGTTGGTTTTGGTTAGATTAGGTTAGGTTTGGTTAGGTTAACCCAACAAATAATTCAATATATCGGCTATTTAAAAAATGTGTTTTCCGCTGTATTCCTCATAACCGAACTGTACCGATTCATTTTTGATAATCGCATGGGAAAATTGAAATTAAAATTTTCTTCTGTGATCGCATGCGATCAATTTGAATGTGCGCATTCAATTTGGTTCCGATCTTTCCTTAAGTAAAATCAACACTAAAATTCATAATTATCAGTAATAATCATATTGTTTCTATATCTATAACTTCAGTAATAATCATGTTTCAGAGGAGCTTAAAATGGTGTATATTGAATAATATGTGACGTCTGATATTATAATATGAATAATATAGGTATTTTTTATTATATTCATAAAATACCAGGGAGCAATATTATTGAACGGGTGTTGTTATTTAGGTTTAATGACAAAAAGCGCTGAAGCGGTATGGTGAGTGTGGGAAGCTGAGTAAATTAAATAATTTGTTTACGTTTGTTCGGTCCGGGACGCCAAACGAACTTGTTGGCACACAATTTGAGCGGTATTGTTTGCACAATTAGGTAGATGATTTTGTCGAAAAACAAATTCAAGCTTCAAAAATGAAAACAACACTGGAGGCTGGAAGCAACACCAGAGTTTATGAGAACTCAAATCGGGGGAGCTTTGTATATTCGGATTGCAATCACTGTTCTATTATTAAATAAATACCTTCTAACTGTTTTATCTCTATTAAAAGCTGTGAAAAATTAATGCCGCAAGTCTCTATAATAAATCTGTTTATCAAACTATTTATGTTACAATAATTAAATATAGCTAGGTATAACAAATTATGTTTAGTATGGTTGAATCCAGTCATGAGTATAAAACGACAAATATTTAGATCGCAGCACGAATCTGTGGATTTTTATAGTAGGGCTAGTTGTTGCTTATTCTTCGAATATAACTTATGGTAAACTGTTTTCACAAAATGGTAATTGTTTCATATTGAAAAAAAAATGTTTAATCAATATGAAAAAAACGAAATATGCAATCTAAAATCTTCATTTACTGCAATCAGGTTACCGCATGCATTCGAAGTTAAACTATAGACGGCCTTATGAAAACATGGAAATTTTTAGCTTGCCATTGATAAAATCATCGGGCGGTTAGTTATTTTTGAAACAATGAAAATAGTAGGTAATATTATGATATGTTTAGCATCGTCGATTATTGGATTTAGCTTAAATTCTTTGGCAAACTATTTCTGAATATAAAAACTACATCTATCTATAATATATTAACTACATCTATTATGTGGCTTGAATTGATAA
This sequence comes from Rhyacophila brunnea, assembly GCF_057557595.1. Lineage (NCBI taxonomy): Eukaryota > Metazoa > Arthropoda > Insecta > Trichoptera > Rhyacophilidae > Rhyacophila > Rhyacophila brunnea. Next base: position 45,901,757 of record NW_028232859.1, read on the forward strand.
TAATATAATCCCTATATTACCAGCATTTAATATTTTATTTTGAAGTAGAATGAAAATGCCATTCATATTTATATATAATAATATTGATTACTTATTGTATTATAAAACTGCTCAAAGACTCGATATTTACTGATTGTCATCTGTGTCGTCTTACATTAAAAGGTGGTACATCTCCCCTTCGTATCGGACATCCAATGCCTTGTCACCTATATTTATTTACACAGGATTCTTTTTTTTGTATAGTTACGTCTCTGCTGTCCTTTACCTTTCTTTGCAATATGCATGTTTCGGAGCTGTCACAGAAAATAGCACTTATATGTCGAGATATTACGTATAATTGCATTCACTGTATACGAGTAAAACGACTATGTTACATTTAAAAATTCAAATGCTGTAGTGGATCGGTAGATAGAATATCATAAAGGGGAATGGGAATAGGACAACTGGACACCAGAACAATTGGGCTTCGCACTGTCGAATGAAATAAATAGACGTTCGTACGATTTTATACAGAAAGTAAACGAGAAATTTTAATCAGTTTTTATCTAGGTACTACTTAATAGTTTTAATTCATTTTGCTCTTAACATAATGTTTCTTATTGAGAATTATCAGGCCTGAGACTTTATATACAAATAAAAGAAATCTCTTCCCGTTGGAACTCAAACATAATATGCACAATTAAATCATTATTTACGTGTGCATATTTAAATTCCGCAAAGTATTAAATAATAATTTGCTTCATTAATATTTTAAATATAAATAATAATATTAAATATTTATTTTAAAAGTACCTATAATTCATCAACGTCAATTTATTTTCGAATTTCATTCTATTTCGTGGCACCCAGTTATCTCGGCGCCAAATCGTTCTTATCCACTGAGAGTTCTCGGTCAATAGTATTAGAGAGAGGTGGCGTTGTATTGTTTATGTTAGAAAGTAATTCTGGAGGATTATTCATAATTTATTTACAAGGACTAGTCATAAATGTACATAAAAAAGTAGGAAGTGATTTTTTTTATATTCTAGGTATCTGTATTTCGTATTTACTAAAATATTCGGTAACGTTGAACATATAGGTGTGAACTTAAAGCTCCCACCACGTACAAGCTTGCGAATGCTTTTACCGGTCAAATAATATCACATATTATACTCCAGCGTGTGTTTTGACACAATGTGTAGCACGTTAACATATTCGGGACATCTCCCACCTGTCACCTCGTATTTCCCACGAAACCGTTACACTAAAATCCCCTCCGTGGTGGCAAATGGGACCCTTTCATTTTGACCTTCTGCGCCTATATATTATCTAAATGGACGCTTATTGACTGTCACTTGCTATTAATATTTATTTATAAAATACTTAAATGTAACATTTTATATCACTTAGCGTTCACTATAATTGTAAAGATGTTTTGGCGACAAGTATATTTTATTTATTTATTTTATTTGTTTTAATTATTTTATTTATTTATTTTATTTTATTTATTTTATTTATTTTATTTATTTTATTTTATTTTATTTTATTTTATTTATTTTATTTATTTTATTTATTTTATTTATTTTATTTATTTTATTTATTTTATTTATTTTATTTATTTTATTTATTTTATTTATTTTATTTATTTTATTTATTTTATTTATTTTATTTATTTTATTTATTTTATTTATTTTATTTATTTTATTTATTTTATTTATTTTATTTTATTTTATTTTATTTTTTTATTTTATTTTATTTTATTTTATTTTATTTTATTTATTTATTTATTTTATTTATTTTATTTATTTTATTTATTTTATTTATTTTATTTATTTTATTTATTTTATTTATTTTATTTATTTTATTTATTTTATTTATTTTATTTATTTTATTTTATTTATTTTATTTTATTTATTTTATTTATTTTATTTATTTTATTTATTTTATTTATTTTATTTATTTTATTTATTTTATTTATTTTATTTATTTTATTTATTTTATTTTACTTATTTTATGCTTTCATCGTGAATGAGTGATTTGAACATTCGTTTCATCAACTGGCATGCTATAAAAAATTGACTACAATACCAACTATTATTTTAGATTTTTGACACTTAAATATAAAAAGGTACGCCATCGCTGATATGTATGTGCGAAATATATAAGCCATTTATTAAATCGCAAGATATATTTTGAACGCGCTTGTCAAAAGATTCTACCTTCGTTATTATACTCGCTAAACAATGATATGTTATAATGGGGATCAATCACGTCTAAAACAACTATTTGTTTAATCAGTTGGTAAAATATATTATGTTTGGTTAATTAAAAGGCTGTGTTGAATATTTAATCAGGGGATACCTCCTTCAACGACCTATAAGTCCCGCTCGGAGAACCTTGAACCTTTCAAAATCAATGTAGAGACATGCCCGGCCATTACCGTTCGTGATTATTCTCCCCAAATTTAAGCTCCCCACTTATGTCGGTAGATGGTGTACGGTTTTTGAATAAATTATCATATACTAGTTCATAGAAAACGCGGTTTTGATAAGACGTAGTTTTAATTAGAGTAGAAAGTAATATATATCCAATTTTAATAAGGATTGATGACTTACCTTAGCATATTTAACTCATCATCATGAACGCAAAACTCGTGATGGATTCTGAGTTCCTCCAACTTCACCATACATCGCTAGTTCTATCTAGTCAGTAAATTTTTGGCCTACCTTTTATTTTGCGTCTTATTGAATTTATCGACATCACTCTCTTTTGAAATTCATATGATACACATTAATTGATCTACGTTGCAATCTTACAACAAGCCAAAAAGCTCAGTGTTGAGTCTTCTTATGGTCTCGTTAGAACTTACATAATTAGTTTCACTGAAGTACGTGTCAAAGAATTTAAAAAAAGCCAAGGTTACACCTAGAATGATTTATTGATAATTGATTATCTCCAATGACATTATAGTAGAAGTACAGAGTGGCATAGACTATAACTGCCACTTTATGCAAGCTACAGTAAATGTCATTTAGAGCAGTGTTTCTCAATCGCTGGTCGGCAGAAAATTTTTGCCGGTCCGCAAATAGTATTGATGCCCATTTGCCAAAAATTCCAAACAAAATCGTCATTCGAAAAATTAAATAGGTAAGTATACGAATATTATTATTCTTCTAATGCTACTCTGGTATTCAGACATAACATACAAACATTGCTTCAGTTTTAGATATCACTAAAATCACGTACTAAATTATTGACCGGATTCTCAACTAAGTATATATTCATGTGAAAAGACTTTTTCAGCCATTTCAGTTAAATAAAAACTGGATAGAGAAACAGAATTGGTGTCAATGCAGTGCTTCGTCTTTCCGAAACACTTGAGCCACAGTTATCGACTATTCTAACAAAGATTCAGCAGCAGATTTCGTACTATGATTAAAAATTTATTTACAGAACGGTTTTTGGTTACCTCCGTACTTTTTCAGGTACACTCTCCATCCCACATACTCTGAGTTTTCATATTAGTGATGTACACTTTTCCTGCAACTACAGCCAGTGGTGACCTGCTCACATAATAATCGCTACCACAAGTGGTTGCTGGTACTCATATGCTCATGATAAATGGTTTGTATTGTCCACACCGCGCTATCCGGTAGTTTAAAAATTCTGTATGGAAAAATTTTAAGTAATAATTTATTTTAAAATCACCACGGTAAGTAATATTTCATATAAGTTATTTGTGTTTTATTCATGCCATAGGGTGAACAAGATAAGAGAACAATAATATATAAGTCGGTTATGGGGAAGCCAGTGGCAAACACATTTTGAAAATAGCCGATACACTGGATCATAGCCCCCACAAGGGGGGGCTGACAAGACTCTAGCCTGGGGGTCCGGGGTCAGGAGGGGCCCGCTGAGGCGAGTCGACCAGATAAATGAGATAAACACACATCACAAATTTCCTTTAATAATTTGGAAAATGCTACTGTAGAGCATCACACTGCCTTTATCCTTAGCGGTAGGTAGGGGGCCCCGCCAAAGATCTTACCCTGGGGATGGATTCACGATGTGGGGCCCATGCACTGGATTATTATTTGTTAGGTTGGGTTAGTTTAGGTTAGATTGCGTTAGGTTAGGTAAAGTTAGGTTAGGTTTTCATTTTTGAATTAATGAATTTTGCCGAAATCGGCTATGACAATTAGCGCGGTTCCCGTCTGGCTTCTCCATAACCGACTTTTACCGAAAAATAATATTATAAAATCAGTCCGTTCGTTTTATTGGACCAATAGGTACATAATAATTTTGCAGAAATTAATATGAGACAAGCTTCTTATACACAATATATTGCAAGAGAAATAAATACGATTTCAATAAGTTGTATAGATAATAATACCTACCTTTAAACTCAACGTTGAACACAAAGCGGTAAGACTATAATATGAGTAAAATCGTCCCACTGACAACAATATATTACGACTTAAACGGATTATGTTGAGTGGCACTTGGGGCTACGTCCACATATTAGTAACTACGACCTACGTAACGCTTGTTTTCTATTAAGTTAAATTATTATGCCAGCCTGGATTTAAGGTGGATTAAAATATCTTAGGAGAGAAGATTTGAATATCTGTGTTCAAATTTTGAATTTAAAAAAGTCGACGGTACGTTATGTCAGGGACTGGGTTGCAAAGCAACAATGTAGAATAATATTCTATACGACTCTACTGGGTTGCTAAGTTACGGATTAATATATATCTAAACGTAGTTTTAGAACTACAGGTGCATTATATAGCTAGAATTTGCTAGATGACGCTGTCTTTGGGCCTAATAATATTATATTATACAATTTCGTGCAATATATGCAATTTTAATTCATTCAAGACGCGGAAAGTAGGTAACAATCCAGGTCCTTGTTAATTTTTATTTTAAATTATCAACACGTTTTACAAATTACAAAATAAACCTACAGCTTAGAAGAAACTACATAGGTATATAAAATGTGGACTTTTTATAAGTCAGATTTTTATTAGTTCATTGTACTGTATAACTTTCAACTTTTTATCCTTAAAATATAGTTTGATAAGTATTTAGGAGATGAGAAGATGATGTTTGAAAAGTTTTGACGCATGTTTGTTCAATTAAAAAAAATACATTTCTAGAAAATATAAATCTCTACTTACTTATAGCAATACAAGCTTTATAATTATTGTGACTACATTAAAGTTCGATTCGCTATAAATGAAAACATCAAGTTATAGACTTAATCCAAAATCCATATTTTTCAAAATAAAAAAAAAATAAATTTTAAATTATAGATTTTTTAAAAATTATTTTGTCACATTCTTCTGAAAAACTCATAAAACAACATTTTAATGACAAAACAATATTATTCATAAAATACGACGTACTAATAAAAATCGTACATTTTTTTTTTAATTATATGTTTATTTTTAACCGAAAATATTCTTAGATGCGCATTGATTTATTATTAAAATCATCAGTAAAAATATCAAATTGCAGATTTTACTAAAATTACATTGCATTGTTTACTCGTTTACAACACGTCCATCGGTCATCGCTCAGCCGTTATCAAACGTAATTGAATTTGCGCATTCTACAAACAGTTTAGTTGACCGACAAGAATGTGAATTGTTATGTAAATGATTTGATGCATGCAACAATGGATCGCCATATCATTGTCACATGAAATATTATCGCTTGGCATGAAATGTTATGTGTACCAGTTATGAATGCAGTTTCAAATTTGTAAATGAATACAGTGAGAATTATTTCACAAAATTTGAAAAGAGAACAAGATAAAAAGAACTTTTTATATACTTGCAACGTTTTTAAATTTTCTGTTGAATCAAAAAAAAAAATTACTTGATAGAAATAGTACTGAAATGTCATATGGACATGTCATATTGATTTCCACAGTAACGCACGTATATATTAATAATTTAGTTGCTAGGATCCCAGACCCCTAGCAACCAATAATGGCGTCAAAATAACTTTTCATACAAAACATAATTAACTGAAAATGAATTCAATTCTACTTAAAGATGGCTAAAAGTATTAAAAAATGCATTGGCATCGTGTTCTGATAAATATTCTAAAAAGTTTCAAATGTCTAGCTAGTCGGAAAGTTAGTTAAAAAGCGATTGCAAGATTTGTACCGGACAAAGAACCACCGAACAAATAAGAATACGAGCTAAGAAAAACGTTGTAAAATTGAATACCTATAGCCGTTAGGAAAGTGTCGATACTTTGAAATGTCGATGTTTTTTGAACAATAGGTACCAACACACAGTGGCTAATAAATTTTGAATTAGATAATAAAATGTATTGAATTTTATTCTACACCAGCGTAATGCAAATTGACGGGAAATATTACATTCATTTGTTTTTAAAATCTTGTATAAAATGAGTGTCAAAATACTACATTTTAAATTTGGAATTTGATGTGATATGAAATGAAATGGATCAGTAATTTCTTTTATTTTGTTAACTGTCAATTCATGGTGGAACTGCATTGTATTGCTGTTTTTATTTAATAAAACGCAATTTTTTTTTGTAGTACTTATTCCACTTTTATACAATAGATTAGGACCGGTTTCGTCCGCCTCTGTCCCTCTGAGGCGGACGAAACCGGTCCTAATTTATTGTATAAAAGTGGAATAAGTACTACAAAAAAAAATTGCGTTTTCTTAAATAAAAACAACAATACATCGGTAATCCTAACATATTATATGACAGTACCCCTTACTATTTTAAAACATACGATAATGTTTTTCCGACAAGATATTTACAGTTTACATTTACACCATTAAACTAATTAATTTGAATGTATTTGTTTACTGTTTATAAGAATTTTATTATCAGCAAACAATACAAAGAGTCGGCTATGCAAATAATACTCACAAATTATGTTTAATTTACCAAAGTAATGTGTAAGTATTAGCCATTCCGTTCATTCAACCGATTGAAATTTTGAAAATTGAAAAAAAAAGTTGATCGAATGACGGGATTCTAACCAGTAACCAACGGATTTTTAAGCGTGGATCTGTCTTTTAATCTACTCTGGGCACTAAATAAACCGGAGATTTAAACAATCTTTCCGAAGTCCTATTGTACGTGCCACAATGAACTTTAGTGGTCTCAGGAAGGATGAGAGGGGGGCATGCAAATGTTCTTTGGTCTGTGGCTGAGTATAGTTGGTCATGGAGGGATTTCAAAGTAAATACCTACTCTTTGACGATAGTTTACTGCAAAGACAGTCGTGTGCTCTGTAGTAATTGTTGCGAAATGTAAACCATTACACGGGAAACTTGTTTGTCGTATTGAGAAGTAACGTTAATAACAGCACAAACTTTATATAGTTTTATTTATTCGTTCATATCAGTTGCTTTTTTAACTGATAATGGTTATTACTGAAATTAGGTAAGTACATTATAAATTTAGCATTTTTGAGGGAATATAGTATATCTGGTAAAGAATTTCCATTCCCGTTTACACCACAGTATTGTGACCGGTGACGTTTTTACAACTAGGTACATAAGACCACAAAATACTATAAATTGATCCATTATTTATGAGATCTTTTATTGTGTTAACTGTCAGTAAATCGTTTTACAGTGGCACCATGGGTACGGCAAATACGGCTTGCAGTTGTAGTGGTATTGTTTGCTAGCATTGAAACAGGCATTGTCGTAAGCAATTCAATACACGCGCGAATCGCCTATGGTGCCACTGTAGAATGATTTACCTATAGAGATATATTGTTTTAATTAAAATAAAACACAATACTATGTACTTAGTACTAATTCTACTCAGTGTATACAAATAAATAGGACTGGTTTAACATATTAAAAATCAAAATTCACATATCATAATAGTATACATACAAAATTGAGGCGAACACACGGTGCCCTTAAAATATCAAATGAGAAGGTGAGGGTAGGATGCATGAATATTAGCGTGGGTGTGACCATGACTTTTCGTGTATACTATTGTCTCGAGTAGACGAATCATAAAAGAAATTGCTTCTCTCATATTATCTAAGTTTACAAACAAAAGTGTCTCAGTGCCCTGACGAAATGGCTTATTAAAGAACTAAACTATATGCGTAACGTCAAGTTAAGTTGTAATTAGTGGGTGGCATGACCACTTCTGCGGCTGTAAATATGACTTTTCCGGTTGCCTATTAATTGTCTCGGGTATCTTATGTGCCCTAATTTTTATTAAAATACTAAATATACTAGATAATGCAAACCAATTAACTGTCTGGAACCATGCATATTCTTGTAGCCAATGGCCAGTTTAAGATAATATACAAAATCAAACTGCGTCTCTCAAATACATACGAAACTTAGGAACTCGCACAGTGCCTTTGTAATACAAAGTTAGAAAGGTGAAGAATAGGATCCAGGATCACTTTTCTTTGTGTATACTATCGTATCAGGTAGGCTAGTCACAACAGAAACTGCGTCTATCATATTACGCAGATGAATCCGTGGCACGCGGTGTCTATTAAGTACCAAGTTACGTAGGTGAGAAGTGGGAGCCACGACCACTTCCGGGTCTGGCACCATGACTTTTTGTACATAACATCGTCTCAGGTAAGATTTATCACAAAATAAAGTGCGTCTCTCATCTTATATATACGGTTTCTATCGCAGCACCCATTCTATACAATACAATATACATAATACGCCCCAGTACTTATTGATCGCTGTTTTGTCAAACGCAATGGACGAAAATATGTATGCTTTTAATAATAAATTAACCACTGTAAAATGGAGATACACCAATAAACTGGGAAGGTAGAATCTCAGTATTATTTATATTGCCTTTCTCTATTATTCATTACACTTTTTTTTATATAGGTTTAGAGTAATGAAAACGATTAATAGTAATATAATATATAAACATATGTTAAGAAAATGCTGTGTTTTTAATTCTAAAATATAAAATATTCTTTACCTATTCGTAAAATGAAATGTCTTCAAAAGAAAAATACTAAAAGACGTAGGTGCATACACATCACATGAGCTTAAATACTAGCCACTGATTAAAAAAACCTCTTTGAAAATTTCACGCATAGAAACGTCCAAGTCGGACGCAATATTAACCAAGGAATTTTAGCGAATATAATATTATATTCATATAAAATATATCATTAGGTAGATATATTATTATGAGTGTAGTTATATTCTAAATAGATTATAGCAAACGCATAATCCAAAGTGATAAATATGACAAAAATAACAACACAGAGTTTTAAGATTAAGGGCCTACCGCCTAATGCATAGTAATACTTATGTAAATAAGTGTAGGTACGTACGCGTTAATTAGCCGATTTTCGAACAGGTAACGGGTAAGGGGTAGCAGGTAACCGATCCCGAGTAACGAAGAACCCGGGATAAACTTAAACACGTGTCAAGAATACGTCATACGTCGAACACTGACAACTTTACTGCTCTCGGTTTAAGCATTGACGCTCATTTAATATTGGTGTATTACACACACTATTGCACTTGCATATTGCGTGTTTAATTTTCGTAGGACACTCACACATTCAAAATACTGCATCAAATGTAGCGTATTGAATATGGCCTATCGGAATTCTATTTATTATCAGAATCTGTTCTGTAGGATCAATGAAGAGATTTGCGAATAATATTAATGGATCCACAGTGCGTACATTTATTCAATTGACCATTGATTAAGGCTATATTTCAGCTGAGGCATGGTCTAAAACGATCGTGACTACGCGACGCGCAGGTTGTGCAAACGACGCGTGACGAATAAAACATAATTTGTCATAAAAATTCAATATGCGTCCATTTAATGTTATGTTTATTGTTATTTAAGTAATAATAATAATAATATATTCATTGACATGCTTTGTTTGTCGAGTAAATACGAAACGTTTTTTAGTCATATTTACACGATTTAAGAATTAATACCTCCGATGCCATCAGAAAACAAATTGACGTACGAACAGGTCGACCATCGCTCTCCGAATGGCAACGCGGGTGAAATTACCACCCACTTATTGCTGAAAATTATTTGCCGTTTCACTGAAGTATGCTCTTAAGAGATCATTAAAATTATATATTTAAAGACTTAATTATAAATTCCTAATTATTTAATTGATAGTGTGCAAATGTATATTTTTGTATGGCGTGTTAAATAAAAAAATATTTTAATATTTTATGAAAAATTGTAATTTAAAAATTGGTTACACTTCAGAGGAAGCTTGTATGTTAATATTTTATCAAAAGTCTGCTGGTGAATTGCGGTAAGAATGAAATGATTAAATAATTCTGTAAAACATTAACCAAGAGATATTAGTAAAAAGACTAGATAGGTAAATTATACTTGACAATAGTTTCAAAGTATTGATTTTGCTTGAAAAAATATAAAACCTAGACTTGTAAATAAACACGTTCGCGATGCTAGCAGGGACCAAGTTTACCTCACATTTTCCGACCATTTGAGGCTTTTTCGTCTACTTAGCGTCAATCAGTCAGAAGGGCTATTAGTTCACCTGCTACCTTTTCCTTTACCTGCCTTTACTTACCTTCAAGATTGATAGTATTCAAGTGTTTGTTCTACTGTGAATTGCTCAGGGTTTACTACTCAGCAAAGTACTGATTTATGAACCCATCATTCTAGAACATTAACCATCGCGAAATATTTATGGCTGACCAAAAACCGTTTCATGGTCGTATTACGTAATTTAGATAACCTGATAATTAGGATATTAAATTATTCGCCTATATACTTAATCCCGCTCTTAATTGAACCGCATTTTGCGTTATGGGTCAATCGATTAATTGAAAAAATAATAACTTATCAAATTTTCATTTCGAATAATCTAATGCATTACTTAGATTACTAACTGCCCGGAACTCTCTATCGCAGTGGTTCCCAAAGTTGACTGGGCTCCGACCCATCTAACAACAATTTCCAATTTCGGGACCCACCTCTTAGCTGTCTTAGAGAAAAGAGAACATAAATATTGGTAATGCTCAGATTCCCTAGTGGCGAGTCGTGGAACTACTTAATGCTGTCTTATTTGTTCTAATTGAAATATTTTTAGTAGTGTTACCAATATGAATGAAAGACTGTTGAAATAAGAAACACAACTTAAATAAAAAAAAAATATTTCTTAAATACCCACACCTGCACGGTATTTTTACAAAGCAATTTCAATGGGAAGGATGTTTTGTTTCTTATTTTTCTTCATTACAGTTTTAGCATCAACTTCAACTTTAGTTACTTTTAATCGCAGTGAGTTTGATATATCCAATTTATTTCGGTATTTAGTTTTAATGTTAACCATAGCCGAAAATCTGACCTCACTTAGATATGAGGTAGTAAAGAGGAGGAGGACTTTCATAGCTTCATCGAACAGGCAAGGATAATTATTATCAGCAACTGAGAGCCAAAATTTCGTTAACTGTTTACGATTGAAACTATTTATTATTTAACAATGTAGTGCATTGGCAATTCAAATTATTATTATTTTATCACAATATTTTTCGTAACTTAAGTTTATTTCAATTTTTAGGAATTATACATAGCTGAATGAAATATCAAATTTATCACTTCCTATTTTTTTAATTCATGTATACAGTGGCGAGGGCCCACTCAATATTCGCTAGCGACCCACTAGTGGGTTGCGACCCATAGTTTGGGAAACCATGCTCTATCGGATGAAATATGGTATGGTGTGAGATTTGATATTTGACAGTGAAAAATAAAATTGGTACCTGCCTATAGTCGGAATTTTTAATTTATGTTTTAATAATACATATAAGCGGAATAATAGTAATATATATGTATATATATAGTAATGGTGCCACAGATGACCGCATGGCCTTTTATAACTATCTTTTTAGACCAAACCCAACCTAACCTAACCTCATCATCATCATCAGGGGCGCGACAACCCGGTGTGGGTCCTGGCCTCCTCCAACAGCTCCCTCCACCTGTCCCTATCCAGTGTGGCCGCTTTCCCATTTGGTACCCCCAGAATACGGCAGTCACTGGCAGCTCCATCTAACCAGCGAATCTTTGGCCTCCCTCTTCTTCTACGTCGTATTGGATTGCTGAACATCACTCTCTTTGCAGGTTCATTGTCATTCATACGGTGCACATGACCTAGCCATCGCAGTCTCCCAATCTTAATTGATTGAACTGCGCTTCAATCTTCGTACAGCCCGTAGAGCTCAGCATTATATCTTCTCCTCCAATTGGTGCCATCCCTGATCGGTCCATATATACGGCGGAGAATTTTTCTTTCAAAGATGTTCAGGGCTCGTTCATTTCACAGAGTTAATGTCCAGGTTTCCGATGCGTAGGTGAGCACGTGACAAGACACTTGTAAAGAGTGCTTTTAGTTCGGCGAGATAGTAAGCGGGACTTAAAATGTCTTAACAGACCAAAGTAGCATTTATTCGCAGACATGATTCTCTTGTTGATTTCTTCTGTAATATCATTATGTCGAGTTACAAGAGATCCAAGGTATATGAAACTGTCGACCGTATCAAACTTTTATGCACCTAACCTACCCCAACCTAACATAACCTAATTTTAGTATGTGATAATGATATTGTATCTGTAAATGTATGAAGATATCAAACTTTAAATTAACAATTATTGGACCGAAAAGCATCTCCCCCGACAGAAAAAGGTATTTAATATAATTGTCTACATGAGATAAACTGTTTCCGCCAAAAAAAATGATAAATTGTCTTGCGGTGATCTGTGGCGTACTATAGATTGTAAATAAGTTATAAACGTTTGGCTTGCCCACTCCACACGCAATTTAAAAGTAAAAGAATGAAAATTTAGCATAAATCGACAGAGAAAATACATTTAAAAAATACTGATGACACCAAGTTGTATTTATGAGCTTTAACAATACCATCACGTCATGTGTACAGATAGATCCGGGTATTTTGATGTAGTCGCATAAGCGTGGAGTTGAATTACTTTGAATCAGCTTTTCGGTGCCTGGGATATCCCGGGGGTTAGGTGTTAGTGTATGGTGTTTAGCACAGAACAGATAATAAATAGAATACCGATAGGATATTCATACACCGATACCGATAGGATATTTATAATAGGATATTCAATACGCCGCATCTTGATGCAGGGTTTTGAATGTGTGAGTGTCCTACGAAAATGAAACACGCATTATGCAAGTGCAATAGTGTGTGTAATACACCAACGTTAAATGAGCGTAAATGCATAAACCGAAAGCAGTTTTCAGTATTCGACGTAAAACGTATTCTTGACACGTGTGTAAGTTTAACCCGGATTCTTCCTTACTCGAGTCGGTTACCTGCTATCGCCTTACCCGTTATGTATTTCAGTTCCCATTATTTCTGAGTTCCCTGGTGTTTAGTGCTGGGCACTAAAGTATCTATTTTTCGTCATTGTAAACAGTAGCAGCCGATCTTGCTTGGTCTTGTGAATATAAACCCTTATAGGAGTGTTAGACTATGGGTTATTTTTTTTTAAACACTCAACTCACATGACAACATGTTAAAACCAGCGATCCGTTCAATTTTATATATTTATATATATATGTAGCAATCATAAATTATTGCGATATTAAATACATTTAAAAATGACACTTTCTGGTCGTTTTATTTGGTATGCACGTCTCTCATAGAGAATTGTCATAATATCATATGTACGTAGAATATTATGTCATTAAAAGCGACATTCATCTGTATCTTTTTTTAAACCTTGTATAAAATGAGTGGATATCAGCATAATGCTAAAATTTTGAATTTGGAACGGTTATATACAAATATCGGAAAATACCCTTGACGCGTTTGTTATAAAAGAAACTCAACAATTGATTATAAAAAATCTTATTAGGTACACAATTGTTTGTAAAATTTTACTCCTACACAAATAAATGTCGTGCACAAGTATTTATTTGAAACTCAACGTATTTCTACGCTTACAAACATTACTATCAAAACAAATCTATTTTGGACAACCCACTTCGTAATAGTTATTGTGTGTAAATAAAAAACGTTATCACAAAGATGTCGAAGAAAAACTTTTGCTATAGATAATATGGAGCCTAAAAAATATCCGGCCGACGTTGCCACAAAGCAAAGTATTAATATTATATTTAAGTCAACGTTTGGCCCAGTCCCGTAATAATTATTATAAAATAAATAAAATTCTGACTAAGGATAATAATATAATGAATGATTTTAAAATATAAATGAAATGACGATGTGTTATTTATTTACATAAGTATTTTAAAATATGTAGATATAACAACTCAGGACACTCAGAACATGAGATGGATGTAGATCCGCCGTGGAATATCCAAACAAAAACCCAACATTTTATTACCGTATACAACTATTTACTTTCTTCTCTAACAAGCTTTATATAATATAGCATCTATATTAAATAATTTCCCCACGTAGAAGATAAAATACTAAGCCTTGCAGATTGTTTTTAAATTAAAAATAATTACAAGATAAAAAAAACTTTTTATATACAACGTTTTTAAATTCTGTTGAACCATATAAACTTGACTTCACTAGCTTAAGCGATCAAAAAAAATTGTACTTGACATATCATATTGATTTCCATAGTAACGCACGTATATATTAATAATTTAGTTGCTAGGACCCCAGACCCCTAGCAACCAATAATGGCGTCGAAATAACTTTTCATACAACAGAATTAACTGAAAATGAATTCAATTCTACTTAAAGATGGCTAAAAGTATTAAAAAAATGCATTGGCATCGTGTTCTGATATATTCTAAAAGTTGCAAATGTCTAGCTAGTCGGGAAGTTAGTTAAAAATCGACTGCAAGATTTATACTGGACAAAGAACCACTGGACAAATAAGAATACGAGCTAAGAAAAATGTTGTAATAACCATGTAGTATTCGTAGCCTTTTTCAGTAAAAATATAATGTGATTACGAAGCACCTACAGGATCTATATTTCGTTCAACAATTTGCGGGTCCTGGTGACAGTAGGTACCAATATATTATATTTTATCCTACATGAAATTTTCTGTAAGTATTACATATCTTATTCTGTATTTTTATTTACGCAGAAAATACAAAAAAATACAAAATGACAGATTAATTATTATAATACAGAAAATCTATCTTCAAGCGTATTTACGGAAAACATTCAATATATTATCATTGTTAACTGATCACGTGGGTTACCTACTGAATGCTGTCAACAAGTATCAAGAATATTTTTTTTCTTATATGCAAAATATTTTTTTACTAGATATTTCGTAAATTATTCTAAGTATGTTTCGCCGT
This sequence comes from Rhyacophila brunnea, assembly GCF_057557595.1. Lineage (NCBI taxonomy): Eukaryota > Metazoa > Arthropoda > Insecta > Trichoptera > Rhyacophilidae > Rhyacophila > Rhyacophila brunnea. The sequence continues at coordinate 45,917,073 of NW_028232859.1, forward strand.
ATTTAGAATAAATTTAATATTTGAAGAAGAAAAAAACACTTTGCACTTATTCCAAGTCTGACTAGTTCAAGCGAAATAATCTGAATTTGAATTTAAAATTTCTTCTAAAGTTTTTGAAAAACTTATTGTTTTTTTTTTTACCTTAAAGGTCTATATGACGTTTAGTCTAATTGCCGATAAGCTTTCGCAAATATTGTTCAACTGTCTGTCTGTCTCTCTGTTGTCTGTTTGTTCGCTTATAACCCTAAAACTATTAAAGCAATATTGATGAAACTTACACAGTTTATTGATTACAATAATGTGATACTAACTTAGTAGACTTTCATCACGATTGTCGAAATTTAATAAAATAAATTTCTGTAAATTAACGCATTGTCAACAATAAAAGGCGAGGCGGCGGTTGAGAAATTCATGCCTAGAAATTAAAATCACTCAATGATTTATAACAATACTAGCTGAAGTACCCGGCTTTACTAACTAGGTAACTTCGATGATGGATATAGTATTGATACCTTCACGTTTCTACGTATATGGAGGACCCCTTTAGCGTAAAATGCGAACGAAACTATGGATGCCATATTCATGTTTCTTATAGTCCGCTAAGCCAAATGTCCGTCTATCGCCGCTCGGTCAAATAAAAATGCTTTGTATTTATTAACTAAAAATGTACAAATTACCAGATAAGTAAGATAAAGGTTGGTCACGCAAGATTGATATGTATAGTCGTAATTCGAAACAAAATATAATGAGTACGTATTTAAAGGATACCTACAGAAATAATTTTAGTTTTTAAAACAATGCCGTAATGCGAAAGGGTAAGTTAGGTAGATATAAAATTTCGACGGCGCGGAAATGTAATTTATAAATTTAATAAAATTTTGAATCGTACTGAGTAAAGCCGAGGTCGTTGGGTAGGATGGACAGGGTGTCTCACCGCGTGCCACTCCTAGGGTTATAATTTTTGCTGAATTGTCAAATAATTTCAGAGTTCGTGTGCTACGTACGTTGTAGTGTAGAATTCGCTAGTGTTACGAATCAAGTTATTCATAGATTCTTAAACTTTAATTGCTGCAGTCCACGGCGCCCATTCTTAACAAATTTAGGGCTGTTGCAAATTATTTATGTGAAAAACTTAATAATTGTGTATCTGTGTGTTGTGTTGTGTATGTAACCTTACTGTGAATCATAATTAATAATAAAAACCGTTGACCTTTGCGTCGATTAATTGGTGCGTTTATCATTTTTATCATCCCGGCATCCTGTATTTTAACCAACTGTCAAGACTAACCTTACACTGAACGTGCTCTACCAACACCAAACCCAGATTCGATTGACCGCCCTGAACAATTTACCATCACTGAGCTAGTCGAAGGGTGGAAGCTGGTCGTGTGACTCACACGTATCGACCGACGGCGTGCTACCAAAGGCGTCATTGACGCCAGGTCGGCCGGAGAGCTGAGTGCGGAGGTTGGAACGGGCTGTGCGGCCTCGACTCTCCTCCCTACCCGGACTTCCGGGGTGTCAGTATTATATTTATCTGGTTTTATGGCTGAATGACATTGAGCTACTTTACAAGCTACAAATTTACAATCTACTTGTAAACTCGCCCAGTGTCATCATCGAACTAGCTAACAAGCAAATTGTAAACAATCTACCGAAAAAAGTTAGGTTACATGTAAGTTGTACGTATGCAGTTTATCGTGGGACACTTATTCGTGCGCCGCAGTACGTTAAACATGAGTTTGTATAACATTTTATCAAATTACGAGTTCTTCGTTGAAAGTTTCACCGTGGAGTACATTTGTACGTATCTTACAAAATGCAGCGATAGTTTGCAAATAGTATTTTTCCAATTAGATTAACCCTAACCTAACCTAACCTAATAAATACATCTCATAAAATTCGCCACATGTTGTAGCATATGTATAAATATACTTCACAGTGAAATGTTCAACGAAGAACTCATCAATTGATTGAATGTTACACGAACTCATGTTTCACGTACTGCGGCGCACGAATAAGTGTCCTGCGGTGAACTGTTTACGTACAAATTACCGGATACGAAAAAGTTGAAAGCCGGGGTACATTACACGCTACACGCTAGCTTGTGGGCGATCTGCGTCTGCGCAGTAGAGTGATAGTGGCGACCTCCCGGTAATAAAACGAACTACTCAATACGTCCTGTCAAAATAGTACCAAAAATTACGGTTTCAACTCGCTAGCTTGTTGGCTTCTGAGCGACTGGAAAGATTTGTGTGTCATCATCGCGATCGCGCTAGCCCGCTTCTAAACAGGCTGACAAGCAGCTTGTAAAGTAGCTCAATGTCATCGACGCATAACACAACAATAATACCTAGTACTAATAATATATTTTAACGTCTTACTGAATACAATAATGACATGTCAAATGAAGATAATAATTCTGACATCAGTAAGAGCGAAACAAAAGAATATCAAATTAAAATTGAATGCAAAATATGCAAACTATATTTCAATATGTGCTAAAAATTTAAAATTGGAAGGAACACACATACCTACAGTCCTACAAACTTATCTAAAATAATCACAAAATAAATGAACTTTTTATATACAACGTTTTAAAATTTTCTGTTGAATCATATAAACTTGACTTGACTAGCTTAAACGATCAAAAAAATTGTAATTGATAGAAATAATACTGAAATGCCATTTTCACATTCATATTGATTTCCATAGTAACGCACGTATATATTAATAATTTAGTTGCTAGGACCATCCGCTTAGCAACCAATAATGGTGTCGAAATAACTTTTCATACAAAACAGAATTAACTGAAAATGAATTCAATTCTACTTAAAAACGGCTAAAAGTATTAAAAAAATGCATTGGCATCGTGTTCTGATATATTCTAAGTGCCCATACGCACTTGCGGCAGGCCGCCTCGCGGCTAGCCGCGGCAGCCTGCCGCCTATCGTTTTTTGTATGCCGGATAACCGCAGCGGCCAGCCGCATTTCGCACTTTGCATACAAAAAACGATAGGCGGCAGGCCGCCGCGGCTAGCCACGAGGCGGCCTGCCGCAAGTGCGTATGGGCACTAAAAGTTTCAAATGTCTAGCTAGTCGGGAAGTTAGTTAAAAATCGATTGCAAGATTTGTACCGGATAATCAACCACCGGACAAATAAGAATACGACCTAATAAAAACGTTGTAAAATGAAACTACGGACTATCATATGGACGCGATTTTGAAAACGTTATTCGAATGTCAGATTCTGTCCAGTTGCGAGTCTTGATTGGGTAGTTTTCGACTGTGGCTCCCCAATCCATTCTTCAAATAAGTTTGCAGGTCTGTAATTGGCATTGTATTAATATGTACATATAGATGAAGGTATGTACGGGCTGAGAAGCGTGCGTCCGTATTATATGTTTGTCCTTTTTGGTTATAATACCAATGAATCAGGCACAATAATCGGTTATTAATTAAAATATGTATGAATAATATTACAATTTTATTTTAATAATCGACTGATTCACTGTCCATTATACATAAATTAGTTGATGAATATTTCATATTTATAAAATGAATTAAAAAATATCAATAAATATAAACATATAGAATAATTTAAATTTAAAAAAATAATATTTAAACTGACCTTCATCTTACGTAATATCAACAGCTGTTACGCATTATTTAGATTTCTCTCTACAGGTGTGTATGAAAATCATCTTCAATTTCAAACAAAAATGTACCATTTACACAATAAGCATACTACAAGGTATACTGTGTTAGTGCTACGTTGGCAATTAAAAAAATATAAATCTAATTAACTGTGAGAATATTATCTAGATTCCTCGATTTAATATAAAATTAAGAATATTGCTACTAACATTATTGTACACATAAATAATTATTATGTTTTGTGATAACTATTTGCTATTTACATCACTTTCCAGCAAGTAGAAAGACGTGCCGTATTCTTAAATTGCGCACACTGGGTCCATACTCTGGGTCTATACTATTGGATTAAAATACTCAATACAAATAAGAAGACATAACGTGAAGTAGTAAACAAAAATCTCACTTATATATTAAAGGATTCAAATCCTGTGACTTGATCAATGTTATTAGACAAATGAGAACACGTATATGCATAGTTACAATATCAATAAAATTAATCTTCAAGTAGTGCATAGCGTCAATAAGAAATCATCATTATTTTACAACGTTTTTATTAGGTCGTATTCTTATTTGTCCGGTGGTTGTTTATCCGGTACAAATCTTGCAATCGATTTTTCACTAACTTCCCGACTAGAAATCAGAACATGATGCCAATGCATTTTTTAATACTTTTAGCCATCTTTAAGTAGAATTGAATTCATTTTCAGTTAATTCTGTTTCGTATGAAAAGTTATTTCGGAAGAAATCCTTAATCCAATCCACTATTATTGGTTGCTAGGGGTCTGGGGTCCTAGCAACTAAATTATTAATATATACGTGAGTTACTATGGAAATCAATATGAATGTCAAAATGACATTTCAGTATTATTTCTATCAAGTACAAATTTTTTTGATCGTTTAAGCTAGTAAAATCAAGTTTATATGATTCAACAGAAAATTTAAAAACGTTGTATATAAAAAGTTCTTTTTATCTTGTAATTATTTTGATGTTTTTTCCCAAAAAAATTACATAAGTACTATAAATTGTGATAACAACGGTTTATATTACAACATTTTATATCAATTCCATGTTTTTAGCGTAACTATAAAAAATAATGTAATGTTATCTGCATTGGCAGCATCAAATTCTTTATTTGTAATTAAATATAATAAAACGGCGCCCTGATAATTACGTAATGGTGTGATAACTTATATTATTATGTACTTCTATATGTGATTTTTTTCTGATTTTTAATTCAAAAAAAAATAATTCATTCTACAGATAAATAGTCAAAATCAACATAATAATTTTACCCACTCTAACACGCCATTCACATTTTTTTCTTGACACACTCCCAGCCCAACTTCAATTAAGTATGCTTATCATTTGTTACGCCACGGTATACGTCCAAAAGACGGAGTAAATCATGTCGTTCATTGAATAAAAAATGGTCGTAATACTAATAATTCAAGCTATTTTTATATCTCATTGCGGTTCTTACAAAAAAGAGAATAGATGTGATTTTTACTATACTTAAATTACCCTGAAATGTAAAATTATTTGATGCTAATTTAATCAATCATTAGTTTTATAACCATTTTTTAGATTTCTTTTATATATTTTAAATCATTATTTTTTATAGAAAACAGATTTTCTTCACCATATTTAGGCACTTCTAGACGAGAACCAACCAAGAGAGCAAGCCGGATTCAGAAGAGGCTACAGTACTATGGATCATATACAGGTCGTCAGGGAAATCATAGAGCGCTACCAGGAATACAAACTGCCATTATATCTTGGTTTTATAGACTATAAAAAGGCGTTTGATTCCATCAAAAAATTCTCAATTATAGACGCCCTTAGCAACCAAGGAATTTCCAGACGCTACATAAATATATTGAACAGTATATACAGTGATGCCACAGCATGCGTGAAACTCCACAAACGGTCGTGTAAATTCCCCATTAACAAAGGTGTCCGGCAAGGTGATACCATTTCACCTAAACTATTCACCGCTACTCTTGAGGACTTATTTAGGAAACTTGATTGGGAGGAAAAAGGTGTTCCAATTAACGGAGAGCACCTCAGTCACCTGCGCTTTGCAGATGATATTGTTATACTCTCACAAGACCCGAAAGACCTCCAAGGTAGAATGCAAGAACTCGCGGATGTCAGTCAAACGGTCGGTCTAAAGATAAATGTCTCAAAGACAAAAGTGATGAGGAACTGTTTTTCGGACCCTGCGATTATCTGTATTTCTGGCACCCAACTCGAGCAAGTCAGCAGCTACATCTATCTCGGACAGCAGGTGTCCATAGACGGAAGCATGCACGATGAAATTGCTCGAAGAACAAAGCTGGGATGGAGTGCTTTCGGATGTCTGAATAGTATCTTCAAGAGTGACCTACCATTATGTCTTAAGCGTAGGGTGTTCAACCAATGTGTGCTACCCGTGCTCACGTATGGCTGCGAGACGTGGACCCTCAACACGAGAGATGTCCAAAAGTTAAGAGTCACACAGCGAGGCATGGAGAGGTGCATGTTGGGCATCACGCGAAAGTACCGTAAGAGAAACGAATGGGTTAGGAAGCAGACAAGAGTACGCGATATAATAGACGTTGCCAAACAGCTGAAATGGAGATGGGCGGGGCACATTGCTCGCCGAAAGGACGGCCGCTGGACAAATGCCGTCATCCAATGGTACCCAAGGGGTACGAAATGGCCACAGGGTCGCCCTAAAAGCCGCTGGATTGACGAACTGGTAAAGTTCGGCAGAAATACGTGGCAGCGAACGACACAGGACCGAGAGAGTTGGAGAAAGCTTGGGGAGGCCTTCATCCAGCAGTGGATTGACCCCGGCTGATGATGATGATGATGATATTTAGGCAATTCTAACTCATTATGTCACAGCTTCTAAATGTTTTTAAAAAATGATAAATTTACCAATACCTACGTTTTCTCCAAATGCAGAATATCAATCATTTAGTTTTTATCTATTTAAAAAATCGGCGATATTTTCTTTGTCCTTACCTCTGTCAATTTTATTTATGAGAGATGAATAAGCTTTGCATGAAATGATGTGAACGTATTATACATCTGAAGACTTGATCTTCTCGTGAATAAGCAACTTGATGGTATCTTGTTTATCAAACGATGTGTCAGTGACGTACAAATAACTGTGTATTCATAAAATGCGTTCAATACATTTTATTGAAAGGGAAGCTTTTTTAGCTTCTGTAGTATTGTATAGGATATAATACATATGGCCCCATACTAGAATGGTATATTATACTACATGACCAAGACATCTATAACCTCTGGGGATAATGTGTCTTCATATTCGATAGACTCCGATTAGCGAGCCATGTAACAAGAATGAATAATACCCCGCTATTGAGGGGCATCCTGGTTAGCAGGTCAACCGGCAGATCTAAACATTGGTAATTAGATGGGATGGTACTGTCCCATACAGGGAAATCAGAAATAATGGGGAACTGAAATACATAACGAGTAAGGCGATTAGAGGTAACCGACTCGAGTAAGGAAGAATCCGGGTTAAACTTACACATGTGTCAAGAATACGTTTTACGTCGAATACTGAAAACTGCTCTCGGTTTATGCATTTACGCTCACTTAATGTTGGTGTATTACACACACTATTGCACGTGCATAATGCGTGCTTCATTTTCGTAGGACACTCACACATTCAAAACCCTGCATCAAGATGCGGCGTTTTAAATATAGACTATCGGTATTCTATTTATTATCTGTTCTGTGGTCCCGTACATGGCCCCCATATCCTGAAGTGGGCTTTCATTCTAGAATTCTTTTACTTATGCTAAGGTTAAAGGCAGTGAGACGCACTGGATACATTATCGTTTTCTAAAATGTGTTTTAGGTCAAATTAAGGGTACCTATTCAATGTATTGTTAGCCATTTTTTTTATTTTTAATACATCTACTTTAATAATCATAGAATTGTCGAGTATTGACACACAATAACCAAAAATTACATCGCACAATCATATAATTAAAATTAAATTTTAACGGCGCAGGCGATTTTTTTTACTAGTAAAGCAAATGTGTGATGTGTTTATATCATTTACCTGGTTAAACTGTATTATTGGTCTCCCAATTGGTATTACTAATGGCAGGTTATTTCTGCACCTTAAGAAGATAAAGAACTGATGATCCCGATTTCAAAGATAGTTGTAGTAGCTCATTTTGGAAAACGCTTCAGAGAGTATTAAAAGCCATTAGTTAGTAGTAGCCATAGTGGTATATGTGCATGAGCGCGATACCACAGAGATACAGGTTCGATTCTTGTGGGGTGTTTTACTTTTTTCAAAAAAAGATCTTTTTATTGGTTATAATATATTTTCTCAGAAGTGTTTTCAAAAGTATTTAAGTTTGATAAATTAAATTCGACTGGGAGTTGTTTCCTTTGATTTTCATGGAGTATTTTAAAAGAAAATCAACAAATTGATTATTGAATGAATTAATGTACACCACTGTGTTGCAGTCATAAAAATGTAAATGAGCCCACTCGTCGGAAAGCGGAAAATAGGCGGCGAGACTGATCACCGCCTACCCACTTTGAGTATTATACCTATACAATATTATATTATTTATTTCGATGGTCATTAGCGATGTATGGCTACTTTGTATGCATTGGTTGACTTTGCTTCAGCCCATCGTAGATTCAGATTTTTCTTAGACTCTACGACAGATTTAGGGTCTACGCCAAAAGCTCTACGAAGCTTTGAAGGATACATAATTATTTAGTATCTTGCTGGACGTTTTTATAATACTATATAAACATATAGACACAGAATGTACTTAAAATAAAGTAAAAATCACATACATTAATAACGCGTAAGTAAGTGGCTTAAATACAATTTTAATATCGACTGTGGAAAGTAAAAAGGGCATAATGCAAACAAATCAAATTTTACAGGAGGCACAAAAACGTGTTTGTTATGGTTTTCGGTCATAGTTAAAATACAATATAGACATAACCTTGAAGTGCATGATAATTAATAATTTTGTTTTTATATGCCTAATCTGATATTAATTATTAAGTAATTTAAAAAACCAACAGAAATTGTGGTTAAGTCGTTTTTCCCACGTCGCTTCGTTCTTTTTTTAATTGTTAGCTAAATTTAGATAATAAATCGGCATTTGCAGCTTTATATCCTTTGGACACAACCAGGGCTCGAAATGGACTGGAACGCACCGGAGCGCCGTTCCGGTTCATAAAATCTCCAAAATTATCGCTCCGTCTCGTGGAAGTATTAATTTGACCGCCTGAGCTAGATAATATGTCATATAATAAAAAAATCCAACAGACTTATTTTTATAAAATACATATAAAATTAGATAACAACGTTAATATTTTCATAAAATTATCGAGCGCTCCGGTTCGTAAAATTTTCCATTTCGAGCGCTGGACACAACATGCATTTAGTCGTGTTAAAAGTTATTATGCAGTAAAACCTATTTTGAAAAAACTGAGGGTTATGCTCTTTTTGCTTTCTAAAGTCGATATAAGCCATGCCTAATTTTATATTTTAATTTACGAACAATGCCGTCAATGCATACAATAATTGGTATTATTTATGTATTTATATAGTTAGGTATCAATTTTTTTTTGACCATGTCCGATCCTAATAGGATCATATGGGCCTCATAGAGTAGAGGTTTGTATTACGATTTTGTTTTTTTACGAGAAATGGATGTCAGATTCTTGCTCAACCTATTAGATCCATACCCTGACTCACACACAAGTCTAAAAACAATATGTGTATTTGCCAGACCCAGGATTCTGAAATCGCTATCAAGTGTAGTAATGCATAAGTTTATGTTTGTCAAATTATAATACAGATAACTTATTTAATAAAGAAATTTTTAAAAAGTACATAGTACAAGTTTTCGGTCATAGCATCATTAGTATGACTGCTAATAGTGTCACAACCGAAATAGCAATGGACGATAATAAACCAATATGTAAAATTTAATTAATTTATATTATCGTTTTTTTAAAGGGAATTCTACCAAGTAAATGCTAGCACAATTATTTAATTACTTCCTAGAAATGATACCTGAAAACATAAAAACATGATGAGAGAAATATGTACATCTGTAAGAGGAGAATATTTGGGCCTGTTCAAGAATATGCCATTTAGAGATATAGGTATAATGACATTTTATGGGGGGGGAAAGATCACGTGAGTATAAAAACGCGGAGACTGCACTGAATCGGCCACGTGTATAGAATTCCGGAGTAAGCAAAGTTTGTATGCATCTCAGTGGCGAGGAGTGGAGGTAGGCTGTTAAGATCCGACATAAATAGTGCACACTAAACTTTTTCAGTCATACTTATTTGTTTCATTGAACTAAGAAAACGAATTTCAGATGGTGTTGGTTAGTTTTTAAAATTCAATTAAATTCTCCTAAATCAAAACATCATAGTTTTGGTATGATACTGGCGATCCGACAAAAATAGTGTTTATTTTTCAGCCATACTTATATTTTGTTTTCGTTTACTTAAGAATACATAATATTACAGATGGTATGTATTGGTTAGTGTTTTTTTTATTTCATTAAGCCCTGCCTAAACCAACCCATAATAGATAAAAATATTGTTTTAGCCATCTATAAAATATCTATAATTACGTATGATTTAATGGCATAATTCTATCATGGCTTGGTTTACGCAGAGTTTAATTGAACATAACCAACACAACCTGCAATTTGTAGCATTAGTTCAATGAAAACAAATACGTAGGTAAAACTGACAACGTTTAGTGTGCACTATTTATGTTGGATCTTAACAGCCTACCTGAACACTTCACCATTTCATCTTCTCAGGGTAAAAAAATCCAGATGGCCCAAGCTGTGATGACTGGATTTTTAAGAAAATCAAATTAACTAAAGGATGTCGGTACTTGGTGGAGAATTTTTTCCACATCGGTGAATTTAACAGTTCAATTGTGATTTATTGCCTAATATTACACCTCTTTTTATTGATGATTATGATGCTACTAATGTAAAACAGTAATGCTATGATATTTTATAAAATAAACAAATAAAAATGAACCTAAACGTTATGAAAATGCTTATACTATGCAATATTCATTTTGCAAATGACTTTTTGAGCACGTTGTGCCGTGGTGACGCAGATTGTAGTCGTGGCGCTTGTTGCTAGAAAGACATCATATAAGAGCTAAGAATGTTACGCGGCGTCTCATATTGAAATTTTATCCAGATTATATTGGATTCCCAGGACATTTTAGGTGCCGCTGAAGTACCTACTCTACTAGTCTACTCAGCATTATTTGCATGTTATTTTGTAGGATTCCCAACCTCTGTGTTCTATTGTTTTTTTTGGTTTATATGTTGTTAACAAAGATTATAAGATACGGCAGAAGTATTTATTTACTATCAATATTTTTTGTTGTTTAATTTAATAAAACGCATTTTTTTTGTAGTACTTAACTCAACTTCAACTCAGAGTTGAAAATGTCCCTCTGAGGCGGAAGAAATCGGTCCTAATTTATTGATTAAAAGTGGAACAATTACTACAAAAAAAATGCGTTTTATTAAATGAAACAACAATACAATGCAGTTCCACTATGAATTGACAGTTAACAAAATAAAAGAAACCGATACTTTTTCATAATAATATACGAGTATAGGCGGTGTAGTGCATAATGCGTTGGCCTTCCATCCGATAGCCTTAAGTTCGATTCTCGATAAGGACATAATAAATTTATGTGATTTTTTTAAAGCCTGGGCGATTGTGATTGTTCAAAATTAATAACAACCACCTTGTACGAAAAAGCAGGGACATGGTTATTATTAATTATAAAATACATAAATAAATTTGCACCTCAGACTACCACTATTTTAAGACCAAATTTTACTGAAAATTAATTAAAATACAGATTTTATCAGTAAATATCATATAACCTTTCAAGACCAATACACACACACTTCGAGTCCACTCATAATAGAAACTGTAAATTTAAAAAAAAAATAATGGCGTAAGTTCTAAGTGCGTATACCTATTATTAATATTAAGGTGATACATCATTAAAACGGCAAATAATTTTCAACTATAGGCGCGACGAAATTTTGGACTCGCTGTCATTCGAAGAGAGAACGTCGAGCTGGGAATACGTCAATTAGTTTCGTGATGGCGACGGGGGTATTAATTCTTAAATCGTGTAAAGATGACTAAAAACGTCACCCATTTACTTTAAAAAGAAAACATGTGAATGAATACATTATTATTGTTACTAATAGAACAATAAACAGAACATTAAATAGACGCATTTTGGATTTATATGACAAATTATATTTCGTTTGCATGCGCTATTTGCACCCGCAACCCGCGATCCGCGCATCGCCTAGCCACGATCTTTTTAGACCGTGCCTCAACTGAGGTATAGCCTTAAGGAGGGCATGAAAAATCTTACAAGTACCTACTGCATTTTTCCGAAAGTGTTTTTTTTATACTGAAGATTGTCATGTACATAACATTATTTATATATTCTTCACATAATATACACTATGTATGTACTTATATCAATAATAATAATATGTTTAAATAACAGCCTGTCCGGTAAATTATAATATGAGAATATTTACATACAAGACCGAACATTTTTGTACCTATTTCACAATAATACAGAAGAGCGTCGAAAACTATAAACATTTCGCCGAGTAGTAATTTGTACGAAAAATTTTTTCCAATTAGATTTTTAAAATTTATAAATTAGTTGATAAAAGTGTTCTTATTATCATCACAACATATTATATTATATTCATGCATGAAACAAGATTAAGTTAAATAAATTAAAGTAAATAATATTTTATTTTACAACGTTTTCTTAGCTCGTATTCTTGTTTGTCAAGTAAAAATCTTGCAATCGATTTTTAGCTAACTTCCCGGCTAACTATACATTTTAAACTTATTACTGAATAATCAGAACACGATGCCAATGCATTATTTTAATAATTTTAGCCATCTTTAAGCAGAATTGAATTATTCATTTTCAGTTAATTCTGTTTTGTATGGAAAGTTATTTCAGAAAAATCCGTAAAAAGTAAAAGAATTGGTTGCTAAGGGGGTGGTCCTAGTAGCTAAATTATTAATATATACGTGCGTTACTATAGAAATCAAAATGAAATATCAAAATGACATTATATATATTCAGTATTAATATTCTATATTTTGTTAGTTTTTTATTAACTTCATATCAAGTACAAGTTTGAGCATATTGAGCATAATAATTCGATAGAAAAATTAAAAACATTGTATTTAAAAAGTTATTTCTATCTTGTAATTATTTAATATTTGATTACGTCGCACAGATAATAATATGGGTTGGATTGATTTGACGCCATCATTTATGTTATCTTGAAATAGTGATAATGTATTATTTGAAAACGACACTCAATTGAAGAATACTGAAAATAGTTACCTATATTATAATTTACGGTCGCTTGTTACTCACTTTGGTACCAATTCACTTGCATTAGTTTAATTCTCAACAGTCCGTCTACGTCTCAATTATTATAATTGATTACCTTATAAGAACTGAAATTTCATAATGCAAAGTAAAAAAAACAATATTCATATCTTTCTGATAATTTAATATTATGCATAATAATGATATGTCGATTTAAAAAAGGAATAAATAAAAATATAGTTATGAATCATATTGCCCGATTGTAATTCAATAAAGTTTTCAGACATATTTCAGGTACGCGGAGTATATTATAATCTGTTTCAAACTTTCCAACCATTACCAATATAATTTTTATTTTCATTAGTGCGTAGCATTCTTGAATATGGCTCGATTATCTGGTGTTCTTATGAGTTTTTCTATAAGCTTATTTTAGAACGCGTCCAGAAGAAATTTCTTCGATGTCTTTATTTTAAGACAATTAACTATTTTCCTTTCAATAATTCATCAAATGATTACTTTCCGACTGCCTTTCTACAAGGCATGCTTACTTTTCACTCTCTTGAATCTCGTCGTTCTCTTCTTCTCTTGAAACACTTTTGCTTGCAATTTTGATGCAAGATTAGTAAATGCGCTCCCTAAAGACATATACATTTTCAGTGATGTACTTTGCATTTTGTTTTTGAAACTTTATTTTTCTGTATTAAATCGTACTTAAGTATGTTTTGATTTAATTTGTTTTTCTGTTATTATTATTATTATATTCTATATTGTAATATTTCTTATAGTGTAAATCTCATGTTGTGTACGTCTTGAATTTAGATTTGTTATGTCCACAATGTTTTGTATTCTTAAAAAAATAAAACAAATATAAGTTGACAGTATTATTTTTCAGAAACATGGTCTCATTTAGCTCAATGCATATATACGTTTATAGATGTGATCACTATCGTCAGATAGACTTTAAAGAAAAGGCAAAAAAATACGTTGGAAAAAAGTTTTTCTGGAGTGATTTATATAATGATTTTTTGATGGATACTTTATTATTATAATCCAATAGTGAGTGCTAGCGCATTTAAGTTGCGTAACTTCTCTTGTTTATAATAAAACAGTGATATGTATAAACAACGGTATTTTGTTTTCGGTAAATTTATAAGCCTTCGGCATGGAAATTGGTGATTTTTGGTTGGAAACGATCGGACTGGCATTTTCGTTTACTTGCTTTTTCGATTTATTTTCGATACAAACGCATATTGGGCGCAAAGTATTTTGAATATACGGTTTGTGGTGTCAGCAACTTTGGCCAAAGGAATATAAACATAAAATAGAGGGCAGTTTCATTTAAATGTAATAAAAAGTACATAATTATCTATATAGTTTTATCATAGTATTAATAAAAGTATATATCCATATCAACTTTGACAAATTATGTAAAATTACAGATTAACAGATTCGTCCAAATCCATATGACTTGGAAGGGAAGACGGGTCTGATGTGATGTGATAATTTCTGATGATGATAGTAGAGAGGGTGGTAGAAAATGTGACGTCACAAAACCAACAATACAAACTGGCAATAAAATATTCCGTGAGCACGAAATCTTATTAATATAAATTATTTTTATCATTGATAATCAGTACTGTAGCACCCCCATATGGACCCATTTGGGGATGTCTCTGTGTTTCTGGAGAGGCCCGAATCGGTATCAAACCCAACAAATAGTAAAGCGCTGATACGAAAATAAATAATAATAACAGAGCCGAGCCGGCAATGCCGTAAATTATAACCGTTGAAGATTTGCAACGTCGCTTTTTTTCGACGACGGCTTTCGTTGAAAAAAAACACAAGATAGCGGGCAGAACGCTACACACAGCTAAATTGCAAACACGCCAATTTCGTCCTCCGTAAAATTAAATTATTAAAAATGTAACTATTATATAATATTAACTTAAATATACCTTGCCGTTTCCAAAACAATCCCGGTGCGTTATTTGTTCACCTCCACATCCCGAATCCAGACGAAAAACCATACTAAAAATAAAAGTGACAGTTTGCTATTCACTTACCAAAATGGAGGGAAATGATAGTACCTATAATATTATGTTCTCTCAAATATTTTTTAATAATTTATAGTTTTAACGTATTTTTTATTTAGAAAACTAATACTATCAAACGGGGGGAGGGGGGGGCACTTGATGATATTTGAATTTAAATTCTAATTGATTTATATTGTGTACTCAAATGGAATAGTACAAAACTTAAATCAATTATAATTTACTTTATATATAATTTTAATTAAGACAATGGGAGAAGAGATATTTCAAATAAGCTATAAATCGTGTGATGTCATTTACGAATAACCTCTGTTCAGATTACTTAACCTTTTTTACGTCGTCTCTGTTTTCATTTGTCAACATTATTTTTTTCTTATGAAAACAATTGAACATTAAGTGTTCTTTAGCAAACTTTTAACAAATTCTATGAGGCTTGCGACGGTAAATATTTTCTATTCAGAAACAAATTTTTCACCGTGATACATTTCGTGAGGCCCGTCTTACAAAAGCTTTTCAGCAAAATATGTTAATGCCGTCTATAGAATAACTTAAAAGTACTAAATACCTTAACGGCCACCTAAGTAGGCAAGAAAAACTGATATTGTATAAATTTTCTCTGTTTTGAGTGTAATATTGTAAGTGTAATACTTTCATGAAAACCGCTTACAAAATTCTTTCAAATGAGCACTTGATTTTTTTCGAATTGATAATACTCTTTTTGAGATACCAACCAAATAGGAAAATTAATATTTTTATTTATTTATCTCCTTCCAATACAATATTTTTGCTTCAAAATAATTTCTTTAACAATTTAAGTAGATATATATAATATATATTTAAAATTGATAGCATTCACTCAATTAAGAATACTCAAGAACCGATAGCTAAAAAATAACACAATTTGTCGGCTTATAATTTCATGGGTCCTAGATTCGAATCCTGTGTCTGTCATATACACTTTTTTTAATTTGTGTTTGAGTCAGTATATGGACCTAATAGGCTGTGCGAGTGACAAATGTCTATTAATTATCGTAAAAATAAAAATCTGTTAATACAAACCTCCACTATGTAGAGGCCTATATTATGTTCTTATTAGGATCGGATATCGAAGTATCTCAAATTTTATATTGTTATTAGATATATGCACACCGTATTAATACATGATTACTTACACCCCACATTCATGTACGAACATCTTACATCGGAGCACAAGGAAAAATAAAGGATCACGCAAATTCCTTCAATTTGTTTTATGACACTACTTCTTTGTATTAGTAATATGTTTTATTTCTTTACTTGAACTTCGCTGTAGGGTAAAGAACGGAGTAATAATTGGAAACATGATAAAAATATTTCAAATTCCTTTATAATTATATAATTTTATTATCTTTCTAATTAGTATATCCAAAAATATTATTCGTGATGCACATGCCCGGGGTAGACCCTGGTGTCCTAGCGTCATCGCCCCCATTTCGGCCAATCCTTCGCAATCCTCCTCCAACTAAGAATCCTGAACCACGTTATCCAACCACCAAAATTTATTTGGGTCTCCCAACACTGCTTCGCCCAGACGTCTTCGCACCAGAAACTTTTCCAATCATTGAACATAACCAGCCATTATGAGTTGGGAAATTTTGATGGTTTGGATTATGTTTAGTTTCCCAAATTCCTCGTAGACTTCTCGGCTGTGACATGTGCAACACATTCCATCTTCTTTTTGGCTCTAAGTATTGCTCTCGGGATCCTTCTGAAGACTATTACTGATTATCCAATACTATGAAGACCGGACTCAGCATACTGAATTGTATATGTACATAATAACTCTGAAAACACTCATGAGAAAATATAGCCGATAAAAGAAATCTAATAGATTAAGTTTTGTACTATTCCATTTAAGTCGTTTTTGCGACCTAGGTTTCGCCTTTAGGCATCTTCGGGCACCATGCGCACTCACCGATGGTAAATACACATTCGCACAATTGCTCACCACTCCAGGGAACGACGTAAAAGTGACTTCACGATTGGGGGCGATCATGGCAGACGGTCGAGGCAGACGGTAGGTCCGTGAATCTGTCAATGTAATGTGAGCTTTATAAGGTAAATTTAAATTTATAATTGTTTTTATCATTTTACTTTATTATTTACATAAGAACTTACTTTCTCTTCCACTTTCTTGTTATATTGGTTGATACCATATATTTTAAGAGATGACCCTGTTAAAGTGATTAGTGAATAAGATTCGGGAGATGATAATAAACTATATAAGTATTCCTTTACCAGACATACTGAAGAACTATTAGATTATTTTCCCCAGGAATTTGAATAATGCAGAGTTAACAAAATCTTCAGCTACGTCCAATAACGGATGTGTTATGTATTCTTTTTAATACTATAGCATGGCATGTGGTCAAATGACAGTAGTTTAATGAAACAGTAGTGTATTTTAGTAATAGAAGAGAAACAAACACCTAGGTTTTGAGAAATAAATAGTGACCTCGGTGAGAATTGAAATCGGGGCCCCCGGATGAAAGACCAGCACCTAGCCGGCTCGAATATCAGAACTCGTCTCGTCTAAAAATGTGTCAAATACGTCGATGTGACGTCATCGTTATTTAACGAAACAACAAATCACATGTTGCCAAATGGAGCTTCGCATATTGATCGAATGCAACTGTTTCGTTTGAAAAACAAATATGGCTGTTGCAATCGACATGGCGCATCCTTCTTGGGCTGACATTATTAATGGACAACGCACTCAATACAGTAGCTATCAAGTAAATTCGCGCATAGCGACATTCGTACATGTATTTGTAGACGTCACGCAATTTCCATTATGCGATATCACGCATTGGGAATTTATAGCAATATTACCTTTATTGCAATGGCGTTAGAACAGTGTTTCTTGTGTCAATGCTCATTTCAGCGAGCCCGTTCGAACCGAACCATTCGGCAGACCCGACAAAATGCAGCGGGAATTTATTATAGCAATATCACCCTTATTGTAATGGCGTTAGAACAGATTCTGCCATTCGGCAGACCCGACAAAAAAGTGAGTGTCATTTTTTTTCCAGATGCTTCGTCTATATTGATGTCATTGGAGCCGGCTTACACACTAGACTACGAGGACAGAAAGAAGAAGATAACTGCTTTACTCAAGAGACAAGTTTCTCGATTAATCAAGAGTATCCATAAGTATATTTAACAAAAAAGGCGCAATAAAAATAAACAGAATGTTACAAAGAAGTACCAGCTAAAGTCTTTAATAGGCCACGAAAAATGTCCACGGCGCGCGATCTTTTCAGCTCTAACAAACTTGTCGCAATGTATTTCGGCAGATTAAATAAATTGTTGTGATTTAAATGAAAAATGAAAGCTGCTAAGCACTCGACTGCTGGATCCTTTGTATACGATTTGGTTTCTCCAGGAGAGGCTTTTTTCGGCGGAGATTCAACGTTATTAGAGCACTGTAATAGCGTTGTTTATCTCTTTTGCTCTATAGAGTAACACCAACGATGTCTCGTACAGTTCTACTACTAAAATAAAATAATAGTTTCAAAAGATTTTTATGTGAACATGTTATGATAATTATTATTGCAGCTGTTATTGGATGATGCAGATAATCTGTCTCGCTCAATATCTGAACGGATATTTTTTATTTGTTTTACTTTAAAACGATACGTTTGAATCTGTTGAAGTTTTTAGTAACCGAAAATCTTAATCATAATAGTGTATAAATTTATATCCTTTAATAATGTATCATTATCTCGATAACTCTCAAATTTATAATGCGCAGAAAACAATAATTCAAAATTTTAGTAAAACGTGCTTCTCACGTTTTTTAGAGCCATTAAAATGAAAGCTATTATTCAGTAATTATACTAGATAATAGAATGCAAAAACTCGTGGATGTCAGTCAAATGTTCGGCCTAAAGATAAACATCTCAAAGACAAAAGTGATGAGGAACTGTTTTTCGGACTCTGCGATTATCTGTATTAATGGCACCCAACTCAAGCAAGTCAGCAGCTACGTCTATCTTGGACAGCAGGTGCCCATAGACGGAAGCATGCACGATGAAATTGCTCGAAGAACAAAGCTGGAATGGAGTGCTTTCTGGAGCCGCTGGACAAATGCCGTCATCCAGTGGTACCCAAGGGGCACGAAACGGCGACAGGGTCGCACTAAAAGCCACTGAATTGACGAACTGGTAAAGTTTGGCGGAAGTCCGTGGCAGCGAACGACACAGGACCGAGAGAGTTGGGAGAAGCTTGGGGAGGCCTTCATCAAGTAGTGGATTAACCCCGGCTGATGGTGATACTAGATAAATAATTAGTTATGGTAAAATAATCTTATAATCCAAAACTACTAGAAAAAGCTTGAAACCAGCACAATCTAATACAATCGTAGTAATCACAAATCAATTTATACTATATATGTAATATAAATATTATATATATGTTAAAATATTTAACGTTTTCCTATTAGGATCAATGTTCACCAATTCTTTGTATACTCCGGAGACTTCAGTATAATTCAGTACACAGTTTGGCAACTTGGCAACAATAAGTTATATTATTATTTTCGATCTCCATACAATATTCGTCAAAAAACTATCTTTTAGTTAATTACGCTATCTAATAAATGTAATAAATGTGAGTGTCGTTAACCTAGTTTTTACAACGTTTTTATTAGGTCGCATTCTTGTTTGTTCGGTGGTTGTTTATCCAGTACAAATCTTGCAATCGATTTTTAACTAACTTCCCGACTAGCTAGACATTTATGAAACTTTTAGAATATATCAGAACACGATGCCACTGCATTCTTTTAATACTTTTAGCAATCTTTAAGTAGAATTTAATTCATTTTCAGTTAATTCTGTTTTGTATGAAAAGTTATTTCGGAAGAAATCCGTAATCCTATCCACTATTATTGGTTGCTAAATGGGTGGTTCTAGCAACTAAATTATTAATATATACGTGCATCATAATTATCATCAGGGGCACGACAACCTGATGTGGGTCCTGGCTTCCTCCAACAGCTCCCTCCACCTGTCCCTATCCAGTGTGGCCGCTTTCCAATTCAGTACCCACAGAATTCGGCAGTCACTGGCAGCTCCATCCAACCAGCGAATCTTTGGCCTGCCTCTTCTTATACGCCCTATTGGATTGCTGGGCATCACTCTCTTTTCCGGTTCATTATCATTCATACGGTGCACATGTCCTAGCCATCGCTGTCTCCCAATCTTAATTGATTGAACTGCGCTGCAATCTTCGTACAGCCCATAGAGCTCAGCATTATAACTTCTCCTCCAATTGGTGCCGTCCCTGATCGGTCCATATATACGGCGGAGAATTTTTCTTTCAAATTCTTTTTTTTTCTTGTTTTCTAAATTTCTTTGAATATATACGTGCGTTACTATGGAATTCAAAATTATATTGCAGATTTGTTGAAAATTGCCTTATTTGTCCTAAATTATTAAGCTAAAGTAATACCTACATACAAGGGATGGTGTGATGAGGGGTAGGTAATGAATAGAATTAGAAGGTTTTGATGCGTATAAAAGTAATTCCCCAAATTTATTATCCCTTAACACAAATTACAAATTCAATTTACAGCTTGTACAATACAAAGTTTATAAATTAGATTTACGACGATAGAGTTTGTAATAAAAATTGTTTTAACGTTGAAGCGAGAAGCGTGTGATTAAGACGAACGAATTTAAGGTACTGATCTCTTGTTGGATTGCCACGTCTGTTTTTATATTGAAAGTAGACAAAGAAAATGCTATCCACGGCGTGGGTAAATTATTATTGCTTTCGTTCCCACACCGCGGATTGATTCCTGGAATTTTGTCTGCGAAATTTGATAAAGGTACAAACGTTATCAATCCAACAATGGATTTCTCACGACACAAAGACAGGAATGCACTGTTTACTCGTTCATTCCTGTGATGCGACAAATGACACCCGACACGCAAGTATTTCTTCGGCTGGCGGAAGACTATCATATGTCCGTTCGCACGGCAGCGTTTTGCTGATTATTAAAATATTGAATAAAATATATTAAAATATTGTGATTATTAACATGTTGTAATTTTTAGGTTTTAACTGTTATCTACACATTGCACTGTCTGCGGACTACTTCCACCCTCAATTCAACAGAAAATTATATAAAAATTATATATAAAAACGTTGTATATAAAAAGTTCTTTTTATCTTGTAATTACTAAATAATTAAACTTAAACGTTGCATCAGTGCACATAGTCATTTTGCGCGTGTAGCGTAGGGAGCTTGAGCCGCCGAAGGGAAAGAATTGAAAATATTTTACTGAGTAGTATAATAGTGGCATTAAAAGTGTGTGCCGTGGGTTGTTCGAAAAAAAAACTATTAATTAATCATAATATTAATTCATTACACGATCGCAACAATAGAGTTGTATAATTCGGCTGCTAATTCTTTAGGTAATGACCAAATTTAAACAGCTCTTCCCTTGACGCAAATATTATGCATGAATCGAAGTGTCGGAAATGATTTATTTTATGAACGACTAATCAACGACTGAATAATTTTATTATGTAGATCATGGCCCCTTCAAGGGAGATGCTGACAGGGCTCTAGCCTAGGGGCCCGGCGTAGCGGGTCGACCAGCCAAGTGAGATAAACACACATAAAAATAGCACTAACAGTAAAAAAAATGTGTCCTGCGGCACTATTTCACGCCAAGCTTATGTATGTACTAATATTTAAGTCCACGGTGGCCGCGTGGCTTAAGCGATGGACTATCATGCAGTGGGTCCCTGGTTCGAATCCTGGGTCTGGCAAGTAGACATATTGTTTTCCAATTTGTGTGTGAGTCAGGGTATGGACCTAATAGGTTGAGCAAGTGGCTGACATCCATTTCTCGTAAAAATGAAAATCTGTTAATACAAACCTCTATTCGGCCCGCCATCATTAATTGTACTTTTGATTACGAATAACTTTTTTTTATAATTTAAAAAAAAATATTGACAATAGATTAAAATTTGAAGATTTGTTGTTTCGTAAATGTATTATCTCAGTACATCTTCCTTGCGTCTCGTCTCGCACTATGTAAGCACTATTTTCTACGTTGAACATCGATTTCAATAAATATTGAGAGTGTACCGACAGAGCTACAACTTGAGATTATTGATCTGTAGTGAGACACTGATTTAAAAGAATTGCATCGTCGTGAAGAAATCTCTAAATTTTACAATGCCCTTAATTCAGACAAATTCGACCAACTTAAAGATTATGCAAGAAAAATGTTCGTTATTTTTGGATCAATCTATATATGTGAACAAACATTTTCGATCATGAACCTCAATAAAAATTCTTTACGATCAAATATCTCCGATGCCCATTTACAAGCAGTTTTGAGAATATCAATTACAAAATTAACACCTGAATTTAAAAAAATGTACAACAGTTTCATTCTTCTCATTAATTGTTTTCAATGTTTATTTTTCGTAATAATAAATAGTGTATATCTAAAAATGGTATTTTACTTGCGGCCCGCCGCTCATTTTGAATTCTTGAATTTGGCCCTCCATCCAAAAAGTTTGCCGCCCCCTGCAGTCTATTCTCTGGAGGCCCATATGATCCTATTAGGATCGGACATGGTCGAAAAAAAATATTCAAAAATATTGGTTATGCGACAAAATTTCTTATTATTGTTGGTCGATATTCGATAATATTCGATATATACAAGTGAGTGCATTCAAAAATATAACAAAAATCGCTAAAATATACACTGAATACCCTTAATTTTACGTCGAACACCATTTGGAATACGAGCCTGTAGATCGTAATTAACCTTGGCGATGCGAAGGGGGCCCGCTTCAGGATGTGTGGGCCATGATGTAGATATCTTGGAAGACGAAAGCAAGAGGCTGACCGATGAATAGTATGACGAACGCGCAGATCGTAGAGAAAGATTTGAGCCACATTGGAAACCTGGAGTATAATGACAATAAACAGGAGGAAAAATGAAAAAATTGCCAGTATTTTCAGTAGGTCTTATCGTTGGTGGTAGTATAACTATATAGTTTACTCGCGCTGAATTCAAATTTAAGGACGTTCTTGTAATTATGGTAATAAATATCACGTACTTGTGTTACAATCAAACAAAAGACACCTATTTGATACGATTATTTTTTTACAATTCAATTGAAGGTTATCTAAGCATTTTATTCTAATTGTAGCCCATTTTTAACGGTGTTAGATATTCCATAATAACGGTTATAAAGAAAATTGATGTTAATACTTAACATAAAATTATTTATATTGTGTAGTTTTCTAATATCATAAATATAAAGCCGCGTATCCATTATGTATTCTAGTGGACACGTTCCCGTGCAGCGAGTGTGTACAGTTCGCGAACCACAGAATACGTTCCGAATGCTGTTGGTTTTTTCGCAAATACAAAGGCGAGTGGATTGCGTTCATGGACGCCAGTGAACCAGTACAATGTAGTGTATACGCTGCGTTCGTGTAACAGACTAACTATTCGTAATGGAGTGGTCGGAGGAAGAATGTTTAGGTCATATCGTACTATACGAAACAATCCGGTATTGTGGAATCCTCAAGATGTTAATACACACCTGTATAATTTTCTTTCAATGCACAGGTAGCCTTATAAACTTCAGGAACAAATTTTTGATTGCTTGCTTTAATATTTTAAACAAATATTTCAGACTGGTAAAAATATCACCGGTGGCTAAAAATCTTAAGGTTAAAAGCAAGCATAATATATTTCGCTGATATAGCCTTTCGGAATTTAGTATCTTTTCTTTGGATTGATGGTGTTACCCAGCGCTCGAAATGGAAAATTTAACGAACCGGAACGCTCGATAATTTTTATGAAAATATTAACGTTGTTATCTAATTGTATATGTATTTTATAAAAATAAGTCTATTAAATTTCTTATTATATGACATAATCTCAGGCGGTCAAATATATATATCCACGAGACGGAGCGATAATTTTGGAGATTTTATGAACCGAAACGGCACTCCGGTGCGTTCCTGTCCATTTCGAGCCCTGGTGTTACCAAACTAAGCACGTCATGTTCAAAAATTGCCTAAATTTTCTGTAATTCCCACTCAATTTTTGTCATTTTAGGTCTAAGTAGAGCATCTTTATCCCTGTTTTTGTAGAAATTGGCTCACCAAAAACAGGAAATCTATTATAATAATAATTGTCTACCAAATAATGAATGAATATGAAAGCAGTTATTACTTGTCACTAATTCATACAAAAGATAAACACTGTAGGTAGAGTGACCGTGTTTGCAAAGCACGTCTCCTTTTGAGCGATCGAGCGAGGTTTGCAAACATAGTGGATACACACCTTAATATTATTTCATTATATAATTTACGGAATATTTTTTTAATACGATAAAACAAAATATGTAAGTATAAGAAAAGAAGAATGAGATAAATTAAAAATTCATTAATTTTACAATTTCTATATTAATGCTATTACCGGTTATAATCCAATTTCATAATAGTGGAAGTTTGCGACGGGTTATTCTGAAGATAGATAGATTAATTATTATTGTACAAAATGCTTATTTTTGGCTTTCAACACCAAGTGTGTCTATGAAAAATAATTATCAGAATACAAGTATGAACCGTAGAACATAATCTACATTCAATGCAAAATTACCTGTAGCTAACCTACTAAGTCTTTGTAACCATTTTAACAATAAATTTATTAATGATGATATTTTATTCATTCATACATGGAATAACAAAATATACTAAACTATTATATTCACATTTAAACTGGTCAAAGTAAAATATTATTCAATAAAAGTTATGTATCTATTCATATTATTTCGCTAGACAATACATAAATAATGCGTTACATCTTTTGACAGTTTAAACAATGCATTGTCATGCATGAGATAACGAATATATCATTATGACATTTTTATTAACATGTGAACAATGAAAGAAATGTACATATATTATATAACTATAGCAATAATATGGCTAGAGAGCCCTGGCATATAATGTAATATATGTGTGAGTATGTGTAAAAAATGCAAACCCATTTCCAACACGAGTAAAAACTTTTTCACTTCTGAAATTCAATCGTTCAAGGCACACCTTATTGTTCCCATACACATTGTCTGGTATAATATTGAGTAGGGTAACGGAGATAAAAGATTTGGGAGTATTGTATGATACAAAGTTCACTTTCAATCAGCATATTCTTAACATCAGTACTAGATCTAGCAAAATGCTTGGTTTTGTTATGAGGGTTTCAAAATCATTCGAAAACGTCCGAGTGCTACGTACATTATACGTATCATTTGTGTTGAGTATTCTTGAATATGCCAGCATTATTTGGAGTCCTAATAGGTTCATGCACACAATTAAGCTGGATCGAGTCCACAATAGATTTCTTAGATTTCTCTACTTAAGAACATACGGGTTCTTTCCTTATGATAATGACAATAAAATGAATTTCCCGACTCGTTTTCTTCTGGGTATGCCATCAATGCAATCCCTGTCTACCCGAAGAGTGATTGTTCTTTTAAAGCATTTCTTTTTACTTCTTCGTGGGTTCATTTACAATCCGCATATACTGGCAAATATTAATTTTCATGTTCCCACCAATATCACTCGCAGCTCCACGGTCTTCAAGATACCTCGTCGCAGGACAGATGTTATGTTTCATGATGCTGTGTATCGTGCAATTAGCTTATTTGATGGCACCATAGAGGTTGATTTGTTTTTTATTAATTATATAATGTTTGTAGACGATTTAAATAGGATAAATTTATAATTGTATATATTATCATATTTCTTTAATATTTACACATGCTGTCTTTTCCACTTTCTTGTCATATTAGTTGTTATTTGTAATTAAGATATTTTTATATATATTTGTATGTATTATGTATTACGGCGCATTGGCCAAAAGCTGTAATGCCGTAATACTCTTTTTTATAAATAAATAAAATAAATAAAAATAAATAAATGTGTTTTGTTATTTTGACGCTATAAAATAAACTTTATCTCACATTCTCGCACATTATTTAGCTCTATAAATACTGCATCGCTGTGAATAGAGTTGCCATTGGAGAAGATTTCAATCAACACTAAAAATAAGTGACAGTCATATTTTCTATCAAATATTTTTTTTTAAATTTTAGCCTAATGTGATGATTTTCTACAACAAACGCTTGTTTTTTTAGTATGTAGATGCGTAGTAATCTTTATGCTACAAAAATATGTTTACCACTTGAATTAATACTAATGTAATATTCTGCGTAGGTATTATTAGGGCCGTCAAAAAAATCGATACAATACTTTTTGGTCAGTATCAAATCGTTCGATACTTTCCCACTAGTTTGAATATCTAAATGCTGGTTGGTGATTACAATACATTATAATAGTCACAGTATTTTTTGACATTTTCGTTTCATAATATGAAGCATATTATTAAGTTACAAATAATATTAAAAATTGTATAGGTGAACTAGGAATTTTTTGAGAAACTTGTGCCATAACAGAACAATAAAACCATATAATTATTTGGTGTGATATGATAGTAACAATCTTCTGATTGTGGTTTTGGTTTTTTAATAAATATTTAATTTGTCAGCTTGCTTTTTATTCGTGTCTAGTTTGATTTAAGCTTTTCACTACCAAGCAATTTTTACCAGGTTCCGGGTTGAAACCTGTAGGCCAGCTATTTTTGAAATACATTAAAAATGAAGTTTTTCACTGAAAATTTTCAGACTAAAATGATTTATTTGAATCTTTATTTATATTATCATTAATAAATATAGTCTTGAAAATATACATGAATCTACCGAAGATATACGTGAGTTAAAATAAGTCGCGAGTTATCTCGATTGTGGCTTGACAGTACATACACACTTTGGAGAGTTAACTCGTTCATGACACTCTCCAGGTTAAATATATTATACGCTATCTATAAAACCGTGCAGTAAACGTTCGGTTCCGCTGCTAGTCAAATAAAAATGTTTGTAGTCTGTTTATTAAAATATTTCATAAAGATACAATTGTTATACCCCGTTTACATGTGCATGGATTTACTGTTGACAGTAAGTATTATCGCGACCATAACAAGAAAATGTGTAGGTAAACATGTATTATCCTGCAGGTAGCAAGATTGCATGAATGAATCAAAAAAGGTTGGAAGCATCTGAATTTTCATGCAACAATAGGATTTTTTTCGATCTGCGCCTGCGCAGTAGAACGATAGTGGCGAACCTGCTGGCAAAAAAAACGAACTACGAACGAATCTTCAGGTTGATCGATTTTCACTACTTGTCAAATAGTACGAAATAGTACAATAAAATGACAACATCGCGTCTCGCTCACTCATGAAGAATGAATTGGAGAGACAGTCAGCAGTTTTACGTGTAAACAGTTATTGTCACGATAAATTAAAATACTCATTATAACTGCCAGTAAATTCATGCACGTGTACAGGCGCTATTATGTTCAGTAAAATATCGTCTCTGTTCTGGCAGAACACACTAACTGGAGAATACTAGTTTTGAGTAATTTGACTTTGAAGTTGTTAAAATGTTTGAAATAATAGTCTAGCATGTGAGTTTATTAAGTAATCGTAAAAAGGATGACTTTAAAATAAAGACTGTTTATTTATTAAGAAGGTTTCCAGACGGTAAAGTTTGAAATAAGGAACATTTTGGTACTAACTCAATATGTCATTTTTTCGAATTAGTGTCTTCTGCCAGAAGAGTGATGAATTATACTGTCCTGTAAGTGATAAGTACGACTAGTTTATCACTTTTTTTCGACAATATTGTGACTGTCGTAATTATTGTGAGATAAAAAATATCACATACGTAAGTAAATTTTATATAAAAAAAAAGATTTTTATCATTATTTCCTACAACCTTAACACGTCTTTCAAGATGACGTTGTAATATTCACTTTATCACCTACTTTACTCTTGACTAACCACATTTTTTTCTGGAAGCACACAGCGCGACATGGCAACGTCACGTCACGTGGATACAACCTTAAGCTCTTATAAGGCTTTGCTGCTTTTATTCAGAAAAAAACCTTTTTGTTTTGATCTGGGAATTGAGTGATATTATTCGCACGTATTTTACGGTCGTTTTTTTAACTGTTCCGTGCGTGCTTTTCTCCGTGTTATGCTACATACAAAGGAGTCTTATTTTCTTTTTGTATTTTCAATTCAGAATATTATATTATAATCATATGTTGTGAACTTATTGAAAAGTGGGTGGTTATATTTTTAATATTTTCCAATTCATTCATTACTTACTTATGAGACAGGTATTATATTGATAGATTATTCCACCTACATGAGGATGACTTTATGTGGACATTTATATATATATTTAAAAATATATTTATACGTTTTATAAATATATAATATTTATTATGTCCCAGATATATGTTATAGATATATATCTAAGGTATTGTAGTGTTCGATGTGTGGGTTATCACTTTGGGTGGGATGCGTCCGGCGGCTTGGTTAACTTCGGAGGCCTTTGGAAGCACATGTCATCCTGGTGATGATTTCAATGTCGTGATGTCACAACTGCTTGGTCAGACGGTTGCGTGGAACGTCGGGGTCACCACTGTAGGTGACCTCTCCATCGTCAGAAGGACTTCTTACATTCACAAATCTTGTAAACTATTCGTCGAAGAAAAAGAATATGTCATTAAATTATTGTACATTATAACTAAAATTTGGTCACATCCAGACGTCAAATTGTAATAAATATAATTGGCAGCTCTTGTGGTGCAGTGCGGAGCTGGCCTTCCACCTGAGAGTTCTGGGTTAGATTCCCGGTGAGGACACAAAATGTATGTGATTTTCTCAAAGCCTGGGTGTTTGTGATTATTCAAAATTACTAACAACCACCTTATACGAAAAGCAAGGTCATGGGTTATTAATAATTCAAAATAAATATAATTGACACTTAGATTTTAGTCACAATATTTAAATACTACTAGGTAATTTCGTCGTTATTAGGTAGGACACACATGGCTCAATTGATAAAGCACATAGTGCGCGAATTTATTGAATGCATGTTTCAGTCCCGCTGTGCCAGAATTTTTCTAGTACTTATATAATATCTAAGATGTTTTCAAATAATATGCTCAATAAAGAATGTTACATTCTTAAATCTTGTAAATTATTCGTTGAATAAAAATAAATATTTTGTTTACAAGAAATATGCTACTACGCCGATAATATTATTTTGATGTTGTAAATAGTAACAAATTCAAGCATATTAAAAACGTCGTCAAATAGCCACCCACTGGTGTGATTCAAATTATTCGTATTAATCAAGACTTGAGAATCAAGAGGTGAATGTTTTATCACAATCAATGAATTATTATCAATATCAATAAAAATAATCAATATATCTCTGAGCAGAAACAGTTTTACATTTGGACACCAACAACAATGATAATATTACTAATAATAGTGTGACTTTTGATCAAGATAAACGTCCATCACGTATTTTTTAACTACGATACTAAATTAAAATCCAATCAAAACTTTACATCTGATTCAGAAATTGAATATTTCTAAAGTATTCGAATTCCAAAACGCATTATCAATGTGACAGATCGAAATTAACTTTCCAAATAATAAACGTTTAAAATATTATTATACTTATAAATACAGCCAAGTTCAACTGGTATTATTATTAATTATACGTGTAAGTAATAGTTTATAAGTAAAGATAGTGTTAAAAAAGTCAAACTATTAATCCTTGATAGTGTTGCCAAACATAAATAATATTTTTCCGTCTCATTTGAATACGAATGTAATATTTAACAAAAATATATTTACATATTTGTATTACGGGTAGCGCAACGTGGTATGGAAAGATGCATGTTGGGCATAACGCGTAAAGATCACAAAATAATTCAATGAATAAAGAAGCAGACAATATTACGGTAGGTATGTGATTGAGTTCCGGACATGATGCTCGGCGAGTCGACAACCGCTGGACAAATACAATCATATAATGGTACCCAAGGGGTACTAATTGCCCACAAGAAGATCCTACAACTCGCTGGATAGACGAACAAAGTTCGGTGGATGCTTGTGGCAACAATAGGGACGAAGAAGAGGCCTTCATCCAGCAGTGGATCTACCACGACTGAGGATTATGATGATAATATCTATATATGAATATATTTAGAAAGATGTCGAACTTAGTAACCATTGCTCATTGAAACAATAGATATTATAATGATCGCACAATATTATGTTAAATAAAAAAAAGATACAATTTAAATATACATCCATCGTAAAAACAACATCCTAACAGATGATGATTTTTCTTTGCGTAGTATTATATTATTAGTGTCGATTTAACATATTATTACTAGGTTATGGTTAGGTTATCTTATTCAGAAATTATCAAAAATACCAACCATTTTTATGTAGAAACCGACCACGAGGAATCTATTTGTGAAGATTCCAGATCGATAGCATCAGTAACAAAAATGTTTTTTTTTTTTGTTATAGCGCCTGTACACATGCATGGAATTACTGTCGGCAATCGTGCTTATTTTAAACTGTCATGACAATAACTGTTTACACGTAAAAATGCTGACTGTCTCTCCAATCTCATTCTTCAAGAGTAAGCGAGACGCGAGGTTGTCATTTTATACTACTATCTGACAGGTCGTATTGAAAATCGGAGCTCAAAATGAATATTTCGTTTTTTAGCAGCATGCTCTCTATCATCGCTCTACTGCGCAGGCGCAGATCGAAAATAATCTTACTGTCGCGTTGAATTTGGAACCTTCCAAACTCCACTACATGTTTCCCCATACATTTTATTACTGTGCACAGTAAATCTATGCACGTGTAAACGGGGTGTTATACTTCTTTTGGGGCGAGAGTGAAATTGAGAGCTGCGCGCGCACACCATTACGACAATTTGAAAAAAGCTGCAAATCAATCATCTGTTTACAATCGCAAGTTTGATAGTAGAATTGTTTCGAATTTATTATTGTCGGCCATTTGCAATTCCTTACGTAAACTAACGATTAAACGTCAGAGTGACAATTGTTACTTTAAAAATAAAAAAAACAACGAGAAATAACAAGATAATTAAGAGCTAGTCGAAGAATCTAGGTTATCACAATTTTTGTTTTTGTTTTGTTACGCCAAAGAAGTATAATTTCTAGCGTGTACAAAAGTACACGCACTGATTTTTTTTAATAGCATAATAACCTAATATCACTTTTATCGATATACGTAGGGTGGGCAACAAATCCGCTAGTTTAAAGGGCAGATATTATATAATATATAACTAATATGGAGCTCAAATTAAGTTATCATTGGACTTCTAAAAACTTTGTTTGTCGAATCGATAAAATCATGACATAGATTCAGATCCTGCCATCTTAGTTTTTCTAGCAAAATGGAATATCGACATCTGTCTATTTAAAGAGGAACATATTTTCCGACAGTATTCTGCAAATTAAACGCGATGTATTTTTGTCAAGTTATTCCAATCATAACAAACATCGGCATGCATGCTTAACGATGTGTTACTATGATGGTGACAGTACATACATTATACATGGACTCCAATGCGTCTATTCTCTGACGGCTCTCGTGGTGCAGTCAGTAAGGCGCTGGCCTCCCCTCAAAAGCCCCTAAAATGGTTTTTGTACATTTTTGAGTTAGATATGTATTTAGATGGATATTTTTGTTACCTATATGATAGCTAAAGATTGAGCTTAAAAAAACGCCCAAAACCGTCAATACGTATGATCAAAAATTAAGCTATATTTCAAAACCCGCTAAAATGGTTGCGTGTGCTTTTCAAATACCCCTAAAATGGAAAGCCAAAATATTCTTTAAAATATAACGAATTATAAAATAAATACATAAAGTTCTCAAATTTAATAGAAATGATTTTTTCTCATTTTTCTCAAAACTACGTAAAACCGTTTTTCTCATTTTTCTCAGAACTACCTAAAGTCGTTTTAGGGGCTTTCGAAACTAGGCGCGTCAGTTCTAGGTTCGATCCCGGTGAGGACACAATAAATTTATGTGTTATTCTCAAAGCCTGGGTGTTTGTGATTGTCCAAAATTACTAACAACCACATTGTACGAAAAAACAAGGACATGGTTATTAATAATTCCAAAAAAAATGCGTCTATTCTATACTTATCGACCGCTAAAGTGATAAATATTATCAAACTTAGGGTAGGTTTGTATCAAAGTATTAGCACTTATTGTAACAATTACAATAAGTTGGTTGTAGTTAATATAGTTGGAGTTAATATAGGGTCAATAAAAGCACGTGAAGCAAATCCGTTCAACCTTCAGTAATACACACATTTGCAGTAAGTACATTAATTTGATAAACATTTCTTAAGGAAACCTTCATTTGGTTACTAAGCAACATAATATAATATAGTACATGGCTGTATACCCATCGGTAGTCTCTCAGACCAAATTGAAAAGCTTTATTGAAAATTTGTGGGCGATCAATTACGTATCGTATTTGCACACACAATACACAAATACGTATTAAGTAAAGACCGTGGATGGTTAAGCCTTGGGTATTTATTTACTGAAGACGTCCTTTCAATACGGAGAATACTGGGAGGGTTGAAAACACCTCCAATGGTAGCAGTGGGGTGCGCAGGATTTCTAGTAAGCAGGGCAAAGATTATTTTATAAAATACACATTTATTTATTTATTTAAATAAGTCACATTGAGCACTTAACAAATTATTAATTCAAGACGTTCACAATATGACATTTAGAATAAAAAGTACAGGTAAATCAACTTAGTAGTGAAAAAACAACAGTAATTCAAAAAAAATACAAATTAATCAATAAAATAAAATTTTAAAAACAAAATACATAATGCATTGCTAAAAATGTCTATATCTCTAGGGAGTACATTGACCAGCCGAGCAGCCCTTGCTATTGGTGCCTGGTGAGCCTAACATTAGGAAACAGCTTTCACCCAAAATAAGTCATGGTTGCGACCACGCATGTAATTGACGGGTGCATAAAAATTCAAATTTTCCAGAATATCAGGATTGGAAACGATACCACGTGAGAGGAAAATTCTTTAAGAGCAGAAGTGACCTAAGAGCTTCAAGAGAAAGGCGAGCATGCCTTGAAGACAGTTAGTTGGAAAATACTCGTTTGAGAACCTGTCAAAAGGACATTACCTATACCTACATTAATCATTTTCGGTTAAATTAATATGTTTAAATCACAATTTTGGCAGATAATAATCGAATAATATGATAACTAATATAATTGCTTGCGAGGCTTATAGTCACTGGAAAAGTCTGACGGGAGCTTTCAGAGCTGCAAGTGTCAACGAAACTATTCCAATCAGCGTAGATCGTAACCCACTGCAGTGAATGATTACATTTGAGTGAAGTCACAAATATGGCACTGAAAACATATAAATTAAAACATTTTTTGGTAAGTTTTCCATCTTGCATCGAAAACGATGTTTCTTTGGAAAACTTTGTTTTTACTTAATTATATTCATTTGTCGTCTCGTTATAATTTATAACAAATTCATAATAGCAAGCGGAGAGGCAAGGGGATTTTTTAATGTGTTTATCTTCGACAGCATTCTATGAATTGGTCTCATTTTGTTTTTTTGATTTTGTATTTATGATATAATAATAAATAGATTTCTATATTTATGTGTTTCTTCCACGTAGATATCCAATTCACGATTTGTCGAATTTTCAATAAAATACGCACAGACGCACCTGGTCCATGGGATGACGTTCACCACCTGACCCCCGATACGCACGCAACTAAATTCTATATAGAAATTGGAATGAAAGCCTCATGACGTTCATGCACGTATATGCAGATTTGTTTAATAATCAATCAATATACCTATTGTTATTTTTTTTAAACACTCGTGTTGTTTTCATGATGTTTGCTAAAACATAATATGCTAGAAAACTACATTATATTATATTTGCATAACAATTCTGAACCTGATACCCAGTGCATTGCATGTTCAAAATTAACACTTTAAGAAATATGCAATTTATTTTTTTCAGCCGTCGATATCTATGGACGTTTGATTTTAGAAATTTTAGGTTTCTATTATGAATATACCTAAACGATGGATTGGCTTTGAAAGATGCTTTAGATATAAAATCTGAACTTAACTCATTTATAACGTCTTTATTTATTATTTTTGTTGGTTATATTTTATTATTGTCGTGTCCGGAAACTTGTACGTTTTCAGTTCGCCGTATCACACTTCACCGTAAAATGTTGTATCGGAAATATATGGCCGTATATTAAAGATCGTCCAACTTCTTTTGGGTAGTATAAGTACTGAAATAAAATGCATGTCTAAATAAAACACGGTTCTTGTCGATTTTCAGGAAGCCAGCGGCAAATAAATTTTGAAAATACCCAATATACCGGATTATGTGTTAAGTTAGATTAGATTAAGATAGCTTAGGTTAGGTTTTCATTCTTGAATTTATGAATTTTGCCGAAATCGGCTATGAAAATTGAATTAATATTCATATTGAATCTAATAAAATTGTAGATCGTTTAGTATACGGTCATCTCTTTCCGATAGAAATCTCACGGCGAACTGTGCTACGGTGAAATGTTTTACGTACAATAAAATTTACATATAACCATTATTTTTTTGAAATGTTATCTCCTGTGTTGTGCTCTATTTAAAACTATGTAGGTTTTTTCCCGTCGCTAATTAGAGAAAAGGTATATTTATCGTTACATGTGCTATATACATTGTATATACTGCCTGACTGTAATTAAAAAAATAATTAATGTTGAGTGAATATATTATAATATTTACCATAGACTAATCGATATACCTTTTCTCTAATAAGCGACTGGAAAAAACGTCAACAGTTTTAAATAGAGCACATCACAGGAGACGGTATTTCAAAAAAAGAATATAATGTGAATGAAAGTATAGATGTGAATAAAATATTATGAATAATGAAAAGAAAATATCGCCCAAAGAGATTACATTTATAATTCCCGATTTGACTATACGAATTAAAATAAGTATTTTTAAAATATCTACAACTATTTTAAAAGAAAATTGACAAATCCCCAAGCCTTCAAAGAAATACCAAATTAAATCACACTATTTACTTAATTAAGCCTGGCAAACATAAATAATTAATAAGGCTTTAGAATAAATTCCAATAAGATTTGATTTTACGCAATTCTTGTTTGGTTTGGCAGGCAACTTATAATCAAAGGCATAAAAGAGAATTAGAAAATTTTTTGGAAAAGCTGTCGATTAAGATTGGCAGATTAAACTGGAAAATTCAAACTGATTTAAAATAAACTTCATTGGATCATAAATATAAGAATAAAAACTAGATATCATAATAGTCTCTTTTCTTCTTTTGGATCTCAGAACTGGAGATAGTGATCGGATGATTTAGCCATCTATTTTTACTATTTCACATAGCTTGTGTCAGTATAAAACCGGTGATATTCGTAATGTCATCCATCTGGGGGAACTCTCTCTCTCTCCGACCTCCACCTGACCAAACATTACGAGTTTTTTCCCACATTGTGCGGGTTTTACCTCCAAAATGTTAAAGAATCCGGAAACAAACCAAGAAGAGTTCGGTGACAATTATAAAGACAAGAAACCTCAGTGAAAACATATTAGTCATTTTGGCAATGTTTTTGTTCGATCATATTGGTTGCAGTTTTACCATTGCTATTCTCATTGTAATATTATAAATATACTATATTAATATTATCTCTTTCTAGTTAGTCATAATCCTCGTAACTGAGGATAATTATTATTCCGAAATACGTACTGCAGAGCTGTGAATCAGCTTTCTCCGACTGCCTTTATCATCTGATGCCCTTGTGTTGGATCCTATCAGTTTTCCAGTAAATTTATTCACATGGTCAGTCAATTTCATTAGTGTCTGCTCTCTGCCCTTTTTATCTGCATAATACTCAAAACAATGACGTTTTCAGGGCTTTCTCTTCAAAAAATATCCAAAAGTTTCGTAAAATACCTTCATAATAATATAATACACAATAAATTAATGTTATATTATAATAACAGACTGAATAAAAAACAGCAAATAAATGCGTGCATTCTCGCAAACAACTACTAGTGGTAACTTATAGTAGGTAATGATAGATGATGACGTTTAGGTCATATTATGGCCCCCACATCTTAAAGCGTGTCCCTGGCCAGGAATTTTGATGGCCCATCCAGTTATCGCAATAGTTAAAGTCAGTGTGATACTATATTTCAGTTAATTTTTGCGGATTTTTTGTATTTATAAATAAATCCATTTGAATCATGGACTTGTCAAATATTGATATACAATAATCAAAAATTGCACAACACAATCACATAACTTAAATTATTAATACTCCTTAAGTAAAATAGCTTTTTTTACTATTAGACCAAATTTATGATATGTGTTTATCTCAATTATCTGGTCGACCCGCCATGCCAGGCCCCCATGACCCCAGACCCCTAGGCTATTACTTAATAATTTAAAAAATACTAAAATACTAATAATAAAATACAAAAAGTTGCATCTGCCGGGAATCGAACGCGGGATGTCCGCGTGGCAGGCAAGCATTCTACCACCGAACCATTTATGTATATCGGTGCTTGTTATATTTTTTAATACGAAGGAAAAAAAATTTCACCACAGCATCTAGTAATTTTATTTTTCATATTACAATAGGTACGTACCTACTTATAAGCGTATAATGTAAATTAATAATTTAAGAAATATATATTAATAATAGAATAAAACACATCAGTACTAATATAAAATATAAAAATATTTGTCAGAAGCAAGATTTGAACATACACCTTGGCAAAATTGTTGTACCTATAACCCAACTTGATTTGACAATTATTCGCAGTTGTGAAATTTGCAGTTATTATACAGTAAAATAATCGCTATTGCAGTCGCGTGCCGCGGTGCAAAGGTAGTGCGTTCAGCTAGTACGCGAAAGGTCAGTGGTTTAAATCCACCCAAGTGCGATTTATTTTTTTCTGTAAAAATAAAATCGGCACCCATCCGAGTACTATCCGCGCCCGAAGGTGCTTAATGCGTCAATGACATTGAGCTACTTTACAAGCTGTTTGTTCGCGAATTTAAAAGCGAGCGATTCAGGTACTGCGATTGTGACACACAAAACTTTCCATTCGCTGAAAAGCCAACAAGCTAGCGACCATTTTGACAGAACGTAGTTCGTTTTTTACCGGGATGTCGCTACTACGCTCAACTGCGCAGACGCAGTAGGCCCACACGCCGGCGTGTAGCGTGTAAAGTTGACCGGCTTTCAACTTTTCTCGGTAGATTCTTTACAATCTGCTTGTTAGCTTGTTCGATGATGACACTGGGCGACTTTACAGGCAAATTGTAAATTCGCCAACAAGCAGCTCGTAAAGTAGCTCAATGTCATTGACGCTTAACTTCGGTGATGGGAAGAGAACGTTCAACCACTCGGCTGGTAACAACATTCTGCGTAAAGCCGCGTTGATACGGTTCAAGTACCATCCAAGTACACTTGGATCGAGTGCCATCCAAGTGCACTCGTATGAGACATCTTCATACTAATTATTCCTATCCAACTTGGACCGCGTCCTACCCATCCAAGTTAACTTGGATAGGAATAAATAGTATGAAGCTGTCACTTGGATGAGACATCTTCATACTAATTATACCTATCCAAGCTACTTGGACCGCGTCCTACTCATCCAAGTTAACTTGGATAGGAATAAATAGTATGAAGCTGTCACTTGGATGAGACATCTTCATACTAATTATTCCTATCCAAGTCTACTTGGATCGTACTTGGACCGTGTCAACGCGGCTTAACGCTGGATTTTGTGCACACAATTTTAATATCACGGCCAGCGGTAAGACATAGTATACATGTCAAAAAGGACTCGCAACTTAAAAAAAGGTTAAGAGCTCATGGTTTCTATACTATAATGAAATAATAATGGATCTAGACTCACTGCAGTGGCGAAGGGTGGAGGTAGGCTGTTAAGATCCGCCATAAATAGTGCACATTAACCTTTTTCAGTCAAATGTATATATTTTTATTGAAATAAGACTACAATTTACAGATGGTATTGGTTGGGTTTCAAAAATCAATTAAACCATGTCTTAACCAAACCATAATAGTATTGGTATATTTTAGGCGATATGACAAAATTGTGCACATTTTTTTCATTCCTACTTATTTGTTTTCGTTAGATTAAAAATATGTATTACACATATTGTTGGTTCATTTTTTTAATTCATCAAGCTATGCCTAAACCAAACTATAATAGATAAAATTATTATTCTATCTATAAAATATCCAAATTTATATATGATTTAATTGCATAATTTTAGATATTTTATAGATATACGAGTATTTTTTGACTATTATCTCGTCACTGTTCTGGCAGAAGACACTAATTCGAAAAAATGACATATTGAGTTAGTACCAAAATGTTCCTTATTTCAAACTTTACCGTCTGGAAACCTTCTTAATAAATATACGGTCTTTATTTTAAAGTCATCCTTTTTACGATTACTTAATAAACTCACATGATATACCATTATTTCAAACTTTTTAACAACTTCAAAGTCAAATTACTCAAAACTAGTATTCTCCAGTTAGTGTGTTCTGCCAGAACAGAGACGATCTATTATGGCTTGGTTTTCGCAGGGTTTAATTGAATTTTAAAAACTAACCAACACCATCTGTAAAATGTAGTCTTATTTCAATGAAAACAAGTATGTATGACTGACAAAGTTTAGTGTGCACTATTTATGGCGGATCTTAACAACCTACCTACACCCTTCGCCACTGGGATCTTGTACCTACCTACTTTGTATATTTACAAGTTTAATAAACTATTTAGCAAATTTTCGTAAAAATCTTTCAATAATTAATGTCACCCGGCCATTTACTTTGAGTAAAAACAAATATCTTTTATTACACGATGACACCTAGCTTGGCTCGCGATCCCATGAAAAAAAATTAATTAACTCCGGCCCGATAGCCGCCGCAAAATGAAAACCTTATTATGCCTTCAATGCGGCGATTCTTTACGTTTTATGTATGAAAGAATTTTTTATTATGTGCTGCACAGAAATTTAATATTCATAAAATCTGAGTCTTTGGGTTTCCGTTCTACTAAACATCGCATAATTGCCCATATTATTATAGCGCCTGTATACGTACAAGGATTTACTTGCACTAATAGTGTGTATTTTAAAACTATCGCGATAATAACTGTTTACACGTGAAAGTGCTGACTGTCTTGCCAATCTCATTCTTCAAGAGTAAGCAAAACGCGATGTTGTCATTTTATAGTAGGTAATATTTGAAAAAAAATCGTGGAAAACGATTAACCTCAAAATGAGTCTGCGCGGTGTAGTTCATTTTCTTACCGGCAGGTTCGCCACTATCAATCTACTGCGCAGGCGCAGAGGGAGAACAAATCCCAACTGTCGCATAA
Organism: Rhyacophila brunnea; assembly: GCF_057557595.1. Lineage (NCBI taxonomy): Eukaryota > Metazoa > Arthropoda > Insecta > Trichoptera > Rhyacophilidae > Rhyacophila > Rhyacophila brunnea. The sequence continues at coordinate 45,956,785 of NW_028232859.1, forward strand.
AAATTTAGAAGCTTCCGAACTTTTTTGATTCATTTCAATTCAATTTATTTATTTTTTTAACATATTGTGGACATTACAAATTATAAGTTTAAGACGTTCACAACATGACATTTAGAAACAAAGATATATAAATATAACAGTATTACATAAAAAAGAGATATATCAGTAGATGAATTAGATAGGTACAAGGAACTACACCGGATGAGTTAAGCAGACCCTATTTTAAGAATTTATAAAACAACATCCACCTAAACTCATTCTCACGTAGGTGGAATATATCAACACCCGAAGCAATTTCGTTGAACATAGTTATCACTCTCCCAATTGGCATTACCAGTGGCAGGTTGGTTCTGCACCTTGGGAGAAGAAACAACTGATGGTCTCTATTTCTAAGATAGTTATCAGGGACACACAGGTCAACACTGCCCAGAATGCCAGTCTTGCAACTTGCATGATTATACATATTTACACGTGCATTTTATTGTTATGACCGCGATAATACGTTCTGTCTGATTAAAGAAAACAACAAATTTATTTATACTACCATTTTCTAAACACATACATTATTATTTTGTCAATTTAATAACATGGTTGGTTTTAATCCGCTTCTTCTACGATCCTATTCACATATTTAGAGTTTGTTTTATTACTTACATATTATAATATTACTGATGTGTCCGGAAAATTATACGTATGCAGGTGGCTGTATCACAATTAATCATGACCTGTTGTATCACAAATAGATGACCGTATAGTATAGCATTCAAATTCGTGTATATTTAATAATAGACGTAATTAAACGTGTAATTAAAATCACCGAAATATAAAGGAAAGACAGAAGACAAATAATAGGTAAGTAAATTAGAAATACAATCATATCGTATTTATTTATATAACAATTACAAGATAAAAAGAATTTTTTATATACCACGTTTTTAAATTTTCTGTTGAATCATACAAACTTGAATATTCTATGTATTAATAATTTAGGACAAATAAGGCAATTGACAACAAACCATGTTTTTGCTATTTTGCAACAAACAAACAAATATAGAATACTGAAATGTCATTTTGATTTCCACAGTAACGCACGTATATATTAATAATTTAGTTGCTAGGACCACTCCCTTAGCAACCAATAATAGTATTTTACTTTTTACGGATTTCTTCCGAAAAAACTTTTCATAGAAAACCGAATTAACTGAAAATGTATTCAATTCTACTTAAAGATGGCTAAAAGTACTAAAAGAATGCATTGGAATCGTGTTCTGATATATTCTAAAAGTTTCAAATGTCTAGCTAGTCGGGAAGTTAGTTGAAAATCGATTGCAAGATTTTTACTGAATAAACAATCACCGGACAAACAAGAATACGAGCTGAGAAAAACGTGGTAAAATTCTGGTAGATGCTCGTAAGTATCAGTGTCATACCAAATATCTGCTAATAATGTCAGCGTTATTATGAGATATTAATTATGGATACCAATCAATTTCAAATTGATTTTCTTATTGAACTCCTAATAAAATCGGAACATGACTGTCTGCAATGCTCAACGAATAACGCGTTATTTTTGTTAATATCTCAATACTACACCGCCATCTTTTTCCGGTAATGCATCTCATGGTGAACTGTAATACGTACAATCTACATGTAACAATTATCAGATCTTAATATTGTGAAACTTCGTTTTAAAGATAAATGTGTTGTCTAAAGCGCCAAATATAATTTATGATGCACATCGCGTATTATCACGTGACGTCACAGTAAGCTGCTGCTACGGGATAAAGTGTGTAATGTCGTTTTTCTTGGTGATTAAAATGTTATCAGACTTATACTCCCATCTTGTAGCATATTTTGAATCTTTAAACGAACATTGTCAGTTAGCAAAATCTGCCGAAATCACCAGAGCTAGAATGAGGTCGCCTCACGCGTATCGCACTGCATACACACCCGCATGAATCAATGAACATTTTTATATCATTTTCTACATGCCTACAAATTTTCGACTCATGTCAAAATCACGTATTTATTGTTATTAGCGGTTGGGACTATGTATTTTCTATAAGAATGTTATCTATTATCTATGGTCTGCAGGTTGGATTTTGTTCAAAATATTATCTATGGTTGTAATATCACAAGTAATTATTTTAACGTACGCACATGTATAAACTTAAAATTAATTGAAATTAGCATGAATAATAAATAATAATTCAAAATACTCATACATTAAAGTTCGCACTCTCCGTCATCTAATTTACAGAGAAGGTGATCGTTCAAATTTTCCGCAAAATGACGAAGCCATAGACTAAATTTTTTGCCGTGATAGCGTGACAGTACGTGACGTACATCTCAATATAATCACAACTTTACAGTGGCGTACTGCAGGTAGACGAAGCGGTGTCTCTCAGTTTCCAGTATTATCATTATGGATCAAAACGCTGTGCACCTCTACTCAGCTCAATTTTCCTTTGTATCATTGAATATAGGGTATTATTGTTCAGGGTTGACGGAAAGATTTCCACTAAACCGTACCTATATCATAATATTATGGTGTTTACTAAGAATCTCAAGGTTTTACGAAACATCAAAGAGATTTACTCCAATATGTATAATCAGCAAAAGATTTTCGTACACAGGATCTTATCGGGATACTTCTTACGACAATGGTATTATAGATTGGTAGATAGAAAAACAAACATAAATTAGATTCAAGTATGTACGTATTTATAATGTGTACTTGTCTATTATTTGATTTTTTTTTTAAATATTATTATCAGTTATTGACACGATTGCAACTCCGTCGAACTGTTCAGAGTAGCAGATGATAGGGCGAAGATCGCCCCCATGGTGGCCGACCTTCAATAAAGGCTGGTACGAGAAGATGAAGATATTAAAATCAGTAACGTCCCTCAGCAAAATGCCGCCCTTATGCAGACTTAAAATGCAGTCCTCTTTCATTTTACATCGTTTTTATTAGGTCGTATTCTTATCGTTTGTCCGGTGGTTGTTTATCCAGTACAAATCTTGCAATTGATTTTTAACTAACTTCCCGACTAGCTAGACATTTTAAACTTTTAGAATATATCAGAACACGTTGCCAATGCATTTTTTAATACTTTTAGCCATCTTTAAATAGAATTGAATTCATGTTCAGTTAATTCTGTTCTGTATGACAAGTTATTTCGGAAGAAATCCGTAATCCAATCCACTATTATTAATTATATAAATATGTAAATTATTAATATATACGTGCGTTAATATGGGAATCAATTTGAAATGTCAAAATGACATTTCAGTATTATTTCTATCAAGTGCATTTTTTTATCGTTTAAGCTAGTCAAGTCAAGTTTATATGATTCAACAGAAAATTTAAAAACGTTGTATATAAAAAGTTCTTTTTATCTTGTAATTATTTAATCTCAAATTGTATGAAAACTTTTTGGTTACATGTCTATTTTAGTATCTAACAAACAAATGCAACGAACATCTTTAAAAACAAGGCTTACATAATAAATTATCATCTACTTTCAATCAAAAGTGGTTTTAGGAATACGGAGGTCTGTGGTGCCGACAAGTTTGGACTTACTAAGAAGCTCCCGTATTGTCCACTTAATGGAAAACCGCCACTGCCTTCAAAGGTTGTAATGATAACATTCGTTCCTTCGTTTGCCGCCCCTAAGCAACAAATGATCTATCTACCACCACGTGATGTTACTTATTACAATTATATATTATATATATCACATACATCAATTGAAAACACCTCAGATATATTGGCGAGAGCCGGGCGACGGTTAGTAATTAAGGCAATTAACGCAATTTGATAAGCATGTCATGTAGAACCTGCTAGTTAAAATTATTTTAATTAAGTAGGAGGCCCGTAGTTTAATTAGTTAAAGCATATTGGCGCGATAGCTGTGGATATACTGGTTCAAATCCCGTCGAGCATTGTATTTTTAAAATGTGCTTTTTTGTAGTATTTGAGATGTTTTCAAGTTACCATAATTCGTCTCTGTTCTGGCAGAACACACTAACTGGAGAATACTAGTTTTGAGTAATTTGACTTTGAAGTTGTTAAAATGTTTGAAATGGTCTATCATGTGAGTTTATTAAGTAATCGGAAAAAGGATGACTTTAAAATAAAGACTGTTTATTTATTAAGAAGGTTTCCAGATGGTAAAGTTTGAAATAAGGAACATTTTGGTATAACTAACTCAATATGTCATTTTTTCGAATTAGTGTCTTCTGCCAGAACAGTGACGGTATGTTCTCATGTCTTGTGAATTATTCGTTGAATAAAAAAAAATGTTTGATGAAATGATCACAATAATATGGTAAACAAACAGATTACGTATTGAGTTGGTTCTAGGTACAGAAACTTTACAGGGGGCTCGCAAAGGATCACGAAAAGTTTGAACTCGTATAAATAAATATATTTTTTTTAATGACGTATCAATTATCTATTCTTTGTAAGGTATCGAATTAATTTTTTTTCTAAATATTAGTGGATCTTGTAACTACTGAAACTGTCTACAAAAAAAGTTTTTTTTTTCAATCGATATTGAAAAATAATAGTTTATTGAGTAATATATTAAAAATGTTCAATATTTTAAATGAATTACTTCATATCCTTTGACGCATAGTTCATCCCGCATAAATGGTCGCATTTTTCATCCATATTTTACGATCGTCTATCAAAAGGTTTGAATATTATTTTCTTGCGAAAGTTAAAAAAACCGAAGCCTCCCTTGGGACCCTTGAAAAATACCCCGTCGATTGTTGGCGGCGAGGTTAAAACTCCAAGTTAAATTTTATGCTCTTGTCCGCGCTTATGGAATTTTCTCAAGAGGTTAATGCGATCGCTCGAAGATTTATTCTGATCTTTGAGGTTTTTTTTAATAGCGGCGAATTGAATTCTTCAGATATTTCTTTTGTGTCTTACCGAATGCCTGAAGTGAAAATATTTACTTAAGTTTACGTTATCAATTTAAAATATTCATAAATTAACGAACTCTTCTATTGGGTGGCGTAATAAGATCAGCAATATAAAATTTGCCGCCAAAGCTGTCAGCTGTCAAAATATAATATTTATAATGGACGCAAATTATTTACATAACCTATAAATTAATTATACAGTGGTACACGATTACAGAACACTTACAAATTATTAAAATTTATTGTTAATAATGACAAGATAAAAAGAACTTTTTATATACAATGTTTTTAAATTTTCTGTTGAATTATTATGCTCAATATGCTCAAACTTGTACTTCATATGAAGTAAATAGAAAACAAACAAATACTTAAACAAATATAGAATACTATAAATATAGAAAATGTAATTTTGATTTCCATAGTAACGCACGTGTATATATTAATAATTAGTTGCTAGAACCACCCCCTTAGCAACCAATAATAGTCTTTTACTTTTAACGGATTTTTATGAAATAGCTTTTCATACAAAACAGAATTAACTGGAAATGAAGCTAAAAGTATTAAAAGAATGCATTGGCATCGTGTTCAGATAAGTGTCAAATGTCTAGCTATTCGGGAAGTTAGTTAAAAATCGATTGCAAAATTTCTACTGGACAAACAATCACCGGACAAACAAGAATACGAGCTAATAAAAACGTTGTAAAATGGTGAAAACATCAGCAATACACTTCGTAATTAATTTCGTCATATTTTCTCGCGATATCATATTGTGTCATGTCAACCCTCAATGCAGTGAAGAATTGAATCAATAAATCCGAAGAAAGTGGTTCTGTTCAAAACAAACAAACAGCAATTGGTCGTCGTCCAGTTCGTTCAAGGGGAAATATTATTGCTGTAAGACGCCGGCTTTCACATCAAAACTCGTCACGCCTGCAACGTGTTGAATATATCGATGTGACTTCATCGTTATTCACAAAACACACGTTGCCAAATGGAGCTCTGCAGATTGGTCGAATGCGACTGTTTAGTTTGAAAAAAAATCTGCTGTTGCAATCGACAAGTTGCATGCTTTTCGGGCTCCGAGTCGAAGACTCCAAGACGGATACAAACACCTACGAATTGGTCATTCGTATACTGGCTCGCCGATCGCCGCATCCAAATATCTATACGTTTCGAAGGTTACATGCGACTGTCGCTAGGTAGATGTGCGCGGTCTTCATATGCAACACCAGGTCGACGTTCTTGGAAGGTTTGATTTGTGCTGTGCGGCAGACGACGCGAGTTTAGATGTAAGAGCCGGCTTTGAGACAGTGTTGCAAATGAACGAAGCACTTCAACTCGACATCGTTCACAACAATTAAACACTTCCAAACATTCGTTACAATGAGCTTACGACCATATAAAATTTAATTAATTCATGAAATAAAGCCTGCTGACCATCAAAAGCATCGTACCTTCGTGAATTGGTGCTTGGAATGCATCAAAGAAGGTGAGCATTTAAAGCAACGAAGCATATTTCCGCTTAAACTGGAATATATTATGTAAACCCGAAAAATTGCGGAATATGGGCAACAGAAAACCCAAAGGCAAGTCAAGAAGTGGCGATTTATCCAAAACGTGTTTGGTTTTGTTTTTGGGTCGGAGGAGTCATTGGATCATATTATTTATTTTAAGATGAACATGGCCAAAGAGTTTCGGATAATGTAAATCAATATCGGGACATTATTAAAACTTTTTTTGGAATTAATTAAACCATCTGGACTTGTGGGTTACTTGTCATACTGCTAATAAAACAGAGGCTGTATCACAGAAAATGATTTAAAATTTGAGTTATTGTTGCGCCACCCTATATGATATGTATTATTATTCATTCTCATTATGTTGTATTCTGCTAGGTCTGTTTTTTAGATTCAATAAATGTTTACAAAGTGGAGTCCCAGTGTTTTTTCTCTCCATCTTTTGGAAGGTTTTCCGGGAAGTCGGAGGCATATGGGATCCTATGTTTGCTTATCCTTGCCATATGGTTGATGAAACGCAGTTATCAAGGCATGTTTTTCCCCAATTTATAACGATGACAAACTTGATGATCCATCCGTTTGAAACCTAATATTTTCTATAAACAAATTTCTTTATCTAAAGTGGTTTAATTCTTGTTCCGCTATGTTTGCTTATTCAAAATTTATAAACAATTTTAATGGTACGTTTTTTGTTACAGTTCAGATATGAGGAATACAGCGGAAAACACATTTTGAAAATACCCGATATACTGGATTATGTGTTAGTTTGGGTTAGTTTAGGTTAGGTTAGGTTGGGTTAGGTTAGGTTAGGTTAGGTTTGGTTAGGTTAACCTAACAAATAATTCAGTATATCGGCTACTTTCAAAATGTGTTTTCCGCTATATTCCTCAGAACCGAACTGTACCCGTTTTTTATATCATAACTGAGCAGTTAGCGACCAACTTTTCCAAATACAAAGACTTAGTTAGGTATATGTCAAAAAGGTTCAAAATAACTTCGTCAAACGGTACGGTATTTTATAATAGACTTATAACATTTAACGAATTTCACACTACGATGGTAATATAAGAAACGAAACAGAATCCTTCAAGAATTCCACTGACACTTTTGAATCTACTTACTTATTTTTAAGGATCAATAATGTCTCTCTTTCTCCCCTCTCTCTCATTCTTACAAAATTCTCAAAATAAATACCGACGCCTCCGGAAAGAAAAATAAACCGCTTTGATGTTGCAAGAGACACTGCTAATCATCAGGACCCTTTCGTGTTGCCAATAAAGATTTTGTTGTAGAAGAGAAGAGACAGAGGATTTTGAGAATTGGGGTGAAAGCTCGGAATGTTATCCTCGAATGGATCAAGTTTTACACCGCAAGGCAAAGGACAACGACCGAGCTACCAACTTGACAGTTATCTTTTTTTAAATGGAGGTTTTGTTAAAATAAAAACGTCCGGGGTATTTTAATATTGTTATATACATATATTACATTATCGATTTTTTTTGTATATATTGATAATTATGTTACATTTTAATATTATATCGTAGTTCAATAATATATCCAACCCCAATGACATTATTAATGGACGACGCACTCAATGCAGTAGCTAGCAAGTAAATTCGCGCATTCGTATGTATAGGTAGACGTCACGCAATTTCCATTATGCGATATCACGCATCGGGAATTTATAGCAATATGACCTTTATTGTAATGGCGTTAGAGCAGTGTTTCTAATGTCAATGTTCATTTGAGCAAACCCGTTCAAACCGAATCATTCGGCAGACCCAACAAAAAGCATCAGGAATTTATAGCAATATCACCTTTATTGTAATGGCGTTAGAACAGATTATGCCATTCGGCAGACTCGACAATAAAGTGAGTGTCATTTTCTTTTCCAGATGATTCGTCCATATTAATGTCATTGTCCAACCCGGATAGATTTATAAACTTATTAAAATCACTACCAAAGTGTCTATTAATTTCCAATTAAGTGCCAATAATTTAAGTACTGGAATCAACTGTAATTAAAAGATTTTAACGTATTATTTTTAAATGTATAAAAGAAATTGGTTCTTGTCGGTTTAAGGGAAGCAGTGACGTCCCGTGGGGGTAGGCAGATTGAGCGTCGCTTGGGGCGGCAGTTACTCAAAGGGTGGCAAATCGATGAGAATTGTTTGGTATATAATATAGAAATAGCAACCTAAACTTATTAATAACGAAAATATCTTTTCATTAAAAAAAATTCAGCTCACTGGTTGGAAACAAAGTGTGTTAATTGACATAAAAAGTTTATCAGGACTGTAATTTTTTGTCGGGTTCGCGATGTCTAGTTTACTTCCGTTCTCCTTCGATGTCCTTGGTGACCGACATATATTCATATGAAACGACACATGCACGGATGATAAAAAATACTTAATAAATAAATATAAAACGGGGCTGCATTTTGTCTAGGGACGTCACTGAAGGGAAGCCAGCGGCAAATAAATTTTGAAAATGGTTGTCATACTGAATTATTTGTTAGGATCGGTAAGGTTAAGTTAGGTTAGGTTAGGTTAGGTTAGGTTTTCATTCTTGAATTCATGAATTTTGCCAAAATCGGCACATGAAAATTGGCGCGGTTCCCGACTGGCTTTCCGTAAACCGACTTGACCGAGAAATTCTACCTACTTTTATTATCTGTAATCAATATACAAATTTTATTCTAAATCGTATTCTCGCTCGTATTCTTATTTGTCCGGTGGTTGTTTAACCAGTACAAATCTTGCAATCGATTTTCAACTAACTTCCCGACTAGCTAGACATAAATTATGAAACTTTTAGAATATATCAGAACACGATGCCAATGCATTCTTTTAATACTTTTAGCCATCTTTTAGTAGAATTGAATTCATTTTCAGTTAATTCTGTTTTGTATGAAAAGTTATTTCGGAAGAAATCCGTATTCCAATCCACTATCATTGGTTGCCAAGTGGGTAAGCAACTAAATTATTAATATATACGTGCGTTACTATGGAAATCAAAATGACATTTCAGTATTCTATATTTGTTTGTTTGTTGCAAAATAGCAAAAACATGGTTTGTTGACAATTGCCTTTGTTTGTTTTTTATTTACTTCATATCAAGTACAAGTTTGAACATATTGAGCATAATAATTCAACAGAAAATTTAAATACGTTGTATATAAAAAGTTCTTGTAATTATTAATATTAGGGTCAGTTTGTGATTTGTGTTTATCTCACTTATTTGGTTGACTAACCACGCTGGGCCCAGACTACAGCCCTGTCATCCCCCCCATGCCCTCAATAATAATATTATAATGAAAGCATCACTAATACTCACTCGCAATAATTAATAATGTAAGATTTCCGAACTAAGGTAAATACTTCCAATAAATTTAATCAAAATGAACATAAACACATTTGTATTACAGCAAAGCATTTAATTACTACGAGCATTAGATAAACCCTCAACAAATTAAAACCTTATTACCCATCGATTCCTGTTTAATCAAAGCGATATTATTTCTCAGAATTTAAGCTCCGTGAGGCTTGATCAGCGGTATTAGTCAATTGATACCTCGTCGATTAGTTTTGTTTGCGCAAACGCTTTCGCCCTCGGCTCGATTGATGGCTTTAATACCCTGTGCATTTGCTGGTTACTTACTCTCGGACTTGTAAAGGTATATTTTAATTATCTGAAATCCCGATCTTAATTGCATGTCACGTCCCTCAGAAGAGTAAGTATTTGCATTTCACTCGATGTAACAGGGCAGGGGGTGGTGACCTTTTCAGAGTTATAGGTCGCAGGAAAGTTTTAGTTTTAATAATATTATAACTGCAAGTGGGGAATTAATAAAAAAAATACTACTCAATTTATATTACGAAGGTATACTGACAGAACGCATTATTTAAGTTTTTGCTGTTTTTCTTGTTTTAAATGCCAAAATGTATACAATTTTACGCTCTACGTCCTGGTAAAACGCACAAAGGTATAGGATATAATGGTAAGAAAATAGAAACATTATTAAATCATATTGTTATGTTTTTTTTATTCTGATAGAAAGCATGATAATGATCTAATGCGTTCTGCGTATACAAAATACAGGACTTGTAACATGTCGTATATTGTGTTTGCCATAAAGGTTAGTCTTTATAATGTAGAAAAAATGTTTTTAAATCATAAAAAAATCTACGTAGCAGAACGCTATGAAAAAAAAATTAGAGTCCTTTTTGCGATTATCTCAGAACTTGTTTTAATGAGTTAATGCTTTCTGTCAGTATACCCTCGATTATATAATATAATTTTATTTTTATTGTAAATACACAATATACATATATGTAATATATTATTTTTAACACTACAACAGACCATGAGGCACAATGACAGTAGTGTAGTGAAGCAGTAGTGTATTTAAGGCTATACTTCAGTTGAGGCATGGTCTAAAAAGTTCCTGGCTAGGCGATGCGCGGATTGCGGGTCGCGGGTGCAAATGACGCATGCCGAACGAAATATAATTTGTAATATAAATCCAACATGCGTCCATTTAATGTTCTGTTTAGAAGACTCCAACCTTCGCACTGGATTAGCCAGTTCCTCACCGGCCATGGCAACTTCGCCGCCAGACTCTACGAATTTGGCTTGATAGTAGATGGGCGGGCATGACCACCAAGATGTTGAACACATCCTCTGGGATTGCCTACTTATGGAACTCAAACGAGCGGAGCTGTTTGCCAGGGTCCGTCCTCACACGGGCCTAATTGGTCATGGAGATCTGATAGCAACCGAGGCCAACATTGCGGCATTCGAGAAATTTGCAGCGTCGTATGGGGACCGGGATAGTCCCGACTCTTCTGTAGACTCATCAATTTCAATTCGTGACATGCGGGTATACAAAGTGCTTAACGTCAGCGGATAGCAGAGCCAGTCCAAAAAAAAATTTTTTTTTCTACTTAACTTTATTCTTTAAGCACTACGGTGCATGGTTGCAGCATCAGTCCCGTGGGGCTCCGTCTCGGGACGGAATGGGCTCTTAAAATCACTTCTTTCAGACACGTTTAAAGCGTCATAGAAAGCGGCCGTGCATATCCACGGCTGTGCATATATGAGGGGTGGTGGTGGGCACTTTAACGTATGTTCTATTAGTAACAATAATAATGTATTCATTAACATGTTTTCTTTTTCAAGTAAATGGGTAACGTTTTTAGTCATCTTTACACGATTTAAGAATTATGACCCCCGTCGCCATCACGAAACAAATTGACGTGTTCCCAGCTCGACGTTCTCTCTCCGAATGCCAGCGAGTCCAAAATTTCGTCGCGCCTATAGTTGAAAATTATTTGCCGTTTCACTGATGTATCGTCTTAATAATAAAATATAAGCAATTACAAAGGGATTCAGAAAATCACATTAGTATATTGCTGATAATCAAACTCGGTGCCCCTGGATGAAAATATAGCGCCTTACGCATTCGACTACGACGATCGCTTTAAAATATGATACATAAAACGAATGGCGAATACCTTAGTAACTTGCGCTTTGCAGACGACATTTTTGTCTTTGTGAATGATTCAGCAGACTTTCAAAACAGGGTGTAAAAATCTGCAAAAATGCAATGTTTTTGTCGACTACTTTTATAGAGAAACTTCTTATTTTCGAGTCCCTTGTTTTTGTGGATTGTGGCATTTTATAATGTTCTAGTTATGTCTCTCCAGCAATTTCTGCATTCTATCATCTGTATAGTTGATGCTATCGAAAGACCGGTAGGGTCTTTTCTACATGATGATTTTTTCCATAAATATTATTGTTTGGTTTTCTGGATATTAGTGACCAAACAATTTCATAACTTTTTGGAGACATATTCTTGTCTATTTGATTTGAGATGGAATTTTTAGTATTCGTTTACACCACCATATCTGAAACGTATCAATTTTATATCTTATTTTTTATTCTATGGTCCAAGTCTCAACAAAGATCGAGAATTTCGGGAACGGGATAACTGGACGCCAGGACAATTAGACGCCGCACTATCGTAGAGACGTATACAGAATGTAGACGAAGAATTAAAATCAGTTTCTATCTACTACTTTGTAGTTTTAATTCATTTTACTATTAATATAATGTTTTTTTTATTACGAATTAAGAATTACCATGCCCTAAGGCTTTATATAAAATAAAGAACTCTTTTTTCGTTGGAACTTAAACATATGCACGATTAAATCATTATTTACGTGTGTATATTTAAATTCTCACTAACCATTCAATCATAATATAATAATTTGAACATAAATAATGATATTAAATATTTTTTAAGTACCTAACGTTTAGTTAATTAATTTAATTTCGAATTGCATGGCATCCAGGTGTCTTGGCGCCAAATTGTCTTAGACCCTACCCTGCATCTTGTAACAGCGGCGCCAAATTGGCGCCGATTGTCTCCGATGGGTTAATAAATATTGGTTTTTACGGGAAATAGATATTAGCCATTTAATTAACCTGTTGGGTTTCAAACCCGAATATCGACCCTTGACGTTATAAGTTGATATGCTTATAAAAATTATATAAAATATAAGATTATTATATATTAATACAAGATTATTATATATTAATATAATATTATATAAAATATAATTATATAAAAATTAAGATTTATTAACTTAGCACTATAGCGCCCGTACACATGCATGGAATTACTGTTGGCAATTGTGCTTATTTTAAACTGTCATGACAATAACTGTTTACAGATTTACACGTAAAAGTTCTGACTGTCTCTCCAATCTCATTCTTCAAGAGTAAGCGAGGTGCGATGTTGTCATTTTATACTACACTCTGACAGGTCGTATTGAAAATCGGAGCTCAAAATGAGTAGTTCGTTTTTTTTACCGGCATGTTCTCTATCGCTATCTCGCTCTCTATCGCTCTACTGCGCAGGTGCAGATCGAAAATAATCTTACTTGAGCGCAATAAATCATCACAATTTGGTATCTTCCAATCTTGTTTGATGTATGCACGCAATTTTCCCGACTGCAGGATAATACATGTTTCCCCATACATTTTCTTAATGTGCACAGTACATCTATGCATGTGTCAACGGGGTATAAGAACTAGGCAATCATTATAATATGCCAGAATTTTTTTCAGATATTTCACTCAGTTGATAAGCAAGCATGGCTGATTATTCACCACTGGTTAAAAATAAAACAGAAAGAGAAATCATTAAAATATTATTGATATATTAAATTAAAATGACTTATTCGTGAAGTTTTTAGTATTTCTTAAAGATATCAAAGCACTTCCTACACTTATTTTATCATTATCTTTATGAAAAAGATTTTTTACTGCAATAGCGTTTTGAATATTTCATACTTATCTATAACATTTTTTTTTTACAAGAAATCGTAAATTTATTACAGGCGTTAAATCTTTTTATGCCACTCATTTACTCAGCTGCCCCGCTACAGTTTTCTTCAATTTCAGGAATAATGAGACAGTCGTAAAATGTTTACCGAGCTCAATTTAACGATGTAGTTACGTAAATTGACAGTATCTAAAGCGTTTTTTTTTGTGGACATTTTGTTTCACAATGGTTATAAATTTGCGCATAGAACTTATGAATTAGTAATACCTACTATTCAAAATATTTTGAAAAACCATAAACACTTACATAATAATTACAAGATAAAAAGAACTTTTGTTACAACGTTTTTAAATTTTCCATTAAATCATATAAACTTGACTTGACTAGCTTAAACAAACAAAAAAAAAATTTTACTTGATAAAATAATACTGAAATGTCATTTTGACATTTCATATTGATTTCCATAGTAACTCACATAAATATTAATAATTAAGTTGATAGGACCCCAGACTCCAAGCAACCAATAATAGTGGATTGGATTACGGATTTCTTCCGAAATAACTTTTCATACAAAACAGAATGAACTGAAAATGAATTCAATTTCACTTAAAGATAGCTAAAAGTATTAAAAGAATGCATTGGCATCGTGTTCTGATATAATCTAAAAGTTTCAAATGTCTAGCTAGTCGGGAAAATAGTTAAAAATCGATTGCAAGATTTGTACTGGATAAACAACCACCGGACAAATAAGAATACGACCTAATAAAAACGTTGTAAAATAAGACTGAGTGGGATTCTAACTCACATCTTTCACTGTCCATGTGCTGTATTATTAAGAATAGTGATTTCCAATCGGTAGCGTGATTACCTGATAAGACATTTGAACAAAACTGATTAAATTTTAGTAACTCCAAACAGTATTTTTTTTGTTAAATGTTTTCATAATCTTAACTCTCTATTCCTAAAATGTTGCGGCACAATTTTGTTCAGTTTTAATTAAGATAACACTAACATGTTTGCAAAATACTCCATATTTTGACTTTTGGTGTAGGGGATCCCTCGGATTACTAATCCCATTAAATCAAACATTTTTCTACTTTTTTTAAAAATATGTGTAATAATAATAATAATGTAATAAATAATAGGAATCAAACATTCTAAAATCTTATCAGTACCTATTGAAAAAAAATCATTTTCAACATTTTTCACACATTTAATACATTTAACAATATGAAATACAAGTGTCCAACCACGAACCGAGAGCTTGATGGTTATAACCATGGCCCCCACAAGGAAGGGGCTGACAGGGCTCCAGCCTAGGGGCCCGGATGGTGGATCGATCAGATAAATGAGATACAAACATCTTGAATTTGCTCCAATAGTGAAAAAAGTTCCTACGGCGCTATTTTACTTAAGCATTATTATCATTGTTAAATGGTGGTGCGATGCAATTTTTTGTTGTCTTGTGTTGATACTAATTGACAATACTATAATTATATATGTTAAAAATCGCTAAAAATACACTGAATTGTATTTGAACTCAAACGCCAAAGATTCTGGCTTGGGGGCCCGCTTCAGGATGTGGGACCATGGTTATAACACTCGCTCAATAAATAATGAATGTGTGCCTTTATAGGCTTTTTTATATATATTTTTTCCATACTGATGAAAATATTAATCTATAATTAGCATAGCTATGGCCTTCTTTTGTATTTACAGTATTGAAGGAGACACTCAAATCCACAGTGAATTTTAATGATATTTTTGTTTGTATTTTATGTTACGTGAATTTTATGTAGTAGCACAATTTTAAGCTTCTCATTAATTTCGTTTCCCAGTTCTTTAGCGGAAAACCTCATTGCAATTTTTAAAATATTTTATGATTTAAAAAGTATCAACCAAAGTAGGAGTTTTTACCAAAGAAAATATCATTAAAATAAACCACAAAGGATACATAAATTAAATATATTTAATATAAAATTAACTCTTTCAACAATCGGTGATATTTTGAATGTATTATAATTCAAATAATATTTTTTACCAATCATCTTGGCAATTCAATAATTGTTGTCTATTTGTAGCTTGTATTTAGGAAATTATATCCACATTTCCATAACAAAATGACGTCAAGAAATTTAATATTATTCAACCTAAAATTGCCTTCACTCATGTGTATACTTTTGATGCAAGTATATTAATTCTGAGGCTTTTAAATATAGAATATGATATTCATAAATCCTCTGTATATTTTTATTCTTCGTTATGTAGCTTTCTCAATTCAGGCGACATGTTGACTCTATTGCGGACCTCATAGAACAATTTGAATAATTGTAGTCTTGTTTATGTCGTTAGATATGACTTGTCTTGTCAGTCTTAAATAAAAACACATTGCAATAATAAAGCTTTAATTTTAATAAAATTACTATATTTTTTTATTGTTCATTTCAATAAAAATAGTAGCAGGTAGAGTATTCGCTTCATAACTCTGCACTTTTTTACTACTCGCATAAAATGAGATCAAAATTCACTTGTATTAATTAATATAAATGTGGTAATAATAAAATAGATAATATATATAAAAAAATAGTTTTTGAATATATTACATCATTTTCATTCTAGAGCCGGAGTGCAAAGTTATGAATTGGTAACACGAAGGGCGAAATGAATGGCTATTATTGAAATTAAGGATCCAATGTTAAAAGTTTGGTGGGGATCACATTAAAAGTTCAATGGCACATACACACATACGTTATATTAAATAAACTTTGATTATCACGTGTAGGTAGGTACTTTTAAATATACTTAATTAAATACACAAAAATAACTACTTATATTTGTTTTTAATCACTCTAACGACTTTTATTGTTAAATATAAAAAAAAATGGTCCATACTTTTAAAAAGAAGGTGTGTACTTGTAAAAAGTTTTAGTATAACCGGCGTCCACAATATTTTGTTATTATAATAAACATTAATTATTTGTGTTTTTTTTTGCATTATTCTTTAAGTATCTATGTCAAAAGTAATATTTCATGGATACAGATTATTTGTATTAACGATTAAAATAAATAAAAATCAGCATTATACGGTGCCCTCTACGCATGTGCAGATAGAAATAAAAAAAGAGTATTTTCAACACACATTGTAACGTACCATTATTTATTTTGTTTTCTATTAAATTTTCGTTACGTAGTAAAGGTATATTTTGGTTAATAATTAATTCCACATAATGGAGCAATATTTCACGAAAATATTAGTTTTAGAAAGCACCTGTCATGTTGGATTCATTAAGAAGCACTTACATTATTGAACAGGATAGGTACATTAAGTAAGTACCTACTCACGTAGGTAGGAATATTGAAAATCAGTGATACTAAAACTGCAATGTAAGATTCTCTATCCTAATACTTGCAATTATTACTATGTAACGAGTATATAATTATTATTGATATATTTGTAGATTAAATATGGAGTTAAAAATATTTAAAATTGCAATAGGTATAACTTTTCTGTATTATATACATTAGACAATTACTTAATCATACATACAATCTTAACTAATTTTATTAATCAGATTTTCTTTATTTTTGTAGGTATAACCTTTTTTTGTAAATCTGAAAAATCAATATTAGTAGATTCCTATTAAATGTTGATTCAAAATTACCAAAGGTAGTCTATCATCGAAATTTAAAAAAATAATTCTATTTACAAAAATGTACTATAATATACAATGATACTCATATATTATTTAAATGCTGACTTGTTTAGTTAAAAAATATTTACAGTTTATTTATATTGGCCACCACAAGTTTTGTTAATAACAGTGAACATCTCTATAGAAGACGATTCAACTAACTGGTCGTTATAAACTATTGCTTGTAGAGAATAAGTAGAAGAATCACATTTAAATTCTTTTATAATTTTATTTTATTATATAATTGAAATATTGACAGTCAATAATCAACAACTTTATCTCAGATTGTAAAGAAACACAGCAAATATAAATGTATACAACAGTGTACTCGATCTTTGAAATAACTGGCTGATGTATGGCATCGAGCTAAAAGTACCTCTCTATATATTTTATTATTACAACGTTTTTCTTAGGTCGTATTCTTATTTTTCCGGTGGTTGTTTGTCCGGTACAAATCTTGCAATTGATTTTTAACTAACTTCCCGACTAGCTAAACATTTGAAACTTTTAGAATACATCAGAACACGATGCCAATGCATTTTTTGGTACTGTTCGGTTATCAGGAATACAGCGGAAAACACATTTTGAAAAAAGCCGATAAACTGGATTATTTGTTAGGTTAACCTAACCAAACCTAACCTAACCTAACCTAACTTACCCTAACCTAACCTACCCTAACCTTACCTAACCTAACCTAAACTTAACCAAACTAACAAATAATCCATTATAGCGGGTATTTTCAAAATGTGTTTTTCCGCTGTATTCCTGATAACCGAACAGAGTACTTTTAGCCATCTTTAAGTAGAATTGAATTCATTTTTAGTTAATTCTGTTTTGTATGAAAAGTTATTTCCATACCATTATTGGTTGCTAGGGGGTCCTAGCAACTAAATTATTAAATAATATAGTATACGTGCGTTACTATGGAAATCAATATGAAATGACATTTCATTATTCAGTATTTCTATCAAGTACAAATTTTTTTGATCGTTTAAGCTAGTCAAGTTAAGTTTATATGATTCAACAGAAAATTTAAAAACATTGTATTTGAAAAGTTCTTTTTATCTTGTAATTATTTTTTTTTTATCAGCCGTAATTTTTTCAGTAAGTATTAACTTTTAAAATAAAGCTAACATCTCAAAACTGAGTAGAACGCGTCTTTTAACATTCACCAGGAGACACTAAGGAGAGCTGTGTTTTTCTTGTCACGAACAATAAATAACATTACATAAAAGGTAAAGGAAGTCTTTTCTGTCGTCCAGGTAAGCCTGTGGAGAGGAAAAGGGGACACTGAAGCGGCTCAAGTGCTGGGAAGAATGATTATATTACACTGCAAGACCTGAATCAATTAAACTCAATTTCCAAAACATCATTGTTGAGTCGTAAATATTATTAGTAGTAGATAGTATCTACAATAGAATTGATAAACGAGACGTTCAAATTTACAAGCAACACTTCTAATATTATCGACTATTTAAAAAAAGTTTTTTTGTATATTGTGTAGCGTATTTATCAGTGGCGAAGGGTGACTTTTGGAAAGAGGTAGGCTGTTGAGATCTGATACAAAGAGCACACTTGTCACGAATACTTACGAGAAATCAAAAGATAATACGATATTACTACTAATGAATAGGTATACACTAATGACAACGACACACTAATTTATTGAAACTTCAAAAACTCTTTTTCAAAACATTTATACACATCAAAAATCATTAGATAAAAGTTCTTTTTATTTTTAAAAACAGTCTATATTTATTAATATTTGATTAAACACCATAGAAATTATTTTTTACCCGAGACGTGGGACCGCTGTATTCTGACTGCGAGTGTTAGTGAGAACGCATCAGCTGGTGCGACCTCACTCTCGTTTGACCTAAAACGGTTTTAGGCTCTGCGATCGGAGCTTACCTTAGTTCATACAATTCGATTGACTGGGCGGGGTTACGTGACGTAAAGTCCATATGAAAAACATTGAGAATTATTTGAAATATAATCCGATCTTTATTTACGTCAAGACAGATGGCGCGCTGTGGTATATTTTTTTAAAACCTTTGCAGATTGTTTTGTAATTATCTGTGTAATACATTACTACACATACGGCATCTCTCGTTGGCAAAATACATTATTTTATAGAATATAATCAAGTGATTATATAAATAAGTCAATATGCAATTAAAAAATATTTTTCTTAAGAAGGTAGGCTTCAAATAATTGCCTAGTATGGAGTCTTCGCCACTGGTATTTAGTAAGGAATGATGGTACATAATATTTGGCGCGTTATTTTTTAAAATATAAAGACTCTGGAAACAAAGTCAGTATAGATTCACCACTATAAGATGTCCGCTGAGTGAGGGCGCCACAATATGCTAAAATTTGACATACCATTCAATATTCTTTATACTGTGCTAAGTTTAGTTCTAAATTCTCGCAAATTATTAATTTTGGTAAAAAATCGGTAAAATTATTTTATTTTTGTATTATTAGTATAACTTCTGTAAAACTGTTCTAAAACATTATTTTTCATTTTACATACAACATTTAGAATACTTTGAATAGAAGATCTAAACTAATTACAAAAATAAAAATTACCGTTTTTGTTTGCAGAGCCTTCATTTTGCCGGTATCAAAATGAAAGTGAGAAATATTCAATGTATCTATACGAAATAATTATTAATAACCTCACTCTTCCTACACTTAAGCAACAAATTAAATTACCATTCGTACTCGTCAGCGGAGCATATGGCTCCCACACACTGGAGTTTAACATTGATTGTTGACGAAGAATGGTTGATAGTCGTTAAACCTATTGGATCCTTGCATTAGAATAACACACATATTGAAAAGACAATGATATGCGTCCACCTACGGTATCATGGTTTCATTGACAACCGTTCCTACAACTCGGTTACCGTTAGTGGTTTTGGAAAATTTAACACTGTTTTAATGAAAGCTGTTAGAAATCTTATTTTTTTAGATGTTGGTAAAATCAAAAAGGATTCGGTTCTACGATCTCACTTCTTTTAAAAACCAAAAACCAATAAGTATACTTACTTATTTAGAGATATTTTATTTTAATTTTTGTACCTACATACCTATAGTTTGGTTTATCGGGGGGTGTTTGATGATGAAATCTCACATTAATATATTATTGTTCAGATGGCTGAGTGGTATGTAGGATGTGATATAGCGTGGGTCTCATTTATGGAAACACATGTGGGCATTTATATTGTTTTATATTTAGTACAGACGATATGTCTGAGAAGAATTCTGCAGTTTTTTGAACATGTTGTCAGGCGCGGATCGGACAACCTGAAGAGACTGGTAGTTTTGAGTAGCCTCCAGGGAAGGCAAAGCAGAGGAAGAGCGTCTGCGCGATGGAGCGACCAAGTGAAAGAGCTGACTGGGCTGACCATCCATTCTGCCCTGAGAGAAGCGGAAGATCGAGAAGGATGGAAAGTCTTGGTCGCTCAAAAGATGGCGAAATTTAAATGTGGTCACGATCCTCAGCCATGAGTCCATGACCAAGAAGAGAAGAGAGAGATATTTAGTATGAAGTTTAAAAACATATTACACGGCAAGATAAAATGACAGTATATCAAACAATGTTTTACGTGTTAAGTTTTTTTTTTTAATAGAATTATTAATAAATTTTGAACAATCACAAGCACCCAGGCTTTAAGAAGAACACATAAATGTTTTTGTCATGACCGGGAATCGAACCCAGAACTCTCGGGTGGAAGGCCAGCGCCTTACCCACTGCACCACGAGAGCCGCCCGTGTAAAGGTTTATAATAATACTTTTGAATTTAGATAATTAAATGAAACGGACATTTTATAAACTCTAATTGACAACTGTGTACGTTTCCGTTGCGTAAGTGTCTATGCTCTATTAATGAGCATAGACAATAGCATGTCAGTTGTATAGTTGAGGCGTGTATTTTCAAAGTGAATTTATTCCACTTCAACAAATTTTTGGCAAAAGCAAAAAAACTGTTTACGGTGTTGATGTTACACATGATTTTTGTATTGGAATAAGTTACTTTTGTTACTAACACCAATTTTGAAGCTGAATTTTTTACTGGATTGGATGCTATTAGGTTCTTCTATACAAAAAATACTTGTTCACAATATTAACGTTTAAATTATGGCATTCACAACTCATTTTTGTCAAGTAGTGGAATAAATTCACTTTGAAAATACACCGCTTAGTTGTAGAGTTGTATAAAACCTCTACAGATTCCATTTAAAATTGCCCACGGTGTCGTAGTTGGTAAAGCACCCATTTATGAAACGTTTCAAGTTCGAATCTCGAGTATGTCAACATCACATGTTATTTTTACAATCATATCCGATCCGAAGCAAAGATCACTTACATCAGTCTCATTACGATATGATTCACAGTTTTGCGAAAAGTTTCAGCGTGTAATACGACCGGGAGGGTGGTGTATTGGGGGGTTGTAGTTAGAGGACGAGCTACTTTCCACAGCGCCCCGACAACGTAGCGATCGCGAATAAACGTAGCAGGGGATTTAGAGAAATTCCGACAGACGCTGGATAATTTTCATTTCACCTGCATTTCACACCCTCTCATACACCTACCACCCCGCCCACACCGCGCGATGACGCGTGACAAAAAAGTCTTGGAAGTTTTAGAATTTAATAACATGTTATCGCTGTCACGTTTGTGAAGAAAAATATAAATTAAACAAGGCTATTATATGTTTTCCATCGCTTGGCTTTTCTTCTTCTTCTTTGGTGGTACAACAGTTTGTACACAAATGTCCTGGCCTCTTCAATCCTCCACCTTTACTCGCTCCAAAGTTCTAGTCACGGTTTCTCGGACACTAAAATGCAAGTTATACCGATATGCGCTATGCCCGCCGACAATAATTAATCCCCTGACGTGTCGGCAGGAATATGTGCATATCATTGATTGTGTATAATAAATACAATACACTGACAATTTTAACTTATATAATAAATCAATACAATTAAGTAGGTAAAATCTTTATCACTTACCTATTAAGTCAAGGAAAAAAATTATAACAAATAAATTATGAATAGTTTAAGTTATCAGCTGTATTCGTTGTCAATGTGTATTTACCATTGGTGAGTGCGCGTAGTGCCTGAAGATACCGAAAGGCGAAACCCGGGTCACAAAAATCTACTCAAATGGAATAGCACAAAATTTAAATCCATTAGAATTTAACATAATTTATATTGCAGAACTAAGCCACATCCAAGAACATTGCCAGGTGACACTGCTACCTGGTTTTTTTCTAGTGTCATTATAAGACACATTTGTATTAATCTTAATTTAAATCTGTATAAGCATCAATACTAATTCATATATATTTCACTGAGCTAAGATTCATCAAAATTGGCAGACGCGCAGGTCCAACCAGATCCAACGATCCACGCAGACCGTCGTGACCAACGTCTTTACACTATAAGCGTACATGTATACACGCAACGTTCGATTGCGTTGGTCCGTGCTTTTCATTGGTTTAAAATAACATAGTGTTGCTATTATTAAAAATGTAGGTTGACCGAAAACTATTTCTTCGTAGATAGGTGGCTACACTGTACAGTTTTCCCTCGCAATTTTACGTCAAAACTCAGCTGTCAAACCAAACCTCGCAAGCGGGCGGTAGCTTCGGATATTTTCGTACGTTCTCGGCGTAAATCTTCGTGAATCGTGGCAGAAGGAAATAGGGTTGGTTCCAATTTGCTCACGATCGTTCACAATCCCAGAAAACCATAGATAATAGGATTTTGGCAATCGTGGCAGACGATTGGGCCAGACCATTGCCGACTCAAGTAGACAGCCGATACATTCACAACGACTGGTCCTACTTTTTCCGCCCCTCCCGTTGTTGTCTATGGATGACCTTTCACTGCCTGTCATTGTTCTATAGAGTGCTCATACTGACGCGTCTGTCGTGTTCACACAGGGAATGGTTTGATTTGAATAGATGAGTTACATGATAAATAATACACTAGCATTAACACACCTTCTACAAATGTAATGCATAGATCAATGCGACATATTTTTTGGAAATCGATATTACCACCAGTTTTTGCGTAAAGGACTAGTCTAATTTTTACAGCTGATGAATAACAGGAATGTATATTATTATTAATAATAACACTGATAGTTAATATATTTGATTTGAGATTTTTTTATAATTCAATTTGCAATGAGAAATGACGAATCAATAATATGTCAAGCAATCTGGGATCTCATTTTGACAGCTGAACAGAGGACTACTCGTTGCTTGTGCGAAAAGTTAAGCTCAGGCTTTATTAATCTAAAGATGGCGCTGTCCAGACGCAATCTGCCAATGTAATTTGAGCATTAGAAAGTTTTGATTTATCGACCTCTTAGATGAGACTTAGAAGGTTTTTTTTGTAATCTTGATTTCATTTAATTTTCTATTAAATCAAAGCCTAGCGATGACAGATTAACGGCCCACGTGCTCGTCGTAGGTCGAAATTAAGTTTTTATTCTATTTTCAAACCATGATCCTGGACACTCCTTAAACGTTGTAGATAATCTATTTATCTAATTTTGAAGCCTTATTATCTTTTATAGTTATTTTAAACATTTGATGACTGTATAAAGTATTTTTATTACATAAAATAGTATTCTTTTAAACCTCTTGCTCTAATGTTTCAGAATATAGTCATATTTCAGTACATAACTGTGCAGTGGTGTTAAGATTTTTTACATTTATTAATTTTTAGACGCATTTATAAAACCATTAGTATAATTTATTACGAGATAATTTTTGTAAAATATTTACGATAGAAATTATATTGATAATCTCTGTGATCCCAAATTTGACAAGAATTAGGCATTTTATTATTCAAAAAATCGGCAAGATTAACACATTTGAAGATAATTTTAAAGATATTTATTATAAGCTATGTCTTTGACCATTCAAGTGTGATAAACATCTTATGAATAATGATTGTTTTATAATAATTATTGACCTAAGAATAAGGTAGTGTTTTTTTGAAAAACGCCATTACTTTTGTCATTTCCCAGTGGTTAAGCTACAACATACGGCCGTAGCCATAAATTGACAAACTATAATTAAAATAGGGAGTAAAATTATGTTAACACGCGTGTTTGAACATGTACCTAACCGAATTTTTTTTTATTTTTTTTTAAACGGTACATGTTCAAATACGCGCGACAATATCATTTTACTCCCTACTTAAATTATAGTTTGTCAATTTATGGCTAAGGCCGTATGTTGTAGCTTAACCACTGGGGAATGACAAAAGAAATTGCGTTTTTCAAAAAAACACTACCTTATTCTTAGGTCAATAATTATTATAAAACAATCATTATTCATAAGATGTTTATCAGACTTGAATGGTCAAAGACATAGCTTATAATAAATATCTTTAGAATCATCTTCAAATGTGTTAATCTTGCCGATTTTTTGAATAATAAAATGCCTAATTCTTGTCAAATTTGGGATCACAGAGATTATCAATATAATTTCTATCGTAAATATTTTACAAAAATTATCTCGTAATAAATTATACTAATGGTTTTATAAATGCGTCTAAAAATTAATAAATGTAAAAAATCTTAACACCACTGCACAGTTATGTACTGAAATATGACTATATTCTGAAACATTAGAGCGAGAGGTTTAAAAGAATACTATTTTATGTAATAAAAATACTTTATGCAGTCATCAAATGTTTAAAATAACTATAAAAGATAATAAGGCTTCAAAATTAGATAAATAGATTATCTACAACGTTAAAGGAGTGTACAGGATCATGGTTTGAAAATAGAATAAAAACTCAATTTCGACCTACGACGAGCAAGTCCCCCCTTAAATTAATATTAGTGTATTATTTCAATTAAATCTTCAGCTTTCACTTGCTTGAAACCGTTTTCTGAAGATCATCCACTTGACCTTTCATTTGCAGGATAATATATCTAACAAAGAGCGCCATTTATTCTGAAGTGGTCCTTAATTATAGCAAACTGACAGTGTCACATCTCTCTCAAGATGGCGGGAGGCTTACTATTAATTCAACGTGTTGAGCCTTATGTTGACGTGTATGTTTAATTTATTTGGTTAAAAAGCCGTTCTTCATTATAATACTTGTAGGAAGTATTAAATATGACAGAAATTTGCAAAGCCGCCTTTGAGATAGGTTGAGTAATATTTTTTAATCAAGTGACATTTGTAACCTACATAATAAATTCGCATGTTAAGGCTTCATTCTTTATAAACTACCATAATCATGGTTGTTTGTAAATTTATTTAGTTTTATTCATACTTCAATTTGATATTTTAAATAAAACAAATATGGTAAGTGTGCCGCAGATGCCCGCTTGAGATTTTATAACTTTCTTTTCAGACCAAACCCAACCTAACTTAACCTAACATAACATAACCTAACCTACCCCAACCTAATATAACCTAATATAATCTTAGTGTGATAATGATGCATCGAAATATATGAAAATTTCAAATTCCTAAAAAACATTTTTTTATTCAACGAATACATTAGATCCAACTTCGTTAGGCATAGGTACTAGTCTACATTATTGAATTGTATGTATTTCTTTATTGAACAAAAAAATATTTAACTAATAAAATAACATATTGTGGACATTACAAATTATAAGTTTAAAATGTTTACAACATGACATGAAACATTAATATAAAGAAGAACAATAATAACAGCGATAAAAATGAAAATATATAATATATATGAAATATATGAAATATAATATATGAAAATATATATATATAAATTTACTGATAAAACAGTTATTCTTTTGCAATACTCGAGTTATTATTTTTCCAGGAATGGGCTCTCGCCGACCGATTGTGGAAAACATTTCCGTGGAATGAAAAAAAAAACTCTTGAAATATGCTTTTCCGGAATTAAGCGCGTGCCGCCTCGGTAGATTTCACGTCATTACTCATGGGCTAGTATTTCAAGGCAATGGTTCAATGCACTATCTAAGTAAATTCGTACTGATAATTTTTTCCAATTGTTTTCTGTCACTGTTTTACCTAAGACGGACGCTTATATTTCCTGAAAACTCAAACACTACCAAAGATTAATAAGATGTCATTATTAATTTACAGATCGAGCTATTTGATTCTTTTAAGATATATAATATGTATAAGTAGCAGTCAGTAACGTCCCTAGACAAAATTCCGCCCCTAGACAGCGCCAAAATGTCACATTATTGTTATACAGTATTTTTTTTATCATCCTTTCATGACTCCAATATCTAAGAAATGTGTTGTATGGATACATTACTAACAAAATATATACCACAAAACCTAATTTAAACTTCATCTCTACTTCAATAGACAATATTGCGAGGTCAAGGTTTCAGATCTTGACAACTTTCAAAACTCGCGAATCACTGGCAAAAATATTTGGATAAATTAATGAGGTATCTAATTCTGTACCTACCTAAAATTCAAATATAATTCGCAAATCTGCACGTGTCATTGCTGGTCATCAAGGACGTGACGTCCAAGGACAACGGAAGTAAAGTAGACATCACGAACCCGACAAAAAAAATACAATCCAGTTAAACCCTTTATGTTAATTAATCACCTCGATTTGCCGCCCTTAGTGTAAACTGCTGCCCCCAAGCGACGCTCAATCTGTCTACCTCCGCGGGACGTCACTGGTAGCAGTGGCAAAGGCTCCATAGGAAGCAATTATTTGAAGCCTGACTTCTAAGAAAAATATATAGAAAGTATTTAAATTTAAATTAATATAAAAATGTCCGGGAACCAGTTTGACGTTGGCATTAGTGTATACCCATTCATCAGTAGTAGTATCGTATTATCGTCATATTTCCCGTAAGTATACCTGACAAGTGTGCTCTTTTTCTCTGATCTCTATAGCCTGCCTCTTTCCAAAAGTCACCTTTCGCCACTGATAGGTAGTACTACTACCCGCGGTTGACTATTAGTGGAAAATGCGGATGTGAAGCAGAGATAAGAAGGCGTCCACAGATTGCGAATATAGAAGATCGGGGAATTTCAATTGCCACAAAAAGTATGCATGCGCAAATATTAGTGTTTTATAATTATTTATCCCCAATAAAAGCCATTGTCACTCCACTCATTATTACGAATATTTTAGCACGTAAGCATAAAAAAGTTCGCCATCGCAGCATTATAGTATCTACAGTATGTCTAAATAATTTGTAATATATTTTATTTTTTAAATGTAAGATACTCGTACATATTGTGACCTTCATTTTTATTTTAAAGCAAATCCGGTGTAATATTTTAGTTTTTTTATAATAAATTTATTGTAAGCTATTAACGATGTCAAAAAACGTTACGTTGGCAATTGTATTTACACCCTATCATTATAGATACAATAGAAAATGAATATATATAATTATATGTAATATGTTTTATAAGATAGATTTCACTGTTATTGCCTCGAAGCTCTTATAAAATCATTAGTGATTAATGAGAATAATTTACTTTGTTATTAAGTATCCAATTCTTTAGAGAAAATGTAGCAATTTCATTTGATAGTCAGCTTCTATTATATCGCGAACAATGGGGCCTCTGATCAAATAAGGAAATCTCATATATATCATGGAACAATGTATTCACTTAAACACATATTAATAATGCTTATAAGGCAGATTTTTGCTAAGCGTAAGTACCCGCTATTATGTTTTATGTAGGTACCTACATTATTTGCATTAGGTAACAAGTAAGAAAAACACATAAGTAATATTATTATTACATTATTAATTTAATACACATACACACATACATTATATGAAAGGTACATGTGAAGAAAGAGTGATGTGAGTTTTGATAACATTTTTAACACTCATATTGACCTCTTTTCTGCCACTTAGTTTTTTTAGGTATTTGATGTAAGTTCATTTATTTATAACACTAGCATCTAATAAAGTCAAAACCATGGAAATATTTTACTTCTGAAGATATATAAAAAAATAGATAAACTTCTGAAGATATATAAAGACTAACTCCCAAATTTACAATGAAAAAAGGAGGATTTATGGTTATTATCACAACAAGATGAATAAATTGATGTAAATAAAAATAATAAAAGTTTTTTTGTGAATTATTTTTTTATTTTATTTATTAAGGAAACAGTTACATATTGATTACAAAAATTTAAAATATAATAATGAAAAGTTATTGCAACCAGCAAAGTTTCCTTGTATATATTATAATATAGTTAAGCCTAACAGTATAGAGAGTAAGAATAACATAAATATAAAGAAAATTACATGAGAAAAATGAGGAAGAATAATGAATAATTAAATTATATACAAAAAAAAGTAACATAAAAAATATATATATATATATATCTATTTATACAAAATGTTGGAGATAGCGCGTTTAAACGAAACAGGTGAATTAGGATCAACGTTGGAGAAATACATAATATAATTTAAACAAAAGCGCCGAATAAAAGAGTTTTGTGCATAATTAGAACCGCTACGACTGATATGGTACAAAGTTTGGTTTCGCGTAAATCTTGATGGACAATGGAAACCCACCCTTTCGAGTAGGTTTGGCGAGTCAACAAACCCATTGATAATTTTAAAAAGAAAATATTAATCAGATATAGAACGTCGACTTTCCAAAGATGGTAACCATAAAAGTTGTAGTGGTCGATATAGAATTACATAATTCATAACGGAAAGCTTTAAAATTGACGTTTTAGTGTACCATTATGATGTGTATGCAAATGAAGGGTAATCTTAATTATTATGAAAATGATAATCTCTTGAAGTAAGGTTACTGGTAAGGAAGAGTCGACAACCACCCCTTTTAGCCCGTGTGTCAAAATTTTAAGCTGGAATATCTTATGACTCGAAGCTTTTTTTTTATTCTATAGTGTTACAAGATTTTAAAGTACCTACACAAAATTTGCCACTAAACATTTCCATAAGCAGATGTATCTTAGTCTGTATTTACTAGGCTTTATTGGCTGTCCATTGTCACATATTGGCCAATAGTATTCGCGTTAGAAATTATTGTACCTATGTGTATGATATTATATCGTTTGTAATATATAGGAAAATACCTATAACTAAATACACATGTACATAATATATTACGAGAGATAGTATGTTAGTCAAGTTACTAGAAGTAGTATTCCGCAAGAAGTTGATTTCAGAAAGCATAGTAAGAATGTTAAATAGGAAGTAAGCCTAATTGTCATTCACGTAACAGGTGTGATAACTCCCCCTGTGCTCCTCCCTCACCTCTTCGAAACCTCCCAAGTCTTAATTAATATACCAAAAGTTTTCCCCAGTTTTAATTTATCTCCTTGGTAAAATTTCTTTGGAAAATATTTTATGTAAAACAATTTGGCAAAATTAATGTGTTAAAAGTGATTTTGTCGCTAATTGGCACATTGTCTTGAAAATTTTATTTTTAATTGCCAAAAATTTTAATTAGCAAAGTTTATGCTGGTGTTATCTTACGTGTAATAGGTTAATAAAGAAAAAATATTTTTTTCAATTTTCCGCATTGTCAAAAGGTGTGTACGTAATGGTTTAATTACATATACAGATTCGACGATTCAGGCCGATCGTCGTGCGTAATCGTAGTAATTACGTGAAACGATTCAGCTACCAATTTAATCGTTTTGATGTTTGGTTTGGTTAGTTTGATTGGTTTATAACACAATTTGTGTTTCTAGTATTAAAAATATAGACCTAATACTTTAAAATTTTACACTGGTTACACTTTATCGTTTAAAATTTGACATACCAACATAGTTTAGTCATGGAAAATTTGTCATAGAAAATATTATATAGTACAAGAACGGGTATAGATCCTAAAAAACCATAATCAAAATAATGAAAAATCAAATGCCGCCAATCAAAAAAATACATTAATAAGCAAAACTGTCGGATTTGAGGATTTGAAAATCCCAAAGTTGTTTTTGAGAAAACAATGCATCCTGAAAAGTTACGGCTAGGTGCGATTTATGGACGAGGGGTGTCATTGGGCTATACTTTTTTGAAAATGAGATTGGAACAATTGCGCTGATTGTGGGTAACAACTTTTCTTCATTACAGGTATAATATATTTTTATGCATACATATAGACGGAATGAACTTTAAAAAGGTATAGTTTTAGCTGGATGAGCTGGACTACCTGTCATAATGACCTCAAAACACGGAAACTATTGCAGACCATGTCTCCTGGTTCTGTTATTTATTATTTTTGCGACGACTGGCTTCCGAGATTGTGTGGTTTAATTATGTTGGACTTTTCCCTTGGGAGTTTTTTTGTCAAAATTAAAATCAACGCTCATGAGAATGATAGAAGAATCTATTCCTGATATCATACAAATTATCCTATGCTTGGCTTTGCTTATCTATTAGAGGAGCAGAGGTGGCTATTTGAACAATGTTACATACTGTACATAATTCGGTACTGTTCGGTTATCAGGAATACCGCGGAAAACACATTTTGAAAATAGCCGATAAACTGGATTATTTGTTAGGTTAACCTAACCTAACCTAAACTAACCCAAAATAACAAATAATCCAGTATATCGGATATTTTCAAAATGTGTTTTCTGCTGTATTCCTGATAAACGAACAATACCCATAATTCTTATGGAACAATGTTAAAATAGATAAAAAAAAATCACAAACATTCCAATTATTTTACTGCTTTAACCAAAAGACAAAACGATCAGTTCTTATTCTTTACTATGTTCTTAATTTAAATTTCAATGCAAACCGTTATATATTGCGTTTGGACAAGTTATTGATTGTGTTGAGTAAAAAATTATTTGTATTAAAATTTATTATATAAATAAGTCAAGCAACTTTTATTGAGTAATCACACATTTCGTGTAAAGCTTTAATAGACTCATAGCATAATTCTGATATTTCCTTACGTTCCCGGCAAACTTCTACCCAACTGTCATAATATAATCGATTACGAAATCGTGCCGAAAATATAAATCATTTTGTCGACTACTCTATGGAAAGATCGATAATTACATTCACGATCGGGTCAGACGATCAATGTAAGGCGTTGAATTTGCGAGTATGTTCGTGTAATTTGCGTAAATAATATTTCTAACAATTATTGGTAAGAAGTAATGAAATTTTCTCTTTTTCTCAAGGGCATAAAATCTGACTTGGATAAATAGTTTTACATTGACTTTTGGAATCAGCTGTTACGAATAATATTTATTTGAGTATTTCATTTTGACACAAAGGTTTTCAACAGTCAGTAGTCACTAATCACCGTTTAAGCCGCTTTGTTTACTACTATGCATATGCCCCTAATTCATGGAATTACACGACTATTGATTAAAAGTTATTTTCATTTAAATCAACTAATTATCAAAAAATGTTACAAGAGTATTTTTTAGTTTGTATCTTGAAAAAAACCATCATTAATATATTTATTACAAGCCTGCAATATGATATAAATGAAATAGCTTTAATGGAAAAATGTTTAATAATATTTTAAAGGATCCGCAAAAACTTCACGAGGATTTATTGCAGAGGGTTTACTGAGGACCTCATACATTTGTTACAGCACTCCTCTTTTTACTTAGACATGATGGATGACAACATTTTACCGAGCACCTTCGCTATAATATTATATTATGTAGACTTGTAGACAATGGGGGCAGAATTTACCATTTAATAATACTTCTAGTTATACATTTTTTTTATTTGTCAGGCTCATATAAGATTTATAATGGTGGTGACACCATATACTTTAGAACGGGGTTTCCCAAACTATGTTCCGCGGAAGAATGAATATGAACACCAGTGTTCCGTCGAACCTGAATAGGTGTTCCGCGACCATTTGGAAAGGTTTTATACACTTCAACACATTTAAAGATCTTCTACTAAGTATAAGTAATACTAAAATAATTAAAGAATTTACTTCATATTGAAAGGCGAGTAATTATTAATCTCCACTGATATTTATGACGTCAAGTATCTAGATAGGTCATGGCTCCCACAAGGGGGGGGGGGCGTAAGAGATCGACCAGCCAAGTAAGATAAACACACATCACGAACATGCCCTAATGGTAAAAAAATGTTGCCTGCGGCGCTATTGCACTTCAAACATGCTAACATTGAATAAGATGTGGTTTTTCCATACTAACATTTTTTTTATTATTGTCGATATTTGACATGTCCATAATTGTGCATATCAACATAAAAGTGTATTAAAAATAAAAAAAAAACGTTAAAAATACCCTTAATTTTACCTCGAACACCATTTGGAATATGCAACTTTAGATCATCACATTGCCTTTAACATTAGCGATAAGTAGGGGGCCTGCCAATGATCCTAGCCTGGGGACTCGCTTCGGGATGTGGGGGCCATGATCTAGGTACAGACGGAGAACCATTTTTTCTCACACCGTGCACATGAAAAAGATGGGGTTTATTGTCTTTAACTAACCGGCTGACAAGTCTTGTCAGTTTAACGACATTTGCCAAAATTGGCTGCGCTAATAAATAACCCATAAAATAAACTAAGTGTTCAGTTCAAATTTCTGGGTTTGCGAAGTGTTCCATTGCGGAAAAAGTTTGGCAAACCCTGCTTTAGAATATACGGTACAGTTCGGTTATACGGAATACAGCGGAAAATGCATTTTGAAAATAGCCGATAAACTGGATTATTTGTTAGCTTGGGTTAGTTTAGGTTAGGTTATGTTGGGTTAGGTTAGGTTAGGTTAGGTTAGTTTTGGTTAGGTTAGGTTAGTTTTGGTTAGGTTAACCTAACAAATAATCCAGTTTATCGGCTATTTTCAAAATGCGTTTTCCGCTGTATTCCGTATAACCGAACAGTACCGAATATACATTACTACTCCACTATACTGCCCCCATAAGCAAAAACACAGCTAATGGGAAAAAATGAAAAATTAAAGTAAGTATGAGGTGACATACTAGATAAAATTCTGAACATAATTACATAACAAAATGAACAGAAAATCATTTATTTTAATATACAAATCATCATAATGTGTTCGTCACTTTTGCAAAAATGTTAGGCTTTTCGAAGCAACAAAACAGTAAATAATGATTCATAAGCAAAAACACAGCACATCTATCGATTTGCTGCGTTTTTTGCTTAAAAACGCTGGCTTACTGTTTTTTTGATTATGATTCTAGAATTTTTACACAAACGTAATACCGCATGTAACTGGTAATAGTGAGATAACCTCAAATAAATCATCCACTAATTTCATATCGCCCTACATTTTTAACGATATTTTAAGATTCAAAGGTGATTAAGTTCGAAATTGGACTAAGAATCGTGAAAAAAAGATTCTCAACCTTGTTTTGGAGAGTATGCAATTAGATAAACTTGATCAAATTGCTGCAAAATCCAATGAAATTTTATTGGCGAGTAAAATGTTAATGACTAGTTAATTACTTTTTAATTACCACATTTAAATATCATGTTAATTATATCTAATGGCCAACTACTGAAAACGTGCCAGTCCCGTTGTTAGCACTAACTTAGTTTTTTAATCTTAATCCATCATAAAACACATTTCTAACTATCTGGTCTTATTAAATTAATGATATTTATACTTATGTCGCTGAACATTTGATATTTAAAAGTAATGCAAACGGAAATTCCTCAATATTCCTTTTTTCCAATGCGAGCCGCATGGCTGCTTCTAAGTTTACATCTGTCAACTAGCTTTGATATTCGTTTTTTATGAAGTGCATTACACTGAATAATCTTTCACAGTATACAATTGTAGGAAAAATTGACAATATTAACTCATTTAGTGCTGACACTGCGACTGGCCATTAGATATAATTAACATGATATTTAAATGTGGTAATTAAATATTAATTAACAGGTCAGCAGTGATCGTGTTAATAATAAATTAATAAATTCACATATGATCTCATCATAAAAACACATTATGGATCATTTTTGAGGGTGGAAAGAAATTTAAGACAAGTCATGTGTAGTCTTTATAAATGCCAAAAAACCACTGGTGTAGACCCTACGTGAAGGACAAGTATTGTCATTCCAATATTATTTAATAAATAAAATACCATTATATTAAAAAATAAATATTTCATTTTTCAAAAATATCCATTACAATTTAAAATATAACCAAAAAAACATATTTACTATTTTTTTCCCTATGAAACTGACATTATTCCATTCAAAATCATAAATAAAAAGACAATAGTGAAGTTTTATAATCAATATTTTTGTAATTTTGCAATTTTTATGTAATTAAAATATCAATTTTTAAAAAATCTCTTATAAATCGAAACATTTATTAAAATTGATTAACTTTTAATGAAGCAGCAATGAAAAACATTATAACCGCTCTTTTCTCAAAATTGACTTTTTCCCATTAGCTGTGTTTTTGCTTATGGGGGCAGTATAATACTAACACTTTGTCTAACATAATCGAGATCGAGTGTAAACAAAGAGTCATTAAACGACAATATCTTAAGTACTATTATCCTTAATCACCCATTTAACTTATAATTTACTTACAACTATTCAGTAACGTATAACTGAACTGTGAATATAAACAAACTAAGTAATTAAATAACATACAAATTAACTTACAGTCCACAGTCAACATTTAGTAGTTTCCTTCATTTAAATTACGGACAATTTCCTCATACTCGAAACAACATTTTAGGTTTGTTCAACATAATAGTACCAAAGCAAACAGATACGGTTGGTAAATTATTGATAACAAACTGTAAATTTAATATTATATTGAATATTTAATTATTAAGTGATATAAAATAATTTATTTTTTGAATAACATACAATCATTTTTTGTTCATAAGACAATGACTATTTTTGTAATATTATGTTTATTATACTAAATGACATTAATATGGATAAAGCACGTGGAAAAAAAAATAACACTCACTTTTTTGTCGGGTCTGCCGACTGGCATAATCTGTTCTAATGCCATAACAATAAAGGTGATGTTGCTGTAAATTCCCGATGGTTTTTGTCGAGTCTACCGAATGGTTCGGTTCGAATGGGTTCGCTCAAATGAACATTGACACTAGAAACACTGTTCTAACGACATTACAATAAAGGTGATATTGCTATAAATTCCGGATGCGTGATATCGCATAATGGAAATTGCGTGACGTCTACCTATACATGTGCGAATGTCGCTATGCGCGAATTTACTTGCTAGCTACTGTATTGACTGCGTTGTCTATTAATAATGTCATTGATTATACTATCATTCACCCACGTAAAATTACTATGAAGAGAAAAAATAGACTGATTTAATTTAAATGTTTTTTATCCATATATTTATATTTTCCAAATAAATATGATATAAAGCTATTAAATAAAGGCGCGTGCCTCTCTGCACACCCATTTAATTTATACAAATATACAGAAAGTGCATTTAAACACGTGCATCAGTATCACACCCGAGTAAGCCCACGCAATATATAACAGTTGGATATAGGCACGCGACTCTTACTCCTCACCACTATAGTTTATCATATTATGATGAATTGTTGCAAGTGCGTTATTTTCAAGAAGTTTTATCTTGTAATTTTGGAAACCTGTGGAGATATTGATATGAAACTCGACTCACTTGGTTCACCTACTGGCAATATAGTTCATAATCTCTGCAGGCTGCATTAATATTGGTAAAGTAGTTTAAAGCTTTCAGTTAACATCTGGTTATTTTTAGATAAACTATGTATCTTAGAGGTAGAGCTTGGGAAATTATATGAATGTAAATGTTCCTCGATTATGCATTAGCATTCGACCAGCGATTTCCAAACTGGGAGGTGCGGAGTGTTGCAAAGGGAGGCACGAAAAGCCTAACACAATTAATGGAGAATTAATTTCAAACCAAATGCATAGTTTATAAAACGGTCACTAGTTATTAATAAACTACATAAAAAACAGTCCTATAAAAGGTTGTTTGCAAACATGTCTGAAAATATGGAGACTAATTTTATAATACTTCACTTCAATACTATTGTGAAGCGCGCTGACTATCTCGTGAAAAAATGAAATAAAAGGGACAAATCATAAGCAAATTTGTTTAGGAACGATAAATTTCTTGTTAAACTTGTCTATTTGGTTGGAATAAAAAAAAAGTGTGAATAAATCAATGCAAGGACCACTAATGCATTCATTGATTTAAAAAAAGGAAGTGAAGGCATTCATAAAAAATTGGAGCTTTGGAAATCAAAATTACAAAAAAAGTTCGCCATGTTTCCACTTTTGAATGATTTCTGCACCAGATATATTCAAGCAAACAAAAATCTATTTACTGAGTACTTGGTTAGTTTGCAAATGCACTTTTCTCATTATTTTATTAATAGTAAAAAAGTCGCCTGCTGCGCTACTTTGTTTCAGGGCTATTAAATATTTTAAATTTATGGTTGTGCGTTGTAATTTGATGTGATACCTAGGTATATGATGATTGATATACTTAGATGATAATTCCCGTGTATAATTTAGGAAACACTACTTTAGAGCACCGGCAGCCCGCCAAAGATCCTGGCCTGGAGACCCGCTTCAGGATATGGGGCTTTGATTATTTAAAAGTGTGTCTGTATTATTTAATAATATAAAAGGGGGGAGGCGCCAAGATTAGATTTTTTTTAAAAGGGAGGCGTATTAACATAATGTTTGGAAACCACTGCATTAGACAGTGATAATAATGTGTATGTTTTTCATTGTACAGGTATAAACTTTACTGATGGTCAATAATTACTACAAACTGTGGATATGGGAATATAATTATTGCAAAATATTATTGCAATAATTCTCTCAAAGGAATATTTCTCCTCAGCATAATCGGCATAAGCATAATGTTCAAATACAATTTTGAACTTATGATAGAAAATTCAATATTTGAACTGCTGAACGAATGAACGAACCAGGCCGCAATTCTCGCTACTCGTAGGTTATGAGTAAACAGAAGCATTCGCTGTGTTCTTTATGGATACACTCGACCAGTGTTCACTAACCTTTTTACACCTGCGGACCGGTAAAAATAGGAAAATATTTCGGGGACCGGCTAACGCAGACAAAAAAAACTAGTATTTATACTATAAAGGGAGTAGTTATTATTCGTTTAGTCAACTACCCCTGTTATTATTTTATATTCAGACGGTTGCTTTTTTATATGACATGTGATGTTGTATGGGCAGTGTTGAAGTAAAACACGCGTTGGTATTTTATATAGTATATATGGCACAAATACATTAGTACTATTAATAGTATTACACGTCAGATGTCATGAAGTTATATCAAACTATGTTTAGTGTGTGAAGTGTGTAAAAGTGTATCCTGATACTTTTAACTTGATAATTTGTAAAAGGGCTGAGTGCCCTTATAACCTTTACCTATATTAAATGCTCTCAAAACAACTGTCATTTCCGACTCGCCATTGTCAATGCTCTAAACATGAGCATAAACAATAACGTGTCAGTTGTAGAGTTGGGTAAAACCTCAACAATACACTTAGTATGTTGTTTATTAGTTTTTTTTTATTTTAAATATTATATTAAACACATAATATGTGTATAAAATATAATAGGAAGAGTCTGATTTCGAATACAAAAAATATAACATGAAAATTCTATTGATTATTGAAATAATCAAAAACTGATCATTAAAGAAATAATAATAAAAATAGAACATCTGGAATTTTGAGATATTGGGTTGCTGTATCTTTGGTAGAATAGTAAGTAGGTAACAATGGTTTTAGTGTTGTTTTGTGGAAATGTGGATGATAATTTAATGAAGTTTGCAACTAACAATGTTTATATGTTATATCTGAATACCAAAGTAGCATCAGAAGATAACTCGGTAAGGTGTTTTTATTCTTGAGTATTAATTTCGTACGTATTGACGTCTTCTATTTTTGATAAATTGCATTTTAAAATGGGGGACAACAATTTGCGGATCAACGGTTGGGAAACACTGCACAAATTTTTAATATAGGAAATGGCCACGGTGTATTTTCCACTATGTGCTGCTTGTGTCTGCCAACTTTATGGGAATTGCATGAAACTGAAGATGTCATTAGTGAGATGATGAACATATTCTGAATATACTAACAAATAATATGCAGCAACGATTTTATTTGACGCGAATGACACGACCGATTAGTCAGAAAATTTAAAAGGGGGCCTCCGAAGCTTTTTTAATAATAGTATCGATTTAGATGACACAGAACAAACACACAACAATTATTCAACAATGGAAATTTAGTGGCGTCTCGTGGGAATAGGCAGATCATGCGTTGCTAAGAGACTCTAAATTCAAAACGGTCATCATACTACAATATTATAAATGTCAAATCAGAATCTCAATCGAGAATGTAAGCCTACATACTAGAATAAAACCGTATTCATTTGTTTGGTTTCAATTAATTAAAGAAAAGTAATGTAAATTCTTTGTTAAAATATTGTAAAATAATTGTCCTTAGTGATACGAGTATGACAAGTAATAAT
The DNA here is from genome assembly GCF_057557595.1 of Rhyacophila brunnea. Lineage (NCBI taxonomy): Eukaryota > Metazoa > Arthropoda > Insecta > Trichoptera > Rhyacophilidae > Rhyacophila > Rhyacophila brunnea. Next base: position 45,995,800 of record NW_028232859.1, read on the forward strand.
TAAAACAGCCCTAGACTGTTACAGTCTAGATCACATGTTCTCAAAATTATTTCGACCACCGCCCAGTTTGAGATTTTAAAAAAATCTGGTGCCCCCTATATTTTTTAACTTTTCTTTTTAAATTATCATCTGTTGCGTATCTTAAAAACAGTTATTGCAAATATATTTTTTTAACATGCATTATTATATGGATAAGATAGATAGGGTGTGACCCATTTCCTATTTCTGAGATCAAAGAATGCTTCAATGAGAGGAAATAAAACTCATACTTAATCATATTTAGAGGTATTTTTATTAACATTAAAAGAAGGCTATGAATTTTAAACTTATCTAATGTAAGGATGAATCTGATGCATTTCGACGAGTTTGTTAAGACGATACTTAAGTGAAACGGCAAATAATTTTCAACTATAGGCGCGATGAAATTTTGGACTTGCTGGCAATCGGAGAGCGAATGTCGAGGTGTGAATACGTCAATTTGTTTATTGTTACTAATAGAACAATAAACCGAACAATAAATGGACGCATGTTGGATTTATATGACACATTATATTTTTTTCGGCAGGCGTCGTTTGCACAATCTTCGCGTCGCGTAGTCACGATCGTTTTAGACCATGCCCCAGCTGAAGTATACTTAATATTAGGCTCGAATTCACTTGTCGTAAGTCGCATCGCGTTCAGTAACTTGCAGCCAATTTCTCTTATTAGTTAGCAACTTTGCTACAGCACTAAGTCCACGATTTCACGATTTCACACGAATACTACGATGGGAATGCTATCAGAAATCGTTGAAAAACCGACCATAACTCAGGGTACAGTTTAGAGATTCGCTTCTGCAGCCAAAATTCTTCTCCACATTATTACATGCGTAAGCGACTCTAATTTAACCGTCCATACGGAACTCCAAGCATTTGAGTAGTAAATCGCATCTCAATTAGTGGTATCGTGTCTAGATTCCGTCAGATTTTTATAGATATAATTTGTCTCCCGTCGCCCCTTTAGATGTCCTTAACGCCCCTTAATTTTCTTTGAGCATTCTACTACCCCCCTGAAAGCCTCCAGCGCCCACAAGGGACGTTATCGCCCACTTTGAGAAAGACTGGTCTAGAAAGAATATTATCACATAATTAATATGTATATCTTTATAAATCCGAAGTCAACGTGTCTTTGTCAACATTTTGAAGTTTAGATAATCTTTTAATATTCTTAACTAAATAAAACGAGTCAGAGTAATTATTTGCTAAATAATCAGAGCGAAATAATTCCTCTTCATTTGCAAGCGTTTTAGTCTATTTTTTGCAAAGAAACAAATCAAAAGCAACTTAGCGCAGACAGCAACCAATTTAATAAGCGCTTATAATTTTTATTTTCTTTTCGAATTGACTTCGAGAATTTTTATTTACTTTAAAATAATATAATATTGAACAGCGTAAAGCCTATTTCAGATTATGTTAATTTTTAAAACGTCATAGCGGCCATTTTTTATGATTCCCACCGAAGTTGATATGTGTGTTTAGTACCTATAGTTTGGAAATCTTCATAGAAGTATACACAGTTGTATGGCGTAGTAGCGTAGATGTAAAATTACAACAATAATGAATCTATTCGGGCATTAGGAACGTAAAATTTATGGTCAAAATATTCGTAATTGAATTGTTAAATTCGAGTTAAATTGTAATTTTTGTGATGTTAAGATTCAAATCCGTAAAAAACGTAAACGTACCGCTAAAAATATCGATGTTGTGAAACAAAGTGTAAACGAAAATCTAGAACAATCAATAACATATCGTTCTCAAGAACTTGGATCTTCTTTTGGCACTATATGGAATATTCTTCATAAAGATTTGAATTTGAACGTATATAAAATATAATTAACACAAGAACTTAAACCAAATGACCACGTGGTGCGTCTAAATTTTGTCAATTGAAATTGGCCCTTCATTTCACGAAAAAAATACCTTCAGCGATGAAGCTTATTTTTGCTTAAGTGGCTTCGTAAATATGCACAAGCATCGTATTTGGAGTAATGAAAACCCACATGCTGTTTTTGAAACACCATTACACCCACAAAAAATAACATTTTGATGTGGTTTATTGAGGAATGATTATGCGGCAAATATGTCCGTGAGGACCATGAATAAAGGTTTGATGTATAAAATAAAATATAGGTAATTATATACCTCTTATACCAGGAAACTCTTCACATTTTATAACACTATGTACTACGATAAAACTGAAAAAGCCAAGCTAATGAGTTTAGTATCACATATAATATGCTGATTCCAATCGACAGGATAACGTGAAGAGCTATGTTATTAACTATGAATGATAAAAGTGATAGCCACGGTAGGAGTTCAGCTATAGCGTCATCAAAAGAAGTAGAAGAAATTACACGATAAGAAACCGAGTAGATTATCAGCGACTTATCTTATGCTTAGATCCAATAATCGATAAATTAATGAAAAAAATATGTCATAGAAATTTAGAAGAGTCAACAATAAAAATTACTTTCTAATAGTTTTCCAATGGCTTTGTATGATGTAACTTATAATACTCCCGTAGTAAATTGCTTTCATACTCCCAGACAAAGTTTCCAACCAGCTGAGATATATGAAGGTTCGGTTTAATAAAAAAATACATATATTGTAGTCCAGTGGTTCCAGAGAATATTTAAGGTGGCTGTATTTAAGGTGTATATTATAATACATTTTCTCTTTAAAACTATAGATAGAATTTGCTATCGTTAGAAACTTTTATATTAGCTTTTAAATCTTCGTTGTCTGTTTTCCGTGGTCCTCTCTCCTTGGTTCTTTTAATTTAATGGCATGTAAACTCAGTCAAAGCACACTTGTGTGTGTGACGATTTCAACCTAGACATTCCCAGGCATAAACAACTAGTGATGTTTCACATCCAAATGCAGGGCACAAAAGGGTGTATCGGGAGATACTTCATTAACTCATTTTCTGATGACTAGATAATGATTTTTTAATTACCACCTTTAAAATGCACGTTAATTACATCGATCGGCCGCCTGGTCATTACGCGCCAGGTGCGTCTTCAGCGTCCAAAATATTAAGAAGACCAGTTAAATGCAGGGCGAAATTCCTTATTTTTACTAATTTTATTTAGTATGGTATTAATCAAAAATACCGTTTTTAGTCAAGTAAATAACTTTAAGAAAGAGACCAGTTTCTAGAGAGGAAAAATAAAAAAGAATCTTAGGAAACAACACGTGAAACAGGCTTAATGCGAAGAATATAAATTATTATAAGAATACATACTTAAGTAATAATAAAATATTTATTATATTATATACAGAAACATACATAATATAAATTTTAAAGTATACTTAGATGAGACAAAATAGTTTATATAAAATATAAACATAACATTACACTGAATATGTCCATACATTTAGGAAATGCGCTTGCATTTGGAATCTTACAAACTTGGCGTAAAGAAACAGTTGACGATGAAAAAAGATGCGATCACGCAGATAATTTTATTTGAAGCATATTATTAGTTAAGTTAATGCTCCTAAAGAAATTTGGATTTGAAAACTGATTCATTGGCTACTCAAAACTTTTTAGAATGTAATGGAAAACTCTTTATAGATTAAGGGAGCCGTGAAACAAAACAGTTCGAAAACTACTGATGTAGACTGTTGCTCGCGTGGAGGCCAGTTACCACAAGGCATGCAAATGCAAGTTTAGTGCGACATATGTTGCTTACAATATATAATAGGTATTAGGTATAAGTTGCAAAGGATTAAAAGTGTACGACGTCGTTAACGACGCTCGTAAAGTGTTTTTGCTGAGGCTGCCTTGCGAGAGTTCAGGGACGCTTTTTCAACACTCGAGGCATTGTCGGATATTCATTTTTCGAATTAAAATATGCGAGTAACAATTATTCGCTATTTAAATATTTAGCAGTTGTTATATCCAGCTTGACTATCGAAATAATTTTATTGACAGTCCGTTCGCTAAAATCACCATAAATAAATAAAAAATGTATAATATCTATTCTAACGTAAACTTTATTTTAAAACCAAATTATAAAAATGTACTTAGTAGTGGCGTGAGGTATCTTTTGAGATTGGGCATGCTTTTGCCAGCCTATTCAGTAGACACGCTTGCAAGTCCCGTCGAGCGACATATTTAAAAAAATCTAGTATGAAGTGTTTTCAAATTATACATATTATTATGATTTTTTATATTACTTTTTGATTTTTGTTTGATTTATTCTTCTCCTTATTGTGAGATCCCCTAGCGGAGGTCGGCCACCATCAAGGCGATCTTATCTTTGTCGTCTACTACCCGAAACAGTTCGGTGGAGCTGCACTCTTACCAATCACGGACGTTCTTAAGCCACGAAATGCGGCGCCGTCCTCGGTTAGATGTCGTTAATATTAAATTAAAATAAAAAAATCTATCACAAATATAATATAATGATCATAGTATTAAATTAAGTATGGTACCTTTAGCATAGTGGTATATATGCGTGGGCGCGAAACCTGAGAGATGCAGGTTTGATTCCTGCGGTGTTTACTTTTTTCAAAAAGATTTTTTCTATTGGTTATAATATATTTTCTCAGAAGTGTTTTCAAAATTGTGTATGTACATTAATATGAATCTACAATGACAATAGTCAGTTGTTCAGACAATTGTTGAATTGAATTGGGGAGAGAGGGGTCAATGGCGACGACCGCACAAGTATCGTAAATGGAAATGATGCTCCAGACACTCGCTTACACGGAATTCGATTTCGCATTAGGCTCATTGTCGCAATGCCTTTAGCTATGCGACAATTGAATTGAATATCTAACTACTAATATTCATCCTCCAGCTCTGTCTATTTTTGAATAATATAGTACGGAGAATCATAGTGGCGAGTGTATTATTAAATTTTATATCGATTTTCATACATAGATGTCCGGTTTCAACTCACGATCTATTATTAATGTGATTTTCATATAATAATCTAGAAAATTCGTACTATCGACAACGACTACTTGATAGAATTTAAATTCTAATTGATTTAAGTTTTGTGACATTCTATTTGAGTCTTTTTTTGCGACCCATGCTTCGTAGGTAAGGTAAAAATCTGATTACTAGTAAAGGATTAAGTTAAGTATATAAAAAACATTCAATATTAGAAATTTGTGTAAAACCCCGTAGAAGATACACTTGATACTTAATAAATTCAGTAAGGGCATAACATTATCACAAATTGTAACGAATTAGTAATTTAATAAAATTAACCTATAAAAAATATCACTAGCTCATCATCATCATCAGTCGGGGTCAATCCACTGCTGCATGAAGGTCCTTAGCTTTCTCCACTATTCTCAGTCCATACTTATTATTATATTCATTTTCGAATCCTGGGTCTGACAAATACACATTGTTTTTCAATTTCTGTTTGAGTCACGAGTATGGACTTAATAGGTTGAGCAAGTGGCTGACTACCATTTCTCGTAAAAAAAAATCTATTAATACAAACCTCCACTCCGTGGCTGCCCATATGATGACCTTAGTAGGACCGGACATAGTCGAAAAAAAATCTCTGTAAAATCACTCAAAGCACACTTGAGTACCTGGCGATCCTTGTCTTGGGTATCTTCTCCTGAGACATTTACAGGCGTAAAAAAACTGCCGATACTTCACATCAAACATAGGGTCTTGTGATACGCTCGATCAAGACCGAGTGTAGTGCGGGACAGGTTAGTTTTGATGCGTCTATGTTTGAGTTGCCTAGAGTCATAACTCTCATAATCCAAAAATCGAGTTTCGAGATAATCGCAAAAAACCACGAGAGCACTACTGTTTTTTATAATTAGAAGAACAGTATTGACCTCCCTTAAATATTAATGAGCGAGTGAGTCGATTTACATTACTTTTTTTAATATTAATACTCCTAAGGCTACAGACACACAGTACACTATGAGAAATAGAGCTCCCTGATTGGTTAGAAAGGCCTTGGTGATAGAACTCATATTATTCATTGAAAAATGTGAGTTATGATACCAACAGTCAACTTTGTCAACGATTTTCACATGGTTTAAAGTGGCTTTTGATAGCCCAACTATTTTTCTTTATATAGATTATTGCCAGAGAACTCGGAAATAATGGGAACTGAAATACATAACGGGTAAGGGGATAGCAGGTAACCGGCTCGAGTAAGGAAGAATCCGTGTTAAACTTACACACATGTCAATAATACGTTTTACGTCGAATACTGAACTGCTCTCGGTTTATGCATTTACGCTCATTTAATGTTGGTGTATTACACACACTATTGCACGTGCATAATGCGTGCTTCATTTTCGTAGGACACTCACACATTTAAAAGCCTGCATCAACATGCGGCGTATTGAATATAGCCTATCGGTATTCTATTTATTATGTTCTGTGATTATTGCCCTTAAAATCACTAATTTATCTCAAAAATGACACAATTGCGAAATATAAGTTATGAGCGACTCGTTTGTGTTGTCACCTCACGAACTTGAGTATTTGTAACGCAATAGTAGCAGTATACCAGTAATATTTAGCAAATTATATTAACTAATAGAATAAACTGCAGTCGAGTTTTCAAGGCACATAAGCAAATAAATTCATACGGGAATTCAGTGACCTGTTTAAAAGCTTTCGCAAAAACATTTCCTCATTAAATTCCAGTGGCAGCGTGTTTTGAATACAAAATTAAGTTCTACTCAAAAATGAATAATTTACAAAGTTATTCCAGTCATACCCTGTCAGCTGTTGCTAGAAAGTGTGTTTCCACTACTTATTTGAAATGAAACCATCAGCTGTGCATATTTCATTGGGATTAAAGTTTACAACGATTGTGACGACTATACAATGAATAACAATTTTTGAGTTTTTCTGTTTAACCAATTTACAAAATTTCAATGTATCTACATATGTATCTATACTATATATGTGATGTTTATATGATGTAATGTAATTCAACCAATTCAAACAATTATAAGGCCAGTGGTCACTTATGGCTGTGAGACTTGGTGCTTAACTCAAAACGAGGAAAACAAATTAGCTGTCTTCGAGCGCAAAATACTCCGAAAAATCTTTGGACCCACGTTGGAAAATGGGAACTATAGAATAAAAATTAACCACGAGTTGGAAGAGCTGGTTGAACAGCAAACAATCATAAGATACTGTAAGTCCCAAAGACTACGATGGGCGGGACATGTGGAGAGAATGCCTGAAGTTAAAGCGCCAAGAATCATGACGAAATGGCTACCCCAACGGAAGAGACCCATAAACCGTCCAAAAAGGAGATGGGCTGACGCCGTAGAAGTGTACTGGCTTCATATAGGAAAACCCGCTAACTGGAGAAGTGTGGCGAGAGACCGGAGTGAGTGGAGAGCGGTTGTGGAGGAGGCCAAATCCCACCTCGGGATGTAGCGCCGTGGAAGAAGAATGTAATTCGACCATGTCCGATCCTAATAAGATCATATGGGTCTCCACAGAGTAAAGGTTTGTATTATCAGATTTTTTTTACGAGAAATGGATATCAGCCACTTGTTTAACCTATTAAGTGCATACTCTGACTCATACACAAATTGAAAAGTAATATGTGTACTTGAAAGACCCAGGATTCAAACCTGGGACCCACGTCAATGGCCGACGCTTAAGCCGCGCAGCATTCGTGGGGTCAATTAGTGTTTATTAAAGTGATAATTATGTTTAGTTAATTTAGTAGAAAATATGGTTAACTATGTTGTGTTTAAATCTGGTGGCCGTACTTTGCCGTGGGTTAGTAAATATGTAGTATATATATCGTCACCGTTCAGGCAAAAGTCACCAACCCTGAAAATGGCAGTTTTGAGTTGAGTATGTCACCCGAAGCGTAAAATTATGTTCTTTAAGATGCAAAACTCACCTCGGTACATTAGTTAGTAAAATTTTGCTTAAATCCGAATTATTTGTTTTTCACTAAATGACTTTCGATAAAATCTTAACAAGCAAAAGTCATTATAGGTGAATAGACATTATTGACTCTATAAAAAAAAATCCTTCGTTATAAATATACAAGCAAAAGTCACTATACTATGGATGGTGAGTTTTACTGATGCTTATTTTGGCTAAAATTGTTCAGATTATTAACAAGCAAAAGTCACCAAACCATAATTTGAGCTACCTTGCCTCCTTTAAAACCTTCCAGATGTTTTAATTAGCATCAAAAAGTAAAAGTACCTTAAAAAAATTATTAAGAAGACATGAGAAAATAATTTAATGTCGATAAAACCTTAAAAACATTAAAATCTGATTTTTCCTGCATTTTCAAACTTTCAAATTGCGATATCTCAAAACTATGTTTTTAGGGTTGGTGACTTTTGCCTGAACGGTGACGATATTATGATAGTAAATGTTAATTACTAAGATTAAATATGTCATAGTTTGTCAATGATTTAATCATATTATATTGAACAATATTTACTTCCTATTAATTGTGATCCTTAAATCATTGGATTTTTTTTTCCAAAAAAAAATATATACATAAATTAGTGTTAGAATCCCAGAACAGATAAAGAAATATAATACAGATAGGCTATACCCCACCCCAATACTCTACAATTAGACGCAGGGTTTTGAATGCGTGAGTGTCCTACAAAAATGAAACAAACATTATATACGTGCAATGGTGTGCGTTGCAACCTTCAAATACACCAATATTGAATGAGCGTCAGTGCATAAACCAAGAGCAGTTATCATAATGAAGGGCAAGTTTAGATGACGTCATATTCTTGTCACGTATTTAAGTTTATCCCATATTTTTCCACACTCGAGATCGGTTGCCTGTTACTCTACACCCGTTAGGTATTTCAGTTCTCATTAATTCTGTGTTCCCTGGTAAAAATATTCACATTTAGTAAGAAGAACTTACTCGCTGTTTTCATTGTTTTGTGCAAAGAAAGCTTTTATCTTTATGAGTATTAATTATATTCTTAGTTTTATTTTTATTTATTTTAATTACGGTCTAACATCCTTTATAGATGATACTATTAAGCAATTATATTGGGTATGGGACAACTGGGCGCCAGGACAATTGGACGCCGCACTGTCGTAGACAAGTAAACATAACGTAGACGATGAATTTTAATCAGTTTCTATCTACTACGTGGTAGTTTTATTTCATTTTACTTTTAACATAATGTTTTTTTTTTATTGCGGATTGACAATTACCATGCTTAGGCTTTATATAAAAATAAAAACTCTTTTTTCGTTAGAACTTCTTACGAACTATTAAATCATAATATAAGTACCTATAAGTACCTTACGTCTATTTATTTTCGAATTGCGTGGCGTCCAGTTGTCCCGGCGCCAAATCGTCCTAGACCCATCATATTTTATCATACTCTACAGTGTATATTTTCTACTGTTACACCTACACATATTATTAGAAAGTTAATTAATGGAAGTTGTCTGTATAAAGGGAAACTATTAACTATTAAATTACGTATACACGAGCTTTCTTTCATTTTGACATGGAAGAAATTTATTACGTGCAATAAAATTGACTGCGAAAGTAAATTTGATTATGCTTACTATAAAATCTATGATTCCATACAAGTCTCTCATGTTCTGCTAAAGATTCACTCTATGTAGTGCGATACAAAGGGGTATGAATTTGTCGAAAATATATTGCCAAAAAGAGATCCTCATCAATGGGACTCAGCTCGAACAGGTAAAAAGCTACATCTATCTGGGACAACAAGTGTCTATAGATGGATGTATATTTGATGAAATTGTTTGTAGAGTAAAGCTAAGCTGGAGTGCTTTTGGCCGCCTTAATAATGTCTTCAAAAGTGACCTTCCACTGTGCCTAAAGCGCAAAGTGTTCAACCAGTGTGTGCTTCCCGTGATCACATATGCGTGTGAAACATAGACCCTAAATAAAAGAGAGATCCAGAAACTTAGAGTAGCACAACGTGGTATGGAGAGGTGCATGCTGGGCATAACGCGAAAGGACAAAAAGAGGAATGAGTGGATAAGGAAGCAGACAAAGGTTTGCGATGTAATAGAGTTTGTTAAAAGCCTTAAATGGAGATGGGCTGGACACATAGCTCAAAGAAGAGACAATCGTTGGACAAATCAAGTCATCCAGTGGTATCCAAGAAGTAAAAAACGTCCGCAAGGTAGAAGTAGAGGCCGCTGGATCGATGAAATGATAAATTTCTGCGGAAGTACGTGGCAACGCAATGCACAGGACCGAGAGAAGTGGAAGAAGCTTGAAGAGGCCTTCATCCAGCAGTGGATAGATTCAGGCTGATGATGATGATGATATTGTTCAGGGCAAAATTTTACTAAGTGTCAGAGTAACGTTTTTAACTGACAACTTTTGTTTGCTTATGCTACACATATTGTCTTTCAATGTGTGTGTGAGTCAGGGTATGGACCTAATAGGTTGAGCAAGTGGCTGACTTCTATTTCTCGTAAAAAACAAAATATGTTAATACAAACCTCTACTCTGTGGAGGCCCATATGATTCTATTAGGATCGGACATGGTCAAAAAAAAAATGTAATAGACTGTCTTTTTATTCAACGAATAATTAGAAGATTTGAGAACGAAACATTCTATATATTGAATATAGATAATATGAAAACATCTCATTCATATATCCACTAGAAAAAATCTTTCCGTGATTCGTGACGTCTGTTAGTAATTAAAGCATTTAATTGATATCTAACTTGATTTAATATACAAGCCAATATTGTAACGCAATTCAAATGTTTATAAAATGAGTCACATCGGAGCGAGCTTTGGTTCAGTTACATTACCAAAATGTTATTCAAAAAACAACCAATAGTAAAAATTCGTCCCAATTAAATGAGATACCTATAGCATAGTGGTCAATGCACATGGACGCGATTCCTGAAGGATGCAGGTTCGATTTCTGCTGGGTGTCGTATTTTTATCAAAAATATTTTTTCTATTGGTCACTTACTTACCTATATATTTTTAGAAGTATTTTCAAATTACGTATGTTCAAAAAAATCATTTCATGAGCAATTAATATTATATTGTATTCATTTTCGTGTTCCCATCGACATAATATCTCATAATCATATAAGACGTATTATGTTCTTCAAAATACTTTATCGCAGGACTTAATTGGTGTATAATAACGCTGTATATCCCTTTTTGATGATACTATAGATATTATTGTATTTTTTTAAATATATAGTTTTATTTTTTACGTACCTTAATTAATAATACAAAATAATAATAATTACAAGATAAAAAGAACTTTTTATATACCACGTTTTTAACTTTTCTGTTGAATCATTTATAAACTTGACAATTCTATATATTAATAATTTAGGACAAATAAGGCAATTGTCAACAAATCATATTTTTTGCTGTTTTGCAACAAACAAACAGATATAGACTGCTGAAATGTCATTTTGATTTCCATAGTAACGCACGTATATATTAATAATTTAGTTGCTAGGACCACCTCCTTAGCAACCAATAATAGTAGATTGGATTACAGATTTCTTCCGAAATAACTTTTCATACAAAACAGAATTAACTGAAAATGAATTCAATTCCACCTAAAGATGGCTAAAAGTATTAAAAGAATGCATTGGCATCGTGTTCTGACATATTTTTAAAGTTTCAAATGTCTCTAGCTATTCGGGAAGTTAAGCTAAAAATCGATTGCAAGATTTGTACTGGATAAACAACCACCGGACAAACGAGAATACGAGCCAAGATAAACGCGGTAAAAAAAGCAATAATGTCTCTTATATTACTCGCCGATCAGTATATATTTTATTTTTTCGTCGCTGCATAAATATTCCTTATGATATAATAATAAATAAGGCATATATTATATAAAATAATCACCACTTTACATGTTTCTACTATCAGACTGTCATCGTGCATTCCTACTATATTTGACTGGATATTTAAAATGTAATTGATCTAGAATAATTGCATGAAGCCTATTCCAAATCGATAAACATGTCCCAATAAATAATTATAAATTTTTGTATTAAACTGTCTACAAGCAGTTGTATAAAACAGTTTTAATATTATTTTAGTATACAAATACCCATGTTATTTTGTATTACGCCGGTAAAAAGTGTAGACGTTAAAATTTGCGGAAAATACAGTTTTATTGGAAGTATTAACGTTTTTGTGAAATGGTGTTTTAAATAAAGCGCATATTTTTTTACGATGTGGATGTCAAAGTTATATTTAGTTTAATAGAAATGTTTGCATGTATAGATGCGTTGAGTTTTTAACATATGTTCGTACACAATCAATCATCCGGATAGCGACAGCTGGGTCTAGGACGATTTGGCACCGCGAACTGGCCTCCGCCGATTGGCCTCCGGTTATTGGCCGCCGGTACAATCGGACACCGACCCAATTGGCCTCCGGGACGATCGGACGCCGGTACAATCGGGCGCCGGTCCAATTTGACACCGGCCCAACTGGCCGCCGGGAGATTGGACGCCGCACCGCTGAATAAAATGCGCAAAGGAAAAGACCTACGTAACGACTTCGTAGAGAAAGTAGACACGACACTTTAATAAATGCTTTAAATCTACTTAGTGGTTGTACCTAATACATTTTGCGCTTAACATATTTTTATTATGATAGATAATAATTATTATTCATGCTTTATGCTGTTTATAAAAGAAAAGAATTCTTTTCTCGCCAGAACTTGAAGATGTGCATAATTAAGTAATTTTTGTGTATACCTACCTATTCATATTAAAAACAACAAATATTAATAATGAATTGGTTAGTTAAAATTTTGTCTTTTGGCGTTTTCTCGATTTCATGTTATTATAATTGAACTTTATATGAATATATCACCCGTAAATAAGTATTTTGAAGATTATGAAATTACAAACAATATAAGTAGGTAAACTACTTGAAAGGTATATACATATTACATTAGATATTATGTTGACAAAGCAAATTTGTAACTTTATTGGAAGTTTTAGTCATTTTTATTTAAGTACATATAGTATATATATGATGTTTATAAAAATAATGGAATTCTTTCCTCGTCTTTTAAAGATGTGCACAATTAAATTTACGTATTTTTATTTATATTTACGAATCTGTAGGTGTTCCTATAAAGGGGATAATTAAGTATATGTTATGCGAAACTCAACTTTACAGAAAGCGAGGAAAAACACCAAATAAAAACAGTAAGTAACCAAAATATATGTATTCGTATTTGGTATTTTTTTAAGTTTATTAAATGTATATGATTTAAAATACAACCATAAAACACTAAAGCTATTGTTATTTATTTCGTCGTGTGTTTTTTATTTTTTTGCCTGTTTCTAGTTTATTAGTTAAATTGGAGCCAGTTTGAATGAAAATTATATTCTTTCAAACTTTTCTTAAATTAAAACAATACATTTTAAAGTGTGTTTTAGGGTAAATAAAAATATCTTTAAATATTTAGGAAAATAATCTGCTGTAAATATTTCAGTAGGTTGATGGATAAATATGTAAAGTAACCTTATAGTAATTAATAATATTCACTATTTGCTAAGTCATATTTTTATAATAATACTTACATATGAATTTCTTTAACGGTATTAACTCACAGTGAAGCCTTGATGAAAAGACAGTACCTATATTAAATAATAAAATAAAATAAAACACAATATTTTGCAGTGCTAAGCAAAATTGATAAATAAAACGACAATTATAATAATACATTTATTTTCAATGACAACCTATTTTAGACAATACATTTTAATAATATAAAAACAAAATGCAGTTCATAAATACACATCGTATGGGTATTTTATAATCCTACTTATGATATTTAAATAACATAATATACGTACATATTCATCTCAAAAAACCTCATAACAAAATAACATACGAAAACTACACAAAATATTTATTACTTTCCATAAAAATAAAGGAATAAATGGAGGAACCTAATAATACAATATTAGGTACCTTCCTACCTATCTACCTAAAACTTGTAATGTAAATACACTTTTAATATATTCTACCTAACCGAATATTTTACTACTTTTCTTAATAAATTCTCAAAAATTCAACATACCTATATATTTGAATGTAAGTAAACTAAACGAATAAATTTTAATGGATTGAAGTCTTGTACTTTTCCATTTGAGTCGTTTTTTGCGACCCGAGTTTCGCCTTTCGGCACCTTCGGGCACTATGTGCATTTACCAAAAGGTAAATACACACTGTCGATGAATACAGTTAATAATTCTAACTTATATAATAAAGTAATACAATAAATTAGGTGAAACTTTATCACCTACCATTAAGTTCACAATAAAAATATAACAAACAAATTATGAATAGTTGAAGTGTTTGTAAAAAACCCTACCTTCTCACTAATAATACATTCGATATGAGTATTAATCGTCAAAACATAATAATAGATCATTAGTAAATGTAAACAATAAAAATACTTACTACACTCAAGAGTTGTAAAATTGTCATTTCTGGGAACATAGCAACGTATTGGGAATTTAACGGAGGTTACTAATGAGATACCTATATCAATGATGTCAATCTTGTGAAACAAATATTCGATATTATTCTTACATGCTACTTTTTTCCACTTCACTTCAAATACTTCAACTAATCATAATTTATTTGTTAATTTTTTATTATTATTTATTGTTATATTTTTTATTGTGATCATTGACTTAATATGTAGGTGATAAATTTTTTACCTACTTTATTGTATGAATTTGTTATATAAGTTAAAATTGACTGCATTCGTTGTCAGTGTGTGTTTACCATTGGTGAGTGCGCATAGTGCTTGAAGATGCCGAAAGGCAAAACTAGGGTCGCAAAAACGACTCCCTTGATACGTACCCTCGATCGATAGTAATAATATTATAAAGAGATAAAGCACAAAGATTAATCTTGAATAACAAATGAATCAAACAAAACTAAAGTTCAAATCTCAGAATTATCGACTTAAGTTTATTGCAGAATCAAAGAAATAATATTATCTGTCCTATGTAATATTACTAACAACAGAAACATACTATAGGAAAAAGCGTATGACACAAAATAATTTTAATAATAGAAAAATAGGTACATAATACAAGTTGAGATATAATATGCATGCACATAGTGAATGATGGAAGTTGTCTTATACATTTTTTTACGAATAATGAATTGTGTTTTCAAAGCCGGTTTGGTTCTAAAAGAACATAGTATAATAACTTAGATGCAATTTTAATGTATTTTTTAATTTAGTTGACGTAACCAAACTTTAATGTAAATGCAGATAAATGAAAATGCATGTATAGATTTAGACTACCTCCATTTTTACATTAACAATATTATTTAAAATAAATTAATTGGATAACAATAATTGGTTGTTTTCCTTTGAAGCTAATTACAAATATACAATTTTAATACCACAATGATATACTTAATAAGTAATCAAGTTATTACACAAATAAGGAAGTCAATTTTATTTATTAACTATCTATGACATCATATCCCTTTTAAATCAATACATACTATAAATCAGTTTTAAGAAAGTACCACTGTAAATACAGAATTGGAAAAATATACCTAGCAATAACTAAAAATCTTGGAACGAGTAGGGTTTAAATCATAAAGATATTAAATGTTTAAACACACGTCTTTCGCCCAGCAAGCGTAGTAGGATTTTTCAATACTATATTTTTGATTAAGTACTTCTTCTTGGATTATTTACTGAATTGGCCAAAATACTCGTATTTAAAATTAAAAATATTGTAAAAAATATGCTTACATATATTTTCATTCGCTGCGTCCAACGCAACTGGTGCGTTACCCATCAGGTGGCCATTAGATATAATTAGCATGTTATTTAAATGTGGTAATTAATTATTAATTAAAAGATCCACAGCGAATGGGTTCTTAAAAAACAGTACAACTAAGAACTAAAATTTCATAATATAATCAATACCTATGTAATCTTATCATAATTTATATTAACAAATGATTTCAGTCAACAATGCATAGGGACCTACTGAAAATACTTAAAAATGTGAAACTTTGGATTTTCATCGTTGCTCGTTTTAGATTAAATGTATAGCATTTTACATAATAATGTACAGTGATAATCATAACTATTTAATAAATAATTTCCAAAGATATTATGGTACTTAGGTATTAAAGGATTAACCTCACATTTTATCAATATTAAGAAAAGTATGTCGAAAATAGAAAATAGTAAAAAAATGTTGATAGGTATTAATAATTAAAATATATATCAAGGATTACAACATTTGGTAGTTGTGAGAGAGTCCACTTTTTCTACTACCATACTCCCGTACAATTTTTAAAATACGGCTATCAGCATCTCTAATTTTTTTAATTTCATTGGTGGTTGATGTCCAGCCACTAAATGCTCCATATATACATCTCGACCTTTTTGTATCTTCCAAAGTCCATCAAAGAATTTCCAAATACATGGATTTTTCATCCCTAATTCTACTTGTAATCGGCGATGCGCTGCCTCCGAATAATTATTTGTTCGGTCTTCTCCATGCAGCGTCCTCTCATGGAGATTCCATATACATGGTGAAAATAGAGGCTGGTGCCTGCCAGTCCCACGTCTATTCCGGCGGCCCATATACGTGTCCTCAAACCAATTAATTACAGGGCTTAACTCTAATGGTAAATGTTCATATAGCGCATCTAGATATACATCCAGGTCTTTAATTTTCACGAATGCCAGGGCAATTATCATTCGAGCTTTTAAACTAAAATCAGCATCATTATTAAATTCACTAAGTAGGCCCATATATGCCACATGTTTCCTTAAATTCTGTGAAAGATGAAAAAAACATCCTTTGATTGTCACACCTGGAAACATTTCTAATGCTGCGCTTATTGCTGCCTGCTCAAAATCACAATTGATTGATTGAGGTCGCAGATTGGGCTGCAGCTCTTTAAGCGCAGCGAACATGCGAATATATGTTGTCCGTTTCTTATTAGGAAGAAGTGCATATATCACCGGTAATATGCCACCGTATCTCTCACACATTATAGTATACACTTGTGTAAACAATTTTGCTTCCACGATCTCCTTGAAATTTTGAAAACAAGGAAAAAATTATTGAACGAATAAAAGATTAGCCTTCGGCTAGAAACACAGTGAAAATAGAATCTCAAGAACTCAATTATAATCTTTAAACTTTTTCAATAGCATTCTTAAAAACTGTTTTTCCTTTTTTTTCTCATGAATCTCGGTATGTCAGACAGTCGAACAATTATAATAGGGAAATTTTGGCCCACGTACGTAAAAAGGTTCGCCAACCCTGATCGAAATAATACTATTAAACCTATTTTTTCTCAAAAAAAGGGGTTTTCAAACTGTGTTCACTCGTATAATTCTGTTTAATATAATATTTCTTTTATTAATTTTATTATGTTAACTGTAAATTCATGGTGGAAATGAATTCTATTATTGATTTAATTTAATAAAACGCAATTTTTATCGTACTGACTAGACTAGCCTCTGGGTGCACGAAACCGGTTGCAGTTAAAAAAGGTTCATGTGATTGGGTCATCGATATATTTAATAATATGTTTACTGTTCAATTCTACTTATTAAGTCATAATGTGTATTATACTAATTATTTAATTTATAAATACGTGCTGCAATATAATCAGTCAATGTCGATTTAATGATTTATTTTCTTCCAAACTCAATAATTACCCAGTATTATTTAACCTAACTAAGAAAATACGACATCCAACAGGATTCGCGCCCAGATGCATGCTCTGGCCACTAAGCTATACGAGTCCTATCTACTTGTATCAAAGTGAGCTAATGCTTTCATAATTCTCTCTGAAGCACTTTCTAAATTGCGTTACTTATTGGCAATCGGCTTTTGTATTTTAAATCAAAGTAGGTATTGAATTATCGATTTCAGGATCACTCCAATGCTTTATATTATATTTTTCTGATATTTTTGGACGAATTCACTGGACAGCCGGCTCTTAGACTGTTAGCCGATGAGTTAGACATTTTTCGAAATTCTTGTCCTATTAAAAATATTTTTAACAATATTATAATATTTTGTATAATTCTCATGACAAAGGCCAATCATTTTTTAACCCCTGATCGAGCTAATGAGGTAGTTAGATTAGATTATTTTTAAATATCTGGGGCTTTCCCACGTACCCAGGTATTTCCACAGATAAATTAAAAATAATTCCCTATTACAAAGAACGGCTTCCTAGTGATTAATATAATAGGTATTATATATTTCGACGTAGTTACACAAAACAAACATTTAGTAATAAAAATGGAATAAGCAATTTTAAGCCGAAGATACCTAACACCTATTTCAAACGATAGTCTATTGATAATAATATGCACCTACATACAAATTCGCTTTGTCAACATAATATATAATAATGTAGGTACAGAATACATGTAGGTACTGTATACGGTATAGTTTGTTAATTATTATAGACTTATATTATTTATTACGTAAACGCCTTGATTAATATAAATTGTACCTAATTATTAAAGATCGATTGACCAACACATTTCAAACAATAATATAATAATATATAATGTAATATGTAGGTACCTTTCAAGTATTTTACCTACTTATATTGTTTGTAATTTCATAAACTTCAAAATACTTATTTACGGATGATGAATAAATATAAAGTTCAATTATAATAACATGAAATCGAGAAAACGCCGAAAGATATTATTTTCACTAATGAATTCATTATTAATATATATATATATATTTAATATGAATAGGTAGGTATACACAATAAATTACTTACTTAATTATGCACATCTTCAAGTTCTGACGAGGAAAGAATTCTTCTCTTTTTATAAACAGCATAAAGCATAAGTAATAATTATTATCAATCATAAGCGAACAATGTATAAGGTACAACCACTAAGTAGATAGAAGCATATTAAAGTGTCGTGTCTAATTTCTCTACCAAGTCGTTACGTAGGTCTTTTCCTTTGCGCATTTAATTCAGCCGTGCGGCGTCCAATCTCCCGGCGGCCAGTTGGGCCGGTGTCCAATTGGGTCGGCGCCCGATTGTACCGGCGTCCGATCGTCCCGGAGGCCAATTGGGTCGGTGTCCGATTGTACCGGCGGCCAATAACCGGAGGCCAATCGGCGGAGGCCAGTTCGCGGTGTCAAATCGTCCCATTCCCCGACAGCTACCTTCCATCCTTGGTATATCTTCCCACAATGATTTAACAGTTTAACTAATGAATTATTTTGGTTTTCAATCATGATAATAAAAACATAAAAAACACAATAAAACATGTTCCGAAAAGTTATATAATAAAAAAAAATTTAAATTAAAATTGTTATGGTAATTAAAAATTTTGTTTTTTTATCAAAAAGTTAACAGGTAATTATTAATTAAAATTTAATTAAAAATTGCGCGATCGTGAAAAGTGTATTCAAAGCAACCGAAAAATCATTATCTTTAAATGATTCCTGAAAATAAATTAGCCTGTGAAATTGCCTTTCTTTTTTTTACGAGGCTCACCTGTGCGGTAGTGCTGGGGGGGGGGGGGTGAAGGGGGACGGTGTAAAACGTAATGCCGTCCCCCGGGGAGTTTTCGACCGACAAATAAAACATAAAACATCGTGAAGGGAATTTTCTGACAGAAAACACTTCGTCGCCAATAATTGAAAGTATAAAAAACCTTTCAACTAGTTAAACATTTTTTACAATCACAATAATATGCACAACAATATTATGCTATTGTTGGAATTTAATCGTGTTTGTTATTAATTTATTATAAACTTAATACCTACATACTGTTGATTTTATGTATAATATAATATAGCCATTGCCAATAAGATATCTTGAACGATCATACCTAGTGTATTTAATTGGCTACCGTAATTTTTGATTAAATCATAAATCTAGTATGCTACAACGAGTATATTATCATTATTCCTTCAGCTGGGATCACTACACTGCCGGATAACGGCTTCTCCTAGCTTTATCCACCCTTTCCGCTCCTTAGATATTTGCTGTTAGTTTAATAACGATGATTATTCAATAAATATAAAAAATAAATTTTTAATTTATATTCAATTACAACATTTAAATACCATGCTAATTATATCTAATGGCCACCTGATGGGCAACGCACCAGTCGCGAATACAGTGGATGACATTTTTTTAACAATTCAGTGTTGGACCCCCGACTTCCATTTAAAAATATTTTTTATTAATAATAGGCATTAAACAACCTATTGATGATTATTTATTTACTTAAAACGGGGTTACGAATCAAATATTTAAAAAAGAGGGGCTTGTTTATATGGGCTTAGTTTCCATCATTAGTACTTGCACTAATACCGACACGCGGTAACAAGCCGAATACTAATGCTTATTATTAATTCAGCCTGTTTACACGTGGTATTAATGCGAGTAGTAATTACTAATGATAAGATTGAATTTACATACAAATTGAATTGTTCGAAAACACAAAATTTGACATAATATACAACATAATCTTAGTAAAATTATCGTTTTCAATCCATTAGAGGGAATCGCCCCCGCCATACTGACAATGATGCAATATTTAAATTCCATTATCTCGAAACGTAGATCGACGACACCCAAATTTTATATGTATGTGTGGAAACTATCCACGAGAAATCTATAAGTAAACTTTTCAGATCGATTTCAGTAGAATGTATTGTCACCACATTACAAGGTGAAGAATGCAAATTTCGCCATATATTTTCATATTACAGAGAAGATACATAATTTATTGAACTTAAGTGCATCCAATTAAGATTTAAAAAGAATATATTGGAGACGAACCTTTGAGTAATCAAAATAAATGGCCGAAAAACAATTCTCGGATAAACGGTAAGCGAGCTGATACGGCGCCGCGATAAAAAATATTTCCACAGATTTCGTAAATCATTTTAATTGCATCTGCATTAGAGTACGGTCAGAGCTTTCTCGTAGCACAGTGCTTTAAGCACAATTAGGGAAGCTTTTTCACATCTACGTATGCGAAGTCGTTAAGTCGCGGGTCGTAAATGTACCATTAAAAATATTAAGCACACATGAAGTTAAAATGAAAGCGGAAACACTGTATTTTCAAATGAAACGTTGTGTTCCGGCATTGTTTGAAGTCTTTACAATGTGTGCTTATTGTAAAAAAAAGTAGACTGAAATATTATTTTAACACGGCGTAATAATTAGGCCATTCACCTGATGTATATATTACTTGTTGAAATAAATTCGATATATATCAGGGCTGAATTGAATTATTAAGAATGATATACTGTTAAAGAAATTATAAGTTTTTTTTATAATATACATATAGCCTGTGTTGTTGTTTAATAAACAAACCAATACCCATTTTTAAATGAATGAATGATAATGGAATTTGAATTAAGAATAGCATAAGTCTAAATTTCATTTCGCACAACCACCAACCCATTGGCCGTGGCTATACATACCATAACAAAAAATAATTGAAGCCCAACCCCCGTTTATGTATTTTTTTCTCTGAAAAGGAATCAGATAGATGATGTTTTTTGCATCTCTATACAAATCTGGGCACTACTGCTACAATTTTCAAAATTGTACTACTTCCGAAAAAAGATAGTTGGCAGGTACCAACGGCGTGCGGTGAGTTTTGCTTTTAAGGATGCGGTCAAAAAATACATAATATCATAACGTCAATACTACAACTAGATAACTTTGATATGGTCATTGATCAAATAAATCTTTAACTTTACACGATGAACATAAATCTAGTCCTGAATTAATAATTTGTTATGTACTCAACGTGTCTTTTTCAAATAAATAAATAAAATGAAAATTGTGCTTGTCTAAATTGGAAACAATTAAATAATGTTCAATTGTATGAAAAAATATTTTTGATATATTATTTTATTTATTTAATGCATTAATGGTTTTAAATTTATCTAATATTTTCAAACAAAAAATAATTACAGCGCCCATTAACTTCTGACTTACCTAGTTTTATAATTTTGTAGAAAAGGAAATGTAGAATCATATTCAATAACTATCTCAAAAACAGTGAAAATCAAGACGTTATCTAGTTGTAGTATTGAGGTAACGATATATACTTAGTATTATGATATATATTATCTATGTATGATTTTATAAGTAATCGAATCGTGGTGATGTGGGTAGCTGATGGAGTGGTATGGTGTGTGGTATTGCCAAGTGGTAGGTCTCTGATATTATATACACAATTAAAATAATATTCATAAATATTATAGTAGAATATCAACAATAACAACCGATCGATAAAGTCTTACGGAATATCTGAAATAAAATCATTAGAAGACGGTGTATAGTATAGTAACAGTATACAATTTATTGCTAATAAATACATTATATTATTACATACTTAGTAATTTATTTAAAATATCTGGGTGTGTGACGCTTCTGCAGCATCTATGAACCGCACGCCACTGGTAGGTACATACTTCACGATCTGTGGTTAGCTTTGTTTCCAAAACTTTAATTAATAATTTCATCATTATCATTATAAGATTTAGGTAAATATGAATACCTACTTGAAAAAAAATGTAAACATAAGTTAGACAAAACGGGGCTCAAATTCATAAGATCCACGGTTGACGCAGATGATACAACCGATTAGTCAAAAAAATAAAAGGGGCATTGAAACAGTTCAAACTAGTCATATTTTAATTATAACAAAATCATATATATTATTGTAATGTGTTCAGTCTGTGCGTCAGATTTTTACGTCACCAAACGCGCCACTGTGTTGAGTGCTTCTTTTTTATCTATTACTAAACTCTTGATCTGTCCAGATAAGACTACTTGCAAGAATAGTGAAAAGTAGAAGTTTGAATTCCACTCGATTCAACGTTTTTTTCTAAGACTTTTGCTAATAAGAATGTTTCTAAAGTTTTTTAAAGTTTTTCAAACTCAAATTCTAAAATCTTGTATATTTTAGGAAAAAATATAAGAAGAATTATTTATTTTTGAACCTATCTCACGCCATCAATCTGCCCGTGGTATTTTCATATTTTAAATAATAATTGAGTTATTCAATTTTCACCTTTAAATAATGTGGTGTGAATTATTTTAAATAACATTTAAAAAGGTCAAAGTTATGTATTATTAAGTATGTGCCCACTAAAGTACCCATAAGACATAAGACGTATTCTAATATAAAGTTTAAACACACACTCATATAATTAATATGTTGGTATTAAATAAATGTTTCCAGGAAATACTCCGTTTGACTAAGTAAATAGACATTCTAATGAAAAAGCCCCGAGGGACGTAGCATTTTGTTCATAATTTAAGTGATTTTTTTTTCTCGTTTTCTGGTTGTCCGACTTAATTTTCTCATAAGAAAATAATTTATATTTTATAGCACCAAAGACCTCATGGGAATCTTACCGAGCTCAATAAAATTCTTGTTATTTTCCATGTAGATAGGTATTTACTTATGTTGCACTTAGTGAATTATGCTTTAATGCAGCCTCACTTTCAAGTTAACAACTTCAAGGCAAAGATTTTATGATGAAAAGCATGATGCAAAGATGATAACGAGTGTTATATTACATGGAGTCAAAGAAAACTGTTTTCTATACAAATTTTGTAGAATATAATCTTTTGAAAGGACTGTCTTTGACATAAAGTCATTCGTGTTCTTAGATTCTTCAGTCATACTATTCGCCGTCTGCCTTTATGTTTCCTTTTTATAAAAAAATAACCTAAAATATGGTAATTTCCACCATACAGCATGCATAGTGTGATTCATTTTTATGTGTGTGTATGATGTAGCTATAAGGTAGATGTGTGTATTGTTGTTTAGTTTAATATAACGCAATTTTTTGTAGTACTTATTCCACTTTTAATCAATAAATTATGACCTGTTTCGTCCGCCTGAAAATGTCCCTCTGAGGCGGACAAAACCGGTCCTAATTTATAAAAGTGGAATAAATACTACAAAAAAATTGCGTTTCATTAAATTAAACAACAATACAATGCAGTTCCACCACGAATTGACAGTTCACAAATTAAAAGAAAATAGATGTGTGTCATTATGATGCGATATCTTTTGTCATCATGAGAACAAACATTAATTAATAATCACATTACAATATTTTTATACCATAAAATATTATAAACTTATTTTTTTTTGTGCTTTTAACTGTCAATTCATTGTGAAAATGCATTGCACTAATAATTAAATAAAACACAATATTTAGTATTCTGGACTTCCACTTCAGAAAAACATTGAAAATATGAAATAAGTGGAATTTGTATTAAATAACGTTTTTTTTATTATTACTAGTATCATCTCAAACTACTTTTCTAATAAGTATATTTAAGGTGTTTCCATATAAATGTTCAATAAAGAATGCTACATTTTTAAGTCTTGTTAAATATTTTTTGAATAAAAAATTAGTTAATAAAAATTTATTATTAGTAAGTTCGAGTAAGTAGTTACAATTTGGAGAGATCTTGACGTCGGCTAGGAATCAGGGTAGATACCTATTATTAGTTCCTTAATTCAACCCACAAAACCCGGCTCCCAATATTATCGAAATTTGAGAAGCACTTCAGTTACATGACTATTAGTTAATTTCGTCGTAATTAATGAGGTGCCTTTGGATACAGGTCCGGCATTATATTATTTTAGTGCATTTTTCTCAATACATTCAGGTACATTTAGTATGTAGCAATTATTTTATTTTGGCGCAGTCTTCATTAGTAACATAAATTTTACACAAAATATAATGTTATCACAAATGAAGCTATTGGTCGACCATATTGTGAATGTTACGGTGAAGCCTTTACTGAGCCTTTTTTAAAGAGGCACCTAGCGGAAAAATACGAAGCTTGCAATTTGAGACATTTTTTTTGATAATTTACAATTTCAAATGTATTAATTAATAAATATGTATCTGAAAACATTAAAAAGAAAAATACTTTTTATTTTAAGTCAAAGATAAACCTACAATGTAAGTAAAATGTTATAAGATATGAATATGGTGCAGGGTCCCACGTTATTATTACATATTATTTTATAGTCGTACTTATTATTAAATTTAATTTATTAAGTTTTCTATTTTTTGACGTAGAGTTTTTTGACTAATTCATAGTTTTAATATTTTTTATATTCATTTTAAAAAATAAGAAGGATTTCGAAAACGAAATCGACATTTTTCAATTAAAATTTTTCTTAAATTGTAGGTTTATCTTTGACTTAAAATAAAAAAAAAATCTTTTTAACGTTTTCACATACAAATTTATTAATTAATACAGTTGAAATTGTAAATTATCAAAAAAATGTCTCAAATTGCAAGCTTCGTATTTTTCCGCTAGGTGCCTCTTTAAAAAAGGCTCAGTAAAGGCATCACATTAATACATTATAATATATCAAAGTTTCTAACCAATACTTTCGAATACTTATCTCTAGGACCCTTCCTGTGCCCAGCTATGTGTACATAATATAACAGGGCCTCCGTCGGTCTATACATAACTTCGCACAAAACAGAGAACTTACCATTGTCGATGGTTAAACTAATGGATAAAGGTCGAAGGAAATTTAAGGCTGTTGTTCGTACTTGAATATTGTTGTGTTTCATAAATAATAAACAGATTACGTCGAATATTTGAACTTTGCGCTGGAGGGTTTACTTCAATGCCTTTTGTTCTGTTCAAGCCGTGGCTAAAACAATATTGTATGTTCTATCTATGGATAAATTTTTGATTGTTTTGCCAGCTGATGGTGGGACTGAATAAATTTTTAAGAGGTACCCATAGAATATTTTTCAATAGATGATTTATGGCCGAATATTATATTTTCAATAATAGGTGGCGTGGATATCTACTTACCCGAATTATTTTTTTACATAACCATGAACAGATATTATGCTTGCTGTAAAGTAAACAACTATAAACGTACAATATAAAAATAATGAAAATAGTTATCATACGAGTAAATCTAGTAATTTATACCGCGACAAATAAATCAGAAATTTAAAAGTTTCCATGTCATGAATTTAATGCAGAACCAATTATTATTTAGAAGCGTACATAAAAAAACGTTTATATCATGTAGCGCGTTATCTCTCATTCTCACAAAGGCGTTTTATAATACGTAGGTATACTATAATATATTTCTCTCAGTCAAACTAGGTCGCCGATTTCGTCATAGTAGGTTAGGTTAGGCCTCTATCTTTTCGAAATATTTTTGTAGGTGCAATTAGGCATATGTGTAATTAGGGCATTGTCGTTGATGAAGATTTTTTTCAAGATAATTATTATTGGAAGAAAGCTCTATGGGAAGCTATGTAACATCTGACCATCTCCATATTTTACGAAACGATCTGAGAATAAGTTTAGATTAGTTTTAATAAAAAGTCGCCTTCATAAATGAGAGCTTGTTTTTCATTATAAAACAGTAACCACACTCACATTGTTTGTGAGTAGTAAGAATTTAAATTTCAATTTGTAAGCTTCTATAAAAGCTCATGTTGCCAAATTACGATTATGACGGAGATCGACCAAAATTTTCTTCACAACCGACCTGTTGGTGTCTAGAAAATTTTACACCCACAATTTATTATTCGCATCCACAATAGTTCTACTAGAAAATTCTTCGCTGTACATATTGATTTTTTTTATATTATAATAGTGACTGTTTTCATTTTCTTTATGGATTTTTCTGAGGGTAACATTGAGTGAAGATAAATTTTCTTGGGACGTAGAATAAAAGTCGTATTTTTTGACTCTTCCTGCAAATTTTTTTTAAACCTTAATCCAAGTTAAGAGCTTTTTTGAAATTCTACTTTTAAGTCTCCTTGCCATTATTAAGTCGAGATTATTTTTTCACCCCTCCTTCAAAAAATCTTCTATATAATCAGCACAAGGCTCTAGCCAGGGAGCCCAGCGTGGTGGATCGACTTGCCAAGTGAGATAAACACACATCAAAAAATTGCACTAATAGTAAAAAACATGTTGCCTACCCGCCGCAGGTAGCGCCGCCGCGGTATTTCACGACAAGCATTTATAAGTACTTGTCGATATTCGATAACTCCATAATTCAAGTGGGTGCTTTCAAAATTACGAAAACAAATCGCTAAAAAAAACACTGAATAGCCTTAATTTTAGGTCGAACACCATTTGGGATCCGAAACTGTAGATCATGACACTCATTATTAACCTTGGAAGTAGGTAGGGGGGCCGCCAAAGATCTTAGCCTGGAGGGCCGCTTCAGGGTGTGGCGGCCAAGCAATCAGCTTTTCCCCCAACGTTAAGAATCCTGTCAACAGCTTTTTTTTTGACGAAACAGTACGATTTTCAAAATTTAGGACAAAATAGCATACAACCCGCGGACCACACTCTGTTCACTATAAACACTATTATAATAATATGAAAGTTACTTTTTTCGATTTTCAATCGATAAGATGCGGGGTAAAATTATTGTAGTCGAAGAATGTTGTGGGCGAATATTTTCTCTAGGCCCACATATGGGATTCTATTGAGATGGCCCTTGACGGCCTTGACTCCATGACTCCATGGCCGGAGATGGTCCTTGACTCCAAGGCCGATTGCATAAGCCTTCATCCATCCTTGTCCCGAATTCCGTCTATCCAGTCCGTGATACTCAATCTCCCTGTATCCCTCCATTACATAATACTATTGTAATAATTTATCATAGTATGTACTCAAATGAATATAAATTATGTATGTATTTATTTTATTATAATGGCTTTTCCCTTAGAATTGAAAATAAACAACATTCAAAACAAATATGTACAAAAGTATTTAAAACGACGCGTACTATGTATTATTATTTATTTTGCTATAATAATATCTTGGAGATTATAAAACACGTGCCGTGAAATGTGTAGTGATAAAAAATAAGCCGCTAACGCTTTTCACTAAAGCAACTCACCTGAAAAAACTCGAGAGAATTTTCATCGTAATCATCATTTTTTTTTGTAAACATGACTTATACTTACATACCATACAAGCATATTATTATATTGGGTATTATTTTAACGAAATTAAAATAAAGTATTTTTTTTAAATTATAAGATATATTATATTGTATAGATATTTACGAGTAGGTAAAAAATATGCTGAGTTGTGTTTAAGTGAAAATCAATTCAAAGTCAAGCTAAGCAATTTGCTAAAGGGACCGTTTCTTGGACAGTTTTTCTTTTTACCCCAGACTGCATTTAATCTTTGCCAGTCCAACTGCTTTTGGTTTTAAACTATGATATTTGTCAAGAGTTCTAGCACTTATTGTTAACGTGCTTTCTTAGTACTCAGAACATTTGCAAAGTTTTGGATTGAGCCGGTTGGCGGCGCTCGAGTTTATTTTTCACTGTTTTGTTTTAAGCCGGCAAAGTTTGAGTTTGCAGAATAAAATTGTGGAAAAAAAACAAAACAAATTCACTTAAATTATCCTAGCTTGAAACTATAATTGTTTAAAAAATAATTAAAAAGTAATTTAGCATTTGGCAAAGTATTCATTAATTAATATTAACGGCATACAAATCCTACTATCAGGCACGCACGTAAAAAAAGTTATGGGGTGATTTGAGTTACCGCATCTCCACCTGTCATATATATGTGGCCGCGATTTTGTGCTTGGCCGCCTTCCATGGTGATATACATATGTCAGAATGAAAAAAAAATTGTGCCACAATTCCTTCTCCTGAAACTAAGCTGCACGGGACTGATTTAGCAACAATGCATCTTGGTACTTAAAGAAAGAGTTAAAAAGAATCTTGACATCATTTATCTTTAGTGACATCAAAATATCCGAGGAGTCAGGAGTTGAAAGTGATGATTATAAGGAGGGACAGCATAATCCATTTTTTTAAGGTGGTACAAGGGAGGGAGCGGTCAAAATCTAGTATATACCACTGATTTCCTACTCCGCCTATTATTTATTGCTTCTTGTTACTTCAACCATGGACTCGTACGTTTCCTGGTACATTCTTCATACCAAAACACTCCGCATGTTGAGTCCAACTATTTGCAACTCTAACTACGGGTGCTCATCTAGGAGTTATTGCGACCTCCTGCATCCACAAGTGGTTATCGAGTGCGCGTGGCCTAATTATTAGGATCATTATTTGTCATCCATTATTGTCGTTTAGTTATGCAGTATCAGAATATTGAAAGCAAACATTGGAATCCTCAGATGCTTGCACCAGCTTATGAGTGCCGTATGTATTTCAATGACATGGCCCTTGCGTGTCGTAAAATAGCTAAAAGAGAGGATCCGACCTGAGGAAGGCTGTTTGGCTACCAAATCACCTGGGTCCTAAGTCGGTCGGATTACATATATCGGGTATGGCTTGTATGAACACAAGAGTACAGTACAAGTACAGTTGATTCATTTCATTTTATTGTTATTCATATACTTCTACCTATATATTTTTTAAATATGGCCACACCTACATTTTAACCGAAATAATTGTATGTTTTTCGTTTTTGCAAAAGGGTTCGGATCTGTAAACCTCACCCTTGTGTGCTCGTCTGCCTACTAGGTATAGGTACTGAGATATTTCAAATTAAGACTCCTCTCTATGAAATTTAAGATAAATTTCTACAAAAGCACCTGTTTTGATATAGGTAATATGGATTGGAGTTCTGGGAAATATACAAAGATACAAAAAAACATGAAAGAAAACTGGATATCTTTATAAGAAAGATATTTTGTATGATCTGCGGAACCATACGCATTGAAGTTCGCACGTGTTGGGGAGGTAAACATATTAAAATAGATGGATTACTATGATTCCCTGTTATCTCACACATGAAAACTTGCAGCTTGAGACAGAAATGAGTAGAAACGTTTCTTTGAGGTGGCCGTATTTGAATAATAATGAATAAAAATAAAATTATCTGCATATTATAAATAAATTCACTCAAAATATTTAGCTTGAAATTCTATAATTTTACAAACTTTTAGTAGGTTCTGTCACAATAGAGATAGTGAATCCTTAAGGCCTGTAAAAAATGACAAAAACATGCCTAATAAATTTGTATAAATTCCAAAGTTTATAGGACTTTTTTAAGAGAAAGTTGGAAAGAAAGCCAACAGGCGCCATCTGATTCCGGGTTTGGTCAACAGTTACTTGATCAAATCTTTCAGCGAAACGCACGTGAAACGTTGTTCAAATAACACATTTTTTTGTCTGTTAACTAGGAGAGATATTAACAATGCGCTTGGCTCCTCATTTCACATTTATTGTAAGAATACGTTTGTAATATTACTGTATGAATTTATAAACTGTGCATAAATCGAAATATGTTGACTGCGTGGGAGATCTGATTTTAATGCACAGAACCTCACTTTGAAATCTCGCATCGTGATCTTTTTCTTCCCACTTGGAAGTAATTCTCACCTTTAAGTGAGATTTCCATAATACTTACATTCAATACAATATAAATATTCCATTATGTAGATAATGCAGTCGATTACGCAATGTCAGCTGTAATTTAATAATGGATTCGCTAATCACACCTGTCATTGAATTTAATTTACAATGTGAGAGACAAAGCAACGAATTCAATCAAACCTAAGATGGAGACAAGCGAGAGGCTCGCATATCCCTTGTTGTACCTACGTAGTCCGTAAGTGAATCGTATTAGAATGCAGTGGCATAACAAAATGCCATAAAAGTTATTTATTTTATATAATAACTTAATTACGTAAAAGTGAGATCGACTCTTGAAAATATGTCTATAGAGAGTTCTACAGGTTTGTAAGTATATATTCAAAATGACATTAGGAATGGCTTATCGTGTGCATAAATATCAAGTATTGGTGAGGAAGAGAAACATTATATATATATACTATATACTAGATGGTCATACTTATTAAAGGATCCTATAGCTTTTCGATATATTTAATTATGAAGGTAGTGAGATTATAGAAGTGTTATAGAGGTATTATAGTGACTCATCAGAAGTTCTTATGGGTCTATAATTTACATACAATAGCAAATAATCCGTCTGGGCAATAGGCACAGTCATCAGATCACTTGTGACCCCGGAATATGCCCTAGTCTGCTCGGTAGACTTTCAGTTTTTCTAAGTCTGAATAACTGATAATAGAGGGCTCAGCGACGATATTATAAAGGTGGTGTATAAAATAGTGAATTTTCTTATGATTTTTTCTACTGCGCAACCGTTTGATGATGGGTGCAGATAATACCTCCACATTAACAACATGTATGTAATATACCCAGCATTAAGCTATAAATTGTAATATCAGAGATTTTAAAAGCTCGTCTACGATATATTTAAATGTGGTTATGGTGATTAACGTCAAAATGCACTCATTGGTATTAAAATACAAACATATTAACAATGTCTCTATAAACATACTACATAGACGTGAAGTTCGATTGTTATGACAGAAAATATGACGTAGTTAGAGTGACGCTGAGTGAGAGAAAACGATGCAATAATATGTTTCATGTAAGAGTAGTCGGAAATAATAACGGTATAAACAATTTAAATTATCCTATGTAATTCGTGCGTAGTAGAAGAAGTTGCAATCGGCGAAATTTTACCATACCAAGTAGGTATATACCATGGATTGGTCCCTTTGCCCATGATCAGTTTAAAAAATATACCTTAGTCACACACTTAATTGCGTGGCGAGCTTAATCTTGGTTGATTGTGTCTCGAATTATTTCAAGACCAAAAAACTGCAGAAACTTCACGTCACGTATTTGCGCCTCGTGATACGTTCGATTAAGACTGATTATTTATTATAAAGGTATTATTATAAATTCTAAGAATGATTACGCACTTTCAAAAAAATGTTATTATCTTACTGTGATCAGAATAAATTTAAAAAAATACTTAGCAATCAATTTTCAAGTACTAAGTTATGATAGTTTGAAAGTAAAATAGACAAAAACATATTAACCCTACAAACACAAAGTATTTTCTACACCATTTGCAAATGGATCTCGGTTACAGTTTGGGAGAGGGGTTCCAGTGGTAGGTGGGTGGTTGGGTCAACCCTCAACCCTATCCATCTGGGATTTCAGCTGAATGATGGATGACAAGTCCTCCCATCCGCTTTTTACTCGCCAGCTACATTGCCGGTGAAATTACAACCCCATAAACTTACGGACCGTATTACACCGGTGGGTCAGATTTTTCTAGACAGCCTTCCAATCTGTGTACCATGAACAATTGGAAAGGTTGCCGCAAATATTACTACACACAATCCAATTGCATGTCGTACAATTCTTTTACTTTCTATAGATAACATCGACATATTATGTTCTTTTTAAATTAATTTTCATCTCAGTACAGAAAATGATGTTTAAAATTAATTAACCAGAAGTTATTACAAAAAATTACTTCCAAACATCAACCAAACCACAGAAGCGCAAGTAGCTTAATACACATTGATCATCAATGTTTTATTTGTGTAATTTATTTTTAATTTCTGTCCACTCAATTCTATCTAATTATAATCATTATTACGGAGAGATTTGATAATTTTTGGCATGATTAGTATGTAAACGTATAGTTGAATGGGCGCCGAGCAGGCGCGCATACAATAGAGGGGGGTGTTTCGGATCCGGACCCCCCCCCTCGCAGAAAAAGAAAAATACCAATTACTCAGGTGTTCTGTGGACACTGGAAGAACCGTGGCACTTATAAATTGGTGCAATTATCTGGAAGATCCGATGTTTTCTTTAATAATCCAATGCGGGGCGTCTAAAAGATAAGACAGCGCAGACGACACAAACGAACACTAACTATACCTACTAATAAATATGACCGTTACGCCACGCGCATTTGAGATAAATAACCACTCGTGGATGCGGCAGCTTGCAATAAATCATAGGTAAACACCCTTAGTTATACCAAATGTTTATCGCTAGACTCAAAGTGCGGAGTGTCTGGGTATGGGGAATATACCTGGAATGTGTGAGATTCCGCGGATGGAGTAAATGTGAAAGTTAGTGGCAACTGCTAGATTTTGTTAAAGACCGCCTTGTCCCGCCGTCTTAAATTCAATAAAAAGTATTATGGACCTTTTTTTTCAAAATGGACTCCCTAAATAATCTTTCTGTGTGCGCGAATGGCGCCGAGTGACGTAAGTAATCGATAGTAACAACCATGACAATAATCCCATTCGATCTGCCTTGTTATTCCTGCGCATATATAAAACAATCATCTGCGCATACTAACAGTTTCATGATTCTACTATAGTTATCCAGCACAATACTATGAATAATTATTGTAATATATTTTAATATAATTATTTGAACAAAATGTAATTCAAATAGTGTGCCGTGATACGAAAAAGGTTATAAACCACTACATATAAAACTACGACCATACAGAAAATTTTCGTTTATATTATAAATCATGCTATTTTTTTTTAAATAAATGTATAATACAGCTCCACAAAACATTGTCATTTTACAACTGTATGGATATAATAATATTCAAATTTTGTTTACAACTCAAAACTAAATAGATTTTAAATTGAGGCGTCTAATTACAAAAAGCGACAAGTCCTCAATTCGATATTTGCAGGAAATAACGTTTTTATGTTTCAAGCTTCAATTATTTGTTTTAACGTAAGATTATTTTTTCCGTTGTATTCAGCCGATAAACTCTTAAATGCAATAAATATAGGCAAAATAAAATTTGACGTAGCGCTACTTGTGCCTCACTTTTTAATTTATTCCGCATAAGGCACATATTTCCGTGGTACTGTCAGGTGCTACAGCATGGGAGACGCCATTTACAATATTGAACGTTCCCTCATTGGTTGACTTAAATACGCGCGAAATCAACCAATGTTTAAATAATATGAAACACGGACTTGGCGCTTTTTGTAATAAATCGAGACAAAAAATATTTTTTTTCGTAGGGTTTTCTCGCGTTTTGGAATTTATAGATCAATACGTATTGTGTACTTATGTGTGACCAAAT
Organism: Rhyacophila brunnea; assembly: GCF_057557595.1. Lineage (NCBI taxonomy): Eukaryota > Metazoa > Arthropoda > Insecta > Trichoptera > Rhyacophilidae > Rhyacophila > Rhyacophila brunnea. The sequence continues at coordinate 46,029,798 of NW_028232859.1, forward strand.
GTGGACTTATCGCTTTTTGGAATTAGACGCCTCTTATCTTCGGATTTAATTGATAGCAAGCTAGACGTAGTGAATCATTCAGTGTGATATAGCCATTATGGAGCATTTTAAAAAAATACGGTTATATTACAAATTATCTTTTTTGCAAGCGACATTAAACATTTTTGGGACGAGAAAAAATGCTGCTTTCTGACATTAAACATCTCGAAGGACCGTAAAAGGTTTATTATTAACAAAATATTTTTTTAATACCACAAAATTGGAAATCAATAATACTTTTATGCATTAATATTACTGTCACGATTTTAGCGTAACGTTCTCAGCATGTTACGTAAGGTATTGCAATAAAGAACGTTATCAAAAACGTTAACAAAAAATTGGTGATGGACAGTTTTCCGAAGGCCAACTTTTCGAAAGTCAAGTCGAAACTCCGAATGACCATATTCAATAAAATAATGTAAAAAAAAAACTGAAATCCCTAAAAAATAAATGCATGTAAGTTGCAATTATATTGAGATGCATGTCGCGTACTATCACGCTGTTATGGCGATAAATTTATTCTATCTGATATAGATATCTGTAATTTCAATAATATTTTGAACAGAGCCTAAACCACAAACCATAGATAATAGACAACATTCATGTAGAAAATACATAATGCCAACCTCTAAAAACAAAAAACACGCGATTTTGCCATGATTCGAAAATGAGTAGGCATTAGAAAATGTTTAAAAAACGTTCATTGATTCATGCAGGTGTCGATGCAGTGCGGTACAACGTGAGGTGACCTCATTATTCTGGTGATTTCGGCAAATTTTGCTAACTGACAATGTTGTGGGAATGGAAGCATAAGTCTGGTAACATTTTAAACACTATGAAAAATGACATTACACACTTTTTCACCGTAGCTGTAGCTAACTGTAACGTCACGTGATAGTACACGACATGCACCATAATATATTTCGCACTTTACACTACGCCCAGAAATATAGCACGCTGCTCAAAAACAAAAGAAATAGGTAATTCTAGCTAGACAATCGTATTTCAACCCGTAGACGTATCATAGTTTTTTTTTAGACAATATTAAAATATTTTTCTTCTCTTGACGATATTGTGAGTGTTTCCAGCTGTCGTTGACTAAAATATGGTAGATAGACCCATTCTTATCACCTGTTGACTTTTGTCATTTTTGACTTTTTGGCATCTTGTTTCAAACTGTAATCTTTATTATAATGAAATATTCTGAAATAATGCGAAAAACTAATTACACACGTAAACGGTAACGTTTACAAAATGTCCCTATCTTTTTCTACTTCACACGCACGCGTCTCTTTCTCTGAAAGCCTCAATATATTATATCTGCGGTCCAGGCCAGGACCAGTTTCGTTTGTAACGAGTGGTTAATATGGTTTTTCTCCGACAATTAAATTTGTCATGAACACAGCGCGAGCGGTTCGCTTAAATAAAAATTAACTCCACCTCTTTGTTTTAAAATTCTACATGTGTTCTCCCAAATTAAGCACGATTTACAAAAACAAAAAAAAAATGAAAATGTCAAACGGTTACATCTGAAATATTATTCTCGTGAGAATGGTATTTTTTTAATAGCAAGCATTCTTTTAGGTTCGACAGCTTCAATAATTATTTAGCCGGGGTAATATATCAGAGAGCGCCGCGTGTCAAATATTGCTTTGAAGAGAAGCTTTTTCAAGTTGACGTATAATAGTAGAAATTAAGCTTTATAACTTCTCTCGGAGAAAAAAATATCGGATTCGGGAGGTACTTGAAAGAATTAGTATAATTAACACATACAAATTTTGATAATATTTATTAATAGTTTTATTTGTCCGTATTGTTTTAACTTTGTTTTTTGTATCTTATATCGTGGGTTACTGCCAAAAGCTAGTAAGTATCGAAATCATGTTATGGAGTAATAATTGCTATTTGAAAATTTTGACATGCCATATAAAATCAGGCACAATGCTAATTTCTTTGTGATTTATGTGCTTATTCTATAATATATCGGATGGCCTTCATTTTTGAAGTTATACTTCTTTTGGGGCGTTTGGTGGAGAGTGAAATTGAGAGTTACGAAAGTGCGCGACAGTATGAAGGTAGCTGCGAATCAGTCAGTTGTATACAAACGCAAGTTTGATAGTAGAATTGTAACGAATTTATTATTGTCTGCCATTAGCAATTCCTTACGTAAACAAACGATTAAACGTGACAGTTGTTACTTTAAAAATAAAAACAACGAGAAATAATTATATAATTTAGTAATATAAGTTAAAGTGTATAGAAAGAAACTATCGGCGCTACAATAAGCTCAAGAAAAATCTTGAGTGTGTAATTTAGCTAGATAATTGAGAGCTAGTCGAAGAATCTAGTTTATCACAAGTTTTGTTTGTTACGCCAAAGAAGTATAACTTCTAACGCGCGTACATAAGTACACATACCGATTTTTTTCCTAGCATACATATTTATATATAGACACGTCATAATCCGTTGTTAACTCTGAATACCTAAATTATCGACTTATCAATTTTTAATAATTAAATTCATTTATTTTTGTTTGCGTGCTTTTCTCTCCCATGACAATTATTATTCAATTAAGTACGTCTGTCAGTAAACTCAGTCAAAGCTCACTTGAGAGCGTGGTGATCTCAGTCTTTTTCTCTTTTTCTCAGGTTATCTGCTACTGAGACATTCCCAGGTCTTACAACTTACAACTTTACTACTGATGCTTTACATCCAAACGTAGAGCCTCGTGATACGCTCGATTAAGACCGAGTGTGGTGCGAGGAGGGTTGGTTTGGAGTTTAGTGTTATCTAACATGAACGTTTTATTTATTTATTTTAAAGCAATTATATCAAACAGAGTCGAGAAACTACACCTGCTTAAATATACCGTATATATATTTTAGAGCATGGTGACGTTGAAAGGTGAAAGACCAGACAAGAATTCTAGTAAGATAATCTAATATTAAATAATATACAGAAAGTATAATATTAATATTCACCATCATTCGATATATTATAATATTATAAATGTTAAACATATTATTATTATATAATTACACAATCATTAATTATATTAAAATTATATTGTTTTATCGCAGCGATAAAATTCTGCCTCTAAATATTGTTCTTTTCATTGCTAATTTGTTCACAAAACATAAATACACATTTACAACTTTCAAGTACCTACTTACCTACAACAACATGTATACATAAGCTACTTATTTAATGATATGAATCCGGATTGTATTTAATTAGTATTCACATCGTTTTAAATAATTATAAAATTTCCCATAAATAGATTTAATCGGGTGTTTTGTGGTTATTAACTTTTAGGTCAGTGATTCCAAACCATGTTTGTCAATGTTTGTCATTAATTGTTGTTTGCCGCTAATACACGATCGCAATAATAGATTAATATGCTTGGATTTATGTTTTCTCCAGGTGAATACGAATACAATTGCCCTTCTTTATCGCAGATATTATGCACAGATTCAAAATCAGATATCATGACTTCACTACCAAACGGCCAATAGCCGATCACCCTTTTAAAAAAATCGGAACAAATAATAAGATTCTTAAAAAAACAAGTCAATTAGTAACCCATAAAATTTGAATTTGGAAACTCAAGACGATTCATTAATGGTATAAGAGACCATTAATTTAACGTTCCTTGAAACGAAACTGTTGTAAAATCATTGATCCAGTCTCTAATAAATAGGTAAACAACAATTTACCGAAATCTTAAATGTAGTAACATACAGATTTTTCAGGATATATAAATTCTCAAAGAAAACAAATTGAGTAGGTAAATCTGACTGGTGTGTACAACCCTATTAGCACACGCATCATTGAACCTATCAGATGAAACCGGTTTTACGGTTTTATATTTCGCAAACCCTGTGGAAAATAAGGATCCAGTGGCAATTTAAATGTTAATTCTCAAGGGGGGTTCCGTGTTTCCAATTTATACAAAAATTTACAAACTCGGCATCATTAATAACAAATTTGAAACGCCATAAATCTTATGTCACATAGATACTATAAGGAAAACATTATCGATCGTCTGTTCAGTGAATATTTTCTTTATTGGTAGATACTTTCATAGCAATCGTGATCACAATCGTGTAATAATTATTCATTAGTATAATATAATATGTATTAAAGAAATAGTTACCTATATAATTTTGAAAATACTTCTGAGAAAATATATTATAACCAGTAGAAAATTTTTTTTGAAAAAAGTTAAACACCCCGCAGGAATCGAACCTATGCTAAAGGAGTCATACTTAATTGCGACAAATTTTAACTAATGGATTTTAATATTCACTGAAAAGCTTTCCAAATTAAGCTACTATATTGGCGATCGGCTTTTGTGTTTTAAATCAAAGTAGGTATTACTTTAATCACTAACCGATGTCACGGATCACTCCAAGATTTTTTTTTTGTAACTTGAACTTGCTAAAAATTTTTAATTAACTATTTTTTTATTCGTATGTTCAATAATAATTAGAATGTTACATTCTTAAATTTATAATTAAAAAAATTGTTAATAATATAGTAATTAGAAGAGGATGTCTAATTTCCTTTTTTTACAGTACATAATTTGAAAATACTTCAGAAACATACCAACTAGAAAAAATCTATGAAAAAAAGACGATGCCGAGCGAAACTCGACTACACATTCATTGAATTCGGCCAATGTGATTTACCAATTGAGCCACTTGCATCATACCTAATTGTGACTTACTTAATTAAATAATTGTATGTATATAATAATTACAAGATAAAAAAAAACTTTTTATAACGTTTTTAAATTTTCTGTTGAATTATGCTCAATATGCTCAAACTTGTACTTGATATGAAGTAAATAAAAAACAAACAAACAAACAAATAATATAGAATACTGAAGTGTCATCTTGACATTTCATTTTAATTTCCATAGTAACGCACGTATATATTAATAATTTAGTTGCTAGGACCACCCCCTTAGCAACCAATAACAGTCTTTTACTTTTTACGGATTTTTCTGAAATAACTTTCCATACAAAAGAGAATTAACTGAAAATGAATTCAATTCTGCTTAAAGATGGCTAACAGTGTTAAAAGAATGCATTGGCATCGTGTTCTGATATATTCTAAGTTTCAAAAGTCTAGCTAGTCGGAAAGTTAGTTAAAGATCGATTGCAAGATAAAGACAAAGAATACGAGCTAATAAAACCGTTGTAAAAATGAAACACAAATTGCAGTCGTCTTTTGTGGTTTGAATGAAGGTGCCAATTATACGTATTTACCTTGATTGTCAGCCGACATTAGGACCTATTCAAATGTTAGTTTTAATATACTGGCACCTGCTAATAATATAATTAACTATTTTTTTTTATTCATTAAATATTCTCAATATTTATTTAAAAAAAAAATTCTAGTTTGAGGTGTTTTCAAATATAAAGAATGTGAAATGCTCTAATCTTGTGCATTAGGTATTAGTTGAATAGAATTATTTTTATTTCTTATTTATACTATACAATTTAATGTCGAATCAACAATGTTTTTAATGTGAGTCACCTCATTGGAAGAATCCTGTATCTCATTTATAACTGTTTTGACACTTTGTTTATTATGTATATAAAACAGGTGATTTTTTTGTGATTATTCATCTAAATATTCCAAATCATGCATGGTGAACTTATGACTTTGTATGCACCCGTCAATTACATGCGAGGTCCGTGACCTCTTATGGATGAAAACTCCTCACGTCAGGCTTACCGGGACCTATAACTAAGGCTGTGCGGTTGATCAATGCATTTCGAGACGTAGACATTTTTAATGATGCGCTTTGCATTTTGTTTTTAAAATTCTATTTTTTTCTAGAATTATTTTTATTTAGAGAATTTCTTTTCAATTTCAATACTTATGTTTTTCAATTATGACTTGATATATACATGTTATTTTATTCTAAATGTCGTGTTGTGAACGTCTTGAATTGATAATTTATTATTTATATATTCAATATGATTTTTTTTAAATAAATTAATTAAAAATGACAATTAATTTTCATCTGGCTTTTTTATCGACGTTAACACTTACGTTGTATAGCTATTAGGTAATTTCATTATAATTAGGTGGCTAAATTGGTAAAGCATATTATCCGGAATCAGATAAGTATAGAGTACAAATGCTATAGCCTTGTATTCAAAATTTATTAAAAAATATTCAACAGTGTTCCATTAATTCATCTATTTTATGCTCTCAATTTTCATTTTCATCACTTTCGAAAATCGATTATCGACATTGTTTATTTTTTGCAATAGTCAGCAAAAAAAAAATCTGACACCAATTTTATTCTTCAAACGTTCAGCAAAAATTAGCACCGATCCCTATGTAATCCCTACTACAGCAGAATTGGCCGACATTTAATCACCAACAGAGCACATGGAAAAAAATACTCGATTTTTTTCCGTAGCGCCGTAGCACACGTAGCTGAGCGAACACTAATGATTTTTCCTGGAACGCTATCGACTCGCTCCCTCCAGTGGGCGTTTTCTTATAGTTCTGCGAGAGGGGTATATAATCCGATCGCAGCTTCGAGCTAGAGAATACGACCTTGACCGAGAGTTGGGCGGCCTTGTGGAAGGCTCGACCAGCCAACAACCACCCTGTCACCCACCTTCTCTATTTCCCGGTACGTTGTTTAAGTTATCGAGAAGGGGGTTCGGGTATTTCCCGCGACAAAAGGAAACGGATATACAGCTGATATTATTACGAAACTGTAGAACGTTGAAACTTACAGCTAACGGCTATTAGATGTGGCGTAAGGGTGTTGTTAAAATGCAAGGGTCGATTAGTATTATTATGGGGTACTGAAATAGGCAATCAATTTTATTATACACAAGATGTAATAATCTTCGATTCAAAATTATTGAAAATACATCATTTTTAATGTGGATAGACTAAATTATGTAATTCAAACGTGATAAGTAATGTTATCTGACTTACTATGTTTATTTTAACATAATATAATTCATACGAGTAACATAAGTAAATGATTAATAAATTAGTCCCAACCATTTATCAAAAATAAAATCTGCTATAACAACTTCAACTCAAGTCTATGAGGGCCCATAATATGGTTCGTTTAAAAGCTAAAATTGTATTATTTATTAATTTAAGAGAACAAACATTGTGGTCATAACACATCTAAATTCAAGACGTTCACAACATGAGATTTGAAATATAACAAATAATACCCTCACAAGAGAGAAGAAAATATATTTTATACTTAAGGGGGGTCATGCTCAGCGTAGGTCAAAATGGAGCTTTTATTGCAAGTTTTAAAGCATGCTCCTGGACATTCCTTAAACGTTGTAGATAATCTATTTATATAATTTTGAATCCTTAATATCCTTTATATTTATTTTAAACATTTGATGACTGCATAAAGTATTTTTATTACATAAAATAGTATTCTTTTAAACTCTAATGTTTTAGAATATAGTCATATTTCAGTACATGCATGTGCAGTGGTGTTTTTTTATTTTTAATTATTAAACTTACTTAAAACATATTTTTATACGCATTTATAAAACCATTACTATAATTATTTGAAAATGCAACAAAAGCTCCATTTTGACCTACGCTGAGCATGTCCGCCCTTTTGAAAACAAAAAACTTTCAATTTTATACAGAAAAGTAAAATTTCGAAAACAAAATACATAGCATGTCACAGAAAATGTATGTGTCTTTGGAGAGCGCATTGACTAGTCTTGCACCCCTCGCTAATGGTGGAAACGGTTTCGACCGAGAATAGGTCATGGGTGCGAACACGTAGGCAATTCGCAGGCGTTGATGATGATTTACCTTTTTTATTGAAGTTTTTAATAATCATCATATTATTGTAAAAAAAATAATATAATATATATGTCACACGTTACGTTAATTTAACAGATAAACCAACAACGTATATATGTGAGCCGTTTGTGCGACTACTTAGGTACCTACATTTATTATTAGCCATTAGTTTCAAATAGTATCCCTTATTCTTGCGATGGGGAAGAAACCAAATGTGATGGTGGTTGATAAAACTAAGTGGATACTTTGTAGCTTTTGTATGCCATATTAAGGCTTTGACAATGATAAAAAGATTCGTAGGCATTTGAAAGCCAACAAAAGAAGATTCTTAGCTAATGTTATTAATTAATTTAATTATTTTTTTATTCAACACTGAACACACACACAGGATTTAAAAGGTAAATAGAAAATACATCACGGCTTTAAAAATCTCAAAAATATACTAAATTAAAACTAGAACAGATTAAGGTACATATTATCATCATCAGCCGGAGTCGATCCACTGCTGGATGAAGGCTTCCCCTAGCTACCTCCACTCTTCTCAGTCCCAAATTATTTGATGCCAAGTACATCCACGGTACTATATGAGTTTGTATATCCAGCGGGTTTTCGAGCATCCCCGTGAGCGTTTAGTGTCACTTGAGTACCACTGTATGACAGCATTTGTCCAGTGGTTTCCAGTCGCCGAGTGGCATTTCCACTCCATTTTATTAGCATTGCGACCTCTATTACACCACGTACTTTTGTCTGCTTCCTCATTCACTGATTTCTTGTGTGATCTTTACGCGTTATGCCCAAAATGCACTTTTCCATGCCACGTTGCGCTTCTCGTAATTTTTGGATTTCTCTTACATTAAGAGTCCATGTTTCACATGTATACGTGAGTGTTGATAGCACACATTGAACACTTTTCGTTTACGACAGAATATAATGCAAAAGACGCAAAGTATGTATTGATGGCTTATTGTTAATATTCCGTAAGTGACTTTTTATAAATTGTGCAGGAGGCTAAAAAAAACTAAATATTTATTATCCCGTATTGAATATTAAAAGCACACACATGTCGTATTTACATAGCATGCCAATAACCCGTAAAGTAAAAAGTGGTAAAACAAAGCACATAACGCCTAGTAATATAATGATATCATCCAATAAAATGTGACATATTATAATATTACAAAGATAAACATCCAATTTTGTTATATATTACTTACTGTTTTACCTTTTAAATAATTCGAAAGTGACATTTTGTATCTAAATTCAATACACGTCTTGCAACATGCTCTTGACAGTTTAGAGGCTATTTATTACATGTTTATTCCTGTAATGTTCAGATACGGAAAATAACTAAAATGGCTGTATCATTTTTGTTTTAAAAAATCAGTAATTTCGCAGTCGATGGGCAGCATTTTTGTTGTTTTTAGTACGTACATTAAAAAGCCATTTTCGTCATATAGGTCAGATACGGGGTATTAACATTAGTCCATCGGTATATTAGGAAAAAAAACCCAAATAAAAGTTAGTCTGAACGATATCTAAACTCACATCATGCAATGTCCCTTAAGACCTTAATAGCATTCACACTGTCAGTGAAAGATAACCTTTTTGTGTATTTTTTAACGTCTCATATTTGCTCTCACGTTGCCAATTATCTTCTTGCTCGTTTTCCGTTTGAAGCCGTTCTTTTCAGGCTATCATTTAAAAAATCCTCAAGCGATGATGTTTTCTCTACTAATACTTAACAATTCGTTTTGTTTTTCAATAGTCGATAATTTGTATGTTTATTCTCTATTCACGGCCGGACCTGGCAGGTGCGATGCTTGATTGGATCATGCACGTGAGGCCACTGGGTATGGGATACGAATATTAATTTCTCATCGAAAAATGGTTGCGAAGGAAGAGTTGCTAATCAATGTGAATATAGTTCAGTTAAAACAACTTTTTTTGAAATCTCCATACCTTACACATATATTGCAAGACAGTAAAATACTGGCCGTTTGTATTTGTGCAAACAGATTGTATTGTACTACATCTCTCATGATACCAATGAGATCATTTTTAATGTTTTTAAAAACTTTTCCAAATTCAATTTAGTTCCTAAATAGTTTTATTAGAAACACGTCGTTCTAATTTTTAATATTGTATATATTAGTGGCAAAGGATGACTTTTGGAAAGTGGTAAGCTGTGGAGAACTGAGAAAAAGAGCACTCTTGTCAGGTATACTTATGAGAAATAAGAAGATAATACGATATTACTACTAATGAATAGATACACATGAATGACAACGCCAAACTAATCCAATGAAACTTGGAAAACTCACTGACGACATAAAGTTGAGCGAAGAGTTTAAATAACGTATTTTTGAACACATCTCAAATCATTCGATAAAATTTCTTTTTATTTTTAAAAACAATCTATATTTACTAAATAGAAATTATCTTATTCTTAATAATATTATGCACAAAGGTTTGGGGTCTGCAATAGGAGCCTACCATATTTCATACAATTTGACAGACTGACTGAGGTTACGTGACGTAAAGTCCATACGAATAAAATTTCACAATTATTCGACAAATAATCCGACATGTATTTACGAGAAGACAGATGGCGCGCTGTGGTATATTTTTATTAAATCTTCTAAGATTGTTTTGTAATCTATACAATACATTTCTACATATACGACATCTATCGTTAGCAAACTATTTTTATAGAATATAAAATAATCAAGTGATTATACAAATATGTCAATATGTAAATAAAAAATATTTTTCTTAAGAAGATAGGCTTTAAATAATCGACAAGAAATGAAAATCTAGTTAATATTCAATTCTACAGGTTTTTAAAAAGGTTTGTCGATAGCTATTTCGGTTGTAACACCATTATCAAGACTATTCAGATAGGCCGTTTGCCTTTACTTAAATACTATACGTGTATAGTTAGAGACATAATACATTTTCTTATTCGTTCCAGCAGTATTATGAATTTGTACACTTATTATTAATTGTAATATTATTAATACTTTGAAAACCCTAAGTGGGTTTTTTAATGGATATCAAAATTTACAAAATTACAAACAAGGGGCCAGCCTTATTAAAATGTTATTTCTACTGTAATGTGCGCGAGACTCGATTAGGCCCAATTGGTTCAATCGACCCAAGACCGGACTTAGCTCTATCTAGCTTAAAAGAGTTTTTCTTCAACATCTTGGTAATGTGAAACTTGTCTAATCTATGTGTTTTTCTTATATGTATTTGTTATTTCAATCGTCCTTAAAACTACTTGACACATATTGGAGATCATCGCAAAAATATCGTCATATTCACCGTTTTATCATCCATGTACATAATAATAAGTATATCCCCATGGCCAATTTTCTTTTTAAGTTATGTTTGTTGTTTTTGTGGAACAGATGTGTTCTTCGTGACGTAGCATTTTATTGAATTCGTATTCAACGAAGCTCAAAACAAAACTAATGGCTTTCGCATTGGTATTTTTATGAAGTTGAGTTATTACGTCTTATTATGTGGGCCAGTCGAATGGCTTTGTTACTACCTAATCAAATTAATACATAGTATTTACACGAATGTGTATGAATACACTTTATATGCGAAAAGAAAAGAGAAAGATATCTGAAATCACTACTTTTCAGTACTATTATCTGAAAACTTAAAAATACAATAAATATCATCGAAAAAAATGATAAAGTTGTGATTATATTGAGATAAACGTCGCGCACTCTCACGCTGTCACGGTGAAAAATTTAATCTATGGTTTCTTCATTTTTCAGAATATTTTGAACGGTCACCACCTCTGTTAATTCAATGATGGAGAGTGCCAACTCTAATGTATTAGTATTTTGAATTCTTATTAATTTATTCATGCTAATTTCTGTTTTAACTATTTTTTAATAATTTTAACAGTTTCTACGTGTGCGTACGCTAAAATTATTTGCAATATTATATCCATAGATAATTTTTTGAACAGAACCCAACCTGCAGACCATAGATAATAGACAACATTCTTATGTCAATAAAATACATAGTGCCAACCGCTAAAAACATTTGCCAATGCATTTTTAATACTTTTAGCCATCTTTAAGTAGAATTGAATTCATTTTCAGTTAATTCTGTTTTGTATGACAAGTTATTTCGACACCATTATTGGTTGCTAGGGGTCTGGGGTCCTAGCAACTAAATTGTTATTATATACGTGCGTTACTATGGAAATCAATATGACATATTGTCAAAATGATATTTCAGTATTATTTCTATCAAGTACAAATTTTTTTGATCGTTTAAGCTAGTCAAGGCAAGTTTATATGATTCAACAGAAAATTTAAAAACGTTGTATATAAAAAGTTCTTTTTATCTTGTAATTATTAGATGTATAACTTTATTTACCAGCGATGGGGTTTGGTCGAAATTAGCACAAATTAGAATTAGTTTTACAATATAAATCTAAAATGGCATCCGAAACGCAGTTATTGAGGCCTGGCGTGAGAGAACTCATTTGTATACACAATTTTTATTTGAATGTTTTTATTTCATTAATTTAAAAGCAATTCTAAAAATATGTTTTGATTATATTTACAGATCGATCGGCAATCTATCTTGCCGAATATAAAAGCATATATAACATATAAATAATATAGTGCGATTATAAAACATGAATAAACACTCTATGCTTTAACATAACTATAGTTTCTTAAATTAATATGCAAGGAAACGTAAACTTGATTATGCAAACTATTAAATTAGTATGCAGTACTTTCTTATTCATAAAAAGAATTAACTAAACACCCACAATAGTAACTGCTAAACGCTTTGCCGTTTACCGTTAGTTTTCATAAAGAATAGATTTGCTAATAATTTTATGTTAATAGTTTCCCGTAAAGCATTATGAAATAAAGGCTTGCTTTTTATTAGCTTTAGTTTTTAAAATTTATATTAATATCCTACTTGAGCACTTTATTATCAAAACCTACCTAATGACATTTACCAAATGTAAAAAAAATAGAAAAAAATTCTGTGAATTAATTGATATAAAAAAGACAAGTTAAAATGAATGGATAGAGAAATAAATAATAACAACATTCCATACGGGTTTTTAATGTCAAAGCAACTTTTCAACAGTAGTTATTAATTCAGTATTTTAAAATGCACTTAGAAAGGTTTTGAGGTTACATATAAATTGTATGTATTACATATGGCCATAGCATAGTTCACCGTGAGCTGTCTTACTGGAAAGATATGACAGTAAAGTATTGAGATAAAAAAATAATGTACTGTTAGTGGAACATTGCAGACGAAAAAGTTCTAATCGTATTAGATTCAATAAAAACATTAATTTGATATTGGTATCAAATATAGATCAAGTTAATATCGAAATAAAAAAAATGGTCCTTATGTAGTTTTTAAAACTAGGATGCTCATCTTATGACACTTATAAAATTAAAATATTATTTTTGGAATCGCATTTTTATACGAAATACTTATCAACGACTTTTTATTTTGCTTCTTTCGCCTTCGTGTGAGAGTTACATAATATCGTCATCAGGATATCGTTCGGCACCCCTACGCTTTTGTGGTCCATGTCTAGAATACTTTAATGGCAGTATATTTAGTTTCCAACATGCGGTCGAAAGAACCAAATTGTTGTTATTCAGTTTCTTCGGTGCACATCCATAGTATGTAGAAGAGTAACCCAATTTTCTCATTTTATCATTGGCGTTGGTCATCCGATACTCCGAAGTACAGTGACGAGATTATCAGCTGATAACATATCGTCTAGTATCATTGGAATCTGTGCGGCTTAAAAATATGAAAGTCTTCTGTATTAAACAATAATATATAAAATTATGCTGTGCTGAATAAGTTATTTGTAAATAAAAATTAAACGGAAATATACCGTTGACATCTTGCATTGGTTACATATTTGCGTACATATATTTGGGGCGTCGAATTCCACAACAAACGATCAAAATCTGACCAATTATGTACCACATAATTGCAGTGTGTAATTATTGTATACAATAATTATTGAAATAATATATTACTTCCAAAATCCGTCAAAAGTACACAAAATTAATGTCTATAAACTTAATGCCTTACACAAATCAATTAAATAAATAAATATTTTTTCTTATCACTTTGTGTTTACAAAAAATTAAGTAATTTTTACATTACATACATTAAAATAATAAAACACAAATGCAATTATTTACAATAAAACGTATAATATTAATTAAAATGGAGTAATTCCCGATTGCAATGCTATAAGAGAGCAAAAAGCTAATTTCAGTCAAATCTCTGAAAAGGTGTCCGTTTTGGTGGTGACAATACTATATTTTATGTGCTGTAGTACATTATTTTTTAATATACCTACGTTACATAATTAAAAGCTTTAAGGGGGGACATGCTCGTCGAAGGTCAAAATTGAGTTTTTATTGTATTTTCAAACCATGATCCTGGACACTCCTTAAACGTTGTAGATGATCTATTTATATAATTTTGAAGCCTTATTATCCTTTATAGTTATTTTAAACATTTGATGACTGCATGAAGTATTTTTGTTACATAAAATAGTATTCTTTTAAACCTCTCGCTCTAATGTTTTAGAATATAGTCATATTTCGGTACATAACTGTGCAGTGGTGTTAAGATTTTTTACATTTATTAATTTTTAAACGCATTTATAAAACCATTAGTATAATTTATTACGAGATAATTTTTGTAAAATATTCACGATAAAAAAATATTTTGATAATCTCTGTGATCCCAAATTTGACAAGAATTAGGCATTTTATTATTCAAAAAATCGGCAAGATTAACACATTTGAAGATGATTCTAAAGATACTTATTATAAGCTATGTCTTTGAACATTCAAGTGTGATAAAAATCTTATGAATAATGATTGCTTTATAATAATTATTGACCTAAGAATAAGGTAGTGTTTTTTTGAAATACGCCATTTCTTTTGTCATTCCCTAGTGGTTAAGCTACAACATACGGCCGTAGCCATAAAATGACAAATTATAATTAAAATAGGGAGTAAAATTATGTTAACGCGCGTGTTTGAACATGTACCTAACCGATTTTTTTTAAATTTTTTTTTTAAACGGTACATGTTCAAACACGCGCGTCAATATCATTTTACTCCCTACTTCAATTATAGTTTGTCAATTTATGGCTACGGCCGTATGTTGTAGCTTAACCACTGGGGAATGACAAAAGAAATGGCGTATTTCAAAAAAACACTACCTTATTCTTAGGTCAATATTTATTATAAAGCAATCATTATTCATAAGATGTTTATCACACTTGAATGGTCAAAGACATAGCTTATAATAAATATCTTTAGAATCATCTTCAAATGTGTTAATCTTGCCGATTTTTTGAATAATAAAATGCCTAATTCTTGTCAAATTTGGGATCACAGAGATTATCAATATAATTTTTTATCGTGAATATTTTACAAAAATTATCTCGTAATAAATTATGCTAATGGTTTAATAAATGCGTTTAAAAATTAATAAATGTAAAAAATCTTAACACCACTGCACAGTTATGTACCGAAATATGACTATATTCTAAAACATTAGAGCGAGAGGTTTAAAAGAATACTATTTTATGTAACAAAAATACTTTATGCAGTCATCAAATGTTTAAAATAACTATAAAGGATAATAAGGCTTCAAAATTATATAAATAGATCATCTACAACGTTTAAGGAGTGTCCAGGATCATGGTTTGAAAATACAATAAAAACTCAATTTTGACCTTCGACGAGCATGTCCCCCCTTAATATTATGAACCCTTTACATTTACATATGCGTTAGTAAATCAAACGTTTTATTTTTTTCTCCTCAAATAATGTTTTTCTTTTAATTTCTTAAGTTATCGCTTCTTATAAAAACGCAAAGCGAGCAAATTATTGTACTTGGAACAGAACGCTTAGTCATCTAAAAGAGGCATTAACAAAATGTTTCTCAATATTTTATAATGAATACAAACCAATACGATTGAGAAAAAATATAATCTTTGAAACAATGACATTATTTTGTAGGTATATTATAATGTATTTGATTGAAAGTAATTTCTAAAGTGATCAAAACATCAATGCTAAATAATGATATTAACTTTTAATCTGCTTGTTTTACTAAGTATGATGCAAAAATAAGTCCCTACATAATATAAATATTTATATTATTTTCATTAATTTCATTAATTAATAAGTACTACTTTTTTTATTCTCGTATGCTCATTGAATAAACACAGTGTAATCAAAAACTATAATAACAAGTTTAATAAACGCTAAAAAATTACACATTTTAATAGATCCTGATGCCATCTTCAAATTAAAGTAATACCTTGAATAAAACCTACAAAAGATGATGGTCAATACTAATGGAATTTAAGATAACATCTTATGCTATAGAGATATCTGTGGGTCTATTCTATACTTATCGAACACTAAAGTGATAAATAGTATCAAACTTAGGGTAGGTTTGTATCAAAATATTAGCACTTATTGTAACAATTACACGAAGTTGGTTTTTATTGTTGCAATAAGTGCGATATATTAACAGCAGCAAGATAGGTGCTGTTAAAATATAGCACTTATTGCAACAATAAAAACCAACTTCGTGTAATTGTTACAATAAGTGCTAATATTTTGATACAAACCTACCCTAAGTTTGATAATATTTATCACTATATTACTTAGGCGGTCGATAAGTATAGAATAGACCCACTGAGGTGTTTTAAATTCCACTAGAGAGATGCTACCGTCTTTTCAATTAGATATTATGTATTGTGAAAAAATATTTATTATCAATAATATGAATTCCAAAATGTTGTATAAGTATTCATAGTTGAAGAATATGGTTAGATTCGGAGTATGGACCTAATAGGTTAATCAAATGTCTAAAATCATTTTTTTTGTAAAAACATCTGTTAACACAACCTCCAAATAACAGAGATCTTTCCCTGTGTACATATAATATGCTGAAATTAGTTAATCTTCACAAATTAATTTCTTACTTCACAAAACTTGTATGCTATTTATATTTAGACTTCAATTATAATATTATTTCTTCATATTTATTTCAACGACAGTCAGCAAAATGTCCAATTATCGCACACTCAATAAAATAGCTGATCCGTAATTTATTGAATAGTCATTTCAACATATTATTCAATAGTGCGTACATCAATAAATAGTTGATCATATAAGTGATTGGAAGGGTCACTCTATTATAACTTCCCGGAGTGTCAGTGGCTCAGTCTCTATATCGCTCCGCACAGCATCTCATTTACCGATTCTCGAAACAGTATCATAACTCTTGTAACATACTACTGTACCAACTGTTTACATCCCAATAAAAACTTGCTCCTTCATCCATTGGAGCAACCACCAATCCGACTTATCATCTCAACTCCTCCCTCTACAACCAAACCGTCAAATATGTGTTATCTTTTTCTTTTCGTGCATCCTCTAATGGAGGTTGGCCACCAACAGGGCAATCCTTGGTTTATCACCTGCTACCCGAAACAGTTACATGGAGCTACACTCACACCAATCACGGATCACACAAATCTTCTGCTATGCTTATCTTTGATCTTTCCTTCGATGACAAGTTGGGAAATACTTTACTTTTGACCTCTTATAATGTGTGTGTATAAGTTTCAGAAAGTCATCAGAAACTTATATAACAATAGCCACACAAAGGTGAGAGTAAAAAGTGCGTTTTCTGAGAGTTTCCGAACCGAGAAGGGAGTTCGTCAGGGATGTGTTTTATCTCCCCAGTTATTTAATATATATGGAGAGCATATAATGCAAAGAGCCCTAGATCATTGGCAAGGCGGAATAACAATTGGTGGCCAGAAAATAAATAACTTAAGATTCGCAGATGATACCACACTAATCGCTGCTGATGAAAGGGAACTCACAGAGCTGCTACACCGGGTAGAGGAAGAGAGTCGCAAATACGGTCTCCTTATTAATAGGAATAAAGCCAAGTTAATGGTTGTTGATCGGGCCAACCTTCTACCAACACCAAGTACACTCCAAAACCTCGAAACAGTCGACGAGTTTGTATATCTTGGATCGACCATCAGTGTAAAGGGCGGATGCGAAGCGGAAATAAGAAGGCGCACACAAATTGCAAAAAGTTGGATGACACGCCTTACCACTATATGGAAGGATCGGGAAATTTCGATTGCCACAAAAATGATGCTTGTGCAAACATTAGTGTTCTCGATATTCCTATACGGAGTCGAGTCGTGGACCCTGAAGGCAAGAGAACGGAAGGCAATTGATGCCTTTGAGATGTGGTGTTGGCGCCGAATGCTTCGCATTTCTTGGACGGAGCACAGGACGAACCGGTCAATCATCCAGGGACTGAAGATAAAGGAACGGCTCTCGACGATATGTCTGAGAAGAATTCTGCAGTTTTTTGGACATATTGTCAGGCGCGGACCGGACAACCTGGAAAGACTAGTAGTTTTGGGTAGCCTCCAGGGAAGGCAAAGCAGAGGAAGAGCGTCTGCGCGATGGAGCGACTAAGTGAAAGAGCTGACTGGGGGCACCATCCATTCTGCCCTGAGAGAAGCGGAAGATCGAGAAGGATGGAAAGTCTTGGTCGCTCAAAGGATGGCGAAATTTAAATGTGGTCACGATCCTCAGCCATGAGTGCATGACCAAGAAAAAGAGAAGTTTAATGAAATTATATCTATATAAATTGATATTCACATATTAATCAAAATTGTATGATGTTTTTACTTTATTTTATTTACACATAATCTTGGGAAACATTGAGTCTGTGATGTATGAGCGAACGAAAGAGTGGAGCGCCTACGGCGACGCCGGCGTCCCGACGCTAGCGGTAAACTCCGCGGGCGTCCTTGGGAGTGGAAAACATAAACATGTTTTAAGCTCGGCATAACAAAATAAGCACTTTGCGCTGAATTAATTAGTATTCTCGACGAAGTCCTTTGCAGTAAATTTACCTTTTCATAATAAAATTTCAAGTTCTGTCTTTAATATTACGGCTAGAAATACAAGATTTTTAATCACCTTTTTATGCGCAGCATCATCATTTAATACAAGATTTGTAAATCAAACTTAAACAGTCACGATTGATGGTATCGTAGTTATCATTCTGACACCATTGCTGTACTCCGGCTACATATATCTACGGAACGTTTTATTTTACTATACAATATAATATTACATACATCATTTTAAACCATCGCACACACCCACTAGAAATAATCTTTTTTTTTTTTAAATATGACACCCAATGGGACTCGCACCCGTAAATACTGTATTTGCGACATTGTACTTATCCAATTAAGCTACGGGCATCCAAATTAATTGCGAAGAATTTAACTAGTAGTTCTTGCTTAGTAAATGTAAATAGTGGTAAATGCTTCTCAAATTGCGTTACATTCTCAAATCTTGTAAAATATTCATTGAATAAAATAAATAATTTATATACCTATATTACAATATATATATATATATATACTTAGATTATCCAACTGTCAGTCTGTAACGCATGAGAGAAAACATATGTAAATATTTATGACAGAGCGAAACAGGGAGATAGTGATAAAAAACATACCGACGTGTAAACGAAAATACTAAATTTAAAAAATAAAGGAATCGTTTATTTTAATCCAGATAAAACAAAAGATATCATACTTTCATAATAGTTTAACAGATGCTTACAGTATAGTACTAGCAAATCGCGCTATCAAATAATGTTGACAGCTTGCCACATCGTATTTTTTATAGTATCTACCTACCTATATAATATACATATATGTATCTGGGTATCAGCGTTGCCAAATGTCCCGACTTTTGCGGGACGTCCCGCTTTTTAACAAAAAATAGATTGTCCTAGCTTATCACGATTATTGAACAAATGCAAATAAGACGTTTAGGTTGAAATACACGCTAATTTCATTAATTTTAAGCATTCCAACATCTATTTACTGTACCGAACACACTTTTGATGATGATGTATGATGCTTAGTATCATTCCAGCGTTGGCACTAGCACTATAAGGCCAACGAAGCCTCGAACCTCCAATTCCTATTTTTTGCTCTCGAAAAAAAATCGCCTCTCTGTTATCCGTGCGCTACATGTGTCCATTTTTCTCTCGAATATTGTCAGCGCATTTATATTCAATCCCTCAAGTTCCTCTGAAACATATTATAAAACTGACCTATGCATAAAAATACGTTATTGACTAATTATTAACTATTACAACTAAAGTTTGGAGAGATCCAGACACCGGTTATTAATTAAGGTAATTGATACTTTGCTATTAAACACAAAAGCCGACTGCCAAAAACAAAATTAACGTAATTTTTGAAACGCTTCAGTAATGTAAAAAAAAAACTAATAGACTAGACTCACATTAGCGCGAATCTAGTTCATGCGGATTCGAGTCCCGTTAGGCGTCGTATTTTTTCAATATTCCAGTACAGTCCAGTACAAATCTTGCAATCGATTTTAACTAACTTCCCGACTAGTTAGACATTTGAAACTTTTAGAATATATTAGAACACGATGCCAATGCTTTGTTTTTAATACGTTTAGCCATCTTTAAGCAGAATTGAATTAGTTTTCAGTTAATTCTGTTTTATATAGAAAGTTATTTCAGAAAAATCCGTAAAAAGTAAAAGATTATTATTGGTTGCTAAGAGGATGGTCCTAGCAACTAAATTATTAATATATACGTGCGTACTATGGAAATCAAAATGAAATGTCAAAAGTATTCTATATTTGTTTGTTTTTTTTTTGTTTTTTATTTACTTCATATCAAGTAGGTATAAGTTTGAGCATAATATTTCAACAGAAACTTTAATAATTACAAGATAAAAAGAACTTTTTATATACAACGTTTTTAAATTTTCTGTTGAATTATTATGCTCAAACTTGTACTTGATATGAAGTAAATAAAAAACAAACAAACAAACAAATATAGAACTACATTTTGATTTCCATAGCAACGCACGTATATATAAATAATTTAGTTGCTAGGACGACCCAGTTAGCAACCAATACTATTTGATTGGATTAAGAAATAACTTTTCATACAAGACAGAATTAGCTTAAAATGAATTCAATTCTACTTAAAGATGGCTAAAGGTATTAAAAGAATGCATTGGCATCGTGTTCTGATATATTCTAAAAGTTTCAAATGTCTAGCTAGTCGGGAAGTTTGTTAAAAATCGATTGCAAGATTTGTACCGGATAAAAACCACCGGACAAATAAGAATACGAGCTAATAAAAACATTGTATATAAAAAATTCTTTTTATCTTGTAATTATTCTTTTTTTTTAAAATATGATCGTTGTGTTCTTTCAGTTAATTCCAAAATTTAAAAAATCTTTTAATCATAAGAATATTGTATAGATTCTCTATTTTGTAAACATGTTCGATACATAAAATTGCAAATATAATGTAAGAAACTACCTACCTTTCAAATTTACCGCTTACAAAAGCTGCTATTTTTATTCGTTTGACAAATATTTTTTTATCATTTCATTTCTTATAGAGTATATTCTTATTCAACTATTGGGCGTGTGTACCTGTATGCAGAGTATAATATAAACTTTTGTAAAGATATTATTTGCTCCAATATTATTTTGTTATTGAGAGAAAAATATTAAGGGAAAATGAAATTCAAACATCAAAAGAATAAACACATTTATGTCGTCGTTTTTTTTTATTATTTCATGTAAAAATATATTTTGGAAACCTATTTGATTTTGCATACGTAAATAATATTCATGAGGAAAAAAACATAGGCTAAACAATCAATGAATGTTTATAATAATAATTATACGAAAAACGAAACCACAAGGGCACAGATGAAGATTGTTGATTATAGTACAACTTTCAACTTCAGTCTATTTTTTAATTAAATTTTGTATCTACCTATGATTTTACAAAATAATTTTATTCCATTATTTGGCTAGTTGTTCTCCGTTTATTAATACGGTCAGTTTGATTATATTTTTCATAGATTCAATACGTCATTTATTTCTATATTCATTCAGTCACTCGTATGCCTGCAGATTGTAAACTACTACACAGAAATAAAACCATGGGCACGAACACAAAACCACATCGTTACAAATTCGACAGAGGCATCTATTTGGTGAGCCATAATCCATTTCATTGCACTCTCGCCAGATTGTTAGCTAGCAGAAATTTCCCCAAAAAAGATACACACGATACAGAATACAGGTCACAATGGCTTATATCTCTCATCAGAAAAGACGAATCTATTCTTACTTATACAATTAGTGTTACTTATATCCATAACTTATACATTAACCCTCACGTTACTGAAATGTCACTTTACGTTACCCAGCCCATTAAACTGAGAAATTTCGGCTATTTCTAGAATCAGCAATATAATAATAAAATGTTATTATTTTTAAAATCGATAGCATTATCTAGTACATACATATAATTGTTATAATATATCCGTAAGTTTCATTTACCTGTCATAAATTATAAATGCACATTGCATGCAGAGCATTGCATCCCATTACGAACAAAAGAGATAGATCTAAAAGTATATGCGATAAATAGAGACATTCTCATGAGAAAGAGATGAAAATAAAACGTGAGATCAATATAGTATTATGACTTGTAGGCTGTAAGATTGTATGTAAATATTAGTATGATTATAATTAATTTTTGGTGTTTTTTGATCATTTTATAGGTAACACATATTGATGATGAAATCTTATTAGGCTTTCTTATGTTTGGCAAAATAAACAAATCTCTATTACCTATAATAATATTGTCAATCTCGTACGGTAACCCAAGGTGACATCACCGGAACAAGCGGAATTTATCAGCATCGTAAAGTAAGGGTTAAGATGTCTTGAGTACTTGTCATTTACGGCGTCAGACTTCGAGTTTTGTGTAAATTACCACGTTGTTGTTGGTATTTTTATCCCAAGTAAAAAAGTTAGTCGTATATTAATAAAAAATCGTTTATTCTATTTATATTTTTTTGTAGTAAGTGAATGCTGGTTCTATACCGTAATAATTTCCCATCACTGCTAACAATAACACAAAATTTCTTTATATTATTAATGCGCCCGTTTTCCTAAAAGCACTTCCCTTCGCAGGACATCGGTCACTTTTCAAGCCACTCAGAGTTTTGTTATAACCAATATTTTTTTTAAATATTCACTGGCATTGAGGTATTCGAATTATTATTAAATGTTTTTAATGAATTGTTTTTTTTTTCGACCATGTCCGATCCTAACAGGATCATATGGGCCTCCACAGAGTAGAGGTTTGTATTAACATATTTTGTTTTTACGAGAAATGAATGTCAGCCACTTGCTCAACCTATTAGGTCCATACCCTGACTCACACACAAATTGAAAAACAATATGTGTACTTGCCAGACCCAGGATTTGAGCCTGGGACCCACGGCATGATAGTCCAACGCTTAAAAAGCGCGGCCACCGTGAGCGTTAGGTAACAAGTTAATGGTCAACTTAAACTGGAACTATTTACCGTGTCTATTCTGATCATTTCATTTTAATTCAACACAACCATATTGTAAAATGAAGTTCTGCTTAGAAGTAAAAACACGTCATGGTAATAATATTATTGATATAAGAAAGATTATTAAAACCATAATGATTATGAATTACGATAACGTTCAATTGCTCATAACACCTGTGAAAAAAACTACTCACAAGTATAACGACGATTTTCGAGTCTAACATTCAATATTTGCATACTAAAAATTATAATACGATTTTCACTTTTCATGAAGTTGTATTTAGGAATTACGTACTCATTAATTTCCATTGAATCATAATTTTTTCTAAATAATCTTGTTCTTATAAAATATGAGTGTTTCTTGGAAGAAACCCTTTTTATATATATATTATACACGCTATTTCATAGAATTTGATAGTTTTCTCACCAAGACAAAGTCATTGTTATCTGACTCTTACCCCCAACGATCTAGTTGATAGAGCGCCCATCTCTGAGGGTTGCTAATTCTGACTGAACAAAATACATTGTATTTATTAAATATATGTGTTTGATCCGGTACAATTAATTTATTTAATGAGAAAGAATGGATTTTGAGGGTTTAAAAACAATGTTGCTATTCTCCAATATTTCAAGTAAATTTCAAATTTCAATGAAGAGTTTACCGAACATATTTTACTTAATAATTAAATTAAATGCATAATTAACGTGTCGACTAAAAGTTATTTGAAAATCACAATGGATACTCCATGTATCAATATATGACCAACTTCGGAAATATTCAACTAGTTTTAGTGTCACAATTAAAAAACATCAAGACATAAAAAAGGCTTAAAACAAAAAAATTGGACTATGAATAGAAGAAGCCTTATATGTTATCTCTGTTATCAAATTTTAAATAATTTAATAGGTAAACATAAATAATGAAATATGGGTAAGTTGATAAACTCCATAAATATAAACATCGCTCAGTTGGCACTCCGGATTTCTCACATAGGTACGCAATGACTTTTTTTAAACGTTCTATGTGAAAACTTTCTCGACTGCAGTTATAAACGGGTTTACACCAGTTCTACAAAATTTTCCATCAAAATAATAATGCTGAAGTGTATCATTAAGAAAGAGGAAATAAAAGTGCAAAAATGGTTAAAGCAAAGTTTAATTAATTCACTCTTAATATCAGGGGGTGAGATCGTGCTGTCACGTGGATTTGACTAACAGTGAAACATTTACCTAAGAAATATATGAAAGTATATACTATGTTATTGATTAGAATACCAAGTGTAATCTAAATATGTACATGATGAAATAATTCAGATGTTAAAGAGAACACTGTAATTCAGATAGTTTTTAATTATTTATTAAAATATAAAAATCTTATTAAAATAAATGAAAAAAGAATAAACATGATATTTTCTAACAACTAAGACTCGTGATCTTTGGACATAGAATTTATAAAAATCTTAAATATACATTGTCACTTATCTGTAAGTACCTTCTTTTTCCTTAGATATCAACTTTACTGATTCTATTTACATTTTAAATGAAGCTACATATTACACTGAATTTAATTAGATGCCATCCAAATGACATCCGTCAAGGTATCCTAACCAGTAAAGAGATTCGTTGACCTCGAATCAAAGGAATCGAGCGACCTTCTTGTCTGTCGCCGGCGTTACATTTTGGTGTGAAACAGAAATTCATCTCTTATCTTCATAATTTTGTTCATCCTATACCTGTGTTTAGATTTGGTATATTTTCTACGTAACAAATTAGCCTCGTAGACTATTGTAGTGTTTAAAAATATACCGTTTCAATTTATTTTTAATAATATTAATACTATCGACCGAAGGTACTTGATGGAATTTTAATTTAAATTCTAATAGATTCAAGCTCTGTACTATTCCATTTAAGTCGTTTTTTGCGACCCGGGTCTCATTAGTTAACTCCATTAATTATTTTTCTTAGAATTTACGATTTACACCTCTTGAGTGTAGTATTTTTAATATTTTAAAGTATAATTATCTATTATTAGGTTTTGACGATTTATTATAATAATATGCTATCGAGTGTATTGTTATTAATAAGATAGGGTTTTGGTACTGTTCGGTAATCAGGAATACAGCGGAAAACACATTTTGAAAATACCCGATATACTGGATTATTTGTTAGTTTGGGTTAGTTTAGTTTAGGTTAGGTTTGGTTAGGTTAACCTAACAAATAATCCAGTGTATCGGCTATTTTCAAAATGTGTTTTCCGCTGTATTCCTGATAACCGAACAGTACCAAAGTTTTTACTAATTAGGTTTTTTACTGCTATTTTCAACTATTAATAATTTCTTTATTGTATTTTTTGTGACCTCTGACTAAATAGGTAGGTAATGGAGTATTTACCTACTTTATTGTATTGATTTACTATATAAGGTAGAGTTAAGGGTGTTCGTTGTCAGTGTGTGTTTACCTTTGGTGAGTGTACACGACGCCTGAAGATGCTGAAAGGCGAAACTCGGGTCGCAAAAAACGACTTAAATGGAATAGTACAGAGCTTGAATCCATTAGAATTTTATTTTTAATCATAAATTCACCTTTTTATTAATTGCATACCTATGCTCTTTTCATACTGTACATTCACTCTTAAGTATATTCCAGGTGTTCCTAGTTACGTATAATATTTATTATATTATACCGCAAGCGATTCACGAGCGTAGATTAACAATAATTATTACGCTAATGAAGTGATCATATCGTGGTAGATATTCGTAATCCATTTATCTGGAAACCGCTGTGTAGCCTTTTCGAAATGATTTCATTATTATTAATTCACATTTTCGCGAAATTCTAGTAATCGTTAAATTAAATTACAAGCGTTTCTTTGAAACAATAGATTAAAATCACTGATGCTATCTTTATTTTTATGGGGATTTGAAAAATTTCTACGAATTGTAATAATATTTTGTTTTTTACCGATTGTAAACAGTACCTATAATGCAAGATATTTATTATACAGTATATACAAAACGTGGAGAGAATACGAGTGCCTTACTTCTTAATATGTGAATGTATTATCCTCAATACGTAATCCTGCAATATGTAATATGTACGTACATATTACCCAGAGGAGATACAGTTATACACCAGGCCAACATGGAACCTGTTGCATGTATTGTGTCCTTGCCTGTTCCATTGTGACTATTCCTGAGTTTTCGTTTACTAATGACTTTTTTCTCTCTTATAAACATTTTTTATCTTACAGTCACCATAATACGTATATATTATATTTATAATGTTTTCTCTTCTAACGAAAATTTATCATCATGATCAATATAAACTATAAATAATTAAAAGATAAAAAGAACTTTTTATACACAACGTTTTTAAATTTTCTGTTGAATTATTATGCTCAATATGCCCAAACTTGTACTTGATATGAAGTAAATAAAAAACAAACAAACAAACAAATGTAGAATACTGAATTTAGTTGATATGACCACCTCCTTAGTAACCAATAATAGTTTTTTTACTTTTTACGGTTTTTTCTGAAATAACTTTCCATACAAAACAGAATTAACTTAATATTAATTCAATTCTGCTTAAAGATGGCTAAAAGTATTATAAGAATGCATTGACATCGTGTTTTGATATATTCTAAAAGTTTTAAATGTCTAGCTAGTCGGGAAGTTAGTTAAAAATCATTTGCAAGATTTGTACTGGACAAACAAGAATACAAGATAATAAAAACGTTGTAAAATGTGTAATTTTATTGAACTGGCTTTACTGCTATTATAATGGCAATTTTAAAAGAGTTGTTTAATAATTCAAAAATTTTCATGTTGATAACGGTTACTGGCTGAAATCCTACCTTGAGAACAATCTATAGTCAATATTAATGGCACTTAAAGTGCATAATAAACATAATATAAAAGTTGTATTTGCCTCAGAAACGTAACATAAAATATTGCTAGATACCGAGCCGAATGTCCATTTTGCGAATAGTTTCTAAAAAAAAACTACCAAACTGAGAATCTTTCAAAATGTCTTCAATTATTTATATACTTATACTTTTCCTACAAAACAGAATTAACTGAAAATGAAATCAATTCTACTTAAAGATGGCTAAAAGTATTTAAAAATATATTGGCATCGTATTCCGATATATTCTAAAAGTTTCAAATGTCTAGCTAGTCGTGAAGTTAGTTAAAAAACGATTGCAAGATTTGTACCGGACAAACAACCACCGGACAAATAAGAATACAAGCTAAGAAAAACATTGTAAAATAAAATAAAAATTGTCTCATTTCCAAATTGTTTTGGCGGCAATGTCTGGGCGGCAATGTCTTGGCGGTAATGTCCGAACGATTTTGTCGGGACCCCCCTGTAAGTACGTGGCGAGCGTCAGGGATTCTTGGAGACGCCTTGTGGTGTCCATAAATTCTCTTATCTAAGTGACGGGCATTATTAAAAGGAAAGAAAGATGTTAAAACGATTGTTACGTTCGATTTATTTATTGATTTTCACATTTTTACGCAACTCTACATACTAATAAGCCTTTCAAACATTATCTAATATGGCTTCATTTGGCAGAGTATGTTCAGATTATAATTAGCTACCTACCCAATAGTACGCCAATTTAATTGTGTTTGTATGAGACTATTTATTTCACAACATATTATTGTTTTAATACTTATATTTTTATTATTAAGAAGGTACTTTAAACTTATTCATCTACATTGATATAACTATAATATCGTATGCTTTTTTACAGTCAATATTAAATATAAAATTCTATATTTTATATGTTAAGGCGGTTACGCATGCTTGTGTATACTTATTTATAAAGCGTGTAAGTACAATATCCGACTTTATTCACATAAGTTATTGGAATGATACTACATTTATATTTCATTAAAAATAAATCGGATGGCATAATATATATTATACACATCATTTAATTCATTAAGCCATATTTTTTTATTCAATGAATAATTCACAAGATTTTGAGAATGTAACATTCCATATATTGAATAGAATAAAACATCTCAGATATGATTTTCAAATATTATGATTTTTTCTAGTGAGAATAATATATCTGAGGTGTTTTCAAGTTATGTATGTTCTATATACACATCCTTAAAATAAATAATGTTAATAATTACTTATTGCAACAATTCAAAATATATTTTTAAAGCTAGAATTTTGTATGTGCATACATGAATTACACCTACATATGCATTAGATCATAATATGAAGTAGTTTTTACTTAATCAGAATATACCTAAAATGCATAAACGAAACTTATTTTTTACTGTATTTAGAGATGTCACCCATGTCCATTTTGAATTAATACCTTTGCACGCCTGGTCTCAAGATGAACGATTCATGAATTGCAAAAATTAGTTGACATTCGCGTAACACTAAATTATTGTTTATGGTTACCAGGGAACACAAAAACACTGGGAAAAGGGGTTGCGTTCTAGAAGAAGGTTCAAATCTCGAATATTAGATATATTTGAAGATATTCGGCGCGCTTTGTAATTCTTGGGTTTCATGGCTTGACCGTTATAAAGTAATAAACCGAATCCGGTCTTGGTCTTTCACATTGCCCTTTTAAATAATTTTGAAATTAACGTGTTAATTTGCATTTGAAAAGTAATTAGCAAAAACACAATTGTGTGCGGCCCGTAAGCTATGGGTTAATAATCTCACTCGTTTTCCTTAACTTTTTGAATTTAGTGTTAGATATTGCAGTTTTTTCAGATATCGGGAATAATATTGTACAGAAAAACGTTGAAAAATATCTTCTTCTTTTTCACAGATGGAGCCTAATTAATAAATTAAATTAAAACTGTAAAAAGGATCCAAGCTCTACTAATTTTCTTATAAACTCTGAAGAGACAGCAAAACAATATTTTTTTGTTGCTTAGAAAAATGGGACTTATGACGACCAGAAATGACAGAAGAATAATTACTTCAACACATTTTGTGTTATTACACTTAATCATTCGCCGGTAAAAGTAACGTAAAAATAGTAATATGTAATATCTACTTACACAATATCAGTATCTTAAAAGAGATAACTTGATATGTAAGGTTATTATATGTGTCAACAAAGACGTTCGATGCATACTAAGTTAAATTCAAATAAAGCGACAAATTCACTTACACTTGAAATTCGTAAAACGCATTCATCTCGAACGGTTGCTAACTCGATTCGTACACTTCTTTACACACAGTAATTCCAGAGGTATCTTCAAACTACACAAGTATGCGGATATTGTACAGTAGTGGTATAACTATACTTATATTATATCGTAAATACCTTCTTCTATAGAGATGGAGCCGAATTATATGAAATTAAAGAAAAAAAAAGATTTCATTGAATGTTCATTTGAAGAGAACTTCGCACAAATGCTATGAAATATATTTGTAACTTCGCAGGGCATATGAAAAGACAATACATCATAACGAGCAAATAAGCAGCCGTTAATACCACACTTTTTCGATAAGAGCACTAAACTTGGCATACCTATATATGTAGTCACATACCTTTTAATGACATTTAAGAAGGGGAGACAATTTAAATTTAACCATATTTCAATTTATTTATTTATTTTACATATTGTGAACATTACAAATTATAAGTTTAAGACGTTCACAACATGACATTTAGAAACAAAGAAATATTATTAAAACAGTTTTATGTACAGTATAAATGTGTAAATACAAAAAATATTAAGTATATAGGTACAAGGAAGTACACCGGATGAGTTAAGCAGACCCTATTTTAAGAATTTAAAAAACAACGTCCACCTAAATTCACCCTCACATCAGTGGAATATATCAATATCCGAAGCGATTTCATTAAACATGGTTATTGCCCCCCCAATTGGCATTACTAATGGCAGGTTAGTTCTGCACCGTGGAAGAATATATAATTTTGAGGACGTTGAATTAAAGAAAAAATCATTTTATGTCCATATGGCGAGATATCCAACATGGTGACCAAAATGGCGGCCGTATAAAATTTAAATTGTGATAAGTGGTTTTTTTTAATTCTTTTACGGCTGAAGTATTTTAGGAAAAGCATGCATTGATTTTTTAAGTATATATAATAATATGTATATTACATAAATAAGAGATATAGGTAGTAAATAATATGGTGGCCAGATATAAAGAATTTAATACTTAACATGCATAATATTAAAATAATTTAAATTTTGAATGTATTATGGCCACTATTTTGTTGGATGATAAATAATTTCGCGTAGCTCCTCTTCTTCAACGTCAGCAATGATTTGAATTATTCCATCTCCACCGGTCATGTATTTATTATACTTCCATCTTTCATGATGCTATAAACGTGTCAGAATGAAAAGAATCTACTGCCATACTTCCTTGTCCTAGAACGAAGCTGCACGGGACTGATGTAGCAATCATGCACCTTGGTGCTTAAAGAAAGGGTTTAGAAAATAAAAAAAGAATCTTGACATGATCTGCCGTTATTACAACGTTTTTATTAGCTCTTCTTGTTTGTCCGGTGGTTGTTTGTCCAGTACAAACCTTGCAATCGATTTTTAACCAACTTTCCGACTAGCTAGACATTTAAAACTTTTAGAATATATCAGAACACGATGCCAATCCATTCTTTTGATACTTTTAGCCATCTTTAAGCAGAATTGAATTCATTTTCAGTTAATTCTGCTTGTATGGAAAGTTATTTCAGAAAAATCCGTAAAAAGCAAAAGATTATTATTGGTTGCTAAGGGGTGGTCCTAGCAACTAAATTATTAATATATACGTCAAAATGACATTTCAGTATTTTATATTTGTTTATTTTTTATGTACATATCAAGTACAAGTTTGAGCATATTGAGCATAATAATTCAACAGAAAATTTAAAAACGTTTTATATTATACAAAATTGTTTTTATCTTGTATTTATTTATCTTGAATGACATGAAATGTTATCTGTACCTGTGTATGTAAACATCAGCAATGGTTATATGATGTACATAATATGCCAAGTTTGATGCTCTCCTCAAAAAGTGCAATTTTCGTATTTAAAAAACTGCTTGCATAGTCGATAATTGTCTAGCAGTGAATCGAGAACGGCTATGAAGCTGGTAATGTGATTGACATGCATTATCACGTAAAACAGTGTCTATTGTATACCTATACCGCAAAATCTGGGCATTCGTGCGTCTCTCGGTGCGAACATAATACAACAATAATACCTCTAGAAAAAACTGAAAGCATCGGCGTCGAACAAAAGGCCAGGTTTTCGGCTAGGTCTTCCCGCACAAAAGCGAGCCTCGCTGGGCTAAGGCATGGGAGAAGAACAGTGATGTCCCGCGTAAGATTCCTTCGAACCATTTCTTAGACTTGATTAAAAAAAAAACTTTTTCAAATATATTTACATAATCGAATTAGATTCGAACTCACGTCTTTCACTTTCACTTGAGCCACAGAACTTACTATCCTAATCATGAATTTAATAACCTACGCTATGTGATGTATTTCAATTTTCTTCAAGAAATAGCTACTATTTGTATTTCAAAGCAAAACAATACTATTGACATTATTATTAATAGGGCCAAAAGTAAACCAATATAATTGTTTTACTCAATACTAAATTTTATTATGACAATGACATTCTTTTAACTATGTTTAAAAGTAAAATAGTCACGGTTTTTTAATCGTATATTTATAATATCGATGTCATATAAACACGTTTATGACACTTGTGAAAGTATGGAAAGCGGGGCAACTATTTGTGATGTCTAATTTATTATGATAAATTTTGATGCGACAAAATATCTTTTCTATATTATAATATTATTGTTTGATTTAAAAATGATTGTACAGTGAAAAAATGTGCTTCATTTTATAAATTTAATTACTACTTTGTTATTTTTCTTTTTCAACTAAATTAGATATGTTAATAACTAATTATATGACTATTGTTGTTAGTTTGAGATAATAATATGTGGTTTCTTTATAATTATATTAAAATTTTAAAATGATTGCAATGCTAGTTACGTTGATAATACAAATGTATTGAAATATTACAACTTTATTAAAAAGAAAAGTGTTGCCACTTTGTCCACAATATTTACTACCAATTATTTCTCTTAATCTACCAATATTCTATCTAATTTAGGTATGATATAATTAATAATGTACTTATACCACATATAATAATGTAATCATAAATTCATAATCATAATCATAAATTCATAATCATAATCATAAATTCATTTTACAAAATCATTTTCATTATCATCTCAAGTTAAAAATAAGAGCTTTTAACAGAATAATTATTGTTAAGTTTTAAAGCATTTCTATTTACTTCTTTGTGGGTTGATTTACAATCCGTATCTACCGGCAAATATTAATTTTCATGTTTTCATTAATATCACTCGTAACTCTACGGTCTTCATGATACCCCGTCGCAGGACAGATGTGATATTTCATGATGCTGTGTATCGTGCGATTAACTTATTTGATGGCACCCTAAAGGTTGATTTATTTTTCATTAACTACATCATCTTTATGGGCGTGTTAAATAGGTTAAATTATTTATAATTGTATTTATCATTTTACTTTAATATCTACATAAGCACATATTTTCTTTTCTACTTTCTTGTTATATTGGTTGTTATTTGTGATGAAGTCATTTTTATAATTTTATTTATTATGTACATATTATGGCGCATTGGCCAATCGCTGTAATGCCATAATACTCTTTTCTAAATAGATAAATAAATAAATTTATTTAACTATTTACATGCTTCAACAGTTTATAGGGAAATATTCAATACTTAATAATTCAATACTGATTGATCTGTTCTATGTATCGGTAGACACGAATCTCGTAAATACAATTATAGTGAAAGCGTGATGTCTATTGGATAAATGTCATTACAACGATCCATTTGTTGGTGTATTCAGAGACCATCCCTGCAGGGGGGCTCGCAAGGTCTTGCGCCTGCGTGGGGGCTCGCTACGATACGCGGGCACGCTTTGCCGGCTGGCTACGAGGCGGGAGTAGTACGTCGGCGTACCCGCGCAACGCCGCTGAACTTAGCGGCGGCATCCTGCGGCGCTGTTATCCGCTACAACACCCGACGACCTGCACTGCGTAGGCGTTTGTTTGACAACTAAGATGCACGCTACGCGCCGAGCGTAGACCTGACGGCTGCTAAACGACCCACAGCCGCCGAGCAAAATACACCTTCGATTATTATTCATTTCAACCGAACCGAACATTTTGATAGTAAACCAATAAAAACCGGATTTAAAAAAAATACAAAATAAAACTAGATTTTTAATTAATTTACTGTTTTTTGGACTGCTTTTTTATAAATAAAAAATAAAATGAATGTGCTGACAATAAAATATTGTGATGACTGAACTATTTTTTGAAATATCAGGAATGTCGACAATAAAAAAAAATAAAATAAACTTTTCTATGTGTGATATTATAACTATATCAAATTTAAAAATAAGAAATTAAAACGTATTAAAAATAATAATATTTCTATGTTTTTATACTCGTAAATGATTGTAATAGTACTGAGTTCTTAGAGTAGCCGTCAAATTATACTTGATCATCGTTGTTTGATGTTTTATAAACTTCCTGCGCTTTATTGAATATAAAAAAAGAGATATATTTCTTTTTCTTTCGTAAAACGCTTAAAGTGGACGACAATAATTGTTACGTCAAAGTATAGAAACTTTGTTTGGCTTGTGAAACGTGTTTTTAGTAAATGTCAAAATTTGTAATATTTTCTATACGAATATAAGAGACATATTTTTAAATACAACATACCGTGATTGATAATAATAATTATCATTAATTAAATAAATATTTCAAGACACTTTTATACCATATAACATAAACGAACATTTCTAAATTAAAATGCGAAATAAATAATTTTCTATTGAGAATTCTATACGTTTTAGAGAAATTTACAATCAATCAAGCTGGCGTCGTTTAAGGGTAAGTTATTTTCATTCTATTATATAATTTTTAAAAGTAACATCTAATAGTAGTACCAGCGAAAGTTGAAACAAAATTTCAATTAATTCTGATACTCCTAATAGACAACAGAATTTATTTGTATGTGAAATAAATAATCAATTGCTTTAAAAATATTATATTATATTAAAAAAAGTGTTTTTTTTACGTGCAATGTACAATATTTTTTTTTCTTTAATTTAAGCATCAATTTTGATTGGTTAACTGAATTATACAATTATATTAAATAACATAAATAATTGTCGGCATTTCTTAGAATAAAAAAATGATATAACCTCAAAATAATTTTACGTTAACTGTACAGGTTTTATAGGGTAACTGTAATGTTACGTAATGCTTAACTAACATTATTAAATGGGATTGTTTTACATAAACACCAAACTATTCACCTTTAAAATACATGAATTTATTAACTGTATAGGTACGAATTAATTTTTCTTTGTACGTATAGAAAAACTTTTTAATACTAATGTTAATACTCTTGGTGACTGTAAGACAATCATTAAAATAAAATAAAAGACAAAACCAGTATTTATTTATTTAAAAATGTGGAAAAGGTTATAAACCATATTTTTTATAGCCTCCCACCAAAGATTGATAATGACATTTTTTTTTATCTTTTCCACTTAATTGTTAAATCGCTACATTAATATTCGTATGCATTTTCACAGACAATCATCGCTTTTTATACAGCCTTTCTGTGAATATAATACAATTTTATATACGTATTTCGAAAAATATTTTGCAGTCGCTTACGTCGTTTTATTATTAAGTGTGTAGGTACGTATTTTTAAAAAAAATTGTAATTAAAATTCAAACATCCACACCCATGGACGATATAAGTATAATAAACTCCTACATTGAATTATTTTAACAAAATTATGAAAATAATTATTATAAATGTACTACTGATTTATTAATAACATAATTATTATACATTTTAATTCTTCACAAACAGTGTACCAATACCATAATATTATAACATATTTTAATATTTTTAAATGCCTTTCGAAATTTCATATTTAACTAAAGTGTTAAATGTATTTCACACTATAATATTATAATGTATACGCTCACTATATTTATCTTCAACACCACTCCATGATAAGCCTTCACTATCGAATAAAGAATGAAATTTTATCATTCGATGGTCATCACAATCAATAATATACATAAGAATTATGTATATCGTTAATTTAATATTATATTAAAGTGAAATATTATAACCATACACTATTAATGACAATAACAATTTAACTTACACATTTAACATAATATGATGCTGCAATCATCTGTTTTCAAAATCTGTAATCACGAGTTTTCGATAGAAATAATGCTTGTAAAATTGTGAATATTGGCAATACAATAATATATTATCTGAATATACGGTTTTAATACCATATAATATTATGGTTTCTGTAAACTAAAACCCTTATAACATAAGCATATTGTTGAACCTATGATGTGACAAAATTTAAATTTAACAAAAATCTGCTATATATATACACAAAAATTAAGTTACTCATTTATAATAAAAAAATGAATATATAATTTAATTAAAATTACTTAAATGCGATTCTACGTAAATTAGAAATATTACGATCTTAATAAAATGAAACATGTTATATTGTATTTACTATATTTTTATATTGTAATTTTAGTGTTATATTATAGATTTAAATAACATTTACGATGTTAGATAACACAATATAATATTATAAAAAAACATTTTTTATTAAATTGTCACATCGGAGGTTTTAATATCTTGATGACGATATATATGAAAATACCACCAAATTTTAATATATTATATAATGTATGTAAACCCCTAATAACCCTCATATGAGTATACGTTATATGTAACAGAAGACCTGGCGATTCTATTAGATAATGGATTTAATTACTGTGACAAATGATAATGGTGTCTACCATAAATTAAATTTGTTTGTATGAAAACCCTCGTTGCCAGGCAAGTGATTTTATTATATTTTATAGGTAGGCATGTATACAAACATTGCAAAGATCACGAGAATGCTTAAATCCTATTAGCGTCGTTATGGCATCAAAAGTGGACGAAATGAAAATACCCAATTTACATTTTGGTTGTAATAAATTCCGTACAAAGCAAACATTTATTAAACATAATTTGAAATATCATTTATGTTGTGTTTTTTTAATATTCTCGTATTGCGATATTATTATAAAAGGGAAATAAAAGAAAATTTGTAAAGATTTTATTCAAATTTAAAGCTCTCTTTAGAGCAGTTTTTCCTATACTTAAATCATACTAGTATAATACCTTTAGAAACCTATTATGACCATAAACAGAAATATTTTATATTAAGTAGACGCTCGTGTTTCTCACTTCCATTAAGTTATATGGCCTAGAAAAAGGAATTCCTTAAGACTACTTTAGGCGATTCCTCTACCTACCAGAGGCACCTAGCTGAAAAATACGAAGGTTGCAATTTGAGACATTTTTTTGATAATTTATAATTTAAACTGTATTAATTAACAAACATTAAAAATAGTCAAAGAGATACAATTTTAAAAAAGGTTACAACATGTGAATTTTTAAAGGATTTTATTATAACATATTATTTTATGGTCATGTTTATTATTAAAATTTAGTTTATTAAGTTTTCTATAATTTCATGAGAAGATTTTTGCTAATTCATGGTTTTCTTATTTTTTATATTTATTATGAAAAAAAAAAAAACATCGATTTTTATAAAAATATAAATGGGTATATCTTGAAATCTCATTTAGCTCGTCGAACCACCACGCAGGCCCGCCCTAATCCAGGTGCATCCAGCATAGTTTAAAATATTAATTCTTCAGACTTCAACTACTAACAACGCGGCTTTAATCTCAGTTTGAAATGTTTCTCGTAATGTTTATGTGATTTTTTCACTGTTACTACTACACTACTGTTATTATGCCTCACGCCCAATTTTACTATTAAAATTAAAAAAACGCATGCCTTTAAATAAATATTTAAAATTTTATATAATTCAACCTTGAATTTACAAAAATAAACTCAAAATATTTAAAAATTTCATCAATTTGCCCTACTTTGTAGTATTAAAACCACGACCGCAGTTTCTTTTGAGTTATTAAAAATCATTTATTAAATTTAATTAGCTCCCCTCCTTTCCTATACATATTATATGACTTGACTGGATTCATGTGCGGTATTCAATTTATTCAAGCGATGCTTTGATAGAATTTGGGAAATTTTCAGAACGCTACCTACATACTTTGCATAATTTCACTGTGGTTTACCTGAGAAATTTCGTTTTATAATTTTTTTTTCATGGTTTAACAAATTGAATTCAATAATAAATTATTACAACGTAAAATGCTACGGAGCTATCAGAATAAATACTTTTTTATAGAAGCACTAGATAAATAATACTAATTGGTATTTTATACATTAAAATTCAATTTCCTTACGTAGTAGGCATGAAGACGGTACTTCAATGAAACGACAAATAATTTTCAACTATAGGTGCGACGAAATTTCGGACTGACTAGCAATCGGAGAGCGAAAGTCGAGTTGTGAACATGTCAATTTGTTTAGTGATGGCGACGGGGGAATTAATTATTAAATCGTGTAAAGATGACTAAAAACGTTACCCATTTACTTGAAAAAGAAAACATGTCAATTAATATATTATTATTATTAGTAATATAACAATAAACATAATATTAAATGGACGCATGTTGACTTTTTACGACAAATTATGTTTTCTTCTGCACGCGTCATTTGCACAATCCTCGCTTCGCGTAGTAATGATCGTTTTAGACCGTGCCCCAGCTAAGGTATAGCCTTAAACAAATTAAACATTCTATATTATAATATGATATCTAACGACCTACATCGTTCTAATCTTTGCTCTGTTTTGACACAAAAACATTTTATAAGGCCACCTCGAACAGTATTTTTTAGTTATTTCTTATTATTGATTTGAATTATTTTTAATACTAATAAATTTCAACTGAAAAAATATTTTCATTAACGTTTATCTGCATATAAAGCCTTTTGTTTTACCTTTCAATTCATGTAAACTTATTATCATCAACACAAAAATAATATGTTTCTATACCTACCTACATTATTTGGAAATATTTCTAAAACATGCTATATGACACTGGACAGGACTCAAATCTACTAAATAATAATGATGCTGGTAAAACAATTTCATCATAATTAGATAGACCACAGGTGGCTAAATTGGTAAAGCACATTCGCCGGAATCCGATGGGTGCAGGTTCAAGTCCGGTCCGGCGCGATATTTTTTCAATGAGTACAACCCTATATGTTTAATTCAATAAATAAGAACTGTACACTCTCAAACTTTGCAAAATATTCGTTAAATAAAGAAATAATTTTATTAATACCTAGGTAGGTATGTATCCAATTCAAAAGCACGTATTAATTTCAAAAATATAATATTGTGAATTTATTTGGTCAACAGGATTCAAGCCATAGGTCCAGCGATCAAATAATATATATTTATACATACCTACATCATTTTGAAAACACTTTTGAGAAAATATATTATAACCAATATAAAAAATAATTTTGAAAAAAGGAAGACACCCCGCAGGAATTTAACCTGCATCTCTCGGGTATCGCGCCCACGCACATAGACTACTATGCTAAAGGAGTCATACATAATTGCGACAAATTATAACTAATGGCTTTTAATACTCTCTGAAGCGTTTTCCGAATTGAGCTACTATTGGCGATCGGCTTTTGTATTTTAAATCAAAGTAGGTATTACTTTAATTACTAACTGACGTCACGGATCACTCCAAGATTTTTTGTTGTAATTTACGTGAACTTGCTAATATTTTTTTAATTAAGTAACTATGTTTTTAATTCAACGAATAATTATTCACAACTTACTTTTTTCAAAAAGATTTTTTCTATTGGTTATAATATATTTTCTCAGAAGTGTTACATTCTTAAATCTTGTGAATTAATCTTTGAATAAAAAAATAGTTAGTACCTATATCAACTTTAGAAAGGAAAAAGGACATAATCCACACAAATCAAGTTTTACAGAAGGCACAGAAACGTTTTTGTTATGGTTTTCGGACAAGTTAAAATACAAAAAAGACATAACCTTAAAGTACATGATAATTTATAATTTGGTTTTTATATTCCTAATCTGATATCAAATATTAAGATAATCAAAGAAAAACTAAAAAATATGATGGTTAAGTCATTTTTCCCACTTCATTTCTTTCTTTTTCTTCAATTGATAGCTAAATTTAGATAATAAACTGGCGTTTGCAGCTAACTTCCTTTGGATATGGCGTGTATTTAGTTGTATACAACGTCATCATCCAATAATACCTATTTTGAAAAAACTGAGGGTTAAATCCTTTTTCCATTCTACAGTCGATATGCATTCATCTAATAATATATTATAAAAAAAGTATGTAGTATTGCACTATCACGTAAATTCATCTGTTTAAAATTCTTTGACGTAGATTTTTAACTGCTAATTGATTCATGTCGACAAACCAAGAAATGTAAAAGGGAGCCGTAATACGTATGTCTCAGATAGAGTAGAGTTGGGCATAATCGATAAAAAGTAATTAAATGTTGGTTCCTGCGATCTCGACCCGGCCAAATAAATCGAACTCAGTTTTCTTTGCGTTTTTTTTTGTTATCTGCAACGTGATTCGAGATTGAAGATCCAAAATGAGATTAAGAATTTCATTAAACCACATCCAGCGAAGAGCACTCTATCAGCAATATCCACTCTTCGCCAAATGGAATTTATTCGCTCATTTTAGAATATACAACGGCGATGGAATAGAGTTTTTTGTCAGTACATTTTGGTAGAATCTTAGCCTGTGAATTGATTGAACAAATTAACTTGTATTGAACATGTTCATTTAACAAATAACATACCTACACACATGTACGGATATTTAGTAACGTAATTTTAAAATTGAGGTATTTACTGAAATGGTTTATTTAAGTATTTACTATGAAAAATATCTTTATTACAAAAATTTATATATTATTAATAAACCATTTATTTTATTCAATGAATAATTCAGAAGATTTTGAGAATTCAACATTCCATATATTGAACATACATAACTTGAAAACACTTTGGTAAAGATCTACCATCGTAAGTTGGCAGCCGGTCGAATTTGAAACTAAAATTGTCTATCGAGGATAAATTTGTTATAAATGCCATTTAATTTTACAACATGTTTCTCGAATTATGGATTGCATAATATTTGTACAGAAATCTACTACCAATAAAAAATTATAAATTACCATTTTTTTGTTAGTTATGGTAAAATTCTCAATGTCATACTAGCGCCCTCACTAAAATGCCAATTTATGATGGTAGATCTATAATTAAGGTAATCAATATTCCTTAATTTAATACACACAAACCGATAGTCAGTAATAACGTAATTTGATAAGCATTTCATATAGGACCTACTAGTTTCAATAGTCGCAATTAGATTGGAGGCTCGTAGCATAATTTTGTTAATCCACAGTGGCGCAATACCAGTGGTTATACGGATTCAATTAATCTGGTAGAACATCGTATTTTTCTTTTCAAATATGATTTTTTTCAAGTGGCTATAATTAATATACCTGAGGTGTTTTCAAGTTATGTATTTATATATTAATTTTAATTTTCATCTTTTCGAAAGATTTAGCTTTTGCTTTGTGATAATGTATGATCATTTATGAAATAAGTTATCATTTAGTATTCACCACATAAAAATATTGTTTCTAACGACACGCTGACGTATTTGAAAAAAGTTCACCATGAGATCAATTAAATCGATTTAATTTTTGTACTACATACCTACCTATTCCATTTTAAATGTTTTTAGTGATTTGGGTGGGTTATGGATACGAAACGAAAAATATTGCAATTTCTCCAAAATTACGAGTCGATTACACACTGTATTGATTAATTTAACGAATATATTTGACTATAGTCTGTTGAATTTGATAAAAATTAAAGATATCGTCGTCATACAATTAAAAGTGA
Organism: Rhyacophila brunnea; assembly: GCF_057557595.1. Classification (NCBI taxonomy): domain Eukaryota; kingdom Metazoa; phylum Arthropoda; class Insecta; order Trichoptera; family Rhyacophilidae; genus Rhyacophila; species Rhyacophila brunnea. Next base: position 46,071,300 of record NW_028232859.1, read on the forward strand.
CTAACTGCATTGATGAAAATGCACGAAATGACTATCTGTCATCTTACGAACGTTGCTTGTTATCTGGAAAAAATGCCCAGCTGATGGAAATGTACAAACCCGAGTTTGTTAAAATGACTATCTGCTTTAAAACACATTTTTTAACTAGAAAAATTAACTATTGGACATGGTCATTTTTTCTTTTAATCTATTACAATACAAAATGACCAAGTGACAGTTTGACAAAAAATTCGTAACATCAAAAGAACCTGCACGTCCAACAATTGGACCAATAAAAAGAAAGTCAGTAAATAGAGCGTACTATCTTCCTGATACCAATAATGAAGGAAAATTTTAAATACTTTCTCTGTTAGCCATGGTCCTATAGAATATAATAATATAGATAATGCGTTGAATCACAAAAGTTCTTCAGGAGTATATACTGGAGACAACCATCGGGGCAAGAAGACACCAGTAAATAAAACATCAATAAGACTTCAAGTAGACAATATTTGGATGCTAAACTCACTATTGCAAAAATGTATGAACTCTATGTAGAACAATGATTGAAAAACCTGTTTCTAAAATAACGTATACTCGCATATCGATATTTCGACCCAAAAAGGATCAATGTTTAACGTGCAACAATGGCATCACTGGAAGACAAAGAAAATTTAGAAAGTCGATATATTGCTTGACAAAATAATAATTTTAAGCTATAACTACGGACATCTGATTATGTTTTCTTTTTTATATTAGTACAGCAAGCCATGAGCCCAAATGATAGTATTGTAGTGAAATAATAGTTTATTTAATAATATAAAAGAAACAATCGCTTTGGCTTTGAGAAAATCCTATAAACATAATGTAACCTCAACAATAATCGAACTTGGGACCCCGTGATGAAAGAACTGCGCATTACGTACTGAACTACAAGACCTGTCAAATATGGATTTATTCTCAATTTTAACACGGCGATGTATACAATAATATTATATTCATATATTATATATTCATATATTTATGTGGCCATATATGTTAATTTCTATGTTGAGAAAAGAGAATTTATTATAAATTCGTATACGTTTTTCTTCCAAAATCTACAGATTATCCAAGTTAAACTCGCAAAGATACCCCAAATTCTTGATTTTCGGCTTTAAAACAGGCAAAGCCCTTAAGAATCGGAAACTGCTGTATAAAATTTTAACATTTTCAATCCGGTGATTTCGGTACCGAAAAAGACTGAGTAAGATCCTGGAATCCTAAAATTCGAGATCCCAGAATTCCAACCCATACTGGCAACAATGTGGCATATAAATCGAAGGAAATACCAACTCCTTCACTATATTAGAATGATCATTATTTGAAGATAACGACACAGTTTTATATTGGCATAATCTAAAGATAATATCATTTTAGCTAATCTATACTTTGGCAGTCTGACCGACATCTGTTACGAGCAGATCGTGTTATTTTAAGTAAATGGATACACAACCCTAACCTAAAGCATAGGCAAATCTGAAGTAGCTTACGGTTTTCTTTAATTTGGCTAAATAACCTCAAAATTAATTTAATTAATCATGTATAATATAATTATACAGCTTAACAGTATGCACATCATCTATAATATATTGCATAACTAATAAATGTACCATAGTATTAGAAAGAATAATGCATTATTATTTTAAGTACATAAATTACTTACGTAACAGCTGATTCAGAGGGTTACATGTAATTATTGTAAGTTGTACGTATGCAGTTCAGCGTAAGACACTTCTTCGTGAACCGTTGTACTTGAAATACTTGTACGTATAACATTTAATCAAATAACGAGTTGTTCGTATTTTGTTAGTTCGTAGTTGGAGTATATTTGTACGCATGTTACAAAATACGGCGATAATTTTCAAATAAGAATGTTCAAATTAGATTCAGATAATACGAAGTTTATGAGATATCTTTATTTGTTTTAAATAATTTAATGTTGAAACTACATTAAGATATACGATATGATATGATACGATTTAACGCTTAAATTTATTTTCTTTTATGTTAGTTATCCGTGCCTTTCTATCCTATGGCACTTTATATTAACTTAAGTAAACTCAGTCAAAGCTCACTTGAGAGCGTGGCAACTTCAGTCTTGGGTATCTTCTCCTGAGACATTACCAGGCGTAAAAAAACTGCTGATGCTTCACAACTAAACGTAGAGCCTCGTGATACGCTTGATTAAGACCGAGTATTGTGTGGGGTGGGTTGATTTGGAGAGGTCTTTATTTGTGTTGCCTGGCTGTCTGCCACTGACTGACACCAATCATGAAAAATGTCGCTATGGCTCGTTCCTTGGAGTCGTAGCTGAGATAGAATAATTACAATTTTTAGTGCCTGACTCACTCGCCAATTGTTAGTAGAGACAGAGAAGTACGAAAATATCCGAAGTAACCGAGTAATGCCGCACGTGGCGTGGCATGTTTTATTTTTGGCATAACGTAAATTTGACGTTTGCATAATGAAGGCTGCCTGACTTAATTCATTATTTTAAGAAACAATAAATAGACAAAAATTAAGTAAACACAAACAGTTACTTGTTGCTTGTATAATATAATATGTAATCTTCAATACATTCCACTGGCATTTAAGGCGACTACTTGAATGAGGGACGGGATGACTATTTAGTTATACCACGGAGCTGACCAATACATATTATGTAAACGTTTTTATAAACACTAACAACTGAGCGTATATTACGATCGGCGTGTATTGTTAAATATGGTTAGGTCTGCGAGTCAGCTGATGAAATTATAATTAGAATCCACCAGAACATTAAATAATAATAAAAATGACAACCTAAAAAAACATTGTCTGAATTACCTGTCATTTGCAACTCCCTTCCAAACATCTAAAATAAATAAAATAATTACAAGATAAAAAATAACTTTTTATATACCTACAACGTTTTTAATCATATAAACTTGACTTGCTAGCTTAAACGATCAAAAAAAATTGTACTAGATAGAAATAATACTGAAATGTCATTTTGATTCCCATAGTAACGCACATATATATTAATGATTTAGTTGCTAGGACCATCTGCTTAGCAACCAATAATGGTGTCTAAATAACTTTTCATACAAAACAGAATTAACTGAAAATGAATTCAATTCTACTTAAAGATAGCTTATTTAAAAAATGCATTGGCATCGTGTTCTGATACATTCTAAAAGTTTCAAATGTCTAGCTAGTCGGGAAGTTAGTTAAAAATCGATTGCAAGATTCGTACCGGACAAATAAGAATACAAGCTAAGAAAAATGTTGTAAAAAATACATGAGAGCACGTGACTCAATAATATGTAAGCTTTCAGAAAGTTAAAAAAAAATTGACACACGCCATATTGGTGGTGTGGTGTGATACGCGTGAGGTGGTTTTAGTATATTGTTTCCGATACATTTAAGTAAGTTTTGCTAACTGATACTACTCGTTTTTGGTTCAAACTATGCTACGAAATGGGAACATCTGTCTAATAACATTTTATAAATACCTAGTAAAACAATACTTTTTTTTTTTAAATATTATTGATAACCGTGTCCTTACCTTTTCGTACAAGGTGGTTGTTAGTAATTTTGAACAATCACAAACACCCAGGCTTTGAGAAAAACACATAAGTTGTGTCCTCAGCGGGAATTGAACCCAGAACTCTAGGGTGGAAGGCCAGCGCCTTACACACTGCACCACAAGAGCCGCCTCGTAAAACAACATTGCACATTTATTTTTTCTCGTAGTGCGAGTTTTCCGTGAGCTCACGTGATGTTATCGTAATACTATGTTTCGTGCATAAGTCACAAACTTTACTATGAAACAACATACAGCGTGACTTCTGAGTATTACTGTATAATATTATTCTAAATCACAACAAAGGTAAAGAGATTGATATCAACAAACCACAAAACGCTTTGTAAACGATAATACTTAACTATATTTAGAATCCCTTGCATTAATAATGAACACAACTCTTCGTGGATATTATAAAACATTGTTGAATGATGAACACAAGAGCGATAAGTACATGTAAAATAGTGTCAAAATAAGGCAGAGAGGAAAAGTAGGTGAAAGCTTCGGAAAAAGCACTCAACCGGCAACGGGTTGGTAAATTGTTTGTGAACTGGCTGAGTGGAACAAAACGTGTCAAAGCCAAAGTGATTAAAAATTGTGAAGTACTTGTCGCTTAGGGTATTGTGAATAATAAATATAATATTCATAATATTGTATACTCCACTTTCGTTATAAACGTGAGCTGTTTTCCATATGATACACCACAAACTTCATGAAAGCATAATTCTATTTCATTTAAGTAATGTACTTTTCAATTTGAATAGTGTTTTTTAGACACTGTGCAAAATGTACATTTACCAATTACAAATGTATAACAGTGATTTTAAATAGTTACTTTGAGTGTATATACCAAATGAGTAGGTACATTAAAATAACATACATACACGTTATTACCAATTACCTAAATAACTTACCGCACAGTCTTTCTTCGCGTGTGTGTTATCTAAGATCCTGTACTATATAGATGTGAATCAATGCATCTTACCAGAGTTCAAAGGTTTCGACTTTTAAGCTTTGAGAATCGATAGTTCACCGAATCCTTGGGGTACATTCGTACGGCCGCGCTGCAAACGCTTGAGTCAACCAGGCAAGACAGACCTTGAGGCAAACGTCAGCCTTCGGTGATTGAAATAGTCACAAAGAGTCCTTTCACTTAACTTTAACATGTGCTCAAGTTTCTTTGTAATAGCTTTTGTTATTTACCATTTTTTTTTTAATTTGCCTCTATGTACTTTCCTTTCCTATGAGCACATTAAACTTAAAGTCATGTAAAACATATTGGCTAACCCAGACTTTCCCAGTCATAAAAAATAGCGATGCTTTTACATCGAAAGGTAGGGTCCTGTGATACGCCCGATTAAGATGGGGTGTGGTTTTGGTGAGGCCATTAACTTTACTTTAATATATCATATAGTTCAGTATATCTCCGGAGAGTAGATTTGTGGCACATCCTCAAGGATTCCGTTACCTTAGCCAACCCTCCTTCACCCTCCAACTGTGCTACAAAAACAATATACGTGCTGCAAGTCTCGCGTATGGGAGACGAGACACGTGGGGATGAAGGAAATGGCGTGACGTTGTATTTACGCTAGAACGTAACAGGGTAAAATAACTTTAAAAAAACGTGGTGTTGAGAATTTTGTAAGCAAACTCATTGAAGTATCGGCATTTGTAATGTAAAAGTAGTGTATTCTTATATTATCAAGCGAAAAAAAGGATATTCGGTAAACCGGAATCGAAAAATAACCTGGCCAATCGCGTATGAGATAGATGAAATGCGTCAAGTTGAACCTAAATACTACGAGATCGGAATTGGAAGAAGGCAGCCTTGGAATGATCTGGAACGAGACAAAAATGTAGACTCACACATAGGGAATCCAATCCCGAGCCAAAATCTTGATCCCGTGATTTCGGGATTACAATTTGACAATCCCGGGATTGACATTTTTTTCAATAGTTAATATACTTTTTTTATAAATGTGAAATGTGCAAATAGCGTTGATAAAATCGGTCAAAAATAAATCTAGTATAATAATTATACTATGGCCTTTCCAATGACATTATTAATGGACGACGCACTCAATACAGTAGCTAGCAAGTAAATTCGCGCATTCGCATGTATAGGTACACGTCACGCAATTCCATTATGCGATATCACGCATCGGGAATTTATAGCAATATGACCTTTATTGTAATGGCGTTAGAGCAGTGTTTCTAATGTCAATGTTCATTTGAGCGAACCCGTTTGAACCGAACCATCCGGCAGACCCAACAAAAAGCATCAGGAATTTATAGCAATATCACCTTTATTGTAATGGCGTTAGAACAGATTATGCCATTCGGCAGACCCGACAATAAAGTGAGTGTCATTTTTTTCCCAGATGATTCGTCCATATTAAATGTCATTGGGCCTTTCCGCTTCATAAATCTAATTAGTCAGCCAAATATGAAACTGTCGTAAAACGTATGATATCATGATGGAATCACTTTATTAATTACCACATTTAAATAACATGCTAATAATATCTAATGGCCCCCCTAATCAGGACACAACAGCTGTGGCGTTCGCGCTGTAAGGATTAAAAGTGTGAAGCATTGTTTTTTTGCAATCTTTCTGATTTTTATGATAATAAAATGAATTTGCAACACATGGATAATAAATCAAACTTCATTAAAACTCAGTTTATTTCTAATATAGTTATATGTTATTAAAAGTATTTTATCTGTTATATTTTCGTTTTTATTTTATTTTCTATAAAAAATGATAAATGAAAAAATCAATCCCGAAAGTTTTGGGATTATGTTTACCAATCCCGGGATTCATAGGTATCGAAAATAGTTCGGGATCCCGGGATCCCGAATCCCTAATCACACACCGTCGTAACTCCAAGAAGAATAATAGAAAATTATTATCAATTTCTCTTTCTGTCATCATACAAAAAATACACATAGAAAATATATTATGCCTTTTGATAATATTCCTAAAAAGGAAATTACAACGGTGTCATATTTTTTAAATTACTTTATGCTGAGCGGAAATTGAATCGAAACGAGAGGCATCTTCTGTTAAGTATTTTATTCTTCACATTTAGGTACTGGCGACATGTTTGACTTGAAATTCCACGCAAAAAAAAATATTGCAAAATCAAGACGTCAAAACGAAAAAAATGAATTCCTTTCTAATTTTATTAATAATTTCATTTCAAACGATTACTAAGGAAATATTTTTTAATTAAATCATATTAATTATTGTCAATTTACTAGATAAGTATTGAACATACATAATTTACAATATACAAAAAACAGAAAAATCTTCACTTAACGAAAACATTGCCGAGGGAATTATTTCCACTATAACAGAACATTTAACTTTATTGGAAGAAAATATTAGATAAAGAAAATTATGACTGGATACGAAATCCATTTGCGATTAATAGGTACATCGAGTTGTGAATTTTGGTACCAAGAAGACGAAGAATTGGTCACGTTGTCAACGGAAAATTAAATTTTATGAAATAACTATGGAGGAATTTTGGATTTCTGTCCAAGACGAATAACCACCTCTCTACGTGAGGGCACTGAAAATTTACAGTTTTCACCATCATATTTGTGTGAGCTCGGTTTTTCAACAATAATTAATATGAAAACTAAAAAAAGATAAAGACTTACGAATTTAGACGAAGAATTATTGAGGGTAGCTATATCAAATATTCGACCTCTGGTTTATAACATCTGCAAAATCCGACAAGCTCAGGTATCACATTAATCGATTTTCACATCAAATAAATTCCATTTTGTTATGGGTACTTTTAGTTACAGTTTTTCCATGTATATATATATATATATATATATCTTTTCTTTAATATTTTTTTTCTTTGACTGTTTTGTAATCTGTTAACTTTGTAATAACAGTTATGTTCGCATATTTTCTTTGTTTTATGACCGTTTGATTTTGGTGCACCGCATTTTTTTCTTATGATCAAAGGTGCACAGTGACTTCGAAAAGGTTAATAACCACTGAATTAAAGTAATACCTACTTTGATTTAAAATAAAAAAGCCAATCGCCAATAGTAACTCAATTTGTAAAGCACTTCAGAGAGTATTAAGAGCCATTAGCTAAAATTTTTATCTTACCAAACCTCACCCAGTCTTAATCGGGCATATCACCCCTACGTCTGATGTAAAGCATCATTTTTTTAATGGTGAATGTCCTAGAAGCAGTTACCCAAGACTGAGATTAGCATGCACTCAAATGTGCTTTTACTGAATTTATATTACTGTTAAAAGTACCTATTTAGGTATTTAGGTACGCGTTTCTCTACCCGCACCTCTACTCATCACTCCACAGCTCCTATCTGATCACTTAATCTACTCATTATGAATGATTGCCAGTACGTTTTGTAACTTCGGTACCCTTTGAGAAACAAAGATAAACCTCATTTACATTAAAACCAGCAATGTAGCTAATAACCAGTGCAAATTTATCAATAGTGTTTTTTGAGTAATAATGGAATAAATAGACAAAAAAATGATAAACTATATTCTGTGGGGAATGAAACAACTGGGCGCCAGGATAATTGGGCGCCACACTGTCGAATGAAATAAATAGACGTTCGTTACGATTTCATACATAAAGTAGATGAGAAATTTTAATCATTTTATATCTACTACTTAGTGGCTTTAATTCATTTTGTTTTTAACATAAATAATGCTTTTTACTGAGACTTCATATAAAAATAAAGAACTCTCTTCTCGTTGGAACTGAAACATAAATGCCCAATTAAATCATTATTACGTGTGCATATTTAAATTCTCACCAAGTATTAAATAATTATATAATAATTGAAATATAAATAATAATATTGAATATATATTTTAAAAGTACCTATAATAATTCATAAACGTATATTTGTTTTCAAATTTCATTCGATTGCGTGGCGCCCAGTTGTCTCGGCGCGAAATCGTCTTAGACCCATTCTGTATTTTATAATCGATGGATTAACCGAAAGGAAAATATTTCAAAATCAACGGCAATTATTAGTATTAACAATAATCTACATTTAAATCAAAGTATTATTTAGGTACATAAATAGGTACAGTATACAATTTTAATTAATACTTGTATCAAATGATAATAACTTAACCATATTCGCCAATATTAAACTAAATCGTTACGGCATTTGCCAGTCCATTCGGATTTAAGCTACTCGTATTTCAGAATGGTTTCATTAGATGAAGATCTATTTGTACAATGTTTCACCGCGTAATAATATATTGGACTGCTTTCCAAACTTTGCCCGCACGAAGGGACTGCTCAGACCCCTTAACGTGGATTTTAATTCAGATAAATAAATAATCCGGTATTAGACCTCAGCATCATTGTGTGTCTGTATCCCTTGTGTTACATGAAATAGCGGGTTTGAACGCAGACGAGAGCTGTGATTGTGATTGTAGGAACATAAATTGTATTTCAATACTTTTTGACCGATACTTTGGTATCGGTTATTATTTTCTACCGATATAATCCCGTTGTTGGTTAGCTAGAGATTACAATACGGGTATTTCAAAACCGGTATCATCAATACTTTTGAACACCGAAATACCGGTATTAAAAATCAGATAACACCGATATATTCGGTATTGAAAGTTGAATTAACAGAAGTGTATTTTTTATCGGCTTACGTGATGTCTAGTTAACTTCCGTTGTCTTTCGATGTTTTTGGTGAATAGCAATGACATGTGCAGATTTGTGAAATACATTTGCATTATATGTAGTTCCTTCCTTAATTTTAGTTCAGTCGCTCGCGGTTTTTAGAAGTTGTCAGGTACCTATATTTATAGGTGTAGGTATCTGAAATCGTGGTAAAATAAATTCGTTTTTACAATCATTAGTAACCTCAGCCCTAGTAGGTTGAATATTTCAATTTAATTTATGCATTATAAATATAATTTTGTTTTAATTTTTTAATTATTAATAACCATGTCCTTGCTTTTTCGTACAATGTGGTTTGTTAGTAATTTTGAACAATCACAAACACCCAACCTTTGAGAAAAACACATAAATATTATGTGTCCTGTCCGGGAATCGAACCCAGGAACTCTCGGGTGGAAGGCAAGCGCCTTACGCACTGCACCACGAGAGCCGTCTTTTGTTGAACAAAAAACTGAGTAACATTGTGTTTGGTTTTTCTTCTCACGGTATTAAAGTAAAGGTATTGAGAATTGTAAAAAGTGCAATTAACTAATAATATAGGTATAATTATCAATAAGTCACAATCACAAACATATTATCAAAGAACACTCCATAATATAAATAGATTGAAAGATCATTCGAAGACGAAAGTGCTAATAGTTTAACTATTACGTACCTGTAAACATCAACATCTCTATACCAAATTTTACATTAACCTATTTTTAAAGGTTTACATACATGTACCTATTTAGATATTTTTTCTATAAAACACTAATATTTTAAAGAGATTTTTATATAATTAGGTCTATTATGTAATATATTTATTAGTAGTACTGTTTTTTATTCTACATATTTCAAGAATACCGATATTCAATAAGAAATACCGAGAGACCGATATTGGCATTTTCATTCGATATTGCAATCCTTAGATATGACTAGTGAGTAGTTGAGCCGCTGAGGATAAAACTTATACAAGTTGACCAAGTTGAGTTAATCGACTTCAAAGATAAATAAATATTCGATTGTAAATATTACTTAACTGTTTTCAACATTCTATAAATAAGGTATCTTTCTCAAATGATCCTTTATTACGAGGTATTGCATGAAAATGTATTAATACCTAATGACAATTCACGCCAAAACAGTAAAATTTTATATTAATAATTAAATAAAACGCAATGTTTAGTAACTAATTCTACTTTAAAAAAAAACTACCATGAATAATAATTGACAGTTAATATCATTAATGATAATTGGCGGTGCTTTTTAGTCCTCTAAAGAGCACTGTATGAAGGGGATGATTTGGATGCTGGGGGGGGTTATACGGGGATACTAACCTTTAATGTTGATAAGGCGGGCGCGCTGGGCTTGCTCCGTGTTCCCACACTCACCCACTAGTACTACCATGGCCGCCACAAAGGGGGGGGGGTTACAGGGCTCTAGCCTGGGAGCCCGGCGAGGCGAGTCGACCAGATAAGTGAGATAAACACAAATCACAAATTTGCTTTAATAGTAAAAAAAGGCGCTATTTTCCTTCAACAATATTATTATTTAAAGTTATGTGGTTGTACGATACAATTTTTAATTATGTATCAATTCTCGACATCTCCATAATTCAAATGGACGTATTAAAATATACAATAAAACACTAAACATACCTACACATTAATTTTACCGCGTACAACATTTGGAAAACGCTTATATAGAGCGTCGTACTGCCTTTATCCTTAACGATAGGTAGGGGGGCCCGCCAAAGATCCTAGCCTGGAGGCCCGATTCACGATGTGGGGCCCATGTGTACTGCCACTCTCACGGTAACGCTGTATTTTATTGAATGATGGTTGAGTAATGAGTTTATGATTGTTTATTAATTACGGTGATTGACGCGGCATTGGGCAATTCGTAACTCGTTTTGATTTTCTTATTTGATGACGCTAGGGCCAACCTAGGGCACATCTTGACGCGTTTATGGTCTGGGGGTAATTGAATTGTTTATAACGTGTCGTCATGCACTACAATCATTGTAGGAGGTAGGTAAGAAATTTGTATGGGATCCACGTTACCATAATTGGCCCAAATAAAAATTTTGTACGGTTTTTGTGAAAATAATAACGATATTATATATAGACACCATATCCATGGTATGGGATATACTCCAATGCTATGAATAAGATGCTTAAATTTTTTATACAAACCAGTTACACATTTGAATCTTATTTCACGCATAAATATATATGTGGTGACGATAAAACTATATTTCACTTGTACTTATTTAATACGCAATACCTACCTCATTTATGCTTTCTACGTTCCATTTATATTTTCTTTGTCAAGTGTGAAGATTTTTTTGAAGAGTTTGTTAGTTTTTTATGTACTGGTAGTTACACATTATATTTAGAACGTGTTTGTTGAAACGTTGGAATAATGTAGTTTTGAATATTACATAAAATATTACATATTATTATATTATGGGTAGAAAAAATTATAAAAAATTTACATCGTGCGATAATGCCTGTGGGGAATTTTAGAATATATTATGTTCACGGCTCGGCAAATTAGATAATAATAGTGATCAGTAGTTAGGTATTGTAGAAATTATCGAAGATTAGTGATATCTGTTGTTATAATACGGTTTGGATCAAAATCCCGAACGTCGAAATCCCTAATAGCCAAAATCTCGAATGGTCAAAATCCCGAATGCTGAAATCAATGACATATTAAATGGACAACTCACTTCATATCGGCGCGCACGAGAAATTGTGCATGAAAGTCATTCACAGATGTATAGGTAGACGTCACGTGACCATATGACGTATCCATTTCCATTACGCGATACAAGCTTCGAGAATGTATAGTAATATAACCTTTATTGTAATGGCGTATTAGCATCATTACTCATTACGTTAGAAACAGATTCTAGGTTACTTACGACTTCTCGGAGATTAGACGCATGTGAGCCCAGCGAATCACAGGCGTTTGTCCAATAGTTTCTGTCATTCAATTGCATTGAATAAACATTCATCAATATCTTAAAATGGCATTTTATCAATAATAAATAATACTAACACATGAAAAGTGATATCCCAACTTTCTTGGAGTGCTTAGTAGATTTTTTTACAATTTTTGACTAGGCACATTGGCATTTTGTAACACAACAATAACGGCGGAGTCGAAACCTGACAGTCAGAAATTTTGTATGGGCAGACCCAGCGGTGTCGCCAGACCGCTTGCAAGCAGAATGTTCATTTGAGCGTAGGATACCGATATTAAAATATGAATTTCGCCATCCGGCAGACCCGACACAAAGTGAGTGTTATTTTATTTTCCAGATGATTCGTCCATATTAATGTCATTGGCTGAAATACATTAAATTACAATGTCAAATCAAGTAGACAACTTTTAAATACCTACTATTGAAAACTAAGTATTACAAAAATATATATAAATACTAAGAATAGATCATGAAAAATCATGATAACTCTTATACTATCGTCATTATTATATCAAAGGTTGGTGACGAAATTGTGGTATATCTTTATATACCACCAACTCCTTAGGCCTTGGACAGTACGTACGGAAGTTACGTTGATAAAAAAAAAACTCCAGCATCATAAATTTGAGTACCTAAATTATATTTCTTATTACAGAAAATATAGATGAAGTATGACGTTTTTGTTAGTTTGGCGGTAACTTTAAATGTTTGCAAGTATTGAATATCTACACAGTCATTTTCATATAATACCGACACTTTCTCTCGATACATTTTTTTTATGTTCCACCCATAGCCAAGTCTCGCAAAAATCTCTGAAAGAACAATATTTACTCTGGCCAAATAGGTACCTAGATTTAAAAGATATTCGAATTGCGATGACTTTTCTCTCTAGAGTTCCTCGCTTAATATAAGCATTTTTCAAATATGTATATTTTTCCATCAGTATTTCAAGGAATTTCTTTGTAGAAAATACTTAAAATATGTAAATTTTTACTCAATAAGATGCTTTAAAAATTATTATCTTCTTCGCCAAGTACTGTCTTCTCTGTAAAGTTTGGAAGTTGTCAAAGTGATATTCACATATGATACCACTGCCCAAAACAGCTACACTGTGCCTTGTATAAATAATACGATTCCTTAGTTACAATATTCGTCTTCTACCAGAACTTTTTAACCCAAAAGTCATCATATTTTGTATAATGAATTATAATAAAAATGTATAACTACTTTTGTCCATATTATAATTTAGGAATGATACACACACGTTCTTAAAAAATATTTACATATGCAAATACATTAAAACTAAAGACTTGGAGATATACTGACATTATCTATAAATCACGGTTAGGTTAGGTTCAAATAATGCATAGATGGTCGCGAATATTAACGCAATTAAAATTAAAATCTCACAAAGTATTGTAAGGCAATTGCGGAATAATAAATTAGTTAAAGCTTAATTGAACATTCATGACTTGAAAACACCTCAGATATATTATACCCACTAGAAAAAGTCATATTTGAAAAATATGACACTCGACGGGATTTGAACCCGTATAACCATTGGTGTCGCCAATCTCTGCATTAACCAATTATGCTAGGAGCCTCCTATCTGATTACGACAATTTAAACTAGTTGACTATAGGCTTTTGTGTATTAAATCAAGAAATATCAATTACCTAAATTACTAACCGACGCCCGGATCTCGCCAAATATTTTATTATAACGTCTACTTGAACTTGCTAACAATTTTTAATCAACCATTTCTTTTATTCAATGAATAATATATATATATATATGAGGTGTTTCCAAACTATGTATGTTCAATATATGCAATGTTACATTCTCAAAATCTTGTATTCATTGAATAAAAGAAATGGTTTATTAAAACTTCATTTATAAAGCACACCGGTGGTGAGCTCCAGTCTCATCCATTCTCATCAAGTACAAATATATTTCTAATACGTGTGCTTTTGAAATATTATTTACAAGATTAGGTACTTATGTATTTGTATCAAAAATGATTTTTATGAATATTCAAAAAAGTATCATACAAGCATTTCTAATATTGTATTGGTATGATCGGCGACCGATAAATTAATAACAGCTGAATTCCTTTGGCGAGTTCCAAAATGGTCGGTGGAATTTTCGCTATGTTGATAGCAATTTCGCAACGGCAATATTCGGGCAGTGGACAATATTTGGTATTGACAGTGATTTATTGCCGCTGTGAGCCCGCGCGAAAAGATGGGGGGGGGGACACTCCCGGAAAATTCTTGGACAACAATAGGCAAGGTTAAGGCCTTCGCTTTGACAATGTCAGTAGCACCCACCCGCAAACGAAGGGGATTTAGTTATTTATTTTTTTCAATACTGAATATAAATACAAGATTTAAGAGTGTTATGCTAGAAACAAATTACATCATGTCACGTGAGCACACATACTAGAACCAAGAGAACATTAAAATATAAAAAATGGCAACCTAAAAAAACACCTGTCATCTGTTAAACAACTAAAACACAGATAAGTAAAAGCACGTGACTCTAAAATGTGTAATTTATGGGGTTCTTATAGATTTTGGCAGATTTCGCTAACTGACACTCTTCTTTTTCGGCTCAAAATGTGCTACTAGATGGAATACTAGGTACGTAATATTATTTTAAATATTTACCAAGTAAAACAACGTTGCACACTTTTTGCCCACGGCCTTAGAGTGACCTCACGTGACTTGATTATAATGTGTTTTTAGCATTATACTCTAATAATATTATTTGTATAAAGAAAAACCTAGAAAAATGTAGACTACGTAGAAATCGTCTGTCTGAGTGACTGTTCTTGTCTTTTGAGCTATCGATCTGCCTATTATGACTCATACCTATGATTCAACTTGTGATATATATAATATACTTATATTATATTTTAATTAAAATGTTAAGATATAAATAACACAACGTGTGTAACATATTTTTTTTAATAATGCACAATATTCATAGGTATTTAGTATTGTTTATTAAATATACTTACATTAACACACAAGAAATAGACATATTATAATATACTTACTTGAAAAATATATATACCGAATGGTATTTTAACACATAACCATCGAATTCTAGGTGCTATGCTTTACCATGTACCGATGTTTCCAATTACCACGACGAAATATCTTAACAATATGCAATGGTGTAATTTAAAGTCCCATTATAACTCTATCATCTGCTATCCGGAACAATCCATGTTGTCTTTTACATAAACGGTGTTGCCCTCCCATGAATATCGTATAGACCTGCCATATTTCTTTGAAAGCGTGAAATCGGTTGCTTTGCTCCCTCTGTGTAAGCTTTTAGTAAAAATGTTCTCTTTTTAATTTTTAATTAATTAATGCTAACTATAAAATTGCATGTGCTATTTTACTTAATAAACCATCCAAGTGAATGTTGTTATTATCAATCAATGCGCTAACTGCAGAATGCATCTCAGACATTATTATCAGAGAGTTGTTCCTTTATTTGTAGTCTCTGAATGATTGCCTGGTCTGTCCTAGAAATACGAAGCGTTCGGCGCTAATACCACATTTCGAGGGCATCGATTATTGCCTTCCGCTCCTTTGCTCTCTGGATCCACGACCTGACACCATACAAAAATATGTAGCACTTTCATGTTTGTACAAACAACCTTTTGTAATTAGGGAGTGCAATACCGGTATTTCAAAACCGGGATTCATAATAAATCTATCGATACCGAAATACAGGTTTCAAATATCCAGAAAAACCTGTATTTTACAACGTTTTTATTAGCTCGTATTCTTACTTGTCCGGTGGTTGTTCATCCAGTACAAATCTTTCAATCAATTTTTGACTAACTTCCCGACTAGTTAGACATTTGAAACATTTAAAATATATCAGAACACGATGCCAATGCATTCTTTTAATACTTTTAGCCATCTTTAAGTAGAATTGAATTCATTTTCAGTTAATTCTGTTTTGTATGGAACGTTATTTCAGAAAAATCCGTAAAAAGTAAAAGACTATTATTGGTTGCTAAGATGGTGGTCCTAGCAACTAAATTATTAATAATATATACGTGCGTTACTATGGAAATTCAGTATTCTATATTTGTTTGTTTATTTGTTTTTTATTTACTTCATATCAAGTACAAGTTTGAGTATATTGAGCATAATAATTCAACAGAAAATTTAAAAACGTTGTATGTAAAAAGTTCTTTTATCTTGTAATTATTTGTAGATTATTTTACGTTATTTCTTCTACTTTCCTATTAATTTGAGGGAAAAAGCTCTAGCTGCCAACACGCAAATATTTCTAGTGAAGACGATAGTCGTTAATCCATCAAAAATGTATTTTTTTTTTACTGAAATAAGAATACAAGAAGACGGACTATTATTTCAGAGGTCTTTAAATACTTGCACAACAAAAAATAGACGGACTTATATGTAGAAATCTGCAATTCTACTATACATATTATTTTTAAAGGTCATCAGAATGTTATGTAAGTACTCGTCAGTAACAACTTCTTGACTACGTGTTAAAGCTATGAACTAACATGCTACGCCCATTTTTAACCGCACTTCCATTATTAACTAACAAGCTCCTCCCGTTTAGTAGACAACAGCTCCTAGAAGCGTAGCCAAGAAGATGTTGCAGAAGAGTAGGTAGTTTTTCTATAAAATATCAATGTTTGAAAGAGATTTTTATAGTTATATTTATTGATAGATATTTTTTGTTCTATGTATCTTAACGCAGTGTTCCTCAACCTTTTTACACCTGCAGACCGGTAAAAAAAGGAAAAAATTTTCACGGACTACTAATACTGAAATAAAAGTGGTTTTTTATGTAATATTTTTTTAATCTTAATTGTGACAGATAGACATAACTATAACTAACAAATAAACATAATTATAACAGTCTGGTACAATTAAAATTTAACAAAAACAATGGGGTTTTTTCAACAAACTAATGCGAAACCTGCTGTTGCATCTTTGCTAATATATTGGATATTCTTGGCTGCAGTGCTGTCTCTGACAGACGAAGTGCTGCATTCACGTTCAGTCTATTCATTTGTTTCGATTTTATTGGCGACATGGACGAAAATGCTTTTTTGCACGAATAGATTGTTGAAAATGACATTAATAGATTTATAACTATGTTCCTTGGGCGGCCCGGTACCATTTGATTGGTCCGCGGACCGGGGTTGGGGACCATTGTCCGGTATTAATATCGGTATTCAATAAGAAATACCGGTATTAATATTTTCATTCGGTATTGCAATCGCGAAATGTAATTACTCAAAACATGAAAGCATCGAATGTCGAATCAATATTGGTTGTTTTAACTTACTTAAATTAGTGATATTTATTGACTTCTTTATGTATGTTTCGAAACTACTCTCTGTTTACACAATTATACACTATTTTTGAATCCCTCATATTTTTTTATAAAATATAATAAAAATACACGTAGATTTCGTACGCCTTTGGTATATACCACACATTTTTTTCTCCTTAAATATGGACTGGAGAGAGTCATAATTCATTATTCATAATCGGAAAAATTTGACAAGTTTTATCACCGGTCAAGGTCGATTGGGTGCCGATGAATTTGTCAAAAAGTTTGGCGAGCACCAATTTACCTCTTTATTTGGTTTAACCGCTTAAGTGGTTTGACTGAGGGTACTTTTAAGTAGAACTTTGAAGCTTTTAATTCAAATTTGATTAATTTTTCATACCGTTTAACAGTAAAGTGTTTGAACTCGCTTTTAGACCGCGACTTTTTGTGAAAATAATTATCAAATTATTAAACATAGCATTTCGATTTACTAATTATATCATCGTTGAATGAATATATTATGCACACAATTTGAAAACATCTCATGCATATAGATACCTACTAGGAAAAAAATCCATTTTAGAAAAAAATACGACACTCGACGGGACTGCTGCGAATCCAGTAGTCACAGGTTCATATAATCACACGTCGGGTTTTGTATTTTTTCTAAAATTGATTTTTTTCTAGATTGAGATGCTTGCGATGTTTTCTAATTATCTATGTTCCACTGGCGAGGGGTGGAGGTAGGCTGTTAATATTCAACATAAATAGTGCACAGTAAACTTTGTCAGTCATACTTGTTTGTTTTCATTGAACTAAGAAGACAATTTGCAGATGGTTCTGGTTAGTTTTCAAAATTCAATTAAACCTTGTCTAAAGCAAAACATAATACTTTAGGTATGCTATGGACGATCTGACAAAAATAGTGCACACTTTTTCAGTAATACTTAGCTGTTTTCGTTGAATTAAGAATACATATTACAGATTATGTCGATTAGTTTTTTTTTATTTCATTAAACCATGCCAATACTAAGCCATAATCGATAAAAATATTCTTCTTTCTATAAATGATCTAAGATGATGTATAGTTTGATGGCATAGTTTTAGATATTTTATAGATAAACGAATATTGTTTGACTATTATCTATTATGGCTTGGATTAGGCAGAGTTTAATTGAATTTAAATACTATCTGCACATGGTAATCTTAATTCAATTAAAACAAATACGTGTAACTGACAAAGTTTGGCGTGCACTATTTAAGTCGGATCTTAACAGCCCACCTCTACCCCTAACCACTGGTCTGTATATAGTTATAGAATGTAACATTCTCAAAACTTGTGTATTTATTCGTTAAATAAAATAAGTGGTTAATAATTTCATTGTTATTTAACTGTTTCAATTGGCTGAGTTTTTAATATTAAAATTTATAAAGAAGACACTTCAATGCGTGTTATTAAATGAAATTTTGTGAGTGAAGCAAAGCAGCCAATATACAAAACTTAACGAACATACATAATTTGAAAACATCTTAGATATAGCACTAGAAAACATCTTTTATACAAAAATACGACGCCCAGCGGGACAAACCCGTATCCACTGGATTACGCCAAAATGCTTTACCAAAATTGAGCCACGCGCATCTAATATAATTACGACGAAACTAACTAGTAGTCCTTGAAGTGCTCAACAAATTACGTTAATTTTGGCAATCTGATTTTCCGTTTTAAATTGAGATGTATTTACGTTGCTAATAAAATAATAACTTAACTCATTTTATACACTGGTATGTAATCCAATGTTAGGAATAAGATGCTTATAACATTTAATGTAAATGGAGTTATACGATTGAATCCTTTTTCACACAAAAATAAATAAACGATAGTATTATGTCACGTGTATTTTTTTATCATCAGCGTTCCACTAAATTTTTTTATGTCGACCAGTGGTGTGCGGTTCATAGATGCTGTAGATGCAGTGCATCCCCAGAAATATTCAATAAATTACTGTGTCATAATATGATAATAAGTATTTTTCATAATGCTTATATTATGTAGGTACCTATAAAACAATATGTATATTCCTTAAAACCCTAACTTCCCGACTAGCTAGACATTTGAAACTTTTAGAATGTATCAGAACACGACGACAATGCATTCTTTTAATGCTTTTGGCCATCTTTAAACGGAATTGAATTCATTTCTAGTTAATTCTGTTTTGTATGTTTCGGAAAAAAAATCGTTAAAAGTAATATTTACTACTCACTATTATTGGTTGCTAAGTGGGTCCTAGCAACATTAAATTATTAAAATATACGTGCGTTACTAAGGAAATCAATATGAAATGTCAGAATGACATTTCTGTTTTCTATAATATTTATTCAGTACCTATTTCTATCAAGTACAATAAAAAGTTTTTATCAATACATAGAATTGTCAAGTATATATGATTCAAGAGAAAATTTAAATACGTGGTATATAAAAAGTTCTTTTTATCTTGTAATTATTTCAACCACATCCGTACAAGCAAAAGTCAATGCACGAATATAGAATTGACATACTACTTATTAATTCTAAACATTGACATTAGTTCAGATTAAAAGTAGTAATCACTTTTTAAATTGTGTAAAATGAAATTAAATTCTTTCGGAAACAAACTTATCAGTGGCATCACAACAGTTCTACCTACATACATTACACAGAATTAAAAGCTTTCAGTCAAGTATTACTGTAAACAAACAACTTTTAGTAGGCAAGCGTATAAAAAAACATTCGTTATGTCACTTGGGAGGATAAAAGTTCTGCGCGATGTCAGGATGTTGGTATGAGAAGTGAAAAATTGGTGACAATGTAGGGTACGGTTTAGTACAAAAGGTGAAGAAACGATCAAGAAGGCAAAGCTCGCCATGAGTAGATTCATCTGAGAAAGCTTATCGGATAAGCTTTAAGCTCTAAGCGCGTAAGTGGCGTTATAAAACCTTTTTTAAATTTCTGGAATACGTTTTCAATTTGGATAAATGTTTGCAGCTGAATCATCAGCAAATAAATGATTGCCGTTTGAATAACAAGCGACTCGAGTTTGGATCTGTATAGTATTTTTCTTATTTAAATAAATTATCATAATCAGTTTTAAAATACATAACATCAATGGCATTCCGTGAGGGTAAGAAAGTAAACCATAAGCTAAAAATGGGCACATTGACAGCTGGTGACAAATGGAGATGGAATTTCAACGAAAAATTTTCGGTGGATAGTACCACCCCCTTTTTATGACGACACCCGTCTGGACGCTGTCCATAAGCTATCGATAATAAAACTGATTCGTCACGCATTACTTACTTATGCTTACGTCATATTCACAGAGTCCATTTACCGTGTTCATCTCTCCCATAGGCACTTTGATTTAACTATGCCTCAGTAAACTCAATCAAAGCACACTTCAGTGCGTGACCACCTCAGTCTTGGGCATATGCTCTTCAGACATTCCCAGCCATTAACAACTGCCGATGCTTCACATCTAAACAGAAGGCCTCGTGATACGCTCGATTAAGACCAAGTGTGTTGCGGGGCGGGTTGGTTTGGAGGGAACTATTAGGTAGTCCATTATTTACCCTCATTTAAACTTCAGTCAAAGGGCGGTTTATTAGTAAATAATAAGTTTTATAATAATTTGATGTTTTACAATACTCCTATGTCGATAAAACTTCAAGAATACTAAATCACTGAGTTCAAGTTCTTCTTCTTTGTCGAGACCTACTGACTCAGGATTATGAATCAGGTGATTTAAACGTTTGAGAGCTTTCTTTATATGGTCTGTTGCCATACCTCTCGGCATTCTTACGTCAACGACACGCAGGATATGTATCAGTGGAAAGCCCGTAGCATTCTTAATTTGGTCCATCCAACTTGTTGGAGGTCTTCCACATCTAATCCACATCCTTCGACCTGACCACGCATGCCCTATAAGTAAACAACATCATTACTCTGCAATGAATATATTACCTAGTCATTGTTTTTTTTCTTGTGTTGGCAGGGTGCAGAATACAAACACAAACAGAATACTGTATATTGATATATAGTTATACCTAATTAGAATCATCAATTTTTTTAAATATTACAATGATTTTATCTTAATATTGCTTGCAATAATTCTGCCGAAACCGGGAGATTGAATATTTTCCGTTCAATTATTAATTGAATAAACTTGAATGAATTTTTAAAAACTGTTCCTCAGAACCTTTTGACACATTGCCATATTGATAATATGACAATACGTCTTCGCGTTTGCAGCACTAAGCATTACAAACTTGCAATATCAACATAATTTGAAATAACGCTTCAGATAAAGGTATAATTATTATTAATACATTTGAATGAGATTGTGATTGTATGTATTGATACAGCTTGCTCAATTGGCTCACACCGACTAAAATGAAATGGATTGATGTACCTAATATAATATTATATATTTAAATTGTGAATGGTTTTCTAAATAAATAAATATTATATTTGTAAATAGCGCGGGAATAGAATGATTGTAATATATATTTTATAACTTAGAAAAGTAGCAAAATATATTTACAGAATAACCATACTATTTCTCGTGAGTGTTTTCTATATCTGCGATCAAATTTGATACCGGTGTATAAAAACATCGTTCATGATATTGTTTATATTATCAAAAACTTGTATGATACGAGTGCTTCGTCTTCTATTCCGCGATACTTGCTATGAGCATATACCAGTTTTGATTTAAGATATAAAGTATCGTTGAATGGGTTTTTCTATTTGATATTGTAGTACTGTCTTACATATTAGGCCAATGTTACCATACATTATAAGTGTAAAATAAAAATAAGCAGGAATACAATACGAAAGGTAGGACAGAAACAGATACAAAATTTATAGAAAATATAGAACAATTTTTAACATTTAAGTGGTGATTTTACATAAGCGAAAATTTATATTTTCATAAAATCTTCAAAAGTCAACAAAAGTGTATAATTTCTTTATTTTTGTCAAGACGTTGTGCATCACGGTTGACGTTTATCCAGCATATGAATGTTATAGGGACAACCTCGATCGAACCGAAATACGAAGCGAATTCCTATATACATTTTGTCAGCGCTCTTTAAAGTTCTACAGTTGTTTCGCATGCCAGCAGACTTTCCGTGATTGCCCGAATTGGGCACGTGTACTATAGGTTTACCATCGCTGACTTATTATAACACTCTCTCATAATATATATTATTATTTTAGTATAATCATCACACGATCTAATTATAACTGTTGCCATATGATTGGAGCTGATTCGCCTATTGAAAATTATTCCATTATGTTGCTTGTATGATAAAACTCGCTTCATTCGCAATATTTTGACAGTTTTATATACAACATAATATTATACCAATATTATGAGATATATTTTTTTTATTTAAAGCTATAACCGTTAAACTTGACGTTTCCAATCGAATGGGAAATAACTGAGCTGCATAAAACCAGAACCAGAAAACTACAGTACCTATTCCCCAACTTGTCATCGAATGGAAACTCAATGGTAAACATAGCAGGTGGCGACGCCACATTTTGTCGCTTAATAATGAGCTCCGTGATTGGTACGAGGGTAGTTTTACCAAACCATTCCGGGTAGCAGATAATAAAGCAAAGATCGCCCTTATGTTGGCAGACATCCGTTAGGGGATGGTACGATAATTAGAAAAGAATACTTTCAAAAAAACTCATCAAAACATAACCGATAGTAACTATTTCTCATTGACTCAATAATCTTTAATAAACCATTTATTTTATTCAACGAATAATTCACAAGATCTTGAGAATGTGAAATTTTATATGTTGAACATACATAACTTGAAAACACCTCAGATAGATAGATATCTTGTGAAGTATTCGTTAAATAAAAGAAATGGTTAATTAAAAATTGTTAGCAAGTTCAAGTAGACGCTATAGCTAAAAATATTTGGCGAGAGCCGGGCGTCGGTTAGTAATTAAGGTACCTAATTAATATTCCTTGATTTAATACACAAAAACCGATAGTCAATAAAAACGCAATTTGATGTATGACCTACTGGTTTTAATTGTCGTAATTAGATAGGAGGCTCGTAGCATTATTGGTTATTGCACAGTTGGCACGATACCAGTGGTTATACGGATTTAAATCCCGTCGAGCACCGTATTTTTTTTCGAATATATTTTTTTCTAGTAGGTATTATATATCGGAGGTGTTTTCAAATCAATCAATGTTGAATAAAATAAATTGTGTAAACGTATCGAAAATATATGCCATCATCAAAGATGAGGATTATAATCGACTTAATAAATATTGAGGTAATTATATTTTTTTATTTTATTCAGAATTATTTAACATTAAAAACCATTAAAAAATTATCGATGTTTTACTCACCTACGTCTCATAAGTCTGGACATTCACTCTGCAAAATCAACGAGCGTTGATTTTTTTTAAATAGAAAATCTCTTCCATTATATTGGAACGACAACAACTGGAAAAGAAAATCCAATATATACAGTCTTTGCAAAGATTTTAGCGCAATTTAATCGATTAAAATTGTAATACTGTGGTATAAACGACAATGGATCTGCAGCGAGAGTATTGTCGATAAAAAACCATTACGGTGCAGAAATTTAAATAGTCTATCGTGACGCTAAAAATATTGGTAACCACTGCATTATACATTGTTTACCAATACGATTATGGCTGGCCGTATCACTATTTTCCGATAGGTTTAAATAAAAAAAAGTTTACCAGTTCGAGTATTATTTATCTCTGCATGAAAAGCCTCTATTGGATATACTCAGTATTCGGAAATAGCGGATTAGAACAATCGAAACGAGAATAAGAGGATTAAGTAGTGGAACGTTTCATATTGAACCAGAAATATTTAGTGGAATAGAGAGACACATAAACAATAATATATATATATATGATTTTAGTCTCTGATACAGTGTTGCCAACTATCAATTAACAAAAATATGTCTATAAAATAGCATTTCGTGAAAAAATATTGAAAAATATTGTATTTAAATTAAAGGTTAAGGGGGGACATGCTCAGCGTAACTCAAAATGGAGCTTTTGTTCTATTTTCAAAGCATGATCCTGGACATACCTTAAACGTTGTAGATAATCTATTTATATAATTTCGAAGCCTTATTATCCTTTATATTTATTTTAAACATTTGATGACTGCATAAAGTATTTTTAATACATAAAATAATATTCTTTTAAACCTCTCGCTCTAATATTTTAGAATATAGTCATATTTCAGTACATAAATGTGCAGTGGTGTTAAGATTGTTTACATTTATTCATTTTTAAACGCATTTATAAAACCATCAGTATAATTTATATCGACATTATTTTAGTGAAATATTTACGATAAAAATTATATTGATAATCTCTGTGATCCCAAATTTGACAAGAATTGGGCATTTTATTATTCAAAAAATGGAATGAATGAAAAAACAGTTCAAACCGCTCATATAATTAAAAAAGTAAGCAAATCTTAAAGACATATTTTAACAAATTAAGTAAAACATATTTGCCAGAGCATAACAAAATCCAAGTGAATAACACAAAGAGGCCTCTAACGAAACCATTCAAACGTATAAGTACATACATACACAAAAAATAAACCACTAATATTATCATGTGTCATCAGTCGTTACTGTCATCGTGGGGGGGTCTCAAAATCAGTCGGTGCGTCAGGTATCTACACCCCCGAACCGGCACTGGTACAACTGGGCGCCAGGACAAGTGGGCGCCGCACTGTCGAATTAAATAACGTGCATTAATGAAATAAATAAACGTTCGTTACGATTTGATACAGAAAGTAGACGAGGAAGTTTAATAAGTTTCTATCTACTACTAGTTTTAATCGATTTTGTTTTTCATTGTGGGTTGAAAATTATTATGCCCGACGCTTCATATAAAAATAAACTCTCTTCTCGTCGGAACACAAACATAATATGGACATTAAATCATTATTTATGTATACATATTTAATTTTTTACTAAGTATTAAATAATATAATATATTATAATTAATATAAAGTACTATAATTCACGAACGTCTATTTATTTTCAATTTTATTCGATTGCGTAGCGCCCAATTGTCCCGGCGACGAATCGTCATAGACCCCCTAAACCTGCCGCTGTCCTTTTAACTTAACACACTCGATATTGTTAGTATATTTTATTTAGTGGTAATAAGATACAAAAGAATATCATGTTGATTTCCATACTTAATTAAAGATTTTATATTTTTTAAAAGAACTTTAATGTGTTTTCAATGTTAAAATACACTAAGGGCCGTATGTATGAGATTCCAAAATTCTTTATAAGCTATTTAACCGATTTCCACCATTTATAGCGTATAGCACTGTTTGCGAAGTAAGCAATCTGACGTCACACGTCATTCAAAATGGCTGCTTTATTATGTCATTTTAATAATGCATTCATTACAACAAACGTTTGCTTGAAGCTCTCGTTCATTTTGTAGACTCTGTAAACATTTTCGATATTTAAAAACAGTTCATTCATTTTATTCTTATTTAGTTTTAACATCTCATAATAGAAGTGATTTAAGTGAAGTTAGTCATAATATAACTGTATGTATTGCCACCAAATGGAAATGTGTACTGGGAATACTCTATCCTTTCGTACAGTAGAATTATAAAATAAACGTGATAAAATAACTGATAAATTATTTGAAGTTCATAATAATTATTTATTTATAATTATTAAATTTATATGGTACCGTTCGCACACTTCCAGACACATCTAAAATTTCAAAATTTTAAATTAATGATCAGGGAATGAAATTTTATAAGTTTGCCATTATATGGACGCCATGACACATTATGACGTCACATCGTGACGTCAGTAACCAACGGATTGCATTTGCACTCATGCATACAAATGAGCATTATTTAGCCTATAAAGTATTTGGGAATCTCATGCATACGACCTTAATAACGCTATATACCAGATGGATATTTTGTAAGCCGTGTGCCTATTCAATTTAAAGTATAATCATTCATCGTTAATGAAATCAAAACTAAATTATTCGCGATGCAAACGAATAGAGAAAACATTTTTACGGTTCACTGAAAATCCAATTAAACATTATCTTTCTATAAGGAATACAGAGGGCAAAACAAATTAAATAAATCGTAACTTTTACGAATTATCCTGTAGCCTTTTACATTATCTTTCACTAATTGGAATAACTCTATTCTGAGCAAAGAAGAATACTGCGATTGTATTTGTATTATATGCATACACATAGCCAAGTTTCATCACAAATTGGCTATGTGTATACATAGCCAATTTGTGATGAAACTAAACGCGCATAGAAGGGGGTGTGCGGACCCCCCTCCCCAGAGATATAAAAAATACAAATTAATTAGGTAAATGAAATAATATTACTTCTTCTTATATTCTTCGTCAGACCTCATGACTGATGATCGTGACCTGGATGATTTGGTTATGAATGGGTTGACCCCAGTCCTCTCGGCATCATACCTTCGACACGCAAGACCTGTGGCCACTGGACGGCCTGTTGTACTCATAAATTTGTGCAACTATCCAATGTTTACGTTAATATTCCAATGCGCCATGTCTAAAAGACAAGACATCGTGGACGACACAAACGAACACTAACTATCCTAATAATACGTATTATCACCGTTGAACCACGCGCATTCGATTACCACTTATGGATGCGACGGTTTGCAATAGCCCGTAGGTTATCGAGGTGTTTATCGTTAGTCTCAAAGTGCGGAGTGTCTGGGTATGTGGAATATATCCGGTAAAGTTCATGATTCCGCAGTTGAAACAACGAGAAGCTGTAAGTAAGTAGACGGATTATCCCCGCCGCCTTAAAAATCAATAATAAAAATATATTTTGGATAGTTTTTTTCTAAATAGACCTCCCCAAACCATTTTTCTGTGCATGAAACTGTTCATAAAGGTTTATAAATTAATAATGACAGATGCTGAAAACAACGAACTGTTTTTATTTTCGAAATTATTAATTTAAGTAGACCCTGCCTTCTTTTATTTCTAATGTCGAAATTCTAAGAGAAAAAAATAACAATAGATTAAAATTCAAACTATACTACATCCACATTAAGATGTCACGTAACTAAACCACACATGCTGTCTCTGTCGTATGACGTCTGTTACATTGTATTTACATATCTGTCTATGTAACATCAAAAAATCAGTCAATTACGTAAATTAACTGTGAATTCATGATACTGTCCAGTAATAACATTTTTTTTTCTTAATTAGTATCATTATCAGAACACAACAGACCTCAAGAACACTGCAAATCAAAAATGTAACTATTATAATTAAAATGCCATGGATGTATGTAAAAAATGTTGTAAATTGTATTAACAAATAATGCTAATATTAGATACCACGTATTACGGCACTATTCTATTTGACACTACGCAGAGAAATTTCAAAGCAGGACAGCATATATTATACACCACCTTTATGACATCAGAATTCGAATTGATTTTAGAGGTAGCATCTACAATCTGTACTCGTCTAAACAACATCTATATTTTGAACAGCGATTTGACTGACTCCATGACATATAACCACAAAAT
The DNA here is from genome assembly GCF_057557595.1 of Rhyacophila brunnea. Lineage (NCBI taxonomy): Eukaryota > Metazoa > Arthropoda > Insecta > Trichoptera > Rhyacophilidae > Rhyacophila > Rhyacophila brunnea. The sequence goes on from NW_028232859.1 coordinate 46,099,564, forward strand.
CTACTTTTCTATAATATCTGTGTGTGTTTGTTTGCCAAATACACATTGAAAAACAACATAAAATATGAATTTTGTTCTGCTATTTGGATTCCAACCAAATAACAACAGTTGTAGAGGTGGGTGCTCTACCACTACTCAACTGTGTGATTCTTAGTCTTTCTTCTTCTTATTTTTTGTTGTTCATGTGCGCTGGGCATGTTGATATCACGATTACCTTCAAGAATCCATGTGTATCATCAGTATTCTTATATCTCTCTTCTTAAGGCTATACCTCAGTTGAGGCATGGTCTAAAAAGATCGTGGCTAGGCGATGCGCGGATTGCGGGTCGCGGGTGCAAATGACGCATGCCGAACGAAATATAATTTATCATATAAATCCAACATGTGTCCACTTAATATTCTGTTTATTGTTCTATTAGTAACGATAATAATATATTCATTGACATGTTTTCTTTTTCAAGTAAATGGGTAACGTTTTTATTCATCTTTACACGATTTAAGAATTAATACCCTGTCGCCATCACGAAACAAATTGATTTATTCACACCTCGACGTTCGCTTTCCGACTGCCAGCGAGTCCAAAATTTCGTCGCGCCTATAGTTGAAAATTATTTGCCGTTTCACAGAAGTATCGTCTTAATGACCTATGTTTAAATCAGATTTTATAATAAAAATATTTAAAACAAAATTAATGAACACTAATATTGTTTATTATGTATATTACACATAATATATTATTGAATTATTTTGGAAAAAAAATATTTTCTTATCAGAAATTTGTGAGCCCTCATATACAATAATTTAATTTAAATCTGAGAAAATCACTTACATTTTCTTTAGAAATTATTAAATGATAATAATATAATAAGCCTCGTATTTTCTCAATTTCAAATAGTAATCTCAAGTGATACCCAATTATATTAATACAAAAGATACATAATGTAATATATTTTTTTTATTCGTATACCTATTATCTTTAACTACCTATATTAATGATGGAGTCTCGTTATTGAATAAAAACAATCCAATTAACAATAGGTAATTGCTTAAGGTGTTCTAAGTAAATTTGTTATCAAAAAATAGCTTTAAAAATTTATTAATCGATAAATAGGTATATTATATCCAAAAGTAATGAGAAAAAAATATAATTAGTTCAGTGTTTTAAAAATACATGTAAATAATTACAAGATAAAAAGAACTTTTTATATACAACGTTTTTAAATTTTCTGTTGAATCATATTATTATAAACTTGACTTTGACTAGCTTAAACGATCAAAAATTTTTGTACTTGATAGAAATAATACTGAAATGTCATTTTGACATCTCATATTGATTTCCATAGTAACACACGTATATATTAATAATTTTGTTACTAGGACTCCAGATCCAGCAACCAATAATGGTTCGAAATAACTTTTCATACAAAATAGAATTAACTGAAAATGAATTCAATTTTACTTAAAGATGGCTAAAAGTATTAAAAGAATGCATTGGCATCGTGTTCTGAAATATTGTGAAAGTTTCAAATGTCTAGCTAGTCGGGAAGTTAGTTAAAAATCGATCGCAAGATTTGTACCGGACAAACAACCACCGGACAAATAAGAATACGAGCTAATAAAAATGTGGTAATAAAATAAAATCGATACATTTCACATAATTAATTACGCACTTATTATGGGCATAATAATGACAAGAAGTTACGTAAATCTATCTGTTCACTACAGCTTTTTGTTTCCAAATTTTGAATTAATTATATTATTATATAGGTAATATTTTTTTTTTAATTTATGAAATATCGATTTAGATATTACATAGCTCGCAGATAACACTCCCATTACTGTAATGTCACCTTAGGTTACCCAGCCTAGTAAATTATTAAGATTTCAGTTGATATTCACTTCGTCATCTTCAAATTGTTTCTAATTTATATTCTATTTCTAAAATCATCAATATGACAAATAATTAAAATATAATTTTCAAAATCTATGACATTATCCAGTAAATACTTAAAATTGATAGATATCCGTCAAATTTAATTTTTTTACATGTCATAAATACTTATAAATGCACATTGCAAACAGATCGTCGCATTCCATTATGAATAAAAGATATAAATCTATAATTATACACGATAAATAGAGATATACTCAATTGTGAGAATGAGATATGAAATTAAGGGGTGAGATAATGATAGTATTACGACTTTTAGGCTGTAATAGAAATACTTGTATTATTTTAATTAAGTTTTGATGATTTTTTCATAATTTTATAGATAAAACAAATAGTAAATATTATGTATGATGAAACCTTATTACGTATTAGGCTTATTTATGTTGCCAAAATAGGCATTTCCCTTTTACATACTGAAATATTGTAATCTCTTATGGTATCCCAAGGTGACGTCACCGTAATGGACAGAATTTATTAGGTTGGTAAAGGAAAGGTGCAATCGTGTATTAATATTGAATGTGAATCATTTATAAAATATATAAGTATATTTAATTAACAAGCTTATCCGTCATGCAGCCAACAAACGCTTTTGTGGAAATATAATATTACTGATTATAGTTTTTAGATAAAATATATATATAGGGTGCATTATTATTAGTTGATAATTCTTTATTAAATTATAGTATAGATGGCTAAATATTAAAGCACATTGACTAGATTCCGACGGATGTGGGTGCGATTCCGGCTCGGTACCAATATTTTTTTCTTAAAAAAGCTCTCTTTTGGAATTTTGATGTTGTTTTTAGTTATTTAGGGAATACGAGCCGTAGAAAATGTTAAGAATCTCTGTTCTCTCTCATAGTAAGATATAAAAAGTTCATCTTTGATTAAAACTTACACTGAATTGATTATGTATACTTTTTGTTCACCTTGCTCACAAAAACTTACATAAGTTAATGTGTTGTATATGTACTATTAATATATTATATGAAAAGGCTTGAGTTATATTATGGTGTATTATCACGAGCCCGAAGTTGCACAGGCGTGAAAAATTGTATCAAGCCACTCTCCGTCCAAGCGAGAACATGTTTTCGCGTCCTACGTGTCAACAGCGGAATCTACTCGAGCTTATGACATGTACAGACGTGAATTTTACTCCAAATTTATATATATATATATAGATACATTTTCGTGTATTTAGATACATAGGATATCGTATATTTCGCTCACAAAATAACGTATACATCAGCTGTGTATGTATATAGTTTCAACAATGTATATAATTTATTGTTTCAAGAGATTTCAAGAGATCGTTTCTTCTTCTTATTATTATGCCATCCCCTAGCGTAGGTCGTCCACCATCAAGGCGATCTTGGAGGTTCTTAAGCCACGAAATGCGACGCCATCCTTTGCTACGCTTACCATTGATCTTTCCTTGAATGACAAGTTGAAGAATGCTGTACTTTTGTCCTCTCATAATGTGGCCGAGGTACTGTAGTTTCCTGGTTTTGATACTGCGTAGAACTTTTCGGTCCTTCCCCATTCGATTGGGAACTTCAACATTTGTCACTCGATCAGTCCAAGGAATATTGAGGATGCATCTATACAGCCACATCTCAAAAGCTTCAAGTCTCCATGTAATCTCTTAGTTTAGCGTCCATACCATAGAAAAGAATTGAGAGAATATAACAACGTACCATACGCAGTCTCAGACCTAGGTTAAGGTCTCCATTGCTAAGAAGGTGTCTCATTTTGAGAAAGGAACTCCTTGCGATCTCAATTCTAGTTTTTATTTCCTAAGACTGGTCACATTTCTCATTGACCCATGTACCTAAATATTTATAATGGGTCACACATTTGATTGGTTCGCTGTTAATGACAAAATTTGTGTTGGTGTCTGGTGTCGCTATTTTTGATACTAGTAATAGTTTTGTTTTCTTGAGGTTCATTTTAAGCCATAAGAATTACTGACCTCATTAACGCTTTCTACCAATTGATGTGAAGTCTTTAAGCTATCAGCAATCAGCAGTGTCATCGGTATATCGAATATTGTTAATAATATGTTTCCCATTAACCAAAATACCCACCGATTTACCTTGTAAAGCTTCCTTGAAAATAGCTTCTGAGTACAGGTTAACTAACAGAGAGATCGTTTATTTGGTAGTAGTTTATGATAATTTGTAAAGGTAGTTTTTCTTGTGAAGATCTAGACATCAAGGAGAATATGAAGGCGTCTTGATTTGCATATTATAGGAAAATGTAGATGTAGCAGAATTAAGTAGTTGAAAAGCAAGAAACGCTTTTTTTCGTGCATGTTGTCGAAGGTGTGAATATTTTATTGGTTAGCGATTTGTTCTAAATAGTGTCTCCATTCAAAAGCCCACAGTTACTGGCCTATAATAAAGGTTTTGTACTTCTTGGCAAGAACAGACAAGGGTTTGCGATGTAATAGAGTTTATTATAAAGCCTTAAATGGAGATGGGCTGGACACATAGCTCGAAGAAAAGACGATCGTTGGACAAATCTAGTCATCCAGTGGTATCCAAGAAGTACAAAACGTCCGCAAGGTAGACCTAGAGGCCGCTGGATCGATGAAATGATAAAGTTTTGCGGAAGTACGTGGCAACGCAATGCACAGGACCGAGAGAAGTGGAAGCAGCTTGAAGAGGCCTTCATCCAGCAGTGGATAGATTCAGGCTGATGATGATGATAATAAAGGTTTCCCACCCCTGCTCTGGTTATAGTCTGACTCTCTGTTACAAACCAACTACTTTAATCTTCAAAGTGAGCTTATGGGTATGAAATTAATAAGCAAATACGTTCACTCCATAAAATAGCTAAGTATTATAATTTATTATATCATACTATTCAGAGATTCCTCTTCAATGTTGTACGTGAAAGTAGACTCTGTCAATTTCATATGAGACCGGTATAGTGTAATTAGCTATAAAATTGATAATAAATATTGAATAAAATAGAGGAGAGAATGTGTGAATAAAAATATAAATTGTAGAAATTGCAAGTTAAAGGTAGAGCATGATTAGATTTAAGCGTGAATAGTAAAATCGGATAATTGAATTATTCAGGGCCATGAGATCGCGCTGACAATTGTATGTGATTAACAGAGAACTAGCATCTATAAAATATGTAAAAAAAGGAATTTAAATAGACTGAGAAAACTATGTATAAAAGAGACTTATAAGTGTGTGATAAAATTGAATTGATAAAAAGGGCGCCAAGTGCTTCCTAAGTGTGTACATAATGAAATACCATATAAATAAAGAAAACACTAGATTTAGAGATAACAACAATTGTTTATTATAGTCTAAAAAACATAGAATTTATTTTGACAAGTATAATAATTATAGAGACTTGAAATTATTAAGGAGACTCGGTGATCTTTGTTATGCGAAGACATTCTATTCTACAAAAAACATTATAAATAAAAATAATAGGGTACTCATCTGCTCTGCATCCCTTCAAATTGTAGACACTGAATTTTGGTAATTAATGTTAATAAAAGTTCAATAAAAGTGAAAGAAAAACTGGTTTTTAGGTGTGGCCGGCGTCCCGTACCGGCCGTTCACAAAAAGTCAGTTAAGTTGAAAGATCCATCCAGTTGAGAAGTCAGGGTAAAAGTGAACGAGATCGATAAAGGTGCAACCCTCCTGTCCGCCAAAGTACAAGTAGGTATCAGCAACGGCCGCAGGGTGGGGGTTTGTGTGAAAGAGAATCGATCTTGCTTCCTCTTCTATCGGTGAGAATTTACCTACTCTCAAATTACGTATAGGTACGTATCCACAACGTGACAACACCCCTTTTCCACTCAAAGAAAAAAAGATTGAACTCCTCCCAGGGTTTCCATTGGCAGTCAGCTGTTCATGGTGTGACTTATCGTGGTTGAATTTGCCCACGGCTCGTCAGTATCTCGACCATTGAAGTTCAGTTGCCTCTGCCAGAGTAGCTAAGTAGTAGACCATCGTGTGATACACTGACCCAAGATCAGTAGTGGAGAGCAGTTCCTCATCTTGCAGAGTGGTTTGTTCCAAGGGCTTGTCTTTCCTCGAAAATCTTTGAGCATCGTTTGAGAAAAACACTTCGCAACACAGGCGTTTTGTTCACTTTGGATTCTTTTCACTTAAGGAAATTTCGTTCCTTATTTTTTCACTAAAGGAAATTACGTTCCTTGTTTTCACTTTCACTGAATGTTTCTTCAAAGGTAAAATTGTCATTTTCACGTTGAAAAAAAAAAAATCTTGATGTTGATGATAATGATAGCAAATACCAGAAAGTAAAATTGATCACGAAGTCTCAAAAGTCTCAGAAAAAATAATAAAAAAAATTATACAGTAAATATACAAAAATTCAAAAACTTATGCTAATACCAATACCATTTATACATGTTGTTAGTCTGCCAGCATAGCAAAAAAAATGGTTTTAAGTTTTCAAATAGAAAACATTTGCAAAAGATGATAAATGATTCGTCAATAATAAAAAGCTTTATGAAGAACAAGCAAAGATAAAATTAAAGCGTAGTAATAAGGTATCAAATAAATGAAAGAAAAAGATACATAAGCAATTTAAAATAACATCTATCAGTATGTCCATTTCCAAATTAAAAAACTACCAGCAAAAAAAAATACTATTTTTAATTCAGTCTTCAGTTTAATACCGTTACGTGATATCGAGAACATTAATTAATTTATCTTTAAGCTCGCCATAATTTATGACATTCTCATTTAATCGAGTTGACATAGCTTTAAAAAAAAGGAAAATATGTTTACAATTAAGTAAACTGATTTGATAAAATAGCTTACCGTTCAATGGTAATGCTTAGGTAAATACATTACATTAAGTAGATAATGTGATATTTAAAATAATACAAAATCTAGTATTGCACAAGCAACATCATAATAATAATGACTTATACAACATAAAAGTTTAAAGATGTAAAGTATCAAGTTACAATTCTTTGATAATATAAGTAATATTTTACAAAGAGAAATGCATAGATAAGTTTAGATAAAGATAAGATAACTCTTGGGAAGTTGATTTAGTGCAAAAAATTGTGTTGGTATAAAAGAAAACAGAAAGCGACCAAGCCAATTATTGCGTTAAAGAGTAGTTATTAATAACCAGTAGATCCTACGATAAGCACATAAGGATAACGTGGAAAAAATAATAACATAAAAGATTGAAGCAGTACAATGAAATGCATAAAAAGAATACAAGCCACTGCCACAAATAAAATTTCTACTTCCCATGAATTTCTTAGTTGCTGGAATGGTGTTCACTTCAAGGTTTTCACTCAACGGTTATATACTATCTCACTATTTGTAAGCAGTCCGTACATTTATAATTAAATTAAATACAATTGAAATTTCAGATCAGTATGCAGACTATTCTGTTTATCCCACGAGGATACTAACCCAGCGTGATAATGCGTGGAAATCTTCTACGAAACGTTATTTAGAAAAATGATGCACTAAGAAATATCCAGTCACAAATCTGCCTACCACAATTTCTCTACATGAATCTACTAACAAATAATATTAGGCTTATTAGCGTACTAATAATTATATAATTTACGATTACTGTTGATAAAAAAAAAATCTAAACAAAAAATTCTAGCTTTAATGTCTGCTATTTGTGTTTCTATGGTCCTTCGATGCCACACTTCAACAATTCTTTCTTCAAGGGTACACTAAGTTTTATACAAGTTACATAACTGGAGATTATTGATCGTTGTATATCCATCGGAAGTTCCATATGAAAATCGTGCGATAAATTACATGAAACAACCAAGGGTGAGTTTCCATTTAATTCTAGCTTAATTACTGCAAGGTAGAAGTGGGCATCAAGCTTGCAAAGGAAAACAAAGAGACTTCTCCATTACCACAAATATATACTTTCTTGGACTCACTTTCTTACTATCTAAAATTAACCTAATGTGAGACCATTCATGAACAAAAATGTGCGAGAATTACAAAATAAACGAATCTAATGAGAAACCATAATAAACGAGAGCTGCAACACAGCTACATCAAAAACTACATCGAAAGCTAGTGCGAAATTACTGTTAGATACCACCAACGATATCCATGGATAATTACTAATTCAAGTAAAATCCATCACAAAACAAAGAATTTACTCATGTTTCGAGAATTAAGCTAAACAAGCCACCACTATGCTTTCATGCAAGGAAAACATTCTGAATTTAGAGCCCGTTCCGTGACAAATTCATTCATAAGATCTGCTTCTTCTCAACCTTAAATAAGAATAGTAGTGCAATAGCGTATGAAACTCATGCCATAAGACTAATGACTAAATAGAGTGATTGGGTAAAGCTCCTCACTAAATGTTCCCGACCCAAATCAAAGTATCTGTGAGCGACACAGATAAACTACAAAGTAAAGGACCAATCCTAAATGTCCGCGACTTCGCAATTAAAGAGAGTATGGAGATGTATGAAAATTAAAGTTTTGCATAGCAATCATCCACAATAGAGTAAGATTGAAAAAAACTAGACCTCCGAACTTATAGTCACTAACACTTACTTCCTATCAAATACAAGCTCAATTTTCATTTCACAAAATTAATTAATAATACTAAAAATAAAAAATATATAACCCTAAAGTGAAACCAAACCATTTTGCAGATTGATTTAACAAATAAGATAGTCAAGTAACAATAAATTACAAGAAAAATTCTGTACGCAGTACAGTTGTAAAAAGAGAAATAAAAAAGAAAGAAAAAACATGTTTTAGTTTGAAAACTGAATTGTCCTTGCAAGCATTTGCGTAAAAGCCCTCATGACCACAACCTAGCAAAACTTAAGATTGAAGATGTTGAACGTCCTCAACCATAAAATAATAGACACAATTAAAAAAACAGGATTGCATTTGGCTGTTGACCACTGGAATACTGCGACACAAATCTCTGCAAGCCGACATTGCTTTTCATCCAATAAAAGCTTTTCAGTGTTGTAGTTGTGAACCTTGAATGAGATAAAACAATTATGTAGATTAAAATTGTCACAACATGTTGAAAGAATATTTGAAAACATATAATATAATTTGTAAGATTTTGTTTTAATCTTAATTTTGAACAAAAGAAATCTGGATATCAGATGTAACGTATAATACTAAAAGATAAAACTAATTGGAAAAGAGAATAAAAAGAAAATGTATTATCTTAAATGCAATATTTTAAGTAATTCATACGTCATTTAAGTATATTATTTACAATACAAAATTACAAAATCATCATACCTAATTTAAACACAAGTTTTATAGAGTAACAAATTTGTAAATATCAGTTTCGATATATAATAAGAGCATAATTAATCATGATTCATGAAAATTTGCGAAAAGAAAAAAAAATATATGACATTAGAATCATTAACATAGATATAGATAAGAATAAACTTAGTTTCTAGACATGATAATGGGTAGAATCACCCCCTTCGAAATGAGTTTGAAAAAAAAAAGATTTTCTATTGTCTTTGAGTGACAATGTTAATTCCAAGATTAATAAATGCAAATTAAGTGATTAGCTTACCCAAAAGTAAAAGTATGTTGAAAAAAAGAAAGAAAATGGTAGCAATATTAACAAGCACACAATTAAGTTCTCAGTTTTAAGAAAAATAAATGTAAGGTAGTTTGTCAAAATCATTTAAATTGTATTGTACAATTTTAATAAAAGTGAAATTTAAAAAGTAGTGTGCAATAAAATAAGTTATATTTAGATTAAATAGAAAGATTAATAGTAATTTAAAAAATATTATGCTGATTTGGCAATATCTTTAATATGAAATTTCCCTATTGGTTTGAGATTTTTATCTCCAAGCAAGTAGATTAGAGGCGAAATTTTCTTTAAAACAACGTTTTCCACGAATCTCGGCGCCAGTTTGCTAGAAAAATAATTAGCTGCCGATGATTGCACAAAGTTCTTCCCGTATATGATGTCTCTTTGTGACGAGTGGACATTCATATTAATTTATAAGTATCTAACTTTTTATAAACAAATAACAAGTAGTTATTTCAAATTTTACGATTTGAGCTCTACCATATTTTACGTGAAAATATTAAAATTGCACAGAGAGTGCTAAAGAGTAAAAACAAAATAATATACAAGATAAGCTTGTAGAGATATAAGAAAATGTGCGAAAATAAAAAAATCTGAAAAAAAAATTAATACTGAGCTCGCTCCTAGACAATTGACAATCGTTTTCAAGTAATAAAAATCTAGATAGAAAAAAATAATATTGAAATATTACTGAAAAAATATATCGAGGTTCTAATCGATGATAATTAATCTCGAAAAATAAAAATCGAGATAATCAATAAAAAATTAAAAAATATTGAAATAATAAGTAAAATTGTCTAAAATGAACGAGGAATCTTTAGGTGTAAAAAAAAAATCTCCGATACTTGAAATTGAAAGAATAATTATGATAAAATTATGAGCAAAGTCAAGTATGAAAGATGACGAATAATAATCTGTAATAGAATTTAATCAAAAGATGAAAATATTCAAAAAAAAATTCAAGCAGACGTAATAAAATTAAAGTAAGTATTTATTTTAATAGTCGTTGAAGTAGTGCTGAATCTCAGGTTTAAGATTAAGACAGCGACTATTTTATTTTAAAGATTAACATAGTGAAAGTTAATCACTGGCAACGAATTAATAACATCTGAAAAGAAATAGTGATGATTTACCCAGTTACTTAGCTTTTCAATTATATCATCTGTGATATATTGAAGAAGGTATGTCGAAGACCAGACATTGTCCTCCCAAGATTGAAGAAGACAATCTTGATTTTTTTTTTAAATCCTCTTTGAAGCATTCATCAGAATCCCATATGATGCAATCGAGTCAGTAGGTATGTATGCCCACGCGGCATAATAATTATCTGAAAAAATATCTAGGTTATTTCCATTCTAAATTGACTAAAAAATAAAAGATGTGCTCGAGTAATAATGTTGTAGCATTATATAGCTTCCCATCTGAGAAATAAACTATAAGCAAATTAAAAAAATTAAATAAAATGCTTGTATTTTAAATGATAATTAATAAGAATGCAGAGAAAAAAAAATAACTCTCCTGAGAATCATTGTAAGCAGATTGTGGAAGTTTAAAAAAAAGTAGGTATAACCACTGCATAATATAATTATATTTTTGTAATAGTAATGAGAATGCATGAAACTTTATACTGAGCAGTATATATTGAACAGTAGGTAAATATAACCATTAGCTTATTTTAAGTTACTAAAGTTTACAAAAAACAATTTAAAATCTACTAGGAATAATACAAAGGTTTATGTATTCACTAGGTAGGTAAAATTAATGTATTTTAAATGTAAAGACATTTGCTTAAAAGAATATTAATAAAACATTAACAAGAACTGGGTTTTGTGAAAACCGATAACATCCATTAGGATCGGATATGGTCAAAAGAAAAACCGAATGTCTAAATAGGGGTAATTAAAAAAGGTCTAAGTAAACAATATAATAAAATATCGATACCCAAAATTAAGTGGTTCAAAACAATAAAAATGCAGCAAATTTCTCCGAACTGCAATAAAAACAATACAAAACCAGAATGCTAAGAAATACCCGTAATAAAATCGAGGGTTTTAAACCTTGAGTTAATGTGTTTCTGTGCAAAATAAACTGCATTTTAAATAAAAACACATCCGTTTCAAATATTTAGAGAAAGCAATAACAATAAAGTTGTAAAAGTCCCAAAACTAAATTGGGGTGCAATTAAGAGGGTCTAGAGCTAAATGTGACAATAGGCTAATAAAAATAAACCCACTACCTAGAAATGGTAAAGATTTTAAACAATAACAAATAAATGCGGTGAATTCAAAGAATTTTTCTCCGAAGTGCCGTAAATATAATTGGAAAGCAGATAAATAATATTATTTAAGTGAGAGATACAAAAACTAAACAATTGTTAAGTGTGGAAAAAAACCAAGGGTAAAATACATAATGACGGTTTCAAATTACTCTGAAATGCATAAAGTAGGTAACGACCTTGTTCACTATATTTCTATAATTCTATCTTGTCCCTGCCTAACTACTTGCAACAAAATGTTAAGAAGGTTTTATACCTGAAATGGGTTTTTGGAAGTAATAGGAATATACCTACATGAATGTTTTCATAACTACACATTTTGACAAAAATGACGGTTATTAAATTTTAACATTGCCTTAACAACAAAAACTTTATGAAAAAATAGAATGAGATCTACGGAAATAATTTACGCGGGAAAATAAATTCATATACCTACCTACGTAGTTTAGCTAAAAAAATTACAGTCGAAATAATAAGTGAAAAATAATCAAAATGAATTGACAATCCGCCATTACAACAAAGCTATCTAACTATGATATTAATTCCTAATATAATTAAATGTGGACACATCTACCACTAAATTGAAACTTACTAAAAAGCAAATTAGAAACATTTGTAACAAATTGGATATTTAAAAAAAAAATATTAATACCTACTGATCATGCCCTATAATAGAATATCAGCAAGAAAAGATAATAGACGATGAAATTAATTCTGTTTATAACCTCATCTAATATTTAATTGAGAAAAGACTAGGTCTAGTAGATATTCTTATCTGCAAATCACTAAACAATACCCTCACTGACGCTAAAATTGATTAAAATTTTAATAACTAAGTTTTAATTGAAACTTTTAAATATTAAACTTATTCAAACAGAAGATTTATCTAATTTCATATGACACTCAATAATATAAAACAATCACTGATTTAAAATAATAACTAATAACCAGAAAAATAACCACCAAGCAGATTTTGCAATGAACCATGCCGCAAGCTATCTACAAACCATACACTTTTTATGAAAAATAATTACTGAAAAGAATATAAAGTTCAAACATAAGATTAAAATAAAAGTTCAAAAACTTACCAAAAATCAAACCACTTGTAGACACTAAGCACAATGTAAGCTAGTATAGAAAATATATTATAGGGTAGGTATAGATAGTATAACACAATTAAGTTCTTAGATGTTGACACTTCGAAAGATAAGACTGAAATGAAAGATGCAAACTACCCCGTACCTAATATACAGTAAAAATGCAGTGCCATGTGGAGAAACTAAAAATCTGCGTTCGAAGCATCTACGGCCTCAACAAACAAAACTATATGAATTTCGCAAAATTATTGATATCCTCTATCAATATTTAATTGGATGTTAGAAAATAAACGAACAATGTAATTATTATAAATAATCAAGCGAAGATAATACAATCCACTAACTTTAACATAGCATGAATTAAGTATTTTTGGCTAAGAAAAAATATATAAACCTAGCATTATTTATAGAATACAAACTAATGCATTTATAAAACAGTTTCTAACCAAAAATTGAAAAAAAACACCACAAACAACTATGTTTAGATAGGATTTGCTGTCAACGGACTTTCATAAAATTCAGTACGAGATGTGAACGCTGCATGTCTAATAATTTATATTCCATAATTTTGCAATACGCTCGATATGGACAAGTCGTAAAATGCCATGCATTGAAATCCTGCATCTTTTACATGTTGACATGTTATTTTTCAATGTAAGTTTGGATCCAGAACATGGACCGAATAGCAGTGACGTCCCGTGGGGGTAGACAGATTGAGCGTCACTTGGGGGCGGCAGTTACCCAAAGGGCGGCAAATCGTATATATATAAATAGCTAGGTACCTTAACTTAGTAATATCGGAATTATCTTTCCATTAAAAAATTCAACTCACTGGTTTGAAACAAAATGTATTAATTAGGTAGGTACTATAAAAGTTTTAACATTTTATTGGGTTTGCGATGTCTAGATAGCTTCCATTGTCCTTGGACTTTTCGTTATTGGTCAACAGCAATGACACGTGCATACCTAATTTAAAAAGTATCCAAATATATTTGCCAGTCACTCATGAGTTTTGGAAGTTGTCAGGTGTATTTTTAAATGTACCTATCTGAAACAGTAGACTCACAATATTGTCTATTGAACCAGAGATGGCATTTAAATTAGATTTAGTGGTATATATATTGTTAGTAATGTATCCATACAACACATTCCTTGGATATTGGAGTCATGAAAGGGTGATAAAAGTACTGTATAAAAAATGTGGCGGCGTTTTGGCACTACCTAGGGGCGGCATTTTGTCTAGGGACGCGGACGTCACTGCCGAATAGGCTATACTGCCGAACAGACTGAGCAAGTGGCTTTCAGTCATCTTTCCTAAAATAAAATATGTTTTTAAAAAAAATCGAGGTGCCAACCTGGTGTAATTGAGTAAAGGGAAATCCTTATCTATAACAATAATGCATTTTTCTTCTTCTTTGACAATGTCCACCCCTTAGTTGGAGCATATGGACACCACACGGCATTTTCAAGTCTCCATGTTGCATGTCAATCTTCTTGCACTATTCCAGGTCATATCGGCATCTCAAAAATCAGCCGTATACATTATTCAAATTTATTTATTTATACATACAATAAACATTACAAATTATATAAATTTAAGACTTTCACAGCGTGACATTTAAAAACAAAAAATTAGTATTCTACCCGTGTAAAGAAAAAATAAATATATGCAGTATCACAAAAACAGAATAAAAAGTAGATAAGTACATAAAAAAACATAGAAGCACACCGAATGAGCTAAGTGGACCTTATTTTAAGAATTTATAAAACAACGCCCACATATAAATACTCGTCCTCGCGTAGGTGGAATATAATATCAACATCCGAAGCGATTTGGTAATGACTATTGTAGATAGTATTTTGCCACCTTCCAGGACACCTGAATCCACCGGCTTAAATAACAGGCAAAACAAGTTGATATCCTGTTTAGGCGTCCACAGCACGTGGCCAAGCTAGGTCCAACGTCGCATCTTTATTTACTCTATTATAATTAAATTGTATCTTAATAATTTATATTTTATTTATTATGTGATCGCAATGGTATATAATATATTATTAAATTCATTGAGAAAACTATATATGAACTTTTATACATATTATTATACCAACATAAGACGTCTGCTGTTCCACTTTTTAACTGACCTCATCACAATATAAAAAATGGCTAATTGATATACTAAATTGTACAATAAAACACCTTCAGTCAGCAGAAAATCTATGCTGGTATAGGTAAATCATTCTACAGTGGCAGGCACCATAGGCGATTCGCGCGTGTATTGAATTGCTTGCGACAATGCCTGTTTCAATGCTAGCAAACAATCCCAACACAACTGCAAGCCGCATTTGCCGTACCCATGATGCCACTGTAAAACGATTTACCATTCTACAGTTGCACCATAGGCGATTCGCGCGTGTATTGAATTGCTTGCGACAATGCTAGCAAACAATACCACTACAACTGCAAGCCGCATTTGCCGTACCCATGGTGCCACTGTAAAACGATTTACCTATATATGTTATAGCATTCTTATTTTAGTTCTCATATAAATAATAAAACAACAATTGAAAACTTGTTTTTCTTTTTTAGGACATGTTTCATTAGTTAACATATATTTAAAATGTATTTACCGACAAATACCTCATATTGATTTTAATTTTAAAAATAAAATCTTTGACAGGTAAAAATATTATGTAATTAGTATATTATTTCAAGTTATCAGTCATCAGTTAGCTTCTGTGAATAGTGGTATAAGTGAAGTATAAGGCGTTGTAATCAACATCATCCGAGAAGTTTCTCTGAAATACTACTGACTAGTCAGTAGCTTATGTACATAAGAGTTTATACCTACGCCTCGTACAATATATGTATTTTATGTATTCGACATGGCGAATGTCTGTATTTATTAAATTTGAAACAGTGGTCGACAAAATTAATGTATATTTTGAATTTTTGAACAAACATGCCGTCACAAGAGAAAATGTTGAATAGGTAATATGAAAATAAATGTAGGTATTAAAAGAGAAAAGGTTATTAATGTGGATATAGAAAATGATAAAATTATTGTACTTATAGAAAAATTATTGCTCAACGGTAAAATAAAGATTATTGATTGGCGCTTAAAATCGATGTGACCGGAGTGAGGTATAAAAATGGTATGTATATTTTGTAAGTATACGCCCGCCTTTTGCTTAGTGTTTAGGTACTACAATTTAGTTATGCAATTTATTAAAAAGAAAATATTTTAATTTAGATAAAATGACAAACGTTTACTGCAGATGATAATATAAATAAAATTATAATCTTATATGCGATACAAAATATAAAGACATGGTTTTTAATAAAAAAGAACTTCATGATTTTTGGTTTGCAGAAAGAGTTTTTTAAACATAGTAAATATACGAATGTATACGAGAATTGTCAATGTTCTTTAATTTAAACTGATTTCAACTTCGATGAAATTCGACAGATTTATGGTGGGCTTAGAATTATGATTATATTAATTAATTGTGTATATCTGGAATATGTGCCTATATTTTTATAAGACATTGATAGAATATTTTGTTCCCAATTGTAGAAAATCACGAAACTGATTTTGTAATAAATTAAAAAGTTATAATAATGGAAAAAATACAAAAGCAAAATAAATATGAGCGTGGAATAATTTTTACAACGTTTTTATTAGGTCATATTCTTGTTTGTCCGGTGGTTGTTTATCCAGTACAATTTTTTTTCTACACAAGTTCTACACAATACTACATTTTTTTTTCTTGTTTGTCCAAGATTTGTATTGGACGATTGAAGATGTTTAACTAACTTCCCGACTAGCTAGACATTTGAAACTTTTAGAACATATCAGAACACGATGCCAATGCATTATTTTAATACTTTTAGCCATATTAAGAATTGAATTCATTTTCAGTTAATTCTGTTTTGTATGAAAAGTTATTTCGGAAGAAATCCGTAAAAAGCAAAATACTATCTGGTCATAATATCACTAAACGCTAAATCACGGTCTGGGGTCCTAACAAATAAATTATTAATATATACGTGCGTTACTATAATAATCAATATGAAATGTCAAAATGACATTTCAGTATTCTATATTTATTCAGTATTTCTATCAAGTACAATTTTTTTTGATCGTTTAAGCTAGTCAAGTCAAGTTTATATGATTTGAGAAAATTTAAAAACGTATATAAAAAGTTATTTTTATCTTGCAATTATTTTAATTAATGTAGGTTATTTTTAATACAATTAATTTTCGTTAAATAATGTGTATGGTTTAGAATTTCTGGATAAGGGGTTGAAGTGTGAACATGATGCATGCGACTGTCACCTTCAAGAATTTAGATTCACTCCGCTTCTCGACGACGTTACATGCAGAGACATGACATCGTATATTGCAATGATAAGCACATAGGAATTAACAATTTGAAACACGGATAATATCTTTGTATTTGGAATCAACCTGTGAGAGAGAAATTAGTATTAAAATTAAATTGTACAATTTCAAACTAATAGAATCCCTTTTATGTAAGTTTAAAAAGGTAAATTAATATTTTAATTGCCTATAGCTTTTTCATTTATTGTACGTATACCCTTACTCCTATTTTAAATATTCTCATTTCTTTGCCTCCAAATGAAGGTTAGGTTTAAAAAAAAAATATTTAAAATACATATTTTTTTTAAGTCGTAGGTACGATCCACACAGGTGGTAGAAATAAATCTGAACCAAGTGGGATTCAAATTGACATCTTTTACTTTACATGGCATTCTAATGAATAATCGCTAATAACTACGTTAGGGTATTTTAAATTCCTTCAAGAAATTGCTTAATTAGATTAAATTAAAAAGTTTGTAAAAATTTTCGGAATATTAGATTTTTTAGGAATATAATATTATATAGGTATCAAAGATGTTGAAAAAACTTTCGAAGCTTCTCAAGTTTCAGTTTATTTTAAAAGCCATTTTCTTATGCATCAAACAATGAGTAAGCTCGCCATTCTTATATGGTTTATATGAGTAAATATGGGGTTCTTTTTTACTTAACTTTAATAATGTTGGCTCCATCTCTATAGAAGGAGATTTGTATGATAAATGTGTCCTCTGCATTGACGACATGGCTTGCAAATAAAAACGGAAAATGTGCGACCTGTATTGACGCTTTTAGCTATATACTATTATTTGTGATTGTATGTACATGTTTGTCTAAATAAGTGATGCAAAACATTTTTGTCAGTAAGGCCAATATTTTATCAAATTTATATTTATTCGTGGGTATCATGGGGTATACATAATTTCGCGGATAATTGTATATCTCCCGAGTCTAAAGATGTTATTATGTTATCTTACTTACCTTATTTTTTTTCCGACCATGTCCGATCCTAATAGAATCATATGGGCCTCCACAGAGTAGAGGATTGTATTAACAGATTTTTTTTTACGAGAAATGGATGTCAGCCATTTGCTCAACCTATTAGGTCCATACCCTGACTCACACACAAATTGAAAAACAATATGTGTACTTTCCAGACCCAGGATTCGAACCTGGGACCCACGGCGTGATAGTCCAACGCTTAAGCCGCGCGGCAACCGTGGGCGTTACTTTGCTACTTACCTTATTAGGAAACAATAAACACACACAACCTTACATGAACAGTATATGCAAACAAATAAAAACAATGATCATAATTTGTCCGTCAAAGCATACAATACATACATATTATATATATTCTAATTAATTGTGGAAAAAGCTCATATTTTTTTTATTTAGTGGGACTCAATAAATGACACGGATGTCAACCTATACAGCCCGCGGGCCGCAGCTTGTACGCCACTAATGTACATATTTTACATAATGATGTTACATTATACGTATCATTTGTGATGAGTATTCTTGAATATGCCAGCATTATTTGGAGTCCTAATATCCACACAATTAAGTTGGATCGAGTCCACAAGAGATTTCTTAGATTTCTCTACTTAAGAACATACGGGTTTTTTCCTTATGACAATGATAATTAAATGAATTTTCCGACTCGATTTCTTCTGGGTATGCTATCAATGCAATCCCTGTCCACCCGAAGAGTGATTGCTCTTTTAAAGCATTTCTTTTTACTTCTTCGTGGGTTCATTTACAATCCGTATATACTGGCAAATATTAATTTTCATGTTCCCACCAATATCACTCGTAAGTCTACGGTCTTCAAGATACCTCGTCGCAGGACAGATGTTATGTTGCATGATGCTGTGTATCGTGCTATTAACTTATTTGATGGCACCATTAAGGTTGATTTATTTTTTATTAAGTATAATAATGTTTGTGGACGTGTTAAATAGGTCAAATTTATAATTGTATATATTATCATATTTCTTTAATATTTACATAAACACATGCTGTCTTTTCTACTTTCTTGTTACCTATATTAGTTGTTATTTGTAATTGAGATATTTTTATAATTTTGTAGTTATTATGTATTATGGCGCATTGGCCAATCGCTGTAATGCCGTGATACCTACTCTTTTTCTAAATAAATAAATAAATGTCTCGCATAGAATGTTATTTTTAGAGAGCACACGTGAGTAATGCAAAATATCCTTCAAATGAATACGAAATAATAGCTAATTAAACCATTAGCATAAGTAACATTTTTTCAACTTTACTTTCTTTTATTTGTGATTTTTTTCTTTATTTATTTTATTTTTTCTTCACAAAAAAGGTTTTTGTACACATCTTTGGTTTCGATAATTTTATATTCAAGATAAACAGTGTTGACATTTTCAGCGTTACGCTGTTTTGATAGACCGAATACATCTTCCCTCGTGTTTTATGACGCGTAAAAAGTGTATACACTCTGTCTGCTGGAATCTTTGATTTACTTACACAAACATCGCGTGAAATAAAGTTTGACGAGAATCCTCAGAATGCTCGTGAAAAAAAAATCCGGCGAGTGTCGTTCGTCGCGAAAGGGCGAGCTTTCGAGGAGCTTTCAGCGCCGCCAGAAAAGCTGCGTTCGCTCAAAAAGCCACGGCAAGTTATCCTATTAAAATTTTCCATTGAAAAAGATCAATAAATAAATTGGATCCGTCAACCTTGTGTCCTGTGGAATTTCACACAAAATATTTTACGACACGTCATTTTCAAGGGTTGAATCCGGGCGTAAATATGATGGATATGACGTACTTGCAGCTTCGATTAGATTTGATAACACAGGTTGTCCATAAAAACAGACAAAGCTTAAATACGAAGACTGCACTATACGCTTAGAGAACTAAGGTCCAATCTATTACTTATTTGGCATTCCATCGATATGACTCTGATTCTCGGTCAATATTCCTAATTAATATAAATTATTGATGGTTTATTGATAGCAATTAATTTATCATTTATTTATCTATCGAATTTTATATTGTAGTATAATAATATTATATTAAAAATATAACCATGATTAGTTTACGATTAATATGTGTGATCATAATGAAATCATCAAGATAATATAATTATTACATTTTTAATTTACATAATGTAAACAATACATTTACGAATTTAATTCATATAATTTTAAGAATGCAGTATTTTTTAGGTATAAATCAATTGTATATTATGCATACTTTTTCGTAACACTTGAACACAATCTCAATCGGGCACATCGCCCATTTTTTCCCGATTAGTATTTATTGTGATACTAGGGTTTAACAGGTTCTATGCCTTCAGCGAGTTTTCTATCTCTATGCGGCCATGATCGACAGGCCGCACATACACATTTCGCGAGTTATCTCGTCCGACTTTTAGCTCAAATTACTAGCCACTGTCGATTGATTTGCATAATCAAAAAAATAAAATTACATATGTTTGAATAATTATGAAATACTAAGCCACAAATTATCGGTATTATAGCGATTGTAGTAAGAGCTTCACTCTACATTCAACGTGTGTCGTTAAAATACGGCTTGTCAGATTCTGCCGTAGTAATATCGTGAGACATAGAAAAGGTTAAGATACTTTGCTGGGAGAACCGACACTTTATTTTCAAACCAACACATTTATTTCGCTACTAATTAATTAGGTACACATTTGAGAAAACACATTCATGTTATAAGTATACAATATACACAGTTATGGAATTGATTTTTACTTTTCTTATTGGAAAGGGTTCGAGATAATACATTCTCTCGCCCCTAAAAAAACAAGTAAAAAGGTTACATTTTAAATGGAATGCCTGTTTGTGTTCGCGGGGGTGGCGTACGGCGGTCAACTGACCTTTTTTCATGTATCTCAAACAATATCAGAAATCGAAAACGAATGTTATTTGTTTTCGCCACAAGGAGTGCGCGACTTGTTAAAAACGTAGCAATTTTAAATAAAATCAAACCGGATCTGCTTTGATCAATCGATTACAATCACTACAATAATACATCGATTATTACGATGGTAACAGTATGTTTCACACCAGTATTACGAAAATTATATATAACAATATAATATATTGTATTCTTCCTATTTATTTGATTGGGTTATATCAATTGAGCAACGTACACCTAACGATTTTATATTTTTTTATACCTAGTATTATCATACAAGTTTAAGTTTGAATGTTCCATAATAAAGAGAAAACATCTTCATTAATTTATACAATAATTAATATTCTTATAGAATATATTAAATTTAATATGGATTCTAAAGAAATACATGAGTTTTATCTTTTATGAAATATTTAGGTTTCATAATTAATTGTCATTATTAATTATCGCGTACATAATAAATTATGATGGAATGAAATAAGGTGGCTGAATCATATTTTCACTGTCAAAAAATGAGTCCCATATATATTACGGTTACATGTAAATTGTACGTATGCAGTTCATCGTGGGACACTTATTCGTGCGCCGCAGTACGTGAAACATGAGTTCGTATAACATTTTATCACATGACGAGTTCTTCGTTGAACGTTTCACCGTGGAAAACATTTGTACGTATCTTACAAAATTCAGCGATAGTTTGCAAATACTACTGTTCCAATTAGATTAACCCTAATCCAACCTAACCTAACCTGGTAAAGACATCTACACATGTTGTAGCATACGTACAAATATACTCCACGGTGAAATGTTCAACGAAGAACTCGTTATTTGATTAAATGTTACACGAACTCATGCTTCACGTATTGCGGCGCACGAATAAGTATCCTGCGGTGAACTGTTTCCGTATAAATTTCCGGATACGATAATATTATATTACAGTACACTGTTAGATGACGAATACCGCACAATATTGCTATAATTTTAAAATACTCTTATATAGTATAAATTTTATAGAATATTATTAAATTTTTTACTAAGAAAAAACAAGATACATATTAATATTTTTTACAAAGTCTGCAAACTATTCAGCTCCCAAAGATATCTAATTTTTTCATTTTCAACATTTATACAGTGCCTAGACCTTGAAATTATAATACGTAATTGCAGTATTAATAATAGTATAATAATTATACTTACTAATTTTTAGATAATATATGGCATCACCTACAATTATTTTTTTGACAATGTCCGATCCTAAGAAGATCATGCGTGGGCCTCTGCGGAGTGGAGGTTTGTTTTAACATAAGTATTTCTATAAATTGATGTTAGTCACTTGTTCAACATATTTGAACTCCAACACATACATTGAAAAACAATATGTGTATTTGTCAGACCTACGATTCCAACCTGCGACTCACGACAGATGTGTTAACTGCTCATACAAATGCACATAAATATTCTTTGCTTCCAACACGTGCAAATATGCAAGCATAGAACATAGCCGTATTCTTAGGGAAGTCAAAAGTTTCGTAACTTTTTGACCAATACTTTGCTATTGATAGTTTTCTTTCATTACCTATAGGTACGTTGTTTGGATCCTTAAATAATCAATACACAATTTTACCGATTTGATAAAGATTTAAAGGTTTTTTTGATACAACGTCTGAATGTGCTTTTAGAATAATTGCATTATATAGATAAAAAAGACAACCTATATAAAATGTTTGATGGCAGTTCCCCTCACATAAAAAGCTTCGAAGCATCATTCGATTAAAATGATCGTTAAATAAATTGAATCTGTCAACCTTTTGTCTTTAAGAGATTTCACGCAATAAATTGTAGGACCTTGCGATAAAGATGTATTGAACTCGCCTAGTAGATAAGTATGTATCTTCATTTTTTTTAAATAGAGTTAGCAAACGTAGTAACGCATATTTATATATATCTATATATACAACTTATACCATAGAGGTATTAAATAAAAAGAGGGGCAAGAAATCAGCTTTCTCATACAACTAAATGAAGCAGGCCAACAATAACCGACAACTTACGAGAAATAGCGACGCGATTAAAAAAATGCTGGGCCTCACGGAGGATTTACTTTGGTCATTGTAACGTACCCATAAAATATAATGTTACGTGGAAATTTGGCTGCAACTTGATTACCAGCCTGCCTCACCATACTTTTTCACCATACCAGCCTGCTTCACCATACTTCCATATAACCTGCCGCCCCTAGACATATACTATTACATTTATTTCTAAAATATTACAATGACAAATTTAGAATTATAAAATTTATTCACTTCTAACTGCTTCTCGTGTCAAAATTTTGAGATGACAGTTGAAAGCCCTTCACGGCTCATCAATGCTCTCATATGATGCCATTTTCAAACGCATTGTTTTTTGTTGTTGTATACCTTTTACAATGCTGTATATTATTATTGTATTGTAGCTGTGTATCGTGCAATTAGCTTATTTGATGGCACCATAAAGGTTGATTTGTTTTTTATTAATTATATAATGTTTGTAGACGTTTTAAATAGGATAAATTTATAATTGTATATATTATCATATTTCTTTAATATTTACACATGCTATCTTTTCCACTTTCTTGTCATATTAGTTGTTATTTGTAATTAAGATATTTTTATATATTTGTATGTATTATGTATTATGGCGCATTGGCCAAAAGCTGTAATGCCGTAATACTCTTTTTTATAAATAAATAAATAAATAAAATAAATAAATCTATATACCCATAATAAAGCCGATAGCCAATAGTAGCTCAATTTAGAGAGCGCTTCAGAGAGTATAATAAGAGCCATTAGTTAAAATTTGTAGTAATTAAGTATGGTACTTTTAGCATTCATAGTGGTCTATGTGGTTAGGCGCGAAACTTGAGAGATACAGGTTCGATTCCTGCGGGGTGTTTTATTTTTTTCAAAAAGATTTTTTCTATTGGTTATAATGTATTGTCTCAGATGTGTTTTCAAAATTATGTATGTTCAATAGTTAGAATGTTACATTCTTAAATCTTGTGAATTATTCGTTGAATAAAAAAAGTTATTAATAATTAATAATTCCCAACCATGTCCGATCCTAATAGGATCATATAGACCTCCACAGAGTGAAGGTTTGTATCGAAAGATTTTGTTTTTACGATACATGGATGTCAGCCACTTGCTCAACCTATTAGGTACATACCCTGACTCATACACAAATTGAAAAACAATATGTGTACATGCCAGACCCAGGATTCGAACCTGGGACCCACGGCGTAATAGGCCAACGCTTAAGCCGCGCGGCCACCGTGAGGGTAATAAGTAATTAATAATAATTATTAATTACTTATTCATTATGAGTTTATCGCAAGTCTTAAAATGTAGCATAAATATTGTGTACAAAAAACATAATATTTAGATATCTAATAAACAAAGGGAAAAACAAAGTATTTACGCACGTGTCGAATGTTTTCGTTTATTTAATGTTTTTATTGAGATAAACATAGATTTAATTTGATTGACGTGGTATTTTGTCCGAAAAGATCTCTGCTCAGCGTAAATAAATAGAAATTGTTGATAATGTTGTTTCAATCTGAAGCCAGAAATAGCATTTCGTTTCTACTTACCTATCGTCCCTTTTCCAAGAAAAAATGTTTATTAGACAAAATCGTTTTGGAAAACGATAATAATCCGTCAAAATAATATAGACGAAAATAAACCTCGTCATCTCTCAGTTTTCTTACTGTAATGATGTAGGAACTTGATTATTAATATTATATATCTATTTTCGTTATAAAATGTTTCTTATTTTATTACAACGTTTTTATTACAACGTTTTTCTTAGCTCGTATTCTTATTTGTCCGGTGGTTCTTTGTCCGGTACAAATCTTGCAATCGATTTAACTAACTTCCCGACTAGCTAGACATTTGAAACTTTTAGAATATATCAGAACACGATGCCAATGAATTTTTTAAATACTTTTAGCCATCTTTAAGTAGAATTGAATTCATGTTCAGTTAATCTCGGAATGCGACATCTTCCTCCGCTACAAATACCGTTGACATTTCCTTGAACAATGATCCAGGGAATTCTGTAGTGTACTGTAATACCCTCTTTTCAATCTCCTTAGTTCAGCCATGCAATGTTTTCTCCTATAGTTTTCAAAATAAAAAAGGAGTAACACAGGGTATCATCCTATCTCCGCTGTTCTTATGTATAGGGAATAAATAATGACTAAAGCACCTACGTTGGCCGAGTGCCTTACGCGTCGGATTATAATGTCATAGGTCTCGGGTTTGAATCCCGGATCTGGCAAATTTGAAACCATAGTATAGACCTAATAGGTTGAGCAAGTGTCTAACATCCATTTCTCGTAAAATCAAAATCTGTTACTACGAGTCCGGAGATACGCAGATTGCGAACATTATAATTACAACCTCCACTCTGTTAAGGCCCGTATGATCCTCTTAGTATTGAACATAGTGAATTAGTAGTAAAGCACTAGAGATCATCGTTTCTTCGGGTATTAATAAACTTAAGATTTACTAACGATACACTTAGCAGGGTCAAATTATAAAGAAATATAATATTTAGTAAGAAATACCTTAGCTAAAATAGATGTCTTACATTTAGTGTATGTCAGTAAAGTTATTGTTAATAATAATTGTTCGATTGAAAGAGGATTTTTTTATAAAAGACGATGGTTTTTATCCCTCTAAACCAGTGTTCTTCAACCGGTGGTCCACGGATCGGCGCCGGTCCGCAAGAATGTATTGCCGGTCCGCGAAAGCTTTCATCATGTTTTCAACCGACTATACCGCTACACGATTCGGGAATTTCCCACTTCTAGATGAAATACTGGCCGCTAAATCAGTGGCAAATCCAGCGGCACTTCCGATGACACCCATATAATATCTAGCAGGAGGTCTTACAATTAATCCGCCCCGTAAGAGACCTCCAACCCTGTTCCCTCACCGATTATGCCTTCTACTCGCGTAGAGTCCAGTGCTCCCCAACCTTTTCTCACCCATGGCACACTAAAGGTATTCCCAGAATTACGCGGCACACCACAGGTAAAACAATTTATATATCAAAATATGGACCCCACATGCTGAAGCGGGCCCCCTACCTATCGCTAAGGTTAAAGACAGTGTGATACTCTAAAGTAGGTAGTGTTTTTCAAATGGTGTTCGAGGTAAAATTAATGGTATTCATTGTATGTTTAGCTATTTTTTGTATTTATTAATAAAAACACTCCCCAATCGGATATTTAAAAATATTAGTATCAGTGTAGTAATATAGCGCCGCAGGCGACTTTTTTTAACCATTAGAGAAAAATTGTAATTTGTGTTTATCTCACTTATCTGGTTGATCTGCCACGCTCCTCCTGAGCCTGGCCCCCCAGACTAGAGCTCTGACCAAAGAGAAACCCGAAGTTCTTATCACCCGTCAAGTATGACTGCTTATCATTTTTAATTATAGCTTGAGTTGAAAAAAGTTGCTCACATAGGTAGGTATATGTCGTATAAAATGGGAGCTGAACTGCGATAGCCTTGTCGGAAATCCGAGGATATTCTTTATTAACCGAAATCCAGAAAATACCCAATGGAACATTGACGAAATTCATTTTTAGCGTCACGTCGTTCCTCAATTCAACAAAATTCCTCACGAATATAATTATAGTGCTTCCATAGAATTTCCGGCATTGGTTGCAAAAGGGTTTCGAATCCAGTCGTATTGATTGTATGAAAGTAATGATGAAATTTCTTTTGCAGCAAAGTTATAAGTTTTTGGGCCGGACCCAAAATTCATTGCTTGTTTTCAATGGTAGTGAATTTATTTAATATCACTATGGTAGTGAAGCATATCAATATATTTTCATTCTGACCATGCATTTTTTTTATTAATTTTATTCATGTGCTCAAATATATTACCAGCTATGCACGCAAATTTGGCCATTAAGTAAGTATTGTATAATATACAAAATTATTTGCATTTTTTACACAATGCGCCGCGGCACACCTAGCATCGTCTCACAGCACACCGGTTGCGGAGCACTGGCGTAGACGACTCATTGCCAATAAGAAAGACTTAAATTGCGATAGATAGTTACAATTATATTATTTCGCTAAACTTATGCTAGATTTTCTAGCAATTTGTTGATATAATTAAATATAGTATTGTGTTTCAAGATATTTCTTGAATAAATTCATTTTGTTAATTAAAATAAAACAAAACCGGATATTTTTTAAATTAAAAATAATACTCGAGGTCTCATAAAGAAGATATTATAAAATGTATATATAGTATCTATCAAATTTAATTAACCAAGGAAAGTCTCGAAGAATTGTTGTGGAAACATTCTTCCTAAAATAAACGCTCAACGAGCTCAACTAAGTAGGCACCTAGGCATTAATATTCGGAGCGAAAATCAAAAGAGAAAATTTTAAGTACTCTGCTGTAGACATAAGATTGACAGCTAAGGTAAGATTTCTGTCTGCTTCGGGGTAGTCTTGTTATATTAAAATCATTTCTGTTTTCATATTTTAAATCCGTTGGCAACAGTAAGCTTTATGACATTTTTTTTAATACGATGTTAAAATGATGAACATTTTGTATTTTTATTATTTTATTTGTATTACTTTATTATAACTGTGTACTTTTATATTTACGGTTTAGTTATAATAAATTCGCTTGTAGTAAAATTACATGTTCAAAAGTTAGGCAATTAGACAGAGGTGTTCAATGTGTGCGACTTGGCAAACTGGGGCACCAAAAGATATTCGAAAATAATAATAATAAAAAAAAAACACCTCTGCATCTCCCGCGAAGTATGATCATATCTAAAACGTCCCAAAAAATGTTCACCTAATAGACTACTACTTTCTGCGTTCTGTGGTTGCGTCATGTGTGTAAACATTGTAATGGATAGCGGACCTAAACCTTAGATAAAACAGAGAAGAAATTTCTTCTGATTAGTAATATAACTTAATATGAAATGTAGCGCAAATATATGTTACCCTAATTTAGTACAGAATAGTTTATTAAAATTGCTTTTTAAGGGATGAAATTTTAAATATTGATGAATGTCTGTCTATCAAATCTAAATAAATGATAGTTCATGCGCCCATTATTTTTGTAGATCATCTTACGGTCTGGCATCGGTTTATAGGATTACATCGAATAATTAAGTACCCAGAAAGTGGAAGGAGCTAGAGGTGGCCGCACCGTTCACCGTCAATTGACATTTGTTGTTTTAGATAGACATAGTTGTTGACCAGGTCGATTTGAGTGCTATTTATTAGGATCGTTTTTGGTTCAGCAAAGCAGTTTGTCTTTGTCTTCGATGCATTTATCTGTAAACCTACCTAGTGAAGAAACTTGTTTAACCCATGTATGCTACCTGTGCATATGAAACATCGACCTTTAATGTACGTTATTATTGATAACGTGGAGAGACCATAAAAGAAACCAATTGATAAGGAAGCAGACATAAATACGCGATGTGATATTGTCATCTTGTTAAACAATTTTAAAGTATTTTTGCAAATACTGTGCTTTGTGCCACTACCCATGATGATTTTACGACTATTTTATTGGATCCCTCCTTCTCAAAAAGTTTGACCCGATTTTAGTCACTTCGAATTCCAACGTTTTTGTGTAGTTTTAAATCAATAGAATATAGAACAGATAAGTATGAATGCCTACGCATAACAGCCTCTTCAGAATGTTTTCGCAGCGAAACTTTTATTTTTCTTTGTTCTTTTCCATTTTCAATCTATCGCCCTGACACGCTGTATTCCCCCTCGGCACCTTTTGCTAAACTTCGCACAGTTTTAGTTTGAGCAGTATTAACAAACCTTCGACTGAGTTTCGTCTACATTAAAACCATAATTTATTCAAAGTATCATGAGTATTTTATTGCCATTGCTGGATGCAGTCATTAAGGCATAGGTCGCTAAATTATCTGTAATATTCGCCTGACGCCAATGCATAAATGTCACATTTTAAGCAATCGTTATGATTTTTCAAATAATTATATAATATCGTAGCTCTCAGAGTCCAATGTATAACGTAGGTACTAATCTTTCACACGGTGATATCACAATATACTTATGTGATTTTCTCACAAAGCCTAGGTATTGTATTGTTTCACCTGACTACTGTTATTGGGCCTCGTAACCTATTCTACGTACTTTTTTATTGTCTATTTGCACTTTGTCGTTTGGCTTGAAATAGGTACTATGTATTTTCTTTATGCACTGACTTTGCAACTTTACATCTGGATTAAGAATTATCATTAAAATTGATTCTTATCTTTTCGTGTTCTAAACACGCGGGGATAAATTAACTGTAGTTTTCCCGCTATACCAAAATTCGTAAAATTATTTATTCTGTTGTGTAGTCTACCCGGTTAGCGTCCTTCGATCGTTTTATTTGAAGTTTACAAATATGATTACGGGTTAAATATTTTTCTCAATAATTCTGTCAATTACAAAAATTTTGATGGAGGATTTAGGCACGTATTAGGTACATACGTTAATTGTTATTAAAATAAATTACAGTTTTTATTCTTTAACATTTCGATTAAAAATTTATGATTTTTCGTTTGACGTAATTTTTTAAAATAGCACTTCTACATTATTGATTACTAACCAAGAAAATCAAAAAAATATTTTATTTACCTTCATATTAATACACCTATGTTATAAGTATCCGAATCCATCTCTTAAAAAATATATTTTATTTATTAGACTTTTCTATACGAAAAGGTGTCTGAATAATGTATGTAAATGATTATTTTGACATTACTCTATTTTTATCTGTATCTATCTACGTAACTCTTTTATTGTGATAATTTTCTAACTATACCTCACAATATTGTCTGTCACTACAAATAATTATTAAATCTTATATTAATATATGATTAATGGAATTATGGAGCTTTAATTCAGCTCCAATTTTTCAATTTAGCATCAGTACATTTACTTATACTAATTTTAAGATTTTTATAAAACCATTAAATTCTTCTCGTCTGGTTTTTAAGATCGATTTTGACCATCGCAAGCAGACTACTTTATTCGGTTTGAGGAATCAGTGCTTGATCATCTTTTTTTTCACATTTCCAGACCATCATAGATGTTGCAATTTAATAAATCATCAAAAACTTATATATGCCATTCTTGTAAATATAAGATCTTACAGTTATTCTCAAAGACTCTGGTATCTAAACCGTATCACAATACTATTCTCGACAATGTTAAAATTATTTAAATTTTATTTTGTTAGTTACTTTGGTACTTAATACGTATTTATCTTACACTTTTTCAAATAAAATTGCCCCTGGAGTTGTGATATTTCTCTAACGCATTATTAAGACGTAGTGTTTTTAAAAAAAATGCGAAAAACGTTCAACCATTATGTTGCAAAAAGTTATCAAGTTTCAAACCAGTTTTTTATCCGTATAAAAATGAACGTCGGTTTTCGGCGGGAAATTTCTTCCGTCGGTCACAATATAATAAATATTACACAGTAAAAATATATAAATTCGAAAAAAGCGCGGTATTTCCGAAGAAAAGTTATTTGGTGCCGCGTCGCAAGTGTTTTATAATACTTACACAGTTGTATTAGTTAAGTGATATTTCGAGATCACTGGTCTATGCTGTGAGCATTATACTGCCAATATTTTTATCAATACGTCGTTCAACATTTTGTTTCATATAGGAAACACCTTACATATTTTTCCTTTAAACCTCTCAATATTTTTCAAGTATCAAATATTGATTAAAATTTTGACAGTCTAATGCCTTCAGAACATATTTCTAAACAGTTTCCAACTGGTAAATCTTCACAGATAGACATCGAAATGAAAACAGTAACGTGAAAGAATATAATTTTATGTGATAATTTAAAATAATATTTATAATTTAAATATGTATTCAATGCAAATGTGACAGGAAGTTGCAGGGTATGTGTAGAATTTAAAAATTAAAACCTGTAGGTATACATACAATAATTATGTTTTCCTCTCGCCTCTTTCAAAACATTACATTGTTCCAATGCTACACACTAATTATTACCATTCATAATAACTGGATGTATTGTAGATATACCTATTGTTGTATCCCTATATATTATTTATAACTTTTCTAAAATAAACATAATCTCTTTTTAGAAATCACACCAATATAGAGCGTCTTTATATGTATTAATATCATGAAAGCACGTTACACCAGACGCTGAAAATAGGTTCTTTATCCGACTATCTTTTCTTCTAAACACAACTAAGAGATCAAAAAGCTTTGATACTGGTCCCTTAAAGCTCATACACCGCTCTAAGTGGGAATGCTACAAAGCAGCTAAAAATAATTGGGTAGGTAAAAGATCTCTATATCTATTTCCTATCCAATAGAAAGTTACAAGCAAGGATCTTAATAACTGCAAATATAAATGTATGTATTAAATCATTATTTGTTTATTCAATTTTTAAAATACACAAGATTTAAGAATGTTAAAATCATTTATTGAATTTGAATTCGCATGAATCATGACCAAGTCATTAGCTCAGTTGATAGCAGTTGATAGAGCAATCACTAAGGCAGTGCAAATATATGAGTTCGGCTTCTACTTAGCCTAATTTAATTCTATGATTTTTTTATAATATATATTATGTCTTATGGGGTATTTAAAAAGTATATAATAATTATTATTGTATTCTTTAGTATTTTTTTAAAATATAATTAAAAAATAGTCTTAGGCGAAAGGGCATCATTAATAATAATTACAAAATAAAAAGAACTTTTTATATACAACGTTTTTAAATTTTCTGTTGAACCATATAAACTTGACTTGACTAGCTTAAACGGTCAAAAAAATTTGTACTTGACATGTCATATTGATTTCCATAGTAACGCACGTATATATTAATAATTTAGTTGCTAGGACCCCAGACCCCTAGCAACCAATAATGGTGTCGAAATAACTTTTCATACAAAACAGAATTAACTGAAAATGAATTCAATAATTCTACTTAAAGATGGCTAAAAGTATTAAAAAAAATGCTTTGGCATCGTGTTCTGATATATTCTAAAAGTTTCAAATGTCTAGCTAGTCGGGAAGTTAGTTAAAAATCGATTGCAAGATTTGTACCGGACAAAGAACCACCGGACAAATAAGAATACGAGCTAAGAAAAACGTTGTAAAAATATTGGTTAACACCAGACGCCATCCATATTAATGTAAGTAAAGTAATCTTGATTTAATTACAATTCACATGTTATCATTACCTTTTATTTGCGGAATTTGAAACTCGGATTACTTTGTTGTTAGAATTAATTCATACGAGTAACAAACAGATATGTAGCTTTAATGATCGGATCACTCAGAGAAGAGTGTAAGATGTGAGTTTGAATTCCACATGATCTATTTTTTTCTAAAAAGTATATTTTTGAGGAATAAGAAAATTTAGTATCTATATTATACGAATATTAGCAATTAAAAAATGAAGATGTTCACCACTTCACATTGAAAAGTTGTATTGTGAATCTGAAATTATACATTTGCATAAATACATGATTAAAATAATATTTAAATAAGATATACCTACAGACTCCTAAAAAGTACATCGATTGAGTTAAGTACACTAATTAATGTAAGTAGGAAATAATGTCAAAATCCAAAGTGTCTTGTTTGAATCTAAATATCAGAACCACAAATTCGAAAACGTAAATAATTCAATGTCTCAAAATTTTTCAGAGCCGCCGTGTACGAAAAACAAGGGCATTGTTATAAAAAAAAATCATCGACGTCATCTTGCTCCTAATAATATCTCCACAAAGCAAAAGTTATTTTAACAGACATTTTGCAAGACACACTAATTGTCAGTCATTTTGTTCAATATATTTGGTTCTAGCTCGAGATCAAACACATTGATGGTTTAGTGCAAAGATATTTTATGTCCAATTATGTATTTTTTTGAGAAAATCCAATTTTAAGATTTGAAATAATTCAGGTTTTTTTTTAAAGGAAATTTATCTATTTAACATTTCGATACCCTCATAAAACCTTGTTCCAAGATAATGGCGTTTGAATTTTTTGCAGTAATTCTCATTTTAATTTTAAAGCCTTGATTTCGTTGAAATTGTATGTTTTTATATTTAATTTAGTGGAATTCATCAATACATAATGAAATTGTACATTTTACTAAGGAATTAAAAAATAAATTTGATTATATAACGGAATTACTTTATTATTACTTATTAATCTCAGAAAGGGTTATTCGATTTTATGACACATTGAAGACATTTTTGACTATTTTTTTTGCTGAATTATGAAAAGGAGACTTTTCTACATCGAATGGCATTGTTAACTCAAAACCTTTAAATTTTGAGTTGTTCCCCTATTGAACTGTGGTATCAATTTATTTACCTTTTAAAGTATATTATTTGAAGTAAGATATTTTAGAACTGAAATGAATTGTTTTAAGTAAGTTGTTTAGAGGAGTGATTTGACGTACAATATAATTGCATTAAAAACAGTCTTAAATCGGACATGTTGCATTTTAGCATAAATAAAACCTATGTAAAATATTTGAAATGTTGATTATGAAGTAACACAAAATTAGATTTATACAATAATGAAAAAACGGATGATTTTTACTTGGCCAAACACATTTTCTTTATTTACGTGCAATTATTGAATCTACATGTATAATAAATTACTTAAGGGGGGACATGCTCGTCGTAGGTCAAAATTGAGTTTTTATTGTATTTTCAAACCATGATCCTGGACACTCCTTAAACTTTGTAGATAATAAAGGATAATAAGGCTTCAAAATTATATAAATAGATTATATAAAACGTTTAAGGAGTGTCCAGGATCGTGGTTTGAAAATACAATAAAAACTCAATTTTGACCTACGACGAGCATGTGGGCCGTTAACACACCATAATATAATATTAAATAGTGGTAAGTTTTAATTAATCTTTAATATTAACTATGTTGGTATGTATAAACCTGGTGCCTACAAAAATATAGCTAGCAATTTTACAACCTTGCCATCCATAAACGTCTCGAAGAGGTCTGTTAAATAATGTCCTCGCTAACTTTCTCTCACGTTTCTAATAAGGGTAATAAGTAGTGACGTGACAAGCAGGAAATTAATCGCTTGATGATTGATACGTTACACTAACCAAGTAAATAAAACGAAGACTGTTCGTTCACTCATTTGTAGGGATTGCAATACCGAATGAAAATACTAACACCGGTATTAAGGTATTTCCTATTGAATACCGGTATTCGTGAAATATATGGAAAAAACAGAAAAATCTATCAATAAATATAAACCCCTTTAAAATATTAATAATTTATAGCACGTGTCAATACCGGTCCCCAAGGCAATGAAGGGCAACAAAAGTAAAACAGATATTGGGTAACCCGATAAAAAATACAATCATGGTAAACCTTTCACGTTAATTAATACATTTTTTGTTTCCACTTTCAATACCAAATGTATCGGTATTATCTGATGTTTGAAACCGGTATTTCGGTATTCAAAAATACTGGAATACCGGTATTGCAACCCCTACTCATTGCTCTATAACAAAGTTAATAAACGGGAAGCTCGTGAAATATTTTAGCTTCAAAGGGTATAGAAGTCAATGTTAAGCAGTAAACACACAATAAAATAGTAATAAATAGATAGTAGTTAAAACACTTTACTTAATTCCACTGTATATGAGTAATGACATTTAAATAGGCTCGCTAAATATATTAACAGTGGGTATCTAATGTACTATGGTATTTCCAAAAACTTCAAATTTTCAACATGACATTTTGTACTTAAAGTCTTCACGTTCTTTCCTAAATAAATTCGTTATTCAAACGAGAATTAAGGGTGATCCTATATGCCAATAGAGAACCTAGCGTAAAAATACGAAGCTTGCAATTTGAGAGTTTTTTGATATTTTACAATTTCAACTGTATTAATTAATAAATATGTATCTGAAAACATTAAAAAGATTTTTTTTTTAAATTATTCGAAGATAAACTAACAATTGTAAAAAAAAAATAATAAAATGTGAATTCGTTGCAGGGTCACATCTTATTATAACATATTTTATGGTCATATTTATTATTAAAATTTAGTTTAAGTTTTAAATTTTTTGACGTTTAGATTTTTGACTAATTCAACGTTTTAATATTTTTTATATTAATTTAAAAAAACATCGATTTTTATAAAAATATAAATGTGTATAACTTGAAATCCTTTTTATCTATATCAAATTTTATTTTAGGTATAGTCCCAATATTGAAACTTGATTTGATATAAATAAAATTAATTAACCAATTTTAATTTTCTTGTTCACAGATTGGCTGACGGTAGCATGGGCCCAGGGCGGGAGCATGATGGGCCAACAGCTCCATCCAGAGAATCTCTCGTCTGACAATAGCGGGGGAGACCATAACTTCGAATCTAACAGAGCAAGGTAAATAAATAGATTTTCACATACAACAAAAATCCTTTAAATCTTAATATTATTGTATCTGAATATAATAAATTAACAATTAATATCACCTAATCTTAAGATCGTAGATAGCTCAGCCGAGACTTCGTAACTTAATAAAAGGAAAAATTTCGTTTGATAGTTCAGAATGCCTAATAAAAGTCTCAAATCTGATTCAGAATATAATATACAAGTACTCATAAAGTATCGTCGAAAGTGAGATTTATCTGTGTAGTTATAACTTTGGGAAACACTGCGCTACAGTAACAACACGCAATGTTAAATTTACAAATATTATACTTATATTCTAAATTAACAATCTATTGATTAATAATAAATTATACAATATGCAAATTATAATAAAATTAAGTAGGAGCATGATAAATTGACAGTAGGTAGTTAGTATAAAATAATTCAGTTCTGTGATAGTAAACGGTTATAGGATAAAATATAAACTATTTTACTTGAGAGTATAAATAACATTATTTTATATCGGTTAGATATGAACTTTTAATTTAGTGGACTGTATAATGTTAAATGAAGAATAATTTGGAATGCTTGGGGTTAAACTATCATGGATAATATATATATAGGCTTATATATATATATATTTTTAAATAGAAGCAGTGAAATCAGATTGATTCAAAAATGTATCTGCTTTGTACGAAAAGATTTGAAAATTTTATTTCCAACAGCACAGTGTGTATAATATTTCGTTTTTATTTAAAAAAAAAAATAATACCTAATAAAAACTACATAAATATCAAGTAGGTTAAAAGCAAAAGAGCTTCACTCTATTTTTGAAATTCAAATCAGTCACTCTCTAGAATGTTTAAATTAGGCTAAATAACAACGTTTAACAATTTAATTAATGGTCAAAGTAGATCAGTATATTTTTTTAATCTGAATAGAACTTATAATGTATCTGAAAACCTCATAGAACTATTTCATTATTTTTTATCTCTATTTTTAATAAGCCTTTATGCTTTTAACCTACTCAATTTTATATTAGAATGGTAATAATAGATTATTTTAAAACGATATTTTATGTATGTAATGTTAAAAACAGTCATGTAGAATTTTATTTACAATCAATTTTTGCAACTTGGTCACTGGGTGCACTAATTTTATTTTTACAGTACCTACCTACCTCAATAATTATTGGCATTCCTTTTGCAGTATTTACTATAATTATATATTCTTTTTTTTTTTAATGAAACATCTAACTTGCTTTTGTATCAAAAATGTTGTTTTTTTTAATGGCGTATAAATTCATCTTTTTCTAGCTCAGTATATATATCAAGACGTACTGTAGGTAGAGTTGGGTTTCGGGAATTTCCCGACGAGAATTCTCGAGAATTTTTTGAGATTTTCCATCCCGAATCTAGAGAATTGAAATTTTTAACATTTCTTTATTGTCAAGTATTAATTGAAAAAACGATTTCCTATATGAAATAAGTGGACAGAAAACACAAAACGTTCCAAAGACTTTTAACACAATTAAGCGAACGTCGACTCAAAATGAGCGCAATTTTTCCAACATCAGGGAATTTTGTGTCTCAAAACCGTACGCGATTGTCAGACGCAGCGGTTGACAGTCGGTGTGTTTTAAATTATATTTTTATAAGTAATGTTTTGAATTATTTTTGTTTTCCTACTTCTATTTTGTTTGTCTTCTTACATAAATAAAAAAAATCGTATTTTTTTGATCATTTCGGGAAACCCCGAATCTCGAGATTGAGATGTTCTCGGTAAATACCCAACTCTAACTGTAGGTATGATTTTTCCATATCAAATTAGGAACATTTTTCTTTCTTTCTATAATATGATATGGTAATATGGGAAAATTACAAAAACCATAGGTATTTATAACCATTTACCAATACAATACTGATTTTTTACAATACCTATTAATTTTTACCTACTACAAAAATGTTAATATACTCGTAATGATTGCTGTGTTATTAGTAGAATTTTGATAAATAAATAAAAACCACGTCGGTATATTTCAGATATCGATGTCAATGTGTTAAATTCGTTTTTTCGGTAATGTTACAATTAAATTCTATTCATGTAAGTAATCCAATATCCTACTATGTGACACGTGTATTCAAATCTCACGGTTGAGTTCTTCGAGATGAACCTTGTAATCTACATTGTTATCTATATAAAGAACCCTCGTCAAACATTCTATATTATACAACACATAAGTCAAATTTATTTTATATTGTATACTACATCGCCTGAAGAGGATAGGGCCGGGCAAAAATGTTCAAGGCACATACAAGAAATCACAATATATATTTTCGTGTTCGTATAATTTTATTATATTATTGCAAAGTATATAAATAACACGGGTTAGCAGTTCTTTGGCATCGGGGTCGTGATGTACTTATAATGGGAATATTGTATTTTATAAGAAACAAATTTTTGTATCCCAAAATAAATTTATCATTGTGAAGATAACTACAGAAATAAGATTATGAATAATGTCAGAATAAACACAAATAAATGGATAAATCGTTAACCGAATAACGAAAGAAAATATTTATAAATAGCTTGGATATTTTTTTTTTTGCAAAACATTGTATCATTATAGTGACTGTCTAGCAGTTGCAAAGAACATCTTGAAGAACGGTATGTTTTGGAAGGTAACTGAAAGTTTGAATTCTAATCTTCAATATTTTACTTAGATATTTGAATATAGTCAGTTATACGTTTTTGTTTTTATTGAAATAAGGCTACAATAATTGTACAATTATTTACGGATAGCGTTGGATGGCGAAAATTCAATTAAAGGTGATATTGTTATAAATTCCCGATGCGTGATATCGCATAATGGAAATTGCGTGATGTCTACCTATACATGTGCGAAAGTCGCTATGCCCGAATTTACTTGCTAGCCTGTATTGAGTTCTAGTATATTATAATATAATATACTAGAACAGAGTCCAATGCGCGTAAATATCAGTACTTAATACAATATATGAAAATGCGTAGTCGTTATAATCATGACTCGTTTCATATAGTGAACCGGACAAAACAAAAATCGTGTTAAACTACGAACAAAAAACTTTTGATTATCTCAAGTGTCTAATGTGTGTTAGTAGAAGATTACATTAAAGATTAAATACTTGAAAACGGTTTACCTATATTTTGTCAGTAAATGCTAAATTTAAACAATTAATAATATTCAGAGACATAGATGGCTACGGTATTTTTTTATTTTTGAAATTACTATTTGAGATTAATTGAATATGTATTTTTCTTAAGAAGGTTTAAATAATCTACTTGTATGGAGTCTTTACTACTACTAACCGATTGACCGGGGCTGCGTATAGAGCTTCCAAATCGGTTTGAGCCGAACCGCTTAACCGGGTAATTTCACACGGTTAACCGACTGAATTCATAATAGGTAGGTATTTTTTACGAACAAAAAAATAAAATTAATTATGTGAAAAGATACTCCAACAACTTCGTAATTTGACATTACAAAAAAAAAAATATTACCTACTAATAGTTTTGTTGTTTAATTTAATAAAACGCATTTTTTTGTAGTACTTATTCTACTTTTCATCAATAAATTAGGACCGGTTTCATCCATTTATTCGTTTAAAAAACCCGCTAACCGGGTAGTAGGTATATTCTCCCCCGGTTAATTGAAAGCCCTATCCATATCTATTGAACTCCATCCAATATGCTTTTAACAATTAAGCAATCAATAATGCCGAATAATTAATAGCTACAAAGCATGCCAAATTGAATCAACAACTATGTAAAGTATTATAATATAAAGTTTTGTTGATATCGGTGACTATCTTTTGTGAGATATTGAACCAAGGAATTTATAATATTATATACCAGGGATGGCGAACCTTTTTTACGAACGCGTGCCAAAATTTCCCAAATAATATTTTTCGACTGTGTAACGTGCCAAGCAGTTTTTCGTGGCGAAAAAAAGTTTTTAAAAGTTTTATAAAAAATCAGTTTTTAAGAATTCCATTAAAAAAGTTTAACAATTACAATTGAGTTCTTGATATTCTATTTTTCACCGTATTTCTAGTCGAAGACATATCTTTTATTCTTTGAATATTTCTGTCTTGTTTTCAAAATTCTCAAAGAGATGGTGGAAGCATTTGAACCACTCTTCTTTAATATTATATTCTCCATCACCGAACGGTTTTCCATTTTTAGAGATTATGTTTGAGTCAAAATAATAATAATAATAATAATAAATTATATTTGAATGACTGCCGATAATTAGTTGCATAAGGTTTTTTGATTGAATATTTTTATTTTTAATTGCCCGATCCTAAGGACCGACCTATGCAATTGTATATTTACATTAAACGTAATGATTATCTTGAAAAAGATTTTCTTGCTATTTTTTATATAATGCGATTTGTCATTTAGGTATGCATGAATTTCGTCGTTTCCGTTTGCGCATCGATTGGTAAGCATAATATGAAAAACCGAAGAAAAAACACAAGCCTATGTCGTCATTATTTTTAAAATATATAATAGGTATATAGTAGTAATATATTTTCTCTTCAAAATGAAGCATTCGCGTGCCACTCGTGACACGCGTGCCATAGGTTCGCCATCTCTGTTATATACTAATCTTGATTTCTATATAGTACCAACTAGGATTTCTTCAAATTTTAATTTAAATGTACTTGCATTGCTATTTTTTAATTAATCATACTCATCAAATCAAATTAGTACCTAATACAAAATACTACGAGTAGAATATTAATTGCTTTAATACATTCTGTTTAATATTGGTCAAATAATAATAATAATATCTCGATATCGGTGGATGAATGCTATTGACGTTGCAAATAATTTTCGATTTTAACCTAGTTTTGCCATTTTTTTTTATTTTATTTATTAAGAAAAATAAACGGTTTCATTGATGACAAATATGTATAAAAATAGATTAGAGAAAAGATATTGCAACCAGCAAAGTTTCTATATATAAATTATTATAATATAGGTACCTAGTTAAGCATAACAAGATAGAAGGTAAGAAGAATATACAATATACAGAAATTACGTAAGAAAAATGAGAAAGAATATTGAATAATTATAGAGAAAAAAATATTTTTTTTCATATATAATATATTACATATTATATGCATGCTAACAATTATTATTGAAATTTATACATAATAAGAGTAATCTAAGATAGAACAGAAAAAGATAATAATAAGTAAGGTAAAAAACACATTTAAAATTCGATTAATGTCAATTATACAAAATTTTGAAGATGGCGCATTTAAATGAAACAAGTCAATTATTGAAATGATCAACGGTGGAGAAAAACATATTGTAATTTAAACAAGAGCGCCGAATAAAGGAGTTTTATCCATAATTGGCATTACTATGACTAACAAGCTACAACAGGTATGATGGTTGATTGTCTATCTTACAGTGTCTCCCAAACTTACAACACGAGAGGAACCGCAGATTTGGCGTCCGAGTCCGCCATTATGTTTTGTTTAACTTTTTAAAACGTCCATTTCGACATTTTACTTTCACTGGATAACTGACTTTCGAATTAGTACTCAATATAATTGTAATTTTATATATTATAATATTGTTAGTCGCATATATTTTTTACCATATAACTACATTAACTAACGCTTAAGCTTCACTATATACTATAATACTTTTAACAAAACTAATATGTAAGTATTATATTATGTACCATAGAATCTATTTCATAGTAT
Organism: Rhyacophila brunnea; assembly: GCF_057557595.1. NCBI lineage: Eukaryota > Metazoa > Arthropoda > Insecta > Trichoptera > Rhyacophilidae > Rhyacophila > Rhyacophila brunnea. The sequence goes on from NW_028232859.1 coordinate 46,141,018, forward strand.
GAAAGCTTTCAGTATTTTCACATTAACCTGCACGCAACATAGCTTTGATGTACCCGAAGGTATTCAACGCTGAAAAAGCCACTCAATCACATTTTCCGATCAAAGATTACAAAATAATGTGAAAGCTCATTTTCCTAACGTTATAAGTTACTTATTCCATAGCTTGCGTCTGACAAAATAATGAAAACATGCTAACGGTTTTTTTTTTAAAAAAAACCTTTTCAAACCACGGCGATTATGTTTGATGTTATTATGTTCAAATATGACAAACCATATTAGGTTCGCTTCGACTGAAAAGATTTCTGAGAAAAAAATATTTATGCAATATCAATTTCACTAAGTAAAATTATGTTTGAATATTATTTACAGGGAACTCAGAAATAATGATTATTTCGCTTAATGTTGATGTGTGTAGAAAATATTATATAGAAATAGATACAGAGATTACAATTAATAATTTGTAAATACACCCATAAATAATATCATATATTATTATAAATCTAGAAAATATATTAAAATGTATATTTAGTACATAACAGTTAGTTGAGTGTAATCTGAAACTGTGGATAATAATTAATATACCTTGGGTAATATGTAATCTTATTCACACGAAAATTTTGAAACCCTCAAGGGCCCACATGCTCAGCGTAGGTCAAAATGGTGATTTTATGGTATATTCTTAATCTTTCTCCCTACTTCATTTATCGTTTGTCAATAATTTATGGCTGCGTCCGTATGTTGTAGCTTAGCTACTGGGAAATGCCAATAGAAATGGCGTATTTCAAAAAATACTACCTTATTCTTAGGTCAATAATTATTATAAAGCAAACATTATTCGTAGAATGTTTATCACATTTAAATGGTCAAAGACATAGCTTATAATCATTATCTTTAGAATTATCGTTAAATGTGTAAATCTTGCCTTTAATTTGCCTGAATTTTTTTTGAATAATAAAATGCCTAATTCTTGTCAAATTTGGGATCACAGAGATTATCAATATAATTCTTTATCGTAAATATTTCACTATAATAATGTCGACATAAATTTGACTAATCGTTTTATAAATGCTTTTAAAAATTAATAAATATAAAAAATCTTAATACCACTGCACATGGGTGTACTGAAATATGACTTTATTCTAAAACATTCGAGCGAGAGATTTAAAAGAATACTATGTTATGTAATAAAAATACTTTATGCAGTCATCAACTGTTTAAAATAAATATAAAATATAATAAGGCTTAAAAATTATATAAATAGATTATCTACATCGTTTAAGGAATGGCCCGGGATAATGCTCTGAAAATACCATAAAAGCTCCATTTTGACCTACGCTGAGCATGTGGGCCGTTAAGCAAAGACGATATTTTTTTATTATTTTCTTGATTGAAAGAAGCGAGTCAAAAATACAATATTATTATTATTATTATTGTTGTGTGTTCATTAAATGTATTAATTATTATAATATACCACAATTTCTATTTAGTACTTTTTCAACATATTTTAATAACAATCCTGATCAGTTTCATCCCTTTCTAAAGCAGTACATACTTTTTTATAATTTAGATGTTAAAAAAATGACAAATTCATCACTTTTTCACAAACAAAAATTAAATTCAAAATCGAGTTAGTACTTATTTGCACACATTCCTTATTTGACACAATATGGTATTTATTTATTGATACTTATTATAATCCATTTAGACCCAACTCACACAATGTTTCTACATATCTTATTATGATCGACTTTGAAATTAATTTGCTTGTGAAATAATAATAAAAATATAAAATACTGTTTCATGAATAAGTTAATTCCAAAGTTGATATTTGCTAATATATAATATTGAAACTGATTTTCTTAGTTTTAGTATTTTTCACAATTACTGCGGGTAAATAATATGTAAAATATACTAAAAACAAAATTATATTTTGAAAAAAAAAATATTGTGTATACGACAAAACATGATCTCCTTACTAAATAAACATCTGTAAAATTAACCCATCTTCACCCAAATCACGCAATGTCCGAAGCTGCTTTTTGCTGCTTGAAACCCCAGCCTTGAGCACGACACTAACAAACTAACCCTTTCGCGGCGACAGATGCGCGCGGGCGGCAAGCTTGGCGGGCAGCGAGCGGAGCGACCGCAGCTTGCTGTCCCTGCTGAGGCCCGCGGCCCCCATCCGCCGTCACTCGGCGGGGTACTGCATTGGAGGCCAGGGGAGTCAGCCTCCTCCGCCGGGGATCATTGCCTCTTCCGGATCGGGCTTCAAATACTGCCCTTCGGACGCTCTGCCGTACTGTCCACCTTCAAGACCCCCACAAAACAAGACTATACAGGTTCTGAAAATTAACATAATTAACTCTTATTATTATTGAATGAGAATCAAGAGATCCCATTCTATGTAGAAAGATTTATCATTGTACTCGTAATTAAAAAAATCAAATAGCTATTTCTGTAATGATTCATATTTTAGTTCGATACGGGAACGTAGCCAAAAAATGGCTATATAACTAAATAATGTATTGCATTGAGTATTACTACATTAAACTGAAAGTAAAGACTGTACATTTTTTTAATGAAATTATCTTAGAACAAGTAAAATTATTGATTCCACATTGAACTATGGTAAAAAATAATTATGTGGCTGTGATTACAAAAAATCTACTAATGATCGATCTAAAACAAATCTAGCAGTTTGCAATTTTTGCATGATATTCATTTTACACATTAGAAATAAAAGGTCGGATGTCACTTATTGTAAATTGTTCAAGAGGGAGAAAAATGTAATATAATGCAACTGTTCAAGTACACATTCAATTATTTTCTTTCTCCCCGTTATACTTTTTATATAATTCCACATATTTTTATCTACAATACAATATCCACATGTAAAAGAATTTTGAACACCGGATTATACACAATCATTGTATGCCATATATTATTTAACTAATTTTTAGAAAAAAAAATCAGACTAACTACTAATATTCATCACTTATTTTCATAAAAAAAGTTGACACCTCATCTTTTACTTCTGATCTAAGGCAAATATGCATAATAATAATAATACTATTTGGCTATATATTTTAACACAGTATACTAAAACTATTTTTTCTAACCCTATTAAGCTTGATTTGTAATAATATAACTATACATATTATATGACTAAATATTGCATAATTTAAATTGTATAATAAAATGAATGACGTTCTAAAACAGAGAAACTAGAAACTTTGTTGACGTAATGATAAAAAAGAGTGTTGTTATCATTTTATTAAATATTTCAATAATCTTTTACTTTTAGGTTATCATACAGCGACCCCCACCGCCGATACCACAAAGAGCACCTGCAGTCCCAAAAAGATCGCCGATCGCCCAGCAGCCCCCACCTATAGTACCACCATTACCACGACGAAATAGTACACAGCCACCTACAGCCTCTAGGATACCTCCACCTACACCCCCACCACCGCCACCACCAGCAAGAAGCATCCCACCACCAGACAAAAACAGTCATTTATATTCAATGTTCTCGCCGAAAACGCAAAATCGTCCCAAAGAGACCCAGCCACCACAAAGAAAGCAACAAAATCAGACAGACCAACATTTGACGAATCAGTGCAGAAACGATAACTACATGCAGGAAAACTGTAATAATAATATGACAGGAAACTTGACAAATGACCAAGACCATAATCAAAATTTGCAAAAAACCCAGCAAGGAAATTGCTACAAAAAGAACGTTCCGACGTCTCAAAAAAACGTTAATCAAACAATGCAAGACAATAACATGAATACAAATAAAAAAAATAGTAACGTTCCACCACCTTTGACATCAGTGCAAGGGAATAATCAAACTGGTGGAAATGGAGGAAAGGCTTCATTGAGACAAGACTCTAGCGTGTCCAGTGACAGCTTCAGTCAGACATCGTCTCCGAGTTACACAACTAAAACGATGGAAGCGCCTTTATTACCGCACCATCATACCAGCAAGACCAGTCGATTGAGTGGGAAGATGAGCATTATTCCGGCAGTGCCACCGTCTTGCGAAGAGGCAGGCGGCAGTTCTCCGCTCACCAAAAGTGCTTCTACGCCAGCTAGCCTTCAGACTATTGTAAGATTTCACAACGGATCCAACATGTCACTACATCATAAGGTTGGTTGTATTCGCAATCATTCAATATTTATTTTCCCAACCATATCCAATCCTAATTGGATCATATGGGCCTCCACAGAGTGGAAGTTTTTTTTTTTTAATTTTTTATTTTTTTTGTTATTTTTTATTTTTTTATTATTTTTTTTTTAAAAAAAAAAAAAAACAGGGTGGAAGTTTGTATTGACAGATTTTGTTTTTACGAGAAATGGATGTCAGCCACTTGCTCAACCTATTAGGTCCATACTCTGACTCATACACAAATTGAAAAACAATATGTGTACTTGTCAGACCCAGAATTCGAACCTGGGACCCACGATGCAATAGGCCAATGCTTAAGCCGCGCGGCCATCGTGGGTGTTGAAAAATTTACATTTCTATATTTCATTTCTTACATATTATTATATGTATTGTTTTTTTCAAGAATTATTTCTTGTTTGACAATATTGTTAGACTTATTCTCACTACTAGTGATAATTAATTACATTATTTTTGTTATCAGACCATTCTTATAAAATCTTAACCCTGCTCTTTTATTAAATATCTTATCTATCGGAGGTGAAGGGTGGAGGTAGGCTGTTAAGATTCGACACAAACAGGGCATACTAAACTTTGTCAGTCATACTTATGTTTATTCATTGATCTAAGAATACAATTTGCAGTAGGTGCCGGTTAATTGTTAAAATTCAATTAAACCCTATCTATCCAAACCATAATAGCTTAGGTATGTAATGGGTGATTCGACAAAAAATAGTGCACACTTTTTCAGTGACATTTATTTGTTTTCGTTGAATTAAGAATACATATTACAGACGGTGCTGGTGAGTTTTTTTAAATTTCATTAAGCCCTGCCTTTACCAAACCATAATCGATAAAAAATATTCTTCTATCTAATGGCATAATTTGAGATATTTTATAGATAAATCAACATTTTTTGACAATTATCTACAATAGCTTGAATTAGGCAGGGTTTAATTAAATTTTAAAAACTTACAAACACTATCTACACATAGTAATATTAGTCCAATGAAAACAAATACGTTTGACTGACAAAATGTAGTGTGTACCATTTATGTCGGATCTTAATAGCCTACCTCCACCCTTCGTCACTGTTATCTATAATCTATAATTTTATTATAGATAAGGTATAATCTTTTTGAAGTGAAAGTATTTTATGGATGGTACAGAAAAAATTTAAATCTGGCTGATATATTGATATAATTGTTATGAACATACTACACAAACGTGAAGTTCGATAGTTTTAACAGAAAATTTGACGTAGTTTTAAGCGACGTCGAAAATGATGCAATAGGCTTCATTTAAGAGCAGTCTGACTTAACAATAATTAAATCTACCCTATGCAATTCGTGCGCAGTAGAGGAAATCTCAATCTGCGCATTTTCAAGGTTAAATTGTTCCGCTTAAGAATACTTCTGATTTTAATTGTATAAGCTTGGGTGCCTAACTAAATAAATAACACATACTTATGTAGCTATATAATATATTATAATTTATATATATAATACGATATATTTATTTATTCATTATTATTATCTATTGGCCAATGCGCTATTATACATAATAAAATTCAATACAAAATTATAAACAGCAAGAAAACCATTTAATTATTTCACCACCTAGATACATTAAAAACGTTTCGCTTCTATAGCGTGTGCCCTTAACACACTCGTTTTTGTAGATATTTATTTTAAACCTATTTTTTTCGCTCTATCCTATGACGTAACTAACTCTGTAAAATATTGTGTATATTTCATTTTTACTCCACCTTATATTCTTCTTTATACATTATATTATAATTGAATATTTTTTAACTCTCTACAGTTTTGAATACTTAATTGGACTGATATTTTCTTTTTAAATTAAAATATTATTTTCAATTCGTAAAATTCAATTATCCAATAATGCTTTGTTTGAAACTATATCATTTGAAACCATAGAAAAAACGTGAAATTGTTGTATTGTTCTAAATTCAAATGTTTTTATTTAATTATAAATCATGAGTGGAGACTACCTTTTCCTTATTTAAATTAATCCATTAAAATAACAACGGTAGACAAAAGAGAAGGAAAAATTGAAAAATAACATATCAGCAGAAAAGTGATGCCGCGAAAAAAATTCAGATCATTCGTGACATGCGGCGGTCGTCCAACCCTTACGTGACGCAGGGCCCGCAGAAGTTCCGCTTCGTCCAGGTCCTCGTGAACGCCGTGGCGCTGATGGCGATTGCTGGAGGACTTGCAGCCTACTTCAGAGCATATCCGGCCGTACAAATCAGTGTAAGTAAAGTTATCTGCATTATATTATATAATTTAATCTAATCCTAGATATTCTTTGCGCAGTATATTAGTCTCAACGATATTATTGTTTAATCTCACGAATGCAGTTCCCCAACCGTGACAACCGCATGTGCAAAAAAATATTTATCATTTATTTTTACTACTACCTACCAATTTTACCTTGAAGTCTAAAATATTCTATTTAGTCTCTGTACTCACAACAAATAATTGTTTTAAAATAAGAATACGAATTACCTCGTATCCGGAAATTTGTACGTAAATAGTTCATCGCAGGACACTTATTCGTGCGCCGCAGTACGTGAAACATGAGTTCGTGTAACATTTAATCAAATGAAGAGTTCTTCGTTGAACATTTCACCGTGGAGTATATTTGTACGTATGCTACAACATGTGGCGAATTTTATGAGATGTCTTTACTAGGTTAGGTTAGGTTAGGGTTAATCTAATTGGAACAGTACTATTTGCAAACTATCGCCGCATTTTGTAAGATACGAACAAAAGTATTCCATGGTGAAATGTTCAACGAAGAATTCGTCTTGTTGTTTTAATTTAATATAACGCCATTTTTTTGTAGTACTTATTTCACTTTTAATCAATAAATTAGAACCGGTTTCGTCCGCCTCAGAGGGACATTTTCAACTGAATGTCCCTCTGAGGCGGACGAAACCGGTCCTAATTTATTGCTTAAAAGTGGAATAAGTACTACCAAAAAAATGCGTTTTATTAAATTAAAACAACAATACAATGCAGTTGCACCATGAATTGACAGTTAACAAAATAAAATAAATTGAAGAATTCGTCATTTGATAAAATGTTAGAGTAAAGATAAAGCGCACGAATAAGTGTCCCACGATGAACTGCATACATACAACTTACATGTAACCGAATTACCGATTACAAATAATTATTACTTAACATGTGAAAACACTAAATACATGGATACGAGAACAGAAAAAGGTTAGCGATACAATTATCGAAACATCTTATAAAAGCCTCAAATGGAAATGGAGAGAATATCATATAGCTTTAAAAAGCCCCGATCGTTTGACAAATCTCATCATCTAATGATACTCATGATGTAAAATCTTTCCAAATTGTTGACCAAAAAGTAACTATATCGACTAATCAATTCAAAAATAGACGAAGTTCTACAGAAGTAAGTAGTATAAGATGGTAAAGTATATAATCAACTTATGTCTTCATGCAAAAGTATCTTATATGTTATATAAGTATATAAGTAAGTAGTAAAAATCGAATCTCATGCTGTTATTGATGATGATAATATTATATTATATAAAATACTTTATTTCTTTGAAGTGTCTTTCATTTTATTCCGAATATTTGATTACATCTCATCAACATGAATGTTAGTATTATTAATAATATATCAACGTAAATGTGAATGTTTTGGTGTATATGTAATTAAAAAACATATATAAGTTAATATATGGTTATATCAATTTTTCTTGAAATCTAAATGAAGGGTTATTTTAAAATACTACCTACCTCATTTACAGAATTATAAATATAGTTATGTAGAATTTAAAATCGCATATTCAACTTAACTATTGATACATGTGTGTTAGGTAGGTACTTCAATCCTCAACACATCAATTTTTCAATTCATAAACTTCATATGAATGTTTTAAAATGTAAAATAATATCATACATCACTACGTTTGATGGAAATAAAAGTCTTCATGGCAAAAATATTATCCATAAACCAAAGAAGATCTTTACTTTTTATAGGAACCCACGAAAAAGTCAGATCACCGCTTCACATGTTTTACGTTAACGGTGTCCACTTCAAAATAAAATATCTTACTTGAATATGTTACTATAAAAACTAATAACGTGTCTCCCAAAGTCGTGAATTAATACTACTATACTTGTAAGATACAATTTATAATAGATAATAATATTAATATAATTCATACCAATGGCGAAGTCTCATAAAAAATATCTAACGTTATAATATAAAATAGTTTTTAATTATGATTGTTATACATCATTTTTTTACAATTAGAAAAAAATACCAAGTGGCAGTGCCACCTATTAACGTACTTGTAAATGCGCTCAAGTATGCTATTTTTATATAGTAATCAAAGTAATATAATATGTATACCATGTTCGATCATAATATGGCCTCCGCAGAGAGGAGGTTGAATTAACAGTTTTTTTTGTTTTTAAAAAAAATGGATATTTACCACTTGCTCAGCCTATCAGGTCCATACTCTAATTCCAAACACACATTGAAAAATAACATGTGAATATCTTCCCACTATATTAGATATAAGTGTAATCGTTCGGCCATTGTGAGCGTAACAATCAATATAGGGTTACAGTATTCATAGATAAAGAACGCCTCGATTAGATTACCAATATAGATCAGTAGGTATCTATTTCAATATATCCGGTGTATTTTACGTGAGTTTCATTGGTGTTTTTTCTAGTTTTTTAATAGTTTTTTTATTTTATTCATTAATTAACATAAAATAAAAATACAGCGCGCATGTAACAAAGGTATTATATTTGTGCGACCGCGCAAGAAAGACGCAAACTCTTTCGCATTAAAATTCACTTGCGTCAGAGAGGACAGTTTATTATTAGCTATGCATACTTTTGGCAGACAGATAAAGAGAGAGTGTGTGTGCTGTGCTGTGTTGCAGTATATTACAGACAGACAGATAAATCTAGACTCTAGATTAGACTCTTTCATGGTGGGCGGTAAGGATTTTAAAAACATTTTCATTGAATGTAATTTCATCAGACTGCATGTTTCTATGTATGCAAAGTATAAATGAAAAGATAGATTTAATTACAGTAAGTTGTTTTATAAAAATTTATTCTGCCAAACTTAGCGAAAGTCTGACATAAAGTATTTGGTAAGTAATTATTATTATTTGCTTTAACTTGTCTTGCTGTAACTCTGCTTTTTAAATTTTATAAAGTAAAGTTACTTCCTTACTTTATAAACCACCATTACTGTGGAACCAGTGGGCGGTTAGAAAATTTTACTACTAACAGAGATACAAAAGTGGACGGTAAATATAAAAAGGTTGACTACCTTTGTTCTAGAGCATCAACGAGTATCTCATCTCTCAAATAGGTGGCCGCAAGTAGTTTGCAAGATGATTGTTTAATATTAGTGACAATATTCCCACCTACAAAATAATGATTATGATAATATTAGTGACCTGACATCTTTATTTTCACCATGCAGCAGGTCGTGAACAGGACGATTACTACTAGCACAGTGCTAACGACGGCTCCGCTTCCTCGGAACCCTGCCCCAGGAGTCTGCTTGCCAGTTATCGTCAGCTTTTGCCAATTCCACAGGGTGCCGTATAATTTCACCATCTTCCCGAACTACATCGGACACTTTGGACAGAGAGAAGCTCAAAATGTAAGTGTATTTTTACTTTCACACATTTACCTAATAATATGAACTGTATCTTCATCATAATATTATGGATTATTTTCATGGTTCATTCCAAAATAAAAATCTCAAATATTTATAGTCTTATACATCATAACATTAATTTCTTTTATTTTGTTAACTATCAATTCATGGTGGAACTGCATTGTATTGTTGTTTTTATTTAATAAAACGCAATTTTTTTGTAGTACTTATTCCACTTTTAATCAATAGATTAGGACCGGTTTCGTCCGCCTCAGAGGGACAAAAAAATGCGTTTTATTAAATAAAAACAACAAAAATCATAACATATTTGGCAGTAGATAAAGGTGGAGGAGAGAAGAGTCGTTGTTGCTGAAAAATTATGGTTTACTACGTCAAGCGAAAGACTCGTGACAATAGTTGTCGTCACGTGATGGACTCAATGAGCTGAGTGAGGATTCATGCATTTCCCTTCAAATTTATACAAATGCGGTACATATATTACAAGATATATTGTTGCAAATCAAAACATTCCCTACTGATACTGTTATGATTGAGGAAATGCTGACGATTATTATCGCTCTATTATTTTGTTTTAACAACAAAACATAGACATAAAGTGTGTTACTCATTTAATGCTGAGTGGTATGATTGCTATACATATGTCATAATAAATTCGTAAATTCAATTTATTTATTGCAACTCTCAGAATTTTAAGAAAAGGGCCTAAACCAGTCTCACAAAGGGACATTATTTTTAAATCGATACAACTATCTTAAAGGGCTCATCTAACATTGGCCAAAGTAAACCTCTTTTATACGTCTAAAATTTAGTAATTTTTGTATAGAATCATTTTAAATCAAGATATGAATTTTGACGATTATGAGATAATTTTTTGTAAAGATTCGTTGGGCATTATTCATTCATAATAAAATGTATCTAATTTAGTATGAAAGAAAATGATGAGCGCATTGCAAAATATTTGTCAATGTTGGGACATATGTTGAGGTTATTCACTGCATCGTTTTGTGTCAGTACAATTTTGACATTCAAAGTAATTAATATTATGATAAGCCTACGAAGAAGTTTCTCGTTTGGAGTATCGCTCAGTGATAAAACCAATAAAAGAATAAAGTTTAGCAAGATCTGAGAAAAATGCGGGTAGGTATAGTAACATAATATCGACATAATATAAATCTAATGGTCTCAGTCGATAATGAAATACTCGTCACAAAAACAGTTGCTATAAAGTTACGTTAACTTAACTTATCATAATATTATATTAGATCGATATCAAATCTTTCAATCAACCAGTTCACAGATAATCAATCGTATAATTGTTTATCGCATACTGCGTTTGTCCGCAATAGACATAAAACTACCAAAATAATAAAACCACACTGTCAAGTAACATTAACAATAAACAACCATAAAACAGTTCTGTGTTTATTAATCAAATATGTATCCATATTATAAAAAAAAAATCTGTAGTTGGATTTAAAATATAATTATATTAACAACTACCACATAATTAACGTCCCATAAGTCTGGACAAGTTACTTTTTTCGGTTATCCATCGTTTACCTCACTCGAACGTGTACTCGCCGCTAATGACGCATAGTTCTAATAAATTTATCGAATAGCTCATAACCGAACGTCGTAAAAATTATCTGTTAAGATATTTCCAAAACATAGTGAGCCAACGTGGACTAGAAATGGAATTTGATATTTTTTATAATGTGTATTTTTTTTGTTTACTAGGAATTGGAAGTATATGACGCCGTTGTAGATGTGAGATGCTATGAGTTGGCCGCCCTTTTCCTGTGCTCAGTGTTCGTGCCTAAATGCGGGCCTGTGGGGCACATGGTTCGACCCTGCAGAAGTTTATGCTATGGTGAGTCAATAATATTTGATGTTATTCTAATACAATACGTTAACAATAAAAATATAATCGATTCAAAATTTTAACAACACATTTATAAAAATCTAATTTCCATAGATCAGTAGTTGGCGATCTACATAGGTTCACTGAAGAACCACATTTTACCACAAAATGGCACTTTTAATTGAGTGTGAAAATACATTAAAAATAATCATAAAATAAAGCTTTATACTCTAAGATTGTATGTGAATTAGCAATTATACATTTTCTTAAATTCTACAATTTTTCTATCAATAGTTTGTAAACACATTTATTGTTAATTCTATAATATTAAAATATTTATATTAATAGCTATTTCGGCCTATGAACCCATGCACAGAATATGAGAAGATAAATCAAAGAAGATACGAAAGAAGACATGCTCTTATGATTTTAAATTATTATCTATCAACGATAAGATAGGGGAAAAAATATTAATAGGTACATTGTTAGAGTCAAAGATGGATCCATTGACTAATGAAGGCGTCCGCCAGTCTCTCACAGTCCTTAATGTTTAACTGTTTTGATTTATCGGTAAAACACATAATCAATTTTATCAGATAATATTTTTAGAATAAGTATTCCACACATTTTTTTTTTTAATTTCTAGAAAAAATTTACTTTTTGTTTAAAATATGAAAAATTTAATTATTATAAATTAATAAGTAGCTAATATTAACTTTCAATAATTAAATTGTTATTTTATTTAAGTGGGCTGGAGTATTTACGTAGTACGGATGAAGTATTTCTAGCATATATTTTATTTGTTCTTGAAGTGGCAACATACCTACACTCCTGTCCATCGAACAATTCGTAAAATCTACAAATATTTACAATTTCTGTAAATGCGTGCGAATTATTCATTTATTTTCGTTTTGTGTTTGCGTAGATAATCGTTATTTTCTCGGTACAATTTTTTTCCCGAAACTATTTATATATATTTTACTTGAGTTATGTTTATTCGCAAAACGTAATTATTTGATACACGCACTCACTTTCGTTTCAATTTCGATAACAATGATACCAACTATTTATCGTTGTGCACTTTTTCTCAAATTTTATTAAAAAACCGGCTTACTAATGGATAAACTTAATTAAAATATTAAATATTATAATACATTAGGTAAAATATCATAAACATCCCTTTTTATTATATAGGTATACGTAAAAAGTATTGTATAATATAAGCTTTCAAGATAAAATATATAATGTAAACAGAATAAGGTATATATATATATACAAAATATAGGTAACGTAAACTCTGGAATTAATGCACATAATACGCACAGTATATTTGTGCATAAATTGTATTTCCAAAGCAGTAAGTTGTTTTGTTTTTTACCGCGTTTTCCTCTTCACATCTCTGTTTGTTTACTTTAAATTTCCATTGGAAGTGTATTGTTGTTTTTCCCATCATTGTAATTTCCCCCAATGTTTTCCTATGGTTTACAGATAATTTAAGATAATAATATATTGGAATATCATATTATATTATGTGGAAACAATAAACCAATAACAAAACGAATAGCTACGATGTTCGGTGTGGTTTACGAGTTTTGATTAGGGATTACAATACCGGTATTCCAATATTATTAACAATACCTAAATACCGGTTTTAAATATCCAAAATACCGGTATTTTTGTTATTAAATAACGCAGCCACGTTTATTTTTTTTAAATGAATTTAATGTTATTTTTCATTAGTTTTTACATTGCTGCCGATTGAATTATGTGCAAATGCAAATATTACGAGTGCAGACACTACTTAGAACTTTTAATTTACGAATTTATCAATTGGTTTTTAAAAAAATGTGGATACAAAAGAAACGGACTGACATTTCAGATGTTAATGAAGATACAATACTTGCACAGCTTGAAATAACATTTTATGGACTTCTAAGTTATGTTTAATTAAACAGCTGTTCTTATATTATCGTTTATACCTACATATTTTCAAAATTTAACAGAATATAATGTAAGTACTTAGATTCTTTTCTTATATAATATCAATATTTTAAAGATAATGTCAGATGATTATTTATTGATTGTAATTAATTATATTTATTTTTTCTTTATACCTATTTTAACTACTACTGGTATTAATAACGGTATTCAATAAGAAATACCGGTTTTCATATGTTTAATCAATGTTGCAATCTCTAGTTCTGATTACACAATATTTATTGAAAAACGGTGTTTCTCTAGCAAAGTGATCCGGAAAGTTTATACATGTAAAACTACGTATCTTAACAAGAGCGGTGCTAGTAAAGTGACTGCCGGAACACAGGTAATTGGGCCGGTTTTCTTCCACCAGTCTCGCCGACCTTGACGCTCCGACTGGCTGCAATCTATTTGCTACCAGTGCTCTTTTTTCTACATATTGGTATAATTATTATTCTAATGAAACACGTTTTTACTTTCCTTGTCGAATACAATGACGTAGGTACTCAGTTCTACTTTAATGTGAATGGTGCTCCTATCAGACACAAAATACTAAGCATGCAATTTGATAGAATTTATTGAAAAGTTATATTTTAAAGTGTTAAACGTATCAAAAATATTTAAAAATATATATTTTTTTTATTTTAAGTGAAAGAAGAACTTATAATAAAAAAAAAATTGTATTATTACATATTATTTTTTACTTATGTTTATCATTACAATTTAGCTTATTTAGTTTTCTCTAACACAGTGAAAATATTTTTTTGAATAATTCGCAGTTTTAATGTAATTTATATTTATTTTCAAAAACATCAATTTTTCAACAAAAATCGAATTTCACTATTATTACCATACCGAAATTAGATTAGAAATATAGTGCTAGAAATGGACAAAAGTGACAATATTTCTAACACTTTATTTATTTGAAAATAGAATGCTCATTTTGTAGACAAATATATACATTAGAATTCGGAATGGTTCGTTTGGAGATGTTATAAACTGTTTGCCTGCCGACACTGAAGTACGAGTAAAACTTTTTCCTAACCCTATTTGTTTCTCTATGAAACAGAGGTCAACACTTCATTATATTTGCACCAGAAAGATAACTGGGTTATTCCAAAATAACTTTTTTAATTGAAGCAGATTTTAGTTTCGTCCATCATTTCTATATTTAGACATGAACATTAGTAGGTTCCTAATATCTTAGAATTTTCTATGATATGCCTTTCAAATAAAGTCACATGCGTATTTTTGGTATATTCAGTTTTATTCGACTACTAAACGCTTCAAAATTACCGTTTTAATTTTGATATCATTTTATATCATTTGATTTTCCCTTTTTAACGTAGACCTAAGTGGTGACATTTTCTTATCAAAGCTTGTACTGATGAACCTGATGTGTCAAATTTGCCACGTCATTATATTTAACGGCAAGATGACTAATTCATTTATTTGAATAAAAATTGCTTCATAATAATACGGATAATCATAAATTAGTTTATAAGTAAATTATATTAGAACTAAATAGAGCACTGTTGCAAAGCCTACATATCCTTTATAACCACCTAACCTTGCCTAATAGCATATCCAATTTAAGATTTTATATACAAAACCATAATTTTATAGAATAAATGGTAAATAATATAATTATAAATAATCGTGGATAATAGTTATTGTATAAGATAATCGCAGAATTATATTTTACACATTTTATCATAATTACATCTTTGTACACTCACTGTCAACCAAGCACCTTAGTGGTAATTTTTCTGTAAACTAATGTACATTAAATTTCATTTAAAGAGAAATTATACCAAGGTTGACTGGATTGGAGACTGTTTGGAAAACTCAATATATTTTGGGCACTCGTTCTCGTGAAACGACTGAACCACTTCATGGTTAAAAGAATGATGAACAATGTATCATTATAAAAATTGAATATGTATTTTCCATTGTCAAGATTTGTGTGATTCGTCGATAAATCGACTAGTAATATACTTTTTATACGGATATTTCGTTTCAAACCGTCAAAGCTTAAGCCTTCAATAAAAGAGAAACAGAAGCCATAAAATATGAATTGTTTCACGATGCGTAAATATGGTTGGCCTGGATACAATCCACTATTTCACTATATTGCCGCGTTTTCACGTAGCATTTTTTATCGTTCAACTGTATACTGAATGACAGTTAGAAGTTAATTTAATAAAATTGATGAACTTGCAAATTAAGTTCGACGAAGTTAAGACCCTTTTGACTTTTGTCGAGATTCCATATTCAATCATCATTCGATACAACTGATTATCGAGAATGTTGCTTAGCTCAGTTGAACATAATAAATCATCTCGATTGGGATATAAGTCACAAATCTGGTCGCAATGTTTCAACTTTCTTCCGTGCGCATAGGTGAAACTATGTCGGGACAATAACGCAACGCGGCTAGTTGAAATGAATGAAAAAGCAGCACCTGTACATGTGCTGGTGTGACATTTTGGTATTATATCTGCGCCTCATGTTGGAAAAATCTCTTGCTTGCGACAACTAAGACACCATTGTATCGAGCGGCTGCATTTACACATGAATGAATGGGCGTATTCAGACACACGTATGTCGCGTTCATTTATATTATGTATATGAAGTGTCCAGAGATATCGGTATCCAAACACCAGTGTCTCGTGTAAAACGGCTCTAAGTCTGTCCAGCTGTTTTTTTTTTTTCAAACTAAAATATCGCATTCGAGTTACATTAAATTACTGTGTTTTGTAAATACCAACAAAATCACATCGACATATTCGGCATGTTGCAGTCACAAAGAGTTTAGATGTGTTGCCCTTCAGAGTAACCTATATGATAATAATTCCCGCAATAATCGGCACGTAAAACTTGTTTATTTAACCTAATGCCACCATTTTTAAGACTATTTTGATTCAACTTAAATCGATAGGTGGAGACATTTATGATTTTTATTCAACATTCAACAGACAGTTGAATGACAAAAAGCACCACGTGGGAACGCGACATATTAATTAATATCACTACAAAATTGCTACCTTTTTTACGGGAGTGCTTCAAGAGTAAAGAATGCGAAGAGAATAACCGGCTTCTGTCAAAACTTTTCATTGGTGGTTCACAAATAATTTGTCAGCGGCAAACCATATTTCGTCGCAGCATGCCGCCACGCGACTTTCACGCCAGAGGGGTGCAAATAACCGGGCTCAACAGAGATTATACAACGATAAATATCAGTCCAATATGAAAAATCTTATTTTTTTTTTAATTCAATGGCTCCATTGAGGTTCACGACGCACACATTATTCATATGGATCTGGCTTCGCGAACCTGTGGCATGTGTGCCGGAGGTGGCATTTATCAAAATTTAGTTGCCACGTGAACAATTTGGTAATTATTTTTTTTTCAATTTTTTTTTTAACATATTGTGAACATTACAAATTATAAGTTTAATACGTTCACAATATGACTCTTAGAAACAAAGATATATAAATATAACAGTATTACATAAAAAAGAGATAGATCAGTAGATAAATTAGTACAAAGAAGTACACCGGATGAGTTAACCAGACCCTATTTTAAGAATTTATAAAACAACGTCCACCTTAACTCATTCTCACGTAGGTGGAATATGTCAACACCCGAAGCAATTCCGTTGAACATAGTTATCGCCCTCCCAGTTGGCATTACCAGTGGCAAGTTGGGTTATTTATTTTGTTGGGTTATTTATTTATTTGTTTTATTATTTATTATTTAGTATTTCCAGACTCTTCGTTTATATCTCATCTTTCCGTCCACCAATATATTTTTAAGCTGGCAACACTCCTCCTGACATTAAATGTCAATGGCAGTGTATCCAACAAATTTTATTAAAATTGAAGGTTATGTTTTTAATTGGTTACAATAATTATTAGATTCAGCTGATGTTCGCCTTAGCAAGTGTCAGTGAAAACAAGTGCATCCGTTTTATTTAATTTAATGAATTTTATTTAACATGGCTAGTGGAAATATAAAAAAAAAACATTATTTTTAGAATCAAGCAGCAGAGACTTTCTAAGTTAGTTGACTGATGCGTATGGCATGATTAACGAAGGCAATAAAGCAGTATGTATTTTGTATTCTGGGAAAGTTGTATGTAAAACGATATTACGAGACGAATTATAAATCACTCCTTGATAAAATCAAGGACGAACAAAAAGTATTTATTGATCGGGGAATTAAACACACACATATTCAATCAAAATCCCTAATGAAATTTATCTGCAGTCATTCAAATATAATAGCTGCTTGTTATTTTTCCTCAAACGTAATCGCCAAAAATGAAAAACCGTTCAGTGATGGGGAATATAATATAGAAGAGGCGTGGTTAAAATGCTCCCACGATCTCTGAAATTTTTGAAAACAAGGGAGGAATTATTCAAATAATAAAAGATATGCCTTTGGCTAGAAACACGGTAAAAGATAAAATCTCAAGAACTCAATTGTAATTTTAAACTTTTCAATAGTATTCTTAAAAACTTTTTTTTTATGAAAAATTAAATTTTGGAGCGCGTACGTAAAAAGGTTCGCCAACTCTGGTGTAGATCAATCAAATCAAAAGAACATTTCTAAAAAATGTCTTCGAGTCTAAGAAATTAATGAGAATGATAAAAGTTCGGTACTTTTCGGTTATACGGAATACAGCGGAAAACACATTTTGAAAATAGCCGATAAACTGGATTATTTGTTAGGTTAACCTAACCTAACCTAACCCAACCTAACCTAACCTAAACTAACCCAAACTAACAAATAATCCAGTATATCGGGTATTTTCAAAATGCGTTTTCCGCTGTATTCCGTATAACCGAACAGTACCAAAAGTTCTTATGCAAACAGAAATCTTCTCTCTTTGAATCGACTACGATCTCAATATAAGCTAAATCAATAAACTTCTTAAATTTGGAACACCTCAAAAATATTACTTAGAAAACATTGGTTGAAAAAAATATAATTGGGTACATTATATTTTAAACGTCTCTATTTAAATTGAATTTAAAAAATAGTTTAATTAAAATTTATTAAAACAAAAATTCAGAGATATTCAACATAAATAATTACCTATTGTTAATATCTTGATTCACAAAACAAAATCTGGTTGCCAAGATATTTTTTCAAAATCCCACACCACAATTATTTATAACTTTCCGTCAATCTGTCACAAATTAATTGTACTTAATGTCATTTAATACTTTCTATATACCTCCTCGATATGATAATACTCCACTGCAAGCATCTGCCAAACTATTATTACGACAGTATCCTATAATTTGTCTTCTTTCACGACCCGATTAAAATAAATGAGTCCTTTATTTTTGCGTGCCTATTTGTTTATTTCTCAAAATTTACGTGTGTGTGTTTTTCTCACGTATTACAGACAGACAGATATATAGATATATAGATGAATCAAGACATAAATGAAATAAAATTAATATTTACTTGAGACCAATAATTAATCTACGGCCAAACCGATGATTGTTATTTTAATTATTAATGAAGCACATTATAATATTGTGGCTTCTTTTTGTTACGGTTTCTTGATAAACAATATTTGTGACGCTACTGTCGCTTGAACATTTATAAGAACATATTTTACCAAGTGACTTCACTCTTAAGATCCCCCCAGCTAGCAGGGCCCTTGTTAGAAGTTAATGCTTATTGGAAAACATAAACATGAGAAGATTTATATGTCTTTGTACGATGCCGAAATATTTAATCCCTTATAACAGCGTTTCTCAAACTTTACATGGCCGCAGTATGGTGTTTTGGTGTCATTTTTCTGCCTATTTTTTCTGATGCATCGCACATGCAGCATCCAACCCAACTTAAAGCAAAAAGCAATATACCGGATAACCATGCTCTTTTAAGTTAAACCAAAAGCGGGTACACGGTTAACCGACCAAATTCTCATTGGTCTTTGTACGAACAAAACAATATAACTATGCAAAGGGAAACATAAACAACTACGCAAGTTTGACAAGACAAAATATAAAATATTAGCTACTTACTAAATCTGCTAAGTACCCTACAATTAACTGATCATCTTAATTGCTGAAAGTTTAGCATAGTGACCACAAATAAAATACATTTGGAATTCAAATCTAATTTCCCAAAATTTTAACTACATCCAAAATATTTTTTTAATTCGGTTTGAAACGGTTAGTTATTTGTAAAAAACAACGATTAGTGGGTAGTATTTATTCCCCGGTAAATGGATGCTTTAATTGTACAGGTATTTGATTCAAAATGTAATTCAGGCGGGAAGCTAAGTTTTGATTTTTGCACAAAGAATCGGCTATACTATATAGTCTATACCTACTTATTGCATTTTTGGTTTCTATTGTTTAACTTTTAAAAAAATGCTTTTAGACTTTTTATGTTAGATATATTATAAGATCCTTTGACAAACTCAAACGTACATATTATTATAACGTAGGTAGCACAAAATGAGAAGCGCTGTTTTATGCACCCCTGCTACCTCGTTTTCCCGAAATGACATCGCAGCTCCGTTTGATATTTCAATGGAAAATGTATTTAAAAGTGAAAATACTCCTTTAAATTTCTCATAATATAATATAACATTTTATGTTTTCATGCATGATAGTATATCAGCAAAGGACTCTTAATATTTCTTATTAAAAGCGCTTTCTTTGATTATTTATTTACTCTTTGGAGAAGCTTATCATATCATCGTTAATAATGTAATATGTTATAATCATAGATGTATTAAAAGTATAGATAGGCAATGATTTGGCTTCCTCATACAACTGAATGAAGCATGCCTACAACAGCCGATAACTCACGAGAAATGGCGACGCGATAAAAAAAATGCAGGGCATCACGGAAGATTTACTTTGGTCAGTATAACGCAGAGGGGGGCAAACTTTTTGGATGAAGGGCCAAATTCAAGAATTCAAAATGAGCAGCGGGCCGCAAGTTAAATACCATTTTTAGATATACACTATTTATTATCACGAAAAATAAACATGACAAAAAAATAATGAGAAGAATGAAACTGTTGTACATTTTTTAACATTTTTTTTAAATTCAGGTGTTAATTTTGTAGTTGATATTCTCAAAACTGCTTGTAAATGGGTATCGGAGATATTTTATCGTAAAGAATTTTTATTGAGGTGCATGATCAAAAATGTTTGTTCACATGTATAGGTTGATCCAAAAATAACGAACATTTTTCTTTCATAATCTTTAAGTTGGTCGAATTTGTCTGAATTAAGGGCATTGTAAAATTTGGAGATTTCTTCACAACGATGCAATTCTCTTAAATCAGTATCACACTGCAGATCAGTAATCTCAAGTTGTAACTCTGTCGGTACACTATCAATATCTATTGAAAATGGAGCGCGTACTATTGCTAAACTTGTCTCAATTTTTCGGAAGTCACCAAATCTTTGTGAAAAATTGTCATTCAGACCTTTAATAATTTTACCATATTCTTCAAATTTATATTCTGTTATATTCAACTTCAAAGTTGGAAAGTGGTCCACGTTGTTATTCGATATTTGTCGAAAGAATAACTTGAGTTTTAATTGAAATCCATTCAAACTTTTTACCATATCATGGGCATATATTTTTTTTCCTTGCAATGCGGAGTTAAACGTATTTAAATGTGTCACGATGTTCAACGTAGAAAATAGTGGTTACATAGTGTGAGACGAGACGCAAGGAAGACGTACTGAGATAATACATTTACGAAACAACAAATTCTTCAAATTTTAATCTATTGTCAATATTTTTTTAAAAATTATAAAAAAGTTATTCGTAATCAGAAGTACAATTAATGATGGCGGGCCGCAAAAAAATACCCGGCGGGCCGCAGTTTGCCCCCCCCTGGTATAACGTACCCATATAATATAATGTTAACGTGGAAATTTTGCCGCAATTTGATTACCAACCTGTTTCACCATACTTTTTCACCATACTTGCCGGCTTCACCATACTTTCATATACCATGCCGCTCCTAGGTTATAATACAATATATTGTATAACAAACATTAATGTATATTCACTATAGAGTGACATCCCGAGCAGAAAATGTCTTTCCTAGAAGGCAGAGTGGATAGCGTTGAAATAATAATTTCGTATATATAATTTCGTAATAATAATGCCAATCAGTCTCATTAATAAACTTTTTTTTTGTTGAACAAATAATTCACAAGATTTGATAATACAACATTGTTATATTGGACATACATAATTTAAAAATACATCAAATAACATTATATTCCTTCTATTTCCTAACCGCTCTGCAGGACTCGAGCCTACATCCGCTGTGTTCGCGCCAATCTGCTTTACCAATTGAGCCACATGCATCATATCTAATTACGATGAAATTGACCAGAAGTTTTTATATCTTTGAATCGCTTCATAAATTGTCTTAATTTTTAACAGTTTGATTGCAATGAATTTTATGTCGTTCGGTTTCGCTACTTATTCACTTTTTTCGAGTTAATAGTAGTTAATAATAATAATAATAATACTAAGATAATATCTAATATGTTTAAAAACACGAAATATTATTCAGTTTTGTAGTCCTAAATGTGCTTATGATAGTTTTTAGTTCTTATCTCAAAATGTCGGAATGTAGAAGGTAACCGACTTTGAAACTTATACCACCTGTACATGTGCATGGATTTACTTGCAGCAACAGTGTGTAATTTAAACTATCGCGAGAATAACTGTTTACATGTTAAAGTGATGGCTGTTTCGCCAATCTCATTCTTCAAGAGTAAGCGAAACGCGATATTATCATTATTTGGTACTATTTGACAGTTCGATAAAATCGGTTAACCTCAAAATGAGTTTCTGCGCGGTGTAGTTTGTTTTTTTACCGGCAGGTTCGCTACTATCATTCTACTGCGCAGGTGCAGATATTGCTCGGTCCAATTGTCGCATGGAAATTGAGAAGATTCTGAACTATTTTGGTTCATGGGTGCAATGTTGCAATTGGCCGAGATAATACGTACTGTCAGCAATAAATCCATCCACGTGTAAATGGTGTATAATAACTACAAGTTTAGTGTTATAACCAGTGACGGCTCGTGGATATTAAATCTGGGGGTACTACGGTTGATTAAAGATAAAAAAAAAGTTTATTTGGATTATATTTTACTATTGACATCAAAATTATTAAAATAGTATACATATTATGTATTTCTATTTCTGTCTATCACCTTTTATTTGCTTTCGACAGCTGTCGCGCTAAGAGCCGCTGTAACCGTACCCAACATGATATACTGCCAGAGTGGCAATACCAGACCAAGCTCCTAGCTGTGAGCCCCGCTCCCCACGCCACTCCTTTGCTCACTCGAGCATATTACATCGAAAATGGTACTGCACAAAATCACGCGATTTTGACACGTCACTTTCTGATATTAGTATCGCAGTGTATGATAATTATTGTATTTATCGGTGCGCGGGCTAGCTTAAATAATAATGATATTTTCATATAATATACATAAATTTATGTATATTATAATATTACATTTTTCTCAATTTTTTTGGGGGTGCTGCAAATCCGCAGTACATATCGACGAGCCGCCACAGGTTATAACACAAAATTTTACTTGAATCCCTCAAGAATAGTCCAAGCTCTTTTTATACAACCACTTAACAGGTGTCTATCAGTTGATTTGACGTTTTTATTTTCAGTTGCTGCATATCAGTGAACGTATGAACGATGTCCAATATTCATAAACAAAATCACCCGTCGAGCAGCGTAAGGTGTCGGCAAAGTATTTTGTGTAATATCGCCGCAATATGTCACCGCAAATATTCAGTTTCTACATGACTCCGGTACATTTCAATTTGTTTGAACGGTCGTATGTTTTTTCATCGCGGCGGTCGCTAGTCGCAAACCAGCTACGTGTACACAATAAAAAGTGTCATGTCGTCGGAAAAACAACTCCATGCTACGTGAAAACGTTTTGAAACGAACCGATGTGATATGCATTTGAAATTGTGACATATTTATATTCACGTATTTCTGTGACAGAACAGATGACATCTTGTTTTCAAAGTGATTTTTTTTACTCGCGGACAATAATTTTATTGTAGAATAAACTTAGTGTCGTCGATTTCAAATCGTCAAATTGTTAAATTTATTCACGATTATCTCTTGATTGACCGCCAAAAATATTTTTGTTTAATTTATCAACAACTTTAAGATTAGGTACCCACCTAATACGTTAGGTCATTGTTTCCCGATAAGTTAGTAGCCAAACTTTTTAGACAATTGTAGTAAGTCTTCATCTTTTTACTTCTTTACAATGTTCGAATGTTCCCCCTTTAGTTGGAGCATAGATCCAAGAATTCCTGTCGCTCGCCTTGTAGTTATTCTAGGTCATGCCAGCATCCCATAGCTCCACCATATATACTCTAAGATAGTATTTCGCGACTTTCCAAGACACCGCAATCCGGTTGGTTTGAAGAACAGGCAAGCCAGGTTGAAGTTCCCTTCAGGCATCAGCACCACGTGGCCGAACTAGGCCCAATATAGTTTTTTCACTCGACCGTAATAAGAGGCTGCCCGGTTCGCTCTAAAGTTCCTAAAGTCACATCACCACACACCAAGTATTCATTGCAAACATTAGTAAAGTTCTTGAAGCTCAATATAGGTTGCAGTTGGTATATAAAGTAGCACAGTCAGAGTGCAAGCGTCAAATAAGTGGCATAAGAGCACAATATATTTTAGAATTGTTTTAGAATTAGAATTTTTTAAAGCGAAACTTTTGAATTGAACAATTTTGGTGCGTAGCGAAATTCAAAAGCTAACTCAAAAATGTTGAAAAATACTACGTTAAGTATTAATGAATACAACTACATAAACAAGACTTTTACGTTTTTTAAGAAAGAGTATACGTCATATAGTACCTAAATATGGCGGGAAAGTAGACAAATATACAGAATGACGAATTAGATTGATTCAATTTTTTTCAAATCAATGAGATGGAGTAATAGACAACCTCTACCTAGGCATTCTATTAATATTCAGTCAGTGTCTGAAACCGAACATACCTACATCAATATAACACTCTACTTAGAGCTCGAGTAATCCCTCACGATCGATACTTTACCACTCCAACGCTGCTTATGACCACAATAGTCAAAACACTGATCGAAAGGCAATTATTTTGAAATCAGACTCTTTAATCTTATTTTAGTCATATTAATAATATTTTGGTAAATAATCAAGAGCACCCACCAAATTTAAAGCAGTCATAAATTATCAACGAATGAAGCCTTTGATCTTGTTACCAAAACTTAGCCACAAGAAAACTTCATCGATTATTTTCATCAGCTTATTATAAAACGAAGACATCTTAAATATTGTTTTATACAAACACACCAGTGACGTACGTATTAATCAACTTATATAAGACAAAACTGTGAAAATAATCCCATATTCAAACGAAAAATTAACATATTTACAAATTAATACATCTATATAATAAGACTGAAATATTTCTAAATACTATTGTCCTTTCGATCAGCATTTTTGTTATTTACGTGTTAACGTAATTTTTTCAGTCTATTTGTTTTGTAAAACTCAAAAACTACAATACTTAAGATGAAACTTGCACATCTTCTATATTACATTAGGTATTCGTAGGTATTTACTATAGATTCATTTTGATATATCCCTTTACTGCATAGTGTCGCAAATTTGCGACATTTCAAACTATTTCGATATAGCCAATGCCATCTGTGTAAATTATCAAATAATATCCTTTTTCGATGCCTAGAAAACTGTTTTACCATAAACATCCTACTTTACCGATTTTGTTTGGACATTTCAAGAAATAAAGCATTTCTGCATTATAGTCTCTATATTTCTGCTTTGACAGTTGACGAATTCGTATGTGCGCGAAACTCCGCATTTGTAAATAAATAAAAATGTACAGAAGATTGAAATTGGTTGAATAAAAATATCTACACATCAAATAAGGTGTGTACTGTTTGGTTTTGTATTTTGTCATATTGAAATGTAAGATTTCCTAATGTTGTAAATCTGCGACACCACGCAGTAACATACAAAATTTAATGGAAATTTCGAAAAAAAAAAATATTATTTTTCCTTCATTCACAAGGCATTTTGACACCAAGAAAAAATTAAAATTTTCAAAAGAAAAAATCATGCAGTAAAGGGATATTTAAAGGTTCTGAAAAATAAGATAAAACCTCTTGAAAATAACGCATTAGCAATAATTTATTCTTCTTCTTCTTCTTTCAACCCGTCACGACCCAGCATTGGCACATAGGGCAAGCACAAGTTCGTGCCACTTCCCTCGACCCATCGCCAACTCTTGCGCCTCACGCCATTCCACGACCCGCAGCGCGTAGATCACTTTTGTAGCTCCGCTGCAGGGTGAGAGAGGGCCAACCACGATGACGGAACCCTTGAGGCTGTGCCATAAGAGTACGAAGCGTCGCACTCTTTGGCGGCATCCGGAACACATGCCCAGCCACGTTAAACACTTCTCCATGATTACCTCAATCACCGAAGGCTGCTGTATCTGCTCACGAGTTCGGGTGTTTGTAACGCGGTCGTACCAATGTACCCCTAAGATTCAGCAGAGACATCGATTCTCAAGGCTCAAAAGCCGAGACCTTTTAAGCTTAGTAAGATGCCATGTCTCTTTGCCGTGACAATTTATCATTAGTATACATAATTTGAAAACACTTCTCAGAAACATATAATCAATTTAAAAAACACGACACCCAGAAGGATTCGAAACTTTACCCTTCGAGATTCGCGCCAATGTGCATTGACCACTATGCTATACGTGTCTTACTAACTACTAACTAACTATAAACTAATTAACTAACTATAGTTAATGTAACTAGGGTATTTAGAGAATTTTCGGCAAACACGACCGCTATTCATACTCAAAAATAATAAAATATAAATTCTAAATAAGTATATATAATTTGAAAACATCTCATGCATATGAGACACACTAGAAAAAATCATTTTGTTGAAGAAAAAAAAAATACGACACCCGACGGGACTTGAACTTGTATCTGCTGGATTCGCGTATGCTTTTCCAATTAATCTACGGGAATCTTATTGAACCACGACAATTTTAATTAGTAGTTGTTACATGAAATGCTTATAGAATTGCGTTATAATGTTGGCTATCGATGTTAGCATATTATTAAATTAAGGTAGGTATCAATTATTTCCATCATCTAACCGACGTCACGGATCACTCCATTATTTAGTTTTTATAACGTACGTAGACTTGCTAATAATTATTTAATTCCTTAATTTAATATACTAAAATTGAAAGCCAACATTATAACGCAATTCGACAAGCATTTCATGTAACAACTAGGTACTAGTTAAAATTGTCGTGATTCAATAAGATTCCTGTAGCTTAATTAGAAAAGCATACTTGCGCGAATCTAGCAGATATATCGTAGTATATTCTTGGGTTTTCACCGTGTCTCCTTCTTTCTTCTTTACTCGACGTTTCGGGCTCATTGCAGAGGCCATTATCAAGAGATATGTTTTATGATGAAATGTAGTGTAGGTGTGTGAATGTAAACGTTGCTCTAAGAATGTCAAAAGGAACCCGATTATCTAAGAGCAAACGTTGCTCAGAGTAATCTGCCAATCATTACGACCGGGGATACCGGCTCGAATATTAGATTTTGCTGATAGTGCCGGAAGCCATGACGTTTTTAACCGTAATCCATCATCCCTATTAATATTTTCAGGGTTTCTGTGGATTTCAATGGCCTCCTTTACCAATCGTGCAAAATATCCTTTATTCCGACCCAATATCTTGGTCTCAAAGTCAAATTTGTGCCCTGTATCCATCGAGTGCTTGGCAATTACCGACATCGTGTAATGTTTAAGTCGGTATGCTCTCTCGTGTTCACGCATCTAGCAGATACAGGTTCAAGTCCCGTCGGGTGACGTATTTTTTTCTACAAAATGATTTTTTCTAGTGTGTATGCATGAGATGTTTTAAAATTATGTAAGTATAATATAGAATGTTTGATTCAGAAATCTTGTGTCTTATTCGTTGAATAAAAGAAAAAGAGTTTATTATAATAATATATAAATTCTAATTGATTTAAGTTTTATACTCTAAAAATTAAATAACATTACTTCGTTTTAAATAGGCCACTGCCCGTGTGAGCCTACGCTACTATTATAAATAATACGAAAGTGTTCAAAAACATTTTAATCTTGCCGATACAGAAAACTTTATTAAATTCACTCCGTAGACCAAACCGCAAACAATTTTCACCCAAGTCCTGAGCGTCGAAATTAAGTTTGTACAATATTTCAAAGAGGATTAGCACCATTCGTGTTTATGTTTCTCAATAAGCATCAACTTAGAGAACGTGCACGTGTAGGCCACAGCTCC
Organism: Rhyacophila brunnea; assembly: GCF_057557595.1. Lineage (NCBI taxonomy): Eukaryota > Metazoa > Arthropoda > Insecta > Trichoptera > Rhyacophilidae > Rhyacophila > Rhyacophila brunnea. The sequence goes on from NW_028232859.1 coordinate 46,169,192, forward strand.
GTCGAAGAACAGTGAGGCCTGGGAAAAGTTATGGCCGGTTACCGGGCAATATTGCATGCCGTCCCGGGCCGCTCGGAAAATTTTACGGGTTTTTTGCGTGAACGTTCGCAAAATGTTATTTACATTCACAAACCAACTGGCAATATAACTTGCTTATTTTTTCAGCAAACATACTTTTACTTAGTGAATATGTAGGTACTTATCAATTTCATTATAACATAAAACATTTAAAATAAAAAATATAAATATTTTATATGATTTCATCAATCTCGATTTGTGGCGCTTTTAGCAGTGGACTGTAATTTAAGGGTGATGGTGGATTGGTGGATTACAAGTCTAGGGGGCGGGGGAGTTTACATAGGATGCCAGAAACTGACGGTTCGGTGTTCACCCACTCGCGTACTAGTAAACGAATGGTACATTTTTGGTTTTGGATGATATATTATAAAGTTGATGAATGATGATGATAAGTTCAGGATGGATGATATAGACGCGACGTTCACTCAAACCGTAACAGATTTAGTGCAACGAAGATCAAACAGCTACGTTTTGAGTCACTCTTTATTTAACGACGGCTAATCTATTAACAAACTCACACACGACCGCTTTCTTGATGTCACTAGAGCAACTCGCGTGACGACTATCTTGAAGTAAATAAACTTAACTTTCATTACGGTCAATCATGACTCGTGACTGGTGATCTTATGACAATAATAAATAAGGATTCGAGGGAGGTGGGAAAAAAGGAATGAGGGCTACTACAATCGGCCCAACCATCGGTATTGATTATTCTGTCCGGGATTGCAATCCCTAATCACAACGCAATAGTTATTCTTCTTCTGTGGCACTACAGTTTGGGCTGGACTTTGGCAACGTTAACCAGACTCTTCCACTCTGGTCATTCCTCCGCTATCATTCTCCATCGAATTACACCCAGCGCTCCAAGTCGACTAAAGACCGGATGGGGCACTGAATTGCGAGTTACGATGGAAATGTTAATTAGCTATTGATAATCATTGAACGCAATACGGTTAACTGTTGACGGTAACTGAAGATTTTTGATTATTTATTCCGTTCAAACAAATAAAGTTTTACTATTTATTTAAATATTAAACAATCATCATTTTCTACAGTTTACCATATTGCACTAGAAGTATGAGTAATAACTAACTCTATGAACAAAATTTACATTTACATGTTACGGCCTGATTATAGTGGGCTTTACCAGCGCTCCATTCAACATCCCTAGCGTCTTTGGCTTAGCACTCACGATATTATCATTATAATATATATATTCACGATGCTTGTTGGATATTTGAATTCTCACTCACGTGTGTTATTGATTTTTTTCATCAACATAATATATTACACATTATATACATATGATTCAGAGTCTTACTCAGTATATGAATATATATATGTAAGTATATGAATATGTATGGATAATGTCAGGGCTCGAAATGGACCGGAGCGCCGTTCCGGTTCGTGAAATCTTTAAAATAATCACTCCGTCTCGTGGAAAAAATAATTTGACCATGTGAGCTAGATAGGTAATATAACAAAAAATCTAACACACTTATTTTTATAAAATACACATAAAATTTGATAACTATTTTTATCTTCAGAAAATTATCGAGCGCACCAGTTTGTAAATTTTTCCATTTCGAGCGCTGGATAATGTATAGTTTGAAAAGTTGCTATCTCCACATTTAGCATTAATTAAGTTAGAAATGCCAGTTTGTACAACTTTTAAATCATTACATATTATGAGGAATATATTTTTTAATTAGAATGCCTTGAATATAATAGAGAAAAAAAATATTTTTAAGCATTATTTACTCCGCTTCCTAGTTCAAAACAGAATATTATGTTAACTGCACTCTAACCAAGAAATGATTCTATTTTCCACGTGTCTTAAAAATTTTCTGTACCTACATTCATGTGTGACATTTCAACAGTTAGTTTTATTTTATAATGTCAACTGTAACAATAAGTTTATATTTCAAAACATTTTAATAGTCATTTCAATTACAATATTATTAAATTCTTTTTAATATTGTTTCCTCATTTTTCCGAAACCATTAAAATGTGAGTTTACATCTCATATTATATTGATTTGATACCAAAGTTAACACCAAAACAAATATTAAATTATATCTGAATAATTTGAATTCGGTTTATAAATAGCTATTGATCTTTATGTTGAAAGCCTCATTTCTTTGAATAATATTATTTCAATGAAGACTACGGGTTCAAATTGAAGCTCATAAATTGTGTCAACATGTAATTAGCTTCCTTTTGATTATTGATTGCGTTCCACAAAGCCTTCATTAGGAAAATATGCTTCACTAATAATGTTAGTTATGAAAATCTCTTGCAAGAAACATACCTTTAACGCTTTGACAAGGGGTGTCTCGATATCTTTATAAATTTTCAATGAAAAATTATGTAATCTAACTTGTTCGGTATGAACACCATATTTTTTGAACATATTTAATTTTGAAAACACTTCTGAGAAAATATATTATCCCGAGCTATTTTCGATACCTATTAATCTCGAGACTGATAAACATAATTGGGATTGATTTTTTTATCAATTTTTATGGAAAATAAAATAAAAACAAAAATATATTTCTTTTAATAACAAATAACTACATTAGAAATAAACTGAGTTTGAATGAAGTTTGATTTATACCCATGTGTAAGTTGCCGATTCATTATATTTTTTCACATAAATTAATAAAAATGAGAAAGATTGGAAAAAAACTATGCTTCGCACTATTAACAAAGTAATTCCAGCATGACCTCATACGTTTTACGGCAGTTTCATATTTGGCTGACTAATTAGATTTATGAAGCGGAAAGGCCATAAGTACACCATGATTTGCTTTACTATTTTAAATCTCGCTAACCCATTCATTAAGTCTTTACTATCAGAAACAGCAATCTCATATTAAATTCACATTATTATTTAAATTACAATAATATTTACTCCATTAAACTTATGTATTTCCAAGATTGAACGTATACAATATTAACAATAGGTAAATAGTATAATTATACTAGATTTATTTTTAACCGATTTTATCAATGTTATTTGTGAATATAAAAATTTTATATTAACAATGGAAAAAAATGCCTATCCCTGGACCAGTCCCGGGATCCCGGGATTGTCAAATTGTAATCCCGAAATCCCGGGATCAGAATTTTGGCTCGGGATTGGATTCCCTAATAAATAAATTATAACCAATAGAAAAAACCTTTTTGAAAAAAGTAAGACACCCCGCATGAATCGAACCTGCATCTCTCGGGTATCGCGCTCACGCACATAGACCACTAGCTAAAGGACCCATACTTAATTGCGACAAATTTTTAACAAATGGCTTTTACTATTCACTGAAAACAGGTGCAGAATTTTTTTTTATTATATTTATTTATTAGATTTTTTAACGTACTATTATTTCGTCTCTTTTTGTAGAAACCATGCGAAGGTGCGGCTTCTTCTTGGACGTTTTTGGACTGACGATGCCAGAATACCTTCAATGTGACTACTTTCCTGAATCCGCAGACACCGACGTCTGCATCGGCCATCGAGAAGTGCGAGAGGCGAGACTTCGAGCTCAGAAGCCAGGTGAGCTTTATTTTTTTTCATTCCGGTAAAAGAATATTGTCTGTGGTTATCGAATCTAAGTGTGGATAAATAAATAAGATTAATTTTATTTTCGTATTGTTTTATTTTTGATAATATTACGAAATAGTTAACTGTACTCCTTGTGTCAGATTCTAATCTTCGTCAAGATATTTGGATCAGAAATATTTGCAAAACCAGACGAATTAAGGGGGAATACTGGGAAATACCAATAGAAATGGCGTATTTCAAAAAAATACTACCTTATTCTTAGGTCAATAATTATTATAAAGCAAACATTATTCGTAGAATGTTTATCAAATTTGAATGGTCAAAGACATAGCTTATAATCAGTATCTTTAAATGTGTAAATCTTGCCCATTTTTTGAATAATAAAATGCCTAATTCTTGTCAAATTTGGGGTCACAGAGATTATCAATATATTTTTTTATTATAAATATTTCACTCTAATAATGTCGACATAAAGTTTACTAATGGTTTTATAAATGCTTTTAAAAATTAATACCTAAATATAAAAAATCTTAACACCACTTCACATGGACGTACTGAAGTATGACTATATTCTAAAACATTAGAGCGAGAGAGCGAGAGGTTTAAAAGAATACTATTTTATGTAATAAAAATACTTTATGCAGTCAGGCAAATGTTTAAAATAAATATAAAGGATAATAAGGCTTCAAAATTATGTGAATAGATTATCTACAACGTTTAAGGAATGTCCAGGATCATGCTTTGAAAATAGCATAAAAGCTCCATTTTGACTTTTTTTTTTTTTTTACTGATGCATTGACTGCGACTCGCTGTCATATCGCCTCTTCTCTTCTAGATGGAGACCCGCCGATCAGGTCCTCACTCCTATTCTCAACCAAGTCTCTGATATTAATACTATTGATGTTTTTTGTCATTAAGTAGAGTCCTATCATTCTTTTTTTACTTCATACTTCTGGCATTCCATTGTAAAATCCTAATTTGATTTTTATTATCTATTTTGTTGCAGAACCTCCCCCAGAATATCTCCTAAATGTCCTTCTTTGAAGTGTTTGTATACCCAGTCCACTGCTTTATTTATTAGTTGCTTAATGATTTGCTGCCAGTCTCCACCTTTTATCAAGACTTTCATTATTTCCTCCATCGCATTAGCTTCTGTCTTCCCCTTTGTCTTTATCCTAAGTTTCTCTCAAATAGTCGTTTTTATTCGGATCGCTTTTTTATTACCCATTTGGGGATGATGAGGTGTGTGAAGATAAAATCGTTGCTTGGATGTTACGAGGAGAGAGTTTATTATTTATTGTTACAATAATAAATAAATAAATATAATGATAAAGATGACAGAGTGATAATATAATCGTGGGTATGGATGTACTGATGAGATTGACTATATTAATTCACTGACTGGCGATGTACGGAAATGTTATTATAACCGAGAGACTGGACTCGCGATGAGTAGTGCGCCGAGTGCACTCGATCTGAGTGAGGATTTATGGATTCTCCTTGCTGTTTATACAAATGCAGTTCATATATTACTAGAGATATTGTCGCAATTAAACAAATCATAATAGACCCAGCGTTCGAAATGGGCAATTTTACGAACCGGAGCGCTCGATAATTTTCCGAAAATTTAAAATATTTATGTAAGATTATTTAAAAAGAGTGTATGTACTTAGTAGATTTTTTGTTATATACCTACCAAGATTAGACGGTTTGATGAGACTTTGTGGCATGCAAGATTTGGGCTAATGTTGTCGGCAAGGTAGGTGAAAATTGGGTTAAGTTTTCAGTTTCGTATGAACTTTAAAAATTATATTTAAATATGTAAATGATGCAATTTTTAATATTTCCACGAGACGGAGCGATAATCTCGAGGAATTTACGAACAGGAGCTGCGTTCCGGTCCATTTCGAGCGCTGAATACACCCTACCGATCTAGTTATGATTGAGGGAATGCTGACACTCACTTCCGCTCCATTGTTTTGTTTTGACATATTAAAATGTGTCACCCTTGTAATGCTGAGTGGTATGATTGCTACACCCACAAAAACATAATTATTTCGTTACTCTTATTTTATTTGAAATATGGTGTTTTTAATCGAATTTCTGTTACAATGATTCTCACAAAAACTAGATATTGATTCCATAATTTGTGTCTACTCGGGAAATTTATAAATAAGCATTCTGTTGATTTTATGGAACTTTTTAATTTCATAACTAAAACTTTTTATTGTCTATGGTAGCCCACCATACATATTGTGAATAAATATCATTTAGCGTTAAATCTATTAACCGTTGTCAACAATTCCATGCAAAATTGTTTCGTTTTAACGCTTCATTTACGTTCGTTCAATAACCGAGTGAGCATATTCGCTGTTTTCAAAAAAAATATCTTTTAGCGTTAGTTGATTTTTTTGTTTTTCGAATATGGTGTGCTCACATTAATCTCTTCCGATTCAGTACTCCGTTTTGATTTACGTACGATTGTACGGGTATATAGGTAGTGCAGAAAAGCAAACATACTCTTTGAAGTTTTAATATGAGCTTTTGAAAAACATGCGCGTCGCTTATCTGAACTTTTTTTTGTATTTGGAACATTTTTTTCTAAATAATTAGTTTCAGATATTTCAAACTAATTTTTTATAAGCTTTAAACAAAATAAATGAAAGATTTTTTTTCAATGCTTACTTTATGGGGACTAAGAATGTATATTATATACCTTTAATCGGATGGACGAGTTGCTTGTGACAAATAAACTGATATTCGGAAACCCGAAAGACAAAAGCAGATCTGGTCAATATCGTACATAATGGAATGGTAATGTTTTTTTTAATAGAATTATTAATAACCATGTCCTTGCTTTTTCGTACAAGGTGGTTGTTAGTAATTTTGAACAATCACAAACAGCCAGACTTTGAGAAAAACACATACTTAAATGTTTTTGTCATGACCAGGAATCGAACCCAGAACTCTCGGGTGGAAGGCCAGCGCCTTACTCACTGCACCACGAGAGCCGCCGGAGTGGTAGTGTTAAATTTAATATGTAACCCTCGGGCATGGCAAGCGGACCCCCATGCCATGATGCTTTCCGGGCCCCTTACATATCGCTAAGGTTAAGGACATGCTCTACAGGAGCGTTTCCCAAATGATATTCTGCGGAGCCCAAAGGTTTCGCAAGGTAAAATTAAGCGTATTCCATGTATTTAGTGTTATTTTTATATTAATCCACTAAACTTGAGTTATTGAGTTGTCAACACTCCTTTTATGGTACCTAAATGACATACGATCCCTCGCCGTATTGGATATATAGCCATTTTTATTAGAGCCGGGAAATATACTAAAAATAATTACAAGTGAATTATCATTTAACTATATATCAATCATTATAATATCGCATTAACTTGCATCCCACAACCATCTATTTTAAAATGTTAATATTTATAAGTAAAATAGCACCGTAGGCGACTTTTTACTCTTAAAGCAAATTTCTGATGTGTTTTATTTCACTTCGCTGGTCGAGGCGCCTCGCCGGGCGATCTCCAAACCCGAGCCCCCAGGCTAGAGCCCTGTCAGCTCCCCGCTTGTGAGGCCTATGCCCTTGGCTATCCAAAATTAGAGAGAAGTGGCTTTAGACCGACTTGGATGAAGGCTAATACTGAAGAAAGTCAACATAGGGTTGTAGCTATTTTATGTATTCAATTGATAATACACAATGTTTAAGAATTTGCCATACATTATTAAATATAAATAATTTAGACCACCTTAGAAGCAGGTTCGTGTCCCACTTAATATATATATTTTTTTAAATATGTTTTCTTTAAATAATAATATTATGTATATTTCTAATGTGCTCCAAATTATACATTGTATCACATTACATTGAGAAACACATTAAATCGATAAGTGTAAAATAATGAAAAAACATCTTAAACTCGTCATTATAGTGTGAGACTTTTCTTTGCTAATTGTATCAGAGTGTTGGCTAATGTTATATACATTTCGTAATTTATCAACCGACTTCAAATCGATTAAATTCTATTGGTTATGTACCTATGTATGTTCAATAATTAGAATGTTACATTCTTAAATCTTGTGAATTATTCGTTGTACAAAAAAATAGTTACTTAATTAAAAATTATTAACAAGTTTAAGTAAGTTACAACTAAAAATCTTGGAGTGATCCTTGACGTCGTTTAGTAATTAAAGTAATACCTACTTTGATTTAAAATACAAAAGCCGATGTCCAATAGTAGCTTAATTTAGAAAATGCTTCAGAGAGTATTAAAAGCCATTAGTTAAAATTTGTCGCAATTAAGTATGACGCCTTTAGCATAGTGGCACGATAGCCGAGAGATATAGATAGTAGATCGATCTATGCCCACGATATCGGGATCAATCCACCATTAAATCAAGGTATCTTCAGGTTTGGTTAGACAAAGATTCCACCTCTGTCGCGCTCTGCTTCCAGATGGCTTCCGCTGGAGTACCCAAATAATCAAATCTTTAATGAGGTCTCATCTGACATTGATTTAATATAATCTTCCCAACGTAGTCATCAATATATACCAATAGTTTGATGTGCAACTAGGTTGTCCTGCTCATGGTACATCTTTATTCTGTAAGCACCGTTTTCTGGCGTTCTTACAAACAATTTACGTTATATTTCTCGCAAAAGCTGCAAATTTCTCTTTTTATCATTTTTTATTTTATCCTCATTACTATTTATTTTAAAATATCATATGATTATTTTTTTCAATTAAGCCCTCATTATCTATTGATGTTTGTTATCTTAAAACTATGCTCAACTGTAATCTCATAATATTCTTGTCAATATATAACATAACCCAGTAACAATTATTATTGTTATAGAGATTAAATCATTTGCATTTAAATGGTCCAATAAATCATAATTGCACGCAGAAATTAATTGCGCTCCGGTAAATCTAACTACATTCTCTATTACTTCCGATAGACAACGTGTTTCAAATCGGAGTGTTGCAATCCAAAGCACATTAAATTTATTGATTGCACTATCAAAACGATTAAGATAAACGATGGCAAACAAACACGTGGTTCGAACATTCAAATTGTTTTAGTCGTTGTTGTCTCTTAGCACTATTAGAACTTATGTATTCTTATGTAGTCTACACGTCTTATGTTAATCTTATAAATGTTTATAAGCTAACTAGTAGGGGCTCTACTATTCACTATATGCACATAACGCAATGCGTACTAATGCAATATTTAAATTATATTATCCCAAAAATCTCATTGATGACACCCATGTTACATTTCTATTTGAAAACCTTCCACAATTTAATCTATTAGGTAGTGAATGTTTCACATCGATTAACAAAATATTGGTGGCGCTTTTAGCAGTGGACTGTAATTTAGAAGGTGATGGTGGATGGTTGATTACGGATCTAGAGTAGGGGGTTTCCATAGTATGCCAGTCACTGACTTTTGATGTTGAGAGGGCTATCGCGCACTGGGACTGGTTCGGTGTTCACGCACTCACGCACTGGTAAACGGACGATACACTTTTGGATGGATGAATGGTGAGTATGAGTTCAGGATGGATGATATAGACGCGACGTTCATTCAAGCCGTAACAGATTTAGTCCAACGAAGGTCGAACAGATACAGAACAGATGTTTATGAGTCACGAGTAGGTAGCGACGGTAAAGTATAACAACTTGCCCACGTCCGCATGCTGCATATCACTTGAGCTGACTGTCTTATTCGCCATCACGGTCGTATTATGACAAGTTATTGCTCATCGTCTGGTCTTGTGACAATAATGAATATGATGATTTGAGTAGGTGGGAACTAAGGAGGAATGCGACCACAATTTGGCCCAACCAAATATATTTTAAGAACGTTGTATATACCGAACCGCCACCAAATTTTAATGTCCGTGGGTATACGAAAAGTAGGTGAAAATATAGCGTAAAACGTCACAGAAAACTTTGCAGAATCTAGATTATCTTTTTATAATATTACAGAGTAGCCTAAAATAATATTAATTTTATCATTTAAATCTAATATTGTGGCCCCAATCACTTTATATAATAATGTGTGGTAATATTTTTGATTTTACAATGATGGGTATATCAGCAATATCAATTTAGAAGTGGAAACGATACAAGGAGACAAAAAGACGAAGTTTTACAATCATCAATGATAAACATGCATCATCATTATTACCATTGGCTCTAAAATCCAATATGACTATTGAGTTTTGGCCACCTCTTGACGAGGTTTAAAAAAAACACCTATATTATCAGATCAAACTCTTAAAACAGATCATATCCATTTTTACAATCGAATTTTAAGTACCTATCGCTATATTGATCTGTACACTCTATACCAGGTTCCATCAATTTTATACTAAATTTTGTACCTTTCAAAAATTGTATAAATACATGATTTCAATTTTCCTTCCCAGTGTGTCCAACTGGCTTCCAGTGCGACGCCAAGCGATGCATTCCAGCTGATTGGAGATGCGATGGCCACGTGGACTGCCTAGACCAGTCGGACGAACTGAACTGCAAGAGCTGTGGAAGAGGAACGATCCATTGCGGAGACAGGCGGTGCATGGCGCAAAGTCATGTGTGTGATGGCAAAGTTGACTGTCCGCTGGGCCAGGATGAACGTAACTGCTGTAAGTAAATACACTGACATATTATTATTTAATACTTTTAAATCTTTTATGTTTATAACAGTGTGTTAGTAGGTACTGTATAATATAGTAAAATGTGTGTCACCCTTTTCCATCATTGAAAATTATTAAAATTTGAAATTTAATTAAACAGAATTCAGGAGTAAATTCTTAATTATTTATAATTCTAATGACAAACAAAAAATCAACAATTTTCGTATATGCCAGATTTTCAAAAATATTAATAAATCAATCGTTATTGTCCTGTTCTGCGAACGCATATACAGATAATATACCGACGTCGGTAACCGGACAAAACAAAACATGAAGAAACACAAGTGACAAAATAGGAGAACAAGTGGAAAAATAAAACATTCATTGTTGTGTTATCTATGTATTTATTAAATGCTTATAAAACTTAAGTTTATCCCGACCATGTCCGATCCTAATAGGATCATATGGTCCTCCACAGAATAGAGGTTTGTATTAACAGATTTTGTTTTTTTTTACGAGAAATGGATGTCAGCCACTTGCTCAACCAATTAGGGCCATACCCTGACTCACGCGCAAATTGAAAAACAATATGTGTACTTGCCAGACCCAGGATTCAAACCTGGGACCTACGGCGTGATAGTCCAACGCTTAAGTCGCGCGGCCACCGTGGGCCTAAGTTTATAATATATATAAATATTAAATATGTATAATCACTGCATGTTGGCCGTTCGGCGTAAAAACCTCAATGTATCTGCTCAATTTTGATAATCATGCACAACTAACTCCTCAGAATTATTAAACTCATTATTTCGTTGTACCTAGTCATCCAAATATTTGAACATATTAGATTAATTAAGATGAGATATACCCAGCTTGCCGGCAACACCGAGTTAAGTCCCGTTTAATTGAGGCTTTCCAGCAATTAAAAATGCAGACATTATATTATTTGATTTTTTACGGCGTATTGAAAACTTATGTTATTAAAAATTTACACAACAAAATGGCAATTTCAATATTAAATGTTATCTTTCCTAAAATGTCATAGTTCGGTTTATCGGTGTTCTATTCTGTTTCTTCATGTTCTGTTTATTCATGAAATCACCGACGTAAGATATTAATTATTGTTGATATACTTAATAATATGATATTATGTCGTTATAAATGAACTCTACAGTCCACCTACGTTGGAATAAAAGCGATTTTTAGAGACTTAACCATTTTGAATATGTTGGTGTATCCAGTGACGTCCCTAGACAATATGCCGCCCCTAGGCAGTGCCAAAATGCCGCCACATTTTTTATACAGTACTTTTTAATCATCCTTTCATGACTCCAATATCTAAGAAATGTGTTGTATGGATACCAGGGAACTCAGAAATAATTATTATCTATTCTGTGATGGATACATTACTAACAAGATATATACCACTAAATCTAATTTAAATGCCATCTCTGATTCATCGACCATATTGTGAGTCTACAGTTTCAGATAGGTACATTTAAAAATACACCATCCAATTTTGTTTCCAAGCAGTGAGCTGATTTTTTTAATGGAGAGATATTTCTGTTATTACTTTAGTTTAGGTAACTATTTCTATATATACCTAATGACTCTCCTCGATTTGCCGCCCTTTGGGTAACTGCCGCCCCCAAGCGACGCTGAATCTGCCTGCCCCGACGGGACGTCACTGGGTGTATCCTGTAAACTGATTACCTACTACAAATTAAAATACGATAATATGATGCTTGCAATGATTTCAGTACCCTCTGTTGGCTTTATTTTAATATTTTTATGCGCTAACTGTCCTTTAACGTCTTTAAAAACAAACTGTAATCTCAATAGAAAACTTTTTATAACACCTTTCCATTGCGTTTAATAATTTTATCGCATGACTTACTAATTTTTTGTTCGATTTCGCGTTAATTAAACTTAAGACAACTCAACATCTCCGATGTAATCCCATGATATCAACATCTTTCGAAGCTCTTTACAGGCATCCTGCCTCTTTGATCTGAAGGCATTTTTAAATAATCTCTCGTTAAATATCCCGCCTTTAATCACCATCTTTTAAATTAAAGCGGCCGAGGGAACCAATAGACAATTTGCTAACGGTTTGTTTGGAAGTTCGCATTTTCGCAAACGGGGTTGGGCGGGTATCGCCGATTAATTTTCATTAGAGAATCATTATTATGTCACTTATCAAAATGACGTTAATGAGATTCCTTAATTCAATAAAGATTTACTTTCTGAATAACTATAACTATTACGAATTATTAATTAATATAAAAAAGATCCACACTAAGCTAGTTACCTATATATCGGACAGCATATATATACATGGCACCAATTGGAGGAGAAGATATAATGCTGAGCTTTACGGGCTGTACGAAGATTGCAGCGCAGTTCAATCAATTAAGATTGGGAGACTGCGATGGCTAGGTCATGTGCACCGTATGAATGACAATGAACCGGCAAAGAGAGTGATGTCCAGCAATCCAATAGGACGTAGAAGAAGAGGGAGGCCAAAGATTCGCTGGTTAGATGGAGCTGCCAGTGACTGCCGTATTCTGGGGGTACCAAATTGGAAAGCGGCCACACTGGATAGGGACAGGTGGAGGGAGCTGTTGGAGGAGGCCAGGACCCACACCGGGTTGTCGCGCCCCTGATGATGATGATGATATATATATCAGTGGCGAAGGGTGGAAGTAGGCTGTTGAGATCCTCCATAAATAGTACACACTAAACTTTGTCAGTCATACTTATTTCTTTTCATTGAATTAGGAATACCATATTGCAGATGGTATTGGTTAATTTTTAAAATTCAAATAAATCCTGACTAAAGCGTGGATGTTAGCCACATGCTCAACCTATTGGGTCCATTGTATTGTAAAACAAAATGTGTATTTTCCAGACTCAGGATTCGAACCTGGGACTCACGAGGCCAAGCCGCTCGGCCATCGACGGCGTTCATTTTGTTAATTAAAGTATAATTATTAATAAATAATCTTTGGAGTTTTAAAAATTATAATTGAAGGTTTGAAAGTCATAGGGTCTAAGTGCAAAAAAATTGTATAACACGTTTTTTACTTCAATACAATCCATATGCCAAGCCTCATGATATTCTGAAGGGTCTAAATTCTTAACTTTTTGTCACACAAATACATTGCAATATAGGCGGGGTATATGAGCCCCTAGGGGTGACAGGTTATATGAAAGTATGGTGAAGCAGGCAGGTTATATAAAAAAAAGTACGGTGAGGCAGGCTGGTAATCAATTTGCGGCAAAATTATCGTTAACATTTTATTAATTATATAGGTACGTTATAATGACCAAACTAAATCCTCTGTGATGCCCTGCATTTTTTTCATCAGGTCGCTATTTCTCGTAAGTTGTCGGCTATTGTTGGCCTACTTCATTCAGTTGTATGATAAAGCCGATTTCTTGCTTCTCTTTTTATTTAATACCTCTATGATGTGCCCCTACATAACCCAATAACATAGAATGTTTCAACATTGTCCATGTTTAAATATTGTATTCTTCCTTTGTTTATTTTATCTTTAGAATTATGTAAACTTATCATATTATACTATTCTGTAACTTTGTAAAAAAAATGTAAGATTTCATATATGTATGGTTTTATTCTTTTTTTTGTTATATCTCAATTTCACATTTTTTTGGCACTTAGACCCTATAGACTTTCAACCCTTCAATTGTAAATTCGTACGACTCTTCCAAGGTACGAGGGTGGGTCAATAAGTCCTTAGAAAAGCCGACAGGTGGCGCGACTAGTACTGTAAGCGGTTTGTTTTCATGCAGCGGCACTACCGATTCAGTATGCTGCGAAGTTTCAATCAGATTGGTCGGGTTGTTGTGTGTTTCTCGTACATTTAAAAAAAAAATTGCTTGTGGAAAATGGAAAAATGGAAAATGGAGAAAATTGAGTTTAGAGCTGTTATTAAACATTTTAATATAAAAGGGTTAACAGCAAAGGAAATAAAAAATGAGTTGGATTTAGTTCACGGCATATTTGCTCCTTCACTTGCAACTATTTATAACTGGTTAAATGAATTTAAACGTGGTCGTACATCAACAAAGGATGAACCACGCTCAGGACGTCCTGTAGAGGTGACTACACCAGAAATGATCAATAAAATCCACGATATGGTGTTAAGTGACCGAAGATTAAAGTCGAGTGAGATAATTGAGGTTACAGGGATCTCAAAAGGTAGCGTCATTTCTATTTTACATGACAAATTGGGCATGAAAAATATTTCTGCAAGATGGGTGCCGCGTTTGCTCACAGTCGACAATAAACGCAATAGGGTGGTGGCCTCTAAAGCCCTGTTGTCACTCATGCAACGCAATCCGGATGAATTTTTTCGTCGCTTTCTGACTGTAGATGAAACATGGATACACCACTATACTTCCGAGACGAAAGAACAGTCAAAGCAGTGGATTGCGAAGGCAAACCATGTCCAAAGAAGGCGAAAACCGTAAAATCAGCTGGTAAGGTTATGGCTACTGTATTTTGGGATGCACGTGAAATTATTTTCGTTGACTATTTGGAAAAAGGAAAAACAATAACAGGGGATTATTATGCATCTTTATTGGACCAGCTAAAAAACAAAATTGAAGAAAAACGGCCTCATTTAAACAGGAAAAAAATCCTCTTTCATCAGGACAATGCCCGTGTTCACACATGTTTACGATCAATGGCTAAAATTGAAGAATTGAAGTTCGAATTGGTCGACCACCCACCGTATTCGCCAGATTTAGCCCCCAGTGACTTTTTCCTTTTCCCAAACTTAAAAAAATGGCTAAGTGGACAACGTTTTTTTTCAAATGAAGAAGTCATCGATCGGACAAATGCTTATTTTGAGGACCTTCCGAAAACTTATTTTTCTGACGGTTTAAAAAAAATTGAGAAACGTCTAACCAAGTGTATTGAGCTCCAAGGAGATTATGTTGAGAAATAAAAAAAAATACAAAAATAAAAACTGTTTTAATGCTTTTTTCTAAGGAATTATTGACCCACCCTCGTATAATACACGTCATTAGGCATTTGTAAATAAGGGAAAATATTCCCTGGTAAACAGGATTATGTCAAAGTTTTTGATTGACAAACAAGACCATTTTTTTATAAAGTCGTTATATAAGAATGTCTCCTATTTTCAATCAATTACGGCCTATCGCCGTAATATGAAATTCAAACATAAACATCTTTCCTAACGATTCAATATATTTTTTGTTCGATCATACTGCCTAATTATTTTCAAGATACATATATTAAAGTTAAGATGCTGCCGTTATAATCTTTTCGTTGACTTTATTACTTCAAGCAGATTTTGTCTGGTTACGCATTATTACTTTCAATATGAAACATGCTATAACTTAAGCGATGTAATATTTATCAATACATAGGAGTACATAGTCATCATCATCATCAGCCTGAATCTATCCACTGCTGGATGAAGGCCTCTCCAAGCTGATTCCACACTAAACTTTGTCGGCCATACTTATTCGTTTTCATTTAACTAAAAAGACAATTTGTAGATGGTGTTGGTTAGTTTTTAAAAATAAATTAAATCCTGCCTAAACCAAACTATAATAGTTTTGATATAATTTGGGCGATACGATAAAATTGTGCACACTTTTTCATTCATACTTATTTGTTTTCGTTAGATTAAGAATACATTTATTACACATATCGTTGGTTATTTTTTTTTATTCATTAAGCCCTACCTAAACCAAACTATAATAGATAAAAAAAATATTATTCAATCTATAAAATATCCAATGTTATGTATAATTTAATTGCATAATTTTAGATATTTTATAGATAGGCGTATATTTTTTTTTTACTATAATCTATTATGGCATGGTTTTCGCAGGGTTTAATTGAATTTTAAAAACTAGCCAACAGCATCTGTAAATTGTAGTCTTATTCAATGAAAAGAAATACTCTCTCAGAAATAATATACTCTCTCAGAAAGTGTTTTTCTAAATTATATATGTTCAATAATCAGAATGATATATCCTTAAATCTTGTGAATTATTCATTGAATAAAATAAATAGTTAATTATAAATTATTAGCAAGTGCAAGTAGTTACATCTAAAAAATATTGGAGAAATTCCACGATGTCGATTAGTAATCAAAGTAATAGTAAATAGTTACCTACTTTTATATTTGAAACAAAAATCGATTGCCAAAGTAGCTTGGTTTGGAAGAGCGCTGATAAGTAGGTATTAAAAGTGACCAATAGTTAAAATTTGTCGCAATTAGTATGTCACGCCGTAGCATATAGGTTAAATGCGACGGAATGGGGCGTAAACCCGTGGAGATGCAAGGTTCGATTCCCGGCCGGGGTGGCTTACTTTTTTCAAAAAAGATTTTTTCTATTGGTTATAATATACTCTCTCAGAAAGTGTTTTTCTAAATTATATATGAAAACAAATACGTGTGACTGACAACGCTTAGTGTGCATTAATTAAGGCGGATCTTCACAGCCTACCTCCACCCTTCTCCACTAATCTACTGTACATTTTGTTTTTCAAACTTTATTCTACTGCATAAAACTGTTTATGTTTTTTTTTCTCTTCTTCTCTCTTGTGAGAATAATATTTTTGTTATAGTGTAAATCTAATACTGTGAACGTTCTGAATTTTGATTATTGTTATGGCCGCAATGTTTTGTTTTCATAAATAAATAAATATTTAACCTAATGAGACAACAAATTTAAACATTTTGAATGATCTTTAAGGGTGTAATAAATACTCGGAAACTCTATTAAGTTTCTCATTGTAGCAATACGCCAAGTAATCAAATTACGTAACACCGACGTCCTCAAAGCAGTATAACTTTCAATATTACGTTATGCCCCTAATAAAGAAAAACCGCAGCTTGAAACACAATTACCAACAATCTTGTTGAACGTAATTGTATTTATAACTGAGACACTCTGATACATAGAATGTTCAGGTTATGCAAATATAACTAACGACGAAAACTGTGCATATATTCAGCGGTGCGATTGTTTCACGGATATTATGAAATTGATTCGCCAGAAAATTTAGAAGGGGGCTTTGAAACGGTTCAAACTAATCATACAATTATTAAATTATACCAGAATGTTAAAAATATTCTTATAAAATAATCCATGCAACTGTCGTCAAAAAAAATTTAAGTATAACAATTCTACATAAAAAATAAACCGATAATATTATTAGGTATATTGTGTCACCCTAACATTAAGTAAGATATACGTTACTACGTTTGCTAGTTAGGTATGTTGGTAGCTTTAGGGTACCTCAAAATCAATAGTAAATAACATAGTAGACAGTGCTCGAAATGGACCGGAGCGCACCGGAGCGCCGTTCCGGTTCGTAAAATCTATAAAGTTATAGCTCCGTCTCGTGGACAAAATAATTTGACCGTCTTAACTAGATATGCCATATAACAAAAAATCTATCACACTTATGTTTATAAAATTTGATAAACATGTTAATATTCTCAGAAAAATTTCGAGCGCTCCGGTTCGTAAACTTTTCCATTTCGAGCGCTGATAGTAGATTAAATTGGAATGAAAGATACGAAAACTGTGATTTGCACTGCAACATTGCTTCAAGTGATAAAAAAATGTTGCCATTTTTTTTTAATTCTGTTTTTATTATTATTACAATATTTTTTTAATTTACTTACAAACAATGATAATAGTATGTAAACTGTTCAATATAAATAAATTATAATAAATCAGTAGTTTAATGGTAAACGCACACATCGCTGATACATTTTTGAAATGACAATTTGCTCTCCGTATTCATTATCATTGTTCACAAAATTCTCCATTCTAAATGAATTAAATGTTTTTTGTTGGTATTTGCATACATAATCAATATTCTAACCGAAATTATATTTATTATTTTGTGAACAAAACATAATTATTATTATATAACAGTTATGAGTAGGGCCGTCATATCGAAAGAAAAATTATCGAAGCAAAGATATCAAAGTATCGGTCAAAAAGTACCGATACTCGCAAGAATCGATATGTAATAATCAGGGTTTCTAACCGGAACTGAACCAAAAACCGAGAAAACCCGTTATTTCTGTTGAAATGAAAACCGGAACCGAACAAACACGCGCGTTAACGTGGTCTTACTTCTCACTTCGGCTGTTGTCATAGTGTTATAAAAATGTATGGCTACAGTTGTGCGGTGCAGTATGAGCATTGGTTTCGGAGCGTGGCGCCGGGCTATCCATACAAGTGCCATAAAATGTTATTATAGTAGATAATAAATTTTAATACAAAAAAATATTTAAAAATGAATCACTTTAAGTTGAACCGAAAACCGAAACGGAAAAAAATAACTGCTCGAAACCCTGCCAATAACGCTTGTCTGTGAAGAATTTATTTCTAAAAAAATCGTCAAATCGATATAGGCATCGAAAAAATATATAAATATTTGACTGCCCTATTCATCACTTTCAACTCCTAACACCTATATTTCGGCAGAGTTTCAGTACACGGGTACAGAGGATACATGACGGCAGAGCAAGTCAAGATTATTTTTATTTTCTAAAACTCTTTCTTTAAGCACTAAGGTGCATGGTTGCTACATCAGTCCCGTGCAGCATCGCTTCGGGACAAGGAAGTGTGGCACTAAAATCTTTTCATTCTGACACGTTTATAGCGTCATGGAAGGCGGCGTGCACAAACCACGGCTGCATATACATGGCGGGTGGAGATGGGGCAACTCAAATCCCCCTACTACCTACTATGGGTTTGAGTTAACAGCACTGCGTCTACTCGTAACTTGTATATTATTATTTAATATTTATCCTATTAGGATCGGACATGGTCGAAAAAAAAATATTTGAAATTTCTAAGAAGAAAAAGGACTACGTAATATGCATCTCAAAATTTAAGTCACGTGAATACGTATCGAAGATCATCTGTATGTTACCGATCGCTCGTTTATAACATCACAATAAATAATTTCAAGATAAAAAGAACTTTTTATATACAACGTTTTTAAATTTTCTGTTGTATTTGATAGGAATAATACTGAAATGTCATTTTGACACCCATATTGATTTCCATAGTAACGCACGTATATATTAATAATTCAGTTGCTAGGACCACCCCTTTAGCAACCAATAATAGTGGATTGGATTACGGATTTCTTCCGAAATAACTTTTCATACAAAACAGAATTAACTGAAAATGAATTTAATTCTACTTAAAGATGGCTAAAAGTATGAAAAAAATTCATTGGCATCGTGTTCTTTTGATTTCCACGGTAACGCACGTATATATTAATAATTTAGTTGCTAGGACCACCTCCTTAGCAACCAATAATAGTCTTTTACTTTTTACGGATTTTTCTGATATAACTTTCCATACAAAACAGAATTAACTGAAAATGACTTCAATTCTGCTTAAAGATGGCTAAAAGTATTAAAAGAATGCAATGGCATCGTGTTATGCTATATTCTAAAAGTTTCAAATGTCTATCTAGTTGGGAAGTTAGTTCAAAATCGATTGCAAGCTTTGCACCGGACAAATAATAAGTATAAATACGACCTAATAAAAACGTTGTAAAATATAATAATCCGATCGACCTTATATTAAGGATCGTATCAAAAATTTTGTTGAATATACTTTGAGGTGATTTTGCCCTTTATGTGGGTCAATACCGTCCCAAACTGTCTCTTTGAATTCAATTCAAGACTGTTATCCCTTGTAGGTACATGTAATATAATGTATTCCAATACACGAGTCTTTAAAATTGGATTATATTAATTCCTCTTGTTCGTTCGAACGTTTATTATACACGCACGGATATGAATACATTCACGTTCATTACTAATATATAAACACAGTTTAGAAAGAGATTAAACGAAATCTAATGATTTTTTCTTGATTACTCGTTCAAAGTAACTTTTTTTTGGTTTGGTTACGTAAATTTATATTAAATAATAATAATAATATAATTTAGCAGCGTTTCGCAATTTATTTTCATCGCAGAATCCTTTTGAAGTGGGTACAATATAAGGAAACCCCTTAAATATTATAACGTAGAAATCAACAAAAAAGAATATCGCTGCGAATTTTCAATGCTCGAATTCTTTATTTAAAAAAAAAAAAACTCCGCAATTCGTACCTGTTTGGAAAAAAGTCTTATCTTTGTACATAGTTAAGATCCAAAATTGTATCTTACAACGGTGAAAATATACATTATTTCATTCCATACATTAAACATGTATGTATTTTTTTTGTGAATAAACTATTGAATGCAAATTGTGATTATCCGTATCGTAAATCGTCACACATAATAAATAATTTATTGTGAGTCTAATGATCAACGTTTAATATTATAATTCGTAGTTTTCCTCACAACCATAATATATCCATACCGACCGGGTGCAGAACAGCGCATTCCATTGGTAATGCAATGTTCCCTGTAAGGTGTGCGCGTATGCGCGCGCACACCTTCCAAAATGTGTCCGCACACATCTTTTTATCCCCCGCACAGTCCTCACACAAAAATATTGTAAAATAAAGTTTCCTTATCCAGATTTTAGTTTTGCTCGAATGTACAAAACCATCACATGCATAATTCTTCGACTCATTTCTCAAATGTTTATTTTGCATAAAAGTGTTTATATTGAACTAGATTACCTAAATATAACTATAAAAAAACATTCTGCAAGTTAAGTATTTAATACATATATTTTATCAACAAATACTTTTTTTTTTCTTTATTTACATTTTTTTTATTTACTTCAACAATTATCGTTGTTAGTGTTAGTAGGTATTATATAAAATCACTGAAATTAATAAATACCTTAAAAATATAAGTTTTAATGAAAACTTGTATGTGTGTGTTTGTGTTTGTGGGGGGGGGTGTAAATTTACTATTTTTGTTTTTATTTAAGAGCGTACTTCAGTTAAACGGCAAATAATTTTCAACGACATGTGCGACAAAATTTCTCACTCGTCGCCAATCGGAGACCAATAGTCGAGGTGTGCGCATGTCGATTTGTTTTGTCATGGCGTCGGATGAAAATATTCTTAAATCGTGTAAAGATGACTAAAAAACTTTACGTATGTACTTAAAAAAGGAAACATGTCAATGAATATACTATTATTATTAGTAATATAACAATAAACATAATATTAAATGGACGCATATTGGATTTTTATGACAAATTATATTTCGTCCGGCACGCGTCATTTGCACAATCCGCGCATCGCCTAGCCACCATGCCTCAACTGAAGTATAGCCTTAAGTATTACGGCTTATAATGTCGTGGGTCGTGAATTCGAATCCCGGATCTGGGAAATACACATATCTTGTTTCAATTTGTGTTTTGGACCTACTAGGTTGAGCATACGGCTCCATTTATTTATCGTAAAAATAAAAATGTGTTACTACAAATCTCCACCCTGTGGGGGCTTATAATTGTGATCTTATTAGGATCCGACATGGTCAAAAGAAATATTTAAGTATTAAGAAGTGTTTTTTTTTTCATAAATAAATATGTAGTGTTGAATTTAAGTTGATATTCACAATTGATCACTTTTGAACCTCCAACTATTACTGTTATACATAATGTATTTGTATACATTATATAGTTATTACATAATTTCTGTTCGAAGAGAAAATAATAAATAACTCTTATCATAAAGCCACTGACAAAATATTTTTTTTATTTAATATGTGCTACCTACCACACCGTTTAAATTTAATTTCGTAGTTCTTGAAAACGGTAACAAAAATTTTACAACAGAGTTGCTATTTTGTTTATTTAATTTTTATGAATTTTCCGAATAGTTGTATGATGAAATCATTCGAACGTAAAATTTTGTATTGTTAAATTATTTTTAATTCTTTGGCCATATCCGCTCTATTAGCTGAAGCATATGAACACCACAAGGCACACCCAAGAAACCCTGTCGCTCAGCAGTATTCTTGCGTCATTCCAGGTCATAATCCCGTAGTTCCGCCGTATACACTCTATAGATAGTATTTAGAGGCTTTCTAGGACACCGGAATCCGGTTGGCTTGAAGAACAGACAAGCCAGGTTGAAATTATCTATGTCAAAGCCATGTCCAACGTTACCTCTTCGCTCACAATTAATTTTAGTTAGTCTGTACTATAAAATCATTGATTTTTTTTTTCTTTCAGTGAGATTAAGTGAGAGCAACGGTGACGTGGCAAAGGGCCAGCTCCAACTCTTCAGACCTCAACAGCAACGATGGCAACCGGCGTGCGTAGCGCACTGGGACGCGTATTCCTCGCCTGCAGCTGTCTGCGCCATGCTGGGATATTCGTAAGTACATTACATATTAATATTTATTTCTACTTTTACTTGCTACATAATCAGACAAATATAAAGAAACGCTTGGGCTATTCTACCAAGATAAAATCTCTACTTAAAGCTGAGTGGGTTGAGTTATTGAGAGGTTTTTAAGGCAAGGCAAAAGCTGTCTAGATTGAGTCACATTTAAAAAAAGCGGCAAATGGAATCAACACGAATATTAAGTATAAGTTTTTAGAGTAAGTTTTATGCATATGAAAAGTTTTTCACCTGCAGCGCTAGGAAAGTATTCAAGTTGTAAGCATCTGTAGATGTCTACATCAGATTTTTATTGATGCATTATTCCACTATAGGTGATCAAGAAATAAAAATTGAATTAAACAAGTAACAATTTTCAGACAATAGATACGTAATGATATCGGTTTCAAAGTCGGTTATCTACATAATATATAATACATATAAACTATTATTTAGAAATAATTGCGAAAGTAAATAATTAGAAAAAGCGAATGACGAAATAATGTGAATCACAATTACTAATAGTAAACCTTGTTTAAAGTTGATTGAACAAAAATGTTGATGATATACCTAAGTAAGACTGCAACCAACTTCGGGATTAATACTATTTAACTAGTAAAAGGGGCTAGATTTGACAGTTAATAAACACATATACAACGTAAAAGTACGTACCTATAGAAATCAACAGCCTGAAATGGTAGGAAGTAATAATTTTACCCCAGTGACGTCCCTAATGCCGCCCCATTTTTGTGTACAGTATTTTTTATCATCTTTTCATGACTACAATATCTAATAAATGTGTTGTATGGATACATTACTACCAAAATATACACCACTAAATCTAATTTAAATGCCATATCTACTTCAATAGACAATATTGCGAGCCCACGGTTTCAAATACATTTAGGTATACACCTGACAACTTTCAAAACTCGCGAGTGACTGTCAAAAATATTTTGATAAAATAATTATATAAGTATGTACCTACCTATAATTTAAATATGATTTGCAAATCTCCACGTGTCATTTCTGGTCAGCAAGGACATGACGTCCAAGGAAAATGGAAGAAAACTAGATATCGCAAACCCGACAAAAAATTACAGTCCTGTTAAACCTTTTATGTTGATTAATACATTTTGTTTCCAACCAGTTAGCTGATGGAAAGATATTTCCATTATTACTAAGTTTAGGTACCTGTTTCTATATATTCCCTAATAATTCTTCTCGATTTGCCGCCCTTCGGGTAACTGCCGCACCCAAGCGACGCTCAATCTGCCTACCCCCACGGGACGTCATTGTTTTACACTGCTTATTAGGTACAGTAAAAAATCATTCTATAGTAGACGCGACCAATAGTCTGTTCAAAGGCACGCCGTTGGGAACACTGGCGTAGACAAATATAGATAAGAAAAGTTTATTTACCGTTAGGATTTCGAGATTAGTGTTATGTTCTATTTGGTATTTATATTAATTCAAAAACCTCATCAGACATCTTTAGTAAAGCTTCTTATTACAGGTGATTTAGAGATCTGATTTGATCAATTATTAAACGATATGTTTACGATAACAATGGCTGATCTTCTTAACAATCAGTACCTATCTAATCATTAATTTATAATATTATCGTTAGATTACCTCGTATGCCTATGTAGGTAGGTATTTACAATAATTAGTAAGTGGAATTAAAACAGATCTATATTAGGTATCAGTTAATTTATTGTGAGACGATGATTAATAATTAACGTTAAAATAATATTATGTATTGATCAAGTCAAGTTTATGTGATTCAACAGAAAATCTAAAAACGTTGTATATAAAAAGTTCTGGTACTGTTCGGTTATCAGGAATACAGCGGAAAACACATTTTTAAAATAGCCGATAAACTGGATCATTTGTTAGGTTAACCTAACCTAACCTAACCCAACCTAACCTAAACTAACCCAAACTAACAAATAATCCAGTATATCGGGTATTTTCAAAATGTGTTTTCCGCTGTATTTCCTGATAACCGAACAGTACCAAAGTTCTTTTTATCTTGTAATTATTTCTAATATTTTTTTAACAATTTTATCTCGCAATAAATCTAGTTTAAATTAGTGTGCATAAATAAAAATGTGTTTTTGATGTGTCAGTTAAAAAATATAACATCCCTTTTGGAAAGCAGCTATATTAGGTATCAGTTAATTTATTGTGAGACGGTGATTAATAATTAACGTTAAAATAATATTATATATTGGTCGATTATATGCTTTAACATACCGAGAAGCTCTGCATAGTATCAAAACCAGAAAACTACAATACCTCTGCCACGTTATGAGAGCACAAAAGTACTGCATTCCCCAACTTGGCAGTCGATGAAAGATCACCGTCAAAGGTAGCAGATAACGATGCAGCAACTATTCCGGGTAACAAACAGATGATAAAACAAAATCGCACTGACGGCGGCCGACCACCATTAGGGTATAACACGATAAGAATAAGAATAATGAATTTGCATAAGATTTAAGAATGTTAGATTCTTTATTATAGAAAATAACGTAATTTTGAAAACCTCCAGAAACATATTAAATCGTCACCTCAATACTACACTGCTTTTTGCGATAGCTATTGAATATGACTACATTTCCTTCTCAACAAAATGATAAAACTAGGCAAGTCAAAAATTAATAGGAACTATATTAATTTTTTGTTTGAAAATTTAAAAAAACTTTTAAACCACAAATGCATTAAATAAATAAAATAATGTAATATCTACAATATTTTTTCATACAATTGAACATTGTCTAATTGTTCCCAATTAAACAAGCACAATTTTCCATTTTTATTTTAAATGATATTTATAGCCTAGATTTATGTTAAAACCCATATTACCACATTTAAATAACATGCTAATTATATCTAATGGCCAGATGGGCAACGCACCAGTTGGGTTGGACGCAGTGAATGGGTTCAACTAAAGCTTAAATTTGATTTTCCCAACAATGACCAAATAAATCAGAGTTATCTAGTTGTAGTATTGAGGTGATGATATGCAGTCCCACTCGGTCTA
The DNA here is from genome assembly GCF_057557595.1 of Rhyacophila brunnea. NCBI lineage: Eukaryota > Metazoa > Arthropoda > Insecta > Trichoptera > Rhyacophilidae > Rhyacophila > Rhyacophila brunnea. Next base: position 46,194,878 of record NW_028232859.1, read on the forward strand.
ACTTTCTAGATTTTTTTTTCTAACGTGTATGTTTCTGAGGTTTTCAAAATTATGTTTTTTCGAAAATAAATACATTTTTATTTTTAGAAAAATCTATATTTTTTAATAAAATGTACCAACATATACACCTTCGATATAACTTATCAAACCACATTTCATTGAAATAAATAATAATAATCAAAAATTTTCATTGGTTTGCGATATAGGTAGATTGGAACTGGAAAAAATAACATAAATATTTACTCAGATTCCATCGTTGGATTTCGTATTATTTATTACACAAAAAAATATATTTCAGGCTTTCATTGTCAATAATAATTGTAAAGTTTTTCCGATTTTCATTTCGCTCGTTCCAAGCAATTTTACTGCTTAAAGTATTATTACTTGGCAACTCATCAAAAATATATTTGACAATGCACAATGGCAAAGAGACACAAACGATCTCATTCGAAGTTCTGCTTCGCAAAACATACTTAAGTCAAATTTCCGAGTTAAAATGTGTTCAAATTTAAAACAATCCCTCTTCGAGCGCTTCCTGCGAGGAGAATGGAAGAATAATTTTCAAAGTGGGATAAGAAAAGTTAATTCTTAACCAAGTCGTAAAAAAACTCTAAAGTTCACGGAAAATAGACTAAAATCTCAATTATATTTGAGTAACCTACATTTAAATCGATTTTAACATTTCAAAAAATAAAGATAGCCAAGTGCATAGTTATACCATTGTGTTGACAAAGGAGTTTCGTTGTGATGAATATCAGAATTAAACTGCCCAGATCTTCAGAGAGGAGGGATAAAGGCCTCGATTACTGTGCTCCGGCGGCCTTTGTATGCATAAGATCTCGACAGATCTATACATCTACGTTGTAAATTGTAAACCATTCTTTCGAGAACCGCCAAGACAATGATATGCCACATAATTATGAATTTGTTGATTTTGAATAAAACCAATTCCCAGGGCATACACTCACGTTTTACTTAAGACACTTTAAAAAAAAAATACACAGGTGTCTCAATAATTATGATCAATGTGTAGTTCTTACAAATTCAAATTTTGGTATAAAAATGGTTATAACAATAATATGATATGCCATGCCAGTCAAAATTGATATTGGTCAGTCATCCACGCCTTATGCTCCAAACAGAATAATTAGATGTGAGATATATCGAACATTTCAATGAGGATAGTATTTTTTCCTGTTACAATAATGAACGAATAAGAACATTAAATTGCGCATATCTCCAAACTATGTTTCTGTGGCATAGTCTTACAATTACCCCTTCATTACGTAGTTCTAAGTCTATAAACTTTTTTACTATATCTTTAAATAATACTTTACTATTTATAATCTTTTTCTAATATTTATTTTGCTACATCTTTAAATAATATAATATGGATTGCATGTGAACTCAAATTATTTAAAATTCTAAAGGACACTTACTACAATTAATATTATATTAAATTATCCATACCACATAACCCAAAATAATAATCCATATTCACTTTCTATGTAAAAAGGCTACGTGATCTATCCTGTCATAACCACATCTTATAAAGAAAGAAAATTAATAGTATCAAGCAAATAAGTATAGATACAGTAGATGCTGTTCATAAATCCAATTTGTATTTATTTATCAAAATAGATCTGCGAACTTCAGTCGACTGACAACGTCAGATGGAAACGAGCTGACAGTGACAGCGAGGCAAAGAGACAACACGCTGTGGAGGATGTACAGAGAGCGCGAAACTAACATGCTGAAGGAGTTCAGGACTTGCGGAGATACTTCATCCAACGTCGACCTTATCTGTACTGACTATGGTAAATTAACTTAATCACCGCATTTACATAGAATAATTGTATAGCTTATGAGTATGTTTGGTAGGTATATACCATGTTTTAGCATCAATGTTAATTGTCTTGATCAGCGACCTGCACTCCTGCACATATTAGTCAGGCAACTTAGCATGAAAATGTGGACATATCAGACAATAGCACCAAATTTTTTCCACATGCTTCTTAGGGACATACCTTCCAATTTTTGATAGGAATCACCTTCTCCAGTGGACTCTGGATTGGTACGAATAATGTAGTCTATAAGCTTTTAAAATTACAGTAATATTATTCTAGTAAATTTTATGTTCTAACAGAATAGACAGACATAAATTAAAAAAGCAACATGAATCTTAGAAAAAATTGTCAAACGCTGATCAAAATGCAAATATTTGAAAATCACAGACACTTTAGTTTACTTCAATATATTAGTTACTAGCTGAAATACCCGGCTTTGCACAAGGTTGTCTCATTGAAAGATTCTTAGTTAACAAAAGAATAATAATTTTATTTTTCAATATCAAAAGAACTGTATATCGGCTTATAATATCTTAAAATTAAAATAATTCTGAAAGCAGTAAAACTTAAACAAACAAACATAATATTATGTATTATATATTAGTGGCGAAGGGTGGAGGTAGGCTATAAGATTCGACACAAATAGTACACACTAAACTTTAATTGAATTAAAAAAAAAAACTAAGCAACACTCTGCAGTTTGTAGTATTAGTTCAATGAAAACAAATACGTATGACTGACAAAGTTTAGTGTACACTATTTATGTCGGATTATTATTATTATAAGATATTTATTTATTTTCTTAAATAAATAGTTTTTAAACGTGACATAATAATCTATTAAATTACTATATAGGAGTATAGTCTTAAAATTAAAATAATTATTGTTCTTCTAGTGTGCGGCAAAAGACGTCAAGTTTACGCCAAGCCCAGCAACCGTATAATTGGGGGAGTAGAAGCATCCCCTGGTGACTGGCCTTTCATCGCCGCTATCTTGGGAGGTCCCGAGGAGGTCTTCTACTGCGCCGGTGTCCTCATCGCCGATCAGTGGGTGCTAACGGCCTCTCATTGCGTGGGAAAGTAAGTAAAAGTTTGCATTGGGCTTGGGGATACAGATATGTTTGTTTTTCGTACAAGAATTTTATAGATATCACTCGTTTGAAATATTTAATATATTATTATCTTTATCTATACGAACATCTTTAGCAGTTATGGAAAATGTTGATTTCTGTTGGTTTTATTTTTTCACAACGAACGAGTTGTTATTTTTATTACATAATACGAATTGATTTGTTTTCATATTGTTAATATGATTTTGGTATATCAGCGGTTACGAAATGAAATGAGTTGCTAGTTAACGAATTTCTGTTTAATTATTAATTTATATAATCCGATATCATCGATCAAATCCGAATCCGGTGACATACATAGTATGCATTTATAGATTTCTGGATAAGACGTGTTACTTTATCTTTTATATTGTATTATTTTATTTTATATAAGATGTAAATAATTAACAAAGCCAATTAGAGTCAAGGCACGTGCTAAATTTCTCATCAACGTGTGACTTTACCACGTTTCGTATATAAAAATACATACTTATATATTTTTTAAATCAATTTATTTATTAGAATAATAATATATAAATAAAATTACTATTATGTTAATTTAACATATTGAGAATCGTAATATTCAGCATATTTCCTTGCTAAACAATAAAATACCATGTGAGTAGGGATATTATTTTACAATACAGTATTGCAAAACTATTACAATACTTATCTATAATATAATTAATAATTAGTACAAGGGAATCGATATTGTTTTTACATTTTAAAATAATTACAAGATAAAAAGAACATTTTATATACAACGTTTTTAATTTTTCTGTTGAATCATATAAACTTGACTTGACTAGCTTAAACGATCAAAAAAATTGTACTTGATAGAAATAATACTGAAATGTCATTTTGACATGTCATATCGATTTCCATAGTAACGCACGTATATATTAATAATTTAGTTGCTAGGACACCAGACCCAATAGCAACCAATAATAGTGTCAAAATAACTTTTCATACAAAACAGAATTAACTGAAAATGAATTCAATTCTACTTAAAGTTGGCTAAAAATATTTAAAAATGCATTGAAATCGTGTTCTGATATATGTTAAAAGTTTCAAATGTCTAGTTAGTCGGGAAGTTAGTTAAAAATCGATTACAAGATTTTTACCGGACAAATAAGAATACGAGCTAAGAAAAACGTTGTAAAATAAAAATAACCAAGAACTGTCGCAATGTAATCAGTAAATAGTAAGTATACGAGAACGCCATGGGAGTTTGATTATGAAAATAATACAATTTTAAGTCTACATAATAGCGTAATAATAATATTGAAAATGTTTCCGCAATTTTTTTATACTTTCTGACTGCATTTAATCAATAAATATATTAGTTCTGCTTTTTCTTCATTATGACTGAAGACTTTATGTCTCCTAAGCCATGTTAAAAAGTCCCCGGCATTCTTAATCTAGTTCGCCCATCTGACACTTTGCTCTCATCTTCTTTTGATGCGACAAATTACCTTCATATTATTTAATATATTATTATGCGGCATATTTGTATTTTTAAAACCGAGACAAGCTACACTTGGTTCGAGGTCTAGGTTTCGAAATCACTGCGACAAGTCGTCCGCGTCCTAACTTGCCGAACCATTTAAGGGCCATAACCCACTGACGCGACACGTCGCACGCAACTGGCCGCTGCGGTGGGTTTTATCCCAGCGGTCGCATCAAATAGAATCAGCATTAAACTATTTCATGATTTTACAATGTTTTCATTAGGTCGTATTCTTGTTTGTCCGGTGGTTGTTTATCCAGTACAAATCTTGCAATCGATTTTTAATTAACTTCCCGACTAGCTAGACATTTGAAACTCTTAGAATATATCATAACACGATGCCAGTGCATTCTTTTAATACTTTTAGCCATCTTTAAGCAGAATTGAATTCATTTTCAGTTAATTCTGTTTTGTATGAAAAGTTATTTCGGAATAAATCCGTATAAAGTAAAAAACTATTATTGGTTGCTAAAGGGGTGGTCCTAGCTACTATATTATTAATATATACGTGCGTTACTATGGAAATCAAAATAAAATGTCAAAATTACATTTCAGTATTCTATATATTTATTCAGTTTTTTTTTGATCATTTAAGCTACTATAGTCAAGTCAAGTTTATATGATTCAACAGAAAATTTAAAAAACGTTGTATATAAAAAGTTCTTTTTATCTTAATAATAATTTCTAATGTTTTTTAACAATTTTATCTCGCAATAAATCTAGTTTAAATTAGTGTGTATAAATAAAAATGTGTTTGTTAAAAAATATAACATTCCTTTTGGAAAGCAGCTCTTGATCTAAAAATGGTACGCACCATGTGATTTAAAAAATAAATAATTTATTCTCTAATGACAGAAAATGTAATTTTTAAAACATATTTTTATTTACTGATTGCTATTAATTTAAAAACCTATCTAACTTGGGTGGGCTGAAAATTTATATTCTCTATCGCCTTATGATCAATTTTTATATAGGTTTAAGAATTGCTATCTAACAAAATTGCATATGAAGTGGACTAGCTAAATTTAATATTATTAACTTATTTAAAATATATATTTATAATCAAACAAAATCGACGTAGACTTTGTATACTAGGTTCAAGAAATGAAAACGATGGCCGAACACTTAAGTAGTTACTTATTTTAAAGTTAGAATAATACCACAATACAATAAATGAATCTATGACAAGACAATAATTACATTTTATGAAGGAATCCCTGTAGACACTCAGCCCCTGGGCCACCCCTGAGGAGATAGGCGGATATTCTCAAGAGGGACGTAAAGAGTATGACCGACTGGAGAGAGAGATCAGAATAGATTTTCCTGGAGAACGATTGTGCAGTCGGCCAAGGACCTGAATGGTCTGTAGCGCCAGTTTAACTAATTAATATATTCTTGATAGACGATCTTTAATAAAAAAGAACTAATAAATATGTCAATTCATTTTAATTATGCTTTGGAGATCAAACAAAATAAGCGAATTGCCTTGACTGCTGTAATAATAATACTATGTGAACACGTGAGCTTTACGGAATAGGGTGATGAAATTTTTGCTGATTTTTAGCAATTCGCGATAGCCCAAAGTCTTGGGATTCCATCAGTTTTACGCGGCATGTTTTCAAAATTCGAATTTCATTTCCAAAAAATCGCGATAAAATAAAGGCATTAAAAAAAGATATTTAAAGAATAAGGTCACCTCTCGCGCTTTTATTATATTTCATAAAACGCTAGAGTGGCAAGACGGCTTTCAAATGGAACGGGCGTGCTGCTTAGAAAAAAGAGCGTGTATAAGTAGATAGATACTGTCCCTTTTTACGGCGAGTAAGCAACGTAAACAAAATAAACTGCGCACGTATTATTATGAAAATCTGCCTTTTTACGTTTTACGACTCTGCTCATTCAATTCACCGCACATCATCAAATCTAATAAGACTTAAATATGGTCTGTGACTATTTAAACATGACGCAATCTTATATGAGTTTTGACTATTTTTAACGTATCGTGGCGCTTTTAGCAGTGGACTGTAATTTTGAAGGTGATGGTGGATGGTGGATTGCGAATCTAGGGGGGTGTTACACAGTATGCCAGACCTTTGATGTTAGGACGGCTGGCGCGCACTGGAACTGGTTTGGTGTTCACGCACTCACGCACTGGTAAACGGACGATACACTTTTGGATGGACGATATATTATGAGGTTGATGAATGATGTTCAGGATCAAGGGCGACTCTTCCTTAGGGTACCTAGGGGACAGACCCCGGTCCCCTCATCATTCTATAGTCAATATTCAATTGAATATTCATGTTATACGTTCCTACCATAATACATTGATTTTGTATATTTTATTTGTACTGTTTGCCCATCCTTGATTCTTGTTTCTTGGCCCATCTCTAATGCTCTATGTGAGTTTTGGCTCTACCTACATAGTATACGATACTTCTGGGGTCTAAATTCGGTGGCCCCTTTAAAATCAAAGCAATGTTTATATTATGAGATGCTATATGCGATTGCCAGTTATGATTCTCAAAATTCATAAGAAAGCTGAACAATGCGTACGTCTGTAGGCCGCTTTGCACGTGCTATGCACATTTTACCCACATGTACCAATGCTGGACCGGGGACACTGTAGTAAATACCTGGTCTTGCATAAGTGTGGGTAGGTAAAACTGGGCGTATTATTATTATAATATATTATGAAGTTATCTTGTCGGTCGGCTGTAAATTCATATCCCATGACCCACCGGTTTAGTTTATTAGTTAGTTTGCCAGTAAGTGATCAAATATGTTATCTATCTCCTTAAGTTTTAAAATATATTTGTTAATACATACTATAATAATTTATAATATCTTGAATGATAATAACAAAGGGTAGGTATGTGCTATTTCAGTTAATTAAATCAATATTAATTTGTATTACCTAAATATTAATTATTGTAATGTACTAGTTCTGGATAGTTGAATTTCATGTTAGTAAAATAATTTTGATAAATAATATTAGGTATTATCGTCACTGTTCTGGCAGAAGACACTAATTCGAAAAAATGACATATTGAGTTAGTACCAAAATGTTCCTTATTTCAAACTTTACCGTCTGGAAATCTTCTTAATAAATAAACAGTCTTTATTTTAAAGTCATTCTTTTTATGATTACTTAATAAACTCACATGATAGACCATTATTTCAAACTTTTTAACAACTTCAAAGTCAAACTACTCAAAACTAGTATTTTCCAGTTAGTGTGTTCTGCCAGAACAGAGACGTTATGATGAATGAGGTGGTTCATTTATTGAAATATAAGTTCAGTACATTGACATTTGAAGACAAACTAGAAGTGAAACGATTAGGACCTTACCAACCAGTCACCAACAGATTTAGTTATTGTGTATGAACTAATCAAAACAAAAAAAGCATTTAACTCCGAACAGTTTACCAAAAAACATGGTTAACGGCGAGTGTATCCTTGAAAAGACAATTTTGTTTTTCTTGTAGCAATAAGATTCTTTCGAACGCAGGAGGCATATGAAGATGAAGTAATAGCTACAAAAGATATGTTTTTTACGCTTTGATTAATATTGATTAGGTAGGTACTTATTAGATATTTCACGCCATCTGACCCTACTTACTAAAAGATGCTAGAGCCGCCACTGTTCAGGATGGATGATTGATGGACACGACGTTCACTCAAACCGTAACAGGCTTAGTATAGCGCGATGCGGCTTGTAGGTAGTGACGGTAAAGTTATAACAAACTTCCACATGTCCGCTTGCTGCATATCAATTGATCTAACTGCCTTATTCGCCATCATGGTCGTATTATGACCCGTAATTGCACATCGTCTGGTCTTGTGACAATAATAAATAAAGGGATTTGAGTAGGTGGGGACTAAGGATGAATGTGACCACAATTCGGCCCAACCAACGTAGAATGCAAACGTATTATGTAACTTTGAGGTGTCTCAAGAAGTGACTTCCGAAAACGTTTTTTGTAAAGATTTGTTTTTTTTTATTTCGTTTGTGACTTTTCTATTACCGGGAGACAATTTGCAAACAGCCAGGGGCGGATTTACCGGTATTCTGAATGTTCTCAAGAGAAAGGCTTTGCGATGTTAAAGGGCTTCCAAATTAAAAAATATTAAGCAAAATAGCTAAACCATTGGTATCGTTTGAAACATATTAAAATGCAGTTTTTCCAATATTATGAAAACGTTTATTTTAGAAAACGAATGCAATAAGCTGCATAAAAAAATCTCATTCATTATAATTACTATATAAGTATTATTATCATCTTTCAAAACATTCATTGTCATATTACAAAGAAATTTTGAATATTGCTATCTTAAATCCACCCCTACAAACAGCTTCATTTATATTGCTGTCAATATGTTATTGAGTCACCTATGTTGCCGATTTTATGATGTTGTCAATGCTCATTGCTTTATGAAGTATTTTCTTTGCCATTTTCCAGCCACTCCGATGTCACCGGTTGGACGATTCAGCTGGGCATCACGAGACGTCATGCGCACTCCTATTATGGCCAGAAGATGAAGGTAAAAAGAGTTCTGCCGCATCCGCTCTACAACTTAGGAGTCGCTCACGACAATGACGTAGCACTTTTCCAGGTAAATAATATGTGTCAATAATATAACCCAGTAACGTCCCTAGACAAAATTGCCCCTGGAGAGCGCCCAAATGCCGCCACATTTTTTTATACAGTATTGTTTATCCGTACACGTGTCGTTTTTGGCCACCAAGGACGCCGAAGGCAACGGAATTAAACTAGATATCGCGAACCTGTCTAAAATTACAGTCATGTTAAACCTTTCATGTTAATTAATACATTTTGTTTCCCACCAGTGACCTGAATGTTTAATGGAAAGATATTTTCGTTATTACTAAGTTTAAGTAGCTATGTCTATATATACCAAATGATTCTCCTCGATTTGCCGCCCTTCCAGTAACTGTCACCTCCAAGCGACGCTCAATCTGCCTACCTCCACGGGACGTCACTGATCCAATTTCACTTCGCCACATTATCTGGACTACAAATAACATAATACAATATACACAATCATATTATTACTTATATTAAAATATATTCTAGCTAACATGCAGTGAATTTTAATAAAAGATTAATAAATTCTTAGTTACTAGTGTTCACTGTTTCCGAGATTTTGAAGAAAACTTTCTTACCTATAGGCATGACTACCAAGATATTGAACACATCCTCTGGGATTGCCCGCTTATGGAACTCGAACGAACGGAGCTGTTTGCCAGGGTCCGTCCTCACACGGGCCCAATTGGACATGGAGATCTGATAGCAACCGAGGCCAACTTTGCGGCATTCGAGAAATTTGCAGCGTCGTATGGAAAGCGGGATAGTCCCGACTCCTCTGTAGACTCATCCATTTCAATTCGTGACATTCAGTATGCGGGTACGCAGGGCGCTTAACGTTAGCGGACAGCAGAGCCAGTCCAAAAAACAAAAAAATCTTTCGTAACTTTCTTCTTTAAGCACTACGGTGCATGGTTACAGCATCAGTCCCGTGCGGCTCCGTCTCGGGACGGAATGAGCACTTAAAACTGCACTGCTTTCAGACATATTTAAAGCGTCATAGAAAGCGGCCGTGCATATCCACGGCTGTGCATATATGACGGGTGGTGGTGGGAACTTTAACGGTTCTGTATTAAAGAGCATAAATATATGTAAGTGAAAACGAAAGAGGCTTACTGATTTAATTAGCTGCAAGTCAACGTATTGCATTCCAGATTTACACGACTTTTAACACAAGATTTATTTTACAAGCCCACAGTGAGATACAATCTTGAAGAATTACTGTTATAAGCATAAAACTAGTTCAATAATTACAAAATATTAATTACGATTACGTTCAAACTAAAAAAAATATCGTCGGCCTATAACGTAGTGGGTCCCATGTTCGAATCCTGAGACTGCCAAATACACATATTGTAAATAATAATACTATCGACCAAAGGTACCTACTTGATGGAATTTGAATTTAAATTCAAACGGATTTAAATTTTGTATTATTCTACTATCTATTGTACCATTGTACTATTCCATTCCACTCAAATGTAATAGTACAAAACTTACAATCCATTAGAACACATGTCGTTTTTCAATTAGTGTTTGAGTCAGATTATGCACCGAATAGGTTGAGCAAGTGGCTAACATCCATTTCTCGTAAAAACAAAAATCTGTTAATACAAACCACCACTCTGTGGAGGCTCATATTATAATCTTATTAGGTTCGGACATGGTAAAAAAAAATATAGAGTTTCTGGAATCAAACTTATTAATATTACATACATAATTGAAAAACACCTCAGATATATACCTGCTATAAAACATCCTTCGTATATATATATATAAATAATTACAAGATAAAAAGAACTTTTTATATACCACGTTTTTAAATTTTCTGTTGAATCATATAAACTTGACTATTCTATGTATTAATAAATACTTTTTTTGTACTCGATAGAAATACTGAATAAATATAGAATACTGAAATGTCATTTTGACATTTCATATTGATTTCCATAGTAACGCACGTATATATTAATAATTTAGTTTCTAGGACCCCCTTAGCAACCAATAATAGTGTTTTACTTTTTACGATTTTTTTCCGAAATAGCTTTCCAACCAAAACAGAATTAACTGAAAATGAATTCAATTCTGCTTAAAGATGGCTAAAAGTATTAAAAGAATGCATTGTCATCGTGTTCTGATATATTCTAAAAGTTTCAAATGTCTAGCTAGTCGGAAAGTTAGTTAAAACAAGATTTGTATTGGATAAACAAGAAAAAATTTGTACTGGACAAACAAGAATACGAGCTAATAAAAACGTGGTAAAAATACGACGCCCGACGAGACTTGAACCTGTAACCAATAGATTCGCGCCAATGTGCTTTATGAATTAAGCTACGGACATTATTATTGATTTAATTTAAAAAAACACAATTTTTTGAAAGTGGAATAATAGATACAGTGCATTTCCACCACGAATTGATAGTTAATACAATAAAAAAAAATTACGGACAGTATATCTAATTACGATGAAATTAACTAGTAGGTACCTAGTTTTTACATGAAATTCTTAACAAATTGCCGATATGTCAATTTATATGAGTATATCCTATGTTTATTGGTGTTTTTTCCTAATTTAAAAATACAATACGATTGAATAAAACTGATGTTAGGTATCAACCAATTACGCGGGAAATACATAAACGTCATTTACCATACATATTAAATTGAAATGTATTTGGAAAAGGCGCTCCATAAATCTTCCTCTTGCTACCTACGTAGAGTTCAAGCTATTAGCTTATTGCAAAATAAGTACCTAAATAAAAGACGGAACGGATTAGAGTCTGGTATAATTTGCATTTGTCTGCGATCTACTTTCAGTTGGCGTCCCGAGTGACCTTCCACGAGCAACTTCTTCCAGTGTGCTTGCCACCAGCCAATAGGCAACTTCCCGAGGGAACTCTCTGCACAGTTATCGGATGGGGAAAGCGGGAGGACAAAGACAGTGAGCTTTTAAAAACTATTTAGAACCATGCCTGCAATTTATCATCATATTGAAATTAGGGTTTGCAATACCGGTTTTAAAATTCCATAATCCCGGAATTTTTGGTATTAAGAAAACACACTAATTTACGTTTTTGAAAATGTATTATAAGTTATGTGCTGCTAAAATGCAAATGCAACAGATGTGAAATAATGAAAAAAAACTCAAAAAAAAATCAATAATATGATATTATTTATATAATTGTAAGAAGCTTTTCTTGCAGCCGGGCTTATTTGCACTTGAGGAACACTAGCTTTTTTGAGGGCTTTAGTTTGACTTTGGTTAAAATTATCAATATACTTATTCAAATTATTTGTAAAAACCACCAGTTCTACAATATTATGATCAATACATATTTTTAAATGTCAACATAATAACTGTACGTATATAGGTTTTTGCTATAAAATAATGTTTTAAAGATATTTTATAGATATATTTACATTTTAAGTGCTTCTGTTTTTTTAATGTTTTAACGATTACCAGTATTAATACCGGTATTCAATAAGAAATACCGAAAAACCGGTATTGACATTTTCATTCGGTATTGTAATCCCTATTTGAAATATGCTGCCATCTATTGATTGCACTTCCATTTTAAACGACGATAATATTATAAAATTACTTTCAATCAATTATTAATTAACATACAATTAAATATATATGCAGAATAAGAAAAAGAATTGAACTCATTAGGACAGTACTTGGTAATCAAACTATGCACCACAACTGTCGAGCAACCCCCAAAGTACCTACTCAAGACTAAAATACTAAACCATAGATTTTATACCACTGTTTTTTTGTTTAGTTTTGGTCATGTATATTAAAAATATTCTTAGTATGAATTATCTACAAGGCTGCACTTTTTGTGTAGACGGTGTGAGGGGCTATTTGAATGCTGGGGGGGTTATATCAAGGATGCCAGGCATTGACCTTTTGTGACGCTGAAGCTGGCTCCGTGGTATTGGTCGTCACTCACTCGCACTACCACTTTCGCGCGTTACTGTTTATTTTGAGTCACTCTTTAGTTTGTTGCTATGTTGTTTTGGGGAATGGGACAACTGGACACCGCACTATCGTAGACACGTATACAGAACGTAGACTAGGAATTTTAATCAGTTTCTATCTACTACTTCGTAGTTTTAATTCATTTTACTCTTAACATAATGTTTTTTGTATTGCGGATTGAGAATTACCATGCCTAAGGCTTTATATAAAATAAAAAACTCTTTTTACGTTGGAACTAAAACATATGCACGATTAAATCATTATTTACGTGTACATATTTAAATTCTCGTTAAATCATAATATAACAATTTAAATATAAATAATAATATTAAATATATTTTAAAGGTACCTATAATTACCTAACGTCTATTAAATTTCGAATTACGTGGCGTCTAGTTGTCCCGGCGCCAAATCGTCCTAGACCAGTTGTTATGGACTTAGGGTGCGTTACGAGGCACTGCAAATCGCTATTTCGTAAGCGAAGTGTTTCTTTGTGGCATGTCTAACCGCGATTATGGTTTGGAGGTAACTAAATTGTTTTATATTATGCCTGGACGTGGTTATAGAATTTATAGGAGGATACGCTGCCATAATTGGCCTAACCACTATATTTAATTTATCAATTAAACTGGTGGTTTCATAGTAGAACTCCATCACAATGGTTTTGTAATCCTATATAGCCTGAAACAACTGTCAATATAAATAGTTTGTTGTTCCATAAAATTATAAAGTCACAAAAAATATGATGAGTCTTAACGACTCCGAGTGAGCAAAATAGTACAATAGACTTCATATAAGAGTACTTGAAACAATACTAACATAAATTCGTCCTATGTGATTCATGCGCGCTAAAAGAAATCGCAATCTGCGCAAGTCCAGAGTTAAATTGTTTCACTATAGTTTTGTTATTCGGTGAAGGTTTATATTATTATCATAGTATTGTTCCTATTTCTTATTGCGGTATTTCGTGTGAATTCCAGTGTCCGAATACGAGCCGGCAGTCAACGAAGTGGAAGTTCCAGTACTCAACCGGGATTTGTGTAACTCCTGGCTGGAGCATCGCGACCTCAACGTCACCGAAGGGATGATCTGCGCTGGTTATCCGCAAGGTGGTAAAGACGCCTGCCAGGTAAATACAATTTTACATCTACATTATATACGTATCGGCAACGCGTAGATACCTCAAGGAAAGATGGGTATTAGGAAATCATCCTTTTTATGTTTTAGACGATGGTTTATGCGATAATTTGAATATTATTACGTTTCCTAATAAACTTAAAATAATATCGGAAACCTTTTATTATTTTTAATTTAAATAAGGTAAAATATTTAAATTTAGAATAGGCACTGATCTAACCACTTATAAAACTGAACAAATGGAAATGGCATTGATGTTCATTTTTTTCACAGTTTTTAAGGACATTTGATATAACGTGATGAAGGATAATAAGGAGCGATTTATATAGAAAATGTGGCATCACAAAACCAACATAATAGTATCTATTATTTTCTCAGTGAATTAAAAATATTCTGTGAGAACATTAGGTATAATGTAATCGATGTTATATTGGAGATAAAAGAAGATGTTGTGTTGAAGTGCGACCATGGGGGTAGAGATGAAAGATGAAATATATAAAATAATAATATATAAAAGCGGTTAAAATTAGTTTGGGGGCCTTAGAGTAAGGATTATTTATAAAGATTGTACGCAACTGTATATAATATTTTGTAATATTATTTTTCTGGCATTTATGTTAAATCTATCGATATACACATAAAAGCATGTTATTCTATCGCCAAATATACAATTTCCAAACAAAAAAATACGTATGCTGCTACGCCATTGCTACGTATTGCTACGCCAATGCTACGCAATCGCTACGAACACCTGGGTTATTTTGTATATAACAAAACATAAGATGTCAACTATCGCTTTCTTTCAGGGTGATTCTGGTGGCCCGTTATTATGCAAAGACCCTGATGATAAAGAACGCTGGTTCGTCGGAGGCATAGTCAGCTGGGGGATAAAATGCGCCCACCCTCGTCTACCAGGAGTATACGCGTTCGTCCCGCGATACGTCCCGTGGATCCGTCAAATGCTGGAGTTGCACTCCGACTGACAGTCAGTCTCTGACGCTGCACCTGCATCGTCAACACCCTCAGCCGACCCCCTTGATACCTGAAGGGACGCCATACGCAAAGTTTTCTCCGGGGTGAAGAGTGACAAGCTAAGGCGGGAAAATTTACATCCTCCATAATAGTTTTAACGAAGAATGGCTATTGAGCATAGATAACCAACACCATAAAGTAGCTTAATCTCTTTTTTAATTATGGGAGAAAAGCTTGCGTCCTTTTATTCTGACTACTGAATATTGTTAGTAATTGATCCTTAAACTCCTTCTGTGTGATTTTATAACCCACAAGTACGTCAACCATTTTGATTTTCTTAATCAATACATCGGAAAAACAAAACTAATTATTGATATTGTGACACTGTTAAATGTTGGATGTTATTTTACCTTTGAATAATTTTGCCGAGAGTGTAATTCTCTGCGTATATTGTGATAAAAAGAGAAAAGTGTGTTTTTCTTCGTACTTGTATGTAAACCTGTATGGTGTATGGAAGCTTTTTAAAAATAATGAATTTGATACCTATTGTAAGGCAATTTGATGGACGCAGATTCTAATAAATTTAATGTGAAAGATTGGCACAAAAAAGAACCTCCAAATCGAAAGTTTTATAGCTTTCTGAAAATTAAAAACATATTTTTAAATAGAAATTTTATTATGGTACTATGATAATAATTTATAAAATGTTGTTATCACAAAACATTTATGTTTAACTTGACAATTATTTTAAATCTAACAAAAAAATATAACATATTATCTTTAAGGGATATATTATGTCATATCACATTTTTTTAGTGTACGTATTATATATACATACAGACAAACATTATACGTAGATTCATACGTCTATTATATGGTTGTTAATATAATTTTTTTAATAGCTTACTGTATCAAATTATTTTCACTTTATTTAAAAAGACGAAGTACCTATTAAAATTATTTTTATTAACACAAAGTGTGCATCCTTCAATCTTCATATTAATATTATACAATCAGCTGTCACCCAAGATGATTATATCGAGAGCTTAAATTGTTTTTGAAAATAATCAATTATTACCGTATATTTCAATTACAGTAGAACCTTTTTTATACGCGTATAAAAAGTATATTCTATGTTCAAATTTATACGCTGTGTTTATATTATTATAATAATAAATCCCCAATTAAAATTCAATTATGGGAAAATATTGACGGAAAATAATAATTGACAATAAAAATGAAAATTGGGTTTGATCATGTGATATACATACCTAAATTTACGTGATTGACTAAATATACATTATACATATGTAAATAGCCTTCATATACTTATATAATTATAATATTTTTGTTGTGTTTTTTATAAGTACCATATTCTAATGCCAATTACCAAACATAGATTAGGAAATTAGGGAGTGTTTAATGTAGTAGCCAAATAAATTTACCCTTTATATTTAACTTGTAACTATTACTACTTAGATAAATGACAATACATTAGTTATCTTTTATTTATTGTTTCGTGTATTATGTCGTAAATGTGAAATATATTATTCAAAGACAATAAGATTAGTGGAAAATTTATAAGAATTATTATTATTAATATTCTCATATATTTTATGTGAAAAAAATTAAGTAGTTTATCTACATAAACCCTTACCCGAAGGTTTTAAATATTTTTAATATTAATCTGTACTAAAATGTTTATTTATTATTTTATTGTTTTATAATTATAAATAATTGGTACTTTTTTCCAAAATTTTCGACATTGGACAATAAAAAAATACGACAATATTCCAATAATTATCTTCTGGTAAAAATTTTAGTCTACCAAAATTTTAGTATTGATAATTGCCAATTAAATGAAAAAAATAATCATTGATTTCCTGATCGAATATTAGAAATTGAAATGAATTTATAATAAAAAAAAAACCTTGTCTTTGGTTTGTAGTAAATGTGTAGGTACTCATTATTATCAGTGTTAATAATCAGAATATAATTTAATTAGTGTGTGGGGAATGATGAATTTTTTGTAAAATAAAATAATGGCAAGTAGTTTGTTACGCTAGTTGAAATATTTTACGATTGTATGCCGCCTCATTTCAATGTATTTTTCATCTGTTTATATCTTAAAATCCAGATATTAAATATATAATTGAATTTAAAAAAATATTTACAGTCACGCAAGAAGTATAATATAGCTCGATTTACTTTTTATATTATGCCATCAAAGTGTCAGATTTAAAAAAAATCGATATCATTTTAAGAGGCGTCTCTAGTATTGCTGTAAGTACATAGGTAAATAGAAATGTGTTCAATTGAAAATATTAGACTAATATTTGAAATCTATTCTTAGCATCACACAATATGAAGCTTTAAATATTCTTAGAATCGCAATACGTGTAAATTGCAACATGCTCGATGTTTGACACACTGGCAACTTTCGCGAGGGGAAAATCTTCGACACGCCACGCACAAAAAGTAAATTAAAATTTTAAATAACTCAACTATCTATATCATAATAATTCATTGGTTTACACCACTACAAATTTAACTAAATAATAACAACTGAGTAATGATATAGTAATCCAAACACCTGAAGCACGATTGTGAATTGTAGTTTCTTTTTAAATGTGAATTATTAATAAAAACTACTCAACTTTAGGCAGAAAGAAAAAACACAACTTTATTTGTAATGGAGAAGGGTAGTAAAACAGCTCTCTCTCTCTCTAAACTTAGATATACGACATTTTACGAAAGAAATTATGCATGGATTTATATTTCATTGCTCAAATTCTACAAGCAGAATGATTATAAATGGTAAATCAAGAATAAAAAAAATAAGAGGTTATGTTGAGGAAATCTAGCCTTAATAATAAAATCATTTATTAAACATTTGCAGCGCTGATAATATTGGTTTTTAGCTAAACATAAAATTATGAAAGATATAGTTTTTATTTCAAGCTCTTTTTGAAAGATTTTTGAATTGTGAATACAAAAATAAAACCAATTTAATAATGTTGATACCGCCCATACCTACGTAACTCTAATTCAAATTTAGTCGTTTCCATACACTGTATTGGGATTATGTTTTGCATAATATGAAAATTCTTTTTCATAATTATAACGTGTGTATAGAAAATGTTTCGGATATTAATATTATATTGAAACGAAGTTTCCTCCAGATAGCCTCTTGTTTCCATCCATTTTGAACAATGGTTCAGTTTATGTAATACTATTCCGTGTGTGAAAGCTTATATTGTGTCTAATAAATTAAAGAAACTACGAGGTTGTCAATACAGTAAATCGCTTTACATTGTTCATCTAACCGTAGATTTTACACAAAAAGTTAGGGCTTCGAATGTTGGATGTTAGATAAACCTTTCCAGGTGCAACGTGCATGATGTTTTATTACTCGCAAGTAGACGTTTATAGACTGTGGACTAATTACTGTCTCCTCTAGTAACAAGACTCCTTACCTTAGTCTCAATCTTGTGACTTATTTTTATACCCAACTAGATACTAATAAGTAGTTAATGTAAGTAGCAAAGGCTCTTTATACAAACGATAGAATTATTGTTAGCGACTCACTTACTAATTATTATTATTCTACTTTGTAACATTTGTACAATGGAGATTTATGTGGTAATATTGGCTATGAGTAAATAATATATGACAATTATCTGGTTAATAGGTAACAGACAATAGAATAGTTAAATATTTTAAAGTTAACCTTCAAATTGAGGACGAGTTGTGATGACAATGCGATATAATCATTAAAAAATACTCTTTCTTTACTGTAATAAATCCTTCGTTTCATCTTCCCTTCACCATGTAGATGGCCCTTCACAAAATGGCCGAGGCGCCATAAGAAAATGTAGCTGCCCATCTCACCAGTCTATTGTGCTTTTGAAAAAACCAAAGCACAACTGCACCATATTGTATTTTTTAATTTTCTATCCAATTGATTAAACAGGACTTCAACGATTTCAAGTAAACATCCTGTATAACAAGTGGGTATCCAGAGTTATTTTATACATTTATATTAAATGTATTTATTTCATCGTTATTACACTAATTTTATTGGATTTGACGCCATGAATTTTACTATTCTTGATTTTCGTTTTTGTCATGGTCCTACATAAAGTACTGTGTACTTTTTTCAACGACAAGTAATCTTGCCTCGAGCTATATTTCTTCGTACCTAATAGGTGATCAACCTAAGTTACATTTCCAACCAAATGATATTTTTTTCTGAAACAAAATTGAAATACACTTCTTAAAATGGCAATATTTTTCCATTATTTGTAAGAATTAATTTTATTCTAGTCTGTGTATTGGTACTTCTTTGTATTCTTCTTATTGGCGTATATTTTCATTATTCTTCAAGCACATTATATTATTATAAAAGGTTGGCAGTCTATAACAAAGTCTAGAATAGAATGATTGAAATATTATAATTCATTATTCTGGTGGTTTAAGTTTCACATTCATATTATATATTATATTATGAATACCTTTAACTAAACCAATCCGATCCAATCCATCAAGAATGATAGCTAGCACAATATTTCTCAGTGTTTTTTTAAGTCAAGCACGTTTTTTTTTTTTTGGAAATACAACATAGGTACTTTTATCATTTGAAATAATTTGCGGGAATATTTTCGATAGCTTAAGTCATCAGTCATGACAACTACGTTCTCAATATGAACAAAGTAAAAATGCATTGGTATTTGGCTTTATTAGACCATAATACATGTTCCAGCATCCAGCTTTTATACATAGACCTGTCTATGTGGCGATGTATCAATCAAAATACATATTTAAGACACTAATTTTTATATGTACTAATTAAGTATATAAGTACCATAGATATTATAACAGTAGGACGTGTATGTAAAGGAAACTCGTAGCTATATCAATGTTTTGATTTTGTTGGATATATCACAGTTAACATCTCTTGTTACGAATGTTTCATTAGTCTGAATATATAATATTACATATTATATTATATCAATGTGATGTTTAAAATATTATATTCAATTTTAAATATATATATATTGACAATAAGATAAAAAAACGGAAAGTATTTTTAAAATATGCAGTGTAAATAGTTTAAGACAGATAATAATTTAGAAAAATATTTTTAAAAATGTGTAATGTATTGAGAATCTATACTTACCTATAAATTACTATACTTAGGGGAAGACGAATGTAAATGTATTTTTTTAATTTGGTATCCTTCGGAAAATGTACGCATAATGGGAAAAAATATTTGTTGTTATGCGCGAAAAGATAACTAACTCTATATAGATGTTTTATGTGTAGTGAATATGACAATAATAATTCGTGCAAGAAAATATCCTGCGATTTCTCTGGGTACTTCGACAATAAACACCTCATTATCTATATCTGATAATATCCATATCTAATAGCATATTCGTAGAGTGTTTTCTATACCAACTGTTATGCGTTTAATGGAATATATTTACATAAATAATTAGTAAATTTATTTTGTATGCGAATAAATCAAAATTAATTATCACTACGTCACAACATACATTTTTATAACTAGTGTCAAGTAAAACTACTCACAGAATAATAGAAACTTGGTAAAAATTCTATTCTCTTACAATATCAGAATGTAAATAATATTTTTATGTGACTAGACGAGGGTGTATAATATTATTTTATAATTTTTAATCAGATAGGTATTGGCATGTTGCTTAAGATAATACTAGTCGCTCTTACGTGAACCAAACAAAAAATAAATATTATTTTACACTGCCTGTAAAAAAAGTGGAATTACACTTTTGTGATTGTGAAGTATCTTCACAATTCGTTTGATATTAATTTGTTGTAAACCGTTTTAAGGAATCTTTCAAGATACCTTTGATAGTATTATTATGTGAATTCCATCCCAGTTACTGTTGATAAACTTAATAATTGAAAATTTATTTAATTATCTTTCGAAAAAAAAATATTGACACCTTTAAATTATTATTATAGATAGGTTTGTAACTGCGACATAGATACGCACAAATTAATGTTACTTACGCATAATGTTATATAACTTCATAATTATTTATAGAAAAAATGTGAACATTTTACTATAGTGTGAAATTTTCTACGGCGTGGTGTGTATCCATAATAATTGTTAAAAATTTAAATTAATTTTGCTTGACAACTTACATTATTTCCATAGACAAAATATATTAAAATGTGCTCAATGTCAGAAATTTCTTCATAATAGATGACTCTAATAATAGATGTTATCAATGTGTTGTTCTTTATTATTTAATCAAGAAACTTTTTTGAAGATTGTATTAATGCTTATGTAAAGAAAATTCTTCTTCTCTGACACTACAGTTCAGACTGGAGATGCCTCACGCAGACTCTTTCTCTCCAGTCAATCCCAGACGGCAATCGCAGATCTTTTTGTAGACCGTCAAGCCACCGAAGCACTACGTTATCATTATTAATTTGTTCACCCACGTATCACGACGGTAAATTTGACAACAGCAGTGGATCAATGAACTTTTGAAGCTCATGATTATAGCGATGCCGATGATATCCCCGTAAATTGGTCAAAATATATTTCGAAAGATTCTACACTCAAACACAAACTGTAGCTTCTGGGATTCGATGGCATTTAATGTCCACGTTTCTGATCCATAGCACAATACTGGTCTCAACAGTGATCGTATATCAATTATATCGCAGAAATATAAATCCTTCAATAAACTACTTAAACATATTTTTCTCAAATAGAAAAATAGAGAAAATTATATTATTATGAAATAACAATCATTGTCATAGATCGGTAAATTTGAACGTTTTTATTCACTCTCAGTAATAAATAGTTCTAATAAAAAAAACCATATCATTGTCAATTTAAACAACTCTTTTTAATTCATAAGTTTATGAATTATAATAATTGAGTAAATTGCAACATTAACCCAACCCAACATATTTCAACATTCATATCAAAAAATAGATATTATATAAAAAAAACACTTATCACTTAATTTTAGGAATTGTTTTAATACCTCTATTTTTACTACTATACGTAGATATTCTACGACTTCTGATAGTTTTATTTATATTATTGATAATACAACTTTTTTAATTCTTAAATTATTTAAAAACCTACCGTAAATAATGATATAATATTGTTTTGTCTTGGATAATTATATTACTTGTAAGCATCGCATTGGTCAAACATACCGTTTGGTCATTGTCCCTTTGACAAAAAATGGTAGTAGGTAATGATTTTCACAGTGGCATTGTGGGTAAATTTATCAAATTTAGTATTCATTTATTAATTATTATAAAATATACAATCTGAATTGGGTAATCTGACAGAACAATTAATAGTAAAATATCCTACTAGGCCCAAACTTTTTGTTATGATTTTTTTCTAATACGTATGTTTTGAAGTTTTTTTTTCAAAAGTACGTATTTACGTACTGGTACATCTGTTCAATGAAAATGATGTTACAGAAAGAATACAGAAAAAATCGAACGAGATATTATTTAATAATTATTAATGATTGCAAATAAATGATGTCAAGTAAATTCAAGTATTCGCTCAAATAATTACATTATAATGCCTCTTCCTTCATGACAATAATTATTGTATTTGCGAGTGAAAAGTATCGTAAAATTATTAGTTTGCTCCCAAAAATGAATAGGTTACCTTTACTCACATTTTTGCCAAAATGAGAGGAGGAAAAGTTGAGAAGTGTTTTTTTTTATAAATTTATAATACCAAAAATATTATATTAAATACGTTTTCACGATTTTGTTAAAGCTATTTGTATTTATACATATAGCTGTTTATAGCAGTCTTCTAAGTGAATGAAACGAATCTTTATAATTATTAAAGTATGAGAATCAAAATAGATACCATATTATACTATGTTTTATTTTAATTAATAAAAAAAACATTAAATAATATCTTTGAATATTTCGATAATGGATTTACAGAAATATGAGCCTTCTATAACTAAAACTTGAAAGGGATTTATCTCTATCTAATATAGACATTATTAATTGTGTAGGTAACTACATATCATATTATTATCATTTCTCAATTTATCACTTAGGTAATAAATATGTGAAATAGTTTTCTTCATAATAAAACATAGTACATGAACAATATTATACAATAATGATTGAGTTACATAACAATATACTATGTGTTATATTATGTACTACAGTGTACCTGTCTGAAATTTAGTTTTTGGCGAAATTCTGTCATGTTACAAAATACATCTCACGTGAAAAGCCGAAAGTCCTACCATAACTACTGAACTGCGTATCCATAATAATTATTGAAATAGAAAATTAAATCATAGTATTATATTTCCATTGAATATGTTGTCGAAACACACCTCACTACAAAATATATATAATTACAGTTTATACATAATCTACCCTATATCTAATAATATATTCTAGAATGTCAATTATTTTATGAAGTTTCGAATATTTTATTAACACTGATTAACTGCTATTCAATTTCATTATTTTATTTGATAATTTCTTAACTTGAAAGATAGCTGCTATCTAGAATATTCAGTTTTCGTTTATAAAATTAGCACACGATATCTCTTATGGGTATCAGAGATTTAAAGATAAAAATATTTACTTAATGTTGTTACCACGTTATCAGACAGTAAATCCGTTATCATTATTGCAATATTATAGTAGCACATAAAGTGTTGAACAATGCCATGTAATAAAATGCTAGGTATAATGATTATATTTGAATTTCAGCTTGCACATAATCGGTACGAATACGTTGTAGCTAGATTATAATTTTAACAACCGCTGAAAAATTATAAAGAAAAACAAACTGAAGTAATCATAATATAATTATACCGGACCATGTACCATTATAATTACACATATTTTCAGGGCTGTCAAATCGAAAATAATGCATTATCGTAAAAAACAATATTGAAAGAAAATAACTATTTTACAGCTATATAGGTAATATTAAAATAAATATTCTATTCTATAGTTCAATTACATAGCAGAAATTATTTAATCGATTCAATTATCATAGAAATTATGAATGAATGAATGAAAGTTATTACGTATTAGCAGCATTATTGATTGACATTCTAAATATTAGATAATATAGATAGATAGTTATTACACATCTACAATATATTATTGTACTACCATTCATCGTAGCAAACAAATTTAATTAACTATTTTGTAAGCCTCTATATTTATTAGTTACTTACACAACCGAGAGAAATGATAATAAATATAATTGTATTTGTTTCATTAAAATATATGTTTTACTATTATGATTGTATTGGTTAGGTATAATAAATTATTTTAAAAATATATAAATAATAATGAATGTATTGGTTTTTCGTATACAAATTCTTTCTATGCCACTCAATAAAGCCGCATTTAATGTTTGTTCTTCGCCCACTCCAGCGAAATTCTTATGCTCGCTCAACAAAAAGTGTTTATCTCAAGAGAATTTCGCTGGAGTGGGGGAAGAACAAACATTCGCTCGCTTTGTAATGCGGCGTAAGATGTCATTGTTTTATTTCTCATTATTTTTTAATTTAAAACAATACTGCTGTGTATTATCCAGAACCTTATAATTTACAACATAATTAAAAACTCGGTTTTGCTTATAAAAATATTAAGTATACAAATTATTATCGCCATGTAGAAATGTCTATATTTTGTGTTAAATAGATTGAATGGAATTTATTGTACCTTCTTGGATTTTATTTAACTACAAATAAAAAATATATACCTACATATATGTATGAAATTGTTTTATTCAACCTTATTTTCACATTTTTTTAATACATCCAATATAAATAAGCAGTAAGGCGAAAAATGGACAGACCAAAGCAATAATGCCACGGGGTTTCTACTGACGCTGACTCTGCGTGCCGTTGAATGCGGAGAAGGTTAGAGCCAAGCACATACCAAGCCACGGTGATAGCTTTCAGATGGCCAAATCATCCGGCTCATAATCTTCAAGCATAAGGTCCTGATGAAGAAGAAGTGAATCGTCAAATTAATGTTGCTTATGAGCGGAATGCACAATCTAAGATTTCGATCCTAAGGATAAGTTGCCGAAAAGCATGACTTAACTATAGACAATCCTGAGTATAGAGTTAAGGAATCCTTAACCATAGACTACTTTTGTTATGAACACGCCCCCTTCTGTATTACCATTTACCACTGACAGCTGCTGTCAAAATAAATTCGCATGTCTATAAAACAGTCCATACACTCAAATTCATTTAACAATGTATCTTAATATGGATATTGATAGTGTTAATTCGTTTGGCATGTACTTGGAGAATATTATTTTACTTTTATACGCCAGCCCGCAGAAATACAAATTCCAGGTGAAGAATGACACTTGACGCTAGTGTTACCATGTTAAAAAAATATCTTGCGGTGCCTGTGGAATCACGTATAATGACTTATAACGGAAACATAAGAGTATCAAAATTAAATATTAATATGTATTCATAGTTATTGCATTTATAAAATGCAGTTGTCAGTTGTCATATTTTTGTCATCGTTTAACAATTATAAAATAATTTACCTAAGCTATAGGAAAGAGAATTTTTAAATATGGTATTATTTTCTATAGAAATGATCTTAACTAAGGACAATGTTTCTGCATAGTGTTTTCTGCTAAGGAAATTTTAGTTATGACAAATGTTTCTGCATTCCGCTCTAAAAATACAAGTCACAATAATAATTAATCTCCAAAAAAATCTAGTGATAAAATTGGGTAGGTGTGTAGGTGGTACTTACTACAATATTATCGCAGATGACAGAACGATTATACTCAAAGTTATTAATTGTACGCAAGATCGTTAGTGATACCAATGTTATTATCAATTATTATTACATATTTGAACATTTTTGAAAAAGAGCGCCACTTTTAATTTCTGTGTGGCTGACAACCCTACAGCCACTGCCAACAAACTATAGATTGAATCAGCTGTTTAAACGTCACACATTATTGTTGAGACAAATTATTGGTCAAGTAGGTACCTACGTCACTTCCAAAATGCCAATGGTCACACGGAACTCGTTTTTTACCGAAGATCATTCATTATCTCGTTTTTTGTATTTTTTGCTACATAATTATTAATAAGTACAGATAGGCCAGTACGTAAGCAGCGTATACAGAAGTTTGCGACGCAGATGACCAATGTGTAGTTACATTGAAATCGTTTAATAAAATTGTTCGTAAGCTGTTTGCAAAATGAATTTTATAAAAACAGTTATACCCAGGTAAACGAGTTCCTTGTATTACGTGTAATTAATTATATATTTTGCAATAACTGTACCTACTTGAAAAATAAATTATTTTGACTATCTTTCAATAACCTCACATTGTTGTGTTTACTTTTTGTATTGTGGATTATCCTACTTACAATAAAACACCAAGTTGACTATTATTCTTTATAATCCAATAACTAACGTCACATCTTATTGATTTGAAAATGCATGTCGTTAAAAATATATATTTTATTAACCTAATTACTTTTGTTGAAACTGACATTTCCAGTAGATTACCTAAGTAGGTACTTATGACAGAACAGATTAATATTAAATAGAAATCTAAAAGCCTTCGCCTGACCGCCATAAAACCCAAGTAAAAAAAACAGTTGACTGTTGCCAAAGATTGAAAGGACCACAACTATAATACATATTATTAATTATTGAAAATAGCATTTTCTTAAACACATGTTTAGTTTATCCTATATTTTTCCACACAAGATATTTAGCCTCTTATACCACACCCAGTTGGGTAAGCCAGTTCCCATTAATTTTGTGTTCCCTTTTACTTACATATTTTAATAATCCGGGGATTTATAATATTGATACAAACGTATTATGTCCCTTTATCAGAGATTGGCATAATAAGCTATTAACAATTTTCCAAGGGCCCCAATCTAACAGTGAGAATCTTCTGTCTTTTCAGGGGTAGATCCTATTCGTATATCTTCAAAGGACTGGAGTATCGAAACCAAACATCAGCGATACTCGCTAGATATCTACATCAAACGCAATCGAATAAAAATGTTGAAAGAAATAATTTTGTTCAATTTAAAGAACAAAACCCAAAGAATATTAAATGGGAAACATTGATTGGTGTGACGATTGGTGCTACTGCATTTTTTTTAATTTACAGTAAGTGAGAGAAATCTATAAATGCCTTTATTTACACGCGAACAGCTTTAATAGCCAGTCATACTTCTAGAGAATATAATACTGATGATAATACACCCAAAGTGAAAGCAAAGCATGTTTATCATTGCAATTTTTTTTTCATTCCATTTGGTTAGAAGTCATCACTGGAAGCAGCCATTATGTTTAGATCTGTGATTGTTAGCAATACTTTTAGGCAATTTTTTAGCAATTTAGGCTAACACGTAAATCTTGTTGATTATTCCACCTTATCAAACACACTAAAGTTTTTTTTTTCCGACCATGTCCAATCCTAATAAGAATCATATGGGCCGCTACAGAGTGAAGGTTTGTATTAACAGATTTTGTTTTTACGAAAAATGGATGTCAGCCACTTGCTCAACCTATTAGGTCCATACTCGGAACTCAAACACAAATTGCAAAACAATATGTGTATGTGTCAGACCCAGGATTCGAACCTGAGACCCACGACACTATAGGCTGACGCTTAAGCCGCGAGTGTAACTCGCTGATTGAAAAACGTCTCCATCTTTCGATTTGTAGTCAAATAACTATATGTATTCCTAGGCTAATATTTCATTTTATATATCGTTATGCAGGGCTTTTTTTGTCATGTAACGCGGTGGAACGGCGTTCCGGCACCTTTTTTCACGTTTTTTTTATGCGCTTCGTGGTATATGAAAAGTTGTTTTAAATGATATTTGAATATAATTTTCATTAGTAGGTAAGAAGTTTAACAAGAAGTGAGTTCCGGCACCTTTGTTTTTTAAAAAAAAGCCCTGTCGTTATGTAATATTTATCATGAAAACATGAAAAACTAACGCCCCTGATTGGACTCGAATCACCAACTTTTCGGTTACCAACTAAACGTGCTGCCCACTGCACTACAGAAGCTGTGGCAAAAGCGCCAATTTTACAGAATTTATATTCATAAAAATGAAACAAATCGACCAGCCAACTCAGCATGGCATGGAAATTTCAACAATAACAAACAGAAACCACGGGGTGAAACTTATGTTTTGTTATTTTATGAAAACTACATGTTCATTTCACCATCTATACTTTAATGAAGTTTCACTTATGGCCTGCCCTGCACACACATGCAATTTTTATTTTTGTAAATTTATTAAATGCTCATGATTATTAGTTGAACTGTCCTGAGTATGCACCATTTGAAATGTTTGTTTATGCATTAAAATGGATCATGTCATTCATGTTAATGAGTGGCATTTTACAGTATGTAAGAGATTTCTTTACACACTTCCATGTTGACACAATGAGAAATGAGACATGTCAGTAGGTACTTAACATCCTAGTATTATTCTTTTATCTAGCAAGACAATTGAGTTGTGTGTCACAATACAATGAATGAACAACATAAATTGGTTTAACATCTTGCATATCAATCATTTCTACCTAATATTATAATAATACTGTAATATGTTAAAAAAAATAATTACTAGTCTTAAAACTGCATAATATATATTATGATTCTTATATGAGGATACGTACTTAGTTTTACCTAAGTTTTCTTGACACTTGAACGAGCATAACAAACATCATATTATGTTTATGTAAATTTTAAGTATTTTTAAAATATATAAAATACAGTCGAACTTGGTTATTACGAGGAAGATGGGACTGACTGAATTTTCTCGTTATATCAGAGAATAGGTATTTTTAAATGAGTGGTCACATAACACAAAAAGTCGCAATTCAAACAAAAATACACAATTAGAATTTTTCCCTGAAACAAGCATAGCATTCATAAACTACAAAAGAAGCTGTTTATTGTAATAAACGCTGGTAGGTACCTACTGACTTCAGCTTGGATTTTTTACATAAAATTTCAACCATATGAGTGGATACTTTTTCAATTTTGTCGGCGAAAACACCAATTAGGTAGGTACTTAGACACTTAACTAGTATCATAAACGTAATCCGATCCCAGCGGCATCGGTCTACGATCGGATTTTATTGCTTAGGGTCGAAAATCTTTTTAAACAATCGACACATTAACAGTTTAAAGAAATTTTTGACAATATTTTTACTCGGTATATCCGATAAGTAGCTCATTATAAAAGTGAATAAACGTATGGAGAAAATCATTAACTAAAATGTCAACAAATGTTTCCTCATTACATCCGAGATCCTCGCTATGTCCATGATCGTAATTACCGAGTTCGACTGTATTTGTTTATTTATTCAATTTTTGGAGGTTATTTAATAACCCAACGCAAACAAAACGCCAAGTGTCCATCAAAATATTGAAGAAATAAAAGCATTAATCGTCTGGTTTTAATGCCTACTATATTGTACTACTATTGATTAACTATTTTATTTTTCAATTTACTTTGAAATTCGATAGGTACCTAAACATAAATTATTGCACATGCCGGAACCATTTACAATTCAAATATCATGTCTCACTTTCATCAGACGTGTGACACCTTGCTAAGTGACATGACGTTGATTCCGCAGTAGACATTTTCACGCGCCAAATAATAATTTTGAACACCAAATTACTAAATTTTGAATTGAAAACTTTATTCTTGGAAAATAAATCAATCCAAAGAATATTATTTATTTATCCCTACATTAAAATAGTGCCGAAAACCACAATATGAATCTATATCACACTGTGTACGTTTGCATCGTTGGATCACTTTATAATGCAAATGTAAATTAATCATAACTAAAATCAATTAATAAAATACTTTATCCACACGATCATTTGCAGATAGGAAACAAAAGATCCATGCCGCTTCCAACAAAAACCAAGCTTTGCCTAAGTCACTGAAGAAATCAAACCCCAATGAATTTTTCGATGGGCTGCCAACGTATGGATATGAAGATATCGAGAAACATGCTACAAGGTTCATCATTCTTTTTGTGTTCTACATGAAATTATATAATATATACTGGTTGATTGGGTTATCATGAAGATATTGATAAGAATAAGTTTATGTTACCCCAATACAAGTTTATTAGATTAGTAATCTCAAACCCATGCTAGAAGAATTGAAAATAGTATCTAAAAACTATTATGAATAGCAGAGAACTTTATCAAGAAATGAAAATTTTATAGACATAAATGTCCAATCCTAATAAGATCATATGGGCCTCCACAGAGTGGGGGTTTGTATTAACAGATTTTTGTTTTTACGTGAAATGGATGTCAGCCACTTGCTCAACCAATTAGGTGAATTGGAAAACAATATGTGTACTTGTCAGACCCAGGATTCGAACCTGGAACCCCGACGATTAAGCCGCGCGTCCATCGTGCCTAACCTACAAAAAATTGATATGAATAAAACCAAAATATAAGTAAGGTAGGTAACTTCCCGTTGATCGCAGGGCATACATTTTAGAGACAGTTGTGATAAGCAAAATTTTGCAATGAACAGGGGATTTAAAAAATATATTAAAACACTTTATTAATAAGCTAGATAACAGAAGAAAAGTAATATAAATTTGCAATAAACTGAAAAATAACATTCATTTTGTTCCGTGTTGCAAAAATGAATCTTGTTTACCGTGGTTGAATATGTCTATGACGTATCGGTGCAAACAAGAAAAAACGTTGTTTTTATTTAATAAAACGCAATTTTTTTATAGTACTTATTCCACTTTAATTAATATATTAGGACCGGTCCTAATATATTAATTAAAAGTAGAATAAGTACTATAAAAAAAATTGCGTTTTATTAAATAAAAACAACAATACAATGCAGTTCCACCATGAATTGACAGTTAACAAAATAAAAGAAATTAAGAAAAATCGTACCTGCTTAGTTTTGCTAATTATTATGATTCCTAGCATGTGGCACATGTCAAAACAAGCGTGAGACAAAAAAAAATACTTTTAAAAATCAATCGAAATATAGCGAATTCCCACTTGCCAGGGCCGCAATGAACGCGGGTTGCCTGTACCATGAAAATCTTTTTAGTATTAAATTACAGGATTGATAGAATGAAAATTATCTGTATTTATATTTATAAATTTATTGTTGCAGTGAAACTAGAATATGGGTGACCTATAAATTTGGAGTGTACGATATAACAGAATTTATCGCCACTCATCCGGGAGGACAACAAATTATTGAGGCTGCTGGAGGAGCAATTGATCCTTTTTGGGATCTCTATCAGCAGCACAATACCCTCGAAGTTGAAGAAATGCTTGAAAACCTTCGAATAGGTCAATAATAAATTTATTATTTATTGTCCTACATTTTATAAGACATCTTGTTACCAGTAGATAATTGGATGACATCTTGGATGATTAAATTGAAGGACCCTGTCTTTTCTATCAATTTGTTTTTTTAAGGTGTCAAAAATAGTCTCAAAGCTTCGTCATAATTGTTATTATTAATAATAATGGCACTATAGCCTGAGTTAGACCCTAGTCGGTTCCAACATGACCCAGCCTCTGTCTTAGATCATCAATAGATCTCCGAGCGTTTACAGGTTCTTTTCTACTCCATCCAGCTACCAGTCGTGGTCACCCAGTCTGTCGTCGGCTCTCTTTATAGGTTTATTGACATAAGGCACTTCAAAGATGATGCAAAATTCGTTCTTTCTAAATATATGTTCTGCTTATGCCTTTATCCAAATTTGTCAATATCCGACTCGTCCAGCTCATGAATAAGCCGGCACCGCCATACTCCATTTTCACATTAAACCGATAATCATTTTGAATATCGTACTTATTAATTTCTAACAATCAGTGGAGCACAGAGTTCATTCATATCCCAGCTCCATATGACAGCATTGACCTTGTGAGGGTTATAAAAAAGTGTTTAAAATTTAGGTAATTGTGCCGCAGATGCCCGCATAAGCTTTTATAATTTTTTTTAACGAAAACAGTTTATTCCATGTAGACATTTATAATAAATACCTTTTTGTGTCGGCGCAGATGCTTTTCGATCCAATAATTGTTAATTTAGAATTTGAAATTTTCATACATTTTGATGCATCATTATCACACACTAAGATTATATTAAGTTGGGGTAGGTTAGGTTATATTAGGTTAGGTTTGGTTTGGTATAAAAAGAATGTTATAAAACCTCATGCGGGCATCTATCTGCAGCATATTTACCAAAATTTTATATGTGTAATAGAAACACCTCGCGAGTGGAGAACTACAAGGTTCTAAGTGTTTGTCCTTGGCGAAACAAAAGTAACAATGAGACAGCTAAGAATAGTACTTCATTGTTGGGTTTGTTTTCTCAAGGACGAACACTTAGAACCTTGTAGTATTAGGCTCGCGACCTATTACCATATATATCTTTTTATATTACAATAATTATTCAATCGATTGGTATACACAGTTTATTAACGTTATCACTGCCAGCCAATTTTTACTAGGTGGACACTTGTAGGCCAGGTATTTTTGGAATAAAATAATTCCCTTATAAAATATGAAATAGGAATAGATCGATAAATATTTGTGAAAACTTACCATATCAATATGTTTCTCCAGTTTATCGTTAATATTTTTACACTAAAATTATGAATATTGTTTAGAAAATATACACGAACAGTTAATTCGGAAGTTACGACGTTTACAAGAACCCGTGAGTTAACTTGTCCGTGGCCTGACATGACATACATGCTTTGGCGAGTTAACACATCCGTAGCACTGATCAGGATCATGATAACTTAAAATGCTTTAATATTAATACTTTCGACTGAAGGTACTTGATGGAATTTGAATTTAAATTCTAATGGATTCAAGCTCTGTACTATTCCATTTAAGTCGTTTTTTGCGACCCGGGTTTCGCCTTTCGGCATCTTCAGGCGTCGTGTACACTCACCAAAGGCAAATACACACTGACAACGAACACCCTTAACTCTACCTTATATAGTAAATCGATACAATAAAGTAGGTAAAAACTCCATTACCTACCTATTTAGAAAATCCTTCAGCTATTCATAATTTGTTTATTGTATTTTTTGTTGTAATTTCTGACTAAATAGGTAGGTAATGGAGTTTTTACCTACTTTATTGTATCGATTTACTATTAAGTTAAGGGTGTTCGTTGTCAATGTGTATTTGCCTTTGGTGAGTGTACACGACGCCTGAAGATGCCGAAAGGCGAAACCCGGGTTGCAAAAAACGACTTAAATGGAATAGTGCAGAGCTTGAATCCATTAGAATTTAAAATGCTTTAATTTTGTATTCAGGTAATTATAAAGACGGAAGGCAAGGCGATAAGAATGACAATTTGTGGGATAACCAACCAAAGAGAGATCCTCGATTAATCATGAGGTCTGAAAAACCGTGTAATGCCGAAACACCGAAAGCTTTATTAGGAACATCGTTTATTACTCCAAAGTCAGTGACTTTTTTTTAATCGCATATTTTAAAACATTTTACTTGTATTTGGGGTTATTATATAAATTACATACATATTTGTTTCAGCAATTTGTTTTATGTGAGACACCACTTGCCTGTGCCTGAAATAGATTTAGAAAATTATGAATTAGTTGTATCGCCCGGTGACTCAAAGGGAAAAACTTTAAAGCTTAGTTTGGATGATATTAAAAAGTTCCCAAAGTATACCGTCACTGCTTCACTCATGTGCGCAGGAAACAGGAGATCACAGATGAACAAGGTAGATAATCATGACATCATTACTATTTTTGGTTATGAAGTATGAGCCTTTACAATGTTGATTTTATATAGTATTGAGCCTTACACAAAACTTATACTTTTATAAGCTAATTATTTCTCTAATGAAAAATTATGAATATTTGACACAGCACAAACCGACTAAAGGCTTGGACTGGGGACCGGGAGCCATCGGGAATGCTGTATGGGCCGGAGCACGTCTTAAAGATGTACTAGAAGCAGCGGGAGTCAAACCAGATGAATACAAACAAGTGCAGGTAAACAAAGAGATTATTTTCATTAATCAAAATTGAAATTTCGTAATTATACCCCAATTACACGTGCATGGATTTACTGCTGACAGTACGTATTATCGCCGCCATAACAAAATTGCACGTGTAAACACGTATTATCGTACAAATTGCAAGATTGCATGCATGAATCAAAAAATTTCAAAAGCTTCTGAATTTTCACGCGACAATTGGACTGAGCAATATGTCGATAAAAAAATGAACTACACCGCGCACAGACTCATTTTGAGGTTAAACAATTTTCACAATCTGTCAAATAGTACCATAAAATGATAACATCGTGTCTTGCTTACTCTTGAAGAATGAGATTGGTGAGACGGTCAGCACTTTTACATGTAAGCAGTTATCGCGATAGTTTAAAATACACATTATAGGTGCAAGTAAATCCATACACGTGTACAGGCGCTATTATTTCGTTAATCAAAATTTCAACAAAATTTCTAATTCAATTAATATAATCCTGGACATAAAAATTTCAATATTTATAAATAAATGAAGATAAGACGTATTGACTGACAACTATAACTTGAGGGGTGACCATGGCGCTAGTATCGCGATGTAAGTATTTCCAGTGTATTGCGAGTTATTAGTTCTTTAAACCAGTGATTCTGAGTCCACAGAAACTTTCAGACTGTCAGCAAATAATTCTCCTCCATTTTCAAATACATATTTTGCCAAAAATAATCCCTGCATTGAAACTGTCAATCGATGTGCAATCATCAATAAGTGAGAATAAGGAAAATTAATCGAGTTATCGGTAAAAATACGAAAAAGAGAAACTGAATGGATATAAAGAAAAAAATATGTTAGTAGGTATTTAAATCTTCGAAAGGCACAGTGTGTATATGGACCGCCCATGATGTATCAGCGCATGACTTTGCCCTTATGGGTGAGAACAATGCTTTCAACACCGTATGGTCATCGGACAGTAAAACGGTTTCTCCGTGTTTCAATTGATTAATGTTAAAATATCAAAAATTCTTTTTTATAACAGTTTACAGGGATGGATTTAGATGCCACTGGGAAACCATATGGCTCGTCTATTCCTCTATCCAATGCATTGGACGAGCGCAAAGATGTGATACTAGCATATGAGATGAATGGCAATCCCATACCTCGAGACCATGGCTTTCCAGTCAGAGCTTTTATTCCCGGTACGGTCGGAGCTAGATGTGTCAAATGGCTAAGTAAGAAACATTTCCGCAATAATAACTATGGTTTATTTTTAAATAATATAGCATTCTCAAGCACCCACCTTCATAGTATCTTATTTTGTGAGTATGCATTTATCTTCTATTGATATTTTAAATAAAGAAGAGACTCAAAAATTAAATACAATGGTAGTTAAAATGGAAATATTGATTTTGTAGATGGAATCACGATAAGTCAAGATGAGAGTCCTTCGCACTGGCAGCAATTAGATTACAAAGGCTTTCGCCCAGATGTTGATCCGACCGCGGCTGATTACGCTAAATCAACTTCAATACAACACCTTCCAGTTAACTCTGCAATCTTGTATCCAGAAGAAGGTAGTGAAGTGAAAACGGAAAATGGATTTATCGAAGTGAAAGGTACTACATACATACTATATCCTCACATGCACTAATGAGGCGTCAATCCAAAA
Organism: Rhyacophila brunnea; assembly: GCF_057557595.1. Lineage (NCBI taxonomy): Eukaryota > Metazoa > Arthropoda > Insecta > Trichoptera > Rhyacophilidae > Rhyacophila > Rhyacophila brunnea. The sequence continues at coordinate 46,230,815 of NW_028232859.1, forward strand.
AGAGTCAAAATCTAACAAAAAATATGTAAATAATATTCTATAATTATTATGTATGTAATTTCACACACTATCTAATGATCTACCTACAACTTCCAAAAACCCAAAAAAGTATACAACAAAAAGTGTTTAAAAACTTAATAACATAATACATAAACCGATAAATTAAAATTGAATGATACAAATTAATGCATAATATAATATTATGTCCAATTTAATTTTTCTTATAATAATTATTGCAATTAAGTGTTGATCGGCTAATAAAGAAGGGCAATTTGTTTTAATTTGAACATGCAGTTTGATGGAGAAAGAAATTAGCCATTTACGCTTTAAATACAAAAACCTCATTCAAAATGGACACTTTACTATATTAAATTATCATTGCCATATATTTCTATGCAATACCAGTATTTGAAACCTTTAATTTATAACAATAGACTGACAAATGGAAAACTCTCACTAAAAAATTACCTATTGACACTATTAGTACAAGTATTTAGGGCTGAGATGGTCAACCATGATTGGTGACACCAATCGCCGCAAGTGATGAATTGACCTAGAAAGTTTGAGTTAGTAAACTTGTCCTGTGGTATGTACTGGTTATAACTTAATAATTTCTGCATATCGGAATTATTCCGCTTGATGACTCAACGTAAGACTGACATTCAATATCCCTCTCCACCCCATTTACACTTTTTTCCAATTTGGCCCAAACGACTTGTACGTTTGTTGTCTAATAACAAATTATTTTAAGTGTGTATCTGCAATGAAGTGTATGTATGTTATGTCTTCCACAATTTCGCCTGCTTTAAAAAATAAGTGTTGTTCTCTTTATATTTTTTCATTGAAAATAGGTGCCCATCTCTGATCGTGGTTAAAATTTCAACGAAATGAATTTCACCTATTAAGATTCTAATATTGAAAATTGACAATTTCAAAAGACATTCAATGTCTCAGAAAATCTGAAAGAAACAGCTTCCAAGGAAGTCAAAACTCGACCAATCCCGTATCGCGATCAAAGAATTGTTAGCAAACATAATATTATATTATGTTTTGATTTCATCGGCAAAGATTTAGGAATAATTTTATGTTATTTATAAATGTATAATAACACAATTAATATTTATTCCGGTATTTTCATTAGGTTATGCATGGGCTGGGGGAGGACAAAAAATCTTGAGAGTGGACATTACAATAGATCAAGGAAAAACTTGGCTAGACGGCGCTATTGTGGAGCAAGATAAAATGCCAGCCGGGAGACATTGGGCTTGGACATTGTGGACAGCTAAAGTGCCAGTAAAAAAGGGACAAAAAAATGTAAATACTTTACACATAGCGGCATATAACTATAATTGAATACAAGACACACTGTTATAATAAAATATTGTCATGATTGACGATAAGCTTTAACTTAGCAACAATATCTACATCTACATCTGGTCGTGGATTCCACAATTTTCACAATGTATTTTAAAGAACTTTTTGATTGACACTATATATCGCACAAACATTCAATGTAACTGGCAGTGGATTAAAAGGGGTGCGCAATATTCATACTTTCCTTCGCTAGTTGGCAATTTTCCAAAACGTACTCTTGAAACTAGGTCACTTCTGCTTTTAAAGCATTTTTCCCTACTCTCACATGGTATAGTTTCCAATCCCGATATTCTAGAAAATGTGAATTTTTATGCACCGGTCAATGACATGCCTGGCATGACCTATTTTGGGTGAAAGCTGTTTCCTCATGTCAGGCTCACCAGGCACTAATAGCGAGGGCTGTGCGGCTGCCAATGCACTCCCTAGAGATATAGACATTTTTAGCGATGAATTATGTATTCTGTTATAAAATTCCATTTTATTGTTCAATTTGTATTTTATTTTGAATTATTGTTTTTTTTTATTTTTTTATCTCTACCTCGTTTTTTCTCTAGTTGATTTACTTGTATTTTTTATTCTAAATGTTGTATTGTGAACGTCTTGAATTAATAATTTGGTATGTGCTCAAAGTGTCTTTTTTTTAAATAGGTAAATAATAATCTCCATTTTTAAACACCTGCTACACTTTCATCATAGCTGTTTTCTTATTTTTTTTCAGATGGAAATATGGGTGAAAGCAATTGATTCTAACTACAATAACCAACCAGATAATGTGGAAAATATTTGGAACATAAGAGGAGTTTTAAATAATTCATATGATAAAATAAAAATTAATATTAAGTGAATAAATTTGTAACATAATGATTTTTTTAATAAAGAAAGAGAAAATGATGTACTTATTTCATTTCCATGGTCGAGCAGTAACATGTTGGCCTATAATGACGTGTCGCAAGATTCAAATTTCAGGTCTGTGTAGTCCAATATAAGGAATAAAATGCTTATAGCTTTTCATAGAAAGCAGAAATATTGTGTGGATCCTGCTTCTTGCAAAATATAATATAGGTAGGTATACCTAGATATTAGTGGCGTGTGCAGTGGCTTTTAATTGTAGGGATGCTTTCGAAAATAAAAAGAAAAACATATTATTTCCGTACATTCCCCGTAAGGTATAATTACCTACTTACATTAAAATATATGACATTCGACTATGTAGTGAAAATGTTTAAATGGAGCATTGGTTTACAATTTATTTTCTTTTGATAGGGATGTGTCAATTATTTAAGTGCAATTATTCTGAATTTAAAAAATGCTACCTAGGTACCATAAATAACAGACCTATATATCGACCCTTAATCGGCAGAACAACGTAAGCGACACTTTTTGGTAAATTGCGTTTTAAATGGAGAACTGTTCAATATCACCTAGCGCATAAGTGACAAAAATATTAGAGCCCGATCTCAATCGCGTGACATTTTTTTAGGGTCTGTGCCTTTTAGCGTTTTAACTTGTATCGCATTATAAAGTAGAGCAAAACAACGTAACCGACGTTATTTGATAGTGTAAGCTACGGTACGGTTTATTCGGTGGTCCGTCTGGTAGTGAGTTGTGCGAAAACCGATTTGGGAGCAAAGCTCGCGCCGTCCAGTAAAACTGGCTGAGACAAAATAAACCTGGTAATAGAGTTTATTAAACAATAATTACCCGCCGTTACATCTCACTACTGTCGGAATAATCTACGAAGAATAGTATCTTCCTATAGATTTTTGAAATGTTAAAAATGTATAAGTATAAAATTTATACTGAAAATTTGGATTCTTTGAATGAATCCACTAATGTCGTGATTCGGAATGTTTTCAGAAACGTATTTAATAGACAGTAAGTTCAACTTGGGTTTTCATCTACCAAAAAAGATAATAGTGTTCTTTTTGCGAGAAAGTAACAAATATGTCTGGTGACGAGAGACTTCGGCTAATTGAAACGGATACTTACAAATGTCCCCTTACCGTAAAGGATAAATGCAAAGAGATGTTCTTTAATGATCTGGCCAAAAGTAAAAATCACAATGACATTTTGTGCGCAAGTTTTGACCTCGAGAAGGTGCTAAACACTCCCTAATCGAAATACGCATACTATAATGAAAGTATCTACGAAAGTGGAACAAATAATGGATACTGCTTTTTATGGGGTGAAACTGATGGTAAACGTGGCAGTAATGAGATCTCAGCAATCATGCACAAATCTTTGGACAGGACTGACAAAGCGGGAAAAAATCAAGGAATTATTATACTGTGATTGGTCAGAATAAGAACCGGGCAACACTGGGTATGCTATCTTATTTTATGAAAAATTCAACTTTCATTGAATTGATAGAAATACATTTTCTATTACCAGTGGGTCTATTCTGTATTTATCGACCGCTAAAGTGATAAAGTGATAAATATTATCAAACTTAGGGTAGGTTTGTATTATAGAATTAGCACTTATTGTAACAATTACAATACGTTGATTATAATTGTTGCAATAAGTACTAACACTTTTATATAAACCTACCCTAAGTTTGATAATATCTATCACTTTAGCGGTCGATAAGACAAGTATAGAATATACCCACTGGTCGTACTACGATGCCGGTCGATTCCATTCATGCGACAATTGAGTCATTTATATACTAGTTTGGGCACTATCAAAATGACCCACCATCATTTCCAACGCTAGGTCATCATGTCATATGCAGAATTCCGTGACTGGAAATCTTTCGCTGCTACTTGCATTCCTTCAAAGTTCAAAATTAAATTTGGTGAATTATGAAAGGCATAATTTAAAAAACTTACCAAATATTGTACCTACTCTGGTGACAGTAGGACTAAACTGTTAGACCTAGAAAATGTCATCAGATCCTGATCAAGTGCTGTGATGCTTTAAGCGCAGCCACCCTTGCTGTATAGTGCTAAATCACCAATATTGGAAATCCAGTATAACGAGTAACAGTATAAAAGTCTCTGTGTTAAATGTAATATCCCTCAGAGATGACGGATGAGTTTATGAAACTGCCACATGGATTATCAGTGGAAGATACTTTACCGGAATCCGATCAGGAAGATGTGAATGAGGATAATACAGCGATTACTGCTTAAAAAATGTGGGACAATAATTTTTTCGTAAAACTGAATAGTTGATTACAATTTTATTTTATCATAATTAGTAGGTCCCCATATTTAATTATGTACGAGTAGATACGTACCTATTTCATTTTGAAAAATAACAATACCTGATAATATTAATAATATAAGCGAAACCATAAAAATACCAATCATTTATTTTTATTTTACCTATATGTGATTAAGTATCTACAAGCAAAAATATTAATTTAAAAAGTCTAAGTATTTTTAATTTATTTAACAACGTCCCCTTTCGTAAAATAAATGGGTGCTTATGCTATTTATTTTAATACTTAATTAGTAATGCCCTGTGATGATAATTAGCATGAAATTTATAAATAAAAACGACTACGCCAAATAGCGTAAGCGACATGCCTGGAAAAAATATCGTGTCATAAACATAAGCAAAACAGCGTTACCGCCACTATCTCGAAAACTAAAAGCACTAATGCAATTGTTTTATAATTTCCGTATAGGCAGTAACCAATTATTATTAACCACATTAACAGAATTCATTTTTGGAACTAATTACGGAAATAATTTTAAAAAAACCTTCTCCTGTAAAATTTATGAATTGTCGCTTACGTTGTTCTGCCGATTAAGGGTCGATATATAGATTCATAAGTTCCATACAAGAAGATGCCCCCTATAATTAGCACCATCTATTGGCATGACTAGAAGTTTTGAGTATGACAGAAGCATAGATCCAAACCCAAAAAAGTATTTATAATTATAAAAATGAATGAAAGTCGATATTTCAATTCAGATAGGTACACTTTATTGCAATGACAATAATATTGACAAATTATGAATAACAACATAAGTTTATGAGGACATAATTATTATGTAATAATAATGTAGTAAATAATAGTAACGCACTCCTCCATGGAAATTATTTGTCAGCACTTCCTGTCAGATTGATGACTTCTTAATTATTTCATATTGTGTTTCATTATAAATTTTCATCGCTTGCTGTTATTCTCGCAGTCAAACTCCCAACGATCGAGAACATATTGATGTAGATTCTGAAACAATAATTTTAAAATGTACTTAATGTCATACAAAATATAAATATATATGTAAATGACAATGGTCGCCATTTACACTTTTGTAAGAATGCGCAAATATAATATAAACATTTTATATAGGTAGGTACGTAATTTACTCAAACATAATCCTCTTTATATACCTACCTATTTTTTATGTTTAGGTACTATCGTTATTTCGATGCCACGACTGCAAAGAAATTTCAAGGGGCATACAAGTGTATATACCTATAAACATAATCAGTGACGTCCCTAGACAAAATGCCGCCCCTAGGCAGCGTCAAAATGCCGCCCCATTTTTTTATCATCCTTTCATTACTCCAATATCTAAGAAATGTGTTGTATGAAGCATGGCCCCCTCATCCTGAAGCGGGCCCCATGTTAGGATCTTTGGCGCCCCCCTACCTATCGCTAAGGATAAAATCAGTGTGACGCTCTACAGTAATGTTTTCCAAATGGTGTACGCATTAAAATTGATGTGTATATTTAGTGTTTTTTTGTATATTTTAATACATACACTTGAATTATGGAGTTTTTGAGTATCGCTACACAATTATAAATTGTATTGTGTAACCACATAATTTTAAATAATATTACTATTGAAGCAAAATAGCGCCGCAGGCGAATTTTTTTCTATTAGAGGAAATTTGTGATATCTGTTTATCTCACTTATCGAGCCCGGGCCCCAGGCTAGAGCCCTGTCAGCCCCCCTTGTGGGGGCCATGGTATGGATACATTATTAATAAAATATACACCTACCACTAAGCTGAAACATACAAAATTAAATTTAGATATCAATAAATAAATAAGCGAATAAATATAATATTAGTTAGACACTTACCCAAATCACCAGAGTCTGAGATGCCATTTGGTTGATATGTCCGACACATTATTTGGTTTGTATCATTTAGTAATACCTACGCAGATGTATTATTTTCACACCATTTTTTCTATGCTATTATTGTACCCTACAACATGTAAACAAAATAATTTTCCTCATAATTTTTTTAATATAAACCTAAATTTAATCATAAATACACTATTAATTAATAGTCTCAACATTCAACCTTTGATGATTGAAATAAACTACAAATCCACACTATTATCAGCAAAAAATATGTTTACAAAAAAAACGACTTAAAAGAAGGTATTGCACAGTATTGTATTCACAGCACGATACATATGATATAATCTAGGTAGGTACCTACTGGTGTACATTTTTATTACAATTAGCTGGTACTTAACGTAAATACCTATTATATGCACGAATATTAATTGATTATGTCAAATGTCAATAAGGATTAATAATCATTATGAATAGGTATCTATTTGCAATAGGTACATCTGGCAACTTTTAAATCTTGCGAGTGACTGGCAAAAATATTTGGATAAATTAAAAAATACGGTATGTACCTACCTATAAATCTCTACCATAAATTCTCCTTGTTTCGTTACCAACGTTGATATAATATATAATATTATTTTCTTTTAATAACTATGGCGCGACATAATTGGCTTTTGCGCAGTATACCTACCACTGTTATGAAAGGAACTCTTTTATCTGAGTAAATGACATTACATTATTATGACTGATTTATTATTCGTTTGTGGTGTTTTACATTTATAAAAATATTCATAATGTGTCTAGGCGCCAAGTTTATTAGCATTTGTATACGAAACCGAGCAGTCAAAAATAAAATAAAAAAATTACTAGCGGAGCGTGGTGACATCATACTAAAATCGCTGCGAGTACCTACTGGGTAATAATAAAAAAAAGCATCCGGAACAAAACATCTCCACCGCTCTGGTTATAATATAACTAAGTTTATTAAGTGGTCACGTTCGCTGTATGGAACTTTCACCCCCCTGCTAGGTACCTAGTTTTATAGGTATTCATCAGTGGCGTGCTGTCCATACATGCTGTGGATGGTCGGCCAGTTGGTATGTGGTGATCTTTTTAAAAAACTATGTAATATTATTATAACAAAAATTAGTTAGTGACATTGATAATCGAACAAATAATATGGATATACTGAATTTCAAACGATGTTATGACCAGCAGTGGCTCCTCTAATACCATCCAAGTGCTATGCACTGCCTGCATTTTTGAAGACATCACTCAACTTTTCATTTGTTGAGGTCACTAGTGTGGTGTTCGATGTGTAGGTTGAGGATGATGATAATGACGAAGTCTACGATGTAGCAGGGTGATATTTATTTTATTAGCAACGTATCGGTACAATAGTATATTATACATGATAGTTACTAGCTAAGTACTCTGATTCGAGTGACATTGAGATAAATTGTTCTTCGTTATTTATACAATAAAAGTAACACATTAACATAAAATTCTGGTACATAATCATATTAGACTAATTATAGAGTCAGCGTTTTAAATTGAGTAGCGAAATGAAATATTATTTGTTATTACAGTTGTACGAAAATATAATACTATAAAAATGATTATTCAGCTAATACACTGTAATGGTATAATGTGCTGTGATATGATGTAATAATACACCGTCTCTAATTTCGCCAATCGACTTGCTGGTCTAGCTGAATTGTTTACTGGAAATGGATTCGCTGGGAATATATTACTGCAAAGTAATTTGATATTTTTTATAAACAATAGATATTCGATCGCTTATTATTCTGCAGCTACACATTGTTATTAATATGACGTGTATCACTCACTTCGCGAAGTAGAACATGTAGCAGTATTATGAACAATAAATTGTTCATGAGCGTAAAGCGATTGCGTTCCAAATGGATTTTCAGTTTGCACAGGATTACAATGAGGCCATTGTATACTTCTTAAACGGTAGACCATTTTTTTACACACTTTATGATCGGCGCACGAAATTAGGACTCTAGAAACAAAAACGCCAGTTTCTGTTTTATAACAATGTTGGCGAGTTAATTTTTAACAATTTAAGATTTAATGAATCGCCAAACTTTTACGAAAATACAAACTGCCGCATTTATTTCTAAACCACTCAAATACATTCAATATAATAAATAAACACAACATCCGGTTATTTATTTGGCTGACGCATTGTTCGCTCAGAGCGTGAAGCCATAAACCGTGACATTTATTTTTATTTATTGATATTAATCATTCAACTGTTTAAACACTTTTTTAAGAAATATAATAAATAAACAAAGACATATTTAATTTACCTTCTGAGAAGTTCGAAGTTTCAGTCATTATACACTAAGATATTATCTTAGCTTATTGACACGGCAGCCTTCGGTGATTAAGGTAATCATGAAGAGACGCTTTACGACCTTTACGTGGCTAGGACAAGTGTTCCTGATGCCGCCAAAGAGTGTGACACTTCATACCCTTATGGCACAGCCTCAAGGGTTCCGTTACCATGGCCGGCCCTCCCTCACCCTGCAGCGGTGCTACAAAAGCGACCTACGTGCTGCAGGTCTGACATGGCGGGAGGCGCAAGAGCTGGCGTTGGACCGAGGGAAGTGACGCGAACTTGTGCTTGCCTTATGCTCCAATGCTGGGTATAGAATATAAACCATTGCGCACTACCAAAAAATGCTATTCTGAAGACCACCAGTCGCCACTGGTTATGACACACTATTTTATTGATATTTTCTGGATATACACAGCTTCTATGAACCGCTCGCCACTGATATAATAGAGTGAATGCTACAGTAATGGGACATTTAAGGAAATGACTTTTTTAAAAAGTGTATAAGTCAAAGAATATTAGCTTCTAGGGAACATATCTGATATGTAAAGATGCCGAATTGAATGAATTTTAAGAAAATGCATGTTAAAATAATATAACCAAAAGCATTTATTAGAAATTTTTATTCTTCGAAAAAAAATGAGAAAACATAGTAATGGGACATCTTTGACATAGTAATGGGACGCCAGTGGTACAGTTATGGGACACAGCATTTAAATCAAACTACAGATTAGTTTAGATACCTAAAGTCTTAGCCTGAAATAAATCTTGAAGGCTATACCTAAATACATAATTAAATTTTTCACACTTACAAAAATAAAACACATTTGATGACAAAAATTATAAATAGCCTATGTTGTATAATCGAAACACAATAAAAAAAATGTTTTAGTAATGGGACAGTACAGTGTTATAGTAATTGGACACCCGGTCAATAACTGAACGCAAAGAGCTAATCAACTTAAATTTTGTAAATAAGCTAATAATAAATAAGCACGAACCATTAAAGTCTACAGAAATTCATTAATATTAAATAAATTTAAGCAAACACAGTAATTGGACAGGCTGTCCAATTACTAAAAAGTATTAAAATCTGTTCTAGTAATTGGACATACTTACCATTAGGTTATTTTTCGAGCTGATAAGTAAATCTCAATGTATATAGATATTTCGTAGTCCCTCGCACTTCCCTGAGAAGTTTCTTCCCGAAATTCACAAAACATGTATTTAAAAAAAAATGCCACCGAAAGATCACCGTTCCTTAAAGGAAGTGATAGTACAAACGCGTGTTTTTGCGATTTTGAGGTGACTTCAACTAAGAATTATATTTTGTAAGTAGAGCCAACTAGCGACGGAAAAATACAAATGCAGTCATATACAGAGAAAATGACAGATCTGTTTCCTTCACACTTACAGAAATGCTTAGCTAATCTTATTTTGGGAGTTTAAAGTTGAGGTGTCCCATAGCTAATCCTGTCCCATTACTATAGCAGTACCCTATATGGTGATGTGAAAACTACTCCGAACTTTTTTTCTAATAATTGTCATTTGTACTAATTCAACACTCGACTTTAATAGGTACTTACTTAGGAATTTCTAAACTAGAAGAATATATTTTTAAATCAGATGTAATAAAAGTTTACTTAAATCAAAAATCAATAGCTGCTGTTATAAGAATATGTAAGTACTTAATTGTTAATTAGTGTAGATACCTAGGTAGGTAGATATCATAAATTATTATCAATCGATATTACATACCTAATATAATGCGGTATACTTGATTATACTCGGTTCATCACTAATCCATGCGACCGGAAAATAAGACCATAGATAATATACGAAGACGTCATCCAACTGTCACTTTCCATACCGTCGATTCGGTTGCCTGCTGAAAGCCCCGAAGATTATTTCATCACCTTATCGAGCCATAAACTCATAAACACTCCTATTTGCATGTACCTATTTGAGTCATCCTGGTTATATTTTTAGTAATCACCGGCGACGCTGTTCTATTCAATCCGTTTTCTACTCATGTGCCAGCGTTCGAAATGACAGACGCCGAAATCGCTAAAATGACTGAAAATATGCTCACATTGGAGCAACAAGAAAAAATACTACTCATAAAACGTAACTTAAAAGAGGTAAGTCAATAACTTTATTTTATTATTGTATTAAACTGTAGAAATAATCAGTCCATATTGACATCCAACTTAGTATTTTTGCAAACTGGATTATCGACGAGCAACGTATTAATGATTGTTTCTCGTTTTCCATTGATTTTGCCTTCCATTTTTTAACATGATACAGCGACGCCGAGAACTATTGTATTTATTAATTACCATTATTCAGCGAACAGCGATTTTATGACAAGTTATTCTATCTGCGAAAGTGGTACAATGCAGGATCCCACTACTTAGTATTTATTAATAATGTTGGAATGTCCCAAATTCTCAGATTTCGTTAATTAAACAGACTCAGCGTTTGTATACAAAAATGCTACGAAATAGTTTGCCATAAAATTCAATAATAGCCAATTCCGATAATAGTGAATGCGTAACACGTCAAGGTACTATTTTTCATGACGGACAATTCATCATAGAATTCCGCCAGTCAATAAAAATAGCACACTAACGGTTACCTTATTTTCAAAAGACTTAGTCTTATTAGTTTAATGTTCAAAAGAAGTATTAAGAGTGATTGAATAACCATAAAATATTGTGTTCCTATCAACTCAAGCCTTTACCTCGTCCTGCTGCCCTGCTTCTCTGTCTCCCCTCTCCCATTCATACCATCTTCCCACTTCATCCATGACCGTACTTCCCACAACATCCTTGACGCTGCTTCCCTGCAAGAACTGTTTTTAATACCCCCGTCTCACTTGCTATGCGTGGCATGCCTCAGGGTGAAGGTGGAGAGTTTCAAATCCTTGTACATATCATCATAGCTGACTCCACATAATGCCCTCATTTACGGATCTCTATATCTACTTCAGAGTCTTTTGCCGGCCACACACGGACAGTTCTCGTAACAGGTTGAATATGCCAGTTAATACGTAATGGCGGCCATACAGTTGTCTTTGGTAGATAATCTGCTGCGCCCATAGACGGACACTTTTCGACCTGCCAGATGTGTGCCAGGTTCAAACTGACAGCGACCCCCTACTCCCGTGTTTTTGTAAAACTGTTGGAATTTCAACTAGCCGAAAGTTCTCGTTTGACGTTAGATGTTGGTAACGTAAAGTAGAATATACCGCGCGATACAACTGCGGCTGGTGTTGCTTGTTATAAAATACAAATTCATTTATTATGAAAAATGTAATAATATTATGTACGCGGAGATCGCAAATATTATATTTTATTTATTTTTACGAGAGTAAAACAAAGTAATAGTTATTTTGTAAACATATTATTTTATACAATATAATATAAATCTTAAAATTTTAGAGAGCATTATAAATATTAAGTTATTGTGAAGATATAGACTAATAACTCAGTACTCAAATTTTATTTATTGTATGTAGTGAATATTACAAATTATTAATTTAAGACGTTCACAACATAAATTAATATACCTAATTGTGAATGACAATGTCGCTAAATCTAAATAAAATTTAAGTATATATTTTAATAATATCATAGTAATTAATTATTATACTGATGATTGATGTAAATATAATTTTGTGGTATGTTTAAATTTATTGTATATAAAATCAATACCTTTATAAATATTACCGTTTTCTTACTTAATTAATACTGTCCATTAAAGGGAATAATTTATTCAAAAGAAAAGATTATATTTTATATTTACACGAATGTGTATAATATTGTTTCGGTGAATTGATAAAATACACAATCCACTAGCGAAATCATGATTTATATTACCAACGTCATAGGTGTGTATTTTATGTCAATTTGTTTCTAATAAAAACAATTATAACCATAATAAATTCAAAGTAAAATTATTCGTGCATCAATATTGTTCAAGTATACTCTACCTAAAACTAATTGAAACAATACCCCTGTGTAATATCTCCGCCAACCTAACCTCCATAGTTTTTGACACTTGCTTTGCCACAGACAATAACTGTACGTATATGGGCACGTTTGTTGACAGTTCGACAGATTTAAATGGGGTAGTTTAACTGATCTGTGGTGTGGCCACTAACGTACAGTTATTGAACAGTTATTGTCTGTGCCATGTTCAACCTGTTACAAAAACTGTATGTATATGGTCAGCTTTTCTCTCAAAAGAGTCAATTATTAACTACATAGACTTTCCAAATTTCAGGTTCTGGGTGAAGCAAAACTCGATGAGATTGTTAAAACGAGAGAACTCAATATCTATTGGGGAACTGCAACAACGGGAAGGCCCCATATTGCATATTTCGTACCAATGCTGAAAATTAGTGACTTCCTACGCGCCGATTGTCATGTAAGTTAACCAGCCAATTTAAATATGTAGTGAAATTTTGTAATGTGTTTCGAAATGCTGGCGTAACGTATCGCCTGCAAAGGGATTCTTTCTCCCTCCACCATATTACTCCCATCTTTGTCCCTTCAACAGGCCCATGGCCTTCGTTTATTCAATGTTGACGAGACTGAATTTCTTGTTGAAGACAGCCGTGTTCTGACACACGGTACAAGAGAATATTCTGTCGTAGACTATTTAGAATGATAATTAATAACCGTGTATTATTTTATAAATGTGTATTGTCGAATGTTTAAATCAGTACAGAAATTTTGGTCGGACCCAACCGTAAATAAAGTATCTATTATCAATTACCTAGGTACCCCTCAAATCGAAATCTTGTCAAGTTTTCTGCCATTCACTGTAAACTAACATACACGTAAGTGTCACAACAGCCATAGTTAAAATGAGGCGTAGAGTTACAAAACCCGCTCTAGAGACTTTTTTGAGTAAATGACGAAAAACTGTTTTGGGCATATCATGATGATTTAAGTGTAATTTTAGATGTTAAATTTCTTCCTTTACATACGGAAAAGTATAATAAAATGTCAAATCTAATGTATAAGCTGTATTTATTCAAATACATGCAGTTTAATTATCCCAAGAGCGGTCTTTGTCAGTCTCTACCTGACAGAGCGGCGTTCGACGCGGAATTTTTTAAAAAGAGCGGAGTTTGTCGCACAGTGGTACATTGTCGACAGGAGATGGTAGTTTAGTAGCGGTCCGTATTTATTTTAATTATGTAATATATTTTCAAATTTACTTTGTCTAGAAAATATTTTGTAGCCATTCTTACCTAATGGCAGCTGTATATTTTTCGCATTGTACTTACATATTTAGCTGTTATATTGGTATGTAATATTTAAAAAAAAATAGTGGTAGGTATTTACTTGTCTTGAAAATATTTTTTTTTTAATTTAAAAAAATAGTTATTTAGTTGAATAGTGCCTACTTTTTACTATGTCAAATTGCCTTTGTGAAACTTTTTAATTTTAATATGTTAATGTCATATACTTACTTATTTTTATTCTATAATAAACAAAAAAAAAAACCATTATCAAAAAATGTTAGTTTTTCTGGAGACAATTAGTTATTACCTACATACCATGCAAATTATTTGTTTAATAGGTAACTAATCTTTTATAATTATATAAGTGCCCTAATAATTCTTAATAATTTTAATATTAATGACCATATTTTGAATCAGAAAGATATTTTTAAGCCCTTAAAAGGTAATTATAAGATAATTTGAAATAACAATAACATATTTTTTAATAATGTCAGTAGCATAGATAAAAAAAACCCAGCGGAATTAAGTACCGGCCTTTACCTAACTAATCCCTGTATTACCTGTGTCCCCAAATTCCATGTCTGTGGGAAACCCACCATTTCCTACCAACCTATTTATTAAATGTAAAAATAAAATGATAATATTTTTAAGCTATATTATTCATAATCTACTTAGGTATATTAGATATTTTATAGCATTTAATTCAGAAAACCAAATCCGATAAACAAAAGTCGCGAAGTATGAGCTTACTTCGTATTACGTCGTATATTCTGTTGTTCCTGCTACTTTTTATATACAAATAATAGTAAACGTGGAATTTCTGAAATTTATTGCAAAAACGTATTATAAAAATAACGGCATTTCTACAAGATAGCCACAGCATTGTTAACTATGTGTCGTTATTACAACTAAGCTAATCTACAAATTAATAAACATATTTAAATTAAAATTCATTATCGTTCATATTAACGAATGATACAATTTTATGACGAAAAAAACTAGTCCCGTGGAGTTAATGATAAGGAATGTCATTTATTATCAAGGGAGATGAAAAAACTAACCTAACGTAAAATAACCTACTAAATCTATCATTTGTATAGTACAAATTATCAAACAATAAGCATTTCCCCGACAGAAAATAGTTTTCCTTTAATATATTTTTGACACAAACTAAATATGTAATCATAAAAACGTGTAAGAACCTTATGATATTTTATTATATCACACAGAATATTAAATATAAATGACAACAAAAAATACACGTAAAACTAGAAAATAATATGAGCCACCACTGGGTTATTCATAACAATACAGCAAAATTTTTAAATACGTTTCTTGGCGTAACAGGCTACATTTCCAAGCAGCTGGATTTTTCAAACGCTTCCTTGATTGTTCTTGTTGAGATTCCGTCATACTAACTATTGAAACATTCATTATTAAAAGTAAAAAATAGTAAAATAATTGAAGCAAAATTATGACGCGCACGAGAAAACGGTTTGACGGTTTGTATGGAGATTAAAGGATTCGTGAAGTCATTATTTAAATCGCGGCGTCTGATTGGCCGGTTACACAGAGAGGGTTTTACCAGAACAAATTTATTTTCAGAGCGGGTTTAGTCGGTCCCCTCGATATTTATTTTGATTTTTTGAAGAAACAGAGAGGGATTTAAAACTCTCACCTAGAACAGAAGATAGGTCTTACGAAAGAGGTCCTGCGTACATTCATAACTTTTTTTTTTGAAAAATCGCCCAGAGCGGGTTTTGTAACTCTACGCCTCAAATTATTGTATTGTAAGGTAGATAAAAAGATATTGTAGCTGGCACGTCTTGGTGCCCATCGAACAGTGTAATAACGTGTCCGTCATAATTTATTAGTCCCACTCTATATTCTGCATTTTTCTTTTTATCTAGTAAAACCTTGTCAGAATGTCATATTGTGTTGTGAACAGGATAAGAAAAATTAATTTATTTTATTTGCAGTGTACACTGAAAATCTCAGCGGATATTGAATGTCATTTGTTTTCATAACATAATTAAAGCCGGTTAAATTGAATACATTATAATAATTTGTAATCAATCACGACTTCCTAAAATTGATATATCGACATTTCCTGTTTTATTATTACAGTTGCTTTGAGATAACAAAATAATATTAAATTGTGCATTATTTATAGGTTACTATCTTATTGGCCGATCTTCATGCCTTTCTAGATAATTTGAAAGCGCCATGGGAATTACTTGCATTCAGGACGGACTATTACGAAAATATAATAAAAGCTATGCTCACCTCTATTGGAACACCAATTGAAAAATTGAAGTATGTTGTCACTTATTACTAATAAATTGATTAGAGATATCACTACAATTAATAATACTCTTTTAACTATAATTAATTGTCTATTTTTAGATTTGTACGTGGTACTGACTACCAGCTATCGAAAGAATACACTTTGGATGTTTACCGTCTTAGTTCTCTCATCACTGAGCACGATGCCAAGAAAGCTGGTGCGGAAGTTGTTAAACAAGTTGACCATCCACTTCTTAGCGGGCTGCTATATCCCGGTACCATTTTTTATACATTTCATAATAAATTTGTTTCCGCCTTGGTTCTTAATTTAATCAACTCATATTCACAAAAGTTTTATATGTATTACACAAAATATCTGTTGCTTGTTGAACAATAATGAAAATACTTCTTTTAATTTTGCTAGGTCTTCAAGCGCTTGATGAGGAATATTTAAAGGTAGATGCACAATTCGGCGGGGTGGATCAGAGGAAGATCTTTACACTGGCAGAAAAGTACCTGCCTATTTTAGGATACAAGAAGAGAATCCATCTTATGAATCCTATGGGTATGTACATTTCACTGTAGTAAGTAATAAAAAAAAAGTAGTAGTAAATATATTTAATCTCTCTAATTGGTTTCTTTATTCTGTATTTATGTGAGTTCTTTTAACTTCCAGTACCTGGATTGTCGGGAGGCAAGATGTCATCGTCAGAGGTGGACAGTAAAATAGATTTATTGGACACTCCTGCAATGGTCAAGAGCAAATTGAAAAAAGCATTTTGTGAACCTGGAAATATTACAGACAATGGTTTACTTGCTTTTGCTAACCATGTGCTGTTTCCACTTCTCAAAAGTGGTGAAGGTAGTATTTTATTCTCTTCCTCATCAATAGTCCATATGTACAGAATGTGAACTGCCAGAGCATCTACCCTCCCCTCCCTTCGCAGCTTGCACAAAATCAATAACGATAAGACGTTTAATTTTTATTATCTCAAAAAATAGATTGATGACACCTATGATTTTTTTTACATTTCTATTTAGAAGCCATCGACGAAGAATCTATTAGTAAAGCTCAATAGTGCCATTAATAAAAAACATTGTTTTTTTAAGAACATTGTATGGAAATCCCCATGTTTGGTGTACCGGACTGCATGCAAATTTTAATAGAATGTATTGTCACCGCATTAGCATCTCTGTACTAAATTTCAAGTGTCTGCGAATACAAGAAATCATCGAAAATTGTGCTTGACAAAAGAATGTTTTAGTTATTTTTTTATATTATTTTTGTTGTAATGGAAACTCACATAATGCTGTTTTTTTTATACTTTCTATTAGCTGTCAGTAGAGTTGGTTTCGGGATTTTCCCGACGGGAATTCTCGAAAAATTTTCGGGATTTTCCATCCCGAATCTCGAGAATTGAAATTTTTAACATTTTGGGAAATCCCGGATCTCAAGAAATTTTTCTCGGGATTTCTTTATTATCAAATATTAATTGAAAAAACGATTTTCTATATGAAAAAAGTGGACAGAAAACACAAAATTTCAAGGAGTCAAGGACTGATTGGGGCATTTAACACAATTAAGCCAACGTTGATTCAAAATGAGCACAATCCAGGGAATTTTGTGTCTCAAAAGCGTACACGATTGTCAGACAGCGATTGACAGTCTGTGTTTTTTGAAATCCTTTTTTAATAAGTAATGTTTTGAATTATTTTTGTTTTCCTACTTCTGTTTTGTTTATCTTCTTACATAAATAAAAAAAATCATATCTTTGGAAATTGTCTCTTTTTACACTGATTTTAGGATTTTTACAGGTTTTTTTAAATTTCCCGATTTCTCGAGAATTCAAAATTTCATCATTTCGGCAAATCCCGAATCTCGAGATTGAGATTTTCTCAGGCAATACCCAACTCTAGCTGTCAGGATAGCATGCTTTGTGTTCGGCCTTATAGTAGAAGATTGTATTGTTATCAGTATCGGAAGATAATGTATGCTGATCGTATTATAATAACATAAAAGCAATTGCTAATTACTATTGTTTTTTATTTTAGTATTCACTATCACCCGAAAGGAGGAATTTGGAGGAAATGTCTCATTCTCAACCTACAGTGAACTCGAAGCATCATTCGCCAAAGAAGAAATACACCCTGGAGATTTGAAGAAATCAGTAGAGGAGGGCATCAACCGATTATTGGAGCCAATAATCAAAGTTTTCCAGGCCCCGAATTTGATGGAATTGACAGAAAACGCTTATCCTACTAAAACGAAAAAATCCAATAAGAAGAAATAGCTTTCAAATTATTTGTTAGTTTATTTATTGAATCATTTTTTTTATTACGTCATGGTCTGTATTCGTTTTTCTCAGTTGTCCTATTACCAGTATGTGTTTTAAAATTACATCTACCAATGTTTATTGTTAGGTAAACTTTTTTTTTAATTTTTGTAGTGGTCAAGCTTTGCAAAACCACAGCCAGAAGATCATTTATTTTCATACAATTACTGTCCCTTTATAATATTATATTTTTATGTGTGCCTTTTATGTTGCATTTCTAACAAAAAGATACTTTACTAACACTTTTTTTAATATTAGTATAATGCAGTTTAAATAGAATAAAAAAAATCACATAAAATAAGGATGCTGGGTAAAAATTCATCCATTTATATTTTCATTTGTGCCTCATTTATTTTAGTATGTGAACGTTTCCTTTAGAATTTTTACATTGCATAGGTGCATCCCTAGTTACTTGACAGGATGAGCAATAGCAAAAATCAAAGGAGATTGCGCACCACCCAGTCGAGATAGAGGACGCCTTTGTGAGATAAAAAAATAAGCATAAGTGTCACACCCATATTTTTATCTGAATAAATTATTTTTCATACACTTAATCCTTATATTATTTATTGCTATATCAATGACCTCACTCCTTTTTGTAATTTAAAATATAATAAAATTATAAAACATCAGTTTTTCTCTGGATTTATAAATTACAAAATTTATAGCTGTTTCAATGATTATTTGATACATGGCTAATTTTTATAGCTATACCAATTATATCAGGGGGGGGGCAAACTGCGGGCCGCATGTGGCCCGCCGGGTATTTTTTTGCGGCCCACCATCATTAATAATTGTTCTGATTACGAATAATTTTTTTGTAACTTTTTTACAAAATATTGATAATAGATTAAAATTTGAAGAATTTGTTTCGTAAATGTATAATCTCAGTACGTCTTTCTTGCGTCTCGTCCCACACTATGTAACCACTATTTTCTACGTTGAACATCGATTTCAATAGATATTGATAGCGTGCCGACAGAGCTAAAACTTGAGATTATTGATCTGCAGTGTGACACTGATTTAAGAGAATCGCATCATCGTGAAGAAATCTCCAAACTTTACAATGCCCTTAATTCAGACAAATTCGGCCAATTTAAAGATTATGCAAGAAAAATGTTCGTCATTTTTGGATCAACCTATATATGTGAACAAACATTTTCGATCATGAACCTCAATAAAAATTCTTTACGATCAAGTATCTCCGATGCCCATTTACAAGCAGTTTTAAGAATATCAACTACAAAATAAACACCTGAATTTAAAAAAATATACAACAGTTTCATTCGTCTCATTATTTTTTTTGTAATGTTTATTTTTCGTGATAATAAATAGTCTATATCGTCACTGTTCTGGCAGAAGACACTAATTCGAAAAAATTACATATTGAGTTAGTACCAAAATGTTCCTTATTTCAAAATTTACCGTCTGGAAACCTTCTTAATAAATAAACAGTCTTTATTTTAAAGTCATCCTTTTTACGATTACTTAATAAACTCACATGATAGACCATTATTTCAAACTTTTTAACAACTTCACAGTCAAATTACTCAAAACTAGTTTTCTCCAGTTAGTATGTTCTGCCAGAACAGAGACGATATGTAAAAATGGTATTTTACTTGCGGCCCGCCGCTTATTTTGAATTCTTGAATTTGGCCCTCCATCCAAAAAGTTTGCCCCCCCCTGAATTATATTGTGGATGTGGACATCCTAACCTTTCCTATGCCTCACAATATTTCTATGGCAGTATCTGGACAGTCTGCAGATTTTTAACAACACATTGAATGTAAAATGAAGCTCTTACTACAATCGCTGTAATACCGATAATTTGTGGCTTAGTACATATTTCATAATCATCCAAACAGATGTAACTTTAATTTTTTAGATTATGCAAATTAATCGACAGTGGCTAATATAATAATTTGAGTTTAAAGTCGGGCGAGATAACTCGATCA
The DNA here is from genome assembly GCF_057557595.1 of Rhyacophila brunnea. NCBI lineage: Eukaryota > Metazoa > Arthropoda > Insecta > Trichoptera > Rhyacophilidae > Rhyacophila > Rhyacophila brunnea. Next base: position 46,251,433 of record NW_028232859.1, read on the forward strand.
CGACCGCATAGAGCGAGACAACTCGCTGAAGGCTAAAAGTATATTAGTCTATGCTGAAGGCATAGAAACAGTGATCGGCGGAACTATGGACCTCTTGCTCTTTCACATGCAAATCTATGTCCCATGAGCTGGGTCTCCCATACAAAATTACCTCATCTGTCATCACTATTGTCACGAGTTCTTCATTTGACAGTACATCCGTTATTCCACTTGATTCAAGTCTCTCTGCATTCTTATAATTAATCTCTTGATCATATCGATCTCATCAGTACATCGTTACCTCGCGATATTAATCTCCATTCCTGATTAAAGTATTATTTCAGTTTTGTACTGACATGAAACGACTCTTCATCCACCACCACCTCATCATACCGCCAAAGTTACACGTGTTTTGTGAATGTTGTGAGTATTGCAGTCGAGACCGGTTTGTACGTGAGACCCGGCTTACACTGCACACTATAAAAATATAGCAATCTTGACATACCTATCGGTTATAGATTAATAATTATTTGGGTGCTTAAATGAGAAGGTATAATAATTGAAAGAAAGTAATTTTATAAATTTATTACAAATCATTTTTCAGAGTACATTTCGATAACTATTCCATTGACATTAAAAGAATTTATGGGCAAAATAGAAGAAAGGTTACTGTGTCTTTCATTTTTGTCGTACTCGACTAATGGAAAGTCTTCCAAATCCATATTTTGCATCAAATTCAATGCCGAGGATTCGTTTGTAAATAGTAGTATTGAAAACGTACTACCCACAGGAAGCTTTATAAACGAATGATTATTTGCCAGTTTTAAACAGAACCCTCTAAATTCTTGTTCATATTTAATTAGAAATTCATCATTGTTATTGTCCATTTCACATGCTATATCTCTAACTTCGAAAGTGAACCTCTGTAGCTCTTCATTATCTGGACTGAAAAAACATATTGTAATCTTTTCTAAATACCCTTTTGATAAAACTTCTTTCACTGATTTAATGCAATTATTTATGTAACTATTTACGTCTGGGTGTATAGAATATTTCACAGGCGTTCCATATTTCTTCCTGTTTTCAAATATTTCGCATGGATAAATTCCAGTTTTAAACAATATATTGTGGATTGATACTTCTAAGAACTCAATGAACAAATCACAAGCCAACGAATCCATTATAAGGCCATGCTCTTTTACAAAATACTTTTTATTCGCTAATAAAATAGACAATTATTTCAGTTCGTTCAACCGCGACGATCACTTAAAATTAAAAATTGTTTTTGTTTTGACGTCTGTCAAATTGTAATTTAGTTGCCACATACCAATGACTACATACTACACATTCCATTATAACGTAAAGTAGCATCTTAAGCAATGAATGAACTTGATCGTCAATGCGGTTCAAAATAATTGGCAATGATTATCTCCTTAATAATATTTTTTTATGAAATATGTCAAAAATTTAGATTTTATTCGATACAATTTCAAAAATTTATACCTATGACAAAATTAATAACCTCGGTATTTCCTTCAAAATAATATATGGTGTTACCAGTACTTCAATAAGTGGGAAATTTAAAAAAAATGTGAATAAAAAAATATATTTTATGGTCGTATTATTCAAAAAGTCCAAAGATCATAGGTCAAAAGGTATTTGAACTTGTGAAGACGTGAGATCAAAATAAGTCAGAATGAAAATCTTCATTTCTATTTGGAAGACAACGAAATATTTTACAAATCCAGGTTGGTTTCATTTGAAAATAAAAGCTGTGAATACCAACAAAAATATTTTATCACATAGATTATTTTCTACGAATGTAATAAAAAGGTTTAGTTCTACCTCTTGCGCTAATAACTCTGTAGAAATTTTCCCAGATTTCTTGCAAATTCAATACCACTCAAAATCATTTGATTTTCCTTATGTTTGGCTACGAGATAATTGCCAATGCGATAATTGTTTTCACCATGCATCGAAAAGCCGCATTATTCACTGGAAAACTTTTGATGTCAATATTAAACCAAATGAGCTTACTAAAAATCCTGACAACACCATTAAAATATTGTGGAATGATGGACACGTTTCAATCTACTCTGCTGACTGGTTGTACGAAAGAAACTTCACTTCGGAGAATGAAAAACAATATTTGAACACGGTTTACAAACCTGTGAAGATTCCTTGGAGTAAAGATGATTTTGACAGCATTTTAAAACTCTATCAGTTTGAGCATATATTAAAAGAGGATGATTATTTACAAGAGTGGCTACATGCATTAAGCATATATGGTGTGGCTATAATACAGAATGTGCCACCATCTAAAGATTCCTGTAAACAGGTTGCCAATAGAGTAGAGTTTGTGAAAAAAACTCACTACGGTGAAGAATTTACTGTTCAAGCCAAACCGGGCACAACTAACGTTGCTTACCTGTCCAGCAATTTACAACTACATACGGATCTTCCATATTATGAATATAAGCCTGGAGTAAACCTTCTCCATTGCGTAACACAATCTACGAGTAAAGGTGGTGATAATCTTTTGTCAGACGGGTTATTTATAGCAAATCAATTAAAACAAAATAATAAAAAATGCTACAAAATTCTAACCGAAACATTGGTAGATTGGGAAGACATTGGCGAAGAAAAATACAATCAATTCCACAGTATATTCAGATCACCGGTAATCTGTGAAAACGCCGACGGAGAAATTATTCGTATAAACCACTCAGTCCCGCAAAGAGGTTCCCATTTTAATATTCCAATAGAAAAAGTAAAACCATGGTATGATTCGATGAAAACTTTTGTCGATATGGTATATGAACAGTCAGCCTCATTCAAAATGGTGCCCGGCGATATATTGTGCTTCGATAACAGAAGGCTATTGCACGGGCGTACAGAATATCAAGATACTCCTGAAAATATTAGACAAGTAATCGGCGTTTACCTTGATTGGGACTATATTTATTCAAGGTTACGTGTGTTATCAAGCAAGTAAAAATACAAGTCACAATATCAATACAATATGCCTTCAAAACTTGGTCATGTAATCCTAGCTATAAGACAAGTCTAAGTTTAACATAAAAATCTTATTTTGTCAACAAATCTATAATGAATAATATTATTAATGGAACCAATTTTATATAGAGGGTGTTCATTGCGCCCTGGCGAGTGCGAATTCGTTATACACCGATTGATTTTCAATATTTTTTTTGTCACACTTATTTTGACATGTGCCACATGCCAGAAGTCACCATAATGAGTGGAATCAAACGTGTACAATCAGAATACTTGACAGTTGTCAACAAATTTTACATAATGACAGGCCGAGTCAGGAAAAGTATGTAGATTCTTTTTTAACTCAGAACAAAATGAATGTTATTTTTTTCAGTTTATTGCAAAGTTATATTGATTTTATTTTATGTATGACGTTTATTTTGTTATTAATAAAGTATTTTCAAATATTAAATTGTTTTGTTTTTCAAAATTCCATTTATTGCGAAATTTCGGTTATCACAACCTTGTTCAAAACATATCCCGTGCGATGAAATAGGGTTTTAATAAGATTGTATTTGATCTAGGTATAAACAATAAAGTACCTACTAAGTACGTATTTTAAAAGATACGAAAGAATACTTGTAAATTTGAAAATCATTGCTCATTTAATGAAACATGATATAAATACATAAGTAGGTAATAGTGGCATGCTGTCCATGTGCCGCATCCCCGGAAATAATCAATATAATACATTGTAATAATATGAGGGCTCTGGAAACAAAAACGGCAGTCTTCATTTTCGCAATATGTTGATGAGACATAAAAATTTCTTACATCTTTCTTATAGGTATAATTTCTGAAAAAGACCTATAAGATGTAAGAAATTTTTAATGACTTGCCAACATATTACGAAAATGGAGACTGTCGTTTTTGTTTCCAGAGCCCTCATATTATGTAAAGTATTTATTATGCAATGGTAAGGTAAATTTAATTTTAATTTAATTTACTTTAAAAGTTCTTACTATAATATATGATTGATACATTTACATTTAATGGCTGCCAATAGCGTCGTAAGAGGCATACTTTTCCATGAGCGGAACGCCGCTCATACAAAAATGATGTCTTTGGATGTACCGCTTTAAACGAGAGTTTACTAACGTAAATCAATTATTTTAAACATACAAATATGTTGAACACAATTATTACATATTATATTGGGAATATCGTCACATACTCAGAATTAAAACAGAATTCGTTTTAACTACTTGAAACGTAAATTGATTTTTATTTTTGCAATAAAATTCGCGACGTGCAAGGTACCACCATACATACACCTACCGGCAGTTAAAATGATATTTTTTAAATGCATATATCAAAGCGACCAAGCTGCAGCACCTCGGACAATACTACTTTATCGGTCACCCGCTAAGATTGAATTAGTTTCAAAATCCTAAAGAGCAAATATAAGGTAAGTATATAATATGTATTTTTCAACAGTTCCCTATATGCAAGTCACCGCCCGCTACAAATGAATAAGCATAAAAAAATTTTGATAATGTAAAATCAAAGTATTGCAATAATAATATAATAATCATATTTACATAATATACTATAAAATGCTTATGTAAATAAATTTGATATTTTACCATTGATGTTTGCATTAGTATAATTTACCTGGAACATAATAATTTGACATATTAGGAAGACTTGTAGGATATTCTCTACTACATTATTTTAACGCCATGTCATCACTATGTGAGGCAATATTTCAGATAAAATAATCCATTTATTGTTGCAATGTTCAGTTGCATAATTGAATGGTTAGTTACACTATAACTTGTACATACAGACCTACAAACTTATCTGTAGAATGGCCAAAAATGGAACTTCAAACTACCATAGGACGCTATTTTCAAAATTTCATTCGAATGTCAGATTTTGTCCAGTTACGAGTCTTGATTGGGTAGTTTTTGATAGTGGCTCCCCCATCCCATTCTTCGGATAAGTTTGTAGGTCTGTAGTAACCTGCTTGTGAGTCTTCAATTACAATTAATTGCCATTAATTTGAAACAATACAATATCATTAAGGGGGACATGCTCAGCGTAGGTCAAAATGGAGCTTTTGCTCTATTTTCAAAGCATGATCCTGGACATACCTTAAACGTTGTAGATAATCTATTTATATAATTTTGAAGCCTTATTATCCTTTATATTTATTTTAAACATTTGATGACTGCATAAAGTATTTTTATTACATAAAATCGTATACTTTTAAACCTCTCACTCTAATGTTTTAGAACGTAGTCATATTTCAGTACATAAAAATGTGCAGTGGTATTAAGATTTTTTACATTTATTAATTTTTAAACGCATTTATAAAACCATCAGTATAATTTATATCGACATTATTATATTGAAATATTTACGATAAAAAATTATATTGATAATCTCTGTGATCCCAAATTTGACAAGAATTGGGCATTTTATTATTCAAAAAATGGGCAAGATTAACACATTTTGTATATCCGAGTTATTACCAAAATGGTTTTAACAACTCAACATCAATATATTTTTTGATAATATTGAGGTAAGAGCATCTGGCTGATTTCTTCATACAATCCATTCCGATGGCTAAATTACATAAACAGATTCACCGACTCACACTGACCATCTGGTCCCATTGAGAAATATCACTGTCAATCCCAAAAATCAAAATATAAAATTTTCTATTATTACCCAATCCAGGCTAAAGATTATATTGAAGATTACCGAATACGAGTGAAAATATTCGAAGAAGGCCTTAGGTCCTGCCTCCAGCCGCACATGCTGTCAAAATGGTCACATTATTTGCTTTCGCATTATTCGCCGCTGGACTTAATTCATTATTTGAACAGATAATACAAAACAACAATACGATCAAAGCTAATAATACATTCAGTGACTTGCTACCTGTCGAAACATAATCTTCAATAATTTTTCAAGTAATAAAATATAAGGGAAGCTGTAGTGTAGTCAGCGGACCAACAAATATTGGTTTGGTATGTTAATCAGTGTAATTGCTATTCAACGTTAACAATTATTAATCACCATGATCGGTGTTAGACGGTGGTCTGCTCGTGACATTAGAACATTAGTGTTGCACCCCTTAGAAAATTAAAACATACTAGTTGTGTTAACCTATGTGTTTATTTTCAACAAAGAAAAATTATTTACAAATTTTAATAGATACAAGCATGAGTTTGGTAGTAGTTACTTTCATTTCTTTCAGAACTGTAATGTATAAGTAGCTATTCGATAATGGAAATTCCTCATTCATCAGGGATCGCCTCCAAACTCTGAAAATCAAGATTAATTAACATTATTTGTCTGAGAGTAAACTAGTATGGATCCAATTATAAATAAAATTTATCCATCAAATTAAATCAATCATGGTCAGTGCTTCTTGTGTTATCTTCTTCAGTGGTAAAATAATTGACCTTTATTTGCAATAAATTATTTATTCATTGTCATCAGGCCAAAGTTACAATTCATTTTGAGATATAAGTCGATGGAGTTATTGAACCTCGAATGCTTGTCAAAGTGCTAATTGCCCATTTCCACATGTGTGAATTTACTGGTGGCATATTATCGCGACCATAATAATAAAATGTAAGTGTAAACACTTATTGTCGTGCAAGTTGCAATACTGCACACATGGATTAAAAAAGTTCAGCGGCTTCTGAATTTTCACTCGATAGTTACAACTTGGGCGATATATGCACATGCGTGGTAGAATGGTCGTAGAGACCATAGCAGCAAACTATACAAACTACACTGCACAGCACACAAAACATGCATGCAACAACAACAAACGCGATTCACTGACATTTAAAAAATGAGATTGGCGAGACAATCGGTATTTTCATGTGTAAACAGTTATTTGCTTGATAGTTGAATTTACACGCTATTGCTGGCAGTAAATCCATGCACTTAACAAGCGCTGTAATTGTAACTTTTTTGATACATGTATACAATCTTGCAACTTTCACGATAATACGTGTTTACATGTACATTTTCTTGTTATGGGCCGCAATAATACGCACTGTCAGCAGTGAATCTATGCACATGTAAACGGGGTATAATACTGCAACTGTGAATCTACTATTATCAGTGTATGTCGTGTTATACCAGTGGCGAATACTTAATACTAAACGGATATTTAACATTTTACCATAACTTATGAAAATAAATTAAATCTCCGCCCTGAAATGAGATTGTAGTACAGTACACTCTCAGTAATCCGCCGCTCGACTATCCGACAACTACTATAATCCGCCGTTATTTTTACTAGTTGAAAGCATAAAATCTAGCTCTATAATTCGCCGGTATTCGATTGTCAACTGCAGATGAGATGGGTTTATTTTGGAGACTTCTCCTTCGTAAAACATACGATCATCGCAAAGAAAGTAATGTATCAGGGAGGAGAGTGCCCAAGGACCACATCACAATAATTATGCCGTGCTCCAATGCAACCGGGACACACAAACTGACACTTTTGGTCATAGGGAAAGCCGGGAATCCTAAGCCATTCAAGAATATCTGCCTCACTGAACAACTGGTTTTGTCAAGTGATTTACTGTATGGGCATAACAAGATTCCTCAGACCAAGTGCACCCTGTTAATTAGCATTTTAAGTTAAGATAAATAGCCTAAAACTATGTTACATTATAAAACTAATCTTAAGTGTGTCTCTCAAACCAATAATTGCCAATGATATAATTTTATGGTCAGTGAACCTGATTGTGTAAACTGACTCATTTATATTTCTTGCTAAATCTGTCATTCGTAAGAATTGATGGAATGCGTCAAATTTAATATCAAATTTTCAATAACCCATTGTTATTGCAAGTAATCAGCGAGCAAATATGCATTTGCTGCAACATTGTAACGAGAAATACATTATTTAATTGATAACATTTGTCATAGTCAAATTTCACAGACAAATTTCTAAGAAATGATCTACAGGGTGTGAACCCATGGCGGTCGTTTACCCCAAGCGGACTCTGAATTTTCTTGTCTCCATTTACTATAAAAACGAATGTTGTGATACATCAGTAACTCATAAATTTATAATCGTTCAAACTCTCTACACGCATCGACGGTTCAACGTTAGTAATTTTTCTCGCAACACAATCTCCGTAATCATAATTGTAAAATTCTCATTGTACGAAAGCTCCCGTACCTACAACTGTTTAATATTTAGTTAATAAATTTAGTTTATAAATATGTATAATTTAGTAAATAGGTACCTACTTGATTTTGATTATAAATAAAACCGTAATTTGCTAGTTTTACGAAATACCTGTTTTAATTTTGACCATAATTTGTATGTATGCACTATAATCCGCACTAATTGGACACTTGTCCGGTTTTTGGGATGGCGGATTACTGAGAGAGATAATTGAATCCAAAGATTTTAACATCACTAAATTGAAGATCGCCACTCACGGATCAAGCGGTGAGCGCATCAACATTAATGCTGCTTAATAATATACAGTGTGTTAAAACTTGTTATGTACTAACATTTACTACATAGGGATTGCCAGTTATTCTTTCATCGCGTTGGTACATGATGCGGTCCCATCTTGAATCGACATTCCGCCGGTAGTGCTAGAAAGAAGAAGATAATGTAAGTCACACTAAATTACAAAATAAATAGAGAAATGTGTGACAACATAAGCAGAAAAATAAGGACAAGATGCATTGTACAATGTTGACATTACGTTAAATTGAAATGATATCGAAAGCCATAAATATATAAAAACAGAATGACAGATGAAAAAATCTTAATTAGTAAGTCAACGTCCCGTTCTACAATCAAAATTGTTGCAATTTTATAAATTCCAATCCTATGATAATTATTTAAATATTTCCATTCTTATTAAAAATTATACCTATAAGTACTGAGATTTGAGGCATTTTTGGTGATTCGCCTGTAAACCCCCCAATTAGAAATTAATAGTTTATACCAGCGGTTCCCAACCTGTGGTACGCGAAAAATAATCAGTAATGGCGGATATAAAAAGTAAAAAAAAATCAGTCATAAAAATAACATTTAAACTATTGTATTTTTTCTATAGTTCATAATTTTAATTAATAATATACAGTACAGTTGTTAATATGTACAGTCGATGATCGAAAATCCAACAATCATCAACAATCACAGCATCGCTGTAAATTTGTAAAAATGAAAGTGTGAATTGTCTCGTTTTCATCAGAAGAATTTTTACATTTACCGTGTTTAATTAATTTTATATACATATATTTTCTATTAATATCGGTAATTTTTGGAAAAAAATTGCCTGCGGCGCATTTCATTTTTTTTATACAAATAATTTAATTTAATTCTATGTATTTTTTTTTTAATAAAAATTAGTTGAAAAAACTTCTTGAAATGCCCTAGTTTTGAATTTCGACAAGAAATGCCCTTCGGCACCTTTTATTAAAAAAAAAACATTGTGATATGTCGACGTGCCCTAGAAAAACCATGATAAGTCTAAAAATAGCGTTTGAAGTTTTATTAGCTTTTTATAATATCATATTTTTTGTGCATGTCCTGTAAAAATTTCAGGTCTCTAGCATAAAAATTGACAAAGTTAGGTTTTCGACAATGGTGCTCTATATCTACATATCGCATCGACCAAATTTGTGTTCACATAAATATCCGAGGAGTATAGTCATATATCAATAAAAAAAGTGTACTGCGTTTTATTTTACGAGTAAGAAGGTTGTTATACTTGCTATAACAGTCTTTAACGGAGATCCTAATATACGGCATGGTTTATATTGACGTATCACATTAGTTTCGAAAAATATATTGGTTTATCTTCGGAAAATATTGGAATTTGCAGTAGGTAAATGCAGTTTTAGTTAAAAAGCTACTCACTAGTCACTAGTACTAGTGTTTTAATATCAAAATATTATATTATTGAATATAAAACAAACAAAATAGAAAAGAATTATTTTGTACTAATATAGGTAGGTACTTTTACTATACTAGGACACAGTAATAATGTTTAAATATTAATTTTGATTCATCAGCCAATTTCAATCCACCGCAAAATAAAGACCTCCACAAGCTTTCTTCGACTATTTTCGGTTAATTACTCTTCTACTTAGATACCCAAAAAACAATGTTGTAGGTAATGTTTAAGTTTGAAATTGTTATATTATTTGATATTAAACAAATATCCAATAGAAAACGATATGGATATATCATTATAATAATTCACTGCTTAAATTATTTAGATGAGTAAAAAAAGTATGTAAATTATAAATAAACTTAATTTAAATAAATACCCAGCAGAAAACTACATATTTTAATAATATGTTATTACCTATCACTAGAAAACATTTTTTTTTGCAATTAAAAACGTACCCACTTAAAATATCCCCCGCAGATTGGAGGTTTATATAAACAGGTTTTGTTCTTTCGAGAAATGGATGTCAGCCACTTGCTAAACCTATTAGGTATATTAGTGGCGAAGGGTGGAGGTAGACTATTAAAATCGGCCATAAATAGTGCACACTAAACTTTGTCAGTCATATATATTTATTTCCATTTAACTAAGACTACACTTTACAAATGGTGTTGGTTAGTTTTTAAAATTCAATTAAACCCTGCGAAACCAAACCATAATAGATAATAGTCAAAAAATATTTGTATATCTATAAAATATCTAAAATTATGTCATTAAATCATACATAATTTTGGATATTTTATAGATAGAATAATATTTATTATCTATTATAGTTTGATTTAGGCAGGGCTTAATGAATCTAAAAATATTCAATAACAATATGTGTAATATGTATTTCTAATTCAATGAAAACAAATAAGTATGAATGAAACATTGTGCACAATTTTGTCAGATCGCCCAAAATATACAAAACTATTATGATTTGGTTTAGACAGGATTGAATTGATTTTTAAAAACTAATTAATACCATCTGTACATTGTAGTCTCAGTTTAATAAAAACAAATACGCATGACTAATAAAGTTTAATGTGCACTATTTATGTCAGATTATAACAGCCTACCTCCACCCTTCGCCACTGAGGTACATACTCCAAGCACAAATTGAAAAACAATATGTATCTATTTTTAAGACCCATGATTCAAACTCGGAACCCACGATGCTATAGGCCGATGTTTATACCTAAAATCTTATGTTTTAACTTCAAAACATTATTTTATTTTCGGTACAGCATGACACATTTTTATTAAATTAGTCTTGTAGATAGATAATAACAACCATGCAGTATTTTCATGTTTAAATTACAAAATATTTTATTATTTAAAAGAAAGGACTTATCTAGCTAGCAAATACAAGAGAGTTTATTTTATTATTCTTTTAGTAAAATTCTTACTAATTACGGAATAATATTTATGACGGTGGCCGCGCGGCATAAGCGTTGGACTATAAAGCCGTGGGTCCCAGGTTCGAATCCTGGGTCTGGCAAGTACACATATTGTTTTTCAATTTGTGTGTGTCAGGGTATGGACCTAATAGGTTGAGCAAGTGGCTGACATCCATTTCTCGTAAAAAACAAAATCTGTCAATACAAACCTCCACTCTGTGGAGGCCCATATGATACTATCAGGATCGGACATGGTCTTAAAAAAAAAAATTTATGACTTAAGAAAGTGAAAAAAATCATTTTTATTATTACAAATGGTGAGAATTTCCGAAAGGCTTACTAATTGATTTGTACACATTGGGACCAACTTAAGCTCATTGTAAAACTTAAATACGTCTGACGTGTTAATTTTATGTTTGCAATAATATAAAAGGGTATATATTATTTTTACTTTGTACATTGAATATTTCTCGAAAACGAGCTCTGTGGATTATAAATTATTATTACATGTCGGTCACCTAAAAGAAAAGATTAGCCGAGTTTTTTGAAAACTTATTTTATCTATTATTTTCAATAGAATTTTACCGAAAAACGTGTAATATAATAGTCAGTTTATGAATCATTTATTGTTGTCTAGAATCTAGGTAAATAATATGTATGAGATGGGATTAACATGTGGTATCCCCGGTAGGTAAAATATATAACAAAATATCAATTGGTTTTGAAAAATCTAGTACCAACTCTCATATATACATACCTCGTATTAATTTATTGAATATGATTGTTTTAAAATATGAACACTAGCAAAAATAGTAATTATTATTTTATCTATGTTAAATCGGTCGGAGTTATACAATTTTTAGATCGATCAAAATAAGTTAAATAAAGTGATATGAATGACAACGAATATTAAACGATGTTTTGTTGATAAATAAAAAAACTCTACGTAATCGATTGGATTAGATAACATAATGTATCATTTAAAGAAAATACTACTTGAAAGCCAACCGTTTAGAAAAATGCAGATTCGTACCACGATTATTTAAATTTTAAACTAAATATTACAATGTTGGGGAGGTACATACTTATTTTAACTTTCCAATTATATTAATGCAATCATGACACCTCGTATTAATTAACATAACTGAGTTCAATTAAGACATACTTATACTGATGTTTCATGATTTATGTTGACAATTAAATGTAATCCATCTATGTTTACTAATCGGTAATTAAACTCATATCAACAATAAACACAACGATAGTTAATATGATCACTGGATAAGTATTTATAAGCTTATAATTACAATTTTACAAGATCAATTACCTACAGAAAGATATTATGTTGCAAAAATTGAATTGAAAAAAGAGAATAGAAGGTAGGTACTGAAAAGGTTATCACTTATCACTCTTGTTACATAAGAACTACATAATGTTGTATCAATGTTATTTTAGATAGGTAATTACCTAATCGTGATTATAGAATGTGTATGTAATACAAGCCTAGTATAAATTTTATATGAATTTAACTTCTGCTGAACATTTTAATAATGCGATCTCATTTGATAACGAAAGTGAATTCAGCTGTCTTTAAATAATAATTATTAGGTTATAAATAACACTTTTCTTAGGTTTATTAGTATTAAAATTTTTGAAACTAATAAACCTACTTAAATATATTTTTTCCAACATTTCGATGCTTTGGTAGGTACATTTGTGCCAAATTGTTATGTATAATATTATATTCCACTAGTTATTTAATATTTTTGTATTTTTGTATTGAACAATAATAATTATGTGTGTTCTAAAGTGATATTTACTAATTTAATTCACTCAGTATATCCTTTATGTAAAATATTAACGAACTTACAATGATTTATTTAATGAAATATATTATCTCTCTGGTTTCGATAATTGTACTGAATATTAATTAAATTAAAATTGTTCTAGCGATATACATGACCATTAACATTATATTGTTTTTTTCTATCTATTCTATATTTTAATGAAAAATTTGTTACGAAGTATGTATAAAAAATAGATATTTTATTGATGGTGTAGTAAGTAGTGTTATGTACTAATTTCTTCATAACTTCTTTATTATTCCATTATAAACATTTTTCCTGAATGTTTATTATTTCGTAATGTACATATTCTGATTATTTATAAAAATATCAATAATAATTTGCAAAAAAACATAAAAAGTCATACTTAAATACATTTAAATTATAAAAACTCCGTATAAAAATATATATATATATCAATATGTCCCTATATCCCTTGTTAAGATTTTATAGACACGCTGTACTATTTCGAGTTAAATATTGCGCAATGTCAATTTTTCCGTAAAAGAGCGTTATAACTATAGTTGTAATTAATAAAATCGTATAGAGTAAGAAAAATGCGACGTAAAATAAGGTTTCTATCTCAGAATATGAATGTGTTATGCGGAGTCAGTAATCTATTTCGTCCGCGCAAAAGCATGTTGAATCGAGTCGAAATATAAAGTGCGTAATATTATTCCAAATAAAAACGATTTTTGGACATTATCTCAGCTGTTATTTAATTAATCACCATTAAATTTTGATAGGAATATAGACCATAAAATGATCTATCTGATTTACTTAAATAAGATAAGAAAAAACTTACTCATTTTATATGATGAATTTACTTAATAGCGTAAATATTTTAGTTTTTTCGCTCTCCTGAACATTTATGATTTTAGACTTATCATGGTTTTTCCTGGGGCCGTCGATGTAAAGTTCAAATGTCTCATTTTTATCAGAAAAAATAAAACGTTTGGTATTTTTTTTTAAACTTAAATAAACTGAGTTCTGAGAAACATAGTCACCCTATAAAATTTATAATGCAAATAGAATAACAAATTTCTCGAAATACAATCATTTTTACGAAGTGGTACAATTAAGCGTGATATACTACCAAGTGGTACGCGAGCCAAAAAAGGTTGGGAAACGCTGGTTTATACGGTTCTTGTCTATTTAGTTTGGTGGAAGCCATCGGCAAACAAATTTTTAAAATAGCCGATATACTGGATTATTTGTTAGGTTGGGTTAGGGTTTGGTTGGGTTAGGTTAGGTTATCATTCTTGAATTCATGAATTTTACCGAAATCGACCATGAAAATTGCCGCTGTTCCCGTATGGCTTCCAGTAAACAGACATGTAATTTATGTTTATTTATATATTATATATTAAAATAATTTATTGATTGTTTTATATGTGGTTAGCATTGAATAAATGGACACATCGCAAATACAGTATGCCTAGAGGGTCATTCATATTATTTTTTTTATTGGCATGGTGATAAAATTTTATATATTATTAAAATGGCATCTTTTTACATAGTAGATGTTAACAGTAGAATAATATTATAACAATACGTCTTTAATACTGCTAATCTTTCATGGTTGCATATATTATAATCGATGAACATTAAAAACTACAGTAGAATCTCGGTTACCCGAATGCTGTTGGATTATGCAGATTTCTTTTTAATCATCAGTTTTGCATGATTACAAGACAAGTATCTACAAGATTGAAAGAAAAAGGTTGAAAAGTTGTATCCGTCAAGATACTGATACAACTTATAAGTACCAAGGGAAAATGGGAAAGGCAATAGCTAATGACAGCAAAATAGAATATTTGGCTTAATATTATGTAAAAATATCTGAATGTTGATATTTTTATTACTAATAATTTAATTGATGCAGTCTGTGATTCTGACAACCGAACATGATCATTAAATCATCACTCTCTGTTTTATCACAAAAATAAAAAATACAATAAACGTCAAAATTATGTAATCTAAATCACTGTCGGATATACATATTATAATAATGATCGCAATCCCTCCAATACATTATTTAAAGTCAATGTAAAATGAATAGTTTATAATACTCGTGAATGTTTAATTTTATATTTTCATTTTGACGTTTTGTTAACTTACGTTTCCTAGAACAAGTCCGTGGAGGTGATACAATCCCAACGACGGAAGGGCAAAAGCCGCCACGCATATCGTGAAACTTGGAATAATTTCATACCACATCTTGAATTGGAAGTTTAATTATTTATCTTTCAATGATATTTTCAAAACTTCGACTGAATTTAAAGATAAAAGGCTTCGTAACCACTGTTACCAGCCCTTTCGGAGTGGTGGAAAAAACAGTTTCATTTGTTCCGATATTGTCCGCTAGAGGCGCTACATGGGCTACAAATCGCAGTAGTAATAATTTCTCGGATCGCGATATTATTCACGATCGCAATCAGCTGTGTTTATTCTCAAATAATATGGCGGAGGGTGTGATCGATTGTAATTTCCCTTCCGGGGGTTTAATGTCAAAAAAAATAACCGGAGTGGAGTCGTTTTTAAATAAATATCCTGAATATGATGGTAGAGATGTGACTATCGCAATTTTTGATTCCGGAGTTGATCCCGCCGCGGCAGGACTGCAGGTATAAAAAATGACATGTCACTGCGGTCATCCAACTAATGTCATTGTGCATTTTTCGTACACAAAATTTCATTACTGTGCATTTAACAAAGCTTAACCCAAAATTCAGAAAAGAGTTTCTAACATTTGAAATATATGTTGTTTTTTTTAGTTTACAAGTACTGGAGAAAAAAAAGTTATCGAAAGATTCGATTGCAGTGGTTGTGGAGATGTGGATACCACGACGACCTGTCAGTTGAAAGATGGGCATCTGGTTGGCATCACTGGCCGAAAATTAAAGGTAATACAAGTGTTTTTGCAACAAATATGGGGAACAAAGCAAACTGTCGAATAGCCTATAACATTATCTGAACATTAGCAATTACTTTTAACCCGAGAAACCGGGTATATCATCAGTAGATGTTATCTATCCCTTCCGAATAGCTACAAAAAGTATATCATTAGTCTATGGCTACATGTAACTATTATTCTTTTCAACTGAAATGAGTTATACGGTTCACAGAATGATCATTATGGCGCGAACACATTACCGTCACGTCACATGCTGTCACGCTGAGATGGAGATAGAAATATAAGTGAATCACTATCTCTATCTCAGCGTGACAATACGTGACGTGATGGCAATGTCGTCGGGCCATTATTTTACTAATAATGCTCTCATTGGTTGTGCAGGTTCGCATATATGAACTCAATGCAATCATGTCTCATCAACTTATCTTCCTTGTGTAATTATAATTTATTTGATAATCACAAATCATATGTAACTTAATGCACTGACTCACACCAAGTTAACGCATCATTACTAATTAAAGAAAATAGTTTACGCATCCAACTAAAATGGTAGCGTTTTAACACGCTTGTTAGTTTCGGTTGAAGCTTCCGAGATTGTCACCTGCAGACCATTTATGTCTTAAGCGTCAATTACATTGAGCTACTTTACGAGCTGTTTGTTGGCGAATTTACAATCTGCCTGTAAAGTTGCCCAGTGTAACCATCGAACAAGCTAACAAGCAGATTGTAAACACTCTACCGAGAAAAGTTGACGACCGGTCAACTTTACACGCTGCACGCCGGCGTGTGGGCCTACTGCGTCTGCGCAGTAGCAACCTACCGGTAAAAAAACGAACTACGTTCTGTCAAAATAGTCACTGGCTTGTGGCTTCTCAGCGAATGGAAAGTTTTGTGTGTCATCATCATAATCGCAGTAGCTGAATCGCCCGCTATTAAATTCGCCAACAAACAGCTCGTAAAGTAGCTCAATGTAATTGACGCTTAACACACAACTTGATCGTGACTGACCATTATAATATCATATTTTTAATCCAAGGAGTTGAGAAATACTTTTGCAACAATATATGGACTGCGCATCTATGCGGTCAACGTTATTATCGTATTTATCTCTGATTGACAAATGTATCCAATATTTCCATTTCTTATTTGTCAAAATCACTACAAAGACATTTTGTTCAATTGAAACAATGATTTAATATTGATTTTTTTGCCTTATAATAGTGGTATTCAAAGTGTGTTTCGCAGGCTGTTTGAAGGATTTAATAATCCCAGTCAAGCTTAATTCAATACGCTGATTCACTGTCCAACCAGCCAAGAATGTTAAATTTGCTATCATGATATAAAAAATATTTTTGGACAACACCTGTTTGTGAATGTGTACATCAGAATTTAAAAATCTTTGAATGTATTCGTTGTATTCGTTCTGTGTAGCATCAAGTTTTTGACTAAAACTGGTAAGGGGAGCCATTTTGCCTAGGTATGTCATTAGGTAGCTGTGTCTAGTTTGACTTCAAGATTTGAGAGACTGTCGTAAAATACCATTCCACTGGTGTTTTTTACCCGGACGCTGGAAAAAAGATTTTATTCATGAAGTGAAACAAAATATTTGATAACCACTGCTTTGTGAAATAAATCGCATCTGTGTGCAAGATAGGGATTACAACTTTGTTGTCCTTTCGAAGCTCAGATTCAGTTCATTGAAGTTGCATTATGCGTTGAAAAGAGTGCACTATGTGTTCAGGATCAAAAACTGCAAATTGCATTCATATTAAGAAAAGAAAAAATTGTAAGATAAATCATACCCGTTACATTTTTCATGCATTTATCTTCAAGAAAGCTCTGAGAGTGTTCATTAAATAATGATATTTAAGTCTGTATATTTCATGGTGAATTGAAACAGGTGCCGTCAAATTGGGAGAATCCCAGTGGAGATTGGAGGATAGGCGTCGTGCAGTCATACAATCTCTATCCGACGAAGCTAAAAGAACGAGTGGAGGAACATCGCAAAGAATTTATGTGGGACCCCAAGCAGAAGACTGCTTTAGCGTCCGCCGCCAGAGAACTTGCCGATTTTGAAGCCAAACATGGTAAACAGATTCTATCTTCTTCTAAGCTAAAAAGGTTCAGGCATTACTATGAAGTGTTGTAATATGTAAAGCTTGTATTACCCCCTCTATTATAGTAGTTCATTCGATTCGATGCACATAGATACAGTGTTTTATAACCCTTACAAACTGTCATTGCTTGTTAGACAGTATCTAACAAGCAATCCATGTTAAACATTACTTCATATTTTAGGGTAATAATTTTGAGAGAAAATAATGTAGTATTATGCTCCCACATTAAAACATGCCGGATCAAACGTTTTAAATCAGGACTTAATAAGTTGTTACAAGTGTGTTTTTTGTCATATGAAACGGTACAAATTCAGAACATGTAGATGGTGTGACATGTGGTAAATATATTTTTACATATTAATGGCTTGTCGTTTCTAAATATCCACATGATATAATTATTCACATGTTTATTTGAAAGAGACTGTAGGTACATTATATACGTATTAAAACTAATATATTATGTCCATTATTTGTGTCAAAGCTTACCAATTTATTGAAAAATTAAGTGGGATATCCTGACTGAGCTATAATATATTTGTAGCTCGCTATATTAGGTAGAGTAATATAAAATATATATTTGTAGCTTGCTCAGGATTGTTACGCATTCTATTAAACGGTGAGCATATTTCATATAATAATAAATTTGTATAAATATTATGGCTTTGTCAGGAATGTGAGCAATAGTATTGAAGAGAAAATTATGGGTACATATTTTCATAATATAAATCTTGTAAATAAATATTTATTTATTAGTGAATTTTTATATTAATATGGCTTATGATTCTATCGTAATATTTTTCTTTCAAGCCTCTAGCACTCTCTCAGGTGACGATAAGTTATTGAAAGAAGAATTAGAAGCACGTGTGGAAGCTCTCACGGCCATAGAAAAGAAGTTCAAAGACTTTGGTCCTTCCTATGACTGTGTGCTGTTTCACGATGGAACTATTTGGAGGCATGTATTCGTTATTTCATTATGTTAACTCTTACATAATTTGTAAATTTAAATGGAACAACTAGGGAAGAAAATAATTTGCAAGGGAATGGTTTACATACATAAAACTACTGGCCTTTTCTATCATAAAATGTTCATAACTTATCTTCATTGCTCAAACAAATGTTAGTAAACTGTAATAATCACCCTCAAGTTACATGGGCAGAGAAAATGTAATTATTTTTGTTGATAATATTTTGATATCATTAAAATGTCAACACAATGTTAAAGAGGACTATGATGGAGCCTAATTATATGAAAGTGAAGTTGAAAAACAATAAAGAATTGCTACGGCTTAATAAGGCTAGTGATTAAATTTATTATTTAAAATTCTTTGTGTTGCAATATTTTTATTTAATTTTGACGGTTTTCCAGAGCCTGCATTGATACATCAGAAGAAGGAGATCTTTCTAGCGGTGTATTGCTCGGGGAGTATAGTAAAACGCACGAACACAAACACTTGACTGAATTAGATCAAATGACAATTAGCATAAATGTCCATAATAATGGAAATGTCCTGGAGATAGTTGGAATGTCCTGTGAGTTGTAGCATTAATTTAATATGTATATGCCTAAAATTAATTTCCGTTGTCAAATTACTAACCCTGCCGAAACTGGGACGTAATACTTGCTGAGACAGCCTGCTGTGATAGGAATGAATGAATTGTTGTTATAAAAAATGACTTCATTGCATTAGTGTATTCTTGGAAAGAGAAATATCAAATTAATTACTGTTGAAATAAGATTATGATATATATTACTATGTGCATACTCCTATGTACTATACATAACATTCTTTCAATTATTATCCATTCTAAGAATGCAACAGTATAATATTACTTTCAAAACACTCGTCATTTCAATAATATTTCAATTCTTTCATTTAATGTCTTCTTTGACGATTCTACAATTTTAACTTGACTTTTTTTATTATAACATCCATTTCTCGTCCAAAAACAAATATCTGTTAATACAAACGTCCTGCTCATAAATTTATATTTTATTTAATCCACAGCTAGTCACGGAACTCACGTAGCGTCCATAGCTTCAGCATGCTTCCCGGACGATCCGCAAAAGAATGGTGTGGCTCCCGGTGCCAAAATAGTCTCTCTGACCATTGGGGATGGACGGCTTGGCACCATGGAGACGGGCACAGCCCTCATCAGAGCCTGCATCAAAGTGATGGAGCTCGCTTCCACCACACGTATCGATGTGATCAATATGAGCTACGGTGAACATGCTCATTGGTCGAATGCCGGGTAATTATTTTCCGATCGCTATAACAGACTCCAGTTACATTACCAACAACTGGTGATATTTTTCTATAAATGCAGATCTCATGGCATTTGGTTAGTGAAGCTACAAAACATATGCATAATAATATTGATCTACTACAATGGAACCTTGATTTTACGTGCCCAGATTTCACATTTTCTCACTATTTGCATATAGTTTCTGCAGTCCCATTTTATTTTAGTCAATTTATGTCTGAAATATTCAAAATTAAATTTATTTGAACACATTCGATTCAATGCATGACATCATTGAAATGAATTCCAGGTGCACATTCTATTTATAGACATGACAAATGCAGTGCTGGAGATCAAGATTATGTCATTGTTTAAGTTTGTTGTGGTTTTTTTTATTTGCACCCATTCAAATAATGTATCGGCAAAAAAAATATTGGCAGTTCAAAAGAAAAGAAACATTCTCAAAAAAGGGTGAAGGGGTTGACGTAATATTCTCCAAACCAATTTGTTTTACCAACCGAAAATTTTCAATATCTTCCCCCCCAATTTACGTTTTCCCTCTATTTGCATTTTATTTGTCAGTCCCTTCAAAAATGTAAAATCGGGGTTTCACTGTATTAATTCATAAATATTGTTGGAATAAAGAAGAAACCAAATAAAACAGCGGGACTACACCTATTTCAACAATAAAACCATGTGCATTTAAGAAAATGTGTACACAACGTGATAGAGGTTGCCAAGTGGACAACGCTGGACGTCCAAGGAGTACTAAATGACCCCAGGTCCACCATAGAATCCTCTTGTATGGACAAACCCATCACTATGATGATGATAAAGATATCTACCATAGATGTACATATTATAACAACATAATTAATAGTTGTTCCTAGTGGCATTCTTTAGGTGTAGAAAGTTAAATCTGGAAATAAAATATTCCAATTCCTACATACTAAGCGTCAAGATTTTTTTTTACAAAAAGTGTACATAAGACTCCCTTCAATGATATTATGATACATAGTGAAAAAGATTCGAAAGTGTAATTTTTTATTCATGGAACAATTTTTGATTATAGTTTCTTTCTGTTTCAGCCGTGTCGGTGATATAATGAATGAGGTTGTGAATAAATATGGAGTGGTGTGGATAGTGTCTGCCGGCAATCACGGACCAGCTCTCACAACTGTCGGTGCTCCTCCTGATATTATGCAGACTAATCTTATCGGTTTGTATTTTACAAATCTGTAATCTTGTCACCAATCAAATCATAGACGTGCCTTCATGATGGACGATTATTATTAATAATACATAAAAATTAAGAATGTAACATTTATAATTTGTAGCGGCTTCATAAACACCTATTAGAAAATTCCTTGAAATAATCCTGCTATAGCCCTCCCTCCATCACCATTAAATGTGGCCTTAAACCCAATTCAGTTCCTAAATTTTGAAATTTAATTAATACAAGGGTAGCCGTATATATTTCGGGAACAACAAACAAAAACGAATTTTTTTATCAATGAAAACAGTTTTACTGTTTTTCAAAATATTCTCCACGATAGTTTATACACTTTTCCATGCGTTTGAACCAATCTGAAAAGCATTTTTGCCACTTTACAGAAGGTAGCTTCTGGTGTAGAAAATCGTAGACCACGCAATTTATCTTTGACTGTTGGGAATAAAAAGAAATCATATGGTGCTAAATCGGGGCTGTACGGCGAATGACCCATCAATTTGATGTTTTGAGTACACAAATAGACACTTGTTTGAGCCGGTGAGAGCTTGCATTGTCTTGATGAAGGATGATTTGATGCCGATGGTTGCTTTTTCTTATTTCACCAAAAACGTCTGGCAAACAAATGGTTGTGTACCATTCAGAATTGACTATTCTACGATTCTCTAAAGCAGGGGTACCCAACCCCGTGCCCGCGGGCACCATGGCGCCCGTGGAACGATTCGTAATAGTATGTGCCCGCCACTATTCGACAGAGACAGAATTTTCACGCTAGCTTGACACACGCAGAAAACCCGAAGTAAACGAACGCCACGAACTGAGCCGATGAACGCCGAAGCACGTGACAGTAGTCACGTGCTCGTACCGTTCCGATTAATCTCGCATCTTCAAGTGTTAAAAAAACAATTGGAAGAGAGATTTTTGCAGTTTACAGATATCAAGCCAATTGTTTCCTTCTGTATCAATCCTTTTACTTGCCAAATAAATGTAATGGAAATGGCCGCATGTATTGCAGATTTTGTTCAAGGTAAGACAGAAGAACTGTTAGAAATTTTGGAGCTTAAGAATGATACGAGGGTGGGTCAATAATTCCTTAGAAAAAAGCATTAAAACAGTTTTTATTTTTGTATTTTTTTTTTATTTCTCAACATAATCTCCTTGGAGCTCAATACACTTGGTTAGACGTTTCTCAATTTTTTTTAAACCGTCAGAAAAATAAGTTTTCGGAAGGTCCTCAAAATAAGCATTTGTCCGATCGATGACTTCTTCATTTGAAAAAAAACGTTGTCCACTTAGCCATTTTTTTAAGTTTGGGAAAAGGAAAAAGTCACTGGGGGCTAAATCTGGCGAATACGGTGGGTGATTGACCAATTCGAACTTCAATTCTTCAATTTTAGCCATTGATCGTAAACATGTGTGAACACGGGCATTATCCTGATGAAAGAGGATTTTTTTCCTGTTTAAATGAGGCCGTTTTTCTTCAATTTCGTTTTTTAGCTGGTCCAATAAAGATGCATAATAATCCCCTGTTATTGTTTTTCCTTTTTCCAAATAGTCAACGAAAATAATTCTACGTGCATCCCAAAATACAGTAGCCATAACCTTACCAGCTGATTTTACGGTTTTCGCCTTCTTTGGACATGGTTCGCCTTTCGCAATCCACTGCTTTGACTGTTCTTTCGTCTCGGGAGTATAGTGGTGTATCCATGTTTCATCTACAGTCACAAAGCGACGAAAAAATTCATCCGGATTGCGTTGCATGAGCGACAACAGGGCTTTAGAGGCCACCACCCTATTGCGTTTATTGTCGACTGTGAGCAAACGCGGCACCCATCTTGCAGAAACTTTTTTCATGCCCAATTTGTCATGTAAAATAGAAATGACGCTACCTTTTGAGATCCCTGTAACCTCAATTATCTCACTCAACTTTAATCTTCGGTCACTTAACACCATATCGTGGATTTTATTGATCATTTCTGGTGTAGTCACCTCTACAGGAAGTCCTGAGCGTGGTTCATCCTTTGTTGTTGTACGACCACGTTTAAATTCATTTAACCAGTTATAAATAGTTGCAAGTGAAGGAGCAGATATGCCGTGAACTAAATCCAACTCATTTTTTATTTCCTTTGCTGTTAACCCTTTTATATTAAAATGTTTAATAACAGCTCTAAACTCAATTTTCTCCATTTTTGTAAACAAGCAAATTTTTTTTTTAAATGTACGAAAATAAAAAACAACAACCCGACCAATCTGATTGAAACTTCGCAGCATACTGAATCGGTAGTGCCGCTGCATGAAAACAAACCGCTTACAGTACTAGTCGCGCCACCTGTCGGCTTTTCTAAGGACTTATTGACCCACCCTCGTATTTTGCTTAAATCCTTAATATCAGAGGCAAGAATACAGTGGACAGAGAAAAGTTCCCATTTTTGTAAAAAGCGGCATATAAAATTGAATCATTTATGCGAATCATTGTTTTCAAACATGAACTTAATAAAATCAAGATATAGATCTCGACTCACCGATGAGCATCTTTATGATTGTTTGCTAACAGGATTATCGTCATACTCTCCTAATTATGAGGCACTGGCCAATGATATGCAATGCCAAAGATCACATTGACATATTGATATTCTTTTTTTTTATAAAATGTGTATGTAAATACATTTCTCTGTGTGTATGCAATTTGAATAAGAGTTTTATTATTTTGAAACATTTTTGTTTATTATTTATTAATAAATTATGAATATAAGAAAATAAATTATGGGAAAATGAGAAGTTATGGAAGGAGTTTGTCGATTAAAAATAGGTGGTGCCCGCCACCCTACCGATATTTTAGAATGTGCTCTGGAGTACAAAAAGGTTGGGAACCCCTGCTCTAAAGGCACAATTGCGACATGGCCCGTTTTTCCGAAAAAACAGGCGACCATTTGCGAACTTTTGTTGGTTTAAGCTCATTTTGGAAGACCCATACGGTCGACTGCTATTGTCCGGCAACTTCATCTTGGCTACGTGGCAAATCTGTGAACTACGTACAGCTAATCGAACTTCCGGTTTCAAATTAGGAACGCCCCCAAATTTTTCATTACATTTTTGACACTTCGTAATGGACGCATCTATCAATTTACGTAATTTGAAGCTTTTTATATTCAAAAGATGTCTAACACAATACGAAATGATGTTCGAATTATTATCAGTAAACTTTTGATTTATTGCGAAGAAGAAAAAGAGTCGTATTTAAAAGGTGAGCCTATATAATACTTTCAACAAGCCCATTTTACGGGTTCCTGTCATGTCAGGTATGTCAAAATTCAGTGTTGTAATACTAGAAATATTTCCCCAAATACTGGAAATTATGTTTGTATATTATAAAGTTATGTGTATCGTAATCTATTTAATTAATATTTTTAGACGTATAATAATTAAGTATAAATGATCATTAGTTATTTAATGAATTGTCCTATTTTTTCCTAATTTTTAAACCGATAAGTAGGTACATATTGTTTTAAAATTTATGTAAGGTGGATATAATTTAATTAATAGAAAATTATTTTCACAGTATGTGTTTCTACAACAATTTTACTAAAAATACGATATAAAGACATCATTTGTAAATTATAAAACATGTGATTGGGTCATCAATATAATATTGAATATGTTATATCTTTCACTTCTACTTTTTTACTCATAATTTGTGTTCTAGTTATTTAATTAATAAATACCTGCAGCAATATTATCAGTTAATGTGGGTTCAATGATACATTTCCTTCCAAATTCAATAATTACACTGTAATAATTAACCTAATATAATAGTAATAATTAAGAGGTGAAATTATTTGAAAAAAAAATTCTATTGATATTTATTGAACAATAATTAGACTTATAAATTAATGTTAAACTTACTGAGAATAGAATTGATATAAACTTAAAACCTAATTTCGCGGGATATGTTTTCTCAAAAAATGACAACACTGTGAAATATTCTATACGCGATAAGAGCGACTTCCTGTTGTTGCCTAAATAATGTTGTCGTACAGTATTTTCTTTCGGGCTCATATGTATAGATTCAAGATTCGTCACCTGTATTTAAAAAAAAACAAAAAGCGTCCGTTTCTTAACGTTCTGAGTACTTTTGCCCTTTAAAATGTCAAACTTGAAGATACAGAAGTCAAATTTCACCTAGCAACACCAGTGTTGTCAATTCCCAAAATATAAACGGCTACCTATGTATGTATGTTTCTTACAAAAAAAGTCTAGTAATTAACTTCTGTAGAAGTGCATATCGTCCGCTTAACATCGAACATGGTAATTCACTTTTTACTTATTTAAAAATACTCCAGGCCACTTTCGCTTAACGCATTTAAGTGGGGACATGCTCAGCGTAGGTCAAAATGGAGCTTTTGTTCTATTTTCAAATCACGATCCTGGACATATCTTAAACGTTGTAGATAATCTATTTATATAATTTTGAAGCCTTATTATCCTTTATATCTATTTTAAACATTTGATGACTAAATAAAGTATATTTATTACATAAAATAGTATTCTTTTAAACCTCTCGCTCTAATGTTTTAGAATATAGTCATGTTTCAGTACATAAATGTGCAGTGGTGTTAAGATTTTTTACATTACATAAAATGCCTTATTCTTGTCAAATTTGGGATCACAGAGATTATCAATATATTTTTTTATCGTAAATATTTCACTATAATAGTGTCGATATAAATTATACTGATGGTTTTATAAATGCGTTTAAAAATTAATAAATGTAAAAAATCTCATCAAAAATCACATTTATGTACTGAAATATGACTATATTCTAAAATATTAGAGCGAGAGGTTTAAAAGAATACTATTTTATGTAATAAATATACTTTATACAGTCATCAAATGTTTAAAATAAATATAAACGATAATAAGGCTTCAAAATTATATAAATAGATTATCTACAACGTTTAAGGTATGTCCAGGATCATGCTTTGAAAATAGAAAAAAGGTCCATTTTGACCCACGCTGAGCTCGTCCGCCCTTAAGTGCTTGCTGTTTTAGCATGATGCTTCCTCAGCCATTATGGTTTTGGATCATTAAATAATACTGTAACCAATCAATTGTAACGATTAAATTCTTCCAATCAATTTTAGTGAAATATCCGACTGAATGAGTTGTTGTTACAGGGGTCGGCGCATACGTGTCTCCCGAGATGATGACCGCAGCGTACTCAATGCGTTCCAAGCTGCCAGGCACAGTGTTCACATGGAGCTCCCGCGGTCCATGCGCTGATGGAGCGGCGGGCGTCAGCATCTGCGCTCCGGGCGGAGCCATCACCTCCGTGCCCAACTTCACCCTGCGCTGCAGCCAGCTCATGAATGGGACCAGCATGTCCGCACCCCACGCCGCTGGATCCGTCGGTCATTCACTTTCCATTTCGATTAATCTAGTATTTATGAAGCCTAAATACATCTTCCCGAAAATAATTTATATGAATGTTTGAAAAAATTTTACCCCTACGTGCCTGTGCACTGACATTTGCTTGAAACTCAATGCATGTCAACAACTATGCAAACACAGACCCCTCCAAACCAACCCGCCTCACCAAGGCCCTACGCTTGAGTGTGAAGCATCAGCATTTTTCCACACTGGTAATGTCTCATGAGCGGATACCCAAGACTGAGGTCGCCAAACTCTCAAGTGAGCTTTGATTGATTCTAATGATTTTACTCATAAATACTCACTAAATACAAAGTGCCGTGGTAGAGAAAGGCACGGAGAATTAACAAAATGAAAAGAACTTTAATAATATATCAAAAAACAAGGTAATCAATACGGAGAGCAAAATTTATGTGAAGAGATTTTCACGCCCACAGCAAGACGCCGCAAATTTTTTAAAAGCAATAAAATCGGCCTTTGTGGTGACCAGGTCGGACAGTCCGATGAGTCTCTTCCCTTTAGGCGGCCACAGACGTACAGTTTTCGTGGCAGGTTGAACATGGCACAGACAATAACTGTTCAATAACTGTACGTTAGCAGATCAGTTTAACTACCCCATTTAAATCTGTCGAACTGTCAACAGACATGCCCATATACGTACAGTTATTGTCTGTGGCAGAGCAAGTGTCAAAAACTATGGAGGTTAGGATTAGTTTTAGGTAGGGTATACTTGCACGATATTGATACACGAATAATTTTACTTTGAATTTATTATGGTTATAATTATTGTTTTTATTAGAAACAAATTGACATAAAATACACACCTATGACGTTGGTAAAATAAATCATGATTTCGCTAGTGGTTTGTGTATTTTATCGATTCACCGAAACAATATTATACACATTCGTATAAATATAAAATATAATCTTTTCTTTTGAATAAATTATTCCCTTTAATTTAATGGACAGTATTAATTATCTATTTGGTCATATTTTTAGAAAACGGTAATATTTATAAAGGTATTGATTTTATATACAATAAATTTAAACATGCCACAAAATTATATTTACATCAATCATCAGTATAATAATTAATTACTATGATATTATTAAAATATATACATACTTAAATTTTATTTAGATTTACCGACATTGTCATTCACAATTAGGTATATTAATTTATGTTGTGAACGTCTTAAATTAATAATTTGTAATATTCACTACATACAATAAATAAAATTTGAGTACTGAGTTATTAGTCTATATTTTCACAATAACTTAATTAATAATGCTCTCTAAAATTTTAACATTTATATTATATTGTATAAAATAATATGTTTACATAAATAACTATAACTTTGTTTTACTCTCGTAAAAATAAATAAAATATAATATTTGCGATCTCCGCGTACATAATAATTATTATTACATTTTTAATAATAAATGAATTTGTATTTTATAACAAGCAACACCAACCGCAGTTGTATCGCGCGGTATATTCTACTTTACGCAGCAGATTATGTACCAAATATAACTGTATGGCCGCCATTACGTATTAACTGGCATGTTCAACCTGTTACGAAAACTGTATGTCTGTGGCCGCCTTTTGTCAACAACTGCAAAATTGCTACACATATAAAATTTAATGTTTAGACAGTCACTTTGTACAAATTTCTATGGTTCAATCAAAACAGCGCTCTAGGAGGCTGTCCATCGTTATTTATTATATAACATAAACTATATTAAACATGATATAACTTACTTGTTTATCAGTGCATTTGCACATATTTTTCGCCTGTGGCGGAATATGGGGGAAAAGGTTCGCAATACCAACTCCAAACGATAAACACAATAGCCCTGCCTACTTCTTGCACACGGAAATGACATCTGCATACATCATTAGTTAATACTTTGTACGCGGAAGACGCACACGGCGCGTAATGACCAGGCGGCCGATCGATGTAATTAACGTGCATTTTAAAGGGGGCAATTAAAATCTCATTATCTCTTCAGCAGCGAAAGCGTTAAGCAGTTCCACTATAGTAGTTTAATTTCTTTGGTATTGATGCGAAAATTGTCCAAATCAAACAATACGAATTTTTAAATTTTCTGGTTGTTGAATAACATAACAATATTGTACTGTTCGTCAGTAGTCAGTATGGCTTTCATCGATGCCCACTACTCAATATTTGTTATTCATTTCTTGTTATTACCTTACAGGTGTTCTGCTATCTGGATTGAAGAAGACAAACCTTCCCTACTCACCGTACAGTGTAAAACGGGCGTTGGAAAACTCTGCCACTTATCTTCCGGACGTGGAACCCTTTGCGCAAGGCTGCGGTCTGCTAGACGTGGAGGAGGCTTTCAAAATGTTAAGCACACACTCCAACGCTCAGGAGAGAGACGTCCGCTTTGAAATCCTGTGCGGGTTGAACAGCTGCAAGGGGGTTTATCTCCGCGGCGGATTCCAAGACAAACCGAAAGAGATGCATGTCACCGTGGAACCATTTTTTGCCACCGACTTCGCAAATCCTAAGGGTACAGAAGTTGATTCAATTGCAAGATGTATATATTCTTTTCATCCAGTTTTACTCGGTAACTCACGAGAATTTTGTCTATTACAGGTATTTCAGACAATCCTAAAAAGATTAACTTTAATATGAAGCTGACCCTGGTGTGTAATGTGCCGTGGGTGAAGTATCCTGCGTTTTTGGATTTGATGAATATATCTCGAGCATTTTCAATTAGAATTGAACCGGAATGTTTACCTCCCGGTGCGCATTTTACCAGGTAATCATTTATTA
This sequence comes from Rhyacophila brunnea, assembly GCF_057557595.1. Lineage (NCBI taxonomy): Eukaryota > Metazoa > Arthropoda > Insecta > Trichoptera > Rhyacophilidae > Rhyacophila > Rhyacophila brunnea. The sequence goes on from NW_028232859.1 coordinate 46,281,385, forward strand.
TGTTACAATCAAACGTCGATCTACTAGACCGAGCCTTAATATAAAACAGTGAAGCTGAAAGAAAGATTCATTGACTAATGTTGAAATTAGCAGAAAGCCACTGTCGATTCATTTTTTACTGCACAACTGTTATCAGTTGCATCAATTAATAATAAATATACAGCTATTGCCAAGATAAACCCTGCCTTTATTAAGATACATGGCCATTTTGAACACAAAACATGACATTTGACTTGTAAAACATTTATTGCAAATACATATTATAACCTATGAAAAGACAGACTTCATCAATTATTGTACAATAGATAGGTAACCAAAACACCGAGTTATAGCTGTAGAACATCCATAAAAATCGTGTATGTCATAGGAAATGTCAACTGTCAAAAATAAAGATGGTGACTATAAATAATGCAGTTATGTTCCAATGCGCTAACTTACAAAATATATTTTTTCTGTAATTACCAATACTTAAACACTAAAAACAGTTATTATTTCTGTAATCCATAATAATTATAAAATATTCTTGAAACATTTCAGTATTAAGGCTTATGATGTGAATTGCATTTCAAAGGGACCAGTTTTCCAAATTCCCATCACGGTCATACAGCCAGAACGTCTGTCGGTAGATATCTCTGGCGGGCCGACTTTATCTGTTGAATCTTGCATGTTCAAACCTGGCATGATCAAACGCCACTTTGTTGTTGTACCGGAAGACGCGACGTGGGCTGTCTTGAAATTCAGCTCTAACGATGCAAATAAAAATGGACGATTCCTTCTGCACTGCATGCAAACCAGACACCGACTAAGCTGTAAAACTTCGGAATTCCAGAAGATGGTCAATATCAGCACAGAAACCGATACAAGTCTCCCTTTCCAAGTGAAGGTAAGATCGGAGATTTTTGGTCAAATCAATAATAATGAAAATGAAGATGGTTAAGTGTTACTAAGACTAATAATTAAATCAGCTGCAAGTCATTTTGCATTGCAAATTTATTTGCCAGGGGTGCACTGAGATAAAAACTCTTGCATTAGGGTTATAAACCTGAATTATATAATTAACCATCATTATTTCAATTGATAAACGCGTAAATATTTGCATTTTCCCTACAAAAAATGTTTCCAGTGTTACCGACATCCTTCCTCTAATTATTAACAATAAAATTCAATTTGAAGAAAAAAATGCCTCGTACAAGCAAGTTTAATAACAAATAAGTTTTTTAAACAATGGACCAATTTTATATTTTAGGGTGGAATAGTGTTAGAAATAGCGTTGTCCAAGTTTTGGGCCAACCTAGGTGAAATGATGTTGAATTACAGCATCGAGTTCCACGGCATCCACCCGGAATGCTCTCCCATCGTGGCTCACGGTGCGGACGGCTTGCACTGCATTACTCTCCGCTCTTTGCGCAAAGAGGAGTGTCAGCCGCAAGCTACCCTCAAAACCACTGTTCAGATTATAAGGTAAACTGTCTTTTTTTGTACGATTTATAACAATGATAACTTATCGATTTACATAATTCTACATTCAAGTACAATCTCTGATCTCCACTCTAACAATTAATAATTCTGTATGACTTGACCGGTCTAGGGCCCAGATGCATAGATGTTATTGTTAAGTTAACCTAACTGTTGATAGTTACGCTTGACTTGCTTAGGTTACAATGCGGCCCCTTAGAGTCAAAGAAACGTATTTCATTTTTCTCTACTTCACAGGAGACCCCAAACACAAGTAAATTTACATTCCACAGACATTAAGGTGACGCATCAGTGAAACGCAAAATAATTTTCAACTGTACGCGCGACGAAATTTTGGACTCGCTGCCATTCACTGAGAGAATGTTGACCCAGGAACACGTCACTTTGCTGCGTGATGGCGACGGGTCAATTAATTCTAAAATCGTGTAAAGATGACTAAAAACGTTACCCATTTACTTTAAAAAGAAAACATGTCAATGAATATATTATTATTGTTACTAATAGAACAATAAACAGAACATAAAATGGACGTATGTTGGATTTATATGACAATTAATATTTCGTTTGACAGGCGTCATTTTCACCCGCCACCCGCAATCCGCGCATCGCCTAGCGACGATCTTTTTAGACCGTGCCTCAACTAATGCATGGCCTTAACAAGAAAGTGCAGGAGATATGTATTGACTTATCTTTTATCCATTGAATTTTTTGATAAGTTTCTTTGTCACTTAACATAACATATCATCCAATACCATACGTAACTCAAAATTGTTAAAAATTAATATAGGTTACCTTTGACTCTAAGGGGCCGGATGGTTACATGATATTTAAGATTTCGTTGCTTTTTGCGGTCGAAAGTGGTACCGAAAATTCCGATTTCCCATAAATTATTAAAAATATTTTTTAATTTTACAATTGCAAAATAGTGAAAACTACACAATATAAATGAAAAATCATGAATTCATAGTTAATCCTTTCGACGCATGCAAATATTATTAATTAACTGCAGCAAAATTTAATTTTAACTATTTTCATCTCAATTCAGACTCAATTCATTTCGGCATGTTTACATGTGCAGTGTAGCGTACACTGCAGCGTTGACAACTGTTATTTGGAAATGGATAGACAATATTATTTTGCTGTGCTGCAAATAAAGAAACCAAAATATTCTTTTTTACCTACAATGTGTTTTCGATTATTTTGGCAGCAGTTGGTTGTGTTTATCAATTGTCATTAAGTGTCGTAGCGCTGGCACTTAAGTAACTGATTTCACCTATCTAGGATTGAGCTTAAGGCCATTTAAGGAATTAACTACAACTATGCATCTGGCCCGGGTTAAAATATTTTGTGATAAGTTAAATAGTATTGAGTTATTTTATTTTTCAGGCCATCGGAATCAAAAGTAATGCCTCTATCGGAGAGAGATGTCATTCCCCCGGGACGGCAAATATATGAAATTATCAACACTTATAATTTTCATATTGCAAAAGCGACTGAGGTAAACTGCAAATAATATAATAAAACGCTTTTTAACTGCATAAATATTTTTGAACATACATAATTTAGAAACTTTTTCAACTCTTGCCTGCCGCGATTCTAATTGATTTAAACTTTTATTTCAGATTACACCAAATATATCATTGTTAAGTGACATGCTGTACGAATCAGAGTTTGAATCTCAATTATGGATGTTGTTTGACTCGAATAAGCAGCATATAGCGTCAGGAGATGCTTATCCTTGTAAAGTAAGACCTTTTTTAATTCGACATATTCTCAATGTATAACAGTTTCTTATATAGTTATTACATTCAATTTTTTTTTTTTTACCATGTCCGATCCAAAGAAGATCATATCGTCGCCCTCAAGGAAGAACTCACCAAATACAGTTTTTGCTCAAAATGAGTTATTTATACAGAAAATCTTTCAATTTTTAACTCTATCTTAGAAAAAATCACCAAAATTCTATCTATAGGTTTTATGTTAAAAATTACAAAAACAAAAAATTCACCAACTACATAGAAAAGATATTTGTGTTATGGAAAAAGTCAGGAAAAATGTTACATGTTTTAAATGTAATGTACATAAAAATAACCAATCAAACAAAAAAAACCGTTTCCTTCTATGTATTTTCGTTTTCTAATGAGAGCAATTTAAAATTTTCAAAAAGTTTAAAAGTCGTTTATCTCAAGATTGGCGACGATATGGACCTCCACAGAGTGGAGGTTTGTATTAACAGATTTTGTTTTTATGAAGAATGGATGTCGGCCACATGCTCAACCTAGTAGGTCCATAGTCTAACTTATACACAAATTGAAAAACAATATGTGTACTTACCAGATCCAGGATTCGAACCTGGGACCCACGACACTGTAGGCCGACGCTTAAGCCTCACGGATAATTTAATGATACCTAATTGAACTGAGTTCTGCTCTGAATTATCACTTAGTGAAGTAACTCAAAAGAAATTAGTTTGTAATAATGAAAGCCATCTGCTAGTAAAACTATCTATTTTGTCCGCAAATTGTTTTTCCAGGCGGTTACAAAATAACTGCTTTATAATAGTTAACTGTAATTAACTATGATAACTGCCTAATAAAAGTTATTTTACTTATTAGGGAAGTGACTGTTGTAGGTATTAAAACAAAACCTCTTGTGACCAAAACTCATCACATTATATTTTCGCTTGTTGTAGTCATTGTCATAAATGAATGACTCTTATTTATAATAATAATATTATGTACACACAACTGAAACTGTATACGACAGTGGCGAGGGGTAGAGGTAGGCTGTTAAGGTTCAACATAAAAAATGCACATTAAACTTTGTCAGCCATACTTGATAAAAAATATTCTTCTATCTATAAAGTATATAAAATTATGTATAGTTTAATGGCATAATTTTAGATATTTTATATATAATATAACAAATATTTTTTGACTATTATCTACTAAGGCTTGAATTAGGAAGGATTTGATTGAATTTTAAAAACTAACAAACACTATCGACACATTGTACCTAGTCTTAGTTCAATGAAAACAAATACGTTTGACTGACAAAGTTTAGTGTGCACTACTGATATCGGATCTTAACAGCATACCTTCGCCCTTCGCTACTGGTATTAAACATAACCTACTATGTAAAAATCATTTTAAATTTCGAGTGATTATTTAAATGTGTTAGATTCTATTTAACTCAGTTGCTTGATCAAATGCGTACGTCCGTTTAATATTATACTTCAATTTAAATTATGAACAAATTCTCTGTTTTCTTAATAAAGCTATGTGCTGACGTTATTTAATGTGTTCACAGTATACATTTAAAGCAGAGAAGGGAGACTATGTGTTGAAATTGAATGTACGGCACGATCGGAAGGATGTTCTGGATAAGTTGAATGAACTGCCCATGCTGCTGCAGCAAAAACTTTCGCAGCCTCTCACCCTAGATGTGTATGCTTCACAATCACAGGTTATTATTTCAGAAATATTTTTTTATACGATATCAAGAGAGATTTTCCATGTAATCTGCTATTTCACATCATGGTTAAATATAATTAGAGCCCTATGTATAATCATACTTATGTAAATACGTGGGTTTATGCATAGTGTAGCCAATTTTCAGACACATAACGGATAACGCGTCTCACAGAAATCAAGTAAATATAGTTTGAATATCTTTTACTCATTTCTGACAAAGCAAAAGCAAAACTTTTAGTAGATATTGATTATTGAAACTAGTTTGATATTTTTCATACGTATGTAGACCATTATATCTTCGGTGTGTACATTTATTCAATTTAACCACTGATACTTAAGGCATCCATCAAATTATTTAATGTTTTTATTATTATTTACTATTTATAATTACCTATTCAATTTATATAATGCAGTTTTCATACTTTTAATATTTTAAAAACCTACAACTGCACCATGCATAGGGTTCATAATTAGTTAGTTTTATATAACGTCGACATCTTTGCATTTGGCCCTTAGTGGTTATCAAGTTTACATACTACATATTTGATTATGCGTTTTAACCTAGATAATGGAAACCTTTTTAATAACGTTAATGTCATTTTCCAGGCACTTGTAGGGGGTAAAAAAATGGTTAGCGGATGTATTATTCCTGGTAGTATGCTGCCCATATACCTCGCACCCTTGCCCAGTGATAAGTATGTCCACAATAATTATTATTCTTTTAAAGCATATCACTATTCTTAAGTACTATATTTGCCCGAATATAACGCAAAGCTTTTAACCTAAAATATTTTTCCATATCATGTTTATTATAATATTGCCAGCTTTCGACCAAAAGAAAAAACTCAGGCAATAGGTTAAAAAGTAATAAACGGTTCTTTATTTAATTTTTTTATATTTTGAATTGTACATGCTAATGAAAAATAATCCATAGCCACAAGTGACCTTCTGGGTACCCATTGAGCATCACTGTATTTTATAATAAGTGAAAAGCAATACTTAGTTTCCCCCACTAAAGTATTCTTGTTTTAGCAATGTGCCTGACTGCAGTGTAAATGTGCTACCAGAGTTGCCATGCCATCTAATATATAAAAATTAATATTTGTGTGTTTGTTTGTTCGTATTTAATGCGCAGCCATACCGTTCATCCGATTGCGATAAAACTTTGTAAACTTATTGCTTGCACTTGCGGGAAGAGTATAGGCTATACTAATATATAAAAATGAATGTCTGTCTGTCTGTATGTCTGTCTGTCTGTGTGTCTGTCCCGTATGCGTTCCTATACCATTCATCCGATTGCAATGAAATTTTGGTAAGTGGTTGTATGCATACCCATAAAGGTTTCTGAATTAGAAAAATCATCATCTTCTTCTTCTTCTTCATTATATTTTTTTTTATTCGTATGGTTCCTATACCATTCATCCGATTGCAATGAAATTTTGGTAAGTAGTTGTATGCAAACCCATAAAGGTTTCTGAATTAGAAAAATCATTATCTTCTTCTTCTTCTTCATTCTATCTTCTTTTATTCGTATGGTTCCTATACCATTCATCCGATTGCAATGAAATTTTGGCAAGTGGTTGTATGCACACCCATGAAGGTTTCTAAATTAGAAAAATCATCATCTTCTTCTTCTTCATTCTATCTTCTTTTATTCGTATGGTCCCTATACCATTCATCCGATTGCGATGAAACCTTCATCAGTTGTTGTGGTAACACCCGCAATGGTTTTTGAATTAGTACAACCATCTTCTTCTTCTTCTTCTCCTATTCTATATTCTTCTATTCGTATGCGTTCCTATTCCATTCATCCGATTGCAATAAAATTTTCGTCAGTAATTGTGCCAACACCCGCAAAGGTTTCTGAATTAGTACAACTATCTTCTTCTTCTTCTTCATTCTATCTTCTTTTATTCGTATGGTCCCTATACCATTCATCCGATTGCAATGAAACCTTCATCAGTTGTTGTGGTAACACCCGCAATGGTTTTTTAATTAGTGCAACCATCTTCTTCTTCTTCTTCTATTCTATATTCTTCTATTCGTATGCGTTCCTATTCCATTCATCCGATTGCAATAAAATTTTCGTTAGTAATTGTGCCTACACCCGCGAAGGTTTCTGAATTAGTACAACCATTTTCTTCTTCTTCTTCTTCATTCTATCTTCTTTTATTCGTATGGTCCCTATACCATTTATCCGATTGCGATGAAACCTTCGTCAGTTGTTGTGGTAACACCCGCAATGGTTTTTGAATTAGTACAACTATCTTCTTCTTCTTCTTCTATTCTATATTCTTCTATTCGTATGCGTTCCTATTCCATTCATCCGATTGCAATAAAATTTTCGTTAGTTATTGTGCCTACACCCGCGAAGGTTTGGTCCCTATACCATTTATCCGATTGCGATGAAACCTTCGTCAGTTGTTGTGGTAACACCCGCAATGGTTTTTGAATTAGTACAACTATCTTCTTCTTCTTCTTCTTCTTCTATTCTATATTCTTCTATTCGTATGCGTTCCTATTCCATTCATCCGATTGCAATAAAATTTTCGTTAGTAATTGTGCCTACACCCGCGAAGGTTTCTGAATTAGTACAACCATCTTCTTCTTCTTCTTCTTCATTCTATCTTCTTTTATTCGTATGGTCCCTATACCATTTATCCGATTGCGATGAAACCTTCGTCAGTTGTTGTGGTAACACCCGCAATGGTTTTTGAATTAGTACAACTATCTTCTTCTTCTTCTTCTTCTATTCTATATTCTTCTATTCGTATGCGTTTCTATTCCATTCATCCGATTGCAACAAATTTTTCGTCAGTAATTGTGCCAACACCCGCGAAGGTTTCTGAATTGGTACAACCATCTTCTTCTTCTATTCTATCTTCTATTCGTATGCGTTCCTATACCATTCATCCGATTGCAATGAAATTTTGATCAACTGTTGTGCTCACGCCGCAAGGTCTCTGAATTGTTACAACTATTTTCTTTTTTCTTCTATTCTATCTTCTTCTATTTGTATGCGTTCTTATACCATTCATCCGATTGCGATGAAATTTTGACCAGTTGTTGTGAGCACGCCCGCGAAGAGTTCTGAATTAGTACAACCATCTTCTTCTTCTTCTATTCGTATGCGTTCCTATACCATTCATCCGATTGCAATGAAACTTTGGTGAGTTGTTGTGCCCTTGCCCGCAAAGGTTTCTGAATTACTACAATCATCTTTTTCTTCTTCTATTTGTATGCGTTCTTATGCCATTCATCCGATTGTGATGAAATTTTGACCAGTTGTTGTGCGCAAGCCCGCGAAGGTTTTTGAATTAGTACAACCATCTTCTTCTTCTTCTATTCGTATGCGTTCCTATACCATTAATCCGATTGCAATGAAACTTTGGTGAGTTGTCATGCGCATGCCCACGAAGGTTTCTGAATTAGAAAATCATCTTCTTCTACTATTCGTATGCGTTCCTATACCATTCATCCGATTGCGATGAAACTTTTGTCAGTTGTTGTGCGCACACCTGCGAAGGTTTCTAAATTATTATTATATAACATACAAAGTTTGTTGTTTGTTTGTTCCATCCAATTTTGATTTTTTTTTTTACTACATATTTATAACATTAATAACGTTTTCATATTTTGGATTCGATTTTAATTTAGTGTTCTTATGTTTGACCTTTACTCCTATTATAATTATTTTCATATTGCCATATTGTATTACACAGATATTTTAATATTAAAGAAATAATTACCTCTTATTATTTTTCAAATATCTAAGATAAATATAACCACGAAGCGACCCCGTGCGAAGCCGGGTACTTCAGCTAGTGTCTAATAAAAATTTCCTAATATTTCATTCGGAAAAGAAGAAAAAATATTTTTTATCGAATAAACTGATATAATAATGTAATTATTTACAAACAATATACGATGGTTGTCCAAGAATTGAAGACATTTATTATTTTGAAAATCAGGAAAATTTTGTTTTTATAAAATAAGCATACGAAATTTTATGTACATATCCCCACTATTTTTCGATGTAGTCCCCGTTACGATCGATGCACTTGGTGAGCCGTGGCACTAGGTTCTTGATTCCCTTGTCGTAGAACTCTGCCACCGCTTTCCTCATAAATGTTCTCACCTCTTCCTCAACGTCCTTATCAGTCTCGAGGTGTTTTCCGGCCAAATGTTGCTTCAGGTGAAGAAAAAGATGGAAATAACTCGGTCGGGACCATAAGCAGGATGACGGAAGACATCCCATTTGAATGAATCAAAAAGGTTCAAAAAGACCTAAGCGCTTTACACACGATTTTGCTTCTGAGCTTCCGTCAGAATTTTGGGCACCCAACAAGCACACCTTTGTATACCCCAATTTTCCGTTCAATCGTTTTTATGGTAGACTTAAATTGCAAGCTCACGGACGGTCAGACGGCGATCTTCACGAACTTTATCATTGATTTTCTTCAACAAAACATCACCAATTGAGGACCTTCTTCCTCTCCCCACCTCATCATGAACACTCGTTCTACCACTCGAAAACTAGTGCACCACTTCCTGACATTCCGCTGGTTCATCACATTACCATAATTATGTGAGACAACGATGAATTTCAACAGGATGGACTCCCACCTGGTTAAGAAACCGAATGATGGAACGCTCCTCGCAGGCGGCGGGATTTGACAGCAGAGCGTACGTCTCAAACGGACGCAAAGGTCATACTAAAGCGGCTACCGAGCCGGCTCACCACTTGTTCTGGAGAGGGAAGTCTACGCTACACGCCACATCTGCCATCTTTTGAAAAATAACATCCGTGTCGCCAAAAATTAATAAAGGCCTTCAATTCTTGGACAATCCTCGTACTAAGAAACTTACTATTACATAGGTCACTTTAAAGATGGTTTTCCCAAATAATTTATGAGATATTATAGGAGTAGATATGCTTTTTTGTTGTTTGTATTTCATTTCCCTTTCAGCGGTTGTCCATAAGTTGCCACGCCGTAAGGGGTGGTTATAGAAAATTTGACATCACAAAAACCCATTTTTAAGAATTGGGGGAGAGTAGTTCAAATATGATGTATTTAATTTAGACAGGAATTATGTGATGATGGGTAGAGGAGGACCCTTAAAATAGTGAAAATCGTAGTGATGCATTTTTAGGAGTTTCTAACATATTTACAATGTATTTTTGTTAATATTATGTAGGTTGCAATATAATTTAAGTATTTTATGTGAATATTCGAATCATTGTTGACAAGATTAACTTTGAATATATTTTGACTTTCATTGTGTTCTATTGTATAGAATTGGGAAAAATGTGACCGTCGGTCAATATATGACAGGCAGTATCACCTTCGCCAAGGACGAGTTTGGCAAAAAAGTGGATGTGTACAGCCTCAAGTACATTCTGCCTGAGTCACCGAAGAAGGCCACCAACGGCAGCCCGGGTAAAGAACTAGAGAAGAGCAAGTCGGAGAAGTACGCCAAGGCCCTGAGGGAACTGAAGACCAGCTGGCTCAGCAAACTCGGTAAGAATTTTACAATTCATTCAACTCACAAAAATATAGGGTCTGGTAAAATAATTGTAACAATCCTTCCTACTTTAAAAATAATTGATGATATCTCATTCCACGCTGTAGAATGTATAGTGCCACTTCTATACTGTGGTTAGCTGCCATCGGGCATATTCAAAATTCCAAACCTTCGATCTGTTCACAGTATACACGGAGCTCTGATAAGTTGGTCACAATTAGGCTTCTTACGGTCAAAGAAACATATCATTTTTCTTTCCTTTACAAGAAAGCCCAAACACATACATGAAATTTACATTCCACTGACATAAACAAGAAAGAGTTTTCAAAAGATACGTATTGAATTATCAAGTATCTTTGTCACTTTACGTAATATGGTATTTTATGTCCAGTACCACACGTAACTCGACAATCCCTAGCAGGCAAGCAATATTCCGATGTTGCGATAATTTTCTTCCAAAATGGTAGCTCTAAACACAATATAGAAAGTCTGTCTGTACATAATATTATTTTATTGCAACCATATCTGTGTTCTCAATGACAATCATTTACTATTTTTTTCAAATGTGTCATGAAAAGTAATATACAGTCGAACTCGGTTATTACGAGGAAGACTGGACCGACTGAATTTGCTCGTTATAAGCATTACTCTTTATATCAGAGAATAGGTACTTTTAAATGAGCGGTCACATAACACAATAAGTTACAATTCAAACAAAAATACAAAATTAAAATTTTTTCCCGAAACAAGCATGGCATTCATAACTACAAAAGAAGTTGTTTATTTTAATGAACGCTAGTAGGTACCTACTGACGTCAGCTTGGATTTTTTACATGAAATTTCAACCATATGCGTGGATACTTTTTCAATGATGTCGGCAAAAACACCAATTAGGTACTTAGACACTTAACTAGAGTTATAAACGTAATCCGATCCCGGCGGCATTTGTCTACAGTCGTTTTTTTATTGTTAAGGGTTGAAAATGTTTGTAAACGATCGACACATTAACAATTATAAGAAAATTTTTGATTATATTTTTGCTCGGTATATCCGATAAGTAGCTCGTTATAAAAGTGAATAAATGTATATAGAAAATCATAAACTAAAATGTCAACGAATGTTTCCTCATTACATCCAAGATCTCGCTATGTCCGTGATGGTAATGACCAATTTCGGTTGTATTATACAGTAAAACCTCATTAGTAAGAATACTGATAATTCAAAATTCGCCATAATTCGAAATTTTCCCGAAAAAAAAGTCCCTTGAACATTATTTTCATATAAAACCATACCTTTAATTCAAATTTCGTAATTCGAAATGCTTTTCAGAGTTCTGGCATATAAAAATATTCAATAAATCGTAATAAAGTACACTATTTCATGAGCCAATCATTGAAAATTGTGACAGACTTTTCTTAAAACATGAAAAATTACTTATTTTATGAAGTTAATAAAAATAATCCTGACATTTTATGACCCATTTCGGTAGGCACATCTATGACTGAAAACGAAATTAATAAAAATAAAAAAAATTCAAAATTTTTTATATTTCCCCCCCCCCCCCATACATTTCATAATTCGTAATTCGATTTTTTTTTCGATTTTCGGTCCCATGGAATTCGTTTCACACATTGGTCCCGGCAGGATTGGCATTTTGTCCCGGCTGTTGTTCCGATGAATGATTGTCAATAATAAATTATCATAGTAGTAGTAGCCGTAGTAGCGTATATGTGATGAGATAGCAGGGAAGGGTGTGAAAAAAGTTCATTCCAGCGAAAAGTGTGACTGGTACAATAAATAAATAAAATAATTTTAATTTCTGCTGCAACACACCATCCGCATTCTTTTAATAGGTAGGTAATAAAACAATTTTTGGTGGTTAAATGTGTTTCTTTGCCCTATACCCCACACTGTCCCAGTTTAGAGTTTCATAATTATGGTAAACCTAACCATACTGAAAAATGCAACTTTTTCAATAGAGTCAGAAATTGAATCTATTAATAACGAGTGATTTTAATTGAAATGAATGTTACACCTGGAATTATATTTTTGCCTCGACTGAAAATAAAATAGTTTTTGTTGTAACCCACATTACCTCCCGGGTCCAGCTATTATTTCAGTTCCACCTTACCCGATACTTAATTTGATCATTCATTTTACAGAAGGGGATCAAGCGCAGACCGTTTACGAAGAACTGTTGGTAGCGTTCCCGACACATCTCGGTTGCCACACGGCTTACATGCAATGTCTGGATCCATCCACAGACATGCGGAAGCTGCCGCACCCTTACTGCACGCCTGATACGACCGAGGCTGCCTGCACTAAGATCATCGCTATAGCTGATAAGATAATTGCGGCCATCGATCAAGATAGCCTGTTGGCTTATTTAGGATTGAAGAATGACAGCAGGCCTGATGCAGCGAAAATTAAAATGTATGTATGAAAGGGTTCCAGGTAGATTAGGCATGTTAAATTACTCGACATTCTTACTTAGTGGATAGTCAAGCTCAGAAGTTCAAATCAGTTTGACGAAAAGTAAATGTTTTGCGCAGATACCTACCCAAACTATATTAAAAAGAAAAATACTAATAAAAATTTTGCTTGCGGGACTGTGTTTTTATGGAACATTTCAATTTATTAACAGGGTACTATTTGGTGAAGATTTAGTACTGTTACCTTAATTTGTTACTTTTCAAAGTATACCCTGCAATCTATTCCCAGGAGATGCTGCAGAATATTTTTAAATTTTAGTAATATTAATTCAGTCACAGGCAATATGGTAAAAAAGACGTCTCACTAAAATATTTTGACTGATTCTTGATTTTTATGTTTTCAACAGCCAACAGGATAAGCAGCGTGGTTACTTGCTGGAGGCGTTGAACAAGCGTGGAATAGCGTTGTGCAGAATATACTTTTTAAATGGAAATTCGGTTGAATCCAAACCGACAACTTTAGAACAAATTAAACAGACTGTGGTCGATATTCTTAAGTTTACTGATTTGACTGATTCAAAGGTGTGTATTTTTTATTTTTTTTTGGATATACTTGCACTAATAGTGAGTATTTTGAACTATTGCGACAATAACTGTTTACACATAAAAGTGCTGACTGTCTCTCCAATCAAAGAGTAAGGGAGAAGCGATGTTGTCATTTTATGGTACTATTTGACAGTCGTAATAATTGGTTAACCTTATAATGAGTCTGCGCAGGTACAGATATTGCACGGTCCAATTGTCGCGTGAAAATTCAGAAAATTCTGAACCTTTTTGATTCATGCATACATTCTTGCAATTTGCACGATAATATGTGTTTACACATGCATTTTTTTTGTTGATAATACATACTGTCAGCAGTAAATCTATGCATGTGTAAACATTACATTACAACCATACATCAAAAATTTGCTAGTTTGCACAATGATCATAGTGAATAAAGTAAACATCAATTTGTTTCATACATATTTTGTTTTAAAAATGAATAATTAACTACCATGTAAGTACTTCATAAGAAATATAAGTGTAGTATCGTTGTTATTTTTTTTTTTAAAGAAACTGCAATTATTTGTAATGTTTATTTTTTATTTATCTTTCCGCCAAGCAACCATTATGGTGCCCCGGCCACAGAAAATTTTTCAAAACGGAGCCACAGGTCAATGAAACATTGAGAAACAATGCAAGAGATGATAGAACAGTCTTGTTTAAAATTTAAATACAGTAAAACCTCGTTAATAAGAACATGGATAATTCGAAATTCGCCGTAATTCGAAATTTTCGCGAAAAAAAAGTCCCTTGAAATTCGAAATTATTTCAGAGTCCTGGCATATAAAAATATTCAATAAATCGTAAAAAAAGTACACTATTTCATGAGCCAGTCATTAAAAATTGTGACAGACTTTTCTTAAAACATCATAAATTATTTATTACAAGGTAATAAAAATAATCCTGACATTTTATGACCCATTAACACACGGAACAGGAAATTTGGTTGGCTATGATCGGAAACGATATTAATGAAAATCAAAAAAAAAAATTTTTTTACAAATTTTTTAATTTTTCCCGCATACATTTCATAATTCGTAATTCGAATTTATTTTCGGTCCCTTTGAATTCGTATTAACGAGGTTTTACTGTAATAAAATAGGCACATCTGTCTATACCCTTACCATTATATCTTGGCTACGGGTGTTATAACAATGATCTGAGGGAACTAAGGACCACCCCGCAAATTTTCAAATATAAATCTACGCCGCCGATCCCCGCTATAGTCTGTAACACTTCGTACAGCGCTATAAAATCATAACCAAGAAATGACAGTTGTGGTATAGTTTACATTTCCTACTTTGCTCGGTTATGTATTTCTTTTATGCATTATCTAATTGTCTCATTATTGTTTCAGGTAATCCATTTTGCTCTGTGGCATAGTATAGTTTTAGAGCAGTGGGGACGCTCGATCAAATTCCTTAATAAAATAGCGGACGAGCGCTCCACAAACGATATAGAAGATAAGCTCATTAAAGTGTACACGGCTCTGGAGTGGCACCACGCTGCTCTCTTCGCCACCAGTTCTCTGCCGGTCAAATATCCAACGGCATACAGACTGTTCTAATTCCGTCTTAATTGAGTTTAGTGTAATAAATAAATCATTATCAACTGGCGTCATCCAATCAACATGTAAAGGTATCCCCTAACATCTTCCAGTTTTCTCGGTTATCTGTATCAAGCAACTGCCACGTGTCCCCGCTTCACTTATACATGGATCTTCGGTAGCCTTTTTTCATTACCATCGGATGACCATGCTTTCTAGCCATTATAATAAAAAAATATATGTATAAATTTTCATCTCGTGTGCATTCGATGCAACAGCAATTTTTTTTTACTAACAAGTTATAGGCAATAAAATATTTAATTTGTAAGTCAACCTTAAGTATTTGATCAATAGGTAAAGAGATAATAGTATTTACTGTTCCCAATTTATTGTACATAAGTAATTCATCGAACATGGCGGTGTACCTATGGTGAATGTCATTGCATTTGCTTGTATTATTTAATGTCAACGGCCATTAGCTAAGTCTTATCAATGTCAATTTTGTAAAATAAATTTGTTACTCTTATAAAAAAACACACCAATTAGCACATCCGTCGTGCTATTAATTTAGTTATATATGTTTTATTTTTTTAACGGGACAGTTTTAATTTATATATTTTATCTTATGTATGACAATAAACCAAACACAATAACTGAATACCCAAAAGTTGTTTTAATTAAATTATCCTGGAAATATCCTCAAAAAGAATTACAGTAAAACTCAGTTGATTCGGAATTTTCGCGAAAATTCATAAAATCTATATTTAAAGTGGTTTTGAACAATTTTACAAAATCGGAACAAAAAAACATATGGCAAAAAAAATTGTTTTACTGTTCGCATTTCATAATTCGATTTGTTGATTTTGAATTAACAGAGTTATACTGTATTATTCTCCATTATGTTCTTACTATAGTATAGCACTGTCTACATCGGTGCATTTCTTCGTTTGCTAGTTAAACTCATTGCATTGTATGTGTGGCATGCACATTGCGTGCCTCAAATCGGTATCAAAATTCCTATTTATCATTATGAAAGTGCTAGTGTACATAGATAGCTTCATGACCGATGGATTTCTGTTCACATCATGCCAGTGTTGCCAACCAAACAATTTCGTGAAAAATGCGTATTAATATACCTGCAGGGGGATCCGTAGTTACGCAGATTGTCGCTAAGACATCTGCGGCTATGCTATAATGGTCAGGCTATGTTTAAAGTATGTCATGGCTTCTTTGCTGTAGAAATAAACTATCCATATTGTTGAAAAAGGTTGTATAGCCATTGTTTTCTGATAATGAATAATTTTCTTTTAACACAATATTTTTGAGAAAAAATAATTCAAACTAGGTACTAGACTTTTCCAGCTTCGTTGCCTTATAATTTAAGCCTTGGGGAACTTTGAAAAGTTATGGGCGTTATATGTCTGAATGAATCCCTGCTAGAAAATTTGCGAGATCAACTTGAAGCTTAGACCAGTTTCTGCCAAACTGTGTGCCGCAAGAAGTCTCAGGTGTGCCGCGAAGGAAGAAGCCTCCAAACTGTTCATAACATAAATTCAACATCTACATATTCAAATAAATATTTGTCACTTCACTTTCACTGTATGAAAATATGAAAAAAAATATATACAAATTTTAAAAATTTTGCCAGGAGTGCAGAGGACATTAAAACTCATTTCTGCATCATTTTCCAAGTATTTTCCATCACTTGATTATCAAATAATGGACCAATGGGTCATCAATCCATTCGCTAGATTCAACGGTACACACCTGACACCGACAGGAAATTTTAATAGATCTAAAAAATGACCCTGTGCACAAAGCCTCATTTTCTGAGCTAGACTTGTCAGCATTTTGGATATCGCTTTGGTGTCAATACCCTCGATTGGCTACAACAGCGATTAAATCTCTGTTGCCGTTTAAATCGTCGTATCTTTGCGAATTTGGTTTTTCAGCGGTCGTGGAAATGAAATTAAAAAAACGAAAACGGTTACTATTAGTAGATGAGGAGTTGGATGTAATTTAGAGCCGCGTTTTGACAGAATTCTTTCTAAAAATCAATAATTACATCCTCCTCACTTTTAAAATTATTACCACTTATGTACATAACGACGGGTCCAAGAAAAACCGCTGTAAGTCTGAAATCACAAATGTTCAGGAGAGCGAAAAAACTAAAATTTTGACAGTTTTAAATTCATTCTATAAAATGAGTAAGTTTTTTCCAATATGATTTGAGTTAATCGGAGAGATACTATTATAGTCTATATTCTCATCAAAATTAAATGATGATTAATTAATTGAGGCATCTATTTCCAATACCCGCCAAATCCACACGCAAGCAATTTTGGCAAATGGACATTTTCTGTATAAGGAAATTACATGCTTAAATTTAACAAATAAAAATGCACGTATGTTAAGAAGTATGAATCTTTAGGATTAAACAATAAATTGCCGAAATATTTTCGTTTTATAGTATAAAAAATGCAAAACCCGTTTGGAGTTAACGGAGTTTGATTGTTATCACAGGATTTGGCGGAGTTAGTAAGTAATCACTGTTGGATTTGGCGTCGTTCGATGGTAATAAATTAACATTTGTTTCAGCATGATACAGGGTTACCAGCAATAATTATGTAAGTGCAAGTTTAGTTTTAAATATTTTTATTGAATAAAATTGATTCCATAATAAAAATAATGACATAAAATAATAAAAACTATAGAGTAGAGCTATAGCTACAGGGGTTCTCAACTGGAAAACAAGGAAATTGTTACCGCCTTTTTGAAAATGTATACAAAATAACAGTTAATTCGAAAACAACAGGTTTTCACAAAAATAAAAAAAAGAATATTATACTAACTAGATTCCTTATCATTTTTCATTGCGCACACGAATGTGTCCGCTGCCGCACTTGCGTGCGCGTTCAATCGCGAGAAATCTCTTCTATAGACAATACTAGCATGCAGGTAGAATATTTAGTAGGTATATAATATTAATTTATAGGTGCATATTATTTAAAAATCGTCCATTATTAAAAAAAAAAAAAAGAAAAACAATATTAAGTAGGTACTTAGTAGGTAATTTTCAAACAGATATGTAGTTAGGTACATTAATTATACGCCATTCTACTTTAAACTTTAAGCTACTTGATGTTTACATATTTACAGGTTTATTGTTTAAAACTTTTTCTTAAATTCTTAATTAATATTCTTAAATTACATAATTACTTCGATATGCCGTCACCAATAATAAAAAATACTGCATATTACGTTTTGTAGGTATTCGTTTAAATTTTAAATAAAAAAGAATTTGAAGTAAAGATACCTACAATTAAAAATACTGTTTGACTGTGTTACACATTAAAATGATCAACAAAACATAATAAAAATGTCAAGGAAGCAGGCAGTCACAATAAATAATGGGTTTCTTTATCACCAACCAATTATTAACAATCAATATTGCTGTCAACTTGCACAACTACAGCAGCAGCAGAATATTCGCGCTGTAAACGTGTATTGTTTCACTTTTAAAGCTTACAAAAAAACGTAAACAATCACATAAAATAAAAAAAACCACAGCATTTTAACAATAAATCATACATTTTATTACTCTATTGGAAAAAAAACCTTTGTTTTGATTCACATTTACACGGTGTTATTAATATGTTAGTTTTAATCGACGGACCTACATTTATTTTGAATCGGCGATAAATTATTCTTATAGGAATTTGTTATACCTATTCAAATTTGGCAAACATGCGTCATGAGCATTAGCATCTAGAATATTTATACATAAGAATACTTCTACATAAGACAGTGTTTGCATGTTATTTTATTATCTCCTTTGTAATTTACAATCTATTTTTTTAAATTAAAAGCTACTGAAATATAATTTACACGATAAAACCAAAAACACCAAGTGCCTACATAATAATTGACCGAAAAATAGGCATTGTCCACAATTAAATTATTATGTAGGTTATTATTTGAAGATGAATAGTGTGTATATAACATTTTTCACTGGCTTGTGGATTTGCTACAAGTAAAATTTATATTAAAAAAAAATTAAAAATTGACCTAATAATAAAATTATTAGTAGGTACCTAGGTACACACTCAAGAAACTCAAGATAGTTATGTGTAAAAATCTTTTGGGAAAACGCGTTTATGTTAATATTGTTTTCCGCCAGTGAGATGATTGATGGAACTTAAAATTATTAATTTGTTTGGTTATGTCATTTGCATTGAATTATTCTCGGGGGCCAAATGACCGATACAATGTTAACCCATTAATAAACGTTTTTTATTCACTAGTCTTTCGATAATTAAGTACTTATAATTCATTTTACAAAGAGATGTTGCATTCTTGAAAACTGCCATATTGGCACACTGTATATAGATCTGTATTTGAATAATCATGATATTATAAATTAATAATTTAACTCAAAACAATATTTCAACACAATTTGTTAAACACCCAATCGTTCTCAAAATTAGAGGGAGATATTAAGAACTTCATTTACCTTTCATTGCGTTGTATTTCTTTTTTCCATAAAAATCGTTACTGGATATGCTTCCGTCCTTTATTTAGAGATTTTTTTTGTACATTTTTCAATAATTCCGACATTATAACTTGGTAAAAACACGGACGAAATGGACACGATATTCACTGTTTGAGAGCTAGACCGCCATCTTGCATTACCGCGCAATGCAGAGCGTTCATTGGCTGATGAAGGATTTGGCGGATATGGGAACGATTTGCCGTCTGGAGATGGCGGATATAAGAAATAACTTGAAACTTTTGAGTCGTTTTTCCTAGGGATATAACGTATTTAGGAACAAAATAAATACACAGGCCGCACTGATTCTTATTCATAGACACGAAATAACCAAAACACGATTTTTTCGTGATTATGGATTTAGCGGGTATTGGAAATAGACGCCTCAATTAACAACTGAGATAATGTCCAAAAATCTATATTTGGAATAATATTACGCACTTTATATTTCGACTCGATTCAACATGCTTTTGCGCGGACGAAATAGATTACTGACTCCGCATAACAGACTCATATTCTGAGATAGAAACCTTGTTTTACGTCACATTTTTCTTACTCTATACGATTTTATTAGTTACAACTATAGTTAAAACGCTCTTTTACGGAAAAATCGACATTGCGCAATATTCAACTCGAAATAGTGGACATATTGATATATATTTTTTTTATACGGAGTTTTTATAATTTAAAAGTATTTAAGTATGATTTTTTATATTTTTTTGCAAATTATTATTGATATTTTTATAAATAATCAGAATATGTACATTACGAAATAATAAACATTCAGGAAAAATGTTCATAATGGAATAATAAAGAAGTTGTGAGGAAATTAGTACATAACACTACTAACTACACGATCAATAAAATATCTATTTTTTATACCTACATTGAAACAAAATTTTCATTAAAAATATAGAATAGATAGAAAAAAACAATATAATGTTAATGGTCATGTATATCGCGAGAACAGTTTTAATTTAATTAATATTCAATACAATTATCGAAACCAGAGAGATAATATATTTCATTAAATAAATCATTGTAAGTTCGTTAATAGTTTACATAAAAGATATACTGAGTGAATGGCTATCAATTAAATTAGTAAATATCACTTAAGAACACACATAATTATTATTGTTCAATACAAAAATACAAAGATATTAAATAACTAGTGGAATATAATATTATATATAACAATTTGGCACAAATGTACCTACCAAAGCATCGAAATGTTGGAAAAATATGTATAGGTTTATTTGTTTCAAAAATTTTACTACTAATAAAACTAAGGAAAGTGTTATTTATAACCTAATAAGTATTATTTAAAGACAGCTTAATTCACTTTCGTTATCAAATGAGATCGCATTATTAAACTGTTCATCAGCAGAAGTCAAATTCATATAAAATTTATACTAGGCTTGTATTACATACACATTCTATAATCACGATTAGGTATTTACCTATCTAAAATAATATTGATACAACATTATGTAGTTTTTATGTAACAAGAGTGATAACTTTTTCAGTACCTACCTTCTACTCTCTTTGTGGAGCATTCCAATTTTTGCAACATAATATCTTTCTGTAGTTGATCTTGTAAAATTGTAATTATAAGCTTATAAATACTGATCCAGTGATCATATTAACTATCGTTTTGTTTTTTAATGTTTATTGTTGATATGAGTTTAATTACTGATTAGTAAACATCAGTAGCGCACCCAGGGGGGGGGCCAGGGGGCCTTGGCCCCCCCCAAAATATGCAAATCATCATAATGATTTTACACATTGAAATCGAAAGTCAATAAACTATACCTTGGGCTTAGACAAACAACACGGCAAAAAATAATTTGTAATTCTCCAGCACCCTTTTTAGTAAAATTTCTTAGATTTTAATTTCTAACACAAAAATTTCGAAACACTGATGTCAGGTTTTTTTAGAAACCCGTTCCCTAATGAAATTCTGGAGAGGTATAGGTGATTGTTTGGGAGGGTTGACAGGGCTCTAACCTGGGGGACAGGGCTCTAACCTGGGGGCCCGGGCTGTGGGGGGCCGGCGTGTCGGGTTGACCAGATAAGTGAGATAAACACACACCATAAATTATCTTTAATAGTAAAAAAAGTCGTCTGCGGCGCGGCGCTATTACACTTCATGACTATGAACATTTTAAATTATATAATTGTCCAATATATTTTCAGATTATTATGTGTCGATACTCGACAGCTCCATTATTAAAGTAGATGTATTGAAAATTGCCAATAATTCACTGTATAAGTACCCTCAATTTTAACTAAAACACAATTTGAAAAACGTTAATGTACTATTTCACACTGTCTTTAATCTAAGCGGTGGATAGGGGGCCCGTAAAATACCCTAGCCCAGTGGTCGGCAAACTCATTAGTCAATAGAGCCAAATATCAACAGTACAACGATTGAGATTTCTTTTGAGAGCCAAATTTCTTATATGCGTAGGTAGTAAGTAGGTACACTGCTAATTTACTTAATGAACTTTAGTTAAAGTTTTAAGTCCTAATTAAATTATAGGTAGGTACACTGAATAAAACTGAATATCATACGTAATAATGATCTTATTTATTAATAAAAATTAAATTGTAAGTCAGGTATCCATAAAATTGAACCATGACAATGACTGACAAACTCAATGTGAATAATGGCCTTGCATCTCCTTGTAAAGTTTGGGTAAGTCAGGTTCGTATATTGTTGATTTAATTTTAAGCACGATTCCAGGTTCTCATCAGTAAATCGATTTCTCAATTTACTCTTGATTTCCTCTCTTGGAAATCTTTTTACTAACCACAAAACTTGCAATATTAACATTGTTGAAAGATTTTATTCAGTACCTAATTAAATTCAGAACTTTATTTTTCTTGACTCTTCTTCTCAGCTGCTTTCTTCCTTGCATCATCGACAGAATATTTAGCGCAAAATTACGAGTTTTTAGTTGTAGTATCTCTCTAAATTTGAATGCGCTAATTTTTCCCGACACATAAATAAAGGTCGGTAAGCCATTTAAGTTTTGAATAAACGCGAAGTCTCGGTCTATTCAACATTACATTTGCGGTTATCCTCTTCCATTTTCTTTGCTTCTTCTTTTTAGCCATGTCAAATATGGCAGAGAGCATCTGTGGCAGAGCCGCACTCAAGGGGCCAAGGAGCCGTAGTTTGCCGACCACTGCCCTAGCCTGAGGGCCCGTTTCAGGATGTGGGGGCCATGGTGTAGGTACACCGAGTGCAATAGACAAAAGACCGATAAACGAGATATTAGGCTGTGTTGTATTGAGTAGGTTGTGTATAATTTAAAAGCAATAATACTTTTTTTGTCCATTTTCAATTAATATTTTGAAACCAAAATATTAAAAAACCAAAAATCTGCGATAAACATTCGGCGAAAAGAACGACTACACCCACTACGGTGGTGATGTAAATCAAAAGAACATTTTTTCGGTGGAATTCGGCATAAATATTGTAGCTCTCTAGACCAGTGTTCCCCAAACTTTCGACATCTGTGTACCCCTTCTATAATTTTCGTAACACTGAGTACTCCTCATCAAAGAAAAATGCATATAAGTACTTTAATAACAATCAAAATATATTCCTTTTGTAGTACATGAACAAAATAATAATAAACGAAAAATAAAATTCATTCATAATAAAATCTGTACCTCAGAGGCAGACGGATGCAACTCCGTTTTTGGGGAAAATGAGTTTTTTTAAGAATCGTCAGCATAAAGGCTTTATTTATTAGAGGCAGAGAGATTAAAGTCCTAGTTGCTATAATAAAAAAGATATAAAGAATAGCATAAACATGCAAATGCCATACCTACCTTAGAAGCAGAAAAATGCAAATCCAATAATCTGCAATATGTACTAAACGAGAACCAGCCGGGAGAAGAAGCCGGCTTTAGAAGACGATACAGAACTATGGACCATATCCAAGTCATCAGAGAAATCAGAGCGGTAACAGGAATACAAGCTGCGCTATCCATGGATTTTATAGACTATGAGAAAGCGTTCGATTCTATAAAGAAATTTTCAATACTCGATGCACTCATAAATCAAGGAGTCCCCGGGTGATATATAAATATTTTCTCCATAAACCATCAGCAAAGGAATCCGACAAGGTGATACGATCTCACCTAAACTATTTACAGCTACCCTTGAAGACTTTTAAGGCAACTTGACTGGAATGGCAATGGTCCCCATAAATGGAGAATACGTGAGTCATCTGCGCTTTGCCGATGACAATACATAGTAGTTTGCAAGACTCAGAAAACCTCCAAAGCAGAATGCAGGAACTCGCTGAAGTAAGCAACAAAGTAGGCTTGAAAATAAATGTATCAAAGAAGAAAGTCATGTTCAACTGCTTTGCGGGTCAAAAAGAGATCCTCATCAATGCCATTCAGCTCTAAGTCGGCTCGCACATTGGAACTCGTCTCGCCTAAAAACGTGTCGAATACGTCGATGTGACGTCATCGTTATTTAATGAAACAACATAACACGTGTTGCCAAATGGAGCTTCGCAGATCGACCGAATGCAACTGTTTCGTCTGAAAAAAACATCTGGCTGTTGCATTCGACATGTTGCATCCTTCTCGGGCTCCGAGTCGGAGGGTCGAAGTCACAAAGAAACACATACGAATTGGACATTCCTATACCGGCTCGCCGATCGCCGCATTGAAATATCAATACGTTTCGAAGGCTACGCGCGACTGTCGCTAGATAGATGTGCGAGGTTGTATCATGCAACACTGGCCGCCTGTTCTCGGAAAATTTGATTTATGGCGGTAAGGCACACGAGGCGAGTTGTGATGTGCGAGCCGGCTAACAGGTGAAAAACTACATCAATCTGGGACAAGTGTCTATAGATGGGTGTATATTTGATGAAATTGTTCGCAGAGTAAAGCTAGGCTGGAGTGTTTTTGGGCGCCTGAATAATGTCTTCAAAAGTGACCTTCCACTGTGCCTAAAGCGCAAAGTTTTCAACCACTGTGTGCTTCCCGTGATCACAGAAAACAAGATCAAAGAGAGATCCAGAAACATACGAGTAGCACAACGTGGTATGGAGAGGTGCATCCTGGGCATAACGCGAAAGGACAAAAAGAGGAATGAGTGGATAAGGAAGTAGACAAGGGTTTGCGATGTAATAGAGTTTATTAAAAGCTTTAAATGGAGATGGGCTAGACACATAGCTCGAAGAAGAGACAATCGTTGGACAAATCTAGTCATCCAGTGGTATTCAAGAAGTACAAAACGTCCGCAAGGTAGACCCAGAGGCCGCTGGATTGATGAAATGAAAAAGTTCTGCGGAAGTACATGGCAACGCAATGCACACGACCGAGAGAAGTAGAATCAGCTTGGAGAGTAGCGAGGTTTTCATCCAGCAGTGAATAGATTCAGGCTGATGATGATGACATAATAAAATTTAAAAAAAAAAATGTTTTTTGCTTTGTTATATTTATACCTATAAGTTTTTCTAACTTACAAATTGTTTTATTTTGGCTAGATAAATAAGACACAAGTCCACATTAACAAAATATCTTTAGACGCAGAAGGATGCAAATCCATACTACGTTTTTTATTTTATTTTTTAGATATACAATTGTATTATATTTCTTCCTTTCTTACATATTCCAGAAGTACTTTAACACTCCCGTTGCCATGAAGAACTCGCACTTTATTTAGGCCCTTAAATCATGGATACCCCATTTATTATTTTATACAAAAAAATCTACTTTTAGCTATTTGTAGATAAAATGCTTATGCGTAAAAATAAAAATGCACAAGTAGTTTAATTGAATGTTTTCTATATAAAATTAATCATTTTCCAAAGTCTGATCGATATTTTGATAAGACAGTGATAGGGCTATGTAAAAAGATATACGTTAGAGAAACCCACATAATAATTTTGTAAAGTGAGACACTATTATAAAATGTTATTTGTTAGAACAGCGAGACCAATTTATGTGTTTGTTCAATTTAATTATATGACTGATGGCTCGTATAAATCCTCCCATAATATAACGAACCTTGAAATTTAAAATGTTCCGTGCATCTGACGATAAATGCCAAACTAACCCTTAATGTAATGTTATTAGTGTTTATTTTATCATGTTAACTTTGCTTCATATGACGTTTATTCCTAAACACTTACCTTAAATTCCCGGTATCTCGGGCATGTCATAAAAACCTTTTTACCCAGATTTAGAAGAATACCAACCCTTATTACAAGGTCTGTAAAGTTTACATCAGTTTGTGGAACATGTGCATTTGAAAATATACCTACCTCGAGTGACCTGCACAAAAACGCACAGCAAGCGGTCGGTTTTCCTTTGTGCATATGAGTACTTGCATATTCTACCTCTATAATAAATTATATTGTAGTTATAAATTACTAATAATAACTTATGCCCGAAAAGAATATTATTTAGTCAGGACATGCATTTCAAATACAACTAGATATTCTTTTGTTTATGAAGTATGTAGGTATACAATAGTCGCAGAAAGTATTTTTAGTATTTTCAATAGTATAGTATACACGACATTCTCGTGGTACGAACCACTATGCTTTCTTTCAGTTGGTTACGTCTAATGAATAAGTGCTTACTGATATTTATTTTTATCTTTTTTATTTAAAAAAAATAATATTAGTGAGTAGGTACATGTCTAAATAATTAATTATATTGAAACTGTTGCATTTACATGTAGTTATTATACTATAACATTAACTCCATGTTATTATGTCCCTGAAATCAGTGAATTTATTTAGGTAGGACTAATACATTTAAGATTACCTACTAATTATTAATTTTGCTTTTAATGTCATAAGTACCAAATAATATTATTTTATTATAAAAATGTTATCATACTCAATCTGATGTAGGTATAAACATAATATAATATTATTTCTCTGCACCCCATGTCTGTAAAATCAATTCATTTTATGTTGGTATACCATTTTGGACATAGTCCGTACATAATGGTATTGACTAAATTTAATGTAAATTGCAAAAAATACCTCTATCACATGTATAAAATGTTTTTATGTATTTTGTATATATTATGTAGGTAATGTTATTCTTAATATTTTGCATTTCAGAAAGTGAGTATTTTTCTTAGAAATATAATAGTAGGTAGTTTTATTATTTCGATTGTTTTATATTATAATATAAAGTTATGAGTCACCATTTAAATTTTAATTAGATAATATTATGTAGATATATTCATTTGTAGTTTGTATAATATGTTATGCTTAGAAAATTAAGTTAAAACGTAGTACAATGAAATAGTCGTAATGGGAAAACCACAGATTTAAAAAAACCCGCAATTTAACTGTACCTCCACGGTGGTGTGGAATTCAGTACAATTTTTGAAGTAAGGGGTCTTTCACACCGTTATCTTCCACCTAAGTAAATCTAATGATTGTTTTATTATATGTAGGTAAGTATAATGTTTAGTATCTACAAAAATACACAAGTATTAAATTACGGTTCCTATCAAATACATCAGTGATTTCCAAACTTAATGTTATTACGCCTCCTTTTTAAAAAAAAATGAAACTTGGCGCCTCCCCCCTTTATTTCATTAAATAATTCAGACACCTTTTTAAATAGTCAAAAATGTAGGCACTAATACAAAAATAAAGAAAACTTAAATATATAAATAATAAACAAGGTTTTACTACTTATATTACTACTTATACTTATTTAAATTAATTTATTTTTCATGCGATGGATGTTTAAAAAAGATTTTGCGAAAAGCGAGCCCCTAGGCCAGGATATTTGTCGGGCCCACCTACCTATCTCTGAGGTTAAGGGCAGTGTGGTACTATAATGTAGTGTTTCCTAAATTATACACATACACGGGAGTTATCATTACATATATCACTCATGATATAGGTATCACATCAAACGTACAACTACCTACATATTTAATATATCATAGTTTTGAAATCAAATGATTTTTTTACTATTAGAGTAAATTTGTGAAATAAATAATGGGGAAAGTGCATTAGCAAACTATCATAACGCTCAGTAAATAGATTTTTGTTTGCTTCAATATATCTGGCGCAAAATCATTTAAAAGTGGAAACATGACGATTTTTTTTTAAATTTTGATTTCCAAAGCTCCAATTTTTTATGTATGCCTTCACTTTGTCTTTTTAAATCAGTCAATGCATTAGTGGTCCTTGCATTGATTTATTCACTTTTTTTTAATTTTAACTAAATAGACAAATTTAACAACAGTTATCATTCGTTAAAAAATTTGCCTCAAATTTCAATATTATGATTTGATCCTTGTATATCATTTTTTCACGAGATAGCCAGCACACTCAACAATAGTATAGAAGTGAGGTATTAAAAAATTAGTCTACATATTATCTTCAGACAGTTTAACAAACAACGTTTTTTAGGACTGTTTTTATGTAGTTTATAACTAGCGGCTGTTTTATAAACTTTATTTGCAAACTGCAATCATGACGTGGCTTTATTTGTGTAAAACTTTTCGTGCCTACCTTCGCAACACTGCGCACCTACCAGTTTGGCAATATATAATATATATGAAAGTACATTTTTATGGAGATACAATATATTTATTTTAACATAGACTAGAAAACCTCTTGTTATGAAATTCTCGAAAGGTGGGTATATTATAGACTTACTACATGCGTATAGGTACACATAGCGTAGTGATTTAATTTTTATTATGTGTAATTATTTCAGCATAATAAACATAACATTAAATAATTTTAGTGGAAACTATAAGATTGAATTATTTTTGTTTTTAATTATTCTTATATAAATATTTAACGTGTTTTGAAATTATATTATAGGTGAGATACCCGGCTTCGCACAGGGTCGCTTAGTGGATACATTTACCTTAGATATTTAAAAAATAATAATGAAATTATCTTTTTAATATTAAAATATCTGTGTAATACAATATGAAAGTAATTCTAATAGGAGTAAAGGTCAAACAAAAGAACTGTAAATTAAAATCGAATCCAAAATATGCAAACGTTATTAATAGTATTAATATGTAGTAAAAAATTCAAAATTGGATGGAACAAACTAACAACAAACTTTGTATTTTATATAATACTAACCATCCCAGGTGTGCGAACAACAACTGAGAAAAATTTCATCGCAATCTGATGAATGTTATAAGAACGCATACGAATAGAAGAAGAAGAAGAAGAAGATAATTGTACTAATTTAGAAACCTTTGCGGGTGTTGGCACAATTACTGATGAAAGTTTTATTAAAATCGGATGAATGGAATAGGTACGCATACGAATAGAAGAAGAGGAAAAATATTGTTGTACTAATTCAGAAACCTTTGTAGGTGTGGGCACAACAATTGACGAAAGTTTCATTCCAATCGGACGAATGGTATAGGAATCATACGAATAAAAGGATATAGAATAAAGACGATGAAGAAGAAGAAGATGGTTGTACTAATTCAGAAACCTTTGCGTGTGTTAGCACAACAACTGACGAAGGTTTCATCGCAATCCGATGAATGGTATAGGAACCATATGAATAAAAGAAGATATAATGAAGAAGAAGAGATAGTTTTTCTAATTCAGAAACCTTTGCGGGTGTGCACACAACAACTCACCAAAATTTAATCGCAATCGGATGAATGGTATAGGAACTATATAAAATAAATGAAGATAGAATGAAGAAGAAAAAGAAAATGGTTGTTCTAATTAAGAAACCTTTTCAGGTGTTAACACAACAACTAACGAAGGTTTTATCGCAATCGGATGAATGGTATAGGAACCATATGAATAAAAGAAGATATGATGAAGAAGAATAAGATGATTTTTCTAGTTCAGAGATCTTCGCGGGCATGCGCACAACAACTGATCAAAATTTCATCGCATTCGGATGAATGGTATAAGAACGCATATGAATAGAAGAGGAAGAAAATAGTTGTACTAAATCATAAACCTTTGCAGGTGTTACCACAACAACTGACGAAGGTTTCATCGCAATCCGATGAATGGTATGGGAACCATGCGAATAAAAGAAGATATAACGAAGAAGATGGTTTTTCTAATTCAGTAATCTTCGCGGGCATGCGCACAACAACTGATCAAAATTTCATCGCAATCGGATGAATGGTATAAGAACGCATACGAATAGAAGAAGATAGAATAGAAAAAAAGGTTGAAGAAAATTGTTGTACTAATTCAGAAACATTCGCAGGTGTCGGCACAACAACTGACGCAAGTTTCATTGCAATCGGACGAATGGTATAGGAATCATAAGAATAAAAGAATA
This sequence comes from Rhyacophila brunnea, assembly GCF_057557595.1. Taxonomy (NCBI): domain Eukaryota; kingdom Metazoa; phylum Arthropoda; class Insecta; order Trichoptera; family Rhyacophilidae; genus Rhyacophila; species Rhyacophila brunnea. Next base: position 46,311,298 of record NW_028232859.1, read on the forward strand.
TAGAATGAAGACGACGAAGAAGAAGAAGATGGTTGTACTGATTCAGAAACCTTTGCGGGTGTTGCCACAACAACTGGCGAAGGTTTCATCGCAATCCGATGAATGGTATAGGAACCATATGAATAAAAGAAGATATAATGAAGAAGAAGAAGATAGTTTTTCTAATTCAGAAACCTTTGTGGGTGTGCACACATCTTCTTCTTCTTCGATGACGCTACAGCTCAAGTCGAGCCCTGGCCTCCTCCACCGCTATCCTCCAGCCGGAACGGTCCTCCGCACGTCTTTTCCAGTTCCTGATTTTTAGTATCTGGTTGGCATCTTTTGTAACATTATCACGCCATCGTGTGCGTGGCTTTCCCACTGGCCTTTTTCCTCCTGGGTTTCCTTCGAGGATCTTCTTCGGTATCCGTGACTCAGGCATGCGCTGGACATGGCCTGCCCAGTTTAGCCTCTGGAGTTTTATGAAGTTGGAGAGTTTTGAATCTTGGTATAAGCGGTATAGTTCCGTGTTGTATCTAATTCTCCACTCCCCATCATCATTCATGGGTCCGTATATCCGCCTAAGGATCTTTCTCTCAAAGCAATCCACCATTTCAGCTGCTTTTACATTTAGCGTCTATGACTCGCACCCGTAGTGCACACATCAATTCACCAAAATTTCGTCGCAATCGGATGAATGGTATAGGAACGCATATGTCAGACAGACTTTCATTTGTATGTATAAGATATAGTCTATAATCTGCGCGCAAGTGCAAGCAATAAGTTGACAAAGTTTTATCGCAATCGGATGAACGGTATGGCAGCGCATAAAAAAACGAACAAACAAACTAACAAATATTCATTTTTATATTATAGATTATAATCAGGGAATCGATATTGCAAAATTATAAGTATTTTTTTTATATACTAGGGAAATTATCTAAAAGTAGGTAAGATATATCTAAAGTCTTAGAGGTATAGACTTAATACGTGCGTATAAGTTCAAGTAGCGTAGTTATTTATATTTATTAATGTGTATTATTTCAGCATAAGAAACATGATATTAAAATATATTTAGTGGAAACTATACGATCAATCGGAGTATTTTTCTTGATTAATTGTTCTTATGTAAGTATATTATTTTAATGTGTTTTAAAATACGATTTTTAAAAATACTTAATAACATGATACAATAAGATCACAGTGTTTTAAAATTATATAGGGAATCGATATTGCAAAATTATAACTATTATTTTATGTGGTGAACGTGATAACGCAAGTCCACACAGATGTTATCCTACCTAATAACATCCCTCGTTCGCTTCGGATGAATTAGCCACCCCCACTCTCCGTGAAATGGCAGCGTATGTTGGTTGTTCCATTTAAAACAGACCGAGACACGCCGTGGCTTAGATATGACGTACTTTTATCGATGTCCGATATTATACACGATTATAAGATAATTGCATGTAATATACACAGAATAAAATGTTAAACGATGACTAAACAGTATTTAAAAACATACTTTACCTTTTGAAGCAATCAATTAGCTTTTAAAATGCCTTAAAATGCCAAATTTCTATCGGGACACTGAGTGGACGGCATGGGAACGGGCGTAATTTTTTTATCATGGTAAGGGAAAGGTTAATTGAATTCGAATTTAAAAAATAATGATCAATCTATGTATATTTTCTTGGGAGTTATGAGTATTCGTTTAAAATAAAAAAAGTTTTTGTTTGTTTTCTGGCTTTCCTGAACAATTGGGTATTTGGCACTTGCATCCGTCTGCCTCTGAGGTACAGAAATATAAATAAAAGTTATATTATAAAAAATAACATTCATTATAAACCATGAGAAGGATGAAATTATTTTTGTTGAAATGACAGATTATCATAATTTGGTTCCCTGGTTATTAATTTTAATCTGAGATGCGGTTCCACACCCAAAGGCTGTTCCTTTTTTTGACTTAATGTCTACAAATGCTGAAAAAGCAACTTCACATAGATATGAAGTTGAAAAATGCAATGTATTTCAGGAATTTCTCTGTTAAAACTGGATACACATGTTTCATTTGCAACCTTAATGATGTTTAAGTACACTCCTTATATTTATTTTGCAAGAATCCGTCTGAAGCTAATAATTCCAACAATTGCTTTTCTTCCGCATGCGATAAACCTTCTAGCAACATCCATGTATTAATGCTTGTTGCACCAGGCGTAGCCATAACCCGGTGCAGCGCGTACCCCCACCAAACTCTTCCCGTACCCCAGGGTGTATGCGTACCACAGTTTGGGAAACACTGCTCTAGACCAAGCGGGTAGCACAGCCGATATTATTTAAGTAATGTTTAAGCATACTAGGTACACATGTCCAGCATGGTCGCTGTTCACTTCCAATCCGCCAGTCGCTGATGACACGCTCAACGGTTACCGCCACTATGCCTCCAATTTAATAAAAACTAGGAGAAACTGTACAAATTTATCGCCGTGTATTGTGAAATTATGTAAAAATATTAATATGAAGAAGAAAAAGAGCCTATGGGACTAATGTCCATTCTCCTCCTTCGGCCCCCCCCAATAATAAATCCTGGGTGCGCCACTGGTAAACATAGACAGATTATATTTTATTGTCAACATAAATCATGAAACATCAGTATAAGTAAGTCTTAATTGAACTCAGTTATGTTAATTAATACGAAGTGTCATGATTGTATTAATATATTTGGAAAGTTAAAATAAGTATGTACCTCCCCAACATTGTAATATTTAGTTCAAAATTTAAATAATCATGTTACGAATCTGCATTTTTCTAAACGGTTGGCTTTCAAGTACAGCCAGACCTCGACTTTTGAACGTTCGACTTTCGCACAATTCGGTATTTTGCACATTTAAAAAAAATCGTTTTTTAAAACATCATGCTGTGGGGTAAAGATATCCCCCTCGCTCACTCACAAGCAAGTGCATTTCTTGCATCGCTTGCATCCTGCTCGCACCCGTCACTTTGTTTGTGAGCTAGCTAGGATAGGTTTAGTCTTGCACACATGCAGGATTGTTGTGTTGTGCATTTTACTAATTTGATTTATTTGAAATATTTCACCCTAAAGATTTATAAACAAGAGTGAGAAACAGAAAAATTGCAGTGTTGATACGAACAAAGAGAAATCAAGGACTTATAAACTTCACATGACATTCTGATTGCGGTGAATCTTTTGCTTCCATCGGACGTTCGTATGATACAAACAGGTCTATTACGATATGTTCAATTTTGAAAAATAAAAATAAAATTAAGGAATACGTTCAAAATTGTGGAAATATATTGATACACTCCTGTTACAGGCGGGCTTCTCCCGGTGTAAAATAATCATTTAGTAGTCATAAGTCGAAACGTAACCCTGACCTCTAGAAATGGCTTCATAAAACATCTAATCTGATTCCTTGCTCAACTACGTAATTTTTTTATTCATAAGTAAAGGCCTTCGTCCGGTGTGTGAAAATCATATACTGGGCGGAGGTGTAATTAAGATAAATTTAATTTGACTTAAAAAAGTATAAATGATGATGGATGAAAGAGATAATTTTAAGATTAAATATAAATACTTATTCAAATATAATAAATTTTGCCGCGCTTGCCGGCAACGTTAAAATCTGTACGCGCCTGCGCCAGGGTGGTCCTCGTGATTTGTCAAATCAAAAGCATCACGCGAGAAAATTTGGCCAATCACGAGAGTCCTTTTTGCTGGACGGCGTGGGTACGCGAAATTTAAAAAAGAGAAAGAAAGGAGTAAGCGTCCCTTTTCCAACATGTACGGACCTGCGAAACTTATTGTTAAAACAAAATATATAAACGTGTAAAGAAAATGTAAAATATAAGATAATACCAAGTTACGCACGAGACAGACGTGGTTTCATTTAATTTCTCCTCAATTTAAAATATCTTTTTTTGTGAATCCGGGGTTCGATGGACACCTGAGCTAGCCGCTGGAACCTCGGGTATCTCAATATCTGTAAAGGTTGTTTCCAAAAGACACGGCATAGTTATGGATGAAACGGAAAAATATTTGTCATCATGGATCGACGACCAACATCAAAAAGATGTCCCTCTGAATATTTCAATTATTCAAGCGAAGGCTCTTAGTTTGCACAAAGATTGGAAGGCTAGATTAAAAGAAGATTCTAACACGATTTTTAAAGCAAGTAACGGTTGGTTTATATTCAATTCACTGGAGAATCGGCTGATGCGGATAAAGATGCTGCAAAAGAATTTATTTCCTCATCCAAAATTATTGAAGATGGAGAATATTCCTCTAGCCAAATATTTAATGTAGATGACACAGGTTTATTTTGGAAAAAAATGCCTAGTCGTACATTCTTATCTAAGGAAGAATCAGTTGCCCCTGGGCATAAACCTTCTAAAAACCAATTGACATTGCTTCTTGGCTGGTGATTTAAAATTGATGCCAATGTTAATTTATCAAACAGAAAATCCCAGAGCATTGAAAGGGAAGGATAAAGAATTGCTTCCAGTAATCAAATAAAAAAGCCTGGGTTTACTGCGTTAATATTAAAAGATTGGTTCACTTTACATTTCGTGCCAGCAGTTAAGCAATTTATAAAGTTAATGATTTACCATTTAAAATATTTTATTTAAAATAAGAAAAAGAAGAGTGGCAAACAGTTAACTCTTGATTACTTTTTAAGGGAAACGTCTCTTAAGGTGATGTCTCTAGGTAAAGTTGTTATCGAAAAATAGCTAGAAAAGTTTATTAATCGGTAAATATATATTCAAAAGTAATGAGAAAAATAAAATAAAAAATTAAGATGTATCGTGGAGTTCTATATACCAAAAATACATGTCAAATTCGGTACATTTCTATCGGGTGGTAAGAATGAATGACATAAGATTTATTATCAAAATTACGATAAAAATGTACGTAAATCTATTGCCTAGGGAAACGCTAAACGTTAATTGGAATTTATTATATCCTTATATCTTTTTTTTCAAATTTAAAAAACATCGATTTAGAGGTTAGAAAGCATGCAATTAAAATCGAAACATCTTGGTTCAGACTTAATTTATCGCAAAAAACGATTAGCGTTTCTATTAAAAATATTATTTAATAATTTTTAGGCTAGTTATTTAAATTTAATCTTGTATTTTTGTATATTAACGAATCGATTGTAAATAAAATGAATATTTGACAAGACTTTATCGACATATGCTGCTAACGCGGAAATAAATCGAACTATTTTTGAAACAGTACTTGCATAGATTAAAAAATACATACACACACACATACATTGAAAATAAAGGTTCGCCAGGTACGAAGACAAAAACTGTGTTAATTCTGCTGTCAATAATTTTTGTTTGCGATATTGGAGCATATGTCAATGGACTACATATATCAACCTCCACTTTCTGAAATAGTGTTGTGTAATTATTTCAGATATTTATTACTGTTTTGACGTACCTACCTTTTATAAAGCGATTTTAAAATAAATATAGTTTCATAATAATATAAAGAAAGCATACGAGCGAAAATGCCTAAGATACTTCTGACACACATCAAATTTAATCTTTGTCTAGTAACTGTACAATTTATCCATATTTATGTTAAGTGTTTAAAATGTTATAAGTAAAAAAAAAATCGTCTATTCACGTGGTAGTCGCGAAAATTATGAACAATATACAATGTTAAAAATAATAAGAATTGTTAAAATTTCTAGTCACAATATTATTCAAAGACAAATTAACCCGATCAAAACAGCCTCGACAAACTTCCACTTCACTAACTTTTGTTCTATATGTTTATCCTGGATACAGCGGCAAACACATTTTGAAAATAGCCGATATACTGGATTATTTGTTAGTTTGGGTTAGCTTAAGTTAGATTAGGTAATCCTAACAAATAATCCAGTATATAGGCTATTTTCAAAATGTCTTTGCCGCTGTATCCAGGATAACCGACTTGTACCCTAATTTTAATTACATACATACTATTGTACTATATTTGGGCCACCAAACGTTCATTCCTGTCTACGGCCTTAAAATTATTATCTACGTGCCTATATAACTGTATGCCGTCCTGTCAAAAAGTGGAGGTTGATAATTTAGTATGTAGAAAATAGAAGTTATTATTAGTCTCCATAAAATATAGGGTAAACAATTCAGTGAATGAACACATAAGAGGTGAATTTGAAAATAAATTAAATTAAAAACGATTAAATGAACTAAGAAAATTATAACAATAGGTAGGTACAATAAATTGTGTATAACCGTGGTATTACTAATTTTATGCCGTGATGCTTTGATAGTTGAACTTTTCATAATATTTGGATCACTATTTAGTTGCTCATTTATCTGCTACATCATAAAGTCGTAAATATTGTTTTTTTATGAAGCAATCATAAATACAAAAAATTAAGATTTACTTTTCAATCATAGTAGATACCTAGGAATATGGTATAGGTGTTGATAATTTTTAATTATTTATTCGAGATCTTCAGGGAATTACAAAAGTCCACACCTAGAAACCACTGGGCCAATAAGGTTTCTTTTTATATCTCCAAATCCATTTCACTTACACATTTATAGGTAAAATAAATAAAACTATCTTTTATTTTATCTTGCACTGTTCTTTAAAATCGACATTAGATTTTTTCAAAGAAATAACGTTCTGTCTTTTTCTTAGAATATTATGTAATCAGTGGTGCACTTACTTCAAATTCTAAATTTTTTTCTTACGTTTTACAATTTTTTTTTTAATTTGTCACTTATTTTGTCCTTGGGTTTGCTTATCAAGATTTGTTCGCATGTTTATTTACGTTTTTTCTTACCTCCAACTTCTTTTTTATTCAATTCGTTGCGTGTCTTACTTTATTCTTATCTCAGATATAGTTAGTTAGTTAATACAAACCGTCCACTCTGTGGAGGCCCATATGAACCCATTAGGATCGGACATGGTTGAAACGAAATGAATTGGGATGTCTATATAATATCGACATTGTCATAATTATAACTACAGTCGAACTCGGTTATTACAATCTCGGACATAGCGAGATCTCGGATGTAATGAGGAAACAGTCGTTGACATTTGGTATATGATTTTCTCCGTACATTTTTATTCACTGTTATAACGAGATACTTATCGGATATACCGAGCTAAAATACTGGTAATGTGTTGATCGTTTAAAGACATTTCGACCCTAAGCAATAAAATCCGATCGGACAGGATGCCGCCGGGGACAGATTACGTTTATGACACTAGTTAAGTGTCTAATTGTTGTTTTCGCCGACAATAAAAATACCTATTCTCTGATATAACGAGTACCGCTTATAACGAGCACATTCAGCCGGTCCAACCTTCCTAGTAATAACCAAGTACAACTGTATATTCCTTATTTTGTTTAATAATAATTCGAATGGCATTTGTTTTGCTATTCATTTCATATCATTCTTTTATTCCACCTCTAGTAGAAATTCGATGTAATTGTCAATTGTACAAGATTAAACTCAATCTTATAAACATTTGTACTTAAATGTTCATTTACTACTATAAATGAATTTTACTGTAGAAAAATATTTATATTAATTCGTATTGACAACGTAAAAAAATCTGGTTCATTGACTGGACAGGATACCCTTGTATTGCCACTGTAAAAAAAACTACGGTAAACAAAATGTAAAAATCATAAACACTTTAAATCAAATCAAATAGATATGTTAGAATTGTAAATATTTTATGGGGAAAATATTAATTGTAAATATTTTTACATAGGTAAGTAAATATATAATAAATTTAAATGCATTTTTATCAAGCTTATGATTTTTAATATGTGGCGACACACAATATTTTATTTTATATTTTATTGCCATCTGGTTGCGATTGACGAAAGTTTTTAGTAACACATTTTTAGAAATTCATGGTAGATGCCTGTAGATGCCTTTAGATGGCGTTGAAGTCACATTTGATCGTAAATTGAGGCAAAGAATTCGCCTTAAACATCTTATATTTACTGGATAAATAAATATTTCACACAATTTAATTTTATTTTACTTCCCTCTACTTTCGAACATTCAACATTCGCACACCTTTTCAGGAACCAATTATGTGCGAAAGTCGAGGTCCTCCTGTAGTATTTTCTTTAAATGATACATTATGTTATCTAATCTAATCGATTACGTAGAGCTTTATTAAATACTTTTTCAACAAAATATCGTTTAGTATCAGTTGTCATTCATAACACTTTATTTAACTTATTTTGTTCGATCTACAAAATGTATGACTCCGACCGATTTAACTTAGATAAAATAATAATTACTATTGTGACAAGGGAGGTTGAAATGAAACGCTCGGTCTTTTCAACAGAGATCCGTTTAATGCAATAGCCGACAGAAATATGGGTTAAGTTATTGTTTATTAACAACGACAAATTCAATTCTGGAGTTACACACAAAAAGAACAAACTAAATTTTACTAATTAGTAACAACACAAATCTAATTAGTGAATTGCACAGGTAAAAAAAAAAAATTAACAGCCTAGGTGAAGATTTAAGATTTAAAGGAATTAATAAATCAGGTATTACATAAATCCAATTGACAAAAATACATCCAATTAAGACATAGTCGTATGGGTTATACATCAGGTATGACATAAATCATATTGCAGTAGTGACACATCAAATAGCAAACGAAGATCTTATTATTATAAAGAAAAATTACATCATAATTTAATCCTATATAATATGACCAATATAGGGCTTCGTTTGAGAGTACTGGGCCAAAGATACCCAGTATGACAACCACTGGTTGAACCTGTAGAGACTTGGCTACACGAAGCTACTTACCAATCCTCAAATCTGCCCTTTACCAGAGAAAGGAGAGCTTCCTGGTTTTCTGAGAGGATATATTTTATATTAAGAATTATTATGTTGCATAAATGAACCACAGATGGCAGTGGTATTTACGAATAAAATTATATTAATTCAAAATCAAGGATTGGAAGCCTTTAAACGCTTGCTAGCCGTCCCGGTATGATTGTATTGACTGTTAAGCCAACCAGGGACAAACGGAACCCTATATCTATGTATATTCGATGTAATATGGTGCCACAAAACTCACCAATTATAGAACAACTGCGTTCGGTGAAATACCCTTTTGCGGGCGGGAAGAGAGGCTCAGTTCCTCAGAAATTAGTCCAATATCGTTAATTTATTTATTAAGATTATTTTATCCATGTGCAATAACGAAATGGGTAAAAATATAAATCGATACACAGACGCGGGAAGGATCGCGCCTTAGATAAATAATATGCCTCTATCTTATTTTTGTAGATGGCAGTACACTTAGTATATCGATAATTGGGATAATTTCAAACCAGTTGAACGCCGCACGATAAAACTTAATAGATTAATTATTCAATTTAGACATTAATTAACGCATTATGGCACAATAAAACATATCCTAATACTATGGGTCTTAATTATACACCAAACCAACTGATAATCTTAATTTTTAAACACGTAATTGGCAATATAAAAACAATAACGTCGAGAATTGAATTTAAAAAAAAAACAATTACGAGATTGATATCGTAATGTCGATGGCTGGAGATAATAAATCTATCTCGATTAAGCGGGAAACACACAAAGAAATCAGGGGTACAACGATCAAAAATTAAAAGGATACTATAAACAACGAAATAACTAAATAATGATAATTATAATAATGATGATTTCAATTGGAATTGATTTAATAATAGCAGGGCATGGTTTTAATGTTAGCCAACACAATGCAGTGCATTGATTTGAAATAAAACTTGGATGAATCGACGCGAAACAAATCGATCACCGAGAGGTACATAAAAAGAAGAAACAACAATTAATATTAAATAGAGACACAGGGCACTCAGGTTTGTATGGCGGGCGGATGAGTGAGATCTTCGGGACCTTCGGGTGAAGGTGCTGCGGAAACCCAGGTGAGGTCCTCAAAACGTCGGGGAAGAAAAAGAGAGCTTCTTTGAGTTGCGCAAGCTCATTTAAAGTCTTTTTCGCGCCGCCAGAGTGGAGGGGGTATTTTGGGTGGCGGCCGTTGGTTCCGCTATCCGCCGCTGAGGTAGACGCCGGCCGTTCTTATTTTGTCCTGGTTTTCCGACGGGACTTTTAAACTAGCCGAAGGTCTTCTGGGATGTCGTCCACCTGGCCTTACTGGTTCTGGAGTTTTTGGCGGCCGCCTCCTTTCGCATAGGTGCAGGGCATCTTACCCGCTTGGCGGGTACCTTGCGCTGCTGGCTGGGTTCGCCGCTACCCACCGCGAGATGTCGCTAGGATGTCCGTTTTTGAGATTCGATGGCCGCGTCGGGGTAAGTTTGATATTTGGAAGATGCCGGCGTATTTATTATTGCCGGCCATCCAAACATTAATTATTGACAATTTAAAGTCGACTGGAGTGGGTATTCGAGCGGTAATGTCTAGTTCCTGGGATCTGGGAGCGTCAGGTTTCTCGCTGGTACGTGTGTCTTTTTTTCATCGGATGCTTTATTTATCTTGCTTTGCATAATGCAGCAGGTACCTCGGGCTGGGATTGCATCGACCTTGAAATGTTCTCGATGCGCCGCTTTCTCGAAACAACCGTTAGCCCTGTACCATGTTCAGCGCAGGGGTAAACAACCGTACCGCGACGGGGATCGCGCGTATTGATTTGGTGATACTATTTATGCTAGTTTTCATATTTTAAAACAATCATATTCAATAAATTAATACGAGGTATGTATATGAGAGTAGGTACTAGATTTTTCAAAACCCATTGATATTTTGTTCGATATTATACCTACCGGATACCAAATGTTAATCCCATCTTATATACATTATTTACCTAGATTCTAGACAACAATAAATGCTTCATAAACTGACTATTATCATACACGTTTTTCGGTAAAATTCTATTGGAAATAATAGATAAAATAAGTTTTCAAAAAAACCCGGCCTAATACCCTCTTTTAGGTGACCGACATGCAATAATAATTTATAATCCACAGAGCTCGTTTTCGAGAAATATTCAATGTACAAAGTAATAATAATATATACCCTTTTATATTATTGCAAAAATACTATTAACACGTAGGACGTATTTTTTTATTTTTAGCCAAGTCATCTTATTATTACAATGAGCTTAAGTCGGTCCCAATGTGTACCAATCATTTAGTAAGCCTTTCGGAAATTCTCACCATTTGAAAGTGTAATAAAAATGATTTTTTCACTTTCATAAGTCATAAATATTATTCCGTAATTAGTAAGAATTTAACTAAAAGAATAATAAAATAATCTCTCTTGTATTTGCTAGCTGGGTAAGTCCTTTCTTTTAAATAATAAAATATTTTGTAATTTAAACACGAAAATACTGCCTAATTGTTATTACCTATGTACAAGACTAATTTAATCAAAATGTGTTGTGCTGTACCGAAAATAAAATAATGTTTTAAAGTTAAAACATAATATTATAGGTATAAGCATCGGCCTATAACATCGTGGGTTCCGACTTCGAATCATGGGTCTGAAAAATAGATAAGTACATATTGTTTTTCAATTTGCGCTTGGAGTCAGAGCATGTACCTAATAGGTTGAGCAAGTGGCTGACATCCATTTCTCGTAAAAACAAAACCTGTTTATATAAACCTCCAATCTGTGGGGGGGAGTCCAATCTCTTTGGTGGGGGGCCATATCATCTCATTAGGATCGGACATGATCGGATATTTTAGGTGGGTACGTTTTTAATTGCAAAACAATTTGTTTTCTAGTGATAGGTAATAATATTTAATTAAAATATGTCGTTTTCTGCTGAGTATTTATTTAAATTAAGTTTATTTATAATTATATACTAGTTTTTACTCATCTAAATAATTGAAACAGTGAATTATTATAATGATATATCCATATCGTTTTCTATTGGATATTTGTTTTATATCAAATAATATATATATAATAATATATAAACTTAAACATTAGGTACCTACAACATTGTTTTTTGGGTATCTAAGTAGAAGAGTAATTAACCGAAAACAGTCGAAGAAAGCTTGTGGAGGTCTTTATTTTGCGGTGGATTGAAATTGGCTGATGAATCAAAATTAATATTTAAACACTATTACTGAGTAGTTTTTTCAAGTACCTTACTATATTAGTACAAAATAATTCTTTTCTATTTTGTTTGTTTTATATTCAATAATATAATATTTTCATATTCAAACACTAGTACTAGTGTAATACTAGTGAGTAGCTTTTTAACTAAAAATGCATTTACCTACTGCAAATTCCAATATTTTCCGAAGATAAACCAATATACCAAAAGACATTCACAAAAAATATGATATTATAAAAAGCTAATAAAACTTAAAACGCTATTTTCAGACTTATAATCGTTTTTCTAGGGCACGTCGATAAGTAGGATGTTGATAAAATATTTAAAAAAATCATTACCAACACTATGATTTCCTTAAGGCTGTACCTCAGTTGAGGCACGGTCTAAAAAGATCGTGGCTAGGCTCTCTCAGAATGCGAGCGAGTCCAAAATTTCATCGCGCCTATAGTTGAAAATTATTTGTCGTTTCACTGAGGTACATTTCCTTTTTTAAGGCATTTTTATTTGGTGTGCCGCGGAACAAATCCCATTCACCAGTGTGCCGCGAAGTAAAAAAGTTTGGCAGACACTGACTGGTTTAGATCATGGACATATCCTTTTTTTGCTTAAAATTCCATATTTATATTTTATTTATTTTGAGATAAGATGCCAGAATTAAAAAAAAACATACATCACATTCATATTTCACCATTATCATGCTACTAAATCCAATTTATGTATATAAAATCAGTTTTAAATGTCACAGGCGTACAAAAATGTGAAATTGTAAAATTACAAATACAGCTGTGATCAAATTGTTGACCATACCTGCTATAGACGCGCCGTAAGATCACGACCACAGAACGGATAATAAATAGAATACCGATAGGCTATATTCAATACGCCGCAAGTTGATGCAGGGTTTTTGAATGTGAGTGTCCTACGAAAATGAAGCACGCATTATGCACGTGCAATAGTGTATGTAATACACCAACATTAAATGAGCGTAAATGCATAAACCGAGAGCAGTTTTCAGTATTCGACGTACAACGTATTATTGACACGTGTGTAAGTTTAACCCGGATTCTTCCTTACTCGAGTCGGTTACCTGCTATCGCCTTACCCGTTAGGTATTTCAGTTCCCATTATTTCTGAGTTCCCTGATCACGACCATATAGCAGCCTTATGAGGGAACTAAGAATTCTCCATTCTCTGAAAGAAGGGGTTAAAAGAAAAGACAGCATGTTTAATCAACATTTTTTTAATTAAAATAGGTTATCGGCTATTGATTATGTTTTCATAAGAATTCATAACAATCTTTACAAATTATATAAATAAATTACCTCAAACATAGATTTCTTTACAAAAATAGTGCTATTGTCAATTTTATTACATACAAGGTCTGATATAACATACTGAATAAAAAAAACATTCAAAATATCTCCTGTGCCACTTCACAACTCAAATGACTCTTCAAACAATGCTCTAAAAAAATTAATCGAAGATACATTATGCATATCCATCAAACATTTTTTTTTTCATATATATGTCATACTGTCTTTTTATTGCAACTGCAAGATTTAACGAAACAATTTGGATGCATAATGCGTTCTCAGGACCAAATTAATAATAACTACATTATTTCAACGCCGAGAAGTAATTTTAGTCATGAATTTATGTACATAGGTCTCTTTTCCAATAATATCGACTAAAACCAAGTTTTTATGTGACATTTTTCGGACTCACTAGACCAAAATTTTTCACTGTCAATTTGACTAGTAATCACAGATTGCATTGCTTTTGACAGGTGTTATGAAAATGGCCTTTTTGCATTTATAATATAATTAATTAGTTAGGACAATTAGGTGGACTTCACCTGACAGTAAACAATTATTTTTTCTTAGTGTGGTGTTCATTTATTAAAATGACGTTAACTAACACACAACTTTAATTACTGGATCGTGTTTTGCATTAATATATCAACAATTTATTATGAATGGAAAAGTCCTAGTGAAGCTTTCAAGTTAATGGTTCAAATTTAAACATGCAAATATAGTAATTCGTGTCGCTTGGAGAGAATTTTAAATAAGCGCAAATATTAGGCATATTTAAAAAGAGAATGTTGATTAGCTCGTTTTGTGAAAAACGCCGTTTCATCTATGATGACTGAGCGATTACAGCGTCGTCTTATAATATCGAGGGTCCCGGGTCTGGCAAGATTCACATATCGTCGTTGAAACTAGAAAATTGTGTAACTCCAATAACACTATACTTTACAGGAGAGACTAAAAACATTATAGTTTTGTGTACAAATCTATGGCTATGGAGTTAAATCATCCATGATTTAACAATGCTACAATTTTTTTGGAATCATATCATTTGCAATTTTCTAGTTTCAATGACGATATTGTTTTTCAATGAGTGTTTGGACCCAGAGTATGGACCTAATAGTTTGAGCAAGTAGCTAACATCCATTTCCCATATTATAATCTTCTTATGATCGGACCTGGTAAAAAAATGTTGATATATGAATGCATAACACTGACCAACTGTCAAAAAGTCGACAGATATTAATGATTTGAGAGAAAAAATCAATCTTTTAATTTATTACATTTGCAAATATTCACTTTAATTTTTTTTACATAGTTAAGATGGCCAGATCTCAGAAATACAAACACGAGACATTTATACGGTGGGAACCACTTTTTCAGCATTATGATTACTAACTGGTATCTGTTGATACAGCAAAAAGTATGATTTTTTAATTTATTGCATATTTTTGTACAAAACGGAGCACTAGCATTGTTTTGAGCTGACATTTTCATTTTACTACTACACACCTACAAACTTATCTGAAGAATTTATGGGGGAGTGACAGTCGAAAACTATTCAATCAAGACTTGCAACTGGACACAATCTGACATTCGAATGATGTTTTCAAAACGGCGTCCATATGGCAGTTCGTAGTTCCATTTTTGACCATTCTTCAGATAAGTTTGTAGGACTGTACAGGTTTTTTTTGCAATGTACTATGGAATCCAGAAATATTTTTTTTATTGTAATCTGCAGAGAGATTAATTAGTGATCTTATAAAATCTGAACTAAAAATTTCATAAAATATTAGTGTGGCAAAAGAAGACATCTGGCCACCTTTGCATAGTTCCAACTCCATTTTTTATATAAAAAGCAGCCCTCAGAAGTACAATCGAGTAATATTTGCATTAAAATGATATCTGTAATACTAGCTACATAGGAACAATACATTCTGGTGAGTTTGGATTGTTTAAACAACAGCGTTGGTGCAAAATAACTAAAATAGCAGGCAAGGTTTTTAGTAACTATAATAATTTCAACTGTCAGTATGATCCCTATACTTAAACCAACCCAATTAAAAGACAGTTTATGAGTTCATTAGTCATTATCACATGCGTCATATTGCAATAAACAAGTATTCAAATAAAATTTATCGGTAAAAATATAATGTACGTATGCATTTATTAGTTTCAAGTAGGAAGAATTTGTCAACAAATCTTTTTGTGGACAGTTGGATCATGGATATTAATAAATTGACACCCATCTTAACAAGTCGTGTATCCAACTCAAATATATACAGGTATTCCTCGACTCATGACAATTCTCAATTACGACTGAAAAAATAATATTTTACTTGTGTTGATTTTTTCACCACTTAGTTTGAATGAGATAATTTAATTTTTTTGTATGAAAATCTATGACGAAAGTGTAGGAACGTAACTAAGTTGTAAGTCTAAGGAATACCTGTAATTCAATTTTTAAACATAGCAACATGGTTCGTATAAATAACTACACCGTTTTAATAGCATTACTCTACAATGTACCCACTCATTATACCTATCATATTAATTGAAAATGATAACTTCATAATACACTGATAGAATGACTATTATTATATATCAGAATTTTGCATAATGGTATGGACCTAAGTATAAAAGTTTTAATATTAATTTTGCCAAAAATTTGTACCTATGCCATTCACAATTTTACACACGAGTGAAGTCAGTGAACCAAAAATAACTATGTAGAATTCAAGCAAAAGATGGTGCCCATGGATGAAACATTTTGAAAGATAAATTTTGTAATTATATCACATATTGGAAAGTAAATGAACCCAGAAATGGACAAAACAGTGAGCACAAAAAGGGTTATTAAGTTGGCAATAAAATTATGGAATTATAAAGCTAGAAACACATTACCATCACATCACATAATACTGCCTATACATGGCCTGCATGGATTTACCTCCAGCAATAACATCTAAATTAAACTATGACTGATAAAAACTGTTTACACATAAAAATGCTAACTGTCACGCCAATCTTATTTTTCTAGTGACAGCAGGACGCGTCGGTTGTTATTGCATGCATGTTTTCTGTACTGCACGGCGTAGTTCAAATTTTTTTCGGCAAGTCTGCCACTATCGTTCTATTACGCATGCGTAGATATCACGCAAGTTGTAATTAGAAGTCGCAAAATTTTTTTGATCCATGCATGCAGTCTTGCAACTCACGATAATACGTATTTATTTTTATGGTCGTGACAATACATACTGCCAGCAGTAAATATATGTATGTGTACACTGGATAACGTTAAAAAAGACTGTAGATTACCTGTCATTAGTAGCTTCGTTTCAAACCACCAATATAAGAGTTGTGAGAGATCACATGACTCAAATGTGTGTAAAATTTGTAGAAAATAAAAAAAATGTTCTCATCAAATCACACATGAGGCTATTTTAGTGTGGTAGCCCATTAGTAGCCGTTAGTAGCCCATATTGCGAGCTCACGTAACGTGATAATGTGTTTCTAGCATAATAGTTTCATCAAATTTCAAATTGTCAGTTACAAAAAACAATCTGGCATCGGATCCATCTGACAAAATCGAAAAGGTTGATGTTGTTAACAAATGAATTAATTACCATTTAATTAAAAACTGCTTACTGTTTTGTCTTACATAAAAATATGGCTTTCGATCATCCTGTAAAAAAAATTTTTTTTCATGTTGGTACATTTATTGACATTTTATTAAAAATCTACAACAAAAGTGCAATAAAGGTGGGATGAACGTTTCTTTTTAGACATCTAAAGGCATTATATTACTTTTTTACTCCTAATTAATATGTATAGTACTTTAATTTGGTTGGGTCTGGCCACATGTTTATACTTAATCAAGTCTACAATTTTGAGGTAGAGAGTGAGCGAGGCAAATCATTTTTCTACAAATATTAAGTGTGCTATTATTATGTATGTATATACTACTTTGATTGCAGTCCGATAGATCATCCCTAAGCAGTACTTTATTCAGCATAAAAAATGTTTTAAAATCTACTGCACTGCAATACATTTGTATGAGTTCAACCTTAAACTCAATCAGAAATATTTAAAACAGCAAACACTTTCAAAAATTTTCACAATTAATTATTATTACAGATTTTATTTTATACGTACCGATAAATCTTACATGTTATTATGAAATACATTATAATTTCCTGATTAGTTTAATTTGTATTTTCCCTTACAAAGAGGATATAAGGCTTTTTAATTTATAAATATTATTAATCTTTTGTTTACAACTTCACAGACAGACGGGGGCTCATGATTCGACATCCTCCAAAGACAAACAAACAAACAAAGCCGACATATATTTTTTTAGTTGAGTTTTATTTTGAACTGATGAGGAAATATAAAAAATAAATGTTTAATCAAATGCGATGTCATGGATAAAATGGTTTTTGAAATTGTGCTTTTGGTTTGAACTAACATTTCACAACACATATTACATACCTTATTTCAAGAACGGCGATTGTTGATTTTTATTAACTTTTTCTATGCCTCATGATATTACTATGGCAGTATCTGACAGGCTGCAGATTTTTAACGACACACGTTGAATATAGATAGAGTGAAGCTCTTACTACAATCGCTGTAATACCGATAATTTGTGGCTTAGTATTTCATAATTATTCATACAGATGTCACTGTGTGTTTAATTTTTTAGATTATGCAAATCAATTGACGGTGGGTAATAATTTGAGTTTAAAATCGGACGAGATAACTCGCAAAATTTCTATGTGTGGCCTATTGATCACTGACTTATAGAATAAGAAAACTCGCTGCAAGCATAGAACTAGTTAAAAACACAAAAATCTACCTTTTGTTAAAATATTCTTAACAGAATGCTTCTGTTTTTTTGTATATCGTTGGTATGGAAGTTGTGGAATGAATTTCAATGAGTCAAATGCTCAGAACTCAACAACCAAATGACAATAAAGCTTGTATGAAGAAAAAATCTGAAACTGAATATTCTGTCAAGTTACTAGAAACAAATACCTATATTATTCGGAGACAAAACAGTATTGATCATAAGCTTGTAAATAGTTATATATATAATGAGAAAGGATTATTAAACATAAAACCAAATAAATTATCAAAAAAATATTTTTTAATCAGGACGAGATAGAAAAAATTGCGTAGAAAAATATGGGGCAGTTTTTCACTTTTGTCTTTTCACATAATATATGAGTAGAAACATATTTTCCTCCTTTGTAAAATAAAGGCTTTAATGAATGATAATTTTTAATGGATGTAAAATAAATTTTTACCCAACGACAACCCAAAAACCAAACACACTATCAATCAACCAACTGTCTCGAGCAATAAATTGACAACCTTCACTGACATGATAAAAAATATAAAAATGACTCGATATATAAATAGAAGAAATCAAAATATTAGTGGCTATAAATATGTAATTATTGTTGATATCAAAAATATAATACTACTTTACACTGATCCGTCTATATTTTGGCTAACGACAATATTTACAGACACATTCAGAACGTGATTCTTGAGAATACTAATAGGTTACTTGGTATTTTAAATACGTCATATTCAGATACATATCACTTAAATTCATTAAGACAAGCAGCAATGCAATGATTCTGTATAATGTAATAAAAGTAAAATAAAGTGTTTGTCAAGGGATAAAAAAAGAAAGGAAAATGGAGATAAGTCTAAAATCACCACTTTTTAGGATAGCTAAAAGAAGAATGAGTTTTGGACAATTCATGAGTGAACTTGTTTCTGTACGAAACTTATACCTAGCCCAGACAAAACAAAGTAATGGTTTGTAAATTTTGCCGTTACACGTGTAGTCATTTTATTTGAAAGTTACGAAACTCTACACATCCATGCATGTAAACATTGCTATTAAACAGTCCACATTGTACAATTTGTGTGCTTTATTCAAAACAACTTTCCATACGACCACACAATGCTACTTTCAATGAAACAAAAAAATTCCCCCCAAATATAGCCACTTGTTTTTTCAGTTCGTTTAAAATATATTTATACAATTTATTGCTGGTGAACAGGTTTTAGACAACTTTTTAACAGTTTTTATGTGATATCAATTTGTTTACAGAGAAATGTCTGGACTATTCATAATTAGTTAGCAGCGGTGTTGATTCCAATTTGTCCAGTTTCCACCTTGGCATTGATTAATTTGGCTTATATAAAAAAACAGACTTATCCCCCTTTTCCTTTTGCACATAGATAACAGTTTCAAAAAATACTCATGGATTAATGTCCATAATAGGATATAACTGCTGGTAGTGGAATGTTGAAAATGAAAGCAGACGAATAATAATATACTTGACATAATTATGTAGGTATATGAATCAGTGGCGAAGAGTGGAAGTTGGCTGTGGAGATCTGACATAAATAGTGCACACTATACTTTGTCAATCATACTTATTTGTTTTCATTGAACTAAGAATACAGATTGCAGATATTGGTTAGTTTTTTAAATTCAATTAACCCAGCTTATAAGCAAAACGTATAGGAAGATTGATTCGCCAAGCATTGTATTTACTCAAAGAAGTGGTTACTCCTCGAAGGTGTCATAGTTTTGTGTATCTTGAAAAATTGTAAACAGGAAAAATCAGAGCTCGGACTAATAAAAAAAGGAACCTATCTTCATATGTATAACCAGGACTTTTTGATGTGGTCGAATTTTATTTGTAGTAGTATATTATTTCGGCAGCATTGAATACATTTTTTTTTTATAAATTGTCAATTGATAAAGTTCTTATATGCTTATAACACAGGTTTTTCCATTGCATAAGACTTAATTTGAACAAAAAATGGCTACAAAACCAAACTGGAGATGAAGAACATGGTTTCTTACCATACAGAAACATTGAAATAATAATAAGAAGGGATAGGAAGGAGTCTTCCCTGGGCCGATGTATACGCATTTGATAATTTTGACAGAAAGATTTTGTTGAGGATTTCTGGGCCTGCCAAGGCCCACTATTAGTCAGGTCGTGACACAAATTGTAAATTTCTATTGTAGTGCTAGTTAATGCTGATACTTACGAGTGCAATGTGGTAAACTGTTTGATGATTATTTCATATTGAAATAAACGGTAATACATCAATTGATTTGAATGAAATATACAATCGAAAATCTTCATTTACTGCATACAGGTATACTGTTTACCGCATTGTATTCGAAAATAATCAATAACTAGCACTACTATCGTAACTTCCAATTCAGTGCCCTGGGCATCTATTCTATACACAAGAATGCTTTCAGCCGCAATCGCATCTATCTAGGGTAGATTTGTATTGAAGTATTAGCACTCGTTGTATCAATTGCAATAAGATAGCCGTCGTAAACAGTCAAAACTGTCTATCTCACTCTAAAATTTAGCACAGCCAAGAGAGGTGCTGTTAAAACATAGCACTTATTGTAACAATTATTGTAATTGTTACAATAAGTGCTAATACTTCGATACAAACCTACCCTAGATAGCGGTCGAAAGCAGTTTTGTGTATAGAATAGATGCGCTAGTCTATCTATAGTCAGCCTTGGCCTATACATACATGATAACCTGAAACTCTACAAACTTTTCCAAAGAAAATAGATACATCAAGCTGATAAGTCTACCAAAAGTGGATATGATTTGAGAATGGATACTACTCAACCAGCGACGAGTATCATGAATAATAGTCACATATCTGGTGATTAGTAGACATTACTAAAGATACCTGTAATAACATTGATTACATATGGTGCTTTAACGAATTTTTACCAAGTGAATCATCTTTCATATTCAAGAGTACATTTGAGAAACTTTTTTTATAATCCATCTAGTACGATTTGAGGATATTTAAAATGTAAAAAACCTATGAATAATTTGTAACATCAATGTTATTAGAATAATTATTGCTTGTCAATACATTAAATATCTACCACATCAATCGTTAATAAAAATATTCAATACAAAGAATTTGGACTATATAGAAGAAGTCACATTTGAATGCATTTAGAGAATGAATGAATCATGGTCAAGTTGGCATATTGCACAATTATTAACATCGCCAAGTTGGAATTTCTGATTTCATAATTTAAGCAATGGGTGCCACTTTTTGATATTTATCAATGTTTACTTACTCGCGTACAGTTATTAACGATTTTACAGAAATTTGCAACATAATAATAATGCCAAAATGTTATATTATTGGCTGCGTAACTACTCATCATGAGGGATCATCTGTCCTGAATTAGCAAATTAATTTCATATCTATTAGAAGTGTGAACTCCTGTTCAAGTAAATTTGCAGTGGGAAGTCAGTAGTAGTTAACTTAATCAGTAAACCAGAGTTCCTTATTTTTGCTTCACTTTCATATGTTTAGGCTCCATCTATATAGAACAGTGGTTCTTAACCTGGGTTTGATCGAACCCCAGGGGTTCGGTGAGTCAGTCTCAGGGGTTCGGCGGAGGTCAAGACACACACCCGACTCATATGATTCGTGATGACACAACCCGCTTGGCCATCATTGGCTGCAGGTGATCACGCAACATCGCTTGGCCAGAGCAACGAACAGAGAACGATAACTTCGCAAACTTTCCCCTGCTAGACGACTGTGTAAGTAAAATCGAAGATGTATCTGGAATCCAGGAGCCAGGTTCAATAGCAACTCGTCAGAACATCAACGCTCTCAACGTTTTGATGTCAACAAATGGTAACGTACCCTGTTATTGCTAAGAAAGCTCTGGAGATTTTCATACCGTTTGTAACAACATATCTTTGCGAGCAATCCTTTTCAAGGATGCTGGACATAAAAACGAAGAAAAGAAACAGACTTTATTGCGAAAATGACATGAGAGTGGCACTTGCCAAAGTGAAGCCGCGCATTTCTGAACTGGTCTCTGAAAGGCAACAGCAGAAGTCACACTGATTTGCAGTAAATATTCATTATTATATTTTTGTTTTTGTGTGAAAATCATGTTTTAATGGTTTGAACACAGTGATGTTGATGCACGGTTCATTTTGTGCACCAGTAAAATATAATATACACCTATGTTTCGAATTTGAAAAAAATCATTTTTTATTTTTCCAATTAAGAAGGATTCGGTGAATACGCATATATGAAACTGGTGGGGGTCAGTACCTCCAACAAGGTTAAGAACCACTGATATAGAAGAAGGTTTTCTTTAACATCTTTGATTCAATATTATTTTTTAATAAAAAATAGTGAAGCAAATCAAGCCGCAAAATATTTAGTTTATTAGATGATCACTTAGCAAAAACTTTTTTTTTTAAATTAACTAAAAATGCACCACATTTTAAATAAGGTCCAAGGTGTAAAAAAGAGCAGAAGACAGAAGCAATATAAACACTATCGGTGATAGCAACCGTATATAGATTGGCCACACTTACTTCTTGCGCACGAAATAACATCTGAGCACCTTAATTTGACCATGGTGCACCGTAGACAACGTTATCAACTGTTGAAAAACCGTATCATGAACGAGTTAGGTGAATATGGCCAAGAAAATGAGATTAAACATATTTAAAGCCCTACATAATACTGTTTTTTTTTTAATATTGATAACTACATACTGCAGTGCAGTGAGTTTAACGAAGCATGTCTGCATTTTTGAGATAAGATATACAGTAGGTACTTGAAAATATGAGTCAATTGGATTGAACACTTAATTGATAATGTAATTTGTTGAACATTGGTCATAGTGGTAAATAATAAAAGAATGTTGATTGTTAATCAGAAGTCGGAAATATCCATGTTGTCTTTGTGACCTCTGTAAGATGGTAAATAACATAGATTGTATATATAACTAAACAATGATTATGCACAGCATAAAATCTTTAAAACTAAATGTTAGTAAAAAAAATATACAAATTTCAAATAAATATTTCTTTTGGAAATGTAAATATTTTAATACATTATGAACTGAATGCTGCATCATTTCAGAGTGTGAATTAATAAAAAAACATTATAGATAACAAAGTTATAAAAATGGTGGATTTAAAAAAAAAATATAATGACTAAAGGTCTGAAACTCAGGAGACATTTAACTTTTATAAAGTACCTTGGTGACAAAAATATATTTATTTGAAATACACTGAAACCTCAATTTTATGTTTTTGAAGAGACAAAGGGTAAACGTATCCTGTGAGACTATTCTAACATAACTCCAAAACCAATAAAAAAAAGTGATAAATATGATAAACATACCACATTTATAACTTAATGTATTCAGGTAGTTAATTATCACGAGAAGTTAACCATCAAATGTGCTATCTTTTTAAGACGGCTTCTCATGACCATGCTGACTGTTTTCCAGTGAGATGGAGTAGGTGCGTCAATTACATATTGAGAATCGAGAGGCGACTATTTTGAAAATGAATACAACATACCTACATGTCATGGCCACAAATTATAGTTACCCGCGATTATAGTTATTGTTTGACGTTTGTACACAAAATTTTGCTTCGGGATGGAAAGCATACATGAGCATACACAAACTTAACCGAGCTCCGCAAAAAAGAGAGGTATTTCACACGACATGCGCATACCAACCTAAATTTTTATCGTGTTACGAATTACCAGTGTTTTACCAATTATTGTAGATAACTGTATTGTTTATGAAATTGTTTCTGTGTTAATTGGAGCAATGAAAACAACAGAAACATGTTACCGTGCTAACTGTTAAGATAAGCTCTGCTGGATTGGAACATTTTTGAAAAACAAATTTAATTTTTATTCAAAAAATCATTCAAATTGGTTTGGAGCATAATTTGTCAACGTGTTCACCATTTCAAGAAAATATTCCTTATCCTCTTGAACTGATGAATGTTTTCAATGAAACTACAAAAAACATATACCATCGCGTTGTGTAACCGTAGTTTTGGGCACTGCAGACATGTCTATAAATAGAATCGCACACATGCATCTGGAATTTAGTTTAATAATTGCTGTGCATTGAAAAGAATGTGTAAAAATAAATTGAATTAAAAATGCGGGAAACAAAAACATAAAACCTGGGAATTAATTGTAGTAAAATGAAGCGGGCCTGTAGAAATATGCCAAAAATATACACCAAACAAATTGTAATGATTTAAAGAAATTATTAATTTCTTTTGATTTTTCAATCACCAATTTACATTTTCCCGTTTTTTACGTTGTTTTTTGCTTCAAAGACATAAAATCAGGGTTTTGGTAGTTACAATAATTGTAATTAATAGGATAATACATTCAGTCGTAAAATGTTGTTGCTTTCATGGATATAAATAAACATTACAAAAGATGACAATTTAAAAAAATAACTTTATCACCTATTTATTATCTCAGAGTAATCAAATACAACTAATCCTAGAAACGCATTACTATCACATTACTAGCTCATGTATTATAACCATCAGAATATTCAATTATAAAAACTGATATCCTATAAAAACATTGTGTCGTCAATTACCTGTCATTTGCAGCTCCCTTCCAAATCACCAAAATAAAAAATACATATGACTTGACAATGTGCAACTTGCAGAAAATAAAAATAAAAATGTTCTGTCATGCGCCAGGATGGTGATGCGGCGTGATACGCGAGAGGTTGCCTCCATGTGGTTCTGATAGATTTGGCAGATTTTACTAAGTGACACTATTCATTTTTGGTTCAAAATGTGCTACGGGATGGGAGCATCTTAAATACCAAGAAAAAGACGTTGAACACTTTTTTCCCATGGCATGAACTTACTGTGAGCTCACGTGACATGATCGTATTGTGTTCCTAGCATAAGTATTATTACTTTTTTTCATAAAATTCATCATCAACATAAATGATACAATCAAAAACAAAAACGCATACACAGACAAAAACAATCTTAGTTCAAATTTGTTTCTAAACAACATACAAATTGGAAGTAACCGGCGAATTTTGACAAGAAAAATTGTAAAACAGATTGTTCAATATTACTATGGTAGAGTTTTTTTAACATCACTTTTCACACCTCAAAATATAATTTGTTAATACACACAAGTCATACTTACGACTAATTAAATGGGCTAAATGTGGTCGATTTCCACTTTGATTGTTTGTCATAGATCAATCTCGACATCGCCACTTGGATTATCTAATTGAGAGGATTGATAAGTTATAAGAGAGTTAAAGTGAGGCGCTAACATAGAGTCATTCGAAGCTTGTATACTATTTCTTTCTAAGTCGGATGATATTGAATCACTACCGGAGGCAGGCGACGACGGTGAAATATCTTCGTCCATCATGATAGCGGCCGGCAGCGATGCGGAAACTTCTTGAAGTTGACTCGTGTAAACTGAAAACAACAACCAAAAGTTTGCAATGTAACGGGCAAGCAATGAAAACTGAAACACATTTTTTTACTCGATTAGTAAAAAATATAATATAATATAATTAATAAAATTTACTTTATCTGGTAACGTTGGCTTGTTTTATTGGCGTTCAATCAGATTACGGGACAGTTTAAATAATATGTATGTGAATAAAAAAAGTAATATTATTGCAGCATGCAACTCTTTAAATACCCAATATGTAGGGATTGCAATACCGGTATTTAAAAACCGGTATCCTAGTATTTTTCGATCCCGAAATACCAGTTTTAAAAATCAGACAATACCGATATATTCGATATTGAAAGTGTAAACAAAATGTATTAATTAACATGAAAAGTTTAACAGGACTGTAATTTTTTTGTCAGGTTATGCGATGTCTGGTTTACTTCTGTTGCCTTTCGACTTCCTTGGTGACAAGCAATGAAACATGCAGATTTGTGAAATACATTTGCATTAAAAGTAGGTAGGTACCTACTTCCGTAATTTTATGTTTATCCAAATATTTTCGTCAGTCGCTCGCAGATTTTATGTTTTTTCAGGTGTATTTTTAAGTAGATAATATATCTGAAATCCCGATTATATAATTATGAAGAAAGTGCCAATAGTTCAACTACTAGGTATTTGTAAACATTTGCATCTCAACGATATCTTACGTTTACCTATTTTTAAAAGATTACATACATAATATAACATATTATGTGTCTATTTAAATATTTTTGCTATAAAATATTAATATTTTAAAGATATTTATTGGTAGATACTTCTGTTTTTTCCATATATTTCAGTAATACTGGTATTAATACCGGTATTCAATTGAAATTCAATTTCAAAGGATATTACAAAATATCAGTATAGGTATTTTCATTCGGTATTGCAATCCCTAACAATATGTATATTGAATTCAATGAAAAAATTAGCAAACCATTATTTTGAACATATTTGAGTAATACTGTGGCTGCGAACAACTATTTTTGTCGATGAGTTATTTCAAATCGAAAGTTAACATCACCTTTGGAATTGAAAGGTATCAATAAATTAAAATGAAAAAGTTTTCAGTTGTAAACCACACATAAAAAAATATATTTTTATGTACATATTCAATGCGTTAATTAAGAAAAATTGAAGTGTGTTTATATTTTTTGTTAATTTTTTAATAAACTGTAGTGTAAAAACATAAGCATGTTGGTTTTTTTTTTATATCTATTGTATTTATCCGACTTGCGACTATTTTCTTCATGATTTTTTAATATAATTTGACACACTTGTAGAAAAAAAATGTTCGCCAACCCAGTTATAGTCGGTGATTAAACATGACTTCAGGTAGGATATTTGGCAGGATGAAGATTTATTTTATGTCATATGTATGCCTGTTGATGATCGCCTACTTTATTTCTTGTTGTAAACCTTTGCCCAACCCACCAGGTGCTTATTCTGGACCAAAAACACACATTGAAAAGATAGTATGTAATTTATTCCAGACTCTGGATTCAAGCCCGTACCCACGACTTCAGAAATGGTCGCTCTTCCGCCAAATCCAGGCCAGGATATTATTGTACACCAATTTCAGATCATTGTGAAGAAGAGTAAAACAAACATTGACGGTCAATTTTCAAAGTATTGAATAAGATGAAAAGAAATAATTACCATTTATATGAGGCTTAATGTCTGCTTCAAACGTTAATGTTTGTTCCATAGTGCCCATATCTAAAGAATCTTCTAAACTTTCTAACAGATCAGTTGGCGAAAGCTCTTGTTTTAAGGGTATTGATAATTCATAATTATCAAACAGAGGTAGGTGCGGTCGGACCTGAAAAGATAAAACAATTTAGTATAGTCACATTCTTTAAGACAATCGTCAGCACATAATGACTACCATCTTGTTCTTCTTGGAATGCAGTCAATCTATTTCCATATAATTCTACCGAAGGTCAACAACCAAATTCCCTACAGCGTGCTGAATGTTGGCCGAACAATAAAGATATTTAATAATATATCATAAATCACTTTATGATGTTTTGTATTAGGTATATGAGGCGTGTAGTTTCAAAAAACAAGTCACACATAATTCGATACTATAGGGATTCTATAGGGAAACAACTCAAAATCCCTTGTTATAAGATAATAGAGTTTGAAAATTTTGCTCAAATTCTCATTTCAATGTCAAAGCTTTATTTTTTTTGGTAAATGTGTTTATTTTACCACGTTTTTCTTAGCTCGTATTCTTGTTTGTCCGGTGGTTGTTTATCCGGTACAAATCTTGCAATCGATTTTTAACTAACTTCGCGACTAGCTAGACATTTGAAACTTTTAGAATATATCAAAACACGATGCCAATGCTTTCATTTAATACTTTTAGCCATCTTTAAGTAGAATTGAATTCATTTTCAGTTAATTCTGTTTTGTATGAAAAGTTATTTCGGAAGAAATCCGTAATCCAATCCACCATTATTGGTTGGTAAGGGGGTGGACCTAGCAACTAAATTATTAATAATATATACGTGTGTTACTATGGAAATCAAAATGACATTTCAGTATTCTATATTTGTTTGTTTGTTGCAAAATAGCAAAAAAATGATTTGTTGACAATTGCCTTATTTGTCCAAAATTATTAATACATAGAATTGTCAAGTTTATATGATTCAACAGAAAATTTAAAAACGTGGTATATAAAAAGTTCTTTTTATCTTGGAATTATTTTATTTAGTTCACACAGAACATAGCGCCGGTGCGACATTTTTAGTAGACAAAACACAATTGCTTGTCACATGTAATAAATTTCACTTGACATGGGCCGCAGGTAGAATAGCAAAATGTTGCATCGGCGCATGCACAGATGCTGCTTTTCGCTTTCTGTTATCCGTGTTGACTGGCCGCATGATGTCATTCTTCCGCATGTGTATGCAGAAGAGGGTTGTAACATTGCCGGCCCCGTTTTGATTTATAACCGTGTCGTAGTCTAGACGATTATGTATGTGCGACTAAACCCAGTCATATTTCCGATTTTTTTAATGTGAACATATTTTTATGATCACATAAGCAAGTATATCACAATAATATTATAAGTGCATGAATGTATTTATTGTAATAAGTGATTATAAGAATAATATTCATGTACTTAATATAAACATTCTTGTATAGTTTTTGTGTAATTTTTATATTTATCATAGATTAATAAAGACGTGCTTGTAGTTCATTTGTGTATGAATATATTTTTTAATCTGTTTGTATAACTTTACCAAACTTCGTACATGACAACATCATTTTTAGTCCCATTTTAATAAATAATTTTCATTCATACAATACAAGCGGTTCTCGGCTTTCGGATATCTAATGAGATTATGAGATCCTATTGAATCATATAGGCCTCCACGGGGTGGAGGTTTGTATTAACAGATTTTGTTTTTACGAGAAATTGATGTCAGTCACTTGCTTAACCTATTAGGTCCATACTCTGACTGACACCTCCAATAAATAAATAAAAAAATAAATAAAATATTTAAAAATAGGTACACTTTTTGATGTTTTTCTTACATTGCTCTATTTTCGTACATTCAACATTCAAACACATTTTCGAAAGTCGAGGACCGCCTGTAAGTAATGTTTTTTTAAAATTTAAAAATGATGATTTAAAGATGGGTTAATGTTTCATTTGTGAATGCAGCAGCTTTAGAAATACACAAACATTATGTACATTTTACTAATTGAACTGAAGAACTCCATTATAATGGTTTTGAAACAGTTATTTTTGTTAATTCTACTTTAATCGAATCATTTACGTTGACAGCTATTTAATGCTGATAAACCCATATTCGGAACAGTCGGCTATGTAGAATTAACAAAAATAAGTCAGTTTCAAAATCATTATATAATATCTTTTGCAAATTTAGATTCTACTTATACACGATGAAATAAATAAAATGCCGCACAATACCTTCAAGCCATCTTCTCTATGTGGATTCCTACAGCCCTTGCATTTGCACTCGCTGCATGCTTTACTATCTACATAACACGGACACCTCTGCCCGCAGCAAGTCAATTTGCCAGGTGTTGCCGTTGCATTACCACATCTGCAACCTTTTCTTTTGCTAGCGGAATTTCTAGATCTATACACAGGCTTCTTGAAGTTAGTCTAAAAACATAATTAAGAATAATAAACATGTTAAGTTTTGCAAAGTGTACTATAATAAATAATAAGGTAGTTTACAAGGTACATATTATACAGTGGCACCGTGGGAGATTCGCAATCGATCGTTGCAATGCCTGTTTCAATGCTAGCAAACAATACCACTACAGCTGCAAGGTACTTTAACTGTGCCACTGGTGCCACTCAGTGGCAAAGGGTGCCTTTTGAAGGTAGGTAGGTTGTGGTAGGTAACTGAAAGAGTCCTAGGACAACCATATTCACAGGACTAGAATTTTATTCATTATCAGTTTTTTACTGAATATAAAATAATATATTTTACCTTTTTATAATAAACATTTCACGAATAAAAGACAACAAGCACTAAAATAGATATAAAAAAGGGTACAAATTTGTTTAAGTACTGTGCAAATATTCATGAATTCAAGAATGATACCCTAACCTAACAAATAATCCAGTATATCAGCTATTTTCAAAATTTGTCTGCCGCTGGCTTCCACTAAACAGACAAGAACCTAAAAAAACTGTGATCCGAACTCGAGCTAGAAAATTTTACTCTCTCGGTAGTTCAGTGTTTTGTCGAAGCGACTAGACATTTATGTTTTTTTTGTAGAATATAAAATAATGAAGTTATTATTTAAATATGGTAATAGGCAATTACAACACCATAACAGAATTATAAAACTTGACCATACTCATATGCTAAATCATCAACAAAAGATTATTTGCTTTTGAGTAAATTAGAATATTTAAAAATTACCATTTTTGCTACAAAGTGGAACTTATCGGCCTCCAGAGAGTTCGATTATATGAACAGAATGTTTGTTAGCCATTTACCCAACCCATTTGGTCCTTGCCATGGATCAAACACATATTGAAAAAAACAACATGTCATTTTTGCAAGACGGGAGATTGAACCCTTGCACGCAGATTCAGATACAGGTACAAACTACGCTTCCATGGGCTGGGACAGATCAATATATATTCAAATCCAAAGAAAAAATTAATTAAGTAAGAAGGTACAGAGGTAAGTACGAGGGTGGGTCAATAATTCCTTAGAAAAAAGCATTAAAACAGGTTTTATTTTTGTATTTTTTTTTTATTTCTCAACATAATTTCCTTGGAGCTCAATACACTTGGTTAGACGTTTCTCAATTTTTTTTAAACCGTCAGAAAAATAAGTTTTCGGAAGGTCCTCAAAATAAGCATTTGTCCGATCGATGACTTCTTCATTTGAAAAAAAACGTTGTCCACTTAGCCATTTTTTTAAGTTTGGGAAAAGGAAAAAGTCACTGGGGGCTAAATCTGGCGAATACGGTGGGTGGTCGACCAATTCGAACTTCAATTCTTCAATTTTAGCCATTGATCGTAAACATGTGTGAACACGGGCATTGTCCTGATGAAAGAGGATTTTTTTCCTGTTTAAATGAGGCCGTTTTTCTTCAATTTTGTTTTTTAGCTGGTCCAATAAAGATGCATAATAATCCCCTGTTATTGTTTTTCCTTTTTCCAAATAGTCAACGAAAATAATTTCACGTGCATCCCAAAATACAGTAGCCATAACCTTACCAGCTGATTTTACGGTTTTCGCCTTCTTTGGACATGGTTTGCCTTCGCAATCCACTGCTTTGACTGTTCTTTCGTCTCGGGAGTATAGTGGTGTATCCATGTTTCATCTACAGTCACAAAGCGACGAAAAAATTCATCCGGATTGCGTTGCATGAGCGACAACAGGGCTTTAGAGGCCACCACCCTACTGCGTTTATTGTCGACTGTGAGCAAACGCGGCACCCATCTTGCAGAAATATTTTTCATGCCCAATTTGTCATGTAAAATAGAAATGACGCTACCTTTTGAGATCCCTGTAACCTCAATTATCTCACTGAACTTTAATCTTCGGTCACTTAATACCATATCGTGGATTTTATTGATCATTTCTGGTGTAGTCACCTCTACAGGACGTCCTGAGCGTGGTTCATCCTTTGTTGATGTACGACCACGTTTGAATTCATTTAACCAGTTATAAATAGTTGCAAGTGAAGGAGCAGATATGCCGTGAACTAAATCCAACTCATTTTTTATTTCCTTTGCTGTTAACCCTTTTATATTAAAATGTTTAATAACAACTCTAAACTCAATTTTCTCCATTTTCCATTTTTCCATTTTCCACAAGCAAATTTTTTTTTTAAATGTACGAGAAACACACAACAACCCGACCAATCTGATTGAAACTTCGCAGCATACTGAATCGGTAGTGCCGCTGCATGAAAACAAACCGCTTGCAGTACTAGTCGCGCCACCTGTCGGCTTTTCTAAGGACTTATTGACCCACCCTCGTATTATTAGAGATTTACAGTCCGCCCAAATGAATTTTGTAATAATATGACAGGAAGAATAATGTCTAAAAAAGTTGGTTGCAATAAATGAGAGATGTAAATACGTACACTAGTTTCATCCCCTGCGGCATCATTGGAGATTGGTTCCTTTTTAATGGTATCTTCTACAGCTTTTCTTTTGATTGTTATTTTGTTTCCCGTTCCGGGATACATCACAGAATACAGCGAGGAACCATTGGATAGAGTTTTGATAGGCGGAGAATCCCGGTTCGGAGTATGGGTCTCCATTGTACTAGTTGTAGCTACCGCGCACTGGGTTTGAGTCGAAGAATTGGTGTAAACACAGGGCAATACACTATAAGCCGACTTTGACAAGCCCTCAGTACTTTTGTAATCGTCCGAATATCCAGCACCTTCCTGTATTAGATCGGCCAAACTAGTGCTCGCCGTCGTCGATTCGCCTGCCTGAGACGAATCGCGAGCTAGTTCCACCACTTTTTTAAATATATCCGTACTAATTAAATATTCACATAATTGTTTATAACACTGTATCAATATCCGAAGTTGACAGTTCTCAACGTACTTGTGGTAATCTTTACACCAACTGCACGCAGGTTTTAATTTTTTGCGGCCGCCTTTGCATTTT
The DNA here is from genome assembly GCF_057557595.1 of Rhyacophila brunnea. Lineage (NCBI taxonomy): Eukaryota > Metazoa > Arthropoda > Insecta > Trichoptera > Rhyacophilidae > Rhyacophila > Rhyacophila brunnea. Next base: position 46,344,224 of record NW_028232859.1, read on the forward strand.
CTACAGACGTGGTGCTGACAGGAGGTATCTGTCGGCGTGAAAGGTTCTTTTAATAAATTGCCACAAACTGAGCATGACATTGATTGACGTAAATATGGTACCAAGCGGTAAAGATCGGACCATGTCGTCTGATCTTTTGCATCAGCTTGTATAATAAGTCTACAAGTCGATACATAAAGACTAGTGGCATTCATATTTTTATTCTGACAAGTATAACTTATTATTTCATATTACTTTTGGTATGTTTACATCAGAAACACACTTGACGCCGCAAACGCCATTGTCAAACCTATAATGTTTCTCATAGTGAATCAGGTATGCCAGTCCAATAAATTAATATATCCTGACATTCAATTAATTGTCAATTTGGGACTACGGCTAATTTTTACAAGTAAAACTATTTTAAGTTATAATTTTATATTTTAGTTGCTGTATTTTAATATGTTTTTGGATGTTCTTGGTTGTATTTCTCTATTTTCCCATTTGCATGATACGGTAAACAGTGTCTAAGGAAAAATAAGATATGTCTGGCAACCTTTTATAGATTGACAGTGTAACCATAATAATAAAATAATTTGGCTAAATATATGGGGAAATAATTTATTATAGCATTTTTAATCTATTCTACACAAAACTACAACATTTAATATAAAAATAAAATTGTAGCGAAATGAATTAGGTAGTTGAAACATAAACTTACTTACCACATATAAATATTTTTCTAAATGTATTGTACTGCGTTAAAACCATAGACACGGATAACTCGCGCGTTTTCAAATCACACAATTGTCTACGGAAATTTAAATTAAATCACCAGCAACAATATTATATTTTATTTGCAATATACATAAAGGGCATATTGTAAAAGACAAAATAACATAACATATGACTTGATTTATAGCTATTACTACATTTTAGCTTTGGTTTCTATTATCAGCACATTATCTACATAACTGCGTGAATAATTAATTGTACCTATAAAATAATGTGTACGTTCCTACATACCTATAATTATAATATTATTTACTATGCAAACGTTACAAGTACAACAAAATAACAACTCTTAAATTTAAAGTTGTTGTACTATCAGAAATGTTTATAGGTTTCTATCCACATTTACATTATAATATTAGGTTATGTGGACACCTCGTCACTAAAACCTGTATTGATCACATAATATGTAGGTACCTAGATAATCAATTGAATATCATAGGTAGGTAAGGCACCTAGGTACTATCACTTCCCTCCATTTTGCGTGTGTGTGTGAATTTTTCAACTGTCACTTTTTGTTTTGTTTTCTGGTTTATCGTCTGCGTTTTAGGATTTGGAGGTAAATAATTGATACACCGGAATTATGATGGAAAGCGGCGAGTTTATTTACGTTAATATACTATATGGTTACATTTTTTAATAATTTTATTCTGCGGAGGGCGAAATGTACGCGTCCTCGATTTAGCTGCTTGCAGCGTTCTCCCCGCCAAAAAAAAAAAAACCGTTGGACTCGCGAGCTGTGCACAATGCGACGTTGCCATACGTGTTTTTTTTGGACAATGTTGCCGGTCAGATATTATTTATTAGTGGTATTATACATTATTTAATTATTTTCGCAATCAGCCGTTATTATTTGTTGGCTTTGATACCGATTCGGGCGTCTCCAGGTACACAAAGACACACCCAAATGGGGACCATACGGGGGTGTCACAAGCGCACCTCTCTGGAAAGGCCCGAATGGGGTCGGGCCAACTAAGGGCTGATTACGATAGCGTGTGTAACTGGACAGTGCGGTGGCTTGATAAGGGGTGGTTGCGTCTCTAGACGTTGAAGGATCGAAGCCCCACCGGTGCGTCGGCGGCCGGAGAGACTCGGATGCAGCACTGTAGCATAGTGGTTCGCGGTTCCCGGGCCCACCGTAAAGCTGCTGAGAGAGGAGGGCGTCGCGCCCAGCCCTCTCAACACCCTCGGACCGTCGGCAAACGGAGAGTTTCGGATGCAGCACTACGCCGCTTTGTGGGCGTAGTGGTTCGCGGCTCCCAGGCCTACCGTACGGGCGGATGCTGAGAGAGGACGTCGCACCCAGCCTTCCCAACAGCGACCGTCCGAAACTCAGTCGATCCCTCACGAAAGTGCATACCGGCACATTACTCGACCCCCTTTTTTGCTCGCTTGCCCTGCCGCGGCTATCGAATTACACGCACTGCACTGATATTATACTAATATAATATGCGAAAACTTAATTTTATACTTAAAATGGCTTTAAAGTTTATAAAAATAATTTTAAAAAATATATCAGGGCCCGAAATGGACCGGAACGCCATTCTGCCTCATACAACCGCTCCGGGTTGTAAAATTTTCCACTTCGAGCACTGAAATAACTTATTATACATCGCTTCCAAACACAAAACACTTAAAACTAACTAATCTATGATGCTAATGGCTGAGGATGCTGCTTGGCTGCTTTCCGCTGATGGAGGCTGCTTTGCTCAGCTGAAGAAGGCCGCTTTGTAGCTCTCTTCATCATGGTGCATCTGGGCCAGGGCTGATTGCAAGGCTCACAGACACGCTGCTGTTGACGAAGAGGGCTCAAGCGGCTGATGATGCAGGGCATTTGATGCCGTTTTCCCTCGTTGGAGCCAGGGTCTTGCCCGATACACTCGTCCGTGGGCCAAGTTCGCTGGCGGATGCAGTTGGTCGGGAGTACATCGGGAGCCATGACTTCGCAATCCGGGTGTTTCTGCTCTTTTCTTCACTGGCTTGGCTTTGGCAGCATCCTCTTTCTACTGCTTATTATTATACTTTGTTGAGCGCCACCAGAGGCAAGCCTCTGGATGTTTCTTCCTCGCCGTTTCCTATTCCGGTGTTTGGATCTCAGGGTTGTGTGTCCGGGTGAAAGAAATTCCACCTGCTTCTTGATTCCAGACGATCAAAATCAAGAAGCGTAGTCCCACGTTGACTGGGGCCACTTATCACTTCGATCCATTTTGCGTGTGTGTGTGAATTTTTCAACTGTCACTTTTTGTTTTGTTTTCTGGTTTATCGTCTGCGTTTTAGGATTTGGAGGTAAATAATTGATACACCGGAATTATGATGGAAAGCGGCGAGTTTATTTACGTTAATATACTATATGGTTACATTTTTTAATAATTTTATTCTGCGGAGGGCGAAATGTACGCGTCCTCGATTTAGCTGCTTGCAGCGTTCTCCCCGCCAAAAAAAAAAAAACCGTTGGACTCGCGAGCTGTGCACAATGCGACGTTGCCATACGTGTTTTTTTTGGACAATGTTGCCGGTCAGATATTATTTATTAGTGGTATTATACATTATTTAATTATTTTCGCAATCAGCCGTTATTATTTGTTGGCTTTGATACCGATTTGGGCGTCTCCAGGTACACAAAGACACACCCAAATGGGGACCATACGGGGGTGTCACAGTACCTAGAAACAGACTCTCAGAATCGAATGACGCATGTTCGTTGCAACTTGCTCGTTCATCATTCATTGTACCTATTTACTTACAAGTTCTCGCGATCGCAAAAGTTAAAGACACTGTTAATTGAGCCCAATTGAATGATCTCCTTCAATAATCTAAATTTCGCATTTTGCAATTGGTTTAATTGGTCGTAACAGCTGCGAGAAGCTGTATTTTACAAAAGGGTCCTTTAAAGACCACAACGTTTTATTGTATAAGGATACCTAGAAACAGTTTGCTTCATTTTCGTTTTTGGTGACAATCTACAATAAAAATAGGAACATCATTATTGACGGTTACAAAACAACATAGTTTCGTGTTTATTAAAGCCAGTAGGACAAATATTATTGTCGCTCAGCCATATGAGACTTTTATTTCAGATTCATACTGGCCTAAAAGTCCCATTATAATAGGGCCCTGGGTGATTGAACCGAATAAACCCGGGGCTTCTATCATGTAAAAACGAAAAATAAACAAAAAAAATCTTATGAAATTTATTTTTAATAAAATATGTAATGTTTTAAAACATTTACTCAATGCTCTTATGAAGTAAAATCACAAAATTGGATAAATTGAGAAAATTTGACTCAATTATTCAATATCGACGATGACATTATGTCATATTATTATTTAACACCACTGTTGAATAAATAGTGGTCCAATATTTTCAAAACTATCGCATATCTATAGAGATATGAAAATTAGGCAAACAAGACCTCAGGAACATCTAATTTTCATATAAATTCAGTACAGTTTTTGCAAAAATGGTAGGACATACCTATGTCTAAGTTTAATTGTTTAGCGATTTTTATGGGAAAACCACGGATGGCTATTAATTAGTTATGTACCTATCTATGTAATTTAATTAATAGTAATGAACCGAATCCAACTTTAAAGCCTTGGTTCATGGAAACTGGTTATCTCATTTCTATCTTATTAATCTATTATGATGGTATCCATGGCTCCCACAAGAAGGGGGCTGACAGGGTTCTAGCCTGGGGGCCCGGGCTAAGGAGGGGCCCGGCGTGTCGAGTCGACCAGTCGAACCTAACCTAACCGAAATATATTTTTTTAAACGGTACATGTTCAAACACGCGCGTTAACATCATTTTACTCCCTACTTCAATTATAGTTTGTTAATTTATGGCTACGGCCGTATGCTGTAGCTTAACCACTGGGGAATGTCAAAAGAAATGGCGTATTTCAAAAAAACCACTACCTTATTCTTAGGTCAATAATTATTATATAGCAATCATTATTCGTATGATGTTTATCACACTTGAATGGTCAAAGACATAGCTCATAATGAGTATCTTTAGAATTATCTTCAAATATGTTAATGTTGCCCATTTTTTTAATAATAAAATGCCTAATTCTTGTGATATTTGGGATCACAGAGATTATCAATATAATTTTTTATCGTAAATATTTCACTATAATATATTATATACGATATAAATTGTACTGATGGTTTCATAAATGCGTTTAAAAATTAATAAATGTAAAAAATCTTAACACCACTGCACATTTATGTACTGAAATATGACTATATTCTAAAACATTAGAGCGAGAGGTTTAAAAAAAATACTATTTTATGTAATGAAAATACTTTATGCAGTCATCAAATGTTTAAAATAAATATAAAGGATAATAAGGCTTCAAAATTATATAAATAGATTATCTACAACGTTTAAGGTATGTCCAGGATCATGCTTTGAAAATAGAACAAAAGCTCCATTTTGACCTACGCTGAGCATGTCCCCCAATTATTGTAAAAAAATGTGAATTTGTCGTAGGACCCCATGTTATTATTACTTATTATATTTTAGGGTCATATTTATTATTAAAATTTAGTTTATTAAGTTTTCTAAGCTTCGTCTAAAAGATTTATGACTAATTATTCATAGTTTTAATAATTTTTTATAACTATTTTAAAAAACATCGATTTTTATAAAAATATAAATGTGTACCAATAACTTGAAATCCTTTTTATTTAAATATATATCAATATTTACATAATCTCAAAGAGCGGTGGTTTTTAGGTATGAGATCTGATGCCCTGACAGGATTGGAGCTCCCCTGTGAACATTTTTCTTGTGAGATAAACTACCATTGGGTAATACAAAAATAGGAATAATAGGAGAAATTCCAGGATTTCCAATGCTTGCATTATTTTTTTAACTAAGATGTCGGCACTTTTCAACAAATTGACCGCAAAAGTTATAATATTCGTATTCAATTCTTGGTTTGCCGCTATTTATAATAAAATTTCACCTGGTGTGTCATTTTATTTTCTATTCGCTACTTGTTTTACCAATATCTACTTCTACCAAACTAATTTTCAATTTCACTCGTATTTTAAAGGAAAAAGTGAGATTGAAAATTATGACTGGCCTACAACTATTTACTGTTGATGGTTTGATGTGATCATAATTATTAGAAAATTGCCACCTTGCTTGTATTCTAGATGGGTCACCCAGAGGCGTAATTGAATGTTTTAGCACCCGGGGCAGCAAAAAGAAATGTGCTGGATTGTATCTTTAATGGCGTTTTTTGTGCAAATGTATATATCCTTTTTTTACCATGTTCGATCCTAAGAGGATCATATTACGAGCCTCCATGGGGTGGAGGTTGTACCTCTGGTCGTATGTGATTGAGGTGACCAGTTTGGATGTATTTGAAGGTGGAAAAGCGATAGAGGAATGAAGAACCGAAGTCTGAGGATGATACAGGGCTCGAAATGGAACGGAACGCACCGGAGCGCCGTTCCGGCTAGTGAGATTTGTAAAATTATCGCTCCGTCTCGTGGAAAAAATATGTTGACCGTCTGAGCTAGATAGTCCATAGAATATGAAATCTGGCACACTTATTTTTATAAAATACACATACGATTTGATGACTATTTGAAAATTTGTCGAGCGCTCCGGTTCGTAAACTTTTCCATTTCGAGCGCTGGTTCCATCGCGATAGCCTTTTATTGAATTCTGTCACGATGGAAAATGCATAGACTCAGTATCTCAAAAATACGAAAATAGAAAAAATATGTTTTTAATATGATAAACATAAATAAATATCGCTGTGGTAAACAAAGTACTTATTAAGTACCTAGTAATTCGATTGTGTGAAACATGTATACGAGGAAATTGCACGTACTTAATAATAATTAAATGAATAACATTAATTTGAAAGCGATTCGTATGTCATGGATTCTGGTGACACTGCTTGGTTCTCATGGAACCATCTACAGCCACATACCTACCTATTAACCCTTAGAATGCTACGCAACGATATATTGTTGTTTTTGATATTGGCCACAACGATCGTCGTTTTGCATTTGATGCCTGAAATGTTAAGTTAATTTTGGAACATACTACTGCTTCAGCGGTATGAAACATTTTTGATATATTTAGTTTTATTGTTGTGTAATATAACTTGATTTATATATGTTTTGTGACTGGGTAGGGTTAGAACTTATAACTATTGTATTTTTTTTCATCGCATCAGCATTTTTATAATAAAAGCATTAATTTCAAATACAAATTTCAGTTTACAATATAAACAAATTTCGTTTTTTATTTGTTTACAGTCAAATTCTGGGTGTAATAACCATTTTTTATTTAATATTATAAATTTGAAACAGTGGGAAAAGTATTTTAGAACAGTGTTTCCCTAAAAATACTAAAGATTATACTAACTTAATTAATACTAACTTACTTATTTCTAATTTACTAAAGTAAAATACACGGATCGTGACTCCCTGAAGGGACCGTAGATTTTCTATTAAATTAAAGTGGATTTATACTATATAAAAACAATTTCATTTATAAAAAAAATAATGAAATAAAAATCATTTGCAATATTTTAAATGTTCTTAATAAATATATTTTCTCAATAAGATGTTATGGAAAGTACGTGTCGTTAGCTAACGCAATCGAATGGAATTAAAATAATATTTTGAAGTAACCGATTAGCTGTTGAAAATAAAAACTCGATAGTTCGTTTCGCTCGCTCACGTGGTCGTCAGTATGATAGAGCGAGAAAGAGAATTTCAATTAATTTTAAAGGCAGACGAAGCGGGGGATATCTAATAGTCTCATTATCTATTCAAAACGATAAACTAATTACAAAACGTGTTTTCAAAATATTCCGATTTCGCAGAAACAATTAGAGTGGTAAGGTGTCTCAAAATAATACAATACTTTAATTTATCGACAATTATTGGTAGCAATCTTCGACCGGATTTTGCACAACATCGTAGCAGCCAAAGGGTTAAAAGATTTTTGTTTTTACGAGAAATCGATATTAGCCACTTGTTGTAGCACTTGCGCATTTTTCCGCTAGGTGCCTCTGGTAGGTAAAGACATCGTCTTTAGCACTGTCTGTTTCTGTAATTATTGGTTTACTGCGGCTACACCGACCACCAACATCACCGTCATTAGACCTAGTCGCCTGTGTATTGTATGCATGTAGATACTGCGGGTCTATTCTATACACAAGGCTGCTTTCGGTCCGCTACGGCAGGTAAATAGGGTAGGAAAGTATCGAATTATTAACACTTATTGTAACAAATGTAATTATAATTGTTACAATAAGTGCTATGTTTTAACACCACCTCTCTTGGCTGTGATAAATATGAGCTGAGAGACAGTTTTGACAGTTCAGACGGCTAACTTCTTCTAATTGTTACAATAAGTGTTAAAGCTATACTTCAGCTGATGCATGGTCTAAAAAGATCGTGCCTAGGCGATGCGCGGATTGTGCAAAGGACACGAGCCGAACGAAATATAATTTCTTATAAAAATTCAACATGCGTCCTTTTAATGTTGTGTTTATTATTAAGTATATTCGTAATAATAATAGTAGTTTCATTGACATGTTTTCTTTTTCAAGTACATGAGGAACGTTTTTAGTCATCTTTACACGATTTAAGAATATATTCCTCCGACGCCATTATAAAACAAATTGACGTGCGAACAGGTCGACTATCGTACTCCGACTGGCGACGACTGCGAAATTTCGTTCCACATACTATTGAAAATTATTTGCCGTTTCACTTATGTACGCTCTTAACAATTCGATACTTTCCTACCCTATTTAGCTGCCGTAGTGGACCGAAAGCAGGCTTGTGTATAGAATAGGCCCGCTGCAATACTTTATGTGACGACAGAATGTTACCTTATGCTTTCAATCATTATTCACATTCCAAGAATATTAAATGTTTAGATAAGATGATTCCTTGAACAAAGAAATCAATCGGTGTGTGAGTTCTGAAAATGACACGTCGCCGTAATTCTGTGTGGGAGCTATATTTCGTTACATTCTCATACAATATGAACACCTTCCAGAACAAAAGAATCAAAATGTACCTAGATAAAAATTTATCTAGGTGTATGTGAACATAATCTGACACCTTGATTATACTTAAAACACCGTTCTAGTGTCAATAAAATAACTTCACTATTCTTTCAAAATGATAATTATCACGTATTTACAAAAGGCACGTTGTCACTATAGTAAACATTGTTATGTACCTACGTTATAATAAGGAATATGTTGATATATTCCATCTACGTGACGATGAGTATAGGTGGACGTTGTTTTATAAATTCTTAAAATAGGTGTACTTACTTGTACCTATATACTTTATATATTATATTTTTTTGTATTAAGTACATATTTCTACTGTATAATAAGTTAATACTGATTTATCTCTTTTTTTATGTACCTACCTAATACTGTTTTAATAACATTTCTTTGTTTCTAAATTTAATGTCATGTTGTGAACGTCTTAAACTTATAATTTGTAATGTCCACAATACGTAAAATAAATAAATTAAAATTGAAATAAGTATTTATAAGAAAGGTATACCTTTATATTACCACAATCGCTTCACATTGCATTCCTAGGTAAGACGGTGAAAAAATATCATAAAATTGATCTGAGAGATTGTATTTATAAAAAAATTAAAGTACCTAGGCGAAGGTACGGACATAGTGGCGGGGTCTAGGATGATTCGGCGCCGGGACAATTGGGCGCCATACAATGGAATAAAATTCGATAATAGACGTTGGTGAATTATAGGTAGGTAGTTTTCAAATATATATTTAATATTAATTTTATATTTAAATTTAAATTAGTATAGATAATATTATTTAATACTTGGTGAGAATTTAAATATGCACAAGTAAATAATGATTTAATTGTGCATATTATGAGCGATAACTTTCACGACCCAGAACGGCGCTCGGGTGCGCTCTTCGAGCCCTGTTTCAGTCTACTTTGCGGCATTCATTTACATGCTCTTGCAAATTCCGATAATAATAATAAAAATATTATTATACCCAGTAGCTAGTACTATACATTGCCTAATAATAATAATAATAATACTACCTATATAGGTAAGTATTTTGCAGAACATGCAATTCATAATAATGTAATAAAGACATCGCTTTGCGTCGGTGTAAAACTGTAAACACCGTTACTACCTAAAGTACCTATTATAAACGTCACTGTAATTACTAATTAGTAATAATTTTTGATACAAAATTAACCATAATATATGAATTGAAATAAGAATTATAAATTATAAGGTATGTCACTTATTGAATTTTTAACATATTTCAATATGTGAGTGTACTGAAGTATGTGCCTATACCAGGGCCTGGCAAACGTTGGCTCGCTAGCCACATCGCGACCCGAGAACTACAAGGTTCTAAGTGTCGATTTTTGGCCAAACTAAAGTAATGATGAGGAAGTCTTCCAAGTCACATTATCTACATAATATATTAATATGAAGTCGATATTTCTTATATTTTTTCATTAAACCCCAATACTACCGAGTTCTATGTGCACTTTACACAATATCTGGGATACTACAGAGTTCTATCATAATCTAAAAAGATCCGTCGTTCTACAAAGTTCTATGTGATTTGACATTTCGCGGTTGTGGAAACATTTAAAGCTGTTAAAATGGTTTTAATTTCAATATGAAGAGTAAAATATTGTTGTTTTGTATTTTAAATTTATTATTACGACTTCATGCAGTGTCTTTAACTATATAAACCACGAGTATTTACATAAACTACTATAGCTTCGAGATACATAACCTCAAAAAAATGTTTCGTGATATTTGATATCAACAGTAAATTGTGAACTTACTTCTAGATGAATTATAATATTATGAAACGTAAGTAAGCTTCAATTATATTATCTTAATTTTTTTTAAATTTTGTTACAAACGCCGTTACAGTTACATATTCACAAACCGTTAATTATAATTTACATAATTAATTGTTTTCATAATTTGAATGTCGAACGAACATTGTACATTTTATTCTTCGACCTTTTGTTAATAATAATGTCTAAATATTAATAGTATTGCATTCATTGACTTTATGTTTCAGGTTTAAGTCTTCCTGTGGGTCTATTCTATACTTATCGACCGCTAAAGTGATAAAGTGATAAATATTATCAAACTTAGGGTAGGTTTAACAGCACCTCTCTTGCTGCTGTAAAAATGTAGCACTTATTGCAACAATTATAACCAACATATTGCAATTGTTACACTTTATACATACTTTGATATAAACTTATCCTAAGTTTTGTAATATTTATCACTTTATCACTTTATCGGTCGATTAGTATAGAATAGACCCACTTACAGTGATATAAATGTTTGAGATGTCTCAAATCTCAGTAGATGAGGTGAAGAAATGGATATGTTGTATTATACAATCCATATTCCTGATAATTCCCTAGAGATTGAGTATATTAATTATACAATATCATTATGATATTATGATGTAATGATGGATCTGAAAGATATGCCTCTTCTTGGCTTGAAGTTTATTCTAAAACTGAGGCGAATAATTATTTAATAGAAGATTTTTTACTCAACATTCCCTCAGCCATTAGTAACAACAATCGTGTATAAAAATTAAGAGAACAGGCCAGTTGAAATTGAACCATCAACACTGGGCTTGTTGCATCAACAATAGTTTTGTATTTTATATTATATTTTCAACATATTTTTCATTTTAAAATGGTAATTAACACAAAATAGAAAAAATATTAAAGTTTTTCCGAATTTCCCATTTTCCCAACAATTTCCATACATTTTCTCCGGAAAAAAATATTATATTCGATAACTTTCAAGAATTTTATTTATTTTTAGATGAATAATGAAACTATGTATCCTGAATCACTAGGATTTCCATACAAATTTCAGTTAGAACCTTGTAGTAAAGGCGATTTGTTTGAGTTTCAGGTGGACATGGTTCTAACTGAATTTATGACATGTAAAATTAGCTATTAAAAACTAGTTTTAACGTAGTTTTATTGACAGGTACACCATAGCAGTACCATCATTGATATATTCAATCAAAAAAATAATTGAAAACATTCACAATTAACAAAATACAAGCGTTCAAAACTTCAACAGCCCATAACTTTTTTGCTGCAGTTGTCCACTTAGAACCCTGTAGTTCTCGGGTCGCGACATGTAGGCTGTTTGTTATGCGCTCGCGGTTAATTATAAATAATATAAATTTGAAAAAAAAACTAGGTGGGTACTTACCTGCCATAATGCCAAACTTAAAATTGTCACGGCCAAGAAACAATGCATTATCAGTGTTATGGTAGAAGTAAAAATAGTCGTCAGTTTTTCGATGGTAAAGAGTTTTAAAAATACTTTCACACTTTGAAGCATTCATACAGATAGACAGACAAAATTGAAAAACAAAAAACAACTGTGTGCTTTCTGATAATCCGAGTAAATAATCCCTCTGATCTCCAAATCAACGACTACATCTTCCAGTGTGTTTTGTTGTTCTGTTCTCTGGTAACCAACAAAAATATCAGTGAAGAAATAAAACGGAGAGTTATATAGCAGCGAACGGGTGCCACATTGATTTACAAAATCAGCTAAGTCTCGCATTCTCTCCTGTAGTACAAAAATTCAGATGTCCAAGAAGTTGATTTGACCAATATACTGACTTAGGAAGGTGCTATGTAGGATATATGGGCGCATACTAGAAGGAGAAGAACGGTGTACCTATTCGTCACAACCTGGAACCTTCTACAACCTCTTCCAAGAAGAATGTATCTTCACATTCGTTAAACTTGGTAGGCTCTGGTGGGCAGGTCATGTAGCAAGAATAGACAGTGTTCAACTGGGGCATTGCCGACTCAAGAGAAAGCCGAAACATTCACGACTGGTCCTACCTTTCCGCCCCTCCCGTTGTCTATGGATGACCTATCATTGCCTGTCGTTGTTCTATAGAGTGCTCACATTGACGCGTCTGTCGTGTTCACCTGTCGAAGTATTCTTAGTTTCAGATTTCTTTCAGATTATGTTAACGTATCTTGGAGACCTTGGAGTTCATCTGATTTAGTGGCTCTGTGTTATTAATAATTATTGGAAGCGTGATAAGTATAGTAAGAGAATGTGAAGATCAATTTTTCAAACGTATGACTTACCTACTTACTTGATTTCAGTTTCATTCATTACAAGCCATTCTATTTTCAAAAAACATATTCCTACACTATGCATATATGGATACACTGCTAATAAAAATATGGGCGGGCGTGCTCAGCGTGGGTCAAAATGGAGCTTTTTTTCTATTTTTAAAGTATGATCCTGAACATACATTAAACGTTGTAGATAATCTATTTAAATAATTTTGAAGCCTTATTATCCTTTATATTTATTTTAAACATTTGGTGACTGCATAAAGTATTTTTATTACATAAAATAGTATTCTTTTAAACCTCTCGCTCTAATGTTTTAGAATATAGTGATATTTCAGTACATAAATGTGCAGTGGTGTTAAGATTTTTAACATTTATTAATTTTTAAACGCATTTATAAAACAATCAGTATAATTTATGTCGACATTATTATAGTGAAATATTTACGATAAAAAATTATATTGATAATCTCTGTGATCCCAAATTTGACAAGAATTAGGCATTTTATTATTAAAAAAATGTTTAAAATAAATATAAAGGATAATAAGGCTTCAAAATTATATAAATAGATTATCTACAACGTTTAAGGTATGTCCAGGATCATGCTTTTAAAATAGAACAAAAGCTCCATTTTGACCTACGCTGAAGATGTCCCCCCTTATTAATCACAGAGACTTGGCTGAGGTCTGAATTAGACTATCTGATATTCAATGATTACACGATGTATCGAAAATACAGAGGGGATGGATACGGAGGAGAGCGATTCTGGTGCATAAAACACTGGCGTCTAAAGAAGAAAGAAAGAAAGACGGAAGAGCTAGGTAAAATAATTATAAAGCTATTTAACAGAATATAAGTGAGGACCTGATCGACGGATCCCCTTCTAGAAGAGAAGAGGCTATATGACAGCGAGTCGCAGTCAACGCCTCGGTAAAATCACAAGGCTATTACAAATCGATATTTCCAACTGTCTTGACACAGGGAATGGTTTGTTTAGGATAAATGAGTTACATGATAAATAATACACTAGCATTAATACACCTTCTACAATTAATGTAATGCATAGATCAATGCCACATATTTTTTGGAAATCGATATTACCTACCACCGGTTTTTGTGTGAAGGACTAGTCTGACTTTGACAACTGATGAATAACAGGAATGTATATTATTTATAAATAATACTGATAGTTAATATATTTGATTTGAGAATATCTTATAACTCAATTTGAAACGAGAAAGGGTGAATCAATATGTCAAGCAATCTGGGATCTGATTTTGACAGCTGAACAGTGGACCACTCGTTGCTTGTGCAAAAATATATGCTCAGGCTTTATTAATCTAAAGATGGCGCTGACTGGGGGTCTCCTGGATACCAGACCGGACGGTCGAAGATCGAATGGTAGGCTCAGACTCCGGTGGTTGGACGGTGTCTACAAAAATGTTAGAGTGGCTGGCGCCGACACCTGGATGACATTGATCCAGGATAGGGAGAGATTCGGGAAGTTCTTAAAGGAGTCTAGGATTCACCCTGGGTTGTTGATCTACTTATAGTTATGATGGTGATTTGTGCTTAGGAATCATTCAAATTAAATAGTCAAAACGCTAATCAAAGGGCAAACATTACGAAAGCATAGACAGAGAGTCCAATTTTATTTATTAGTATGTACATATAAATCATGGCCCCCAAATCTTGAAGCGGGGTTCCCATCGCTAGGGTTAAAGACATCGTTTTCTAAACGCTGTTTCAGGTAAAATAAAGGGTACCTATTATGTGTAATTTTAGCGATGTTTTTGTGTTGTTGAATAAATCTACTTAAATTACGGAGTTGTCGAATATGAACACACAGTAATCAAAAACATCACTTAACTAAACATTTTAGAATGTTAAGAATTTATAAATAAAATAGCGCCGCAGGCGACTTTTCCGCATTAAGGCAAATTTGTGATGTGTGTTTATCTCACTTATCAGGTCGACTTGTCATGCTCCCCTTGTGGAGGGCATGGTATAATAAATACACAAATTAGGACGTTCTGATGGTGGTAACAAAGTTCGTTGCTACGATTATAAGGTTTTCACTGCTTGTGCTAGCCTCTTCCTTTCTCGACGTTCCGGACTCATCACAGAAGTCATTCTCAAGAGATAATTTATTACACGTATGTGAATTGCTAAATTGATGAAACGAAACACTGTTCAATCAGAATAAAATGGTACATACAGTTATAATAATATTCGCATAGGTTGTAAACAAAATTCACCGTATTTTTTTTAAGTCAGTACCTATTATCACTAACAACTGTAATTATTAACATTAACACATTGAAAATTTAGTTTAAAATGAAAAACTGTTTTACAATATTGTTATGCCGGTCTTGTCAGTCGAATACACCAATCAAGTTTATCGTATTTAGCCTTTGGCTGTTGATATCAGCATGTACATCGTGTGTTTATTACGTCTTAATGCTATTTTCAATATTTAATATTAGGTAGATACATAACATACATTGCTATCAATATGCAACTTAAAATTCAAATAAGTGCTGTAAAATAAGAAATTAATTGAAAGTGAACACCAGTTTTAGTTATCGCGTCAGCGGAAAAAATAATACCGAAAATTGGCATTGTATATTATTTAATTTTCTACCACTATTATATTGCAAACGAATAAAACTTATTATTTTCATTATGAGTTCTAGCCAATCATGAAGAAGTTTTCGATAGATACACAACGCAGATTAAAAAGGTATAAATGCGAAAACCAATCACCATAGAATAGAGTATAGATAGAATCGTAAGGATAACGAACCCAGAAGGCAGGGAACTCAGAAATAATGGGAACTGAAATACCTAACGGGTAAGGAGTAGCAGGTATTGTTGTTTTTATTTAATAAAACGCATTTTTTTTGTAGTACTTATACCGCTTTTAATCAATAGATTAGGACCGGTTTCGGTCCGCCTATAACGCCCGACATTTTCAACTGAATATAATTTTTTAAAACAATATTTATCAAACAAAATCCAAAGCGATATAAATAATATAACAGTAAGTACATAAATAATTATCTGTCCAATAATACCTTCCCAATAACAGATTAATTTAAAACTAATGAGGTTGGACATTAATATTTCATACAAAGTATTTTAAATATTAACAAACCACAAAATATGAAACAATCTACACTTACAATAACATTAATATCAACAAATAATTATGTTTAGTCAAAATTTACAATAAAAATTTATAAAAAATAAAATAAACAATATTATCAATTGAAGTGAGATCGAATACAAAAACAAATACAACCAAAATATGAGTCAAAATTAAATAACATTTTACAAAATTTAACAAATTAAAATTGGGCAAAAATTTATACCTATTAATTTCTAGGCTTTCCTGTTTATCCAATTTTATAGATTTCTCATTCAAATGCAGGATTTTAAAAATTTTACTGATATTAAAAGAGTGATTATTTAAACATAAATGATTTCCAAAAGATGAAGATTCATTACCATTTTTGGCACAGGCTAGTATAGCAGGTAACCGATCACGAGTAAGGAATAATCCGGGATAAACTTAAACGCGTGTCAATAATTCGTCAAATAATGACAACTGCTCTCGTTTTATGCATTGACGCCAATGACTCATTGATTGACGCTCATTTTACGAGTATATTCGTGCATTACACACACTATTGCACGTGCATAATGTGGGTTTCATTTTCGTAAGACACTCACACATTCAAAACCCTGCATCAAAATGTAGCGTACTGAATATAGCCTATCTGTTCTGTGTCAGAAGGTAATCTATTATTGTTGTTCCCTGGATAAATGGCTTTTTACTTAAAATTTCTTTGTTATTACACAAATAGTTCATGAAGATTAAAAATGTTTACATGAACTGTTTTTTGTTCAATATTATTTTTTTCCTTTTAAAGTAGATATTTATTTTAAACTAAATTAATTGTTGGAAAAAAAGTGATAATTTTCACATCGATAACACTTTTATAAAAAGTAAAATTACCCGGGTTTTCAGAAATATGTTAGTCGAGAGAAATATCCAAATATAAAAATGTCGCCAATTAGCTTGTCTTGTCATATAAAGAATTTTATTATATAACGTATGAGTAGGTAGTAATATGAGTAGGGTTTTCCAATTTTTGACTGGGTGGTACAAAATAATATCTATCTAACTAAATCTTTATGGTAAAAGTACCTACACATTTTTAAATAGCTATAGGTATATATAGGTACATCGTGGTCCCCACATCCTGAAGCGACTCCCCAGGGCAGGATGTTTTTAGGAACTATCACTACGATTAAGGGCAGTACCTATGATGTTATACAGTAGTGTTCCTCAAATCCCAAAATGATATTCCGTGGAGTCATTGGGTTCCGCGAGGTTAAATTAATGGTATTCTGTGTATTTTTAACTGAGTTATTTTTTATTTATATTGAGGCATCATCAGGGCTCGAAATGGACCGGAACGCACCGAAGCGCCGTTCCGGTTCATAAAATCCACAAAATTATCGCTCCGTCTTGTGGAAATATTAATTTGACCGTCTGAGCTAGATATTTCATATAATAAAAAAATAACACACTTATTTTTATAAATCACATTTACAATTAATGTAGTATAGTATAATATAGTTGATATTTTGGAAAATTATCGAGCGCTCCGGTTCGTAAAATTTTCCATTTCGAGCGCTGGGCATCATAATATTATGAACCACTGATCGTGACCCCCTTTTGTTGTGGGCTAGTAATATGGGACCCGTCGACATATTGGATAATAGTCATTTTTAGTCAGTACATTAGTCAGGAAACACGCCAAGTACAAATAATTATAAAATAAAATTCTAAATTTGAATTATCATTTCGCTATTTGTATCAATTAGCATATTACATCAAATTGAACCACAGACACAATGTTTCAATAAAATGTTTATATTCGTAAAATAGCACGCAGGCGACTTTACTAATAGAGCGGTTATGGTGAGTGTTTATCTCACTTAGCTGGACGACCATCAACGGCGGGCCCCATAAGACTGTGCCCCCAGTCTGACGCCGTGTCAACCCCCTTGTGGGGGCCATGAGGTAGGTACATCATAGAAATCGCTATGATCGTTGTTGTTTTGTATGTTTAACTTCAAAAATATAATATTATCGGTACACATAGGTACATATATTCTTACTGCACCCATCACTTTCTTTCATATGAACATTTGATCAACCTACATTTCAAAAACTTTATATAAATACTTTAATTACAATTTTCGCTGTAAGTCTAAAGCAGAGGTCGGCAAACTGCGGCTCGCGAACCGCATGTGGCTCTTTGGGCATTGGCGTGCAGCTCTTTGCCAAATTACCAATTTCCAATTTTCACAAAACTTTTGCAAAATTACACTTATTATATTATAATATATTGACATCATCGCGAGCCTAGGTTGCCTCCGTGATGGTTGATGCAAAAATGTATGATTGTTATTGTTTTAAATCAGCCCATTGTAAAAGTCGACAAATTAAATTTTTCTCCATTTGATAATCACACGAGCACTTTTAAAATACAATTGTATTGGTGGATTAAACAAGCAAAGAGTTATGGAATTCAAAATTTGTAGGTCTTGCCACCAAAATTGAGGATTTGGAGAGAGAAAAATGCAATTAAATTTCACAACACAAGTGGACCGCTTTAAAATATCTACATAAAGTAGATACTACGATTTTTAATACATGGAATAGCTTTCCGAACTCATATTCGAGTCAACATAATAATATGTATGTGAACAATCATTTTCAAACATGAACAATATAAATAACACTTAGAGAAGCCAAATAACCGATGAGAATAAAATTTGGAGTTGCGCCAAACTACAAGTTACATACCAAACATACAGAAAATCTCCAAAGAAATGCAAGGAAGGTAATTGTTCACATTAGTTTTAAGGAATGCGTGAAAATTGTATGTAATTCATATTCTGTAAAAAATATATTTATAATTTCAATAATAAAAACGTATATTTACGTTAGTTTTATTCGGGAAATCTTCATCACTTAATAAATAAACAATTATAAAATGTAATTAATTCATTTAAATAAATCATATTTATAAAAATATACGTATGGCTCTCGAATTTTTTTTAACCGTTGTGCCACTCATATTTTGCTCCTTTGGTCCAAGGGTTTGCCGACCCCTGGTCTAAAGCATAGCAAATTTATGAAGGCACTGACAGAATGAAGGTTGTATTAGCAAACTTTCTGCATATAATGGTCGTTACCCAATGAATGTCCTTGTACAGACCAAATTCCTTCCCGACCATGTCCGATCCCAATAAGATCATATTATGGGCCTCCACAGAGTGTAACTTTTGTATTAACTCATTCACCGCGGACCTGTTAATTACTATTTAATTACCACATTTAATTAGCATGCTAATAGTATCTAATGACCAACTAATTGGCAACGCACCTGTTGCGTTGGACGCTATAACGCTTAACCTAGTAGGTCCATGATCCTGACTCATACACAAATTGAAAAACAATACGTGTAGGTACTTGCCAGACCCAGGATTCGAACCTGGGACTCACGACTCTATAGTCTGACATTTGTGGGCGAAAATAGTCAAATACAATACACATTGAAAAAACAACATATGGGATTTCAGACACATGCGTTCTAACACTACTGCACCTCAAATAATAAATATTACACCACGTAAGTGGGTGAAATATAATTTACGTATAAATTGCATTGTTTCAATAAAATAAAATCTTTAAAACGTATTGAGATACTTAAACAATAAAGAATTATTCATGTATGACCTAGGTACTAGTTTAAATTATATATGAGGCTCGTGGCATAATTGGTTAATGCACAGATTGGCGCGACACCAATGGTTATACGGGTTCAAATCCCGTCGAGTTTCGTATTTTTTCTAGTGGGTAGGTATATCAGTGTTGCCATCTTTTTCTATGCTAATTATAGTACAAAGGCGTAAAAATTATAGTATTTCTAAAAAAAGTATAGTACAGGAACATTTTTCGTCTTGAATCCTTTAAAATTATAGTATTTTAGTGTATTTGGCGTAAAATTATAGTATTTTACATTTTTCGCAGAATTAAAATTATTGTATTGTACTATAATTATAGTACGGTTGGCATCACTGAGGTATATGCATATCTGAGGTGTTTTCATGTTATGTATGTTCAGTATTGAGATACCGTTCAGATATTGTAAACTATTCATTTGAAAAAAATCTACAATCAAACATAGTTTCAAATGATTTTATGCTGACGATTTTACCACATAATCACATGTGAACAAATCTGTTTTTTGTATTAGATTCGGTCCTGTACCTTGCACGTTAGAAATTAGACAGCTTCTTCATATTGCAATGAAATAAACTTCGGTTTTTACAACGATAAAAATATCAAGCGGCGTTATCTTAGTGTCATTGGACCTATTGTTATCTCAGAAGACAAACACAGTCTCAATAAATTTCTGTTAATTAATTTATCGAGTAGGTGCCCTCTACGTATGGTGTGCGACATTGATGTCGTTCAGTTTCAATTAATATATCGTGACGAGAAGAGTGTACGGGCGAAGCCGAAACCCTCTTTTAAATCTTCCTAGTAAATTGGACTGATTGACGAAGCCCATCCTGTCGTGGGTTTGATTCAATATACGTGTTTTTTATTCGGTGCAATGCGTTGACATGGGCAACGCGTTACAAAATTCACGTAAATGTAGCTCCGGCAAATATTTTCCGATGAAAATTCGCGCGGAATTCACACAGTGTTTAATCGAAATTCGAATAAAAATTATCGTGTAAAATTATTTATTGTGTAACAGTTTATTGTTTTGTTTGTGAAGCATTATTATTATTCATTGATCGAAAGTGCAGAATTTACAAGAATTTCTTGTGACTGACATTACCAAACGTGTTTCAAATTTCAAATATAAATTTTTGTTTATAATTTGAATATTATGTTCGGTGAAATTTTAGAACAAGTTTAATAATCAACCCGAGAAGATAAATACACTTTGTATAAGTGTTTGCTTTGTTTTATAAAGGTCTGTATATTATTAATATAATAATAATACAACAATGATAATAGCACTAACACCTTATAGTTAATATATATATATATATAATATATATTATAATGATTAGTAATTTAAGATATTCAATAAAATGTTAACAGGTGTATGCACTTTTTCATAGAAAAAAAATAACACCAAAATTTAGAAATGGTTTTTTACTTTTTTATTATAATTATTATGTAAGTGAGTTTGCGGTGTGATTTTTTACTGAAAATCCCTCTATAAGTAAATAATATTACTGGTAAATAAATATATATACCGGTAGCAAAGTGTGGAGGTAGGTCGTTTAGCATGGCCCCCACATCCTGAAGTGGGCCCCCTATCTATCGCTAAGGGTAAAGTCGGTGTGACTCTTTACAGTAGTGTTTTCTAAATGGTGTATTCAGTAAAATTAGTGTGTATTTTTAATACATCCATTTGAATTATGGAGTTGCCGAGTATCGACACACAATGAAAAACACACAACCATATATTTTAATATAATAACAATATTGAAGTAGGTGACATTTTTCACTATTAAAGCAAGTTTGTGATGTCCATATCCAAATCTTACATATCTGGCGACTCGCCACGCCGGGCCCACAGGCTAGAGCCCTGTCAGCCCCCCCTTGTGGGGCCCCATGTTGTTTAGATCCGACATAAATAGTGAACACTAAACTTTGTCAGTCCGATGTATTTGTTTTCATTGAAATTAGACTACAATGTGTAGATAGCGTTTGTCAGTTTATTTAAAGTCAATTAAACGCTGCCTAATCTAAGCCATATGTACTGGATAATAGTCAAACAATATTCGTTTATTAATTTATAAAATATCTAAAGTTATTCCATTAAGACATAAATAATTTTAGATATTTTATAGATAGAAGAATATTCAACGAAAACACAATGACTGAAAAAAATTGCACTATTTTTATCGGATTGCTCATAGCATACATAAAATAATATGGTTTGGTTTAGGCAGAAAACCAATCAGCTCCTTGTAACCGGCAAATTGTATTCTTAGTTCAATGAAAATAAATAAGTATGACTGAAAAGTTTATTGTGCACTATTTATGGGAATGGGACGACTGGCCTCCGGACAATTGGACGCCGCACTGTCGTAGACACGTATACAGAACGTAGACGAGATTTTTAAATCAGTTTCTATCTACTACTTAGTAGTTTGAATTCATTTTACTCTTAACATAATGTATTCTTTATCGTTTGGAACTTAAACATATGCACTATTAAATCATTGTTTACGTCTGCATATTTACATTCTCACTATTACTATTAAATCATAATATAATCATTTAAATATAAATAATAATATTGAATATTTATTTTTAAAGTACCTATAAGTACCTAACGTCTATTTATTTTCGAATTCCGTGGCGTCCAGTTGTCCGGTGCCAAATCGTCCTAGACCCCTATTTATATCGAATCTTCACTGCCTACCCCCACCCTTAGCCACTGATATGAGTAATATACCTAAATTTAAAAACAGTCCGAAATTTACATTTAAAATGTTTAAATCAAAATGAACGTACCTACATAAATCAGTCAGATTTATGCAATGTAAAACAAAACAAACATAGCCAATCCAAACCAACCGCCCCGTACTACACCTGGTCTTAATCGGCCGTATCTCGAGGCCCCACGTTTGTTGTGATTCATCACCAGTTGTTTATGCCTGGTCATGTCCAGGTGCAGTTACACAAAACTGAGTTTACATGACTTTAAGTTAATAGCACCCATTTGAGAAAAGAGAACGAAAAATAGGAAAAAATGAATAATAAAATATTAATCTTAGTTTCTTAATAGTATTTCATCAACCGCCAAAAATAAATACGATCTATCGATGACAGTTGCAAATGCAACAATGATAGTTGCCATTAGTTTCTAAAAAAATAAACCAAAATCTAACACCACCTAATTATATCCATCATTGTTTCCATCGGAAAATTTTGGATATGGGTATTAATACCTACATATTACGGTAAATTTACTGCCTGCTAGTGGCACGTAGCGATAAAAAAATAATATTTGTTTATATAAATAAAAAGAATATCAAGTTATACACATTTCTTCTTCTTTTTCCGACCTGTCCGAAGAAAATCTGATAATAACATATTTTGTTTTTACGAGAAATGGATGTCAGCCACGTCACTTGCTCAACCTATTAGGTCCATCCGGTCCATACTCTGACTCATACACAAATTGAAAAACTATACTTAATTGTGTACTTGCCAGGCCCAGGATTCGAACCTGAAACCCAGGACATTATATGCCGACGCTTATGCATCTTGCGCGACACATGTATTCGTTTTAAAATATATCTACATAATTTAATAATTATATAAAAACTATGAATTAATAATAAATCTTTTCACGTTAGGTAAAACTTAACTAGGTAATTAAATTTTAATAATAAACATGACCATAAAATAATATGTAATAATAAGATGGGAACCTTTAACGTATTCACATTTTACAAGGTTTTTTTTTTAAATAGTTTAATGTTTTTAGTTACGTATTTATTAATTAAAACACTTTAAAGTGTAAATTATCATAAAAAAATGTCTAAAATTGCAAGCTTCGAATTTTCCGCTGGGTGCCTCTGGTAGGCGACGCATTCACCTTAACTGATAGAATCATTTGTTGCTTTGCTTCAGATCAAAAATATTGTGCTTTTTACTTAACTCACCTTATCTATCGGGTCTAAATATGTCAAGGTGATTTAAAGCTACAAAACATCGTAGATACATATAGTAACGATATGATACTCGGCTAATAATAATATTGCTTCCATCCTGGTGAAGCGAGTATGAACAAAGGCGTGGTAAGTTTGCAATCCTGGGAACCCTCTTTTTAAGTCTTTCGGGATCATGTGATTGCCGGTATCCCAGGATAAGCTTCCATATTGTGATTCTTATTTAAATATTTTTGTAAATGAAATGAACTGTACATTAAATAAATGGGGCGAGTTTCTTAATAATTTAGAATATAAACGAAAACATGGTTAACTCTTAGCCGGCTCTCAAATCAGAACTCGTCCGCCTGCAACGTGTCGAATACGTCGATGTGACATCATCCTTATTCCCAAAACATATTACGTTGCCAAATGAAGCTCCACAGATTGGTCGAATGCGACTTTTTAATTTGAAAAAATATCTACTGTTGCAATCGACAAATTGCATGCTTCTCGGGCTGCGAGTCGAAGACGCCAGGACGCATACAAACACCTACGGATTGGTCATTCCTATACCGGATCACCGATTGCCGAATCCAAATATCTATACGTTTCGAAGGTTACGTGCGACTGTCGCTAGGTAGATGTGCGCGGTCTTCATATGCGACACCAGATCTACGTTCTTGGAAGGTTTGATTTTTGATTTATGGCTGAGCGGCAGACGGGCGAGTTTAGATGTGAGAGCCGACTTACAACTACCTGACATTATTTTCTTCACTATTTATTAGAAAATATGATGCAGTTTTATATTTTTATTTTGTTTTTCATTATTTCAAATATCATAGACATTATTACCTTTCGTCGTGAAGTTGTTCTAATGTATATTTTTCCCTTCACAATCACTCTAACAAAGCGAATGCTGGCGCCCTTTGATGCATATTGAAACACCGATACTGTGTTGAAGTACAACAAATATTTGTGGTCATGAGCCACACGATTCGAATGTCATCTCACATCTGCTATTATGACGGCCAGCATAGGGAATCCGAAATAATATTCATTACTTTTAAACTATTTCACTGCTAAAATTACAATAAAAACATCACTAATTCCATGCTCTACTAAAAGAGGGCAAAATATCCTAGGTTATGTTTTTCATAATATTATAAATCCCATGATTGCCGTGACCTAACCTAACCTAACCTAACTCAAATCAAATAAAAATAATTTACACTGTACTAATTTACAACCCAGGAATGTATTTGTGCAAAAACTGGTACTGGTAAATTAATTTCTTATCAACTCTTCATAATTGTTTTCAAGTACTTATAGCAAGTAATCCAGGTGTTAAAAACAATTATTAAAATCACATTGATACCGCCAGACTCAGGATGTTATTAAATTTCATTACTTATTGACATTTGAAAAAATTTATAACTACCTACTTATAATAAAATAACCTTCATTTATTGTGTCTGAAGATATTATTTCTATTTTTGAAAATTATACATCCGCCCAGATTGTGATTCATTTTTCACATTCTGAATTAAATTTTTCTGAAGTTAATCCAAAGCATGTACTCTTGTAAATGTATAATACCTGTATATATCATGTTGTAAATTTTTACAGTCAGCTTTTCTAATTCCTCAGTGTAATATTATTATTATGACGTGCAAGAATTTTTTTTTTGATGATTCATGAACATTGGATGAATCTATCAACGAATGAATATGGAAAATGCGTTTATTCAGTATTGCTTCAGAAAATATATACCTACAAGATAATTTTATGTTTCCATTATAAATTAAATAATTCTAGAAATAAAATGGCGATAATATGAGAATAGTGTTATTAGTTTTGAGAATCTTCTTTGACACAATATTATTATGTAGGTACCTACTAAACTATCATAATCATCGACAACCAATGTGGGTTTTAGCCACCTCTAGACAACGTCTCTACTTCTATCTGCCAGCTGCAAGCTCCCTCCATCTTAACCTCAGGGATTGATGCTGTAACTCGTTCTACAGAGCATAACCACCGCAGTCTATGTCACCCGATCCTCATTTTCCTTTCCTGTATAATAATACTGCTGTATGAAGGATTCCCCTAGCTCTCTCCACTCTTCTCGGTCCCTAGTTCTAGGCTGCAACGTACATCCACCGAACTTTATGAACTCGTCTATCCAGTGGGTTTTAGGGCCGGGTGACATGTTCAGCCCATTGCCATTTCATCTGCTTAGCGATCTCTATAACATCGCGTACTCTTGTCTGTTTCCTTAAGAAACCAAACCAATGGATAAGGTAGGTTAATCTGCTTAAGAAAGTTGTCTCACTTTCACATGTAATGCGACCGTATCCGGAAACTTATACGTATGCAGTTCGCTGTATCACACTTCACCGTGATAAATAAAACACGGTTCTTGTCGGTTTACACTTTACAGGAAGCCAGCAGCAAATTTTTTTTTGAAAATAGCCAATATACTGGATTATTTGTTAGTTTAGGTTAGGGTTTCATTCTTGAATTCATGATGTTCATATTGAATCTAATAAAATTGGATTATTATTGGATACGGTCATCTCATTCCGATAGAAAGCTCACGGTGAACTGGTCCACGGTGAAATGTTTTACATACAATTTACATATTGTAACCTAATGTGACGAGGGTATTTTACCACGTTTTTATTAGCTCGTATTCTTGTTTGTCCGGTACAAATTTTTTCTTCAAGATTCGTCCAAGATTTTTAACTAACTTACCGACCAGCTAGACATTTGAAACTTTTATAATATATCAGAACACAACGACTATTCATTCTTTTAATACTTTTGGCCATCTTTAAGCAGAATTGAATTCGTTTTCAGTTAATTCTGTTTTGTATGTTTCGGAAAAAATTCGTTAAAAGTAATATTTACTACTCACTATTATTGTTTGCTAAGTGGGTCCTATCAACTAAATTATTAATATATACTATGGAAATCAATATGAAATGTCAAAATGACATTTCAATATTCTATAATATTATTTATTCAGTATTTCTATCAAGTACAATAAAAAGTTTCTATTAATATAAGAATTGTCAAGTTTATATGATTCAACAGAAAATTTAAAAACGTGGTATATAAAAAGTTCTTTTTATCTTGTAATTATTTATGTATGACTAATAAATGACGACATATCTGAATGCCCAACCATAATAATCTAGGCTTGAAGAAGCGTAAAATAAACAGAAAATTTTTGATACTTAGAAAATACCATTTTCCAATACATTTATAGTCAAACAGGAAAAAAAGTTATTTTCTTAAAAATTACTTACTAATTAACGTATTGCACTTGTAAATACGAATATGACGCGTTAAAAAAACGCTTGAGTTCGTAGTCTTCTTTGTAAGTGTGTCGAATTAATTAAATAACTCACAAGACGAGCTATTTCTTAAATGATGTGCTAACTCAGTAACTACATTCTAGGTACTCGGTAGGCGAAGATAGTATTACGTATAAAATTATCTATGGATAGTAGATACAATGTATATTCAATATGTCATATTGAATAATAGTACATACATTAAACATATACATTTTGACAGTGACGTCCCGTGGGTGCAGGCAAGGCATGAGTTGCATAGGGGCGGTACATTGTAAAGGGCGGCGCATGAAAACACAGATACAAATATGACAACTTTTGAATAGTTTTCCATGAAGTTGACGATGCGGTTGCTTTATTATAAATTATCGAGACCTTAGTTTAAAAAATATTCGAAGCATAAAAAATCTTGACAGTATTACTATTCTTGTATTGTAATGGCGGTTTATCACACGGGATTTATTTTCACAAGAATGCCTCCAAACCTGTCAGCGCCACAGACTATTTACCTAAAGCCTACACTGTTTGAGAATAGGCTTCATGGAAAAACTCTAATTCTCAGTAGATCGTGTGTACATCAGGGCTCGAAATGGACCGGAACGCACCGGAGCGCCGTTCCTGTTCGTGAAATCGGTAAAATTATCGCTCCGTCTCGTGGAATAAATGATTTAACAGCCTGAGCTGGATAGGCCATATAATAGAAAATCTAACACACTTATTTTTATGAAAAAAAACACATATACTTTGATAACTTTACTATGTAAAAATCTTCAGAAAATTGTCGAGCGCTCCGGTTCGTAAATTTTTCCATTTCGAGCGCTGGCTGTACATGTATCAATTTAAAATTCTTTAGAGTAAATATTTGTATATTTAAGACTACAATAATTGCTAAAATAGGTAATTAGGTAAGTACCTAACGAATTTGCAGACAATTAGAAACTAAAAATGAAGGGAGATGGCATTCTAAGTCACTGTATTTTGAATAAGAAATTTCCTGCTATGCTAGTTGAAACAATAGAATCGATCAAAAAGTAAATACCAACCCTCTGGGGTTTCAGTTTCAGGATCTCTCCAAATTTTAATTGTAACGTACTTGCAATTGTCAATAATTTAATAAACTATTTTTTATTCAAAGAATACAATAAATTATAATTTACAAGATTTGAGAATGTACATTCTTATATTGAACATAAGCAGGTACCTACTTATATAATTTCAAAACACCTAGCAGAAAAAAATTTAGAACCACAATAAAAAAAATAGTCGAAGAAAATTAATAGTTTACTTACCTATATGAGTACTGAGTACATATTTACATAATATATGACTGTCGCATACATCATTCGTTTGAGTTTAATAGTAGAAAATAATAGAGAATATTTTTGTCTTTTGTAATAATGTATTGAGATGTTATTCGAACTTTGAAATTGATGTTTTTGCAGTTCATTATTTTAATCCAGCGGTGCACAACCTATTTGACAAAAAGGCCAATTTATCTATTGTCTAATATTGTTCACTGGCTGCACTTAGTGGTGAAAAATAATGCCATATTGTAGATACTAGACTAGGTAAGTATTCACACATTTTATTATTTTACATTTAATAGTTACATAATAATATCAGATAATCTTATCACTCTCCGCTTTGCATTACTTGCATATGGACACGATGGAACTTAGTATCAACCCTCTCAATCATAGCCAACGAAACAGTTAGTCGGGAGTATAGCAAAGTGTTTTTGCGCCCTGGGCAGTTATAAAAATGCGCCCCTTACGTAATACAAAACTTGTACCATATGTATACTTTTACCCATACCACCCGTAAATAGTAAGTTTACATGACATGTGTTCGGTTACCGTTAATAAATTTAAATAACACTCATTAAATAACTCAAATTATTAGTTTTTGTATGTATATAAATGTATGGCCATTTAAAATTGAAAACTACATTCAACGATCCTCGACTTTCTCTCAGTATAAGAAGCATAGCACTTACATAATGACTATTCAACAGAAAGTATAATAAACAGACAAAATGCAATCAAAAACATTTTTACAGGGAACAAAACAAAGGGAGACCATTTGCGCTGCAGGCGATTTTTTAACAAGTATACTTTCATTTTTATCGTCATGATAAGAAGAATCGTCCTCCTCGTGATTTGATCATTTCACGATTATATTTTCCTTTCACTATTTCTGATTTCTACTCCTAAAAATTTCCACGATTTGAAAACACTGCACTGATGTTTGGTGGTGGTGGTATTATCGTCAGCAAGCAAGCAAAATATGCACACAATAATTTACTAATATTTTCTGAAAAACGTTTTGTTTATCAGTGATTCTGAATGTAAGTATATTAAATTATAACTAGTTTCCGACATCTGTCATTTTGTTACATTTTTGCGGATTAAACGAAACTTCGTGTATGGGCGGCTGTCACTTGCTACGCTACTTCACTTTGGTGGTGAAGTCATTTTGGGCCGCAACAAAAATGTAATTTTCGGCCACATGCGCCGCGAGTTGTACATCACTGTTTTAATCTAACCTTACATCTTACATTATACGGTGCCACTGAATCGTAGTCGTATATCAATAACATTGTGAAATTATGATAATTCGCATAGTTTTTCAAGAATCTGTTTAAAAATATCAATACGTACCTACTCCATTCGTCTTGTTGCCTATTACCTATATATAAGTACCTCCCCACCTATTAGAATAGTGGAAGCGTGTAACGATGAATATGCGCAGTTGCGATTTTTCTCGTGCGCAGAAATTATTGTCAGGTATTGTTACCATGACCCCTACAAGGGCGGGGCTGACAGGGCTCTAGCCTGGGGGTCCGGGCTCAGGAGGGGCCCGGCGAGGCGAATCGACCAGATAAGTGAGATAAACACACATTACACATTTGGTTTAATAGTAAAAAAGTCGCCTGTAGCGCTATTTTCCTTCAATGATATTATTGTTTAAAGTTATGTGGTTGTACGATACAATTTTTAATTGTGTACATCTCCATAATACAAATGGATGTATTAAAACATACAATAAAACACTAAACATACACATTAATATTACCGCGTACCTACACCATTTGGAAAACGCTACTGTAGAGCGTCATACAGCCTTTATCCTTAGCGATAGGTAGGGGGGGCCCGCTTGACGATATGGGGCACATGATTGTTACGGTTGCTATTAGTGACTGTACTTACATCAAACCCATTGAATCGCTTTCTTTCAATCGGCGCCCACCCAACTAAGTCTTGTTTCGTGCACAAAACTATCGAACTTAACGAATATAATATGTGATGTGTTTATAAAATCTTATAATTTAAAATTTATTGGCTTTCACTTTGATATTATGGTTATTGTTGAAAGTCTCAAAATAAGAGGAAACTGAATAATATATATTTTCTCCAAATATGGCGCCAATTAGATATTTTCATATACAAGTAGGTATGGCCCCCCCACAAGGAGGGGGTTGACAGAGCTCTAGCCTGGGGGCCCGGGCTCTGGGGGGCTATGTGGCGCGTATACCTTATAATTGAGATAAACATACATAAAAAATTTGCTCTTATGGTAAAAAAGTCAAGACTCTTAAGATTTTAAATTATATGGTTGTGTGATACAATTTTTAATTATTGTGTGTCGATATTCGGCAACTGATAATTTAAATGGGTGTATTCAAGAATACAAAAAATCGCTAAAAATACACCATCACTAAACTTCTACGAGCACCATTTGCAAAACGCTTTTTAAGAGCATCACACTGCCTTTGGTAGGTAGGGGGCGCCAAAGATCCTGGCCTGGGGGTCCGCTTCAGGATGTGGGGGCCATGCAAGTAGGTATATAATTATTAAGTACGATTTCCTGCAGACCCAATAACTTCATAGTATTTTAAATTGTCGCTAGTTTTTCAGGTTGTAATTTCATTCATTACAGATCAATACAATCGCCTTGTAGATATTATATTTTAAAATAAGTACAAGATAAAAAGAACTTTTGATATACTAAGTTTTTAAAATTTTCTGTTGAATCATATAAACTTGACTTGACTAGCTTAAACGATCAAAAAATTTTGTATTGATAGAAATAATACTGAAATGTCATTTTGACATTCATATTGATTTCCATAGTAATGCACGTATATATTAATAATTTAGTTGCTAGGATCCCGGCAACCAATAATAGTGGATTGGATTACGGATTTCTTCTGAAATAACTTTTCATACAAAACAGAATTAACTGAAAATGAATTCAATTCTACTTAAAGATGGCTAAAAGTATTAAAAGAATGCATTGGCATCGTGTTCTGATATAGGTATTCTAAAAGTTTCAAATGTCTAGCTAGTCCGGAAGTTAGTTAAAAATCGATTGCAAGATTTGTACTGGATAAACAACCACCGGACAAACAAGAATACGAGCTAAGAAAAATGTGGTAAAAATACACAATGTTAGTTATATTATTTTTACGTAAATGTTATAATACGTATTGGCAATCGAGTCTTTGCTTCAGTAAAAATTACATACATCTTATCGATAAGTATCAACCTTTAGACAATACTGTCATTTTCACTACATTCAAGAATTAATGTCACGAGAAAATATTAAATATTCGCCTACTTTGGCAAGAACAATAATGATGAATGACAATACGGAAATAAAAATAATGATATCCCAAGAATCTTCGTTATAATGAAAGTAATTTGCAATCACGCATATTTTTACATACATGAGACTTTTCATGGTTACATAAAAACCCTTTATAAAGACGTTTATGTGTTGAATAACGGAGTGTTTTTTTTTGGTAGATAGAACTTACGAAAGGGTTAACTGTTATACCGAACTGTGACACTGCGCTAACTCTTTGAAATTATGATCAATATAAACCTTAGAGACTATAGATGTATAAACTATAAAGTGTCATGAACAGAATCACGCTTGAACACCAAATTATCCATATTTATTATTAAAATCAGTTATCGATTCGCGCAATTTATAGACGTTGTTTCAACGCAAAATTGGGTACAGCGATGAGGCTCAATAAATTACGCATATTGAGTGAGACTAATCTAGTCGTAGCGATGATTTATTCTGGATCGGAACCGTCTCCTCGTGTCAAGCCTATCAGGCACCATTAATGAATGACTAGTCAATGCGCTCCTCAAAGATGTAGAGATTTTCGGTGACTTGCTATGTACTTGCTATCTCTACAATGTTTTGTTTTCTTAAATAAATAAAGAAATCCTGAACAGACCCCAAGTAACCAGCGTGCCCGGGGATACATAATAAAATATCATAGGTAACCCAACGAACGAGTTTACCTGCATTAAATGTAAGATTTTAAATTAGTAAGGGTGGCATTTTGGGTCTGCTCTAGGGTGGCAGTGTACCTAGTGATATTACTGCATTTTATAATACAATAATTACATATTATTATTTATGTACTATTTTGGAATATTATTTTCCATCGAAAAATCTAGTTACATAGTATGCGTAGAATGCTATTTTTTTAAATTATGGTCAGAGGGAGCCTGGAACATTGGGTAGATACCTACTGACAATTCATTTTTATTATAATTCCAGTTGCATATGTTTCTATGAGTAGTATTAATTAATTTAATTCCGTTAACGATATTATTATAGTGTTATAGTCATCAGTCGGTTGATCCACTGTTCTTCGCTACTCGTCAATCGCTAAGTGCCCATTGGGTACCACTGTACGACTGTTGCCCAATCAACGGGAGCATGGCTCCCACAAGAGGGGGGCTGACAGGGCTCTAGCCTGAGGGTGCCCGGCGTAGCGGATTGACCAGATAATTGAGATAAACACACATCATAAATTAGCTTAAATAGTAAAAAAAGTCGCATTATACTTCATGGCCATTAACATTTCAAATTATATGATTGTGCGATATAAGTTTTGATTATTATGTGTCGATACTCGATAACTTCATAATTAAAGTAGACGTATTAAAAATCGCTAATAATCATTGAATAATACACTGTATATAAGTACCTTTAATTTGACCTAAAACACAATTTGAAAAACGTTAATGGGTACTGTTCGGTTATCAGTAATACAGCGGAAAAAAACATTTTGAAAATACCCGATATACTGGATTATTCATTAGTTTGGGTTAGTTTAGGTTAGGTTAGGTTTGGTTAGGTTAACCTAACAAATAATCCAGTTTATCGGCTATTTTCAAAATGTGTTTTCCGCTGTATTCCTGATAACCGAACAGTACCCGTTAATGTAGTCTTTCATACTGCCTAGCGCAGGGGTCGGCAGTTTATCAAGTGAGAAGAGCCAAATTGTCAAAGCAACAGGATGACAAAAGGTACCAGAGAGCTACATAGTATGTAATATACATTATGTATATAGATTTTTAGGGGGGAAAAGTTCAAGATTTCTTTATTTAAAAAAATAATAAGAACGGCGTCCATGCATCGCTTTTGATAGCTTTACTATATCTAGCTACTTATTTTTAATTGAATACATGATTGTAAATTTTCATCCGTTATTCTGCTTCTAATTTTATTTTTTATTTGGTTCATATATGAGAATGTTTGTTCGCATATAGGTATATGTAGACCCAAAGATTGTGAGAATACCAAAAGCTAGTTTTTTTTAACGCGTCCATGTGTTTCAGGCAAACTATTCCATGTATCAAATATTATTGTTTCTATTTTTGGCAGTTGTTTTGTAGCTGTCCACTTGTGCTGAGAAATCAAATTGGATTTCTCTCTTTCGAGTTCTTCCGATCTTCCTTCAGATCTGTGAATTTGTTGCTCCACAATTCCTTGCTTTTTAAATCTATTAACTGCATCTGGAGTCAACCAGCATCTGCGTCGAACGGTGTCAAGTTAAGTCCATTAACATTTATTTTAAGAAGACGTACGAGTCTAAATTTGTTCGGCGGCTCTATCTCATAAACTCATGAGTTTATGTCTGAAGAGCCGCAAACGTCTATGCAAAGAGCCGCATGCGGTTCGCGAGCCGCTTTTGCCGACCCCTGGTTGCCAAAGATCATAGCCTGAGGCCCGCTTCAGGATGTGGGGGCCCAGAATGAAACCTTCCATCCCATGTTGCGCTAATCGTAGTTTTTTGATATATCCTACATCCTACAATGACATGCATACGTACCATACGTGAGCACTGGTAGCACACAATGGTTGGACATTATGGGAGTTCAATTTTGAAGATACTATTCAGACCGTATACCTGACCTATAATTTTGATTCTGCGAGCAATCTCGTCGTACACAATAATAAAATAAAATTGACGATTGTTGTTAGAGATAGACGTATGTATTGGTAATTTTTTTTATTATAAGTACCATTGCATCACAATCAAAATGCACTGGATTTCCGATCAAGAAAGTGCATTTAAGTTGTAGTTCAAATAAACATATTTACCTAGCTATGATATCTGCTTGGCAGAAACACTTTTGTAATAATTAACTATTTGTTTTATTTTATAGATAAGATAAGTTGACGTTTACTTAACTTGTTCTTATTTTTGGCAGCCATTGAACATTAATAAATTAAATACAATGCATACCTACTGCGGTTTACAATGTATGTTGTGTACGCCTACACATTGCATTGTAGACAGGTCCTAAAATGACCAAATTATGGGGGAATGAATCTTCTTATGATTATCATTAAAAAAATTGTTTTATCTAAAATAATATTTTGTGGTGTTTATCATCCTTTAAATAAAGTGTGTATGTAAATGCGACATATTACGATATTGTCTTTCATCTAGTTAATTTAATTAAAATATTATGTGATGTTAGAAATTCACTGTTGTTGAATGATGGTTCCATGATTTTAGTACTTACTAACAAAAAAATTGCGGATATTGTTTTTTTTTTCATTTGAAAATACTTTTTATTTAATTGTGTTAATGGGGATCCTCATGCCAACAGAGAGCCTAGCAGAAAAATACGAAGCTTGCAATTTAAGAATGTTTTTGATAATTTACAATTTCAACTGTATTAATTAATAAATAATATGTATCTGAAAACATCAAAAAGATGTTTTTAAGTCAAAGATAAACTTACAACTATTGTAAAAAAAAATGTAAATTTGTTACATATTTATGTCACACATAACGTTTTTATTACATTATATTTATGGTCATATTTATTATTAAAATTTAGTTTATTAAGTTTTCAATTTTTGACCGTTTAGATTTTTAACTAATTCATCGTTTTAATATTTTTTATATTTATTTTAAAAAACATCGATTTTTATAAAAATATAAATGTGTATAACTTGAAATCCTTTTTATTTATATGCCTACCATACCTACTCCCCTAGGCTACATCACTAATAACAATTAAAAGTATGTATGTGACAGGGAAACAATGGATAGCAAATACTATTAGAAATATGAATATTCATGGGATTTATTAATTATTCCCGGTTATTTAAAACAAGAAATCTTTTATTTTTACGTTCATAGGTACTATCACAAATATGATGTACCAGGTACCTATATTTTCTACGGATTGGATTTTGTTAAAATACGTAGGTATGTCTCATCGCCTGCACCCAATCCGTTCCAAATGAATTATTTCTGTACTTTTAGTTATCCAATCACAATACAGCTGCTCCCATGTTTGATCTAAATTCTTATTTTGAATTAGATTATTTTGATTGTCATCCTTTTGTATTGAAACTGCTAACGACACTGAAGTCAGCCAGGTGGAATAAGCACTGCTCCATTCTTAAATCTATAGCTCCACTTCTAATTAAAGGCTTTACATAGTGCACTGTCGGCAGAAGCGTATGTACCATGTAACTGATGTCTAAGTAAATTTATTACAAAATTCACAACACATATTTATACAAGAATATCAATTCACCCGTTAGATCAGTGGTTTTCAAACTTATTTCGACCACCGCCCACTTTGAGATTTTAAAAAAATCTAGTGGCCCCCATATTTTGTAACTCACCGTTTTACGTTACCATCTGTTGCGTATCTTAAAAACAGTAATTGTAAATATAAATTTTAAGCATGGATTATTAATGGATATGATAGATAGGGTGTGACTCATATCCTATTTCTGAGGTCAAAGAATGTTTCAATGAGAGGAAATAAAACTTATACTTAATCATATTTATAAGTATTTTCATTAACATTAAAAGAAGGCTTTGAATTTAAAACTTATCTAATGTAAAGGATGAATCTGATGCCTTTCGACGAGTTTGTTAATATCGAATTCACTTAAAAACAGCCGTAAGTCGATTTTTCTTTTTAGTTATCAGCGTTGCTACAGCACTAAATCCACGTTCACACAAATACGACGATGGGAATGCTATCAGAAATATTATTTGATATAATTTGGATATATTTTAAGATATAATTTGTCTGCCGTCGCCCCTCTAGATTTCCTTAACGCCCCCTAATTTTCTTTGAGCCTTCTACTGCCCCCCTGAAAGCCTCTAGCGCCCACAAGGGGGCGTTGCCGCCCACTTTGAGAAAGACTGCATCAGTGACGTCCCTAGACAAAATGCCGCCCCTGGGCAGCGCCATAATGCCGCCCCATATTTTATACAATATTTTTAATATCCGTGCTCGTGTCGTTTCTGGTCACCAAGGATGTCGAAGGGCAACGGAAGTAAACTAGACATCGCGAAACTGACAAAAATTAAAGTCCTGTTAAACCTTTTAAGCTAATTAATACAATTTGTTTCCAACCAGTGAACTGAATTTTTGAAAGGAACGATATTTTCGTTATTAAGTACTCAGTTTAGGGAGTTATTTCTATATATACCAAATGATTTTCCTCGGATTGCCGCTCTTCAAGTAACTGCTGCCCCAAGCGACGCTCAATCTGCCTACCCCCACGGGACGTCACTGGACTGCATTAGATGTTTGAGTCTGCAATTATTGTTGTCAATCACGGCCGACTTTAAAGCCGTGTCCGGAAACTTGTACGTAGGTATGCTATTCGCCGTATCACACTTCACCGTGAAATGTTGTATCGGAAATATATAAAGACCGTCCAACCTCTTTGTGTCGTATAGTACTGACATAAAATTCATGTCTAAATAAAACACGTTTCTTGTCGGTTTACACTTTACAGGAAGCCAGCAGCAGACAAATTTTGAAAATAACCGATATACTAAATTATTTGTTAGGCTAGGGTTAAGTTAGGTTTTCATTTTTGAAATTTTCCAAAATCAGCTATGAAAATTGAATTAATGTTCATATTGAATCTAATAAAATTGGAGACCGTATAGCATGGCCCCCACAAGGGGGGGGGGGCTGACATGGCTCTAGCCTGGGGGCCCGGCGAGGTGAGTTGACCAGATAAGTGAGATAAACACACATAACAAATTTGCTTTAATAGTAAAAAAAGTCGCGTGCGGTGCTATTTTCCTTCAATAATATTAGATATTTTTTAAAGTTATGTGGTTGTACGATACAATTTTTAATTGTGTATCGATACTTGCCACCTCCATAATAATTAAAATGGATGTATTAAAATATACAATAAAACACTAAACATACACATTATTAATTTTCCCGCATACACCATTTGAAATACGCTACTGTAGAGCTTCACACTGCCTTTATCCTTAGCGATAGGTGGCGAGGCCCCCCAAAGATCCTAGCCTGGGGGCCCGCTTCACGATGTGGGGCCCATGCCGTATAGTGTACGGTCATCTCTTTCCGATAAGAAAGCTCACGGCGAATGTGCCACGGTGAAATGTTTTACGTACAATTTACATATTGTAACCCTTTAAAGTATTTTGAAAAGTTTGTAACCCTTTTAAGTATTTTGAAAAGTTAGCTGCGTCGTATGAGGAGCGGAATGGTTCCGATTCCACTGCAAATTCATTAATGTTAACTCTTGACTTCTCTACCTCGTCAGATAAACGCTCGTGTGCATCGAACCTAAAGACAATTAATAATGGTAGAGAGGTCATATTTTTTTTTGTTATCATCAGTTGCATCAGCCCCATGCAGTTTCATCTTGTGATAAGGAAGTGAGACACTAAAATTATTTCATTCAGAGACGTTTGTACAAAGCATGGCTGCAGATTGGTATATTATCAGTAGAGATGGGGAAACTCAAATCACATCCTTCTTCCCAGGTTCTCACCAAATACCCATTTAGGTATCCATGTCTCAGGTATGCACTGGACATGGTTTGCCTAGTTCAGCCTAGTGAGCCTTATGAAGGTGGAGAATTTTCAATCTGGTATATGCGATTTAGGTCATCATAATACCTGAGACATGCCGTCCCCTTTTCATGAAGAAGAAGGGATGTCGTAAACCATGCGGAAGTAAATGGTTAAGTTAGCCATCGACAACGTACTAGGTAAAGTATACGCTTTATAACTTTTCACGCCGGCTCTAGGATGAAAATGATGTATGTAATATATTTTTTTAGTTATAATAATATTATATATTTATTTATTATTTACTGCATATTATATTAATACAAGTGAATATAATTTGACCTAATTTTATGCGAGGTAATAAGGCAAAGAGGCGTATCGGTGTACGGTAGTATAAAATGCCAAAAAAGTGCAAAGTTATAAAACGTATACTCTATAGATAAGTCTATATCCATGGAAAAAATACTTTGTCACACACTAACTCACCTCATTATCCGTGTGTCGCGGGATCTAATCCCGCGGCTAAAATCTTAAATTTAGAGGTCCGCTCTTTAGGTCTAAACACTCAACTGAGCGAATGACTCACAACCATTCCTCGTATTTTTTAAAGTGAAACTTTTTACGCGTCATAGAATGATCCCCACTGATGTGTAACTCAAAATCCGTTCTGAAAATTGAACTAGATATTATGTACTTAGTATTTTTAAGCTCCACAAACTGTCGGAAATGTACAACGAGACACAAGACGCAGGCGACAGGAGCCGCAAAAACCCAGTAAAATCTATATTATTTAGAAAATGCGTAATATTTGTATGTGTTGAGTATTGCGTTTCTCCCATCAAATGATGGTGAAATCAGTCATATAACGTTCGAAAGAAAACGTGCTAATTATTAAGGTGCAGTTGGGAGGTCCTAAGGAAAAGCAATCTCCTAATATGGACGAGAGCCTGTCCCAGAATACAGAGTAAATAAATAGGTTTCATTTTTATCGCATGTACTGTCCATACACACTTAACTAACGCATTTGTTAAAGATAAGGGTTTCTGAAGTCCTACATGCTCCGCCTGGGAGTGGAGTTAGTAATTTGCCTATGCATTATTTTATG
This sequence comes from Rhyacophila brunnea, assembly GCF_057557595.1. Taxonomy (NCBI): domain Eukaryota; kingdom Metazoa; phylum Arthropoda; class Insecta; order Trichoptera; family Rhyacophilidae; genus Rhyacophila; species Rhyacophila brunnea. Next base: position 46,383,541 of record NW_028232859.1, read on the forward strand.
ACAGTGGTGGCAAATTTGCTTTTATTATGATAAAAAAATGTCACGAGCTATTAATAAAATTCGTGTAATTTGCGAAAAACACTACGATAAAAATATAAAATGTAGGTAGGTACCTAGTCATATTCATACATCATACATATTATATTATATATTATCATATATTATACTCTAGGTTGAACGAACACAAGTGAACCGGTGAAGTAGTTGAGTAAATCGACTTCAAAGTTAAATATGCAATAATTATAAATTCTAAGTTCACTGTTATTTTAAATTCTACATTTAGTGAAATCTCGTTCTCAAATGAATATTCGTGGAAAATATTTCCTTATGTTTATTATTAATGTTTGATTGAGGACATTTAAAGCCATATCAAGTTATATACAGTTGCTATGATAATAAAAACAAAAATTACAATAGGTATTATAATAGCGTTATATTCTAATATTATACATCATGTGCCTACCTAAGCGGTAAGTACTCTTTTAGTCTCCGATGGGAGCATTTTTTCCCTGCAGTTTAAAATATAACCATAAATAATATTATATACGTATATATACCGTATATTATAATTTAAAGTTTAAACTAGTTTAGTTTCGACATAAAATCTACCTATTAGAAAAGTTGCAGCTTTAGGTACGTCGCAACTTTTTTTATAAAACAATCATAAAAATCCTGCAGTCAGTGCTTTATTTGACAAAAATAACATTACTAAGTATCTCATTTTTTACCAGGTTCGAACCCGGGTCTGGCAAGTACACATATTGTTTTCCAATTAGTGTATGAGTCAGAGTATGGATCTAATAGGTTGAGCAAGTGGCTGACATCCATTTCTCGTAAAAACAAAATCTGTCAAGACAAACTTCAACTATGTGGAGGCCCATATGATCCTAATAGGATCGGACATGGTCAAAAGAAAGAAAAGCATTATTTACAAAATTACGAATACGGGCGTAGGTAATCGACCGAAAATTACTTCATGATCTGTATCTATTGTCTAAGTTCATGATCGACCAGTCAATCGCAGTCTAATAAGTGACTGGTCATACGGCATACCTGTCAGTATCAAATAGTTGAACATAAAACTAGAGTAGGTATGGAATTGAATCGTCTTTTTTTCCAGGGGCGAACTCAAATATTCCAACAAAAAAAATGCGTCAATAATTTGATATAGATACGTACAGTACATAAATATATATATTACAAAAATGAGTAGGTAATGTAAAATCTACTTTAGTAACATAGTAGGGACAGCGAAATTTGGATATAATTTTAATTTGCTGCAAGAGAAGTTATTAATATCGAGGAATTTTCGTTATATAGAAGCTTTGGTGTTATTTTATAAAACTATTGAACAATTTTATAGTCACAATAATCCATTAGAATTTAAATTCAAATTCCATCAAGTACCTTCGGTCGATAGTATTAATATCAATACATTATTTATTTGATGCAATGTATGATGGAGAAAAATAATACGTACCCATGTGTGCCCACGCACGTCCACTGCAATGCCGTGTGTCTGCAGCCTAAGTAGTAATTTTACTTCTATGATCATCGTATCCGAACTGAATATCTGGATTCAAATGGCATTGATTTCATTTATGCATTCGATTCTACATTCTGTGTACTTTACTGTACATTTTTGCTGAAATGGCTTTGCAAACCAAATTATTATTAGAAATTACATTATAATATGCAGTGACGTCCCTAGACAAAATGCCGCCCCTGGACAGCGCCTAAATGCCGCCCCATTTTTATACAGTATTTTTTATCATCCGTGCAAGTGTCATTTCTGGTCACCATGGACGTCTAAGGTCAACGGAAGTAAACTAGACATCGTGAACCCGTCAAAAAATGACAGCCTTGTTGAACCTTTTATGTTAATTATTACATTTTGTTTCCAACCAGTGAGCAGATTTTTTTAATGGAAAGATAATTTCATTATTACTAACTTTAGGTAGGTAGCTATTTCTATAGGTATGTACTAAATGATTCTCCTCGATTTGCCGCCCTTCGAGTAACTGCCGCCCCCAAGCGACGCTCAATCTGCCTACCCCCACGGGACGTCACTGATAATATGATGTTATTTGCGTGAAGGATGTTTTAACATGTGGGCCTAAACTTCCTGGGGATATCCGATTCGTCCATCAATTTAATGTGTTTTTTATGGGTTGACGGTTAAAGGCATAAGTTTTCTGTGTCAATACATAAATATATTATGTTTGTCATACCTGTTATATACGATATAAATATCACGAATGCAATGTTGATTATTAATCTAATGTTGGTTCTGATGGCATGACCCCAGGATGAAAATATACACAAGTACAATCATAATTACCTACTTGAAAATAATATGAATTATCAATAAATTAGTTGATAATGAGTAGACATTATCGTCATACCTATTCTTATTGCAAATTGGTACATATAATATTTTAATGACAATAACAATTACGCTCTACGAATTAACAACAATATTCTCATTATATGACATTACGGAGCACATTTCGAACATATCATTTTTCCTGCCAAGGAAAATAAATACATTTTCCAATAATTATAGTAGTATTTTGTTGCAATATTAAATTTCCCATGATATTATTATCCCACAAATATATATGTCAGTTACCTATCTCGAAGATATATAAAGTGTTGTTTTTTACCGATATAATTTATATATTTGAAAATAGGTAGGTACCTATTGTCCATATTTTTAAAAACCTTAATGAAGGACTCCAAAAGCGCAGTTTACCTGAGTGCTAGTATTGAATACCGTACTGCAGTGCTCCGCAACCGGTGTGCCGCGAGACGATGCTAGGTGTGCCGCTGAGCATTGCTTCCAAAAAAAACTCAAATAATTTTGTATAATATACAATACATACTTAAATTCCGTGCGTCCAACGCAACTGATGCGTTACCAATTAGATGGCCATTAGATATAATTAGCATATTAATAAAGAATATCCTCGTATTTCTGACAAGGCTACCAAACTAAGTAAGTAAGGCTAAAAACTTTTATGTGCATTGAAACAAGCTCAGGTATTATATTAATTACTTATTTTATTGATGATACAAATACATGGGAATATGTACATTCGGTTCTTCGTCGTGCGTTATGTATATTTAATTATTTATCACATAAATATGCAATGTTATTTTGGTGCATGTACCCCACAAGGTGGGGGGCTCAGCCTCGGGGCCCAAGCTCAGTGGGGGGGGGGGGCGTGGCAGGTCAAGCAGATATGTGAGATAAACACAAATTACAAATTTGCTCTAACAGCAAAAAAGTCGCCTGCGAAGCTGTTTTACTTCGCTGACATTAATGTTTTAACACATTCGATTGTGGGATACAATTTATTATTATTATGTCAATACTCGACAGATAATATTGTTAACCCGACAACTAACCATAATTTTATTCAAGTGGATGTATTAATAAATATAAAAAACCGCTAAACATAGAATCAATACGATTAATTTTACCCCGAACACCATTTGAAAAACGCTATTTTAAAGTATCACACTGTCGTTAACTTTAGCGATAGGTAGGGGGGGGCGAAGATTCTGGCCTGGGGTCCATGTTTTGGTGTATAAATTGTTTTACGTGTGGTGTGCCGCGGAATTCTGGGAAGACCTTTAGTGTGCCGTGGGTGAAAAAAGGTTGCGGAGCACTGCCGTACTGTATAATTATAATCATGCCCCCCACATCCTGAAGCGGGTCCCCAGGCTAGGATGTTTGGTGGGCCCCTTATCTAATGCTAAGGTTAAGGGTAGTATTGTGTTCTACAGTAGTGTTCGCCGAGGTAAAATGAAGGGTTTTCCATGTAGTTTTTGAATTTTTAAATATATCCACTTGAATTAGCACTTGGTATCATATTATGAAGCACTGATCGCAATCCCCTTTTGTGGTAGCCACGTAAGATGTGGATAAATAACTATTTTTAAGAAACACAATAATTATAAAATTCTACACGTGAATTTTCATCTATTTATTTTCAATCATCATGGCAACCACATAATTTTTAATGTTATTATTATTGAAGTAATATAGTGCCGCAGGCGACTTTTTTGCTATCGCGAAAATTTGTGATGTGCGTTTATCTCTTATAGCTGATCGATCCACCACGCCGGGCAACCTCTAACTCTAAGTATAATAGTACAATACCATAGTTTTGATTTCATAAAATGAAAAATAGTAATGATAATTTTACGCCAAATATGTATAAAAAAAAAATATATTATAAGTAGATACTTAATTTTGTTCTATACGAGAAATGTTCTGTGTACATACTATGTATAGTTTTTTTAGATATGTCCCTATACAATTTTGTTTATACTTTTACACTATAGTCAACATTGAAAAAGATGGTAACACTGCTGGGCGCCAAAAATTCTCATGAAGGCAAATACATACTTTGATAAGCATTGTTTTTTCCCCATTTCAATCTTACTATCGTACAGGTACCTACCTACACCTTTTTATTACAAGAATTTGGTAGGTATTTATACTCTTTGTATATTACATATTTACATTTACTCTCTTTATTAAGATTATATTATCAATATCGGGATTATTAGAATGACAATGAACGATGCGAATAAAAAACTACACTTGTAAGCAGTGGTGGCTTGTGGATAAGATATCTGGGGGTGCTGCAGTTTATTAAAAATAAAAAAAATGTTTGTTTGGATTATATTTTACTATTACCATCAAAATTAAATATAAATTATTAATTATATTAATAAGTAATTAAAATAAAGAACTTTGAATAAATTGCTTGCAGAAATAAATTTTAACAATGTTAATAAATCATTAAACCTATATTTATTTCCTCCGCTGTCGCGCGCGTGCTCACGTATGAATGCTGAAACTGCGAAATACTGTCGGGCCGGCAGTACCGATCAAGCTCCCAGCTGCGTGCTCTGCTCCCCGCACTCCTCCTTCACCCATTCGAGCATATTCGTTTGAAAATGGTAATGCAGTACCTTTGTGTATGATAATTATGGATGTATGGGTGCACGGGCGAGCTTAATTCACTCTTAAATAATATTGATATTTTCATATAATATACAATATAAATCGATGTATATTATAATATTACATTTTTCTCAATTTGCTTGGGGGTGCTGTAGTTCCGCAGTGCATATGGACGAGCCGCCACTGCTTGTAAGCAACTAAAAAATATCATAATTATTTCAGAAGCTGCATCATGCAGGGCTGGCGGTGGTCGTGGTTAGTTGTGGTGATTCTGAGCCTGGAGGTGGCAGCCCTGGTGACCACGCCATCACCACCCGGCCTACCAGTAGAGAGACCACAAAGATGTACTTACCACAGAGCCTACGGAATGCAAGGAGCGCACTGCTCAGCACTTAATCTCCATGCTGTGCCTACCACACTTAAAACGAATATAGAGGTATTAAAAATAGCTGTTAAGATGATTCATCATTTTTGTTTGCTGTCTCAACTAATACATGTATCTTCTATAAAAGCATGTACATCTACAAATTATTTGTTATTCTGTATAGTGTACAAATTTATAAAAGATTTTTATCCCCTTCTGGCGACATCGCCACACTCATTCAAGCATATTGATGAATGTGATATCGTCAGATTTATCTAAACCTAACAACTGAAATGGGTCAGCCATGTGATACGTGTGAATAAATGAGTTGTATAAAATCAAAAACCCCACTGTCCAAAAAAATTCGAAAATTACATGAATATTATATTCCTGTGTATTCTTCCATATTCTTGTGTATGTGTACAACTTAACAGATGAAATGCAATATCCCCAGAAACCCATGAAAAATGAATTTATAAATTGGGTTCACATGCAGTCACCACAGTGACATCATTCAAATCCACCATTGTTTAAGGGGGGACATGCTCAGTGTAGGTCAAAATGGAGCTTTTGTTCTATTTTCAAAGCATAATCCTGGACATACCTTAAACGTTGTAGATAATCTATTTATATAATTTTGAAGCCTTATTATCCTTTATATTTATTTTAAACATTTGATGACTGCATAAAGTATTTTTATTACATAAAATAGTATTCTTTTAAACCTCTCTTAAAACTCTTTAAAACTAATGTTTTAGAATATAGTCATATTTCAGTATATAAATGTGCAGTGGTGTTAAGATTTTTTACATTTATTAATTTTTAAACGCATTTATAAAACCATCAGTATAATTTATATCGACATTATTATAGTGAAATATTTACGATAAAAAATTATATTGATAATCTCTGTGATCCCAAATTTGACAAGTTTTAGTGTGCATTATTTATGTCGGATCTTAACATCTTATCCTCCCCTCCTCCCCTCACCACTGGTATAATTGCAATTAATAATTAGGTTAATTTAACATTTTGCCTTAATTGGCTCTTCATTGCCAAGCCACATTCTCAGAAAAGTCTTGCTAATAATGCTTAATATACCAACAGACCATTGTTAACTTAAATATGAAATACTGCAGTGGCTGACTAGGGCTTACAAAAATAATGAATCAAAAACTATAATTATTTAACTGTCTAATGCAAACTCACTCTAAATGTGTTTAGTTTAACTGAATTCGAAGTAAACAATAAAACTACAATATCATCTCTATTTAAATGGCTATCTTAATTTCTTGGCATTTTCTTTAATGGTTTCCAGTCACGCAGTTGTAATAAAGTATCAATTTATTATTCACTCCATTATTAATGTCAGTAGGTAATTTGATGGTTAACTTTAGTCCATCAATATATCGACTAAGTTTAAGAAAAAGGGCGTAACCTTCGATTTTTCGAATAGTGCTTTTATTAGATATTAACAATGTATACAACTAAATATACGTCCTGTGAAAAGGAAGTAAGCCGCAAATGCCAAATTATTATCAAAATTCAGGTTTTAATGAAGCTTTAATCAAGTTTTAATTGAAGGAAAAAAGCATTTACCCTCAATTTTAATGATTTTTCTTTAATAACTCCTTTAATTATTATTACATCGAAAATATATTACACCAAATCATCAATCATCATGCACCCAAACGCTGTGCCTATTTTCTTTTTAACATATTGAACCAAAATTATTCAAAAAACGTTTTTTCCCACTCCTGTAAAATTTGTTCTGTGAGGGTTACGCCTTTTTTCCTAAACACTGTCGATATATATACACAATAAATGTATATTCATTATGCTTTAAAAAAAATCAATGCACCTATGACTTAGATATTACTCATATAGCATAATAAATATGAATAACATAAATACACCAATCTTTCCTTAATGAACAAGATAATGCCTCTTTCATCATCATCATCAGCCTGAATCTATCCACTGCTGGATGAAGGCCTCTTCAAGTTGCTTCCACTTCTCTCGGTCCTGTGCATTGCGTTGCCACGTACTTCCGCAGAACTTTCTCATTTCATCGATCCAGCGGCCTCTAGGTCTACCTTGTGGACGTTTTGTACTTCTTGGATACCACTGGATGACTAGATTTGTCCAACGATTGTCTCTTCTTCGAGCTATGTGTCCAGCCCATCTCCATTTAAGGCTTTTAATAAACTCTATTACATCGCAAACCCTTGTCTGCTTCCTTATCCACTCATTCCTCTTTTTTTCCTTTCGCGTTATGCCCAGCATGCACCTCTCCATACCACGTTGTGCTACTCTAAGTTTCTGGATCTCTCTTTTACTTAGGGTCCATGTTTCACACGCATATGTCATCACGGGAAGCACACACTGGTTGAACACTTTGCGCTTTAGGCACAGTGGAAGGTCACTTTTGAAGACATTATTCAGGCGGCCAAAAGCACTCCAGCCTAGCTTTACTCTGCGAACAATTTCATCAAATATACATCCATCTATAGATACTTGTTGTCCCAGATAGATGTAGCTTTTCACCTGTTCGAGCTGAGTGCCATTGATGAGGATCTCTTTTTGGCCTGCAAAGCAGTTGAACATGACTTTCGTCTTTGTTACATTTATTTTCAAACCTACTTTGTTGCTTACTTCAGCGAGTTCCTGCATTCTGCTTTGGAGGTCTTCTGAGTCTTGCGAGAAAATTACTATGTCATCGGCAAAGCGCAGATGACTCAGGTATTCTCCATTTATGGGGATCCCTTTGTCATTCCAGTCAAGTTGCCTGAATAAGTCTTCAAGGGTAGCTGTAAATAGTTTAGGTGAGATTGTATCACCTTGTCGGACTCCTTTGCTGATAGGAAATCTGCGCGATGGTTTATGGAGATTTACAGATGCTGTTGCGCTACTGTATATATTATTGAAAATATTTATATAGCGTCCAGGGATTCCTTGTTTTCTGAGTGCGTCGAATATTGAACATTTCTTTATCGAATCAAACGCCTTCTCATAGTCTATAAAACCCATGCATAGTGGCAGTTTGTATTCCTGGTATCGCTCTATGATTTCTCTGACGACTTGGATATGGTCCATAGTGCTGTATCCTCCTCTAAATCCGGCTTGTTCTCTCGGTTGGTTCTCGTCTAGTACATTTTGCAGACGGTTTGAGAGAATTTTTGTGAACGTCTTGTAGAGAATAGGGAGTAGACTTATTGGACGATAATTTGCTAGGTCTTCTCTGTCACCTTTTTTGTGAAGAATGACAATGCTGGCATTTTTCCATACCTCTGGGACATCCTCTTTGCATATGCAGGCTGTGAACAATTGTGCAAGTACTTCATTTGCATCCTTTCCTGCTTTTTTGAGGATATCTATCGTTAAACCGTCTTCCCCGGGGGCTTTCCCACTTTTCATGTAATTTAAAGCATGGGTTACTTCCCAGGATGTAATTTCGGGAGTATGGTCTTCCGAATTTCCATTTCTCTGAAGATCTAAGTCTATAGTCGTATTGTCAGTGTCATCACTGTAGAGATCGCTGTAGAACTCTTCAACTCGGCTTAACAAGTGTTCCCAATTTCTGACGATAGAACCATCTTTTGCTTTTAGTGCTGTGATTTGACGTTTTCCTATCGACAAGCATTGCTTGTTTTTGTTTAAACTTCTGCCTGCTTTCACAATTGCTTGTATGAGGTTTACATTGAATTTACGAAGGTCTTCTCTAATCTTCCTTCGGAGGGTTTTGCAAAGTGATGAAAACTCCATATCGTTTTGCGCCTGTCTATCGCTCTTGGTTTTCCTTCTCTGCTCCATAAGATTCAATGTTGCCTTCGAAAGCTTGGTGGAAGGTGTAACTTCTGAGCTTTTTACGCCTGTTTTTTCTGCACATTGTAGAATAATATTCGTTATATCCTCCGCGTTGGATAGGGAAACGGTTTCGTTCTCATCTAAGAAAGCCGATAGTGCATTTTTGAGTTCATTTTGGAATTCAGTATTGTTCTGCAGGTATACGCGAGCATTTGACTTCTTCTGCAGTTTGGATCTTTCTGATTTGACGTTCAATCTTATCTTACATCTCACCATCCGGTGATCACTGCCGGTGTTAAACTGATTGATCACCTTACAGTTTAAAAATGTATATTTTCTGTCAGTGAGGATGTAATCGATTTCGCTGGTCCTTCCTGTCGGGCTTCTCCACGTCCATTTACGTGTAGGTTTATGTTGAAAAAAGGAATTCATGATGTGAAGATTGTTGGTTTCAGCAAACTCCACAAGCATGTCCCCTCTACCATCCCTTGAGCCATGTCCGAAATGTCCGACCGCTACGTCATCTCTTTGGTATGATCCAATACGTGCATTGAAATCTCCCATTATGATGTTGAAGTGGCATTTACTTTTATTTTTCAAGGATGTTATTTCCTCGTAAAACTCTTCCACTTTTTCATCAGGATAGCTCTGTGTCGGAGCATATACTTGCAAAATCTGAATGCGGTACCTAGCATTGATTTTAAGTATCACGCTTGCGACCCTGTCAGAAATGCAGTTGAACTCGACTATGCGGTCCCTCCAGGCTTTGTTGACAACAAATCCAACACCGCTCGTGCGTCCTTCATCGGTTCCTTTGGAGTACAGCACATGTCCGCTTTGTAAAGTAATAATACTCTCACCTTTACGCCTTACTTCGCTGAGTCCGACAACATCCCAGTGGATATTCCGGAGCTCTTCTTGAAACTCTACAAGTTTGGCATCGCTGGACAATGTTCTTGCGTTATATGTAGCAATGGTCATCTGTTGGCAGCCTTTTCCGGGTCTCCGGGGATTGTTAGCACCCTCTGCCTTCCTTCGCTGATCGCTGCCGTGATCAGTATCAGGTTGGCCTCCGGAGAATGAGGGCCGGGTTCTAGAAGTTTTTGTTTTCATATGAAGGTTTTGGACATAACAGACCACGCTGTCCAGACGGGTTGGTGTGTGGTTTTTCTGTCTGGGTGATCCTTCCCGTAGCCAAAGGTCTCTCGTTTTAAGGCGCCAGAGTTTCGCCTTGCACCCTTCTCTATTAGCTACAGATATTATGTTGCGTTATACAGCACATTATCTGCATTGCCCGGGGGACGCCACGCGGAGGCTAGAGATAGGATTTGCTGACTTTCTTGGACAGTGGCGTCTCAACATTTTTTAGAAGTATACCTATTGGCATCGGTATACATCATTGAGGCCATAGTCAGCCTTTGCATTTGTTATATCTCTATATATGACTATATATATATTTTTTTATCAACAATTGACTCATTGCTTGCTACTGCTATTGGAAGAATAAACCAATAACCTTTCACCTCAATAATTGAGATACTGGAAGTTCTAAATTGATCGATAAGGAATCAACTGGCCATAAATGTTACAATTAGGACATACCGAAATATCGACTTAGTTTCAGTATTCAGTTAAAAAATGTAATACTCTCTTGAAAAACAATAATCATGATGTAATACTTAATTTATATTGTCGTGTGGGATGACTATTGAACAAAATTTTAAGCTAAAAACATTAAGTAATTGTTATAGAAAGTTTTGAAAATAGCATTGGTCTAATCTCACCCCATTTTACGGTACATAATTATTTCGTTATTCATTAAAGAAATGTTAATGTTACTGATCATACTGCGTGAGTTGGATGTTTTTGACATATCGAATAAAAGCAACTATGCCAGGCCTAGTTACTTTTCGGACTTGGCTGCTTTTTCGCAATATATTATTTACGATGTATATATTTATTGGCAAACAATGGACAATTAATATTTAAACGAAACAAGTTTCATTTTACTTACATCTCAAGCAAAAATGTTGAAAATAAGTAATTAATTACCAATCAGCATTTATATTTTAAATATTACAATCATTAGAGAAAAAGTATTGAATGATCTGATACTGACAAAAATCATATGAATATCTACTTTAACCCCGCTCTCACATCAGAACTCGTCTCGCCCGCAATGTGTCGAATACGTCGATGTGACGTCATCGTTATTCACAAAACACACGTTCCTAAATGAAGCTCCGCAGATTGGTTGAATGCGACTGTTTAGTATGAAAAAAACATCTGCTGTTACAATCAACAAGTTGCACCCCGAGATGTATGCAACTCGAAGACGCCAAGATGCATACAAACATCTACGAATTGATCATTCCTATACCGGATACAAAATATCAAAATTTTTTTCGAAGATTAAGTGCGACTGTCACTAGGTAGATCTGCGCAGTCTTCATATGCAATGCCGAATCGAAGTTCTTGGAGGGCTTGATTTATGGCTTGCCGCAGGCGAAGTGAGTTTAGATGTGAGAGCCGGCTAAAGAATCGTTACTTTTTTGACTACTACTGATAACTACTTGTTAAATACTTGCTAAATGTGATATGATACTTGTTTTTTATAAGTACATATTGTCAAAATATTTTCTGTATAACTGATTCATGACATTTTTTTTCACAGATTTTAGACATATCCTTCAATAGAATACGGGAGCTACGCAACACAACCTTCTCCAGATATTCATATCTACGCTATCTATATTTGGGAGATAATATGATTCAAAATATCGATGCCCACGCTTTCGATCCGCTGACATCACTGGAAACTTTAGATTTATCGCTGAATGCTCTTACAACAATACCTGCATTTATTTTAAATTTGCCGTCACTGAGAAAACTCTATATGCAAGACAATTCTCTGGAGAACCTGCAACGTGATCTGCATGCTATGGAGAAACCGATAAAGGCTCCTTTGTCCTTTCTTAACATTGCAAACTGTCAGCTGACACAAATGCCTGCCTTTGGGTTGATGGCTGAATTGGAACATCTCAATATATCAGGGAATATCATTGGAAGCCTACAACCTGAAGACTTTTCACAGTTGTGTGCGCTCAGGAGTATTGATTTAACGGGGTCCATATATCATGATGATACTTGTTCATATGAATCAATCAATACATGGTTTAATGACGGCAACATCACTATATTACCAGATTTCAATTCTTTCTTCCACCCAAATACTAAAGGTAACAATAATAATTAATACTTTTATATTGGTAGTAAATCTATGACTAAAGGCATAAGTATTTTTATAATCTTCAGTATATTATACAAGCCAAACACAGAAGTTTAATGTCAAAACTCGGTGATCCTATTTATTCTGTGGCTGTCAAAATCAAAATGCACTTATTTTTGATTGAACATAAAAACAGTTCAAAATCATTTTTCTTGATAAGTATATTTAGAGCTCAGCCAAAGATCAAAGCGTTTTTGCGTATTCAAATGTTTTGAATGACTGGTTTCTTCAGGCGATTTACTCGGGCGACTTGCCGGCGACCAGAAAGGAAGCCAATAATAATAATAATAATGACTGTATACGCAATTTTGCAAAAAATGCGGCGTGGCTGCCGGCGACTGGTCGCCTAGTGTGGCAGCGCTCAATACATAGCTATATGTTTTCATACGTCGCTACCGATCGCCCGACCAGAGAGACTAGAGAGACCGAGAGACCAGACCGAGCGCACGAACGAGATTTTACTGATCGCGTGACATTATTGCTTGCGCGATTACTGGGCAACCAGGTGTGGCATGGTCCATATAACTGCATGCATCGGTCTGGTCTCGGCGACTGGTCTCGAGACCAGAGTCGCCCGGTGTGGCTCGGCTATTAGTGTTTTTTGATGCTAACGTTGGGAACATGACCTGTGTGTTTTTCATACTGTTTATAGCGAAACAAACCTATATACAGACCTACAAACTTATCTGAAGAATAGCCAAAAATGGAATTACAAACTACCATAGGACACCATATTGAAAAATGTCATTCGAATGTCAGATTTTGCCGGTTACGATTCATGATTGGGTAGTTTTCGACAGTGGTTTCCCCATCTCATTCTTCAGATAAGTTTGTAGGTCTGTACATTGACGTTTCTGTCAGTTTTGGAACGATACAGTTCATTGTTCGCCATGAGAATATACATATTATTTAAAGTTGATATATCATTTTGTCGGACGTTTTTGTTACTTTTATCTATTATTTAAGTGTTTTTGGGACATTTCATTGTTATATTTAAAAAAAAAAAAACAATTTCAGACAGAACTATGTGTCTCGTGGGGATGTGTTTTAAAGTTGTGGACACTACTTTGCCGGTAAGTTTATATTATAATTACAATAATGTTGACATTACTTTGATATAGAAAATGATATATTATTATACTCTGATCTCATATTAATTATTATGACTTATTATACAAAAATAGTGGACTTCAAAGTATGGTTTAAAAGTAAATTTATGAAAGTCAAATTATTTCATTTAATATAGACGTGTTTATCAGTTTTTCAGAAATCTCTGCAACGGCGAACCTGGTAAAAAAGAAGAGAAAAATTAGCAAGCTATCAGAGTGGGAAAGGTCAACCTCAATTAGCAACCAAATAATTACTAAGAAGATTGCAAAACCAAAAGATTGTTCAAAATGTCCATGCAAATGCAATACTCATTCAATGATGAAGAAAGAACAGCTATCAACACAGAATATTGGTCACAGGGGAGCCATGAGCTTAAGAGGCAGTTCATCAATGGTCTTATTGAAGAAAAAGAAGCGCAGTCAACTAGAACGCCACATGGAAATAATTTTAGATTAAAATGTTTGTGTTCATGTTTGTTAAATGTTTCAAATACTATCATTCAGAATGTTTTAATTAAATGAAATAACACGGGACTTTGAAGAAAGACCAACGTAGGTGGCATACACCTGGCATAAAGCGGCCTCAAAGCAGTCGCGATCTTATTGTTGAGCACATCAATTCTTTTCCAAGAGTACCGGCCCATTATTGTCAAAAAGATACCATGAGATCGTACTTTCTATGTGACCTTTATGTTGTGACTGTGTACGATCTATATCTATATAAAAAAAATGTTGTATCTACTGATAACATTACCCCAGAAAAGTTATCATACTACTGTACCATTTTTAATGACATTTTATACCGACACTGTATCCATTATACTCTAATTTTGAGAATAAAATGCTTATCGTATGTATGAGATTCCCAAAGTCTTTAAAAGCTATTTAACCGATTTTCCAATATATAGCGTATAGCAATGTTTGTGACGTAAGGTATCTGACGTCACGTCCTTCAAAATGGCTGCTTCATCTGTCACTTTCAAATGTCATTTTAATAATGGATTCATCACAACAAACGTTTGCTTGAAGCCCTCGTCCAGTTTGTAGTCTCTGTAAAATATTTGCAAACTTTAAAAACAGTTCCTAATCGTGCTGTTTACAAAATACGTATAATTTTGATCGATAGTCTGTAATCTATATAGTAGGTAGCTGATACAATGCTCTCGTATTTCGCTTACATCAAAAACGCAGTATTTCTCATGGAGATAAGATGGATTTACGTAAGATTACGATAAAATACCTCCGCTAAACGACCGCAAAGTTACATGTTTAATTTCTCTTTCACGCATAAGTAGATATGTGGTAATGTGTGAAGTTATAATAACTCATTTTTTAATTATAGGTCACTTGTACTGGTTTAATCATCAGAACTTTTTCGTACTATAATCAGTCCCCATGTTGAAATTTATGACCAAACACATTTTCTGAATTTATTGTTGGTGTTTAATTGATTTTCTATTATTCTAATATTAGAAGAATATTTCATTAGAATCTGATATTTAATGAAATTATCTAGCTTTTCTAATTAGAAAAATATTCAATACAATGCTATTACGAATGGATTATAATAATTATTATGATACATAGTCCATTAAGATGCTCATCGTGGTAAGGTAAAGCATACAAAGTTAACAACTTGAAAATGTAAATTACCATTTCTACTTTAAGCGTAGCATAATACATGAGAAAGATAAATATTATTTAATCTGGCTGTTGGTTCTTTTAAATCCCTCTTCAATAGGTTAAATATGTCACATTTTTAACTCCCCCTCGATTGGTTGAAAATAATAAATTTCAGTAATATTCTCACAGAATATTTTATTATCAGAAAATAACTGTTTATTTGTCGCTTTTGTGATGAGAGATTTTCTACAACACCCCCCCCCCCCCTTCATCGCAGATTACTATTATTATTATTATATCAGACCCATTCTCCTTCCTTCAGACGTGACATCATAAATGGACGACTGCTAAAAGCAAAACAAAATAGATTAACTGTCAATATTTTTCAGGTAAACAGTGTCTGCAGCCCAGTAATGATGATCTCAGTGCCCACGCGGAGTGCATGTCAAAAAGAAAAACAAAGAAGATGGATCAAAGCGCAAAAAAGATGTGGCTCATCATAGCGGGTTGCCTCGGAGGCTTTCTGCTCTGCCTCATACTCGCATTTATATATCTTCACCGAAGAAATGTGAAGCAAACGAGAAAAATCAAAAAAACTCCGCCATTTAAAGAAGAGACTGGAAATGGAGCGAATTTACTTAGTGATGTTGCTTAGAAAAACAATCACAAGAAGTGAACGACTATGGCCGTTGTTATTTTAGCAATTTAAAACTGAAATAGTGTTAAGCAATCCAAAATTAAAACAGTTATAACATAGTTAACTTGCAGTCGCTTCTTAAATATACAGTGGCGACAGATCTACATACTGTGAATTTTAATTTCCTTGTCAACAAAACTATCTATTATAAGTAACAAATTCATGCTGTGACTATAGTTTACCGACATGACTTAGCCATTCCGGTCATCAAAGACTTATTTATGTGATACTATTAAGTTTCTCTGAAACATAATGATAATTTTTGGCAGTATAAGACGGCAAAACCCAGATTTTAAGTACAAAAACAATCGAAATTGTGGTGGTATAGAAAAATAAAATAAATAAAATTTATTATCTATTAAAAAATCATATAAATTCATTTGGTACATATTTTTGGCTAGTTGATATAAAATACTCTTTCAATATTACAAATTAATTTGAAGGTTTCGTCTTGTAAGCCATAAATGCAAAATTTTACTAAATGGCGATGTACAAAAAAAATCAATTTGGTAAAATAAAAGATCGCCCACCAATCGGGATGTGTAACTTTGATAGTGCTCAAGACTGAAGACGTATCTATAAGTAGAAATGCATATGTGCATTTGCATTAAATTGAATGTGTTAAAATTAATTGAATTTTGAATATTTCAGACATAAATTGCAGGAAATAAAAATGTAAACCCGAGTATTAAATGAACAATAATTGAAAAGAACTGCAGAAACTAGATACAAGTAGCGGAAAACGCAAAACGGGCACGTAAAATCTGGGTTCCACTGTACTTCCAAAGCCGTCTCATTGTATTCTACCAAAGACGTAAAATATCATGCCAAATATTCTTATACTTTTTTAAATGTTATTTTTTTACATAAAATATGTTAAGTAATGTAATTTTTTATTGTAAAATTCGTTGGGATTAATAATTGATATGCTGAAACGAATACAAGTGCACCGGTGACCAAGTTGAGAAAATGAGACATATCAAAGTTATATAATATTAAGTAGTGTTTGTAATTCAACACAAACGTTTTCAATACTTTGTAAATCATGCCTCGTTATCTAGTGATTCTTTATTACAATTCCTAGATAAAATATTGAGATTTCTTCGTCTATCAATGTAGGTACTTTGTTTGAAAGAGGACAAGTCAAGTCAAAACATTTGAATTACATTTGGTTGTTATTGAAATAATAGCAACATTTTATACCTACACTGTATCCATTATACTACAATTTTGAGAATAAAATGCTTATCTTGTCATAGAGAGCAGTTGCATGTTTAATTTCTCTTTCACGCATAAATAGATATGTGGTGATGTGTAAAGTTATAATAACTCATTTTTTAATTATAGGTCACTTGTACTGGTTTAATCATCAGAACTTTTTCATACTATAATCAGTCCATAGGGTTGAAATTTATGAGCAAACAAATTTTCTAAATTAATTGTTGATATTAAATAGATTTTTTATTATTCTAATATTAGAAAAATATTTCATTAGAATCTGATATTTAATGAAATTGTCTATCTTTTCTAATAAGAAAAATATTCAATACAATGCTACTACAAATGGACAATAATTATTATGATATATAGTCCATTAAGATGCTCATCGTGGTAAGGTAAAGCATACAAAGTTAATAACTTGAAAAGGTATATAACCATTTCTACTCCTAAGTGTAGCATATTACATGAGCAAGATAACAAATGAAGATATTTGTACGAGTAATGATTGTTAGCCATCATTCACCCAACCGATTGAGTCCTTGCATTGGATCGAATACACTTGAAAAAAACTCCCTACATGCGTTTTTTGACAGCCGCAGGATTCAACGATCGGATGGGAAATGATATTGTGAGGTCGTACTTTGCCAATAAATTGACAAAGAGAATTATTTACTATCGACACACTATTGAAACACTATAAGCGCTTGTAACAATTATAAAGAACATATAATTTATTTATATTTCAACATACCTACTCGTATTGTAACTAAAGGCAAAAACATATTATCATCATGTCACATGAGATCATAATATATTATGCTAAAATCATTACAGCATTTATCAATAATGTATAGATATATTGTGTCTTGCTATTTATAGCTCTCATGCAAACGACTAAATCAAAGATACGTGAGATCACACAACACGAAAATGTATAAATTTGCAGAAAATAAAAAAAATGTTCTACCGCACCTCAGGTATTTGCGAATTCCGATGGTAGTAGTAGTTATCGATTATCTTCGAATGCATCGGTGACCTGTTCCCAATAAATGAAGATATTCGATTGCATATTTCATGCAAATTACTCCCATTTATTTCAATATGCAACGATCATCATTTTCTAGAAAAATTTACAATATTGTATTTATAGTATGAGCAACAACTAATATTACCATTGAAGTTTACAGTCCCCACCTGATTATAGCGCCTTAGGTTGGTGGTACGGCATAATACGTGTGAAGTAATTTCAGTGCGGTTCTGATAAATACCAAGTAAAATGGCATTGTACACTTACCGTGAGCTCCATGTGACGTGATAGTAATGCTTCTAGCATAGCTAATATACGTAATGTTTCTAGCTTTATCTCTCTCTCCAACCATATCCGATCCTAATAAGAACATATGGGCCTCCACAGGGTGGACGTTTGTGTTAACAGAATTTGTTTTTACGAGAACTTCTTGCAATGTTATATTTTTAAGTGACAATATGGTTATTGATGATGTTTGTATCATTGTACATAAATTATAATATTTTAAAATTGTTATCTCAATAATAAATGCTAATATTTTAATGATCCAAAAAAAACATAAATAAATATACAATCTATGTTAAAATGTTAAAAGTGCACATACTGATAAAAATATTGTTATCATGCAAAATGACAGGTGGTTTTCTTAAAAAATACAAAAGAATATGAATCAATCTTGTTAATAACCTAATGATTAATTTTTGAAGAAGTTTAATGCCGTATCCATACTCTCAGTGAGACTTCCCTCATACTATTTGGTACACAAGGGGATCCAATCGCGCCTACTTTACTCTTTCGCGCGGTCTCGCACGGGTAGTCTCGCCGAGAGTGTGGCTACGGCATAATATATTAAGTGGAGAAAGTGAGTGAGTATTTTAAAGAAAGAGGTGGTGGCGAATGATAAGAATGAAATAAAGATATTCAGCCATTTTGATGTGACATGGCCCGATTAAGGGGCAATTGCTTATTATAATAATATGTGTGTATTGAATGTGCCATATAACAATGTGATTTTTATGAAATGTGGACATGATTCAGTTTAATAATATTTATTTAAGAAATAAAAAAGAGTACTAACTAGTTCTAGTAAATTGATTGTCATACATAATAATATGCATCTTGTTACCATTGTAATAATACATGACTTGTATATATATTTTTGATAAAATAATATTTTTATTATGTATGTGATGTGTTAGTGGTTAGAAATTCAGCAATGAATTAAGTTTCTATTTATTTCAAATACAGTTTAAACCAAAGATGTCTCATATAGGTTTAAACTTTTTTTAATAATTGAAAGTCTCAAGTAATTATTGCTTAGGTTTTCACAGTTATTTTTTAGCATATTTGGTGTTTGGGTTTTCACTGTGTGTTCTTCCTTCTTTTTTTAACATCAAGGGAAGAAGGAGGGAAAACACACAGCGACAACCCAAAAACCAAATATGATAAGAGAATATTAATATATTCATAATTTGAAAACACTTCAGAAACATTACTATTCGAACCCACATCCCTCCGGTAATAAAATATGCTACATTCTCAAATCATTTGAATTATTCTTTAAATTAAAAAAAAAAATTATATCAACAACAATAATCTAGACAAGTCTTTCTCAAAGTGGGCGATAACGCCCCCTTGTGGGCGCTGGAGGCTTTCAGGGGGGCAGTAGAAGGCTCAAAGAAAATTAGGGGGCGTTAAGGAAATCTAGAGGGGCGATGGCAGACAAATTCTATCTATAAAAATCCGACGGAATCTAGACATGACACCACTTGAGATGCGATTTACTACTCGAATGCTTGGAGTCCCGTATAGACAGTTAAATTAGAGAGAATTGTGGCTGTTTTTAAGTGAATTCGAGCCTGATATTAACAAACTCGTCCGAAATGCATCATATTCATCCTTCACATTAGATAAGTTGTAAATTCAAAGTCTTCTTTTAATGATAATAAAAATACTTCTAAATATGACTAAGTATGATTTTTATTTCCTCTCATTGAAACATTCTTTGATCTCAGAAATAGGATATGGGTCACACCCTATCTATCCTATCCATTTAATAATGCATGTTTAGAAATTATATTTGCAATAACTGTTTTTAAGATACGCAATAGATGGTTATGTAAAAAGTTAAGTTAAAAAATATGGGGGCACTAGATTTTTTTTAAATCTCAAAGTGGGCGGTGGTCGAAATAAGTTTGAGAACTTATGATCTAGACACTTAACCTAAGCTCCCTCCACTGTGGTGCCCTGTCACAGTCAAACACAAAGCACTGGGGACGGTAATGTGGCGCGTCTAGACACGTGCAACCTTACCATACAAAATAAATTTCATATGCAATTTTTACCTTAAAAACTAATCAGCAGATTGTTGGACAATACGTTCAAAATAAGAATTCAAAATATAATACATTAAAATATTATTTTCGATTTTAGAAATTCGTTTTATTACGAATTGCAAATTATGTTACTGTATTGTGTTTACATGTTTGCATCTGTGAATTTTGAACTACTGGAAGTAAATGGCATTCCAAAGTAACGGAGAGAGAAGTGAATCATAAAAAATAGAATCAAAAATGTCAATACTCCTATGAATAGGTTTGTGTTTTGAAATATTTGACGTGTTGTTCTTATTATTTCACAGTGTTAACTCCATGTGGTAAAATTGTGAGAGTAGATGATTAAAATTTGATTAAAGTACAAATATTAGGTAGATTCAAAACTTATATAATTTTAATCGAAATATGCTGGTTTTTATCAAAATATTGTCAGTATTTGGCGTATTTATTTGTTTTCTTTTGTACTCATTTCTTTGTTATATAATAATGCTAGATAATCAACTAAAATTACTTAATTCAATATTTATCATTTTAATTACTCGCCTCAAAAATACACAAAACATTACCATAACTCACCTTGTCCATAAAAAACATTTCCAAAATGCATCAAGTCCATAAAACTGTGTCAAAAGTCATCTTATCTTGCCCATGACAAATCTTTAAATATTTCAAAAACTGTGTATGATATTTTAGAAAATGATGTGTTTTTCGCAAGCATATATTTATTTCAATTTGATTAAAAAAAGAGAAATTTATTTTTATCATGTAGAGGTTCCATACACGTTTTTCCTGAATATCTCTAAACCAGTGGTGGCCACCAAACGTGGCATTGGATGATTACAAGTGGCGCATTGCATCTTTTGCTCATCTTAGTTGATAGTACTAGCCATCTCAATGATCTAAATTTAAAACTACAAGGCAAGAATTAATTATTTCCTAGGTTAGTAAATAAAACCAGTTCATTTAAAATGAAATTAAAACTGTTCATCTCTCAGTTAGAAAATGAGGATTTGAGTCAATTTCCCCACTTGAAAGAGCAGAATGAATGTACTGCGGATAATACCAATTTGAACAAATATTTTGAAAAAATCAAGATATTGCAAGGGTCACTTGAAAGTCGTTTTCATGATTTTGCTTAACGGCCCACGTGCTCGTCGTAGGTCAAAATTGAGTTTTTATCGTATTTTCAAACCATGATCCTGGACACTCCTTAAACGTTGTAGATAATCTATTTAAATAATTTTGAAGCCTTATTATCCTTTATAGTTATTTTAAACATTTGATGACTGCATAAAGTATTTTTGTTACATAAAATAGTATTCTTTTAAACCTCTCGCTCTAATGTTTTAGAATATAGTCATATTTCGGTACATAACTGTGCAGTGGTGTTAAGATTTTTTAAATTTATTAATTTTTAAACGCATTTATAAAACCATTAGTATAAATTATTACGATATAATTTTTGTAAAATATTCACGATAAAAAATTATATTGATAATCTCTGTGATCCCAAATTTGACAAGAATTAGGCATTTTATTAATAAAAAAATCGGCAAGATTAACACATTTGAAGATGATTCTAAAGATACTTATTATAAGCTATGTCTTTGACCATTCAAGTGTGATAAACATTTTATGAATAATGATTGCTTTATAATAATTATTGACCTAAGAATAAGGTAGTGTTTTTTTGAAATACGCCATTTCTTTTGTCATTCCCCAGTGGTTAAGCTACAACATACGGCCGTAGCCATAAATTGACAAACTATAATTGAAGTAGGGAGTAAAATGATATTGACGCGCGTGTTTGAACATGTACCGTTTAAAAAAAAATAAAAAAAAAATCGGTTAGGTACATGTTCAAACACGCGCGTTAACATAATTTTACTCCCTACTTTAATTATAGTTTGTCAATTTATGGCTACGGCCGTATGTTGTAGCTTAACCCCTGGGGAATGCCAAAAGAAATGGCGTATTTTAAAAAAACTCTACCTCATTCTTAGGTCAATAATTATTATAAAGCAATCATTATTCATAAGATGTTTATCACACTTGAATGGTCAAAAACATAGCTTATAATAAGTATCTTTAGAATCATCTTCAAATCTGTTAATCTTGCCGATTTTTTAAATAATAAAATGCCTAATTCTTGTCAAATTTGGGATCACAGAGATTATCAATATAATTTTTTATCGTGAATATTTTACAAAAATTATCTCGTAATAAATTATACTAATGGTTTTATAAATGCGTTTAAAAATTAATAAATGTAAAAAATCTTAACACCACTGCACAGTTATGTACCGAAATATGACTATATTCTAAAACATTAGAGCGAGAGGTTTAAAAGAATACTATTTTATGTAACAAAAATACTTTATGCAGTCATCAAATGTTTAAAATAACTATAAAGGATAATAAGGCTTCAAAATTATATAAATAGATTATCTACAACGCTTAAGGAGTGTCCAGGATCATGGTTTGAAAATACAATAAAAACTCAATTTTGACCTTCGACGAGCATGTCCCCCCTTAAGAAGAAAACTGCATGCTCGCATTTATAAACCCATTTTCACTTAGTGAACAAAATGTAATGCAGATGCCTAGTAACATACAAAATGGAACTGATTGATTTAAAAACAAATTCATTATTGAAAATTAAATTTTATGAGCTTTTTGAGATGCAGATGTGAACAAGCATTTTCATCCATGAAATTGATTAAAAGCAAAACAAGGTCGCGAATAACTGATTCAAATTTGAAGAATTCTTGGCTGCTCTCGGTAACAAACCAAACATTGAAAGACTAGCGAAATCCAAACGCTCAAAAGCTCTCAGTGCTCCATCCCGCTCAGAGCTCTCTCTCTCTCTCTCATCACATCCAACAACTGTGGTCCAGAGTTATCTTCACCAAACGAGACTCTCCGGCAGCTGTAGCACCATCAGCGGGGTCCACGACACCAATCACCCTGTCGTCCAAGAGATCATTCCTGACTATTGTAGATTGGTGCTCCAATAAATGTGTGTTTTTTGAACTGGTATAAATTAATTAATTTAATTGCGTGATTGAGTTATTCCTTTTTCTCCCTTAAGCGAAGCAGATCCTCCCCTATCCCTATTTTCCAACCACCCCAACCGTGAACATAAGAAGGTAGAAAAGGTGCTTGAGTGGCATGGCGCATCTGAACTTGTCTGTGAAAAAAATTGGCGCATGGTATGCCAAAGGTTGGACACCCCTGCTCTAAACCAAACAAAATGGACTAAGTGAACTTTGAAAATGGCGACTCATATATAAGAATCTCTTTAAAATATTAATATTTTTTAGAAAATATAATATCTAAATATGTACATATTATATTATGACATACATAAGCCTTTAAAAATAGGTAAAGGTAAGATACGGTAGAGATACTGATGTTTACAAATACCTAGTAGTTGAACTAAATATACTGAGATATACATGAACTAATATAAAGTAAATTTATATTATGAAGTGATCACTGTTTCAACAAATTATATTTCTTCATTATTGTAGAAGCTACTCTTTAGTAGATAAACATAAAAAAATAGGCACATGCAATTATTATTCCATCATGAAATATTCGCCACTAGGGCTGAGGTTACTAATAATAAGACAAAAAATTACTTATACCATTCATGTTGATTAATACATTTGTTTCCATTTTCAATACCGAATATATCCGTATTATCTGATTTTTAAAACTGGTATTTCGGTATTGACAAATACTGAAATACCGGTATTGCAATCACTAACTGCTATCTGGCATGTCTTGGGAGCTACAAGGATTTAGTTATAAGTTTAGAAAATTAGTCTTAGTGTCGTTCTGAAGATGGGTTTATATTCCGAAACACCTGTCAATATAAATAACTCAATTATTATAGAATTAACAAAAAACTTTGTTTTAAAACCATTAAAATAAACTTAATAGAAATTTATAGCGCGGGGTCTCTGAATACTTTCTCGCTCGCACATCGGACGTCACCTACAGTCGGCGCGGGCGCCCCCACCACAGCGCGTTCCCACTATCGGGCATTCCCCACCGAAGCGCACCGGCCTTATCAGCTGGACAGCGAGGAAGGGGTCGCCTAGTTGGCAATATAAGGCGATACACGGCCTTGAACAAATCAGTTAACCTTGGGCCAGCTTGGCCCTGACTCAGCTTAGCATAGTAGTCTTGCTTGGTCTGAAAATGGTATACACGGCTTCCCGTAACCCTATCAGACCACAGTGAGCTATTCTTGCAAAACCCAGCTCAACACAGTAGTCTTGCTTACTCTGAAAACGGTATACACGGCTTCCCGTAACCCTATCAGAGTACAGTGAGCTATTGTGGTGAACCAGGCACGAGCTCAGGTTTCGCCATAGTTACACCTTCAACAACACAACGAACCCCTACGAATTTATTAAGGAAGTACCTACTTTCACCCTTATAAATTATGTTTTATTTCTATGTTCTGTTAATACCAAAGCATGTAATTATAATGTGAAATTAATCACAAACAAGAAATTAATCAGAAATTATATTAAAACATCCCATGTTCATTTACAATATACAGTAAGTCCTCGACTTACGCGAATTCGACTTACGTGAATTCGTACATACGCGATTTTTAAATGTTTTTTGTTTCTCTGTGCTTGTATTTACATAGAATATTATGTTATATATGGATCATGTAAAAAAATAGTAGTAATGCAATCTACGATAATTACCAAGAAAAGAGGAATATTAATAGAAGAAATGGAAATATTGGTTATATGGATGGAAGATAATATGCAACAACAACAAATTCCAATAAGCCTTGTACGCATACAGGATAAAGCCTCGAGTCGTTTTGAAGACATAAAGTGTAATAATTACAAGATAAAAAGAACTTTTTATATACAACGTTTTTAAATTTTCTGTTGAATTATTATGCTCAAACTTGTACTTGATATGAAGTAAATAAAAAACAAACAAACACACTGTGATGACTAGATTTGTCCAACGATTGTCTCTTCTTTGAGCTATGTGTCCAGCCCATCTCCATTTAAGGCTTTTAATAAACTCTATTACATCGCAAACCCTTGTCTGCTTCCTTATCCACTCATTCCTCTTTTTGTCCTTGCGCGTTATGCCCAGCATGCACCTCTCTATACCACGTTGTGCTACTCTAAGTTTCTGGATCTCTCTTTTACTTTGGGTCCATGTTTCACACGCATATGTGAATGCACGTATATATTAATAATTTAGTTGCTAGGACCACCCACTTAGCAACCAATAATAGTGGATTGGATAACGGATTTCTTCCGAAATAACTTTTCATACAAAACAGAATTAACTGAAAATGAATTCAATTCTACTTAAAGATGGCTAAAAGTATTAAAAGAACGCATTGGCATTGTGTTCTGATATATTCTAATAGTTTCAAATGTCTAGCTAGTCGGGAAGTTAGTTAAAAATCGATTGCAAGATTTGTACTGGATAAACAACCACCGGAGAAATAAGAATACGGGCTAATAAAAACGTTGTAAAAATGATGATAGTGATGATACTAATACATTCACTGCAAGCCACAGACGGTTTCAAAAATTTAAAAGCCATAATAAACTACACAACATCAAAGTAACAGGTGAGACTGCCGAGTTATGCAGATACAGAGGAAGCTATGAATTTTATCAAGAGTCTAGAAATCATAAAAATGAAGATTACCTGCCACAACAAATTTTTAATGTGGACGAAACTGTGCTTATTGGAAAAAAAATGCCAGATTAGTCATATTATATATCCCAACTCTGTAGATAGGTTAACCCTTTTGCTTGGTGAAAATGCCGCTGGGGATTAAATGATACAGAATTAAACCACTTCATTAATCAATAATGTTTTCTTAAATGTATGTATGTACATCCATTTTATTTTCACTTATCCTTTGAAACTAACAGATTATTTTTAAAAAATCGGTGTGTACCTACTTATGTACGCGCGTTAGAAGTTATACTTCTTTGGCGTAACAAAACTTGTGATAACCTAGATTCTTCGACTAGCTCTTAATTATCTTGTTAAATTATACTCAAAAAAAGGGACCGCTTATTGGAACGCCGTTGGTTTATTTCTATACACTTTAACTTATATTACTAAATTATATAATTATTTATCGTTGTTTTTATTTTTAAAGTGACAACTGCCACTATGACGTTTAATAGTATGTTTACGTAAGGAATTGCAAATGGGCGACAATAATAAATTCGCTGCCTAGGCAACGGAACAACTCTAAACTATAATATTATACTGTATAATAAATTTGCTGCCTAAGCAACGGAACAATTCTAAACTTGCATGATTTTAAGTTTTATTCGACTTACGCGATTTTTCGACTTACACGAAAACCTTCGGAACGAATTAATCACTTAAGCCGAGGACTTACTGTATAGTTTGTTTGAATCATAAATTAGACCCAAATGATGAGTTCATGAAAAAACCATAATAGCTAATTAACATTCTAAAGAAGTTATTGACTGGTCATTTAAGTTTTATCATTAATCAATGTTTTATTGTTCCATATTATAGTGAAAACATTACAATAATTTGAACAATCAAAATTATCCCGTAAAATTAAATGCAACCCAAATTTATTAATTAGTGAGTTTTATAACAATTAATAATTAACACATATTATTAATATAAATCTGGCAAATACACATATTGTTTCTCAATTTGTGTTTCGAATTTGCGATTGAGGCTAACATCCATTTCTGATAATCTGATTCTGATAACCTCCACTCTGTAGAGGCCCATATTATGATTGGACATGGTATAAGATAATCACAAAACAACTCTTTTTATGACTAATTTCAATGCTTCAATTTGGAGAAATAATAAAATTATGAAAAATCATTAGCATCATCTTCTGGTGTGGAGGAAGTTCCAATTTCCGGTGATGACTTGACTGATCCTGCCGGGACATCTTTTTCTCGTTCAAGGCGCTGCTTGCTGAATCTTCCCATACCGGGTTGATAAATCACAATGCTTGGACGATCCTAAAACAAATTTGATAATATACCTATAATGTCAGGAGATGAGAAAAAATGAATGACATAAAAGAACAAACTATAACCAAATGTTGTCATATTATCCCTGCTAACAAAAAATTCTTTGCTGGTACAAGAAATGCGGAATTCATATATTTCAGATGATACTTAAATGCATACTGCTTGTTCAATATAAATAATGACACTGACAAATGTTTTAAGCTGTTTGCAACTCAACTCGTTGGAACCATGCCTTGGATCCAAACACACACCAAAAAAGTGAATCTGACCTGGGGTTCAAACCAACGACCCGAGCATGCTAACCTCTGCCCTATGGTGGATGCTATAATTCTGTAAATATTTAGTAATCACTGCTGACTGCTCACCTAAACCACTGCTGACCTGTTAATTAATATTTAATTACCACATTTAAATATCATGTTAATTATATCTATTGGCCAACTAATGCAAACGCGCCAGTCGCGTTGTCAGCACTAAATGAGTGCTATTTTCGCAGTTGCGTAGTGAAGGTTGCTTCCAATCCAATCAAACACACATGACTTCAGAGATGGATACTCTGCCACTACGCTGAGGGGGTATTTTTAAAAGAAATTTAATAGTACCAAATAATTGTCTTTTCTTAGGACCTGGTGCAAAGAATGTCGACATAAGTAAAACTAACTACCTAACTAAGATCACTATTCGTACTAATTAGATGAAAGCAGAATAACACTGACTAACATGGCAATGTCGCATTTGGCGATTGAAAGTGCTCCTGTTTTCTAAATTATGATTTTTCGTGAGTTTTTAAGACATTTTTTATTTTACATACAAATGGGTATAAAAAGTATGAAAACCGTACAATATAAATTGAATAGAAACAAATAGTTGGTATATACATTAAATAATACAACGATTGCTTTATCAGTGGTTCATTGAATAAATGCATGCACCACCGGAAAACAAGTGTCTCTAGTATTTAGACAGAATTTCTAGAATTGGCAGTATTGCAACACTACTCAGTTGACAAATACGTATTTTAAACATCAATCTGGTTTCAATTGTTAATAAATAATATAATAAGACATATTTAATACTGCTAGTCTTTCATGTTTGTGTAGATAATCAGTACTCCATACAATTTTGTAACTACTATATCGATGGCCTAGCGCACAAATCAAGTAAATTATTTACTTGATTTCTGTTTAGAACACGTGATAACAGTGATAGCTTTCGCTTTGGTTTCAATTTGTCACTAAATGTCAGACATTAGTGAAAAAATAAAATTGAAGAATATTAATTACCTTGTTTCTGATTCTGCGTTCAGTACGGGGGTCGCTTTTGTGCCTGTGTGACTGATGCCTGACGTTCTCGTCGTCCACCGCCTGCGCCTTGTCATCCAGAGACTTGTGTCTTCTGAGCGGCGGCTCATCCGACCCCACTTTGGGCTCGCTCGACTCCAGACTGCTGCGCCTCTGCGGCTGAATGTCTTCCAACGAATCGCCAGAATTAACGCTATCCGTACGATCTTCGCTGTTTTTTTTCAAAGATTTTACTGGCGAGAGAGATTCTTTGGATTTCGAAAACACCTTCTCTTTAACAGTATTCTTTTCATTCGTAGAAATGGGTACACTCTTTTCCCTCTCTTTCGCATTGCCTTCAGAATTCTTTATTATACCATTATTCTGACCTACGCCATCTCCCCCTTCATCGACAGTCGGTTTATGTTTCTCCGTTTTATTTTTCTTGGTACTCTTATCCAATTCATCAATGACTTTGGAAAGATCTTCGGCTTTGTACTGCGGTAATTGGGTAAAAGGTTTAATTTTACTACTCATTAAAGAGCGTTTCGGTCCAGATAATGATTTTTCAGAAGTACCATCATTGGTATTTACGCCACTCGTAGAACTCTTTTGATTAGGCATAGATTTACTATCTTTTAAAGATGGCAACCCACCTTCCGTTTCATTTTCATCTAGTTGTTTATAGTTCGAGAACTGTTCACTTTTTTTGTCATTTGTCTTAAACTTGTCTTTTCTAGAATCGCTATACTTCTTGACGTCTTTGGTTTTATCTTTCACATTTTCCCGTTGACGATCACGTCGGCTATTACGGGATATTTTCTCTTCACTGGCATTCGATTCAGACTCTTTGCCCTTGTACTCTTTTTTGTCAAAATCTGGTTTTTTACGTTGCTCACGGTAACTTTTGCCGCCACCTTTCCCTTGATACTTTGACTCCTTAGAATCCAATTGCGCGATATCGGATTTGGATACAAAATTGTCGTCTTCTCCTTTTTTATAAAACGACTTTTCCTTCTCATTGTCTCTCGGTTTGATCTTCGGAACTTCATCTTCAAAAAATTCATCATCCTATAAAAATTGTGACAGGCAATTAATTCTAATACAGAGAGTTATGTATAGGCAAATCATTATTTCCACTTGAAGTCAGTGCATACGGACCTCCATATTGTGAAGTTATTTTATTAAACTTATTATCGAAGATTGCTTGTTAGTCTTTTGTACAATCCAGACCATTCACGCATTGGACTCAAATATATGAACACGTATTGATTGAACATGTAAAGTTTACCGAGCCCCAGGATTTAAGCCTACAACTCTTATTGTATACAAGTAGATACATGTAGATACATTAAAAATTGTTAATTCTATCAACATAATACATCAAAGCGGAATAAGGACTGAATTAAATGAGACGTAGGTAGTCGAACAACAAGAATCGCATCTCAAGACGCCAATCGTTTCACTTCACATTAAGGTATTATGTATGCGGTAGAATATTACCTTGGATGTTCGGTTGCGTGGCCTTCGACGCTGGCGATCCTCTCGTCTCTTTCTTTCCTCTCGCCGTCTCGCCGAAAGAAACTCCAACAATGGAGTAGTTGTCTCCTTTTTTTCTAAAAAAACAAATTATTTCACATTTGTTTGATGAAACTATTCTAAAGTAAAAAATATATTAATTAATATTCTGTAAGTAAAATATAATGCTGCTGTTTCTCTAATTTATGATGCATTCTCTTTATGATTACATAATACACATTTCATCATCCACTCAAAACAGTAGTAAAATTGCTATTAATTTTAATATAGTAAGAAAAACGGTTTACGGAAAACAACACTTTATTTTAAACTAAGAGTTTTTACCAAATCGACTGATATGTAAGTTCCTTGAACTGGACTGCATTGAAAAAAAATGCATTTGTTTTCTGTTCAGCCGCGGGAACGAACACACGACTCATGGTTTCAGAGATACTAACTATTCCAAACAGGCTACTGTGGGTATAATCCAATCCGTATTATTACATGTGCACAATAATCGTTTTGTAGTATCATAATGAATGCTATTCAAAATCAATGATTAGATAGTGGATTTTTAACAAATTTGTGAATCTATCCGAGAGTACAATTATTGTATTGGAATGGGAATAATCTCAGGTTTCTATTGTTATGTCGACCATAGTCCGAATTCTATATTGGCAATCTAGGATACTAAAAATCCCTGCCTCTCTTTTATGAACATATTTATGTCTCTGCCCCTGGCTTCTATCTTCTCTTTGATTGAGGATATTAGGGATGTTCACAATATTACGTAATGCCTCGGAACAGATTTCTTGAAAAATATACCTTCACTCGGTTGATAAGAATACTCCATCTTGGGTTCTCTGGAATCACTATCGGTTTCTTTAAGGCTCTCTAAGAACTCTAAATAAGTTGAATCCGTATCGATAGTACCACATTTCTGATCCTTCTTACGGCGTTTCTTTGGCAACCGCTGGAACGGCGCATACTCAACAATCGCAGGGTACTCATTTCCTGCAAACAGATACAGTTAAAAAAAGACTTTACAATCCAAATTCACAGGTTTGAGTTAGTACTTTATCTATATTGAATATACATAAGTACTTATTGCATAATTATGTAATTCGTTTCATTGAGTGTCTTGATATTTTAATTTTGAGTTTTAAATTTGGTTTGTAATAGTTTTTTTAACAATAGGAATTTTTGGAAGCATTTAGTGTTTACCATATGCCGAAAAAAAACAAACAAAACACGTCAATTTAAACCCCTGCAGGGCTATTCTTAATAGGTAACGTGTTTCAGTTATTTTTATTGCTCCAAAATAACACAGATATCACTTCAGCAATTCCATAAGTTATCACAAGCCGGTTATCTACAATAATTGTTAGCACAGTTAACACGTCCTACTTGATTCTAATGGGGTGCATTTGGAATCAAATAAAACGTGTTAACTGTGTTACTCAACGACATTTGACAGCTTACGGTTAGGTGGCCATGTTAAAAAATATCACATCTGACAGTTAACTTCCCGGATAATTAACTGCCTGAATATGACATCACATTCACTTTTTTATTTATTTTTGGGGTTAAATGATATGTTAGAATAGCCATGCAGATCCATGATCATGAGTTAACCATGCTAGCCACTTTAAATGTTCCACTGAGGTGTCATAATATTAATATATTTAATTTAATCCAATAAAAATTTTAAAATAGTTACCCTTTTCATCAAGAAAGATGTAGTCATCAAACTTATCCCGGAACACAAATATATCATCAACACTGACG
This sequence comes from Rhyacophila brunnea, assembly GCF_057557595.1. Lineage (NCBI taxonomy): Eukaryota > Metazoa > Arthropoda > Insecta > Trichoptera > Rhyacophilidae > Rhyacophila > Rhyacophila brunnea. The sequence goes on from NW_028232859.1 coordinate 46,415,627, forward strand.
AAGTTGATATAGGCCCTTGAAAATACATTCGGTGTAAGAGAGAAATCCGGTTTGGAGAAATAAAAGTAATCATATTCAGGAATCGGTGACACTTGTTCCAAAAACGATTCTTCGGTCATATTGGGAGGTAGTCTTCGGCATACTATCTGAAAGGATACATGAAAATATTCTTATGAAATTTATAATATTATAGTCTTGGCCACAATAGGCTGTGCAGAAAAGAATCTAAACACAATGTCGCTTCTGCAGATTAGCGTACACAACCCTAAAATTTGAAGGTTTACTGTATCTCATCTGCGGAATAAAAAGAAATACGGTTATTTGTGCAAGAACATTTCAAATGTATTTATACATTATTGTTTTATTCCAATGTTCATTTGTTTAGGGACAAATGTACACATCTCGGTCTAGACAAGGTAGACATAAGAGATATGATTTATTAATCGTTTGAACCTGACTTAATTAAACATACCATCTCCATCTTCCATTAATTAATTAAATTTATAAACGATATCTGTGTAGGTATTATCAATAAATATTATGCGTGAAGTTTAAATACACTGGTAGAGATTCAATTCAATTATTTTAGAATGACGCGGAAAAATATCATGTAAAAAGTTATAACAATATAGAATACAATCGTGGTGCATATTAATATGTGGGTAGGTATTGTTTCATTATTGGTAGAGTTTCTTTTATTAAAATATAAAAACCGTGGATTTTCGTACTTTTGTATAGGGACGACTCCGCTCCCTTCGATCTTTTCCCCTAAATGACCCAGGCTTCGTAACAGATTCACTGTCATGAGATGTTTTATCATCTTCTGTCATTTTATAATTTTATTGAATTATAAATAAATGAATATTTCTACATCACCGCAAGTAATATAAGGCAAAATACGACTATTATATTATTTGCTAATTATGACTTTTCTACTGTCAAAAATTATAAATGTGGTAAGCCGCAAATAAAAATTACAATATTGCCAGTACAAAAAATTATTCCTGAAAATTTGTAGCTTGCAAGTAGCAGTAGCGTGCGGTGACTTTTGAAGCAAGGCATGCTAAAAGGGGGAAATACAATCAACTAACTGGTTGGATCTGCGAGTTTGCTGGTGGAATAGGCCTTAAGTGTGCCATACATTTTAAATATTCGATTTAAATCAACCAGTACAAAGCATTCATGGAAATGGTTTCAAGAATTTCTAGAGCTCTCTAGATATGTGGATCTAGGTGAATTTTCAATTCTTGATTTGTCCAATAATGAGGAAAAATCATCTTTTTGTTACCTATTTAAAAATAACTTTTTTGAAATTTCTATAATGTGTCATGTGTACGTGTATAAGTAACACCGAATGTGCGAAATTGACTATTACATGAAATGGTCAGAATTTTGGCTAATTCATGTAATAGTCAAGCCCGTTGCCTTATTCATGAATTAGGTAAATTATCTGCCGAGTGCGTGAATTCGCCAGGGTATGGAATTCTTAAACTGTCAACATGACAGTAGAAAAAGTATATTTAATACGGATGGTTTTATTAGTTATAATTGGACATACTATAATATTGTTATTATTAGGTTAGGTTAGGTTTTGTAATTCTGAATTCAACTGAATGTCCATTTTGATGTTAACTAACAAGTGTGAACAAACTACTCGACGTTTCGGGCTCGTTGCAGAGGCCATTATCAAGAGATGATATGTTTTATGATGAAAATGTAGTGTATGTATGTGAATGTAAACATTGCTCTAAGAATGTCAAAAGGAATCCGATTAGCTAAGAGCGAACGTTGCTCAGAGTAATCTGTCAATCGTTACGACCAGGGATACCGGCTCGAATATTGGATTTTCCTGATAGTGCCGGAAGCCATGACGTTTTTAACCGTAATCCATCATCCCTATTAATATTCTCAGGGTTTCTATGGATTTCAATGGCCTCCTTTACCAATTGTGCGAAATATCCTTTATTCCGACCCAATATCTTGGTTTCAAAGTCAAATTTGTGTCCTGTATCCATCGAGTGCTCGGCAATTGCTGACATCGTAACATCTAAAATTACACTTAAATCATCATAATATGCCCAAAACAGTTTTTCGTGATTAACTCAAAAAAGTCTCTAGAGCGGGCTTAGTGACTCTACCTCTCATTTATGTTGTTAAAATAATATTCATTTCTATATCTTAAAACAAATATTTTCTTTTGGAGGTCATATAATACATATTAGGCATGCATATCTTAGAATAAATTAAATAGTCTATGCATACAAAATGAGATTTTGTAATAATGATAATAATATTCCATCTCATAGCTGACAAAATGTTTACCTACCAGAATAGATAACCATTCTACTTATTGAGTTTGCCTGGGAGAGATCTTATATTTTAACCCAATATAATTAATTCACTGAGACATTAATAGAAATAATGCCACCTTCATTTATAATAATATTTATTTCATAAAGAAAACATTAAAGTTAACTACAGAATTCATTGGACTAACTAGGATGTCAGAAAACAATCGAACTAGGTAAGTAAGAATGAGACCTAACTATCCAACTAAAGACACATCGCCCTTGTGAAACCGCTTATTAGTCCAATAAAATAATCCAAGTGAATGAAAATATAATTACTTGTATTGTTTAATATACTTTTCATATTTCGTTTATTTATATTATGTGTTTTTAATTGGAAATCATTTTCCTTCACCTATAAATATTATACTAACATTGTTAAGTGCAGTGCTACAGTAATTTTACTACCTAGTGATAGAATAGGTACGAGTACCTACAAAGAGTGCAATATCATAGACTTACTAGGTATGTTATTTCATAGTAATTTTTAACATTAAAAAATAGTTGACGTACTTTTGAAGTTGTCAAACAGATTTTTGATTAATTCATACTTGTAATAACATTTTATGTTTAGTTAATTAAAGAATATTGATTTTTCCACAAAATAAAAATTCAAGAATAATTTTAAATAGTCTTTATTTATATTGAATTGAACTTTAGTTGTGAACATACCAAAAGTTGTTTTCAAGGCTATTTGTTGGAAAAATTGATGTTTTTTTAATTAAATATCTAACACATTAAAACTATGAATAATTATTAAAAAATCTGTCACCTTCGACATAACTTATTAAACTTTATTTTAATGGTAAAAATAACCATGTAATAAGAAGACGAGACTGTTCAGAAAATGCACATTAAGTATATGATGATTTTTTAAATTTATTTTTCAATAAAAAAAAAATCGTTTTAATTTTTAGATGTTTAAAACGCAGGTGAATTGAGGCTATTAGTATCAAAGTCGGTAACCTCCCATTTTTACTTTTCTAAATATTTTTTTTTATTCTGGAAGTACTTTTCCATCATTTGTATATTTTTAAAATATGAAATCCAGCTAAATTTGTTAGTTACCTAACTATAATTAAGCCATAGGTTGATTTCCATGTCGTTTAGATTCATCAACTGTCATTTTTTATGACTAACTTTTAATCATGATTTATTATTAATTTAATTTCATTATTCGCTTTTTCCAACTGTTTAATAATGTATTTGCATTAATAAAACATTCTATTTGCCGTATTAATTAATGTGCTCGACGGTTTTTTATGATTATCTCAAAATGGCAGAATATCGTCGGTGTTTTGTAAAAAGGGCGAATTAACCAAAATGCTACTTTACAGGAGGAGGATTTTTAACTTTTGACTTTTTTTTTATTTGTTTTTTACCTGTAGATGATTATAAATATCCAACTAGTTTATAATAAAGCTTAGAAAGAATACTGTCATTATAATAATATCTTTTTAATTTTAATTATAATTATCTAATATGTCACATTCGCTTTTTATTTCGTTATTTTAATTAATTTAATTTTAGTCGATTATCGTTTTTAAGTACTTTCCTGTGGAGATAAAAATTCGCCGTTTTTACACAACAAATCTAGTGGGGTACATATTGTATTTTCATTAAAATCTCGATTTCGCCAAAATGGTTGATTCGCCCTTTTTACAAAACACCGACGATATGGAGGTTACCAACTTTGAAACTAACAGCCCCAATCAGGCGCGCACAGAACTATGTTATGGGGAGGGTCCATTTCGAAAAAATATCTACTTAATCTAGTTTACTAATTGATGAAAATTAATCAAGTAAACCGTTGATTATTTATACATTTTTGTCAATCTGCTGAATTTTAAAATTTCATTTAACAAAACTGCAAAACTTATTATAGTATACTTACTATCTTTGATAAAAGGTAATATCGTGCTATTATTATAACCTTTAGGCCGGGAATATCCGGGCAACTTCGTGTTGCTGCTGCCGGCAGTGACAACTCGGAGATCCCTAATTTTTCATACTAAACTCATAACGGATGCACACACAGCAACTCCGGCTGCCAACCTCGGCAGCTGCAATCGACGCGCTGCCCGGAACCGCCGAGTTGCGGCAATTAATTTGTCGCCGCGTCAAAAATACACTCGGCAGCTTTAGCTGCCCGGTATAGCAACTCAGCTCCTCCCACCTCTCACCGCCTCGCGCCTAGTCATGCGCACCGTCATTCATTCCAGTCCGAGTTTTTGCCAAATATGGACGACAATTAGGTTAAGTAACAATGATAAAAGAAAGTATTATAAGTTAAACCAGGACTGGGCATGTAGATACTTAGGTGGACCATAGAGTATAGTTAAAGGACTTTTCAGCATGCGGTCTTCAAATAAAACAATTTGTTTGATGAAAAAGGGTCACTCGGGTGACCACACAAAAGTATGAGACCATATTTGTTAATTATTTTTCTATTGGAGGTCTAACTTTTATATTCATTTTAGTGTGATACACCATCTTTAGGTATATATAATTAGTTGGATTGCAATAACTTGCGATGTTATTTTTTATTTCCGTAAAATACAGAAATTAGATCTCCAATTATTTCGATAAGCTATTCTATAATTCTATGGTAATGACAGCGTTACCTACACAACTTAAAATTACTTATTACTTAAAATTTATTTTTACCTGTGAGATTTCTTTTGAAATAAGAATATATATATAAGTTCGTCTAGTGTGCAATTAAAAATATTGATCAGATATTCCTGCCTATTAATTTTTCTGTTAAAACACTTTGTTCAAGTACCATTAAATTAGCTGCATATTTAATTAACATAAAAAGTATTTTTCTGTAGTGTTTGTATATTGAAGGTACGTACCTACGTACATATCTTTAGAATTATGAAAAAAGTTATGAAAATAAAACAAGATTAACTGTTAGTATAAAAACTGTTGGTTACCCTATTTTAAAACAATACATCATAAAAAAGGTATAAACTATACATTTTTATTGCCCTGTTATTAAAAACCCTAGTTAAGCAAGTATGTCTGTTGCATTATTTTCAAAACAAATGCCATGCCAAGAAAGCAAACAATATATTTTTTAATTGTATTCTGTTTCACCATGACGTTTTTTCCCGGGCGTGAGTTGAGAACGACAGTTGAAAATTTTGATTCATATTAAACAATTTCATATTCAACATTTTGTTTTTCTTACTTTTCTTGCTGCCAAGCACGGCAACTTATGTTGCCTTGGTCGGCAGCTCGTTTGCTGCCGATCACGGCAGCACGAGTTGCTGTAGTCGGTTGTTCGTTTACTGCCAGCAGCAGCAGCAACACGAAGTTGCCCATATATTCCCGGCCTTAATAAAAAGACATTTTATAATGTTATATTATACCTAATATACTATTACACTGTAAAAGATTTAAAAAAAAAAAATCATTGACAAAGATCTTTTATAGTCTAATACCGGCATCCCATTACACTCCCTCTTAATGGCCCACATGCCCAAAGTAGGTCATAATTGAGATTTTATGGTATTTTCAAAGCATTAGCTTGAACATTCCTTTTTTTCAACAACCAATGTTGTAGATGATCTATTTATATAATTCTGAAGCCTTATTATACTTTATATTTATTTTAAACGTTTGATGATTGCATAAAATATTTTTATTACATAAAATAGTATTCTTTTAAACCTCTCGATCTAATGTTTTAGAATATAGTCATATTTCAGTACATCCATGTGCATTGGTGTTAAGATTTTTTAGATTTATTAATTTTGAAATCCATTTATAAAACCATTAGTAAAATTAGTGTTAACATTATCTAGTGAAATATTTACGATAAAAAATTATATTTTATAATCTCTGTGATCCCAAATTTGACAAGAATTAGGCATTTTATAATTCAAAAAATGGGCACGATTAACACATTTGAAGATAATTCTGAAGATACTGATTAGAAGCTATGTCTTTGACCATTCAAATGTGATAAACATCCTATGAATAATGAATGTTTTATAATAATTATTGACCTAAGAATAAGGTAGTATTTTTTTGAAATACGCCATTTCTATTGGCATTTTCCGGTGGTTAAGCTACAACATACGGCCGTAGCCATAAATTGACAAATGATAAATGAAGTAGGGAGTATGATCATGTTAATGCGCGTGTTTGAACATGTACCATTTAAAAAAAAAACTATTTTTTTTCAGTTAGGACTAAAATATATAATAATACTGAAATATGACTATATTCTAAAACATTAGATCGAGAGGTTTAAAAGAATACTATTTTATGTAATAAAAATACTTTATGCAGTCATCAAATGTTTAAAATAAATATAAAGGATAATAAGGCTTCAAAATTATACAAATAGATTATCTACAACGTTTAAGGAATGTCCAGGGTTATGCTCTGAAAATACCATAAAATCTCCATTTTGACCTACGTTGGGCATGTGGGCCCTTAACTACTACTTCAAATAATTTGTAATGTTCCTTAAAAATATGTAAAATTATTTCTCAAGTTAATTTCATATGATTTAAGTTTATTTAATTATCTTTATTAAACATAAAATAAATTGTTTTCAGTGACCCTGCTACTGAGCGGACTCCTCTGCTTAAAAATGGTACTAATTCCAAAATAGTCCACGTAGGCAACCTATCATCACTCTTCAAAACGCGCCGACAATTTTTTGTGGACTTACTGGTCATCTTCTTTGGTATAGGAACATGGATAGGGGTGAATGGATTATTTGTGGAATTGCCCCTAATAGTAGAGCAGGCACCGGAATCGTGGAGTTTACCATCATACATGACGATTACCGTCCAGCTGGCTAATTTAGGACCAATAATTTATGTATTATTACGGAAATACACCACACACAAGTTAAACGAAGTGTACATGATTTATAGTCTTTTACTTGTTGGTTGTATTACACTATTTTTAACACCTTTCTTATACAATGTAACAACTGAAATCGGTGGAAAACCGCATAGTGCAGTATTTCTCATTTTATTGTTTTTCACTTCCATTGTTGGCTGCACAAGTTCGGTGCTCTTTTTTCCTTTTATGAGACACTTTAAAGAAATTTATCTAGTCACTTATTTTATTGGGGAAGGATTGAGCGGTTTAATAGTTAGTGTTTTAGCATTGATTCAAGGAGTAGGAGAAAGTATAGATTGCACTGATAAACTTTCCAATGGAACAGCCAGCAATAGTACAATCCTTGAAGACCCACTTATTAGTTCTAAAAGTTTTTTCCTAATTATATTTTTTATAATGTGTGCAAGCCTAATATCATTTATTTTACTTAACCACATGAATGTGTGCAGGAATGAACTAGTACCTACAGTAGACAAACAAACAATTCCTATTCCAAATCTTGATGAAAGTATAACATCTGATACATCTCCAAATGGCATTGTCGGAATGGTGGCTGTGATATCAAAACACAAAGCAATATTATTGTTGATTTTAGTAGGTATAGTAAACGCTTTCAGCAATGGCGTATATCCTGCTATACAGTCATATTCATGTTTACCATACGGTAACACTGCTTACCATTTATCAGTAGCCCTAAGTACTATGGCCAATCCTCTAGCATGCTTTTTAGCATTATTTATGCCTCCCGCTTCTAAGCGATCTATTGCAATTCTAACAGGGATAAGTTCCATATTAACTGTTTATGTTATAATTACTGCAGTATCGAGTCAATCATCACCTTTGGCTCAGACAACAGCTGGAATTATTGTGGTGGTAAGTTATACATACACAATAATAAGCTATTCATAACCACTACAGCTCGCTTTAATAAATTTTGTTTAGGAAATCGTTTTCAGTTTTATAATTAATTATAATGGTATATTATTGATCGTGGTGGTAGCAATCGGCAGCAAGAGAACTCATTAATCACGGAAGTACCTACTTTAAGTAGAGCTAATTAAATACACATTTCCAAACTCTAATTAACTGCATTCTCTTGCACGTTTCTCAGAAAGCTAAGTTTTAATATAGATTCAATTCTTTGGAACAAGTTTTTATAACAGGTTACATGTAAATTGTACATAAAACATTTCACCGTGAGCTATCTTATCGGAAAGAGATGACCGTATACTACAGTCTCCAATTTTATTAGATTCAATATGAACATTAATTCAATTTTCATAGTTGATTTTGGCAAAATTCAAGAATAAAGACCTAACCTAACAAATAATCCAGTATATTGGCTATTTTCAGGATTTATTTGCTGCTGGCTTCTTGTAAAGTATAAACCGACAAGAACCAAGTTTTATTTAGACATGAATTTTATGTCAATACTATACAGCCCAAAGAGGTTGGACGGTCTTTAATGTAGAGCCATATATTTCCGATATAACATTTCACGCTGAAGTGTGATACGGCGAACTGCATATGTACAAGTTTCCGGACACATTTATAGCATATTAATGAATACACCACATGGTGTATGAAATAATAAAACGAATTATTTGAATAGTATGACTTGAGGCACAGTTTAGATATATCATCACTGACTCTACAATCCTATGTGGATCTGGACCGCCTCAGTGAGAAACTATTACATATTTAAACATCCCATTAGTGTCATGATGTGGATGGATTGAAAAAATAACTATTTGCCATATTACGGGAGACTCTAACCTGTAACCAGTGTAACCCATAGTTTCAGAAGCAAACATCATGCAACTTGTCTACCGGGACCCTTATTCTGGGATTAATTTTTCAATACATACTATCTTTTCATGCTATAGAACAGGGGTTCTTTTTCATTTATGATGAAAAAGAGATGTAGGTATGATTTTATTCTTTTTTAATGAAACTGACAACAATGAGTAGGTACCTACTTATAGAATTTTAAGAGCTAGAGAAATTTATCTACAAAATTTCACATTTTTTAATGTATGGAAGAGAAAAGTGAAAGAAAATACGTTACAGTACTCTCTCAGTAATCCGCCATCCCAAAAACCAGACAATTGTCCAATTAATGAAAGCGGCGTATAATAGTGCATACATACAAAATAATATGGTAAAAATTAAAATAAGTATTTCGTAAAAACAGTTTTTTGAGAAATTTGTACTAGCAAATTACAGTTTTTATCGAGTTATATTATATTTATAAACTAAATATTATACAGTAAATCACTTGACACAACCAGTAAGTTGTTCAGTGAGGCAGATATTCTTGAATGGCTTAGGATTCCTGGCTTTCCCTATGACCAAATCTTCATTCTGTGTGTCCCGGTTGCATTGGAGCATGGCATAATTGTGATGCGGTTCTTGGGCACTTTCCTCCCTGGTACATTACTTTCTTTGCGATGAACGTATGTTTTACGAATGAGGAGTTTCCTAAATAAACCTGTCTCATCTGCGTTGTATACTTGTACGCGGCGGACTACTGAATTTGACAATCGAATACCAGAAACTTAGAGTAGCACAACGTGGTATGGAGAGGTGCATGCTGGGCATAACGCGAAAGGACAAAAAGAGGAATGAGTGGATAAGGAAGCAGACAAGGGTTTGCGATGTAATAGAGTTTATTAAAAGCCTTAAATGGAGATGGGCTGGACACATAGCTCGAAGAAGAGACAATCGTTGGACAAATCTAGTCATCCTCCAGTGGTATCCAAGAAGTACAAAACGTCCACAAGGTAGACCTAGAGGCCGCTGGATCGATGAAATGATAAAGTTCTGCGGAAGTACGTGGCAACGCAATGCACAGGACCGAGAGAAGTGGAAGCAACTTGAAGAGGCCTTCATCCAGCAGTGGATAGATTCAGGCTGATGATGATGATGATGATAGAGCTTGATTTTGTGCTTTCAATTAGTAAAAATAGCGACGGATTATAGTATTTGTCGGATAATCGAGCGGCGGATTACTGAGAATGTACTGTATATCAAAATTTAAAAGATTTAGGATGAAATTTTAGGAGGGCTCATTTTTCCTATACCTAGGTAATTTGCAAATGAAAATTCCCTTTTTGAAACTTAATTTTCCACTGTCAATAATTTACTTCTAAGCTATGATTTCATTGAAAGAAATATTTTTAATTAAAATTTGTTTCATTTATAAATATTTCGCAGCGGGAGTGGAACATGCTGTTGGGAACCCCTTTTATATAACATTATTGCATAATATGTAGAATACTACACATTATTATTAATGATTAACATGTATATTACTTTTGTTGTAGGTACTTTCGTGGACATTTTTGGGAGGCATTATTAGTTACATAAAACTATATCTTTCAACAATATTTCAGTCATTTGGAGGCTCGTGGATGTTCTATTGTGGAGTAGCAACGCAATTCGGATCAGCGGTGGGCTCTCTGGCATCATTTTTACTTGTCAAGTATACAAATATATTCATGGTGATTGACCCATGCGAATAATAAATGAAGGTATCCCTATAAAGGGAGCCTAAAAATTTAATTTCATAGGAAAGAGAAAAAACACAAAATAAATAACAAGAACTACAGTGTTTTACGTTTAGATTAAAATACCTATGATTAAAAATATAACCATAAAACACTGAACACGTTGAATAAAATACAGATACCAAGGGCTTTTCTTAATTGCTATAATATTACGTAAAGACGATTTGCTGGTTGCTAGGTAGCATCTAGTAACCAAATTGTTTATTTTGTGACAGTGATGATCTAATACCCCGTTTACACGTGCATGGATGTACTGTGCACAGTAAGAAAATGTATGGGGAAATATGTATTATCCTGCAGTTGGCAAGATTGCGTGCATAAATCAAACAAGATTGGAAGATTCCAAATTGTGATGATTTATTGCGCGCAAGTAAGATTATTTTCGATCTGCGCCTGCGCAGTAGAGCGATATAGCGATAGAGAACATGCCGGTAAAAAAATGAACTACTCATTTCGAGCTCCGATTTTCAATACGACCAGTCAGATAGTAGTATAAAATGACAACCTCGCGTCTTGCTTACTCTTGAAGAATGAGATTGGAGAGACAGTCAGCACTTTTATGTGTAAACAGTTATTGTCATGACAGTTTAAAATAAGCACAATTGCTGACAGTAATTCCATGCATGTGTACAGGCCCTACTACATTTTGAATTGCTAAAATTAATCATCACATTTTTAAAAGACGTAGGTTTGTGAAATAACAAACAATATTCATGCTACGTTACATTTTTTTTTATATTAATTAGTGTATAAAACATTTACTGTTTTATTTTACAAAAAATATAAATGAAAAATAAGATTTTTCAGATACGTAAGTAACAAATTATTTTTGAAACCAGTTTCTGAGGTGAGATAGGTTACCTACTATTTATAATGTTTGTGATTTTCACGGTTATTTGTTATCGTATTTATAAAATTCAATCAGAGGCTATTCTCTTGAAGAGAAAGTACACACAGGAATAAGTAGACACGGTGAAAACCCAGAAATTTATAAATACGATGAGATAGGTACTGTTCAAAAACAATTATGTATCGTGAGAGGAAACAGTGATGGTCACAAACATGTACAACGATGGAATCTATTCCATATCCTATGTCAGTGCCCCGGAACCTTTTCTCACCCACGGCACACCACATGTAAAACAATTTATACACCAAAACATGGACCCCACATCCTGAAGGGGGACCCCAGGCTAGGATCTTTGGCGGGCCCCCCTACCTATCGCTAAGGTTAAAGACAGTGAAATACTGTAAAATAGCGTTTTTTAACTGGTATTCGAGGTAAAATTAATGCTATTGTTTGTATGTTTAGGCAGGAGACTTTTTTTACTATTAAAGCAAATTTGTAATTTGTGTGTATCTCACTTATCTTTCCATGTATTTGTATTATCAATATAATAACTAATTACTGTGATATCTGAGGTTGTTTCAATGATGATTAAAAAACGTTATGCCTGTACTCGAAAAAGAAAACATGACAATGAATATATTATTATTTTTACTAATATAACAATAAACATAACACTAAATGGACACATGTTGAATTTTTATGACAAATTATGTTCCGTTCGGCACGCGTGTCGCATAGTTACGATCTTTTTAGACCATGCCTCAGATGAGGTTATAGCCTTAAAATATTGAAATGTTTAAGTATATTAGAATTTTATAAAATACATAAGGGTTTACATTTAATTATTATCGATTTGTGTAAAAATACCAAACATTAGTAATAGTTATATAATTTTATACATTAAGCGATTAATAATATGGCTTATTTACATTTTTATTGTTAAGATCTAATTGAGACTGACTAAAAGCTAAAATAAATTGACAGAATTGAGGATCACCATTTTGTCAATTGCAAGATGACAATGAAGTTTTATTCTTACCTTCCAGTTAGGCCCTCCTCCCACGGAGCAACTGAAATCCAACAGAACTGAAACTAAAATTCCAACCAGTACCTAGCTAATGTATTTCAATGGCGGCGAGACTGGAATCTCTGTTTCAAAACGGTCGCGAAGAGACGCGACATGCTAGCTGTGCGGTCTCTCAAGTTTCCAGTCACCGTAAAACAGTGGTACCAATATCAGTAGATTCGGTGAAAAATCGCATTTTCTTACCAAAATTGGTAGCACTGCGTAACAAGCGGTTATGCTATAAAAACCATAATAATCCAAGACGTCAAAAGTACAAGATAAGCAAAATTGAAATAACTTAATTGTATTCAAGTAAACACAGCAGCGTACGTTGTCAGTTTTTGTACAAAACAGCTGATGGTCCATTTTGAAGTTATGTGATTATTATTTCAAGTGGGTTTCAGTAGCGCCATGTGCGAAGCATCACATTGGTCAGTTTATGAGTTCCATCACCAACCAGGGCCTAAATTTCATCACAATTAGGTAAGACGCAGGTGGCTTGGTAAAGCGCATTTGTCAGAATCCAATGGATGCAGGTTCAAGTTCCACACTCAAGTTAGGATTTTTTCTGAGGTGTTTTCAAATTATGAATCCTATCATAGTCATAAATTCAAATAATTGTTCTTCTGTCGTGTCCTCTGCGAGGTGGGCCTAAACTCTTTCCAACCATGCCTTGTCCACCATGATGACAGTGTCATTTGCTTCAAACATATCATCGAAGGTGCAGTTTGGGGATGGTAAGAGCCTACATACCGCGCTCCTGCACAGTAATCTACTGACCAATCTTACCACTACTGCCAATACGATGCGCCAAAAACAAAAAAATAAAGTGAAGTTGTTAGAAAACTGATCCTTGAAATTTAAATGAATGTAGGCACAGTATTTTTGTACGATTAATAGTGGTTTGTATTTCTTTATGATATATAAAAGTACCGGTTGTAAAAGGTAGTAGTTCAGTATAAGATATTATGGAAAGTGATTCGATACTTTCCTTCAGTCTTCAAAATGATAATTTTGTGGGGAGTGTGACACCTCAAATTAAGTCTTAAACTTTTTATAACCAAGTTTGAGACATTTGCTGTTTTTAAAATAAAACACTAATGTTCATTATCAGATTTATTTATAGCTTATTAAATATATATAATATATATAAATAAAAACATAATTGAATATATACAGTGGTTACTCACAAACATAATATTGTCATAAAATTTCGATACGAGAATAAGTATGAACAATAAACATTTATAAACTATAAAGCAGGCATGTCCAATGTGTCAATTATGGACCGGACCATAGGCCCCGAAACGAGTTGTGAAAATGTAAAAACCGTGTACAGTTGTAATATAATTTTATTGAGATTTTGTAGGGAAATGGTTAACCATTCTGGTCTTTATTTCCTTAACCAGCTTACATGAAAGCAGTTTTTAAATTAAACATGACGGAGCCCATATGACATAATTGTATCCCTAGATTCATATTGTATCAATCATGGCCTGCTGCAGAAGTGAGTGAAAGAAAAGATTTGAATACCCACATTTTTAACTGAGACTGAGTTTCCTCTTACTTTCGCTTTGCACAATAGGAGAATAATTTGATTAATTTCAGAATATTCTACACTCATGTTATTGTGTGAATCAGCATTTTCATATGTAAAAATGATGAAGAGTAAGCAACGTTCCAATATGACAACCTTCAGAGTTCCCTGAAGCAGACCCTCACTCAGTACTAGTATGATATCCAACAGATTGTGAATGAAATGCAGACCCAAACGTCCGATGTAAGCATGTATTTTCAAATATGTATTGATTTAAAACAAACTTTTCAGGTTTTGAGGAAACAAATATCATTTGGTATTATTTTTACCATAATCTGAACAAAATATATTATTATGTTTATTTTAATTGAAGAATAACATGTGAGAGTGTGGAAGATCACAGCCAGTTTTCATGCGGTGTAGTAGATCACTACCTATATGAAATTGGACATGCCCGCTATAAACACTAGCCGGCTCTCACATCAAAACTGGTCTCGCCTGCAACGTCTAGAACACGTCGATGTGACGTCATCGTTATTCACAAAACATATGTTGCCAAGTGGAGCTCTGCAGATTGATTGAATGCGACTTTTTAGTATGAAAAAAACATCTGTTGCAATCGACAAGTTGCATGCTTCTTGGGCTGCGAGCCGAAGACGCCAGAATTCATACGAACACCTACGAATTGGTCATTCCTATACCGGCTCGCCGCATCCAATTATCTAAACGTTTCAAAGGTTACGTGACTGTCGCTAGGTAGATGTGCGCGGTCTTCATATGCAATACTGGATCAACGTTCTTGGAAGGTTTGATTTATGGCTTGTGTGGCAGACAAGGCGAGTTTAGATGTGAGAGCCGGCTTACATACATTCAAGTAAAGTATATCAACGAATATATTTTTGATGGACTGAACTGTAAACTCAAACAGTGGTTTGGTTAAGATTTAAAAAAAAATTGGTTCACTTATTCTTGTTTCGAGTTAGAACATCCGCATAAGTTTATTCACAATATGTTTACGATGTAGTTGAGGTTGCCGCCTTCACAGCGTGGTGAGCTATCACAGCCTGTTGAGCTTTTGATAAAGTGGTTTTCCTGTCTAAGGCCCTCGACCGCATTTCATCCTCCATTTTTTTGTTCACGGTTTTCGACACAATCTTTTTGAGTTTGTTGGCTTCCTCGTTAACCTTCTTCTTGTGCTGGATTGGTGCATTTTTACGCTTTGAAATGGCCGGACCCTTCTTTTTAGTTTTTGAATTATCAGGAAGTTTTCCCTTCACTTTCATTTTTCCTTGAGCCATCTTCTGTTTGCTGAAATAATATGCAATCTTTATATTTATTTATTAAAGAAAACATTGTACCAATAGATATATTACGAATTCAGGACGTATACTACATGACATTTAAATTATTCAATTATTAAGCAACAAAATAAAGTGTGAAATACATAGCATATGACAGAATCGTGCCTCTAGACCACTGGTTCTCATGTGCGGCCACCAGCGCTTTACAGAATATTTAAAAAAAATATTTATAAAACTGGTATAATAACCATGACTTGTCTTAAATTTCTTTTCACGCTCAAATGATCCATGTGTTCTTGCGATGAGATTATGCGTGAAATAGTCCGTTTCTGACTTAACGAAATTTCTGCCAGTATAATAGGTATTTCATGCATTTGTGTCAATCACAACTACGGTGAAATTTGGTGTGGCCACCAGACATTTCCATAGAACTGTCAATGTCAATTGTGCGGCCACAGTTAAATTTCACGTGAGAACCACTGCTCTCACAGCCTTCGCTATCGGTGCCTGATAAGCCTGACACGAGTAAATGGTTTATGAGTAGAATAGGTATGATACTGTTTACAATAATCACCTATATAGAAGTAGAAAGGGATTTATAAATGTTTCCAACAGTCATCCATGGACATGGATTACTAATGTTTTAATATTAAACCTCTGCCATTAGATTTAATCAAATACCTACATTGATGGGATACAAGCAATTAAATCAAGTCAAACATTTGCTTATCCTAATAAAGGTAGAGTAGGTGATGAATAATTCTCGATTATTGATAATTATTCTAATTGACATTTTAATAGTATTGTTTTCAGTTATTGTGGCTACACAAATATATTACTAGACTTACCAAAAATGCAGATACAATAATAATATCGGAAGAAAGTGAGCTTATCACCGACTTGTAGTTTAGTTCACAAAAGGTGAATCTTTCGTGTTTATTATGAAAAGGTAATAATGTCAGACACCGCACACGTGGGTCTAGTACCATAGATAATTATAATAATAGGCGCAACTGGGATCATAGATTATTTACGTCAAACTGGGACCCAGTGCTGCCATAAACGAGTAAGCTTATTTTATTGCTGAAAAAAAACTAGTAAAAAAATAATAGTAGGTATTTTGGGTAAAATTATATTACCTATAATTTACTATTTAAAATTTTTCACTGACTCTCAATTTAAGACCATTGGTTATTTGAAAGATAAAAAAGTTGCCATGACAGTACTAAAGTAGATGACAAAAATATAATGAATTATATACTTGGCAATAATATTTTTGCTTCTTCGCCTGTCATTGTTCAATTTCATTCATTTCATTAGTCTATGGTTCAATTGTTGTTTATACTTGAAACTTCAAAGTTCTAGGATATTTTTTTATATCTACAGGACAAAATATAGTACAGAAATGTCGGAAGACGAAGATGATGAAATTGACCCCTTCAATCCAGGACAAATGATGAAAATCCGAAATCAAATCGAGAATCAAAAAAAGGGAGGTCATACAAATGGCATGTTCGTGTCCGGTTGGGATGATGCAGATGAAGGAGTCGAAGAAGATAAACATCCCCGCGGTAAGAATGCATTGGAAAGAAAACAAGCCTGATATTCATTCATATTTATGACTTAATCTGATCTGAGAGCGATCTTTTCTTTCCAGAAACACCCGAAAAGGAGATTTTGTGGGCTGCTGAGAATGGAAAATTAGATCTTGTTAAATCTCTTCTACAAATCAATTTGAATCTTGTGAATGTTTTTGATAACGATGGCTATACCCCGCTTCACAGGTGAGATAATTTAATAAAATAAAAAAGTGTGCATGGAGGACACTGGAGAGATATTTCTATTTGGCTTATTGCAATGTGAAAAGTATTTGAATATTGTGATGGACCATCCGTCTAATAACATCCATAATATTGGCTATTAAATCTTGCCTCACATGGATTGAACTCACAATTGCGTCAACCGCAAAATGTCGGCGCTGCTGTTATCATTATGTATAGCTACTACACTCAAAGCAAAAAGCCATGTAAGTGCCCAGAAAAATAGTACATTGGGACTCAATTCAACTGACTGCATCCTGTAAACCAGTGGTGCACAAGCTTTTTGAAAGAAGGGCCAATTTATCCATTTTCTAATTTTTCTCGGGCCCCAAAGGGTAAAAGTGTTTAAAAATAATGGTATATTATACTAGATGAGATATACATTTTATGTTTTATTTAATAGTTACATAATTTTATCAGCAACTTCAATCACTCTCCACTCCGCATTACGTGCGTATTTGCATGAAATAAATTAGTTCAGACACGATTAATTTGTTAGAAAACAATAAAAGTACATAAAGAACTTTATACAAGCACTATACATACGTCATATATATCGTCATTTTTTCGAATTAGTGTTTTCTGCCAGAACAGTGACGATATACAAACAAATGTTTCATAATCGAACTGTATTTTTTCTGTTAGGACAAGCAATTTTTTAATATCGATTCACAAACATCGTGCACTGACAAAATTCCTGGAGAACTAACATAGACTATAAAAATAGACTGCACCTGCACCACAGCTGGTGTGACTCATTAAAAGATGAATTTCGGTCGCAAATCTATACCCGTGAAAATATAATCATATTAAATAATAAAAAATAGCATTAAGTTTTCTATCAGTGACGATTCAGATTATATACCGTTGCTACTGCATAATTTGTTCACATATCAAACACAGATTTTTATCATATTCTATGAAAAATTTGGTGACTAAGTACTTATTATTTTGGACCGCAACAAATGCCATTTCGGGCCGCATTTTTGCACCACTGCTGTAAACCATCTGACTCAAACCTATCTATCTAATTTACACAAGTATGTATCTCAAAAAGTATCTAGAAATCCTTGATAAAATCTTGAACCGAGTGGAGTACAAACCCCCCATCTCTCGTATTCTTCTAACAATTAAGCTACTTGGTATCGATAGCTTAACTATTTGATACAACTCTTACCTGGAATGCGAGAGGAGTGGGTTTAAGCCCCATTTGGTGCAAATAATTTTCAATTTAAACGTACAGTCGAACTCAGTTATTACGATCACGGATATAGCGAGAACTCAGATGTAATGAGGAAATATTCGTTGACATTTTAGTTTATGATTTCATCCATACATTTATTCACTGTTGTAACGAGCCACTTTTCGGATATACCAAGCTAAAATATCATCAAAAATTTTTCTTATCTTTTGTCGACCATTTAAAACATTTTGACCCTAAGCAATAAAATCCGACCGGACAGGATGCCGTCGGAATTGCATTGCGTTTATGACACTAGTTAAGTGTGTAAGTACCTAATTGGTGTTTTCACCGATAATATTGAAAAAGTATCCACGCATATGGTTGAAATACTTAAAAAAAAATCCAAGGTTTGTGAAGTCAGTAGGTACTGAGATCCCCGGGGTTCCAGCGGCTAGCTCGGGTGTCCATCGAACCCCGGATTCACAAAAAAAAGTACGATATATTTGAGGGTGGAATTAAATAAAACCACGTCTGTCTCGTGTATCTTGGTAATCCTTATATTTTACACTTTCTTTACATGTTTAGGTTTTGCAATTAGTTACGCAGGTCCGTATATGTCGGAAAGGGGACGCTTACTAACTTTCTTTTTTTTTTTAAATTTCGCGTACCGACGCCGTCCAGCAAAAACGACTCTCGTGATTGGCCAAATTTTATCGCATGATCTTTGATTCGGCGTATCACGAGCCTGACCCTGGCGCCGGCGCGCGAGGATTTCACGCACAATGCGCGGCAAAATTTATTATATTTAAATACTTATATTTAGTCTTAAAATTATCGCTTTCATCCATCATCATTTATACTTTTTAAATTAAATTAAATTTATCTTAATTACACCTCCGCCCAATATGTGATTTTCACACACCGGACGAAGGCCCTTACTTATAAATAAAAAAATACTTACGTGGTTGAGCAAGGAATCAGATTAGATGTTTTATGAAGCCGTTTCTAGAGGTCAGGGTTACGTTTCGACTTGAGCTACTAAATGATTATTTTACACCGGGAGAAGCCCGCCTGTAACAGGGGTGTATCAGTACCTACTAGCGTTCATTACAATAAACAACTTCTTTTTTAGTTTATGAATGCCATGCTTCGGGGATTTTTACGATGGTTTTCAGATTTTTTATTTTCGACTTTTGTGTTATGTGACCGCTCATTTAAAAATACCTATTCTCTGATATAACGAGTAACGCTTGTAACGAGCAAATTCAGTCGGTCCCATCTTCCTTGTAATAACCAAGTTCGACTGTATTATGTTTCAAAAAAATCTGTGTTTACGAAACTATACAGGTGAGGCAAATTCATGTTTTTTCGCTATTTGTATGTAGTTTTTGAAGACCCTTTTATTTTAGTATATCTAATTCCCAGTTTATGTTTTCTACAATTTACGTTGGAAATATTCAAAATTACGTAATAAAAATACACAGCTATTTTTCGATAACAACTTTACCTAGAGACAATGAATTCCTGAAATGTGTGCATTTTTGTTTATACACCTGTCTGCAGTGCCCAAGACCCAAGGTTGCCCAACGCGGTTGTGTAAGTTTTTTTGTTGTTTTCACCCATTCAAATAATGCCTTAACAAAGAAAAACATTGTCGGTTCAAGATAAAAGGTATATTCTCGAAAAGGTGAAAGAGCACTTTCTTTGTCCCTTCAAAAATTTCAAATCGGGTGTTCACATTAAGATGGGCATTTAGACATGACTGAAATTAATTATAATCAGATTTTGCCTCAGTTAGTTATGTATAAAGGCTATGAATTAAATCAAATGTATTAAAATTAGTTTTTGCTTCTCCTGTATAGAGATGGTGAACTATCTATTGTCGAGTGGTGCCTCCGTATTGACCCATACCCATCAGCATGCGAAAATTTAATGTCTTTTCTTCTTCCAGAGCTTGCTACAATGACCATGTAGACGTGGTGAACTATCTTTTGTCGAGCGGCGCCTCCGTATCGTCCCGTACAAAAATGGGCTGGGAACCATTGCATTCAGCATGTCAATGGAACAATCCCAACTGCATAGCTCGGCTCATAGCTGCTGGAGCGAATGTGAATGCTTTGAGTAACGGGGGTGAGTTAAATATTCATGTCATCGGATCAGAAATTAAATAAAGACTGGTTAATCAACTGCAGGGTAATAGGGTAAGAAAGTCATTATCAATTCTTAGATAGCCTGCATGAGGCCCAAATTATTTTATTTAACGGTAATTACTACATAATGTGGTACATAATAATGACAACTCAATTATAACTATGTATTCTCTGCCCTACATAATACCACCAGATTATAACAATTTGGTTATATGGGAACATATATATGGGGAATCTAGAAACTAGAGGAAAATTTTCTAGTCAATTGGGCAAAATTCTAATTACATATGCCTAAGATTTGTATCTCAATTCAATTAAAGTACATTTGGAATGTATATTTAATACAATTTTATGTATGTAAAAATGATTATTAAAAATCTTCGGAAATTGTAACTATGAATCCTTTTGATTTCTATCTTATCTCTCTTACTATATAGATATGTATGTATAGACAATTACATTGCATCACATAGTGGATATAAAACAAAGTAAAATAAATATCATAATGCTTTTTTTATTGTGTAACAATGTCAATATGAGAATTTAGTATTATAATCTTCATTAAGGATTATTTTGTTTGCAATGGTAAACATGCAAACCAAACATTGATAACTTAAATCTGGTTCAAAGAATTGTCTGCCTCATTTCTCAAGCTCAAATTACATTGGCAGATTGCGTCTGGCCCGATCGTGTGCCACGATTGCCAAAATCTATTATCTATGGTTTTCCGGAATCGTGAACGATCATGAGCAAATTGGAACCAGTCCTATTTCCGTCTGCCACGATTCAAGAAGTTTCAAGCGAAGATTGCCGAGAACGTATGAAAATATCCGAAGCTACTGGCCGTTTGCGAGTCACATTGCCGCAGATGGCCATGTCATTCTGAATTCATCACTTGTAATCATCTCTCTCAATAACAATCCTTCTGTCCGCCTGAGCCAGTTGAAATATAGCCATACTCGCTAAAATCAATCTTAACTGATTCGCTTGGAGATTCACGCTCACCCGGTAGTTATAGTATAAATTAATAATAAGTATACAAAACTTTCTATACGTGAAATGAACGAAACTCGCTACTTGCATAAAATATATTTATAGTTAGTTTTGACAGCTGAGTTTTGACGAAAAATTACGAGAGAAAACTGTTCAGTGTAGCCACCAATCTAACAAAGAAAATAATAGTTTTCGGTCAACCTATATTTTTAATAATAGCAATACTATGTTTATTTTAAATCAATCAAAAGCAAGGATCAACGCGATCAAATCGTTGCGTGTGATTGCTTATAGTGTAAAGACGTTGGTCACGACGGTCAGCGTGGATCATTGGATCTACGCATCTGCCAGTGTAATTAAGCCTTCATTCAATGACATTCGTGCATGGGAAATCGTCATATGTCCTATGTAAACATATGATTATTTATGGATGACATAATACATATGTCACTAGTCTTATCTGGAGACATAATACCTATGTATTATGATGAAAGGTATTGATTCATTTTTTATGTCACAATGCTTACCATGATGCAAACCTATGCTATAATTGTGAAATTATAAAGTCCTTTCATCTCTTGTTCATTACTTTCTTACTAGTGATGAAAAAAATTTTCTTTTGCCCTTGTACATTCCTAAATAAAACAAGCGATTTTTCTTTTTTTACAGATCAGTCACCGCTTCACATAATAACTTCCATCAGTGATTGCAGGAGAATGTTAGAATTGTTACTTCTTCACCCCGATATAAATGCGCATGTAAAAAATAATAGTGGAGATCTTCCAAAGGATTTGGCGAGGAGAAAGGGGGCTTTCGATTACCTTTTTGATATGTCCGATCCCGAGATCAACTTTATTAAATCGCCCAGCTTCACAGAAAATCCGTTTATAGGCGAATAACAAAACTATTTATTTTATGCTTGTGAATCTCTAGGAGTGATCAAATAAATTAATTGATTCGATTGCGCATTTATATAAGTTTACAAATAAAAATATTTTTGATAAGAAGTTAAACTTCCCGTTTTTATTCTCACACTACCCAAATTATTTATTTTTCTACAACAAATTCAATCTACATCATCAGCCGGGGTCAATCCACTGCTGGATGAAGGCCTCCCCTAGCTCCCTCCACTCTTCTCAGTCCCTAGTTCTTCGCTGCCAATGTAACTTTTTTTGTCGATTCAATGTTGTAACACATAACCTACTCAATTATAATTTATTGAACTGCACTGTGATCTTCATACAGAACTTAGAGCTCAGTATTCCATCTTCTTCTGATAATTGTTGCTGTCCCTAATTCATCCATGGATATGACAGGAGAGTTTTTAAATCAAAAATGTTTAGGATTTGTTCATTTTCAAGAGTTTTATCGTCTAGACTTCTGAGGTATAGGTAGGCGATCACAAACTTTAGAAATATGTGCATAAAATAAAAAGGTGTATGTGCCATTTATAAATAAATAAATAAAACCACCATTCCGAATAAAAAAACCTCTGTTAATGCAACCTTCACACTGTGGACGCCCATGTGTTTTGCTTAGAGGAATATAGTACTACTTTTTCAAATTAGAACAATCCACCTGGAATGAATGATTGATTATATAATGATAGAATCTCAGTCATGATTTTATTAGTATATTATTACTTAAAGAAAGTTGTAGATTGTAGAAAAATTTATTTTTATTTGAATTGCATTGGATTAATAAAATAATATAGCACAATACATGCATCTAAAAAAATTCAGTCATTTTATGTAATGAATCATTGATACAAATTAGTGATAAACAATCGAATAGATTTTTATATTACATACATTGCCATTGCTATAAACGGTTGGTGTAATGACAGACTCAATGTTTTTATACTTCAGATTATTGAATAAGAGTGCTAAAAGTTAGAAGTCAATGGTCTTTAATATTGAATGTCTCAATCAAGAGTGTCATCTGTGGCAGGTGCATCCCATACTTTGAATACATCTCCAGATGCACTCAAAAACATGTTTTGTCTGGGATGCCCGCTCAAAGAATGAACAACACTGTTTGTATTACTAGAATGTATGAACTTTGATACGACTTGTCCAGATATAAGATCCCAACACCAAATGTCGCCGCTAGCTGACCCTGAGAATATATGGGAATCTTTAAAATTCACAAAGTTTTCAAGTGAATAGTCTTTGCCTCCATGACCTGTATATCTGCAAAAGAGTAAAACAGAAGAATTAAATTACCTAATGAATGATACGTGTACTGTGATACTACACTCCGCACTCTTATGTAACTGCCGTGAGAATATTGGCATTGTGATCAAGCTCAACGTTGCTACAGTAAGGAGATGCGCACCGCAGGTCTGACACAGACCAATATAAATATCACAAACTTGTGATGACAGTGAAGTAAGTAAGTAATGCATACTATTATGTAAGGTTGTTATTATAATTAATTTGATTATGGATACGTACTATTATACTCGCAGATACAACGTCAATACACGTCTTTTACTCTGGTGTCAAAATATGTGTGGCACAACAGAAATCAAATTTTGTATTGAAGCAGTATGCACCCTATCTACTACGTCGCAATGCAAACACAATTATTCTATTAAATAATGCCCATTAAGAAACAGGTGTTTAAAAATATAACGGTCTGCTTAAAAACTAATAATAAAGAAAAGCTAATGTAATAAGAAGTGACATTATGCGACCTGGAATACGCCGATGACGCTGTCCTATTCGACAACTCAATCCAGGGCATTCAAGGGACAATCGACAGGTTGCATGACAACTCGTCTCGCGCTGGTTTGAAAATCAACGCGAAGAAAACCGCGGACGGTGCTGCTTTACAGTAGTGAATCATGGCACCTTACAAATGCTCAGAGCAAAAAGATAAGACAGCTCACCAAGCAGCCTCTCATCACGCTGAGAGTGAAGAGGTGATGTTGGATTTGGCTCGGCCACGTGCTGCGGATGCCAGAAGAGAATTTCAACCTAGCTTGCCTGTTCTTCAAGCCAACCGGATTCTGGTGTCCTAGAAGGCCTCTAAACACTATCAATACGGCACCAGTGTATACGGCGGAGCTACGGGATGCTGGTTTGACATGGAACGATGCAAAAAGATTGGCGAGCGACAGGGATTCTTGGAGGCGCCTCGTGGTGTCCATAATATGCTCTAACTAAGGGGCGAATATGGGCGAAGAATAAGAAATACATAATATGAATACGTGTAGTAATTAAGGCGCTAAGTACCAAAAAAATAAAAACTGATTTTCTAGAAAAATGTTCTACATACCAACGCCAATAACTTTAACTATAGTCTAATGGTACGTTTATATCTGACACTTATACCGTTATACTTATTTTATGTGTCGGACATAAAATTTCATTTACTGTTTACACCTGCATGGATCTGACATAAAATTCTGGTATACTTCTCGTTGAAATAAAGTCTCGACACTTTATTCAATGGCAACATTGGAATAAATATATGCGGTGTTTACATATGATATTGTAATTTATTCGGACACTTATTTTGTATACTTCTCAAAAACGTTATGTCAGTTGTCAATATGGGAATGTTAAAAAAGAAAGCAGCGAGTGTTATTATTTTAAGTCTTTTGGCAACAAAAAGGAGGAAAAAATGGTGTAAATGGGTGCGGGAATGGATTCAGCGACGAGAAGAACTAGGTGCCTTCCGTTTAATGTCAGAGTTTAAAATCGAAGATCCAACTCAATTTGTGAACTTTAGTTTGCAAGATTGGACCTTTTGCCAAAAAACAAGACACACAATTCAGAAATGCGTAGAAGAACGATTAACAGTAACATTGCGATATCTAGCACTTGATCGTCATTGCATATTCAATATAATATTATCGTACCTAATACGAGTGCAGGTGTGGGCCAAAATGAATTAGGTAATACCATTTGAAGCGCATTTTTTCTTCACAGAGTGCATCAGAATTAATCGTATGTGCCGAGAACAAGCGATATTTTATTTTAGAACAAAATCCATAGAACACGGCACATCCGATTTATTTCTCATTGTCTATGATTTTTGACAGATCGCTACAGTACATTTATTAACGTAAACGTTGGGCATACATTCATGGTGTACCTATGATTATTGATTGTCCGTTGTTTTAGAAATATACATATGCAATTCACTAGGTACCTGTCAAACTATGAATATTGTGTCAGGTACTTGACATAAAAGTAGACGGTGGTCCAACTTCGGTGATATATCGCTCCAAGTTCGAACTTGTCGAATACGCGGTGTTTACATTTGCGTATATAAGTAGATTGAATAAGTAGTAGGTGAGAGTCGACACACGCAAAATAAGTGGCAGATACAAATATACTTACTGTTTACACTTAAGTGAATATGGTGTCATACATAAATATGACGATATTAGTGTCAAATGTAAACGTACCATAAGTGCCTCAAGCAAATCAAAAAAATACAGCAAAATAATTAAACCTGTCGACGTTGTAAGTCCGTTGGCGTGTTTTATATATAATGATGTAAGTAGCACTGCAGTGGTCAACGGCATTCAATATAAAATAGCTGACGATGGTGTGTTGACACTTGCGAGTTCTTAATACCTAAAATTATAGAAGCTGCCGTGATTGTTTCACACTGTAAAACTACATTTTTCAAAAGGTCTGCTTCATGAAATTTTACTGCAATGACTCGGTATTTTGTAACTACAGGCAATACTACTTTTTGGTACTTAGAGCCTTATTTAATACACGTATTCATATTATGTAGGTACTTACGTTGATAACAATTCACATGTATTTTTATCCATTAATTTAACTGTGTCGTCTGAACAAGAAACCACTGTACATTGTCCGTCGTGAGTCAATGAAGCATATGTAATGGAACCTGAAAATATCCAAAAATATTTCTATTTATTGATGAATTATAAAATGTACAACAGGATTCCCCGGTTTCGATGTGTAAGTAGCACGCAATGTGATGACATAAGTTTATTTTTCAACTACTTGTCACATTTGCACAATACACTCGCACTATAAAGTACCATAATTAACGGTGTCTGTTATTAAAATAATGAATCTAGCCGAATCAACTGTTGGTGATAGTAAATTATTAGGTACTGTTCGGTTAAAGCGGATACAGCGGAAAACGCATTTTGAAAATAGCCGATAAACTGGATTATTTGTTAGTTTGGGTTAGTTTAGGTTAGGTTTGGTTAGGTTAACCTATAAAAATCTCCTAAAAGATGCTTCTGCAATCAGTGGCGGCCGGTGATCATAAAATTAGGGAGTGCATGCAAAGACATGCATTTTCGTTTTTGTGGTATTGAAAAAAATCGGCAATAGCCTTCAGAGTGGAGATAGGCTTATGCTTAAATATATAATACATCTTGGGGGGGGGGGGTTGAAAAACGAAACGACGCTCACATTCACCGACAGCATTTATTTATTGTCAAAGTTATAAAGTCCAAGCTTCTGGATATGATAGGTATGATGCAAAAGGCATACAAACTCTTTTCGATTTTTATTGTAATACATTTCATATGTGCCAACGTAGTTTCCACGTTTGACACTCCTAACTTCCATAAATTATAACTGATGCAAGTATTTTAGACAATATGTCATTGGTACAAAGCCGTAAACTCCTCATTTGTGTAGCTCCGATAGGTAGTACGCGGGTTATGGTCGGTTGAAGTTCACATACTGACGCAATTCGGGCATATCTTATACTCCCCTTTCGGTTATTTGCATCCCACATTCTCCGCATATACCTACGCGCTGTATCATTTTGATAAATACTATGGATCGGTGATTTTTCAACGGGATATAGTTACTATCTGTTAAAAAATTGCTAATACTTTGTACAACTCAACTCCAGAATTGCACTCCAAATGGGACTGATTTGAAAGACGTATTCAAAATGAAAAATACTTCGGTAACACGAATATTGTATTTGATAGAATAATTTATATTTCTTTTCTTCAATAATTGACATTGGAAAATTGCATTGTTCATCTTCTTAAAAAATATTTTATCCTCTTTTAGATTCAAAATAACGCTCATACTCCACATACACTATTGAAATACCTAATATTGTAGAAATTGTTACAATGTAACGCTTTTGTTAAATAACTACTTCTCTTAGAGTAGTATAAGTAGGTACGTAAAAAATTGTAGTATGTATATTATATTATGTAAAGGTTATTAATAGTTTATCAATTACTTACTTACAAGTTTACTTTGCTCTAGGCATAATAAAATTATTTAATTTTTAAAGGTAAAATAATTATAAAATTGGTATTTGTATGTTGAGATTGCTACACCTAACTTAATGAACACAATATCACTCTAATCGATATTTTGATCGATTCAATATTATATGGCAAACAACGTAGCATTTACCTCATAACGTACGAAATAATAATATAATAATTTGAAATATTACGCGGGAATCTTGTACCGACTTCAAAAGCGTTTGTGAGTTGTTATTATTCGCGCCAGTCAAACACAGCATTGTCGTGAAATGTCGTCTGCGCTCGTAAGCTCAGATTGGGAGGCACAGTGTCCCAAGTGAGGTAAATATTGCACGTTCGGAAATAAAAAAAGATCACAACTGAGCCCACATTATCGGCAGCGTGAAAAAAAAATCATCGCCAGGCGGTTCGATTTCTCTCCTGCACAATTAATACTACGAAGGACGTATCTACGCATACATGCAGGCCGCCAGAAATTACGCGCATTTTATGCGTGCAGACGGGCGACAAATTAAAGATATTTTACAATACATAATTAATTCATACAATATGTAGGTATTTGAATACGTACTTATTATTACATAGTTACGTAATAATTTGGGAGATCAGTGCACCTTTGCTCCTATACAAGAGCCGTCCCTGTCTGCAATATCTTTCTCTTTAAATAGAAAAGAGAAAAAGACCACAGATCAAAAATACAAATCTAAAAATATATAAAAATATGGTTGTAACAGTACCACTGAAATATTACTTAATGACAGTCCGACCATAAAATGCAAGAAATACAAAACCGGCTGAGTGTCGTGTGACGAGTGAGTGAGATGAACTTTAATGCATATTATGTTACAGAAGTAATTTCACCACACTCAAGATTGAAACCTTTATACAGTCTCACCCAGGAAGTAATGCACTTCTCGTTATTTTTGTGTTCCCTGGGATGTTCCATGGCTTACATCATTTTTGAATCTACACACACTTACCTCCAACAAAATTCGAAGTGACTTGGCCTACGCGAAGATCATATATTCGAACGTGACAATCGATTGAGCTGGTCAATATTTCATGATCGGTGACTTGAACGGATGAGATACAATCTTTGGCTTCTCGTAAAACCTGAAATTGATTTAAAATTTTTAATTTGCCAAAACTGACAAGTATATTATATGAATTTCATATTATTGTTGTGGGCATTTTCATAAGAGTACCTGAATTGGATCATTTTTTCGTGACCGCAAATCCCAACACATTACTGTATTGTCATGTGAACCAGATATAGCAACTGTGGATTCTTCATTTAACCTGTTGAAAAAAAAAAATTATCAAAATGGTAGCAGGCATTGAAAATTATTCGATTGTGTATTGAATAATGACAGCTTATTTTGGACATTTGGTTATAATTTTGCGTATGACTTTGTATCATTATTTATAAATAATATAAAACTTGTGTAACAAATTTTGTAACACTAATGCAAAGCGCTTTTATCTCAGTACAGCCAGTGATGTCCCGTGGGGGTAGGCAGATTGAGTGTCGCTTAGGGGCGGCAGTTACCCGAAGGGCGGCAAATCGAGGAGAATTATTAGGTATATATAGAAATAGCTACCTTAACTTAGTTATAACAGAAATATCTTTCCTCAGCAAAAAATGGTTGGAAACAAAGTGTATTCATAATTACTAAAAAGGTTTAATAGGACTGTAATTTTTTGTCGGGTTCGCGATGTCTAGTTTACTTCCGTTGTCTTTGGACGTCACGTCCTTGCGCACATGTGCAGATTTGCGAATTACATTTGAACTACATACTTACATACCCTAATTTAAAAAAAAATCCAAATATTTTTGCCAGTCACTTGTGAGCTTTGGAAGTTGTCACGTGTATTTTAAAATGTATCTGAAAATGTGGACTCGCAATATTTTTTGTCGTAGAGAAGTAGAGATGGTATTTAAATTAGATTTAGTGGTATAGGTCTTGTTAGTAATGTATCCATACAACACATTTCTTAGATATTGGTGTCATGAGAGGATGATAAAAAATACGGTAGGTATAAAAAAAATGGGGCGGCATTTTGGCACTGCATAAGGGCGGCATTTTATCTTGGGACGTCACTGAGTACAGCCCTGGCAAATAAATCTCATGACACATTTTTTTACCAACTTAATGTCTTTGTACTCAGTCTCTATAAAACACAGTTTTATTCAATGTGTTGGGCAATGTCATACTTGAATAACACACTATTTTGATATATGAATGATAGGTTACTGATATACCCAGCATAATAGGTAATTTTAGAATTCTGTGCATTTAATTGGTTAAGCATTAACGGTACACCTACAAAGAAATAATAGCAAAACTGAAACTCACTTTATACATGAAACAGTGCTTGCATGTCCTCTCAAACGGCGCAATGGCTGTCCTGTGCTCACGTCCCACAAAATAACTGATTTATCGCTACTGCATGAAACAATATGAGTGCTGTCACACGAGCCTGCTGCATCCAGGACTTCGTTCCCGTGGCCACCATATACTTTCAACATTAAACATCTTTGAGGATTCCATAATTTGATTTTTTTATCTGCACCGCAAGTCAAGCAATACGATCCATCAACTGGAAAAATAAGTCGTGTTTAAGTGTTAAGAAATATCATAGTTGGCAATATATACCAGTAGCGTGCGGTTTATAAATGGGAATAATAATAGCCATCAATAGACTGAAACCGCATACGAGTTTGAATCATGTGCCGAACTAAACTTATGATTTCTGTTTATGGAAATATAATATAAGTATATATTTTCATGGACAGAAGTCATAAGTTTAGTATTGCATATGGTTTCAGTCTATGGGTGGTTAAACGTTGACAAGAATACAACTGAAATGAAAGAATGAATCACTCATGAAAACCGCAGAATCAAGGGACAGCCGATGCACATGAATTCAAGAAGCAGCTGCCAGTATACATTGCGTATATAGACGCAGTACACTGACCGTGTTTATCAATTAGTTGCGTGAGTACTAGTGACCACTAACAAACAGTACAATAAGTTTTGGTTTGACTATGGGAGTTATAAATCAATATGTAGTTGACTAAACCCATTATACAGGTTGAGATTGATTATAAAATGCGTAAATTCATAAATAATGCTTTACTTTCATAACATATAACAGATGAATGTCGATATAAAATAATTTTATAGGTTAAATGATAAATAAGATGAATTTTTAAAAAGAATATAAAATTCACCATTAAATCTGACTGCTCTTATAGCACCCTGTTTAGTATCTATTGTTTTGGTGCAGACCAAATCCATATTTTAAAAACATGGATGTTAAGTTAATACATAGTATTATGTTATTTTTAAAACAAAACTTCTTTTAGTTTGACATTAGTCTATGAGTTTGACAGTTCAGTTGACATTAACGTTTTGTATTGCTATCGGTAAACAGTATATTAGTCTATGAATTAAACCATAGATAATATATGTAAAAATTCGATAATCTAAATTTAAAAAAAACCTTCAATTCAATCCTAATTAGAATTTCATTTTGATTTAGTTAAATATTCTAACATTTTCGAGGATAATTTGATCCATTCGTGGTATGTAAAAATCTTGAAAATACCTATGCAAACGACGTGTAACTGGATAGGTAGGTAGGTAGGTACTCTTGTCAACCATGACTTACTATGACAGGAATGGCGAACCTTTTTACGAACGCGTGCTAAAATTTTCCAAATATTATTTTTTGACTGTCTGAGGTACCGAGGAGTTTTTCGAGTAGATCGAACAGGAAAAAAAAGTCATTAGAATTCTATTAAAAAAGTTCAAAATTATAAGCAATTGAGTTCTTGATTATATTATAACACCTACATAGTTTGGTTCTTTACGAACAAATTGAGGCCAAAATTTCTCGGTTCAGATGAGGCATCCTCTCGCTAGTGGTCTCAAGCGGTTTGCGACACGGCTTACCCCGCCGCCTAATGAGGTCAGTGCTATATCATTATGTGTGATGCATAAAATATAATGCAATTTAAATTAATGGTAATGCTTATTCTTCAATAGTATCTGCTGCCTGTTATTTTTTATACAATGCGATCTGTCATTTATGCACGAATTTCGTCGTTTCCGTTTGCGCATCGATTGATAAATATTATTGGTAAAAATGTTATTAAAAACCGAAGAAAATACGCATTTTTAATATAAATATAATAATATAGTTAGGCATTTTTAAAACTTTTTGTAAAAAAAAAATATATTTTAAATTATTAAAGTATCAATTTTTTTCTCTTCAACAAAACATTTGCGTGCCATGCAAAATCATCTCGCGTGCCACTAGTGGCACGCGTGCCATAGGTTCGCCATCCCTGTACTATAATAATGATGTAAGGAAAATAAAAAGGCACCAAAATTGTAATATGCCAGAATCACCAATAATTTTTTATATTTTTTCTTACTAAACAGATTTTCATCAGTGACAGTAAAATTATTTCTTTATAATAAGGGTATGTTTCCAAACTGTGTTAATTAAATACCTAGTATATACGACATGTCTCACCCCCCTCATTCATACATAAAAACTTAAATCTACCTACATTGCAATAACTCCCATTCATCTGTTGAAATATTGTACGAAATAGTGTATTCTGTATATAATGTATGTATTAAAATAACATTATAAACATTGGATAGGCTATTTTACTGGCTCTACAATCTAATTTCGATCACGGCTACCTCCCGAAGGTTTATCATATTTTTTTATGAAAAATGAACAATAGCCATTTTCTCAACACATTATGTCCACGCTCTGAATCCAAGCATACATGTGAATTCGCCAGACGCGAGATTCGAACCAGTGGCCCCTAGCTTTGAAGTAGATACCCCACCACATACCCCACCCCGGGCACTCAAGGATGTGTATGTTAAAAATAAAACTAAGATTACATTTCAAAAACAATTTAATGGATATTCATAGAATACATACACATCTCTATTCTTCATCTTGGTTAATTATTAAGTAAATCTAGGACAGGACTAATTAATAAAATGTACATTATTATCTTCTGGCTGGTGAATATACAACGTTCAGAAGTCTGCAATCGGCTTCTAATAGAGTTAAATCAGAATCTGAACCCAAGAATCTGGATGACAATTCTAAATCATTGATCATTATGCGTACTTTAGCGCGGCGCACATATTCTTCTCCGCTTTTAGATGGTCTTTTGCAAACGCAGTTGAACTTCCATCCAAAATCAATGTAAAGGTCATCTTCAACCACTTGGACAATTTCTCCTATTACGATTTTACCTTCAGGATCGCCAAGCTAAAAGTAATAAATAAAAATATGAAATAAATCACTAAAATTAATGTAGTTTGCGTCTACAATAGTACACCTCATACATACAATTTTACTTGGTTGCATGCGCTGACATTTTCTATACAAAAAAATACTCCATAATACTGTGATATTGAGATTCTCTATTGCTTACACTTAAATTAGTAACACCAAACCGATATTACTGATACTACACGTCACATTCATGAGATGATTTTAAAGTTGACACCATGAATAATCAATAATACACAGACTGTTTCAAAAAACACTTCTGTAAAATATTTCAAATGTGAGTTAGAATAAGTTCTGCATTCAGCTGACGATGTGAGACTGCTGTTTATTGGTAAATAGAGTAGTTATCTCACTCTTTATCTCTGCACTGCATAGACCAGTTTGTTTAAAATAAAATTTAAATTCTGTCCAATTCAAAGTCTTAATATAAACACACATGCATTAAAAACAATTCCCATGGATAGATTTTTTAAGCCGGTCGTAGATGCGTTTCATAATATCGCACTTCAGAATTTTGAGGTTATCTTAAATAAAGGCACTAATATTATGATCGTATCAACCCACATCGATGAATTTGGAAGAGCGCAGGAGTGAAGCAAAATTTCGGGTTTCGGGTGCTTCTATTTTGATTGTGAGGTCATCGGCATGTTTTTGAAATGCTTTAGCGAATCCTCCAACTTTCTTTATGCTCGAGTCTCCATCCGAAGGGATTTCTGTCTGTTCTGTCGAAAACTTGCAGCCATTTATGTTTTTAATGCCGTTTAACAACATCTTGTTACTATTAATAATTGTGTTGATATATTTATTATTCAGAGTTCGCAACATCGTAACTTAGGAAATTATTATGATTTGAAATTCACTTTCGCAGACATAAATTTTCTTTCTCACTTGTCAAAATATAATGTGGCCAGTATTTTGAATAGATTTTCCCTACTTGAATACTACAGAATACCATTTGTTGTACCCAGAGTCTTGATTGTACCATACTTAATATTGTAATAAAATTTAATCCAAGTTATTATCACCGCTCCTAAAGTAGCGTAGTTAGTAAAGCGCTTTCCCAAAAGCCATGAGTGGGTATTCAATTCCGCGTCTGTCAAACATATTTCAATTCAACATACCTATGTCAAAAAATATTTTTCTTTGTCAAAATCTTAAAATTTACGTTAGCTCAGGGAACATAAAAATAAGGGTAGTAGTTTCAGAGTGAAGTTGTATCTAGGTATACCAGTGGCGCACTCAGGATTTAATATTGAGGGGGGGGGGGCAAGGAGGAGAATATAAATTGGTCCCATAGGCTTTTTTTCTTCGTCATATAATTATTTTTACATATTTTCATAATACACGGCGGTATATTTTTACAATTTCTCCTAGTTTTTATTAAATTGGAGGCATAGTGGCGGTAACCGTTAAGCGTGTCATCAGCGACTGGCGGATTGGAAGTGAATAACAGCGACCATGCTGGACATGTGCGCCTAGTATGCTAAAACATTACTCAAATAATCGTCGCTATAGATTTGTTTCCTGAATATCCATTTTTGTCGAAATCGACATTTTAATGCAGTTCAATTTCTTTTATCGAACTCTACCGAAATCATTTATAAAAACAATATATTTTTATCTAGGAACAGAGATATTTTTTTAAAAAACCCGAATACGCCATGTTAAGTTACAATTATTCCGTGGTGTTCTCCCGAATGTCCAACTATTCGTACCTGAATATCCAAGTTAATTTCGGTCGAAATAGAACTCTGTTATATGAATTCTACAGTGTGACCCGGCAACTACAATGACGTAAAAATTAATTATTATTTCAAATTATTAAATCAAACATTGTTTGTCTTTATTTTACTTTTAATCTAGGTATTTCTATAAAAATAAAGGCGATGCTATTATTTATTTTTGAATGTGCTGATAGTTAATTTAATTTAATATGTATGTTAGTAACTATTTATTTGGTGAATATTATATACTTAGGATATTCGTACCTTAATATTAGCAGCCAATGGTAATTAATTTATACATGCTATTATTTTGTGTTGTTATTCCTTACAATAGTAAATATATTATAATAAGGTTTGTAATAAGTTTAATTGTTAATTATAGAAATATATAGATATAATAATATATACATAGATTTTTTTTTTGGAAAAAGTATTAATATAAACTTGTTAGCAAGTACGAGTTAGTACCATCATAAAATATTGGAGAAATCTGTGACGTCGGTTAGTAATTGAAGTAGTAGATACCTAGTTTTATTTAATAAACAAAAACCGATCGCCGATAGTCGCTTGATTTTGAAGAATGCTGATTAACAGGTATTAAAAGGCCAATAGTTAAAGTTTTTCGTCATAAGTATGTCACCTCGTAGCATTGTGGATAATTCGTTGACTGGGGCGTAAACCCAGGAGATGCAAGGTCGATTCCTGCCGGGTGTCTTACTTTTTTCAAAAAGATATTTTCTATTGGTTATAATATATTTTCTCAGAAGTGATTTTAAAAATTATGTATGTTCAATTATTAGAATGGTACATTCTTAAATCTTGTGAATTATTCGTACAATAAAAAAATAGTTAATTACTTAAAAACTATTTTATTACTTAATCCGAAAAAAACCGTAACAGCGATTGCCGCATGTTATTATTACATACGATCTTTGGTAATTACGATCATTAATTATTTAAATAGTAGAAGTAATTATTACAATTATCGTGTAAATAAATATAACATTTGAGGCGCGTACTTTTTGACCACTCAGTAATCCGTGGGCCGTGCAGCAATACGCTACGGTCTTAAATCCCGAACGTCCTTGTTTTGTCACGAATATCCATTATTCTGAGAGAGCGCTAAAAATTTCGCGAATATCCACAGTGAGTACTTGTAAATAAAACGCATTTTCTGTGCATTTAATGATTTATACCAGTATATTATTCTTGGAATCTATTCTTAGATAATGTTGCAATCATACAGTGTAGAAAGAATGATTGGTACATCTACTTGATACCAGATGAAAGTCTCCCACAGGAGATTACCTCAAAGGGCGGACCGAACCATCAACTTTCCCAGAACACCACAGCCTACGTCCAATCATCGCGGTTCTCGGCCGAGCGGAGCCCGCCTCGAAATCAAAAATCCAAATTCGTCAGAATCCCGCCAAAACAGACGCGGCCTACCGATAGCGCCGCCACCGGTCAATTTGTCGGTAAAACAGGGAGGTTCGCGACCGAGAGCGGGATGACGCCGAATCTGACGGTTGAACACGCGCGAAAAGCTTCTTCTTCGATTGGCCGCCGGACAGCGAGCATCGTCTCTGCTCGCCTCGGACGCGAAGCCAAGATACATATCCCGCCAAAAGAACCGCGTCGGCAGACTTCTCAAGCATCTCCAGGAAATAAAGGACCACATCGGCAGCACGCCAAGCCACAAGCCCCGATCCTATCTCCCATCGGACAGCGAGCATCGCCTCGGATGCCAAGCATCAGCAGCTAGGACGCAAAGAAGCCACGCTTGCAGCCCGCCAATTACCGACCGACCGCCATGACAATAACATGTAACGACTTACAATAAACCAGCCTTGACCAAATACCCCGTGCGTTTCTGTCTCCCACCCCCGCTTTGACCTTGACGTTATCACGGCCTGCTATCTCCGCTTCACACGCGGAAGGCCGGTGATATACTGATATTTAAATATACGACAACGAAATTTGTTTTTCGTCTCCTGTAAAATTGACATTTGGTCTATTCGGGAAACAAATCCTATAGCGACGTAATATCGGCTGTGCTACCCGCTTGGTCCAGAGAGCTACAATATTTATGCCGAATTCCACTGAAAAAAAATGTTCTTTTGATTTACACCACCACCGTAGTGGGTGTAGTTGACAATTTTTGGTTTTTTTATTGAGGTTCCAAAATATTAATTAAAAATGGACAAAAAAAGTATTATTGCATTTAACTTATACACAAAGCTACTCAACACAGCACAGCCTAATTTTTCGTTTATCGGTCTTTTGTCTATTGTACTCAGTGTACCTACACCAAGGCCCCCACATTTTGAAATGGGCCCTCAAACTAGGATATTTGGCGGGCTGCCCACCTACCGCTAAGATTAAAGGCAGTGTGAAACACTACATTAACGTTTTTCAAATTGTGTTTTAGTTCAAATTAAGGATATCTACTTATACATTGAATTATTGGCGATTTTGAATACATCTAATTTAATAATGGAGCTGTCGAGTATCGACACATAATAATCAGAAAATATATTGCACAATTATATAATTTAAAATTTTCATGGCCATGAAGTATAATAGTGCCGCAGACGATTTTTTTTACTAATAATGCTAATTTATGATGTGTTTATCTCACTTATCTGGTAAACCCGACACGCCGGGCCCCCCACAGCCCAGGCTTCCAGGCTAGAGCCCTGTCAGCCCTCCCCAGCCATGACCTACACCACTCCGGAATGCGGGTGGACACCGAGAATTTTTTGACAGTTCCATTAGGAATTGGTTTTCTAAAAAAAACCCGACATTAGTGTTTCGAAATTTTTGTGTTAGAAATTAAAATCTAAAAAATTGTTCTAAAAAGGGTGCTTGAGAATAATTACAAATCATTTTTTGCCGTGTTTTTATTTGTCTAAGCCCAAGGTATAGTTTATTGCCTTTCAATTTCAATGTTTAAAATCATTCTGAAAATTTTCATGTTTGGGGGGTACCATGAGCTTTGATTTGCAAAAGTAATCGCTTGTATAGGTTGTGGTGCTACCATGAAAATCTGAAAAGGCAGTGTTGTTTGATACCTTGAACAACAATTATGAGGCAAACCATTACAATAATATTAATAGGTATGTTTGCAATTAGTAAATGGATTACCATTGAGACACTTTTTTATAATCTTAGATGGGTCCACTTTAGATCCTTGGGAATATTAAGGAAAAATGGTTTGAGCGGAATGGCCCCCATTATGAAAAATACCGACAATATTTTATAATCAATTCTTAAGACAGCGAGAGGGGGCATAGTTAACAAAATCTCGTGGGTGTCACTGACTTCCACATTTACCAGCTAACTACATATTATGGCTTCTCATCGCTTCAACAGCGGAATACTGCACTTTTCCAGGTCCATTCCATTAGCCTAAATATAAATAATCTGTACCTATTTTTCCCATTTCTGGGGAGGGGTCTGAAACCGAAACCTCCTCCCACCTTGTGTGTCAATATTATTCGACGATATAGAAATTTCTCTAGGATGTATTTAGAATGCCAGGGAAAATGATGTTTCTACTCGTACGCTCAGCAGCGGCGGTCGATCATCTAATAGTTAAAAATTGGACGGTGATGAGATTTTACGTTTAAAGGAGCAGCATCAACTTAGGCCTTATGTTTTCCCTGACAAGTAGGTACTAAAAATATAGATATCATTAATAAAAAGATACATATTATCTTAAGATCATTCATTTTTATTACATATTGTTTAATGGTCATAACATGTTTCTTTAAAATATTAAAAGTATGCTTTCCATATTGTCTCTTTTATCACAAATCAATAATAATAAAATAATTGCTAATTGAAGACAATTAAATTCTAATAGGTACATACATATAACAATTTTTCTATAATCTATTGAAATAGGTACTCTAGATACCATTTGAAAATGTAAGATAAAACTTCAACAGCTTTATTAGGTAGATATGTTTGGTTGAATACCATTTAATTTTAGACCTATATTCACAATGGTTTAAAAAATAGCCATCTAATAAAAACTATGTATAATTTTATAATATAGCACGATTATAATACTAAGAGAAAATTTAATAATGCCTAATCGTTCTGATAAAAATATGCATTGTATCAGTATTTTGAAATAAAAAATAAAACATTTTATTTATATAATATGTAACAATATATATTATATTTATGTATGTACACATATTTTCTGATTAATATAATATCGATCGAAATTAGCTGTATGTTTATACCATTAAATTTTATAAATAATATTATGTATTACATATTATATGAGTTTAGAGTTCCTCAGGAATAGTTTTGCAAAGTTACCTTTGGCCATCGATTTATAATATTATTATAGTTATTATTACACATTTAACAACAAATATTTCAATTAAAATCTAACGACATCAAAATTACAATAGCCCAAAATGTGTTGCACAAACTTTAAATGGGTATTTGGTCAATTACATAATTGAATGTCAGAGATGTTTTCCTGGTTCATTTCTCATACAATATATTATATTATCCTCATACAATACTCATTTCTAAAAATATTTTTATTATTACGTACAATCTATATCATACAACATCATAGACGTAATTGGTGATAGAATTTGTTTAATGTTAACAATAATTGACATTAAATTAATGGACTACGGTAAATTAAAATAATAGAAAACCAAAATCTTTAGTTTTTTATTAAAATTATATCTATTATTACTTACGCATTTTGCAAGATCTTATTTAACATTCGAATAAATTCAACAGTAAATATTCAATTTAGGCCGGCTATGAGTATTGCCTAGGTTTATTTATATAAATTTATTATCTTATAAATAATTTTCATAATCTTTTGAAACCCATTGAATGCTATTAATTATTTCACTTGTTCCGGCGGTTTAATATCAACGATGCAATTGTCTTTCTTCTCAGGTTCGGGAGCGGGCTTAGTTTCAAACGGAGGATTGTGAGCCGACGGCATATGGACAAAATGTTTCCTTTTGATGTCTTCTGCGTTAGAATTGGCCGTCTTCAGTATTTCTTGGCCGGACTCCTTGCCTTCTGCGAGGGCGGCGGTGCTGGGATGATTTGCAGCAAAGTTTTTTAGGAAATTAACAACTGGAGTGTGGCCAAATATTATAGCTTCGTTTAATGGGACACTCCCCCATCGATCGTGTGGATCATGTGGCACGTTGCA
Source organism: Rhyacophila brunnea (assembly GCF_057557595.1). Lineage (NCBI taxonomy): Eukaryota > Metazoa > Arthropoda > Insecta > Trichoptera > Rhyacophilidae > Rhyacophila > Rhyacophila brunnea. Next base: position 46,455,818 of record NW_028232859.1, read on the forward strand.
GTGAGTTAGAAGAAATTCAACGCACGGTAAGTGACCTTCCGCCGCAGCAAGATGCAGAGCGGTGCGCCCATCATAGTCTGATAATGTCATATCCATTCCAGATAATCGGTGTCTGGAATGCAATGAAAATACTATAGTTTTCCATTTGTACAATAATGAATATATAACTGGATACTGGATTATTTTATTGCAAAGTCTGTATAAAATTTTTTGAAAGTCTAAATGTAGCTATTATTACTATTATAAAAATGTACAAAAATTGACAAGGTCTTGCATTTTGCATATAAGGTTTATCATTGTTACGTTTTCAAAACCTGTTGTATTTTTTGCAAAGCTTTACAGGAGAGGCTCACAGCTCACAATTTCAGAATATATTGTTTTGAAAAAATTACAACCGGTTTTGAAGGCACAATAACGATATGGGGATTTGTGGATAGCTATTATGTCGAAATGTTTTTTTAATAGATGTAGGTACATATTGCAGACATATACAAGTGTAGATTCAAGTACCCACAATAAGTAGAAGGTCAATAATTAGCTGAACACCGGTTATCGGGATGTCATTTTCTTGCTAATTTTCTATGCTACCTACACTGTTTTTTTTCATACAATCTATTTTCCATACAATCTATTATCCAGATTTTTTATTATACAGATAACACTGGTTTAAATTAGTCGGACGATCAGTGTTCACCCAATAGTAGTAATATACAAAATTATATTGTATGCAGGAAATATGACGTAACAACATAGGTTAAGTTGAGATGTGAACCCGTGACATTTATCTATAAGTAGTATAGAAACTTGGTATGCAACTAGATTAGAACATAGTATTACCTGCGTAGAGCACTTATATCTCCGCTGGCAGCAGAAAAAAGAAGGTTCACAATACTTAAGCCAGTAGATTCAAATTTGTACCGCCTTGGATTTTTCTTATTCGTCGCATATCTCATATTATCGTATCGGTGGAAATTGAAGCGCTCGACAAGTTCCTAAAAATCATATTAACAAAGTAAATTATCGGCCATAACTGATTGAAACAAAAGATGGTTCATTCAATTTATTCATCGACTTAATATTTTTTTTAGTCTTGCGGGGTGCATACAGGCCGCAGGTTGTTGATCACTGATATTATAGACTATATTATTGTAATTATGTCAGTAACTGAGGTTGATCAGCATAAAAAAATTAATAACCCCCTTCCCGCCTGGTCGCAAAGATGGTATGATTCATGAACTACAATTCAATATTATTAAATACAATAATATATTTCTTTGCAGGCTAAGGATACCAGTATACAAGCTGCTTCCGAATATGTTGACATGCTCAATGCACGCATTCAGCGACAATATTATTTATTCACTCCCTCTGGAACCGAGCAGCATTTTAAATCTCTTGGGTGTCATTATTATAAAAAAAAAAAATTTAAATGCCTAGTTATAAAAATATTATAATTAGAAATTGGTAGCTACGTATTTATATTATGTAGATAGGTAGGTACTGGTTTTAAGTACTTAATGATTTAATATGAAACTACATTTAAGTTTTCAGTAATATTTTATTGGACAACTTACCACACAGAATTGAACACCTCTGCAGCTGTTACCCAGCGGATCGAGACACGGAGACCACAAGCAAATGCCCATAACATTCGGCACTACAATCAACATAGCGCCTGAGACTCCAGATTTAGCTGGAAGGCCTACTTTAAATGCAAATTGTCCCGAGTAATCGTACATTCCGCAGCTGTGCATCAAGGAGAGCACGTTTCGGACAGAGCTGGCTTTGAGGATCTTTTCATCTGTGATTGGGCATATGCCGCCATTCGCCAGGGTAGCAGCTATTACAGAAGAAACATCACAATTTGCTTCCATTGCGCAGCACTGTAAATGGAAGGAAGAGCGCGATAATGATAAAAATTCTGAATGAAATCTTCAATTTTATTTTGACAACCGTTGGACAATACCTACTCTGCTTGAAGTCACTAAATAGGCTATGGATAAATTTTCTACAGATTGATTGCATATACCAATGGTTTTTAAATTTTTTCTTATGCTGTCCTTAGTGTAGGTGTATTTTACAACGTTTTTCTTAGCTCGTATTCTTATTTGTCCGGTGGTTGTTTATCCGGTATACAGCAACTAAATTATTAATATATATGTGAGTTACTATGGAAATCAAAATGATATTTCAGTATTCAGTATTTCTATATTTGTTTGTTTGTTTTTTATTTACTTCATATCAAGTACAAGTTTGAGCATATTGAGCATAATAATTCAACAGAAAATTTAAAAACGTTGTATATAAAAGGTTGTTTTTATCTTGTAATTATTTTTTTCACAGCTCTCAAAAAAAATTATTAGTGGGATGGGTGAGCATCAGTGGTGTGCGGTGACCTTTGCTAATAAGGATGCTGTCACTATTTGCTACATACAACTTATGATTTTTCTAAACTCCTGGAATCTTGGCGGGAGGCCGATAAATTAGTATGTTCTGTAGTAATGCAGAATAATATTTACCTAATATGAATAATATCAAACCTTTGGCAGATATGAAGTAAAATTTAACATACAGTTGCACAATAAATACCTACAAAATATCTTTACAATGTAGTTTATTAAATATTTCTGCCGATGATCTGTATTTACAGCATCTATGTACTGCACATTACTGGTGAGCATGTTGCTTTCAACACAATTTTTCAAATCTTGGAATCAAACTAGACGCAGTTACCCTCATTTTCCCTTTTCATGAGTTTTGAAGGACATTTTTGTTTTTTTATTACAGCTAACTGAGGTAGCAGAGACAGTGTATATTTAGAAATTATGTCAAAACAATCCAATAATTTTACATAATATAAAAAAAGGAAGTTTAAAACTTCGGTTCTCATTTCACTAAAACTAAAAACACTGTCTTTTTACTTAGCAGGGCAGTATTATTTTATTCAACCATGTCCGATCCTAATAGGAGCATATGGGCCTCCACAGAGTGGAGGTTTGTATTAACAGATTTTGTTTTTTACGAGAAATGGATGTCAGCCACTTACTCAACCTATTAGGTCCACACCCTGACTCACACACAAATTGAAAAACAATATGTGTACTTGCCAGACCCAGGATTCAAACCTGGGAGCCACAGCGTTATAGTACAACGCTTAAGCCGCGCGGCCACCGTGGGCAGTATAACTAACATTAATGTTTTAACACCTGAAGGTCTGAAACCCCATTGGATATGATATTGATGATAATCTGATAGCTGTAATAAAATACAGACCATCGAATTTCATATTTTTTTGTATTTTAACCTACGATACTAATAAATTCCATCTGTTCCGGTGATGTCACCTTGGGTTACCATACGAGATTGACAATATTACAGAAAGTAAAATGCCTATTTTGGCAACATTAGGTTTATCTATCTATTAAGGTTTCATCATTATTATTTGCTATTTGTTTTATCTATAAAATGATCCAAAAGGCCTCAAACTTAATTATAATCATACTCGTATTTATAGACATTCTAATTATTTACAAATCATACTACCATCGTGATCTCACGTCGTATTTTACAACGTTTTTCTTAGCTTGTATTCTTGTTTGTCAGGTACAAATCTTGCAATCGAATTTTAACTAACTCCCTGACTAGTTAGACATTTGAAACTTTTAGAATATATCAGAACACGATGCCAATGCATTTTTTTAATACTTTTAGCCATCTTTAAGTAGAATTGAATTAATTTTCAGTTAATTCTGTTTTGTATGAAAAGTTATTTCGACACCATTATCGGTTGCTAGAGGGGTCTGGGGTCCTAGCAACTAAATTATTAATATATACGTGCGTTACTATGGAAATCAATATGACATGTCAAGTACAAATTTTTTTGATCGTTTAAGCTAGTCAAGTCAAGTTTATATGATTCAACAGAATTTAAAAACGTTGTATATAAAAAGTTCTTTTTATCTTGTAATTATTCATATTTTTTTTCACAATTGCATATATCTCTCTTTGTCGCATTTAGATCTATCTCTTTTGTTCATGATGGAATGCAACGCTTTGTATGCAATGTGCATTTATAATTTATGACAGGTAAATGAAATCTGAAGGATATCTATCAATTATATGCTATGGGTTTTTAAAGTAATATTTTAATTAGATGTAATATTGATGATTCTAGGAATAACTGAAATATGAAGATGACAAAGTGTATATTAACTGAAATATTTCTAGTTTAATGGGCTGGGTAACCTAAGGTGACATTACAGTAACGGGAGTGTTAAAAATATGATAAAAATAACCATATTGTGATTTATGTAATATGTTGAATACCTCTCACTAAACTATATAATATATAGTCCTTCACTATCATATTATGATAGTGAAGGACTCAAACTTCCTCAAGCACCCTTCTTTTGGTAGCTTGCAACTAGGGAGACACCACTTACCTGAAAGTAGAAGTCCATACATTCTCTTAAATTTGTTTTCTCCGGGTAACATTTGTGCTCGCGCATATAGAATCCCAACGCATAGTTTCTGTCAGCTGCTTCTCTCTCTGACATAAATGTTGCATTGTTAAAGCTTAACTGTTCATTTCCCGCCATTCCTTTGAAGAAATCCATAACATAGTCAAATTTCTCAGCTAATGTCATTTCAGGTTTCACTAATGTCTTTAATAGAGCGCAAATTAGAATCGATCCAGCGTTTATCATTGGGTTATGGGGTTTCACTGAAAACAAAATAAAATATTTATAATAGAACAATTTTTTTATATATCAAGGGTAGTTTAGTGCTATTAGGGACATCTAATGACAAAATATACAATTTAGTATACTCAATTAAAGAAAACAGTAAATTTTACATGTTCACTCACATGGATTTCCATAAGTTATATTAACAGATTTTACAGGCAGTGGTTATTAACCGTTCTTTCAACATATTGGGTCAAATACACATTGGCAAAACAATGTGCATTTTTTGTCCAGCCGCGGGATCGAGCCCACATTCCACGACTTCATTGATGGCATCTGTACCACCTCGACTACTATTGAGTGCTACTTTTAAATAATTTACACTTTACTGATAATATACTTTTTAAAGTGTTTTAATATATCAATATTTCGTATTAATTAAAAACATTAAAAAGAAAATAAATATGTTTTACATTAAAAAATAACTATACATTGTATAAGTATATTATATAATATTAAATGTGCTCGTGTTAAAGACATTCACCTTATTTTTTATGATTATTTTTAACATTAAAATAAAGTTCTTTCGATTTGTAAGAGCGCTGGCCTCATCCAGAGGCACCGGATTCGATTCCTGATGAGGTCAAGATATACCTATCTAGGTATGTGATTTTGTCAAAGCCTGGGTGTTTCTGTATTTATTTCACTGCCACTACTTATATAGCGGTGCGTTTCTTTGATGCAAATAACGCAACCGATTCGTCAGAAAAATTAAAAGGGGGCGTCCGAAAGGTTAAAACCAGTCACAAATTTATTATTTAAATTACATTGAAATTAAAAAAAAAGTATGCATATTTCTCAGAAACTACGTGTAATTAAATTACTCAAAGCATAACAAATTTCCAGCATTTATGATTTAGTCAATTTTTATTTTATTAAAAAAAACTTCGGTTTTTGGTCATCGTTCACTCGTGCTGGAGAAGGCTATAAATTAAAATATACTTTGAGCGGATATGTTGCTATGTCCGAAAGTTGATTGCTGATTTTAATATGAAGTCGTAAAGTGAATCAAATTCATTTGAATTTAATTATTAGAGGTGAGTAACACAAATAGTATGTATTTTCTTTTTTGATGATTATTTAAAATTGAGATAAGATAGCTTTCCTGCAAATCAGTGGCGCGTTTCTATAACGCAAATGACACAATCGTAGAGTACCTAGATTCCGAGAGAGAATCGACAACATTTTCAATTTAAATATTAGTTTTAATAATCGTTGTAAACTTACTATTAAAATCCAAAACAAGTTCATTAAAATTTCTTCCGCTAGGCTCTGTACCGATGTACTGATGTACAATTTCTGGACCCAGCGTTTCCAAAGCCATCGCATATGTGAGCGGCTTACTGCAAGATTGCAGGGTAAACGGAACTGTTGTATCGCCAATGGAAAATCTTTGACCGTCGATCGTGCAAATACTTATACCCCAATAATCTGGATTCATTCTTGCCAATTGGGGAATATAGCTGGCCACTTTACCATCAGAATTACTTTTCCCCGTCCAGTACATTTCTTCTATATCCTTCACAAAGTCTTGGAAATCGGGAACCACGAACTGACTCTTGAAGGCTCTCGTTATCAGAACTATATTTGGTGAAATCACTTCTTTGAATGTTTCTCGGTCAAGTTTTTGAGTTTCCGGTGAGCCGCCTTCGAAACCTGACTGTCTGTGTACTTTGTATAGGTTTGTCATGACATCTTTTATCCGGGGGTCAGTTTTACGGATACCGGTTGACTTCAGGGCCTATAATCATTGTGATTAATAAGCATTACGTTATTTTTGTATATTTAAAACATTGCGTTATTGTATTTAAGGTTTAATATGAAGTTCTCTCACGGCAAGAAATTTCCCAACAGGCAGGAGTCCGGTCTCTTCATTTTTGAACATATCGAATAAAACATCTTCGGCATTTTTTGTGTCTTGGTCTCTGGATCTGAAACGGGGATGTAGAAATGAATATTTCATTATAATTGATAAATCACCAAAAAATAAACGAATCGATTTCAAGCAAAAAAAATAAAAACGCTGAATAAAAATACAGAATCGTTCGCATTTTTTTTTGCCAAGTTGGTATTTATGTTTCCTTGGTTTGAAAAAAGAACTTTGCAACTTTCAAAAACGGAAAACAAATTAAATTATCGACAACTGCACATTAATATAATATTTTCACGATAAAAAATAACTACAATGGGCTGCAAATACCTACTCATACGCATGCGATACAAATAAGAATCCGATGGAAATCCAATTGGATATTGTAGATGAAATGACATTGAAATGAAACCTATGATTAATGAAAATTTCAGATACTTGTTCAACAGATTATTATTCTAACTATAACAAATACTTTGGAAATGTGTATTTATATGTTTTTCTTCTGCGTCACTAATTAGCGCCTAATCATTATCCAACGTTTAAATGAAGATGATGAAACAAGTTATCGTGTTTGGAAAAACAACCTTGCTTTCTTGAAGAAGTATGTACTAATAACACCTAAGTTCTAATAAACGCTATTACAGCTATAAAATTAAAAATGAATAAATAATTAAGGGAAACCAGTGGGGCACGGGATTTCAGAAAAATAAAAATAATTTGCGCAATAGAATCTAAAATGCTGAGATTAAGACTAAAAAGTATATAATATAAAAATATAACACAGTAAAATATTCATATACTATTATGTCGTGAGCCCAAATGCAATTCTACGAATTATATACTTCAGCAGTAGGGACTAACTTGAATATAAAAAATAATAAAGTTGATTAAAATTATAATAGGTGAATGTTTAAAATATATATATATATTCTACGGGAAAAGTTCATAGAAATAAATGGGGACCCATGCTCAATTTTAATACAAAACTTTCACAAGTTATCCCATAATAGCGAAAGAGTAGATAGACAGGTAGGAACTAGGGATTGTAATCCGGAGTTCAAAGATTAAACAGAAACAGGTGAAATTTTGCCCAAATGTTTGATTAAATAAAAAAGTGTAACTTTTTATACGTAGGGTACCAACAATAATTACTTACACACAACATTTTACTTAGTAGCACTTTATTCATTAATGATAAATTTCGTTTATGTTTAAGTGACGTTTAATAAATATTCATATTGTTTCCGATCTCGCAATATCATACAAATGATGAGATTATTAGTATTTTTTATTCTCAAAGCGCTTCTCTTTAGTTTACGAAAACATGTTTTTTTTTAAAATGTAAAAACGAATCCCAAACATTCGGAGTTACAACCCAGGATATCGGGTTCAAGAAATCAAGCGGGATCCCGAAATTCCAAAGCCTATGTAATAAATAAATATTGATTGAAATCTGGCTCGGTTGTAGTGGTAACGGTGGATCCCAGGATTGTATGTATGTACTTGATAAATATGTTCCCACTGTCGGTAAATGTTAGACTGAATAATTTCATGACTTGAGCATTAATATTTCACAAATATACCATGGAAACAGTTAATAATTTTTATTATTCATGTAATATGCGCTTCTAGGTCTACGAATGCACAATCTTATTGGTACATTTATTTGACAAGTACTTTTATAATAATACTAGTCGTGATATCCATCTACATACCAATAATAAATTGTCTATTGTTATGTGGCACATAATTTTAAATTAAGAATATAGTATTGCACTTCGTTTCTTTGAATTGTATTAATAAAAAAACAAAACAAAAAATGTAGTTGGAGCTCGGACTCATAGACTAATATACTATATACTATAGATAAGCCACATCAATGTGTAGAAGTGGTTCAAAATCATTCTCTATATATCTCTCTCTAATTTGGACTGGAGGTCTTCGTTTTAAAAAATGGCTCGAATCTTGAACTGGAGGTCTTTGTTTTAAAAAGTGGGACTTAGGCGGGAATTAAAAACAAAAACATATTATATGTTTGACATTTTATTTTTTGAAATACACAGAACAGCATATACAATAAAAATATAAATACATAATATTACAACAAAATATCATCAGATTATCGAAAACAGAATGTAATATGACAAATTCAATAAAATCTTAAATCAAAGTAAGGTTTAACATTTTTCAATTAATCACAAGAAATTTTACTGAAGGCTTATATAATTTATATTAAATGAGATAGCATTTAATTGGAATAATTCCATTTGTAATGCAATATTGAAACTATGTACACTGATAAATGAGCGGAAAACATTGCAAAAATAAATAGGTACATTTTCATTATAGACGATTAACGCCATGTTAATTTAAATACTTACACAAATTAATTCATGTAATTTTATTTTATATATTCAAGGTTCAAAATGATAAAATGTCATTTACTCTTAAAGAGTATTATATTATGATTCTCGCTAGAGAATCGATTTTTTGAGGAACACATTAGTTTATTTAAAGTACCCCTTAAAATATCAAATTTATCAAAAATCATGAGAATTTTTATCCTTATGTATAAATAGGTAGGTACCTTCTTCTTCTTTCTCGGCACTACATCCCGGGGCGGGATTTGGCCTCCTCTACAATTGTCCTCCACACGCTCCTTTCCCTGGCTGCTCCTCTCCAGTCTCCAGCCCTTCCCATCTTTCTCCAGTCCTCTTCGATACAGTCAGCCCACTTCTTCTTTGGTCTGCCCCTAGACCGTTTCCGCTGTGGGATCCACTTGGTCATGATTTTTAGCGTCCTGTGCTCAGGCATTCTCTCAACGTGTCCAACCCACCTTAGTCTTTGGGATCGACAGAATTTCACCACCGTTTCATGTTTTATTAACTCTTCTTACTCGTGGTTGGTAAATTATCACACCCTTTTACTGCACACCTATCCTTTGACATTATTTAATAAATTTTATCTAATATTAATTATCACTAGTCAATTATTACGAAAAATATTTAATTTCACACACGTTTTAGTAGATTTCAATGTGTTTTTCACCAATCCGGTTGTGTTTTGTTTCATATTCATTTGACATTTGAAAAATCCAGTAAACAAAATATAAATATTCAAAATAAGAACTCTCGACCTAATAAACTTATTTTCATAGGATAAATATTATGATGTATTATATTCCATTTTAACCTCTCTGCTGCGAATGTCTCAGAGCAGAGTACTTATGGTTAGTACGTTTGATTCCTGATCGGTGTGCCATCTGTTGAAAGTCACATTGTTTTTTTTTTTTTTGCAATACCTACCTCATGGATTCATGAGTGTTTTCATTTTGGATATGATCTGGAGTTAAGCGAATGATAAATAATTATTTATTTGTAAGTCAGTTAAGATGACACAACGAAAATGATAATTTACACATTATTATTTAAAATAGAAAGGCTAGATCAAAAAAAATGGCGCATCAAAAATGTTAAAAGATAAAAATATACAGTACGACAAACACTTATTAAATCAATAAGCACGATATGGTCACAGAGTAAATTGAATCGAGATTAAGGTACAAATTTACTGACGTATATTTATGTTTGGCCCATGATATAAACTTGTAATCTCTATCTGTCTATCCGTTTGTCTGATTTTAACGCAAAATCCACTCAACCGATATACCAATTATACAACCGAATATAGCAATTCAAATGACAGAAAAGAGTAGAATTAGGCTAGGGAGGTCTTTATCCAGCAGTGGATTGGTTCAGGTCGATGTTGATAAGGATGATAGAAATAGGTATAATATCACAAATTCGTTTAACCGCTAGTAATAGAATCAAGTTGAGGAATCCTTCATCCAACAGTGGATTGACCGTAGTTGTTGATGATGATGATAATAACGATATGAATATGTAGATAAATATAATATTAACGATTTTGATAAATACAGCAATTCAAATGACAGAAAGGAGTAGAATCAGGGTAGGGAGGCCTTTATCCAGCAGTGGATTGGTTCAGGTCGATGTCGATAAGGATGATAGAAATAGGTATACTATCACGAATTTGTTTAACCGCTAGTAGTAGAATCAGGTTGCGGAACCCTTCATCCAGCAGTGGATTGATCCTAGTTGATGATGATAACGATATGAATATGTATATAAATATAATATCACTTATAGTAGGTATGGTATAGGTAGGTATTTTTTTGCAACAATACTAACATCCATATATCACAAATTAAATAATATGTCACAATTTATTATAAATTATAACAATATACCTAATAAACATGCTGCACAATAAAAACTCTGTAATATGAAATATTATTAATAAATTATCTAGAGGATAATTAAATTACTGGAAATAATTGAAATAAGATTTCTCCACTTGATAAACACAAGGTTCAAAGAATATATTTATTTTACAAAGAAACATTAATAAATAATGAAGAGATAATAAACATACATTATAATTATTTAATCCTTCACGATCCTGCTGGGTGTCGTATTTGTTTCAAAAAGATTTTTTCTAGTAGTTATATATTTTTCAGAAGTGTTTTAAAATTATGTAAGTATGACATTTCTAAATCTTGTAATTATTCGTTGAATAAAAAAAATATTTATTACACATGGCAAATATAAATGTATAATATAGCTGGATAACATCTATGATAGCTGGTCACATTTTTCATCGCCATTTTGTAACAGTAGTTCTAGTAGATATCTACAATATCCTGTCACATGACATACCGCCATTTTGTTAAGCAGTCGATCCAACAGATCTCTACAGTCTGGACTGCATGCAAATCATTTAATACCTCTTAGGTGTATGCCTGATACACCCCCCTGCTCGGACTTCTTCACGTGAAGTAAAATAACAATATAATCTAAATAAATGAATAATTCGTTTTATTATTGTTTTATTTTCTTGAAATCAGCTCCAACCGAAAAAAACTAAAAACCATCCTTGCGGAAGAGTTCGTTAACATCATTTTTTAATTGTTATCATGAGTGTCGTCACAGCAAAATAAAAAAAATGTTCATTTTAGGAATGTATGTAAGTAGTATTAAATTAACAGTAAACACTTTTATGGCTATGATCTATGATAACATTGATAACATACCACAAGGATGAAAAATAATTAAATTAGTCTTCCGATATTTGACTAATTTGACGGTCAAATGTCAAATTTGGCTTGCGAATTATAATTTTTACTATTATTAACAAAACTTACATCTTGTGATGGACATCGTGGATAAAGGAGAGCGTCCTTGAGTAAAGCGGCAAGAAAAATACATTAATTAATTAAAGCACATATGGATTAACAAAAAAATAATTAATTACCCAATAAATTTTGCGAGTAGTTTAATGAATCGATCTTGCTTAGCGGAATTGTTGTTTTTGTTAAATGAATCTCCATTACAATCGTTTGTCTTAACATCCATTTTTTTTTTAAATTTGCGCGCGTACTGGCTCAAGTATTGGAATCAAACTAATGAGTGAAATTTGCTTCCAAGATGATATCAAACTAAAATGACATGACCAGGCAGCTAAACATTTTCTTATTTCATAAATAATTAGCGTCATTTATGATTAAGTGCGCTAACTATAGTGATAAAGCTTTGCAAAATATTTGTGTTATGAAACCCAATGGCGTAACATAGAATTTGTTTGACGTATGTTCTAGAAAAAAAATCATTGTTAAAACGATGTGCCCAACAAAAGGGACTAATTAATAAGTAATAAAAATACACAACAAATTATTAATAGCATTAATTTAGTTCTGCATAATATGTTGGCCACATAAAATTATTAGTAAAGTAAAAAAAATAGCATTTTCATTCATAAATTATGTAACAAAATGAAGATACGCATAATAATAAATTATGGTGTCCATTGAGCGTATGCTCATGGTATGCTCTAATCCTAATCAGTGACTCCCCGTAAAGGTAGGCAGGCCATGCGTTGCTTAGGGACGGCGCATTGCAAGGGGGCGGTAAATGTAGGAACGAATGAGAATAATATTACAACTTCAGGCAGTTGCGATTTTCGATGCGGTCGCTTCGTTAGAACGTGTCGACGTCGGCTGACAATAATTGCGGTTTATAGCACGGGCAAATTTTTCATAAGGGGGCCTCCAAAAATGTCAGATCCTTAGATCTTCACGTATATACCTCTACCTAAACACATCAATTTTTGAGAGTAGGTTTCGTGGACATTTTAAGCATTTATTTATAAAGGATAACCAAAAAAAATAACACATTAGTATTTACTAGTAACATTACCAGCTGTGACAGTGGTGGTTTTAGTTGCCATTAGTCCAGCTTTGACAGGTTTGAAGACCCCATGCGAAAATGTTGCCAATGTGATATTCTGCCATTGGGTGTAATACCTACAGTAAAAATTATATTGCCAGTTTTTTTTTATCAACATGTATAAAAAGGTACCTACGTATCTTTTTAAGGTGCTAGCACTTTTTGACGAAGCGTATACCCCATGTGCTTCACGGGAAACTGTCACTGGCCTGTGTCACGTATCAGATGATACGTCTCTGATTTATACAAAAATAAACCGACATCGTCTAATTTTTTTGATAAATACATATATTGTTGAACGCAATTTTGCCAATACTACTAACAAATTTTGCTACTTTTATTCAGAAGCTGCATAATATTACTCTTGATATGATGACTCTACTATCCGATATGGATATTAGTTGCTTCCCTAATGGGTCGATCACATTGAGCTACCTACTTTACAAGCTGCTTGTTGGCGAATTTACAATCTGCTTGTAAACTCGCCCAGTGTCATCATCGAACAAGCTAATAAGCAGATTGTAAACAATCTACAGAGAAAAGTTGAAAGCAGGTCTACTTTACACGCTACACGCTGGCGTGTGGGCCGACATGCGTCTGCGTAGTAGAGCGATAGTGGCGATCTCCCGGTAAAAAAACGAACTACTCAATACGTCCTGTCAAAATATGATAAACCAAAAATGACGGTTTCAACTCGCTAGCTTGTTGGTTTCTGCGCGAGTGAAAAGTTTTGTGTGTCATTATCACAATCGCACTAGCTGACTCGCCCGCTTTTAAATTCGCCAACAAGCAGCTTGTAAAGTAGCTCAATTGTCATCGACGTATAAGAGACGGTATCTTAACCATTAAGTGCGTGCTCTGAAACTGAGCAAACATTAGATAACGTAACATTTTTTCTGGAAGTGTGGTTCGAATCCGCGACTCAAGGTTTCAGAAGTGGGAATTCCGTCACTTAAACCTTAAACCACTTGTCTGTGAATATTTAATTTGAGTTGTTAAAATCTTAAAACTACGTACCTAGTGGCTTAAGTCTCCTTGCAAATTTTTAGAAGCGCCACAAACGCCGGCTTCCGTGAGCCCCGAAAAATCTCGCCATTTTTTCATCAAGTACCTATCTCTGCATATTGCATACGCACAGAACAGCTGAATATAGAATTCCGATAGACTATATTGTGTGAGTGTCCTACGAAAATGAAACACGTATTATGCACGTGCAATAGTGTGCGTAATACACCAATATTAAATGGGCGTCAATGCATAAATCCAAAGCAGTTGTCAGTATTCGACGTATGACGTATTCTTGACACGTGTTTAAGTTTATCCCGGTTCTTCCTTACTCGAGATTGGTTACCTGCTACTCCTTACCCGTTAGGTATTTCAGTTCCCATTATTTCTGAGTTCCCTGTGCATAGGTACCTACGTCACAACTAAATGTAAGTATATTGTACATATAAAGCTCAGCGCTTGCGATATTGGCAATGAAATACATAGTTAAACTACATTAAATAATATACTATTCTCGTAATGTGGATAATAATAGATTTTAAGCACAAATAAAAAATTGTAAACAATAATAACCTAAGTACCATAAATTATTAATTTACTGATCCTAATATCGACTAGTCATCGGCAACCAAGTTGACAGCATCCACGAGACATACGAAAAGAAATCAGCGCTTACGTACGTGCGAGTCTATTCTATACACAAGGCCGCTAAAGTGATATTATTTATTACATACATTATGTATTGAGGTATTATAAATTATAATTGTTACAATAAGTAAGCCATCTCATCAGTCAAAACTGTCTCTCTCTCGCTCTAAAATTTAGCACAGCCAAGAGACGCACTGTTAAAATATAGCACTTATTGCAACAATACCAACCAACTTATTGTATTTGTTACAATAAGTGCTAATAACTCCATCCAAACCTACCCTAGTTGGCGGTAAATACTATCACTTTATCACTTAGCGGCCTTGCGTATTGAATAGACCCGGTGGTTGCGGCAACCAGCTATACTCTCCGGCTGCCAGAGACCAGTCTAATGTAGATTAGTTTGAAACAAATTTAATTGAAATTAATAAAAATATGTTATCATTTCACTTTGAACTGGTCAATTTGTCATTTAAAAACTGAATAGATATCGTTGCGTTTTAAATAAATAAACAAAGATAATATTATATTAAAAAAAATCTTTTGTTGAAGTAATAAACTGTTTATATAAAACGAATAATATCAACTTATATGATAGTCGAAATATGTAGGTAGGTAATAATATTAAATGCAAAACTCTGGAAAAAAATTTAGATTCGCGGTCTTCCAATTTGAACGAATCAGAATACGACTTCATTTTGAAATACTTAGCATTTATTTTGCGTTTAATTAGTAGGTTGACCGGGTGGTGTAAATATCTACTTACAAAATCTACCAGTCGAGTTTCAAGAATGCGTTTTTAAGAATAAACTGGTGAACTTGATTATATAAAATAAAAATCTCCAAAAATTTAAGACGTCATTGGCGATAAACAAATCCTGTGGTGAATCCAATATACCGGATAGGTTTATTGGTCTAGCAATCTAGCTCAGCGATCGCTAACCTGTGGCAACAAGTGTTGGGTAAATTTGAACGAGCTCTCTTGGCAGACTCAGAGAAAACTACTGAAACATTATAAGTTTATTTAAGAATTTAGTGTACCTAGAAAAAATCTTGGACTAGGCGGGATTAAAGAATGAATTATATCGCTTGTCGGACGAGTGAACAACAAGTACCCGATACGCACTAGGACATCATAATAAAATTTCAAGTAATTCTCAAATTATATGAGTGAAATTGAGTAATGTTAAAATTACAAAGATGTAGCCATATTATGTCGACGGAATTTGAAAACATCCTCAGTTACGACTCGAAATGCAAAATCTTACGAACTGGAGCGCTCGATAATTTTCCAAAAACATTTACATATTTGAAGCGCCTAGTTTCAAAAGCCCCTGAAACGATTTTAGGTAGTTCTGAGAAAAATGATAAAAACGATTTTAGGTAGTTTTGAAAAAAAATGAGAAAAAATCATATGTATTAAATCTGTGAACTTTATGTATTTATTTTTTTAATTTGTTACATTCTAAAGAGTATTTTGGCTTTCCATTTTAGGGGTATTTGAAAAGCACACCCAACCATTTAAGCGGGTTTTGAAATTTACCCAAATTTTTGATCATACGTATTGACGGTTTTTGGCATTTTTTAAAGTTCAATCTTTGGCCATCATATAGGTAACAAAAATATCCATCTAAATACATATCTAACACAAAAATTTTCAAAAACCGTTTAGGGGCTTTTGAAACTAGGCGCTTCATTTATCTAATATTACGTATATTTTGTAAAAATAAAAGTTAGATTTTTTTGTTAATATTATGGCCTACCTAGCTCAGACGGTCAAATATTTTTTTCCACGAGACGGAGCGGTACCTACTCTCGAGGATTTCATGAACAGGAGCTGCGCTCCGGTCCATTTCGAACCCTGGGTCACGTAGATACTAGGACTCGTCCATAAGAACTACTTCTTAGGTCAGTTGCTTAAACTCGTTCGACAAGCTATAATCCTATTCGGACTAAGTTTTTTTCCTATGTTGGTTTCTAGGGATTTGCCATGTTATGTATTTTAAAAATATTGTTCTATATGACCTAAACTAGATATTGATGTAAGTATGCAAGTAAAAAATGAGTTTTTATATGTACCTATTTACTATTAATCCGGAGCATAATATTATGAACCTACAGTGTGGAGGTAATTTAACAGATATTTTTATTATGATTAGATGTTGTGATCGAGAAATTTCGTCTCTAGAATTCTCGAGAAATAATCAGAAAATGTGAATATCAAAAGGATAAATTATTTTTCCGAATTTTCGAGAATTTGAGAAAGTGCTATTTAAAATATATTGGCATAAGAAAAGCTTAAAAACGGCCTTCGGGACTTTTATCCTGATCGGAATATCTTAAATATCTAATATTTTGGCCTAAGCTCTTGACTAATTACTGAACGGATTTTCTTCGAACAGAAAGAGCTAAATATGTAAAAAAATCGGAAGTTATTTAATTAGAATTGAGAATCTTGGTACCAATCTCGAATTCTCGAGAAAATAAATATTCTTGATTTCGAGAGTTCTCGATATATGAAATAAAACGAGAAATCACAAGCTCTATTCACGAATCGTCGCAGGGTTTCGATGTTTTCGAAAGATATCTGTGAATATTACCGTAAAAATATAGACAGGCATCCTGTTAAATGATGTTATCCAATCTTCGGAATTTCAATACAAACGTATGTTCAATAAGGCAGAGATGGCATGATGCTATCCATTCCTAGATGTACCCTAGGTACTACCCGAATTTATTTATATTGTTATGATAGGAAATTAGCAATGTTAAATTGCTAACAAAAATTATTAGTGGCAAAAATCAATTTAAAAACAGTACCTATAGGTATATTGTAATATTAATGCCAAAAGTAGTTTTTTAGTCGATAGCTATTTCACGTTGACTAATCTTGTTTCGGGTCAAAACTATGTTTGAAAGAGCTCTGGGCTAATAGATACTCGTACATATTTTGGTGCCCAGCAAATATATTTAAATAAAAATTTAAAAATATTAATTTTATAAATTATAGTCATCTTCAAAATGACTTATTATCAGCACTCGAAATGGAAAATTTTACGCATCGGAGAGCTCGATAAGTTTCCGAAAAAATAATAATGTAATATTTAGGTAGAAACTAATTCTATGTATATTTTATAAAAATAAATGTATTTGATTGTGTGTTATATGGCCAAGACCTCAGGTGGTCAAATTATTTTTTCTACGAGACGGAACGATAATCTCGGGGATTTAACGAACCTAGATCCTAAGACCCAGAGGACGTTGGCCAATGGTGGTGCGAAAATCATTTTTAATTCGTGATAATGTGGATCCCACAGAACAGATAATAAATAGAATACCGATAGGCTATATTCAATACGCAGCACGTTGAAGCAGGGTTTTTGAATGTGTGAGTGTCCTACGAAAATGAAGCACGCATTATGCACGTGCAATAGTGTATGTAATACACCAACATTAAATGAGCGTAAATGCATAAACCGAGAGCTGTTTTCAGTATTCGACGTACAACGTACTTGACACGTGTGTAAGTTTAACCCGGATCCTTCCTTACTCGAGACGGTTACCTGCTATCGCCTTACCCGTTGGGTATTTCAGTTCCCATTATTTCTGAGTTCCCTGGTGGATCCTCATATAACAAGATAAATAGAATAAATTTGATTACTTTTGTCTTTCATGTGTTTTTTTAATTTTTTTAGGCCCCTTTAAAAATTACTCCCGATCTTGATAACGGCGTGACAACCAACATAGCTAGTAAAAAAACTTGTGGAATTAAATACCCATTACAATGTTGTAGATTAAAATTGTTTCGTATTACTGGTCTTTTTTTTTTAAATAGATTCAGACTTTTAATATTTGTTCAGTTGCATTGACAATGGCCGAACTGGCAAGCATATTTTTGCACACTTATGTAAGAATGTAGGTATGCATAATTATATTATTATAATATACTACTTAATTATTATTAATATCGATCGCTCGCGTGAGATTATTGAGATATACCAAATATGGTAGGTACGGGAGGAATATGAATATTTAAAAAATCGGTATGAAACTATGTATATCTATTGCATTTTGTAGATATTATTATAGCCAATTTGATCATTATAAAAGCTATAACTAACAGTAATTAATTATTAATAGTTTATGTTTATGGGCATCCAAAAAAGACCCCGTTAGCCAAGCAATAATCATAACATCATGTATGTATTGTACAGAATGATAGATAACCGGTAAAACCTGTCCAAAAAATATTAATAAGTACATAGGTATTATTACATGGAGATAAAAAATAGGATTTATCGATTGGTTTAGGATTAGGTGGGTATCATTACAATATACCCATTGAAACACTGTGTGCGTAATATTATAAGAAACCTATCAATTTTCCATGGAATTTTAAATAAACTGTTATAATAACATTCTTACTGCTAAATACCTCCATATTCTCCGGGTAGAGCATAGTTTCTCAACCTTTTTGGTCTATGGCCTCCTTTTGAGCATAATATGTTTTATGCTCCCCTGCCCCAGCTCCCATAATAGTTGATTTTTGAGGAAAAAGTTAACACAAAATTTTGCACTGATTTATTTTAAATCACCCAATAGATTTTTAATAAAAACAAAAATGTGGTAATTTGACGTTTCCTTTATTTAGTGTGATCCTTGTGATTGATGCAGGCTAATATATTTGTATGTGACAAGTAAAATAGTATTTCAATGAAATATTAAGGGGGGACATGCTCGTCGAAGGTCAAAATTGAGTTTTTATTGTATTTTCAAACCATGATCCTGGACACTCCTTAAACGTTGTAGATAATCTATTTATATAATTTTGAAGCCTTATTATCCTTTATAGTTATTTTAAACATTTGATGACTGCATAAAGTATTTTTGTTACATAAAATAGTATTCTTTTAAACCTCTCGCTCTAATGTTTTAGAATATAGTCATATTTCGGTACATAACTGTGCAGTGGTGTTAAGATTTTTTACGTTTATTAATTTTCAAACGCATTTACGAAACCATTAGTTTATTACGAGATTACAAACTATAATTAAATTAGGGAGTAAAATGATGTTAACGCGCGTGTTTGAACATGTACCTAACCTAATTTTTTTTTATTTTTTTTAAACGGTACATGTTCAAACACGCGCGTCAATATCATTTTACTCCCTAATTTAATTATAGTTTGTCAATTTATGGCTACGGCCGTATGTTGTAGCTTAACCACTGGGGAATGACAAAAGAAATGGCGTATTTCAAAAAAACACTACCTTATTCTTAGGTCAATAATTATTATAAAGCAATCATTATTCATAAGATGTTTATCACACTTGAATGGTCAAAGACATAGCTTATAATAAGTATCTTTAGAATCATCTTCAAATGTGTTAATCTTGCCGATTTTTTGAATAATAAAATGCCTAATTCTTGTCAAATTTGGGATCACAGAGATTATCAATATAATTTTTTATCGTGAATATTTTACAAAAATTATCTCATAATAAATTATACTAATGGTTTCATAAATGCGTTCAAAAATTAATAAACGTAAAAAATCTTAACACCACTGCACAGTTATGTACCGAAATATGACTATATTCTAAAACATTAGAGCGAGAGGTTTAAAAGAATACTATTTTATGTAACAAAAATACTTTATGCAGTCAAATGTTTAAAATAACTATAAAGGATAATAAGGCTTCAAAATTATATAAATAGATTATCTACAACGTTTAAGGAGTGTCCAGGATCATGGTTTGAAAATACAATAAAAACTCAATTTTGACCTACGACGAGCACGTGGGCCGTTAACGAATTTATGATTGTCAAAAAATGTGGAAAATAGATAGATAAGCAGGTAGAGTATATGCTTCGTAGCTTTGCACTCTGGCTCTAGGACGAAAATGATGTAATATTTTCCAAAAATGTTTTTTTTACATGTATTATCTATTTAATTCTTATATTAAGTAATAAAAGTTAATATCATTTGATCTAATTTTATGCGACGTAATCAGGCAAAGAGGCGTATCAGTGTAGTAAAAAGTGCAAAGTTCTAAAACGTATACTCTACTTACATACCGAGGGTATACTGACAGAAAGCATTAACTCATTAAAACAAGTTCTGAGATAATCGCAAAAAGGACTTTCATTTTTTTTCAAAGCGTTCTCCCACGTAGATTTTATGATTTAAAAACATTTTTTCTACATTATAAAGACTAACCTTTATGGCAAACACAATATATGACATGTTACAAGTCCTGTATTTTGTATACGCAGAACGCATTAGGCCATTATCATGCTTTCTATCAGAATAAAAAAATAACAATATGATTTAATAATGTTTCTATTTTCTCACCATTATATCCTATGCCTTTGTGCGTTTTACCAGGACGTAGAGCGTAAAATTGTATACATTTTGGCATTTAAAACAGAAAAACTGAAAAAACGCGTTCTGTCAGTATTATAATATAGTATTTTAAAAAAGTAATTTATTAATCAATTGCATGGAAAATTTTGTAATTTCATAACGTGTAAAGAAGGCATTTTCGCTTTTCTTGGAAATCTCAATCTTCTCAAAATTAATGTTGGAAGTCGTGGCCGCAAGGGGGCTGCACGGCCCTCGGTTGAGAAACACTGGCCGGCGCCTTAAATGAAGTTTATAAACATAATTTTTATGAAACATCTGCAGTAAAAACTGTTTTCCACAGAACGTGAGACTTCAATACTTTTATAAGATAATTATCGACGGACAACTAACACTAGAGAGTGAATTAAATTTATTCATTTTAACGAACGGTGCTAAATTCCTGCAAAAGTATGTAGGTACGGTTATCATATTAATATCTGTAGGTAATAAATTTTACAAAACTGTACAAATAGTAGGTAGGTACTGTAAAGTCTAGAATTTTCGCGGAATTACAAATTATTATTGTAAACGAAATTGTACAAGGTCTCTCTGCAGTATTTTATATTCTGACATTAATGTAATAAAGAGTTCATTTTTTATCTTCTTAATTGTCACGAATATTAATTTATACCATTCCACTCAAGCAAGCCTGATTTGATACTGAGATAACGTATTTATTGGGCATACGTATAAACCATAAACCAAACGAAGCAAATGTACCTATATAATATTATCTAAGCTCTAACCCGGTGATTCTCAACCTTTTTTCTTTGGTGGAATCCTTAAGTCGCTTTGATACGGTCCAAGTATACTTGGACCGAGTGCCATCCAAGCGAAAGCTTCATACAAATTATTCCTATCCAAGCTACTCGGACCGCGCCCTACTCATCCAAGTTAGCATGGATAGGAGTAAATAGTATGAAGATGTCTCATACGAGTGCACTTGGATGGCACTCGGTCCAAGTGTACGTAGATCGTACTTGGACCGTGTCAACGCTGCTTTAACCCGGGGAACTCAGGGGAACTGAAATACCTAACGGGTGTGGAGAAACAGGCAACCGATCTCGAGTGTGGAAGAATATAACAATACGCTTCTATTTCGTTCTGACAATTGCTCTCGTTTTATGCACTGAAGCTCATTCAATATTGGTGTTTCAACACACACTATTGCACGTCTATAATGACGTGTGGTTCATTTTCGTAGGACACTCGCACATTCAAAACCTTGCGTCAAAATGTAGTGTATTGGGATATAGCCTACCGGAATTATATTTATTAATAATCTGTTCTGTGCCTTAACCATTTTGAAAAAAACATCTCGGTGAATCCCTACTGACTGACACACTAACGGTTAGTAAACTACAAAATATATGTACAGAAGTAGGCAGTGATACGCCTAAACAAAATTCCGCCCTTTCCTACGAATTTACGTACCTCCTTAGTTACTATTATTTTTGAGTGTTTTGTTTTTCACAAATATGTAGATACATCTGATAAAACCATCCATAATATTATACAATCGACGTCTGTTGGAACTGCAAGTGAAAGACATTGTCACGTTCATAGAATTTACTCTCAAAAGTTTTAGTATTCGAATTCCTTATTAAATTTTCCATCCCGTAGGATGTAGCAGGCACTAGGATACTAAAACAAGAATTAGATAAATAACTAATTTGTGTGAACAAACTATTTATTTCGACAACATCTTCAAATATACGAGTTATGTTAGCATATTTCCACATCTTTCAGAATTAATAGGCAGGCCAATTAATAAAACACCGTTAGGTTCCCACCTACTAAGTTTTTTGCGAATTATCGCAAATGCTGGTTGAGAATTACTGCGCCTAACCAAATAAATGTATTTCGGAAAAAAGTCGCCAACCGGATATTGATTATTATAATTGGTTATTTTTATATTATATTATTATATATATCGGCAAATGTATTTTGAATTTGGTATCAACGTAGGTACTACATACGTTAAGTTGCATAAGTGTTAAAATGCATACAATGATTTAATTGGCGTACTATTATTTGCACATTGATTATTAAAAGCGAACGTCGCTCAAGAGTCAACACAATACGGAAGGATCTTGTGCTTTGCAATTCTTTGCCAAGTTTATCTGTTTAGTTTTGATCTAATAATATCTTTAGTGAGAATTTTCATGGCCAACATACGCGCGCATCAAAATAGAGTATTTTTAATCAACTAAATGTTAAAATTGGTAAACCCAATAAACAAGAGTGTATAAAAACTTAAATAAGAATGTCGTTATCGTCTACAGACTCATGTCAATTTAATTTATTATTGAAATACAGTCATTAGAACGAGCCAGTTGAAAATATCGTCAGGTGTTATCAATTCTCAAACAATAATTATCGATATGATAGTGAGTATCATTTTTAAATTGTATTTATGTTTAAATGTGCGTTGTTTACCTTGCTTGCAGCTCAAAATAGTTTTCAAATCCATAGAATCCAGCTCTTCCGCCGTGTTTACTCGCAACTATACTATACCGCCGTGACTGAAAGTTTACGTAAAATTAATGTAAACCGTGTATGAAATTTACAAATACATTCAAAAAAATAATTATAAATGCACACAGCGGCGATGGGGTATACTATTTAGACACTTTTATCACAGAAACAGTTTGAAAAATGATTATTTCACTCACGCTGCACAGTACAGAATTGTAAGACTGGAGGAACGCTGAAGATAAAGCCTTCGGTGAAATTTCCCTGACGCCGCATTTTCCCGCGTCGGCAAGTCGTGACAGAAATATCTTTCTGAACTGACCGCGGTTCAACTGGAATATCGACGCAAGAATCGCTTTTTTATTAGTGTACATTATTATTATGTGATACACTGACGATCGTGCGTACAATAAAATAATCGAGGGCTCGACTGACGGGACGTCAAAGCACGTGCGCGCGCCGTCGATCCATACAACAGCTGTCAACTTAGCACGAAATTTAAAACACCAAATTTTTTTATTAACGTCGAGTAGGTGTGCAATTAAAAAATAACATCAAGCTGTTAAAATAAATCGCCGGGAAATAAAATCCATTGCGCATAAATAACTTGTCTTGTCAGAGAAACGACTTTTCGTTTTTGATGTTATTCAATTTTCGGCGACGAATTTCGAATGGATAATGCATTCAATAAGTTGGCGGTAATTCTAAATATTATGCAACGCGAAGTTAGCAATACAAAAATCTGACATAACCTAACCTACGACAATTTTATTTACAGTATGTAATGTCAGGTTAGTATATCGTCGCTATATGATTGGTTTGTCGAATATCCGTTTTTGTCGAAATCGACCTTTTAATGCATAATGATTTTTTGTATCGAAATGTACCAGAACCATCATTTTCTTTAAATTACATTGTAATGAATACATTCATATTCTGTAAAAACAACAATGTAAATAATTCCATGTTGATAATGCAATTTGTTTTTCGTCTCCTGAACATTTGACATTTGGTCTATTCGACAAACCAATCTACAGCGACGATATGGCAATTTATTTATTATGTATTACTAAATTTTAAGGTAATTGTGCCGCAGAGGTAGCCATGAGCTTTTATAATTTTTTTTTACGAAAACAGTTTATTTCATGTAGACAATTATAATAAATACCCTTTTCTGTCGGTGCATCGGCTTTTCGATCCAATAATCGTTAATTGAAAAATTGAAATTTTCATACATCTTGATGCAACATTATCACTAAGATTATATGAGGTAATATTACGTTGGGGTGGGTTAGGTTTGGTTTGGTCTAAAAACAAAGTTGTCAAATCTCATGGCCACCACTGCAGCACATTCACCAATTTTAATAATCTTATCAAATTAAAAACATGGGCAGGTTGAAGGAGTGCCTAGTAATTAATTTAAGTTATTCCATTAATAAAAAGGTGATAGTTCTTGATAGCAGAATTGCCTGCAGAGTTCTGAAGAAAAACTATATAACAAGGAGAGACAGAAGAATAGCGCCTGCACACGTGAATGGAATTACTGGCACCAATAGTGTGTAAATTAAACAATACGAAGTAGAATAGTAGTGGCGAACCTGTTGGAAAAAATACGAACTACACCGCACAGAGCATTTTGACATTTATCAATTTTCATGGCCTATCAAATTACCATACAATAACAACGCATCTTGCTTACGGTTGAAGAATGAGATTGGCGAGGCAGTCAGCACTTTTACGTGTAAACAGTTATTAATTAATTTGGTGCCAGTAAATCCATGCACGTGTACAGGCGCTATTATTATAATTTTTAACAAATAGTTTACTTTTGTATATAACAACTTACTACAGTACGGGAACTGCAAAAACTCAATATTAAACGAAACTGTACTAAGTTGAACATCAATGTATTTAGCATAAATTATCTAATATGTTGAGTAAACAAATTGAAAAGAAAACAATATTTTTGCGCAGGTTATTTACGTTTTGTTTTATTTTGGTTACCTATTTGTTTGTAAGTACAGCCGAGTAAGATGCGTTTATTCAGTCATCAATATATCGAAATTATATGTATATATATATATATATTAATATGGCAGCAGGTTGTGAATGATACAATAACAGAAATACTTTGTTCTAAAAGTCACAATAACCAAGCCCATTATGAAATGCCTAGTTTCAAAAGCCCCTAAAACGATTATTAGGGGTTTTTGAAACTAGGCACTTCATAAATTGTCATTTTGTTTTAATTATTACAATTCGTGTTACTTGTTATACTTCTTCAACCAACGGATTTTATTAATCTTCAGTCATATTTTTGTGTATTATTTATTTTGAGTAGGTATAGTGGTTTTTTCAATGTGTGATTGATCTCAATGGGTTGGGCGAATGGCTAGAATATGATACTTATTAATATAGCCTTCACCTGTAGACCCCATATGGTCACTCAGGAGCGAATACGGTAATTTACTTTATGGCGGCGCTTTTCAGTGGACTGTAATATGACAGAATGATTCGGATGCTGAGGGGGTTATACAAAGGATGCCAGGCACTGACCTTTAATGATGATGAGGCTGGCTCCATGGTCTGGTTCTCACTCACTCGCACTAACACTCTTGCGCGTTAACTGGTTATTGAGTCACTCTGTGCGCGGCAATTGACAGTTAAAACCAGTGCACGTAATAACGTTGTAATATTTTACAGGTTATAGGTGTTTACAAGTACACGGTTGAAAAAAGACTGACTGTTAATAGTAGGCCTGGCAAGGATAATGATGTTGGGTGGGTAAGACATTTATATTGTATTAGAGACGCCATAATTGGCCCAACCACTTTACTTTACTTCACTTGATGACCAATTTGGTAGCCACTGTTGAATACAAAATTACCGTTGTATTAGGAACAATACTTTTCCAAAGTTAGCCATCACAGAGCATGCTGTGACACACAACTATAATTATGTGAGTTGTGAATTAAAGTACCCAATGATTAAAAGTTGTATTATAAATATAATTCTATAGGTGAGTCTGTATGTATTGATACAATACTGGCATTGATAATTGTTCTGATTTATGATAATAATATATTGATACTTTTAGCTTGGGATGGTCAAAAATTATAAAACAAAACAATTGGATTAAAAAACTTGTATTCAAAAATTTCGTACATCACTTTCACACTTCATATTGATAGCATCCAACAAATAATTTTCAAGACGGACATTTTCTAACAGTATGAAATAAATTATTATAACTGCAATGAGTGATACATAGTATAGAAAAAACGAAATCACAAGATTGGAGAGTGATCAAGTGAACTTGTCTCGGCGACAGACCTGCAAATATATATTTTCAATAGATGTGCAGAGACAAATGAACCATATAAAACATAAAATAAGATAGAAAATGTCGAGCGGCATCATCTAATAGGTAACATATTAATGTTCTGTTTCACAAAAATATAAAAACACAGTGGACAGAAAATGGAAATAGTCCTCTTCAACAATTTGAACTTCAGTCAACGGACAATGTTCCGGGTCTTCGGGATCCAAATATTCTATATCTTCAGGGGGTGAAAATGAAATCTCATCCCAGGTGACATGTTTAGAGGTTCGACTGGTACCCGGTGGTGACTTCATGAAGCTGCTATCGGGACTAGACGAATTCTGAGGATCTTCGGTATCCAATGAGGGATAGATTGGCGAATACTGATCTGGAGATTTGGGTGACTCACCGACTTTAGTGCGGGCTTTATCGAGATGGAGCTTCCTGACAACGGAGACTCGCATGGAATCTTGCGAGCGTCTAGATGGCGGCGCGGGCGGTGTATAGATTTCGCCGCCGGGGTCCGAATCTTCCTCCACTTGCCTGATGGCTTGCATGGCAAACAGAGATTTATTTTCTTCTTCGCTGTTCAGTAAAGGATAGGTCCCGAACTTTTTTCTGGACAGATAATTTTTCGGATGCGAGAGATCGAGAACTTTCTTTCGAACAAAGTCGTGAAAGACGGGCAGCTCTGTGCAGAGTTCCCGCCTCACGAGCTGCTTATCCCTGCCGGACATTGAATTATCTTTGGAGGCCAATAACGCTTGAGACGCGAGTAGGGTGAGAATATTTTCGAGAGTCAATAACACAAGTTTCTTGTCGAGGGCGGCCAACCAACTGGGGCCGATGGTAACAGAGCTAGTTGTAGATGATAGGCTGGTCACACTATCACTCCGTAAAGCCCGTCGCCGCAGTCCTTCATCTGTTCCTAAGCCACCGGAAGTTCGTCGTCTTGAGGTGCTTCGTCTACCTGCTTGTTTCCTAATTACGTTTAATGGTGTCTCTTCAGGATGATAATTCTGTCAAGAAAAATGCAAGAATATTAGAAGTAACTGCAGTTACAGTAAAATGTACAAAGATTTTTCTTATGGATCCGAAATAATTCAGTGGTTTGGAAAGGTGTGAGGGGTACTAATTGAGCCACTCATCAATTACACCTTAAAAAAATTATATGAAAGGTTTTAAAAAATTGTGGAATACCTCACTTCAATAACAATAATATTGGATGAAATTGTGTGTAAAATAAAATGACCCTGTCCGTAGGTATCCGGATATGCCAAGATCCGTTTACAGAAATTTAATTTACATAAATAGATGGTGAATGTGGTAAAAAAGGCCTGCATTCCAATTTGACTCGGTGTTGCAAATCTGTGTTCATGTTTTTATAAAATTGTTGCCATTGATATATTATTGTATAGGATACGCTTTCAGCTAAATTCGCATAGGTTTGACGCATTCATAGTTTCTGACATTGTAGAATGATTTTCAGCAGATTTCACATAAGGCAATCTGGAACGTTCATTGGTCGGCCCATTGGTATGAGGCAGTTCACAGTCAATGGAGTTTAATATTGGTTTTAAAACCAAGTTTTTGTTGCTTTTATATTGCTATTGTACAGCTATCTTCGCGGTAACTCAAAACTGATAGTATGCTCTGTATAATTTTTGCAGTGGGCATCATTTGGGGATTATTGCAAATTTTCATTAGATATTTCTGACCTATTCTGCAGACTGTCAGAATTTTGAGGTTTTTGTATGTGATGCTATATCCTGGGATATCAATTTCAAAATAGTTGCTATGTTATAAAAATATGTACTAGATTTTTTAACTTACGCAGTTCAAAGAGCGTGTAAGCAGACAAACGGCAGACATGACTGTACCAAAGGTGAGTTGAGGATAAGGGTCCTGCGACAGCTTTGGCGCTCCAAACTGTAATTCCATGAGCGGTTGCCATCTTGATAAATCTGGATTGGGATCCGCCAGCAAACTCAATAATTCTGGGCTAAATGCTTTCAAGCAAACCGCAGATAGATGCATAAGTTCTAACAATCTGTAAAAAAATAATTATCATGTGAGAATTGATCAATTGACAGTATGTATCAAGAAATTGGAGAAAACATTCATTAGAAAACGGTGCCATCTGTCAAAACACTTCTTCTACATTCTACTTCTACAGTCAGTGAATCATTATTATTATTAAATCAGCAGATTGGCAACATTACAATTTATTATGAATGGATGGTATTGTTTTATTAATAATAATTACTATTTACATTGACCATTTGGAACACAAAACCAGTGCTTCGAACCGGAACTGAACCGAAAACCGTTATTTTTGTCGAAATGAAAACCGGAACCGAACCGAAAAAAAATATCGGTTTTTTCGGTTCGGTACATGTTCAAACAGGCGCGGCGCGTTAACATGATCTTACTCCCCACTTCAGTTGTCGTAGTATTTTAAAAATTTATATGCAGTGCAGCATAACCATTGGTTTCGGAGCGTGGCGTCGGGCTATCATACAAGTACCATAAAATGTTCTAAATTATGGTAGATAAATTTATTTTACAAATAAAAACATTTAAGAATTAATCACTCGGGGCTGAACCGAAAACCGAAAACCGGAATCGAACCAATATATTTTTTTTTCCTTGAACCAGAATGAAAACCGAAATGAAAAAAAAGGAAAATAATCACATTGCACAATGAGTGTAAAATCGTAAGTGCAAATTTTTGGATTCAAATTGGAAATAATTTGTAATTTTGACAACTACTTACATGTAAAAATATGGAATTTAATAAATCAATATGGCACAATGTATTTATAAACCAAATATTGTTGTTTTGTGACTAAATGAAATATTTTAACCTTAATAATATTATCTAGAAATTATGACATTAAACACTAACTATGGTTATAGATACACTCACGGTGCAACATTATAATGCGAATTATGCTATAATAGCCTGTGACAGGACAGACCATGTCAATTATTGCACTATACACCCGATCATCTTTTTGCACGGTTTCGAAATAACACGGTTTAAAAAAAGTACCTAGCGATTATTTTTTATTTACACTGATTTTTTTGCTTTAACACGGCTTAAAAAAACTAAAAAGAATAAAAATACGTATGCGTGTACATATTTATCAAAAAATTGCATTGCAATGGACTGCACACCACTGGTGCATACATATGTTTTCACTGGATGCCGCCCAGATATACATACGTACATACATGGTGCCACTAGTCAGTCAGTTCGGGTTCGATACGAGAGACGCGCCGCGTGCTTTAGCGTCAATGTCATTAAATATTTCCAGCGAAGAGAGTGATTTTTTGCCAGCAAAAACAGCAGTAAACGGGCACGTTTATTGACAGGTAGCGGCACTGAATGGATATATTTCTCTATGCTAAATTTAATTTAAATCGAAAACTATGTATTTTTATGTATAGGTACATAATAAATGAATTTGTTTTATTTTTGAGTTCAAGAATTTCGTATTTTGAGTTGATTTTAAGTAATGGAACCTATCTACCATTTTTGTATGGGCACCGTATCTTTTTTTACACGGTTTTGTTTTGCACGGTAGTCTTTGAAACGTATCCCCCGTGCAAAAAGAGGATCGGGTGTATATAATATGTAGAGCTAAATACACTGAACCATCATTATATCGCATATGTTATACGTACTTTACCGGTACATCAAATAACTGCCAAAAATGGCAGCTATAAATAGTAATTTAGTCATCACGTTTCAATGTACCAACTTACAGAATATAATTTTTCTATGGTTACCAATTCAACCACACTAAAAACGTTGTGGAATTGAAATCAAGTATAAGACTAAAAGTTCACAAGACTCCCTCTATTTAAAGTCAAAAGTTTTTGATTGAGAAGGGATTTTTTGTCGACAAGCTAGCTATTCATACAATCGGAATTGGAACCTGATATCCTTTGCATACTAGATAGTATAATATATTGTAAATTATAACAGGCATAAATACTGAAATGAAAAACTTATTAATTGATGTAAGTGAAAATTGTGGAATTACTTGTTAAGTATTGTAGCAACTTTTGGTGTGGGGCCAGCATTATCAGAATCCTCTTGCGTCAGTAAAGCTGACGGCCGTTCAATAGAAAAATGAATTCCTTTTGGTCTCAACACCATCGTGATGCAGTAATGGAAGCAAACACTGATGCTCCGCTGAAATTGAAATAAGTTTTAATTAACCAATAGAAAATCGACTACCTATTTATCTTGTAATTGAATATTGTAGATAAAAATATTCTATTAAATTATACAATGTCTAGAATGAAATAGAAAATACTACATTATTGCCAGTGGCGGCTGCACTAACACTTCTGCACAAGTGCACAGTACATCTTACATTTTTGGCAGTTATAAAAATTATTTATACTACTTTGTGCCATCACTCATTTGTCACAGTGTAAACTATAGCTTGTGCCAGATCCAACTCGATGATTGTGGTCAACAAGCATGCGACAGCGTTACTACGGATCCATACCACTGCAGCGTAATCTGTCATCTGACGTTTACATTGTAAAACAAAAACATTGTTATTTGTTGAAGACAATTTCAAATAGTTTGCAGATTTAAATAATAAAATATGAGGAAAGACTTAGTATTGCCATCAATCTGACCAAATGTTATTTTTTGGTCAATACTAGCGACACAAATGTTTGTTACAAGCCAATTAGAATAAACATCGAGAGCATGTAAGTTATTTATGATTAACAATCGCTCATGAAAGTCGGCATGAATCTATGAGTTCTTCGAGACCGTTTAAGTCATTTAGCCATTACATATAAAGATACCACATAGTTTTGATACGAAACAAGACATATTCAGAGGGTCACCAAGCGAGAGAAAGCGATGCAGTAGGTTTAACGTAAGTACAGTAAAGTTGACAATAGTAGTGGTAATGATAATCACATTAGCTCTGCATAATACTTGCGCATGAGAAAAAATCAGTTCTGCTTATATTCATGGATAAATTGTTAAGATGAATATCCTGAATATTCGGAATCAAAATTAGCATTTATAAAATTGAAATACATATTCTTTTGTTTCTGATAGCGCTTGTCCACGTGCATGGATTTACTTGCAGCAAGAGTGTGTATTTTAAAATATCGCGATAATAATGTATACATGTAAAAGTGCTGACTGTTTCGCCAATCTCATTCTTCAAGAGTAAGCGAGAAGCGATGTTGTCAGTTTATAGTACTATTTGATAGGTTGTGAAAATTGGTTAACCTCAAAATGAGTCTGCGCGGTGTAGTTCATTTTTTTTACTGGCAGGTGCAGATATCGAACAATCCCAACTGTCGCGTGAAAATTCAGAAGCTTCAGAACTTTGCATGCAATCTAGCAACATGCATGATAATACATGTTTACACGTGAATTTTCTTGTTATGGCTGCGATAATACGTACTGTCAGCAATAAATCAATGCACATGTAAACGGGGTATAATACCCCATTTACTGCTGACAGTGAGTAATTCAGAAGCATCCGAACTTTCTTGATTCATGCCTGCAATCTTGACAGATGCAGGATAAAACATGTTTACAGTACATTTTCTTGTTATGGCCGTGATATACGCACTATTGCTGGCAGTAAATCCAAGCAGATGTACGGGGCGCTATTATGCTATTTGTGCAAATGTTAATATGCGACATAGCAATAATTAGAGGAAAGGGTATAGAATTAAAATTCGATAATCACATAATATCTATAAGATATATAGTTAAGAAATATTTGTATCTAATTACCATAAGTGCAACCATGGATTGAAAATGGTCTTGACGCCATTTAGTTTCGTACTTGACCAACTCGGAGACAAAATACAATGTGGAACTGGCCAAGTTCAAGGCCTCCAAATCTAGAGTCTGTCTTATCAGAAGGACTGACTCTGTCAAATATTCTTCGTGAACGCCCACAAATATAATAGCATCATTTGTGAAGAAGTTCCCGTGTTTCAACAGCATCGCGGTCACAAACTCGATTCCGCACGTGTACACTTGCCACCATTCGTTCAGTTTCCACAAGTTGTCTTCTTTGTTGAGCGGTTTGATGGATCCGGCTTGAAAGAACTCTTTAGGAGGAAGAAGCTGGAGCCACAGGTGATGACTGATGTCACAGTGGAGCAATTCAACTGATGCGCTGCTTCTTGCGAATGCGCTCAAGCAGTTCAACGCGGTCAAAGACTGTCTAAATTGCACTTTGTTTTGAACACACAACGCTATGCAATAAACCAATTTATTGATGAGCCTCGATGACATAAACGAGTGATTTATTTCAGAACTGAATCCGTCTTTAAAGGCGTAAATACATTGTTCCAAAAGCCTTAAACTTAAAACAATTAAATTTGACTGTTCTTTTAAGTTATCATTTGCGTCTGAAATTGACCCATCGTTATTCGAACATACTTCTTCTTTGAATCCATTTATGCATATTTTATCTAATTGTAGACAGTTTATGGCACATGTTGAGTTTATAATGTCATGTGCTAAAGATTTATCACTGCGGAGATCATGCGTCAGCATATTCAACGAAAGAGTACTGATGGCAAGAATAGAACTGCTGGCCCGAGGATGTAAACTTTCAAACGACTCGGCGGCGTGATTTAATAATGACGCAATCTGTTTCAGATATTTGTTTCTATCCTCGAAGCAGTCTTCTTTCCAATTGGCAAAAAATATAACATACATTTCCGCGAGAATGACAACAGTCCGGCCTTCGCTCATGGCTTTCATCTCTCGATCGAGCGTATCCAAGCAGTGCTCGACCATCATAGCTTTGCCGGTGACGTTTATCGTGACGGGCAGGTACTTCATTATGATAGAAATGAAATCTTTCCACGACGTGAGCAAGCTTAACCAGCCAGGGACCTCGTCTATGATGTTTAAGCCAATTTTTCGTCCGTCAAAAGAGAAAATGTACTCCACCCACTTTTTAAGATACTTTCCGTTTCCATTGAAGAGTTTTTCCAGAGCAGTTTGAAGGCTTTTGTCTATTTTACCTTCGAAGAGGAAAAGTTCTATTCCTATCATATTGAAAATCTGCGAATACGCTTTGATGTCGGGTAAAATATCTTGAAATAATGGGCTGCACAAGTATTCCCAGAAATTAGGATTTTCTCTCAAATCCTTGACCAACATTTGCATGTTATTTTTCCAAAGTGCGTGAAATAACCCCATAATGCGACTCAGCAAAGGACTGTAGAGACTATTAGTGTTCTGAAAAAGAAAGTAATACTTTTAGATTTCAATAGACAGAATACTGTTTTGTATAGAATATAGAGACATTTACTGGGAAATAATCATAACAGATCGGCAAATTGCACTAAAGTTGAAAGCTTTTTATTATCAGTCTTCAAGCGAATAATTAAAATATTAATACTATCGACCGAAGGTACTTGATGGAATTTGAATTTAAATTCTAATGGATTTAAGTTTTGTACTATTCCATTTAAGTCATTTTTTGCGACCTGGGTTTCGCCTTTCGGTATCTTCAGGCACTGTGTACACTCACCAAAAGGCAAATACACACCGACAATGAATTCTATTAAGTCTAACTTATATAACAAATCAATACAATAAAGTAAGTAAAAACTTTATCACCTACCTATTACATAAGTCAAAATAAAAAAATATAACAAACAAATTATGAATAGTTGTTTGTAAAAGATAAGCGTATAATAAATCGTCAAAACCCAATAGATCATTAGTAATAATTATAAACAATAAAAATACTACACTCAAGAGGTGTAAAATCGTCCATTCTGGGAACAATGGTAACATATTAGGAATTAATGGAGTTAACTAATGAGATATATCTATGATATCAGTCTTTAAAAGTTATTAGTTAAACAATTAATGTTCAATAATATTCTTATATGATACCTACTTTTTTTTTATCAAAAAACGACTCAAATGGAATAGTACAAAACTTAAATCCATTAGAATAATAATTCAAAATTAGATCATTTCAAAAAAATATTTTTTCTTTTACCCCCATAGCCTTCAGTCACCCTTTGCCACTGAATCTGAGTAACAAATACGTTTAGTTTATGATCGTATTAGGTAAATAATTTTGTTTAAAGAATTACATTTTTGACAGCGGCTAGATATTCCGCCATGTATGTTAAAATTCCATCAGCCTTGTCACTAGTGTTGTCTCTCTGAAACATTCTGGTCTCGTCTTGCGGATGAGAAACTTTAAAGAAAGCCTCCGTCAAGCCGGGCTGCTTTTCTACGCACGCGGCAACAAACTCCAAAATGACTGTCTTCAATGAAATGGATTCCGTTTCATCCCGCAACCTTTCAAGAAACATTGTGCGGATCTGATGGGGAGACATGTCCAGACAGACGAGCAACGACATCCGGAACTCCTATAAAATGGAAATTTAATATCATCCTAAAACATGATCAAAGAAAATATAAATACGCACAAAAAATATATTTTGGTAATTAATAGTTTATAAATAGAGATATATTGAGTTATATTATAGGTAAATGAGTGACAAACCAGTGCAAAACGCCGTAAGAGACGACACGCCGTGTTAGGAAGCTGCTGATTGAACACATGGTTCATGTATCCTGTCACGATGGGTACAATCTTCAAGGCATCTTTTTGTTTTGGTTGCGTGTATATGAGTCGCTCCACAGATCCCAGCATAGTTTTTTCCATCACGGTGGACTTCAAACGTAAGACTTGCATCAAGATACTCATCGATATTTGGACAGTTTTTATTGATTCCACGGTACCACCATTAACCCAATTCGTTTCCTGTTCCATTAACGATTGTATGAATGGTTCGCCTATGTAAAAACATCACAAATTACAACTCTATTGAAGACACAGGTGCCGTAGGTCCAACATGAAGTCTTTGCAAGCTAGCTCTGAATCTGTAGATTTTGTAGGAAAGATATTATGTTATAAGACTTCATAACTTGA
Source organism: Rhyacophila brunnea (assembly GCF_057557595.1). NCBI lineage: Eukaryota > Metazoa > Arthropoda > Insecta > Trichoptera > Rhyacophilidae > Rhyacophila > Rhyacophila brunnea. The sequence continues at coordinate 46,491,575 of NW_028232859.1, forward strand.
CTTTAACTTCATCTTAGAATTAAGATTTCGTGATCACATAAAATATTAATGGTTTTGGAACAAGGTTTTTTGGTACAAGTCGGTTATGGGGAAACCAGCGGCAACGACATTTTGAAAATAGCCGATATACTGGATTATTCGTTAGTTTGGGTTAGTTTAGGTTAGGTTAGGTTTTCATTCTTGAATTCATGAATTTTGCCCAAAATCGGCTATGACATTTAGCGCGGTTCCCGCCTGACTTCCCCATAACTGACTTGTACCGTTTTTTTTGTTGTTAATTATTCTGCTAATATCTGAGTTTTCGAAACAGTCGACTATAACTTATATAGTCAACCGTTCCAAAGATTCTACAGAAGAATACAACAACGTTTACAATAATACTCTTCGTTAGTATTATATATTTTAAGTGAGCATGAAATGTTAATTTCTATGATTAGATAAGATAGCGAATCATAAATGATATACATATTGTCTTCCTTACAAAGTCTATAGATTATTCAAGCATAGCTCACAAATACCCCAAATTTGTAATTTTTGACATTCACAGTCTAATTTTTTATTTATTACTGAATATACACAAGGTTTAATAAGTTATAATTCTTTTTAATGAACATAAATATTTTTTAAAAACATCAAAAATATACAAAAAATCCGAGAAATAAGATTAGACCAAGTGGGAATCGAACTCACTTCTTTCACTGTCCAGGTGAGTGCTTGTGTATTGTCAAATTTCTCCTGAATTTCAGTACCTAAACTTTATACATAGGTAGTTATATAATAAGACTGCATTTACCTAATGATATCACTTTTAGTAAAGCGATTCCATTGTCCAGATTTAAAATACTATAAACACATGTTTTGTTTAACAACAGATCGGCAGGGCGTGTCGTCTGTTCGGGAGAGAGTTGCAATATTTTGAACAAATAGCTCACACACTTAAAATACATGTTTCTTTTAGCCTCTTGAGATTTGAAATACCATCCGGACATGTGTGGAAAGACTTCTCTCAGAATGAATAAGAGGCCCGGCATTAAGACCCCGAGAGATATGTTACTGTCATAGTTACACTGAAAGGAATAGTAAAAAATTATTAGTATCAATGCTGAAATATAACTACAGAACTAGGTGATCGTGATAATGCATCGGTGAGACTTGTAAACTAATAGTGCCTGTACACGTGGATTGATTTACCTGCAGCAATAGTGTGTATTTTAAACTATCGCGATAATAACTATTTACACGTAAAAGTGACTGTCTCGCCAATCTCATTATTCAAGATTATTTGACAGGTAGTGAAAATCGGTTACCCTTAAAATGAATCTGCGCGGCGTAGTTGGTTTTTTTACCGGCAGGTTCGCTACTATCGTTCTACTGTGCCAGCGCAGATATCGAACAAACTGCAACTTACATGATAATATATGTTTACACATGCATTTTCATGTTATGGCTGTGATAATACATACATTTACATACTGTCAGCAGTAAATCCATGCACGTGTAAATGGGGTATAATGCATTATAATGGTCGGGATAATAAATTGTTTGACCTAAACGTGCTGGGTTCATTATAGTACACAAGAAAAGAGAGGAGAGCAAGATCTGTCTGATCGAATCTTTTCTCAATCGGTTGACGTTTATCATGCTCAGATATACTCGATGTTTTAAAATTTAAAGCCATGACATTTTTGTGTTCTGCAGAAGTCAGGGCGGATATTATATTATATTCTTGGTTGGTCGCCTTCTAAAATTTAAATGTATGTATAACCATGTAGAATAATATCAGTTTTTGTAAGTGTGTAAGCTGTGCATAAATAAAAAAACAGTGACCGCGTGGGACCTTCTGTTTCTGTAGAATATGATGGTACTTACATCATAGAAGGCGAATAATAGATTCAAGTATGATGAAAGTATTGGGTATTCTCCGTTGGGCTGTTCAATATTCACCAAATAATGCCCAACTATTGACGTTTGAAATGAATCACCTTTGGCGTACTCCGTATGAGATAGATTCAGATACTCGACTCGTGGAAGTAGCCTGATGTTTAAGAGCCTAAAAATATAGATTAACAACTACAATAATAAACACAACTTTGCAAAACCTCAGAAATCTAGGTATTAAAATCTAAAAAAAAGGTTGGACTGAATAGACTTGAGCTCACATATTTACTACAATAACCACTAACATACTATATTGTGAAAAATATGGCAAAATTGATATTATGTATAATACAAAAGTAATGAATGTCATATGAATTTGAATAAGGCTAAAAGCCCTGGATACAAGAGATCCGATAAGTGTAGGGAATGGAATAATTTGCTGCTGCTATATGGATGCTGCCGACTTGGTGATCCCATCTTGGTACTGGTAAAGATTAGTGAAATGTGTGAATTAATACATGTACATTGCACCAAATTGTCATACATCCAACAGTGTTTATAATAGAACGTCGATATTTACTAGTGAAGCAAACACAGATTGGATTCTAAAAAAATCGTTTTATTCTTGTGATTGTTTCGCAGTGCAAACTTCAACACGTCATGTCAATCAATGGCTATATTTGAGCCAATCAGCTAAACACAATGAGCATTCTGTTTTGCTATTAAATTATATTCACAGCTTCGTATGATAATGGTCTCTCAGCGGAAAAAAACTAACTTACATTTAGCTTTAACATAATAGATTTTTGGGTTGCCACAAGGTTTATGTTCTTCCCTCTTCTTTCCTCGATGTTTAAGGCTTGTTGCTGAGGCCATTCTCAAGAAGTGACCTTATATTTCATACATTATATTTAACTTTAATAGCAATCTAAAGATGAAAAGGGGCGCCCACAATGGACGAGATGTAATATATTATACGCTCATGAAGTCGAGAAACTTGGGTTTGAATTCTGGGTCTGACAAATTCACATGTTGTTTGGATCCAGAAAATGGACATAATCGGCTCCGTAGAGATTGTAGAGTCAATGAAAAAAGAAATAATGATGAAAACAGTTATCTATAGTACACTCTCAGTAATCCGCCACTCGATTATCCGACAACTACTATAATCCGCCGTTATTTTTACTAGTTAAAAGCACAAAATTGTAAACTCTATAATTCGCCGGTATTCGATTATCAAATTCAGTAGTCCGCCGCGTACAAGTATACAACGCAGATGAGACAGGTTTATTTTGGAAACTTCTTCGTATAATGTATGTTCATCGTGAAGAACGTAATGTACTGGGGACGAAAGTGCCCAAGGACCGCATCACAATAATTATGCCGTGCTCCAATGCAACCGGGACACACAAAATGAAGCTTTTGGTCATAGGGAAAGCCAGGAATCCTAAGCCATTCAAGAATATCTGCCTCACTGAACAACTGGTTGTGTCAAGCAATTTACTGTTTAATATTTAGTTAATAAACTTATTTTATAAATATGTATAATTTAGTAAATACTTGATTTTGATTATAAATAAAACCGTAATTTGCTAGTACAAATTTCTAAAAAAAACTATTTTTACGAAACACCTGTTTTAATTTTTACCATATTTTTATGTATGTACTATAATCCGCCGCTTTCGTTAATTGGATACTTGTCTGGCTTTTGGGGTGGCGAATTACTGAGATAGTACTGTATTATCAAGAAATGTAAAGGAAACTTTAATAAATGTTGAATATTATTGAAATCTTACCGTACGTATACTTTCTGAGTATAATTAGGAATGAGTGCCGTAGACACATCTAAGCAAGCGGCTATTAAGGGAAGAAGAGGTGTTTTTGAGTGACCAAATCTCACGAGAATTTCAAAAACAGCTTCACACGGCCCGACTAAACATTCAGGTAGTGTTTCTTCGGGGTCCAAATAACTCAGAACCGAAACAAGCGCTTTGACTCCATATAAAACTTTTTCAGACAACTGCAGAACATCATGGCCATGGAGGCTCTCATCGAGGAGATCCTGGATTTCATTTTGCAAAACTCTCCAGTAGGAAACCGACGTCTTGAAATGGATCAGAGTGGCGTTTCTCCGGTCCATTATGGTGGCTTGCGAGCGTGCACTGATGGCTAAGGCTCTGTCTCCGTGCGGGAAGTAATCGCTAGTCAATATAACGGTATCTTCGTCGTCCATCACGTTGGACACTGAAACTAGTCCGGGTTTGTAAAGCTCTGTGTATACAGGAAGAATTTCCAACTCTCTTGCAAGCTAAAAATATAAATAAAGCAATCTATGTATTACAATTATTTCAATGGTGTTAACTATTTAATAAAAGTAAGTAAATAAGTTTAAATTTTGCTAAAGTACGTACTGTTTAGCAGAGAAGTGGTGCGCTTTGAGATTTAAAAAAATATACTAAAGACCAGTTATGTAGAACTTTTTTATTAGTATCCATTTCATATTCTTATTCATCCATTTTCTAATTGTTGGCGGGCCATACAGGATATAAGGCGCCATCCAGCGTATAACCAAAAAAAGACATTGTCTACAAACATTTTCACACACGGCTATACGTTTGAGTTGCACGCGCCGCTCGCCGCTCAACGCTCCGCCGAACGCGCGTAAACTGGACGAGCGCTAAGTGTGACAGAGGATAATGATGTACTCTCTTCCACTATTCATAATCTCACTGCACTGACAATAATTTGGTGCCCAAAACACACGATAACAATTTTTTTTTTCCGACCATGTCTGATCCTAATAAGATCATATCGTCGGTGTTTTGTAAAAAGGGCGAATCAACCAAAATGCTACTTTACAGGAGGAGGGTTTTTAACTTTTGACATTTATTTGTTTTTTACCTGTAGATGATTATAAATATCTAACAAGTTTATAATAAAGCTTAGAAAGAATACTGTCATTATAATAGGTATTATTATATAATATTTTAAAAGGCCTAATATGTCACATTTGCTTTTTATTTCGTAATTTTAATTAATTTAATTTTAGTCGATTATCGTTTTTAAGTACTTTCCTGTGGAGATAAAAATTCGCCGTTTTTACACAACAAAGCTAGTGGGGTACATATTGTATTTTCATTAAAAACTCGATTTCATCAAAATGGTTGATTCGCCCTTTTTACAAAACACCGACGATATATGGGCCTCCACAGAGTGGAGGTTTGTATTAACAGATTTTGTTTTTACAATAAATGGATGTCAGCCACTTGCTCAACCTATTTGGTCCATACTCTGACTTATACACAAATTGAAAAATGTGTACTTGTCAGATCCAGGATTCGAACCTGGGACTCACAACGCTTTAGGCCGACGCTTAAGCCGTAAATAAGTTCCAATTCAGTTGTGATTGACTGTTAACCATCTTGCGAGTTCTGATATAAAATATCATATCACAATTTACGAGCAGATGTAGTAAACAAAATAATAAATTAGTGGGTACTAACATTTTGACGACTTTCTGGACCAGCTTTGGATAGTCCAACAATAAATGTTGAGATAGTTTTGAAATCGTAAGGGAAAAATTCCATTCCGGTATTCCAGAGTGACACTATGCCGGGAGAATCCGACTCATTAAGGAGGATCCAAAAGCTTTTGGCTATTGTGGGATCGGTGAGCAGTTCGTTGCAGAGTTCGATTGCATAAGCATGAAGCGCTACCGAACCGTCTTTGTCGAATTTATCACACATCATGGTAAGCATCTGATAGACCGAGTTCCGGAATATTTTGGCGCATTTTGTATTATCCTAAAAAGAGTTTGATTTAAAAACAAGATAAAAAGACTATAAAACAATAGAGGATAAAAAAAATATATTCAAGTCTTCTTCTTTGGCCAGATCTAATAAGATCATATGGGCCTCCACAGGGTGGAGGTTTGTATTAACAGATTCAGTTTTTACGAGAAATGGATGTCAGCCACTTGGTCAACCTATTAGGCCATACTCTGACTCATACACAAATTGAAAAATGTGTACTTGCCGGACCCAGCATTCGACCCTAGGATTTCTACAGTTCCTTTACTGTATATCATAATAATAGTAAAATACTACAATAAATTTATTTTATTATAAAAAGTCTTAAGTCATATGAAGGACTCTGAAAGGAAAATTGTCAAATGGCTGCTCAGAACATAAAAAAAGGACTTCCAGGAAATCATATCCAAAGACTGGTAAAAATCTCTAAAACGGTACAACCATGTAAGTTTGCAAACAAAAATTTCAACTTCCCAATTTTATTACTAAGAAACAAATGTTAAAAGTGGATAAAAAAGAATTAACGATTGTTTGAAGAGCACTGCTTCTAACATTGTTTTAATATTGATAGTTCAATTTCAGGACAACAAGAGTAGTAGAAAAAAACAATACATACCGAGAACATTGGGTGTGTAACCATTTTGTAAAGGAATTCGAAAACATGAAGCTGAAGTGCCTTCGTGCCAAAATGCTGATAACGAGAAATGAACATTTCTTCTCCCTCAGAATCCTGTAACATGGTTAAAAGATCAATATATCATTATGACATAGTAGGTAAGCATTAAAAAAACAATATATCTGTGTGGGAAAGGAAGAAGGCGTTATGTCTTAAATCGCTACTTTTCAGGACAGCCAAAAGAAGATTAATTTTTAGACCATTTTGTATGGAAACTCCAATGTTTCTGTATGGAATTTAGTAATTCAGAGGTGTTGATTTGGCTTATCACCCTTTTCTTTTCGCCCACAGATATGTAAGTTCTAATTGATGAGTGTTTAGGAATCGGTTTTACCAATCCGTGTTTTGCCTTCGGTATCTTCAAACATCAGTCGATTCCTATGGAATAGTAAAAATCTACCACATTAAATACCCTCAGTTTACACTATTAACATGTTGGCGTCTGCATTAGTGATTTATGTCATGATTTTCCATGCCATTCTATCCACGGTGTTAGTGTACATGTCTCAGAATAAATACTTCAATATAGCGTTTTGCAGTAAATAATATTGTTATACAGGCGGCCTACCACTTTCGAACGTTCTACTTTCGCACAATTCGGTATTTCGTACACCTTATCGAATATGTAAAAGGATGGTATTCAACTATCTCTTGACAAGTTTATAAAGAAAACACCCATTTGCTAATACTACTCATTAACTTTATTATACCCATTAATTAATAAATATTTTACAGTCCACTTTTTGATGTTTTTTTACATACCTCTACTTTCAAACACACTTTCAGGAATTAATTACGTGCGAAAGTCAGGGGGCCAACTGTATATCAAACAGATCTCAAAATTTCATTGAGTTAATCTTACAGATAAATTTATTAAAGCTATTTAACTATAAAGGTGACAAAACGTGGACAAATACTGTCATACAATGTTATAATTCTTTTATTTTACGAAGACGTCTTCCCACTCTACCAAGCAGAATGCACAGTAGCAAAATACAAAAGGGACAACATCGTTTCTAATTGCTCTGTGCACGTGGTCAGCAAAGTTGGGATGTGCCTATGTGAACGAAAAGAATTATATCCAAACAACCACAGTACGTAGCACTGAAGAACTAGAGGCTGAAAAGAGTGGGAAGGGAGGCCTTCATCCAGCAGTGACCTTGGCTGAGGATGACGATGAACCATAGAGGAGTGAAACAAAAAAACGGATTCTGTGCGAATGTTTTGGTTCCAGGCATGGGGTTAATTAACAATAATATGTATGGTTCCCCACCTGTAATAAAAGTAACATCCATGCGAGTAATAGGGCTCCGTGCTCGGGATTATGTTGAAGTCGAATGAGTTCACTTTCCACTTCATCTTTCACGTTATCAATTATTGGGCGAATGTTTGTGCTAAACAGGAAATTCAACAATGATATTTATTAGTCAAATTTAATAATGTAAGTGGACCATACACCACACAATATCTAAAACAACAAGATGTCATAATTACAATTAAGTAACAACAAACAGTTTGGATTATGCCCGAAGGGATTCATAAACACTTTCGATCACAATTCTAGAAAATTTTATTAAAAAAAGCTATGTGTCGAATAAAGGCTATTTAGAGTTAAGTGATATTCTATGCATCTCAGCGTTAATAAGGAATACAATATTATACCATACCTTTTGGCATCATTCACAATTTTATAAAACAGTGCAACTTCCGCATAGACAATCTTTGTAATGGCACTTTGATGCGTTTCATCCAGACATTTTGAATAAGTCGGTTGTCTTCCGAAGTTGTGTGTTTTAAAAAGAGAAAACAGTTTCTTGAATTCTTGTATTGATAATTGGTTTTCATCAACAATCAATAGCAAAAGCAACAAGATTTCGGATTGTTCTCTGAGATTCCGCTCGAGCCATTTATTTTGCATTTGCTGTGAGATCATTTCTCCGTTGTGTATCTTTGACGGAGGAATTTCTTTCACCAAACATTGGAACTGTTTTATAAGAGATGTTTTCAATTTCTCTGGTCCTATACTTTTAATAATGGCATCAAACTCTTTTCCATAGACATGTTTCGTGTTTGATCTACATTCTACAACAAGTTTCAGTAGTTTTAGCATAAAAAAGCGCTCTGAATTGTAAAATGTCCAAACGTCAAACAGTAACTGATTAATGCGCACATCTACAAATGAGAAGCTCAATAATGCATTTTCAGCGATTCCATGATATTGATTTGACAGGAAATGACAAAATACACTCCAAGTTTGAGCACTATCCAAATTCTGAAACCAAATCAATTTATTAAATATAGTGGTACAATTAAATTAGGTGATAGTCTTAATGACAGGCGGACACAGATAGGTACCAGTGGCGAAGAGTGGAGATAGGTTGTTAATCCTTTCAACGCGGACGGCACACCTGTCGTGTCTTCATTAGGGGGCTGTTAGATATAATTAGCATGTTATTTGAAGTTAAGATCCGCCATAAATAATGCACGGGGGGATGTTATTAGTTTATAAAATTCAATTAAACCCTGCTAAAACCAAGCGAATGTTGTGAATGAAAAAGCAATTGATCCTAATTAAACAAAACCAATGAAAACTAGTAATATGGATTATTGAATCAATATCAAAATTCAATTAGCAATGAACTAGTAGTAAATAATCGTGTAGCTAGTTAAGTTCATGGGTGCTTATTTATGATTGCAAATATTATGTAATAAAGTAAATCATCATTTTCATTTCATTAAGTGGTGCAAATAGGCCTCCACAAGATGTACTTTTTATTGAAGAATAGATAGCCATTCGCCCAACCCATTGGGTCCTCCACTGAATCAAACCCACAGTGAAAAACAACAGATTCAAACCCGCACTTACAGCTTCAGAACTGGGCGCTCTAACAAGTAATCCACTTTGGGGGCACGAAATGTTTGTGGAAATGAGATATTTCTGGAGAGAGTTTATTTATCGATACAAAAATAAATACAATGATAATGATTAGAGAAATGTTAAAATCGCGGGTACGGATGTATTGATGATATTGACTATATTAATGAACTGAATGGTGATGTACCGAGATGTTAATATAACCGAGACACTGGCCTCAAGTGGAATGACGGTTGACTATGTCGAGTGACCGGACTCGAGATATATGTTTAATGTCGTTTAAAAACATCCGGAGCAGTGGAGCACTACAAATTTTCGGTGCTCCGGGTAAAATCCCATTGCTCTAGTGCTCCAACGCTCTGCATACATTACATGCATTACAAAAGACATTGTTGCAATTAAACAAATCATAATAGACACTATTGATCTAGGTTATGATTGAGGAAATGCTGACAATCGCTTCTGTCACTTTGTTTTGTTTTGACAACAAAAAAATAAATATTGAAGTGTGTCACACTTGTAAAGCTGAGTGGTTCAGGAGAGCGGCGAGGATCGCCATAAATGGAATTATTTTATTATAAAATTTATGCAATTAAACAAAAATTCTTACCATGTACAGCTGAAGTTTTTCTATAAACACAAGTACTTTAGGATACTTGGTGTGTTGCGAAGACAGTTTAGTAAATGATTCAGTGGATGATGATTTAAAATAGGAGAGTCCATCTTCCAATTGAGTTTGTACTTTTTTCAACTTTTTGGAAACCAATTCACTGGATGTTGTGTTACTGAATCCGGACGTGAGTCGCCACAATTCTTTCCAGTAACTGAAATATATGATTAAAATGTCATAAAGAAGAATATTATATTTACCAATATATTTTTTAATATACCTAACCTTAAAACAGTACCGGCAATATAAGCAAATATGATTAATCAATCAATAATACACTAAAAGAAGAGTGTGATATTTTTATGATTTTCTTCCTATTACTATGGTCTAATACTATTATTGGTAATAACACAACCTACATGAGCATCCCATAGCCTTGTACAAAGTAGAATACCGATTCACAATTTATCGAATATGTTATTTACTTAATATATTAGTGCCTAACAAAATAATTGCATTTTAAGTAATAAATCATAGCGAAAAAATCGCGGGCAAGTTGTTGGTGAGTTTGTCAGATATATGATTGCGAATAGTAATTTACACATTGTACACAGAAAGTGGATAGCATTCCTTACCATACGTCCGCCGCATTATCCATTATTTTTATCGGCCCTTGCAGGGATGATAAATGATAGAAATAAGAAATCCAGCATAAATTTTAAAGTATTTTTAAGAATTTGACCAATTTGACATAACGCTTAAACCGGCGGCATGGACAACTTTAAAAGTTTGACAGGTCAAATCATAGATTATAGATAGACCATATGGCCATATACCTACGTCATAGACTAGTTTAGGTAGGTAGGGATGCCGTAGTTTACGGTACTATCTCCAAACCGAACATTTGAATAGTTTTCAAAAAGAATTAATTAATGATATTATTGTGTGGTCCATGTAGGTAAACTACCGATATATTATAAACTATAGTAACAATAATAAAATAAGCATTTAATTTTCCTAAAACGTTATTATTCGAATTTGACTTTGAAGTCCTTGAGATAGGGTTTGCTCTTTTTTCTTCGTGTGAGGTTATATTCTACTAATTTATTTTCCTTTTTCTTGTCGTTGGTCATTCCTCCCTTTTTATTTACTGGCCATACCCGCGCGTCTATTTTTTATGTAGGGAGTTTGGGACCCCTTTGTCTTCATTCTGGATTTGACTTTCTTATTGTTTACATGTTGCGTCTGACAGTTCATTCTAACTATCAAAAAAAAAAATTATCTTGGACGAACGTTAAGTGATAGTTAAGTGATAGTTAAGTGATCAGTGATTATGGCGCAACATCTGAATGACCGTGAGGAGGATATTCTAAAAACAACACCAGACGGCGAAGCAGAACTGCTACAGGAGAAAAAGTTCAACTTAAGAGCGTCGATTAAGATACTGATGTTTGAGGTATCCTCGTTACGTACCATATTTCAGCAGGGGGGCCGGCAAGGAGTGGCACAACGCCAAAAAAAAAAAAAAAACAATTCTTGGCGGCCCCTATGGTCGTAGAGTTAGGTCTAAATGACAAGATGCGTCGGTGCGACCACTCGTCATCAGCTAACCATCTGACGGAGAGGACCATCGCGGCCCTCCAGAATGCGATGTTTTCCCAACGGGACAGCTTCTGGAAGGGTATGCAATGGTTAGTGGATTGGGCAACCAATCCTCAAAACATCATAACAGCGTTGGACCTGTACCAAAAAAATCGAAGAGGTGTTTGGGGACAACGCATAATAAAATTTGCGAGAAAATGACTCAGATCCTTACCGGAAGGATACCTTCACTCGGGAGGCACTATAAAGGATTCCTCCGAGCTCAGAGTCTCGGTAGGCCCTCGAACTCACATTATGGCCGGGGTACTCCCAAGGGGCGACGTCCTGTGGGAAGGGAGTTCTCCATCGGAGGTACGGGCTCCGCCATGGATCCGTACTCTAAGCGGAGGTGACCGCATCTAGACGACCAACAACATTGGGGGCCGCCTAAGAGACTTTCGGGGAGTCTGGATGGCGTAGTGTACCACCCCCAACATTGGTAAAAATAATAGCCGTAGCCCGCATACCTTTTGTGCGGACACCACCATTGGTAAGTCCTTCTTTACTTTTACGGAAAGAATTTCAAACGCAACAATCAGCAGAGGTCACTCTCGATATCGAGGACTTGAAGAACTCAGGGGTTCTAAAAGAAGCGGGCCCAACCCCCAGTTTTCTCTCAACCCTGTCTCTGATCAAGAAACAAGACGGGACCCTATGCCCTGTTTTCAACCGAAAGCGTTTGAATGCGTTCCTACAGCCAATGCCATTCAAACTAATTCACCATTACGAGGTTCCAGCCGTCTTACAAACAGAAGACTGGCTAGTAATCATAGATCTAAGCCAGACGTACCTCCAGGTACCCATGACTTCTCAACATCGTCGATTCGTTCGACTAACCTACCAAGGGGAGCTCTTACAATTCACGTGTCTCCCGTTCGTGCTGTCAGCCGCTCCGATTATGTTTGCATCCCTGACCAATTGGGTCGCTGAACGCCTACGAAAGAATGACTGAGAATATTCACTTACCAGACGACTTCTTAGTAGCCAACCAATCCGAGAAACAGTCTCGGTTCAGGTGGAATACAGGATAACCTTCCTATAGTCTTTAGGGTGGTTAATAATTATTAAAAGATCCTGTCTGTAGCCAAGCCAACAATGAGGGTTCCTGGACATCATGTGGGACACACACAGCAAGCGGAGGTTTCTGTCGCCGGAGAAGTGTGTAGCACTCCGTCACCATCTGCTAATGCAGGTACAAAAAGGCAGTTGGTCCCTCAGACAGGCACATATCCAATCCCTTCTGGGGTGACTCAACTTCACATCCTACCTCCACGAGGAAGGTTGCATTGCCGACGGCTACATCGCTCCAGTCATCAATATGGCCGAGGTCCCATCCTCGCCAATTGATGATAATCCCACCACAGGCCCAACAGGATATCATGTGAATACGTGTATTAAATAAGGCTCTAAGTATCAAAAAGTAGTATTGCCTGTAGTTACAAAATACCGAGTCATTGCAGTAAAATTTCATGAAGCAGACCTTTTGAAAAATGTAGTTTTACAGTGTGAAGCAATCACGGCAGCTTCTATAATTTTAGGTATTAAGAACTCGCAAGTGTCAACACACCATCGTCAGCTATTTTATATTGAATGCCGTTGACCACTGCAGTGCTACTTACACCATTATTTTGCTGTATTTTTTTGACTTGCTTGAGGCACTTAGACTATAGTTGAAGTTATTGGCGTTGGTATGTAGAACATTTTTCTATAAAAATGTCAGTTTTTATGTTTTTGGTACTTAGCGCCTTAATTAATACACGTATTCATGTGGTGGCTCTAGGCGATAGGATCCTCAGAGTTGACACAACGCAGGTACAAAAAGGCAGTTGGTCCCTCAGACAGGCATATATCCAATCCCTTCTGGGGCGACTCAACTTCACATCCTATCTCCACGAGGAAGGTTGTATTGCAGACAACGCTCCAGTCATCAATATGGCCGAGGTCCTATCCTCGCCAATTGATGACAATCCCACCACAGGCCCAACAGGACATCATGTGGTGGCCCTAGGCGATAGGATCCTCAGATTTGACACAACGCAGGTACAAAAAGGCAGTTGGTCCCTCAGGCAGGTACATGTTCAATCCCAAAGAGAAATCTCTTTGTTCAATCCCTTCTGGGGCGACTTAACTTCGCATACTACTTCCACGAGGAAGGTTGCATTGCCGACGGCTACAAAGCTCCAGTCATCAATATTGTCGAGGTCCCATTCTCGCCAATAGGCGACAATCCCACCACAGGCCTAACAGGACATCATGTGGTGGCTCCAGGTGATAGGCTCCTCAGAGTTCAATCACTTCCTGATGACAGACGCAGCCGACACAGGCTAGGGAGCCCAACTGAATGAACACCACCTATCAGGTACGTGGGAACAAGACCAGTTAGCATGGCATGGCATTCCAACAGGAAGGAAATGTTTGCAATTCAATCTCGGGTACAATCAATCATAGGATCAGATCTGCTTCTGACAACAAAACAGTGGTGGCATGCATCAACAGCGAGGGCGGCACAAAATCTGTCACCCTCCTAAATATATCGCGAGCCGAATACTATAAGGTTCTAAGTGTTCGTCTTTGAAAAAAGAAACCCAACAATGAAGTAGTATTCTAAGCTGCCTCATTGTTACTTTTGTTTCTCCAAGGACAAACCTTGTAGTTCTCCACTCGCGCTATGCCGACAGATACTAGTATTTACCAGTCGAGCCAACATCACGTTTACTGCACAATACTTCCGCAGAAATTACAAATGCGTGGCAGATCATCTCTCCCGCAGATAACTCATTCCCGTATGGCACCTCATCAACACCGCAACCACCCCGCTGTTTCAAAGATGGGGTGTTCCCGAGGTGGATTTATTCGCAAGCGAAACAGCACATGTCGTTGCAACGTATGTGTCACGAAACGTTACAGACGGTGGCGCGCTGTTTCACAACGCCTTCAGCCGAATATAGAACTTCAGACTGGCGTGGATATTTCCCCCACCGAACTTACTTTCACGAGTCCTAGCGCACCTGAACTCAGTAAAAGGGAAGTACCTACTTACTAGTGGCACTGGGCTGGAAACAATGCTTTTGGGGAGTGGACTTACAAAAAAGGGTGATAGTACCTCCTTATACAATGCCTCACCTACATACGACACTAGTAGGTATGGAGACCAACCGTCCACCTCCAAGGACCCAGGACCTGTCCCTTTAACTATGGATAATTTCGGGTGGGGTGAAATAACATTAAATTGAATAGAGGAAGAAAGGGCACTCCTTACTTCCAGATGGCGGCTTTTGACTCTAAAAACTTACAAACCAGCTTGTAACAAATGGAAGACAATGACATGGTGTAACATGAATCTAATGAATCATAATATCCCTCAACCAATGGAATTGGCCAGATACCTAGGCTACTTGCACAACATGGAGGGTGTGTCGTACAACACCATCCTGGTGCATAGGTCAGCCATAGCCACATTTTGCAAATCGATTATCATTGTAGATATCAGCATCAACTTGGTAGTACAACACAATATGTTACAGGCAATTTCGGTACATAAAACGAAACCTGTCAACCCACCGGATTGGGATCCAGGACGAGTGGTAGATCATCTTAGGAAAACAGCACCGGTGGAGTACAACCTATTCGAAACGTCTCGCAGGACAGCTACCTACTCGGCTGCTTCTCGCATCGGGACGAAGGGTTCATGGCCTCACACTACTTAGTAATAGTAGACAATGGATGAGTGGATAGAGGTGACCACGTAATTGTATGGCCAATGTTTGGCGCAAAGACAGATACCGCCAAGCATCGTCAATCGGAATGGAAGCTAAGCGCTTCGACGTGTCAAAACATCGACCCAGTATTCTGGTTACGGAAATTCGTCTGCATGTCAACAGTGAGGTCCCGTGGGGGTAGACAGATTGGGCATCGCTTGGGGGCGGCAGTTACTCGAAGGGCGGCAAATTGAGGAGAATCATTAGACATATTATATAGAAATAGGTACATTAATTTAGTAATAACGGAAATATCTTTCCATTCAAAAATTCAGCTCACTTGTTCGAAAAAAAAATGTACATAAATAACATAAAAGGTTTAATAGGACTGTAATTTTCCCCGGGGGTTCGCGATGTCTAGTTTACTTCCGTTGTTCTTGGACGTCACGTCCTTTATGATCAGTAATGATATGTGCAGATTTGTGAATTATAGGTATTAATTATAGATTGGTACATACTTAGTTACATTAGATGTTGAAGTCAAGAAAGGATGATAAAAAATAATTTATAAAAAATGGGGCGACATTTTGGCGGTGCCTAGGGGCGGCATTTTGTCTAGGGACGTCATTGCATGTCAAACCTAAGGAGAGAGGAAGGTGGGGATATTTCGGAATTATTTATATCTTCAAGAGGACCACCAAAACCAGCCACCAGGACAGTTATAGGGAATTGGATACGGTCAGTAATGTTGGAAGCAGGGGTAAAAGAACCACCAGGCAGTATCCGCTCAGTGGTGGCTTCCTTAAACTGTAAATATACCCAATAGATGATATATTAAAGAGAGGTAACTGGCGTAGTGAGTCGACATTTCACGACAACTACCAGAGAACGATGGACACACCACCATCAGAAAGGAAAAGAACCCATTAACTTCTCTATTCAACCATATACATTGAAAGTCACGATGGTCTATACCTCGTCAATGAATCATTGTCACATACAGGAATTTGGCATACCCAACACCAGGTGATAACAAACAGATATCTCAAGGACTTCAAAGTCAAATTCGAATAATGAAAGGAGTTTTACCTACAAATAAAACTCTTATTATTCATGTTGACTTTGAAGTCCAGGTAACTTCTACCTGGTTCCTTGAGCCATATCATAATGAAGACAAAGGGGTCCCAAACTCCCTACATAAAAAATAGACGCGCGGGTATGACCAGTAAATAAAAAGGGAGGAATGACCAACGACAAGAAAAAGGAAAATAAATTAGTAGATTAACCTCACGCGAAGAAAAAAGAGCAAACCCTATCTCAAGGACTTCAAAGTCAACATGAATAATATTTTGTTGGTAGGTAAAACTCCTTTCATTTTTTACGATTTTTATAGAAACTTATAAGGATTTTACGTGGTTGCGATTGAACATTGAAAAGTTAAGTAATGATATTGTCTATTACAGTGGGGAATTTATGTTTTGAAGTAGTTTCATCGGCATAAGCTGTCATTTATGTATATTATCTATGGCTGTCATTTCACCGTGGAAATTGGCACTGGGAACACTTCTTTTGATCCTCCGATAATACTTGGTCAGGTGAGTGAACTTTGATTCTCCGGTTTATTAACGTTTTATGTTTTAAACGTGCAATTATTGAGATTTCGTTGTATGTGAAATAAAAGTGCCGTAGAAATCATCATTAAATATTCTCTATTTTTTAGAGAGGATGCCGCCTGCAACGTCATTAAAAGAACAGGTCAGCCATGTACAGAATGGTATTAACGCCATCCTGCTTGGTCCTCCTGGATCTGGAAAGGGTACTCAGGTGAGAGGTTAAGCTAAAATACTTAATTCATATAATATCCTGTTGTGGATTATAAGATTTCCCTCGAAATCTGCCTCAATGGCATCTTTTAAATTAGATAATCGATTCCATCCCAGTGCTAAATGATTTTCAAAGTGATTATGTGATAAAATTATAACAATTTACCTCACACCTAGCAGCTCAATTAAGTGTATTTCTCATACAGGATTATTTGTTGAGGATATTGCATTCCCTTGATAATTGTTACATATTATTAAGTACTTATATTAATTTTTGGTTTTATAATATTCTTATTAATTGTGCATAATTCAGAAATGTTTCTTCGAAAATGACTAACCAATAATTATTGCGAAATGATCCATAATACACAGACGATGTAAATGTATGACTCAATCATCCGCTTACATCTTACATTAATCCGTTTGCAGGCTCCTCTCCTGAAGAAGAAGTATTGCGTGTGTCACTTATCCACGGGCGACATGCTTCGTGCGGAGATCTCATCAGGCTCGGATCTCGGCAAACGTCTCAAGAAGGTGATGGATGAGGGAAAACTGGTCAGCGATGACCTCGTTGTCAACATGATTGACACTAATTTGGACAAACCCGAATGCAAGAACGGATTTCTGCTGGACGGATTCCCGAGGACTGTACCGCAAGCCGAAAAGGTTTGTAAAATATTTAAAGTAATAGTGAAAGAAGAAAATAAATGCGTGGAAGAAAAATGACAGGCATATTGCAGTGATTCGTCCATTCGATTCACTTTACAGGCAAGATAAATCAGGTGTTGAGGATTGAACAAATATAAGCACTTCGTGCACTGCATCACTTCATCACTTGGTGAGTTGAGTATACTCAAGAGAAAACACATTATGTGAATGAGGTTTTGTTCTTAAAAAATCCATTGTTGGTAGGTCCTAAAGCGTCAATTACATTGAGCTACTTTACGAGCTGTTTGTTGGCGAATGTAATAGCGGGTGATTCAGCTACTGCGATTATGATGATGACACACAAAACTTTCCATTCGCTGAGAAGCCACAAGCCAGCGACTATTTTGACAGAACGTAGTTCGTTTTTTACCGGGAGCCAGGAGGTTGCTACTGCGCACACGCAGTAGGTCCATACGCCGGCGTGTAGCGTGTAAAGTTGACCGGCTTTCAACTTTTCTCAGTAGAGTGTTTACAATTTGCTTGTTAGCTTGTTCGATGATTACACAGGGCGACTTTACAGGCAGATTGTAAATTCGCCAACAAACAGCTCGTAAAATAGCTCAATGTAATTGACGCTTAATACAAGAAAAAATATTTATATTTCTTTATGTTTATTGTTCAGAGGACAAGTCAGGCCTAAACTTTCAAATTCGATACATTGCTATGAAATTGACAATATTATGGAATGTAATCAAAAGTTACGACTAAAACGCTTATATGCTTTAATCCTGTTTCACGCATAATATAATATTATGTTGACATTTAAACTGGTTCTAACTCATTTTTGAATTCTATGTTGTCTGTATTCATTTAATCCTGTCCCTCAAACAATATTTAGGAAAAAACAAATGACTGTTGTGCGTAAACGAATTTGTTTAGAAAATACTAGGTAAATCAACGTTTTTTAAATACAGTTTTATTATATTACTTTTGGTAGATTCTTACAATATTCAAAGATATAGCCATATCTCGGTCATTTCATTGATAATGTTAATCTGCTCCTTAATTTAATGATGATATGGTTTGAAGATAACCATATTAATCGTTTTGTCAATAATTTATTTTTAAAATTTGTAGATTTGCATTTAGGTTTTTTTTGATAAATTACATTTTTAATTTTACTATACTTCCATCGAATTAATGATCAATGTATTGTAAGATTGTTGATGTCGGAGAAATACAACCGTGATTGTTCAATTAGCGCGTTGAAAAGAAAAATTTTACATTATTTCAGTGTGCATAAGGGTTCGTCCATATATGGCATCACACCCTAAGCGGGGGGGTCTGATATAATGTGATGATTTATGGCGACAGGGAAAGAGGGGTTATTAAAAATATGATTATGTGACGATAGGGAGACAGAAATATAAGAAATCGCAATGTCATTTATGAATGACCCCAAAGGCTGACTATATTTAAATTGTGGTACTGAATTGCGAATTACGATAGTAGTAGTTATTGATTATCTTCAGATGCAATGCAGTAAACGGTTCGCAATAATGAAGATTTTCAATTGCATATTTTATTCAAATTGTTACTATTTATTTCAATATGCAACAATCATCATTTTCTATAAACAGTGTCATGTCACGGCCTGACTGTAGTGGGCCCTGGATGACACAGTAGCAATAGAATTAGACGCTTATATTCTCAATGTAAGTACAGTTGTTTTCAAATGTATGAAGATTAAAAAATGAAAATAACATATTCATCAACAAGATACGGAATCAATCTTTTTCAATGATTTATGTTTGTTTTATGGAAACACTCATATGGGAAACTGCTTTATAATATCAATGGAATGATATCTCATTGGCTTCATACTGCCAATAAGTTGACCAACGTAATAATATCAAAAACTATGTGTGCGTCAGTCTTATCCGAATTTAATTAAAAACATATTCTATGTGGTAAATCAATGATCGTTTCAAATATTTATATATTGCATTTATTTTGTTATAGCTAGATCAATTGTTGGACAAACGGAATACATCCCTGGACGCCGTCATAGAATTCGGCATAGATGATTCTCTGTTGGTGCGGCGGATAACTGGCCGACTCATCCACACTGCCAGCGGACGGAGTTACCATGAAGAATTCCATCCGCCCAAGAAACCCATGACTGATGATATCACCGGAGAACAGCTGATCAAGCGCTCCGATGATAATGCCGCCGCATTAACGCAACGGTTGAAATCATATCATACCCAGACGAGACCTTTGGTGGACTATTATGCGATCAAGGGTTTGCATTATCGGGTCGACGCGTCCAAGACGGCAGAAGACGTGTTTAGCAGAATAGACAGCATATTCTTGAGACGCAATGCCGCTCGAAAAGCTCTGTAAACTCACGCACCGTATTGTTGTTTCGGAATTGATGTAAATATTAATTATTTGATTGATATCTCTATTTTTGAGCACGAAATATGTTAAATGCAATGAATGAAAATAATTTATGAACAAGTTTTGTTGAAATTTAGATATTTTTGTCTATTTTTGGTCTGCCCTGTAAATACAAGTTTCTATTTTAAATCATAAAGATTGTTTTTTTTTTTTTTTTTTTTTTAAATAAATACCTACAAACAGAATTAAATACAGTGAATGGTTATGGGCTCATAGTTGCATTAGTTGAACATTGAAACCCAGCTATCTTTAAAAGTGTAATGTTATCAGCATAGTTATGTAAATCTAAAAAATAGAATTAGCACAGAACAGATAATAAATAGAATTCCGATAGGCTATATACCAATACAGTAAATTTTGACATAGAATTTTGAATGTGTGGGTGTCGCAAAGGTGTGGGAAAACGAAACCCGCATTGTAGACGTACAATAGTGTATGTAATACACCAATACTAAATGAGCGTCAATGCATAAACCGAGAGCAGTTGTTAGTATTCGACGTAAGACGGATTCTTGACACGTGTTTAAATTTATCCTGTATTCTTCCTTACTCGAGATCGGTTGCCTGCTTCTCCTTACCCATTAGGTATTTCAGTCCCCATTATTTCTGAGTTCCCTGGTTTGTGTTTGACCTGAGAATGTTTCCTTTTTCCTGAATTGAAAATGTTTTTCTTTGCTGCGGCATTATTTGAACAGGTAAAAAAAATAATAAACTCATGCAATCACATTGTGTAACCTTGGTCATAAGCATTGCAGACATGCCTATAAAAAGGAATTCACAAACGCGTCTGGAATTCATTTAAGGCTATAACTTCAGTTGAGTTGAGGCTTGGTCTAAAAAGGTCGTGGCTAGGCGATGCGCGGATTGTGCAAATGACACGTGCCGAACGAAATATAATTTGTCCTAAAAATTCAACATGCGTCCATTTAATGTTATGTTTATTGTTATATTACTAATAATAATAGTATATTCATTGACATGTTTTTTTTTTCAAGTACATGTATGTAAAGTTTTTTAGTCATCTTTACACAATTTAAGAATATATTCATCCGACGCCATGACAAAACAAATCAATGTGCAGACACCTCGACTGTCGGTCTCCGATTGCGAAATTTCGTCACACCTACTGTTGAAAATTATTTGCTGTTTCACGGAAGTACGCTCTTAAATGATTTGCATGCATTGAATTTGTTAAAATAAATTGCGGGAAAACATGAATTCCGGGCACGAAGAATCAGATTTCCACTCTACAACACTGCATATACATAACGGGTGCGGAGGTGGGAGTTTTACACACCATGTACCTACAACATTTTTCTGTTAAGTAGTTTAAATATGTGGGGAAAAAACTCATGGCAAGGCGTTGATTTACATCGCAAAGTGTATGTACTGCCCTTTTAAGGAAAAAGGCAGTAACTGACTCTCATACACTTTCGAGATAAATGACATAATGTGTTTTTTCTCAAACTTTAAAACTTTAGTACTGTGAATAAATAAAAAACGGTGGTAATTTTTATTAGCAGGATATTAAAATACGAACAAAGTAATAATAAACAAGCAGTAACTGCAATGAATGGGTGCAATTACTGCCTTTTTGCTAAAAAAAAATGTATTATTTTAGATGTCTATTTTTTCACTAAGGATTTTAACGGTATTTTAGTGATAATACTGATTTTAAAGTTAACAGAATATATAGCTTTAAAAATTACCTAACGGATGGCATCCATAACTCAATTTCACAAATTTTGCGAGTTACTGCCTTCTTCCTTAGAAGGGCAGTGTAGTTTACATCATTTTTTTAAAGAATATACAATATCAGTAGAAACTCCTCAGGAAGAAAACGATTAAGATATCTGATTATTTATTTTATTGATTTTTTATAATCTATAAATATAAACATGATAAAACATACAGTCTAGCAGTTGCATTCTAACAACAATAAATAGTTGACTACATAACAATACCAAAGGCAAAGGATTATGTTACAAATGTATAACGTGGACCAGATGCACTGTCTTTTACAATCATACACGTAATATGTATATACAAATACTAAATAATATGCCAAATGTTAGTATGCAGCGCCCTCACTCAGTGGTCAACTTATTCTGATGTATTCCAGTCGTAAGTAATAAGGATTAAAGAATCAAATTTAAGAAATAATTAAATATGAAAGTATAGTTTTCATTAATTTTAGAGTTGATTGTCGGAGTTATATTTTAATAATGTCACATGTTACAAAATCGTCTTTCTCAGTTTCCGTTTTAGATAAAGAGCATTAGCGGAGTGCAACTGTGTCCACGTTATACATTTGTGGATTAAGTCTATAACAGAGCAACGATCACTATTTAATTTATCATGAGCTCACCAACGTTCCAAAAAGTTTTCCATTAAACAAAACAAACATTTGTACTTTCATAATTAAGCTAATTACATGTAATATATACAGGTATTTTCCTTCGGACAAAGTGTATCATACAAACAATAATAAATCTAATCAGTACATAATATAAAACTATAAGAAGTACGAATACGAGAAGGTGTTATCATCCACATAACAATGCGATAATAATTTTATTATTCTTTAAGAAGACTTAATATTTATTATTGTTTCTTTAGAATATTAATAACTAATTTCTGAAGTTACTTAAATAATTGTCATCGTAAATACTGATATTTATTAATCTGATTATTTTTTGACTTAGAGGTTTATAATTTATTATTACATTATGTTATAATCGAGTGCATCAAACAAGCGATAAGCTAAGTGACGCTAAACGAGCCGACCTTGTTATTATGACAATCGAGGTCGACTCTCTAATTTCAAAATATCACGGTTAAAACACTACACAATACCGTCCGAATGCGACTTTTCAAAACCGAAAAAAGTTCACGTAAAATAATCTAGCTTGGTCACCGAAACGTCCGATACAAATAGGTACATTATTAGGGTACATGTACATTGTACGTAAAACGTTTCACCGTGGCACAGTTCGCTGTGAGCTTTCTATCGGAAAGAGATGACCGTATACTATTTTTTTTCATGTCTAATCCTGATAAGATCATATGGGCCTCCATATGTGTGGAGGTTTGTATTAACAGATTTTTGTTTTTACGAGAAATGGATGCAACCACTTGCTTAACCTATTAGGTCCATACTCTGACTCATACAATTCATGAATTCAAGAATGAAAACCTAACCTAACCTAACAAATAATCCAGTATATCGGCTATTTTCAAAATTTGTTTGCTGCTGGTTTCCTGTAAAGTGTAAACCGACAAGAACCGTGTTTTATTTAGACAGGAATTTTATATCAGTACTATACGACCCAAAGAGGTTTGACGGTCTTTAATATACGCCCATATATTTCCGATACAACATTTCACGGTGAAGTGTGATATGGCGAACTGCATAGGTACAAGTTTCCGGACACGACATTATTATGTCGTACTAATAAATAGTCGATTAACTTTAGTCTAGGAATTTATCGAGAAGTTCACGAAAACTACGCTAGATAAAAATGAAGTACTAAAGCCAAACACTAAGAGCACAATCTAAGCTCGAATTTCAGATTAAGAATGCAAGAGTGCAGCGGAGATGACAGATAGATAATAGATTTTTCCCTAAGTGTACAGATTTACAAAAGATTAATAGAGAGTTAAGGCAAATTTGTTATATTTGGATATCTAGACTGAGGAGTGTTGAATAAACGAGGCGGAGCGCTTTTAATCGAGCCTGTCCTGAGACCTGCTAGAGCTTCGGGAGGTTTTGCGGTGGTCCAGATACGCTGCGGGCGCCCATCCTTCGCCTGTCCCACCTGAACGAGAAACATGCGCATTAATAATAACCACTTGTACATAAATATGAAATTTTGTGAGTTGCTCGGCAAAGTTAAGGCTTCATGAACCACAGCCGTAATAAAAATTTTGCATTTAAGTTGGCAACGAAATTCTCACGCATGGTAGGACCGACGTGTCACTTTTGTTGCAAAGTTTGCATAGAATGACCGTGCCTTGCATACTTTTTATGAACCAAAAAATGCGAAGGTGAGTTTTTTGAATTCTTAGATGCAGGAGTCTGAACTTATAACTTTTAATAATTTAGATGACTATCCAAGATGGACAGCAAGATTGGCATTTTTTACATGAGCAAAGTTTGTAAATTAATATAATATTAGTTTTTTGTAAATTATTTTATCATGTTCGATCCTAAGTGTATGGCCTGAGTGGCGGGGCGTGAGCGGTGTGCGCTACTCAAAAACCAAAAAAAGACATTGTCTATGAACATTTTCACACACGGTTATACGTTTGAGTTGCTCACGACCCGTAGAACACTGTCCACTCACCGTACACTAAGAGGATCATATGGGCCTTCACAAGAGAAGGGATGGAGTGTATCAACATTTGGAAATTGGGTGTATTTTGTTTTTACGAGAAATGGATGTTAGTCATTTGCTCAACCTATTAGAACCATACTCTGGAGACCAAATACACATTGAAATATGTATTTTTTTTGCTGGACCCAGGATTCGAACCGGGACCCACAACATAGCCCGACACGTTAGCGCTCACCGAGTACTAATATTAAAACATAATTATTATAATATAGTCGAACTTGGTTATTACGGAGAAGATGGAACCGACTGAATTTGCTCGTTATAAGCATTACTTGATATATCAGAGAATAGGTATTTTTATATGAGCGGTCATATAACACAAAAAGTCGCAATTCAAACATAAATTCGCAATTAGAATTTTCCCCCGAAACGCATGGCAGTCATAAACTATAAAAGAAGTTGTTTATTGTAATGAACGCTGGTAGGTACCTACTTTCTTCGCAAATTTTGTATTTTTTTTCAACCATGTGTGTATTCTTTTTCAATCTTGTCGGCGAAAACACCAATTAGGTAGGTACTTAGACACGTAACTAGTGTTATAAACGTAATCTGAGCGCGGTGGCATCCTGTCCGGTCAGATTTTATTGCTTAGGATCGAAATGTTTTTAAACAATCCACACATTAACAGTTTTAAGAAATTTTTTGACGAAATTTTAGCTCGGTATATCCGATAAAGAGATAAGGAGCTTGTTATAAAAGTGAATAAATCTATGGAGAAAATCAAAAACTAAAATGTCAACAAATGTTTCCTCGTTACTTCCGAGATCTCGTTATATCCGTGATCGTAATAACCGAGCTCGACTGTATTATTTAAATTAATTCTTTCAAGCGATTCTTTGGCTTTCTTCATAATGTTATTGCAGTGACATAAATCATATAAAATATGATAATTTTGAAGATTTTCTATTATCTTTTCCGTTTTTACTATTGTTTTGCAACTCGAAAAAAATGCAGTCAACAGTGTAACAAAATTCATAGAGAATAGTCAGCTGCACAATCATAGTCTCAAATTTTATTTAGATTGTCTTCAAAAATGTGAAAGAAATTCTATCCATAATGAAAAAACCAGTTGTATACATAATAAGAATTGGAAGACTGCTCTAATTTCATTGACATGAATACACTAATTTCTTGTCGACACATCGGTTTATTTTGTAAAGATGGTTTAATGTTATCGGAATCTTTCTACCTTATACAAAGTGCAACTACTGACAAATACCTTTTTGCATTTTAATTTTTAGACTTCATTTTATACAGATAAAAATGTCACTATTAGATATGACTAGGAATTCAGAATAGTATTGTTCAATAATATATTACCTATGAGTTTGACAAACCACCAGCCTGCGCATCCGACTTTAAGTAGTTCCAGTGGATCCCCCTCTCGGAGAGATACTTCTGAAGGTCCCACTGCGCAGTAATCAGCCAACGATATCAGAACACTACCTACAGCCTGTTCAAATCGTAAATAATATCATGATTTTTGCATGAACATTTGCAAATCGAAAACACATAAGAAGCTGCACATATTCATTTGGCCTGTATGTATAATCAGTTTTCTTTAAAAACATATGCAATAATACCCACAAAGCGGTCATTCCGTTATTAAAATTATATTCAAATCGATAAAACAAAATATGCTTGTAAGATGATGAGACTTCATGCCACATCGTTGTTTTAGGATTGGTTTGTCCAATATGCCAAATGTCAATATTTCATAAAAGTTTTCACCATTTCATTGTTTATTACATTGCTGCACTATTTAAAATACATTTAAAAACAATGAGTAATCGATCTCATTTGATTATCTGATTGACTCAAAACCGATAATCTAACGATTATACATTGTATGCTGTTTTTTTTAGAGAACATTGTCTATTATGTTTGTTAGTAGTGAGGAATTTATAAACAAGTGATGGCTTTTTTTATGATACAGAATAATAAAAATATTTCCAGAAATCAAAATTACGTTTGGCCATGGCAGTTTCCGAGTCAAGCCGATTGTCCCCGGTCCGATCCGAACATTCGAATCTGTGATGACAGTCGGATGCAGCACCTTTCACATTTATATTCGCTGTTTGTCACCTCAACGATCTTAGATGAGATGACAAGACATTATGTGGAAAAGTGGGATATATAAATATGACAGCTACAATATCAGACTGTCATATCAGATCAGACTGTCGCCAAACGGCCTCATTCTATGGTTTCAACTACGGAAATGGATTTGAATAAACAGGCATGAAACAATATTTCTTTATAATGTCGATATGTTTTGAATTATAACAAAAATGGACATTAGAGAAACCAATCCTAGGATGACGACGTATTGCTCAAATTTATTATGCATGTCCTCCAATTATTTATCGATCTTTGTTAGTTTTAATAATTATTACACTATTTTAGTAGACACCAAAGAATTTATTATAATATATATATTAGTATAGCTATAAAATATACAGTTTATTAAATTAATGGGTTATCAAATCATTCAAAATAAAGTACGTCATACATTATTTACATACAAATAATATGTTATAGTTTGTGGTAGGGTATTATAGTATGTACATGGTTTTTGTTATACACTATCTAAATCTACCAAATAGCCGTCATGCAAGGACATGTTCTGCATTACCTGCATCAGGGAAATATAACAAGGACACTAATCTTTCAAAATTGATATTATATATTATCAATGTTTAAACTGGCAATAATAACAAATTATCAAACGATATAGGGACTACTGAAGGATGTCATACATGAAATTAATGGAAACAATAAAAGTAGAAAAAAAAACGATAAGCATAATATAGTTGATAGGATATTAATACAAGTGAGCAACACAAATTAGACATGTGTGAACAGAGATTAAAAGAACCATCTCAACATTTCTTTAATGTGATATAAAATAACCATACAAACACAAAAAGAAACAAAACAAATTCAAAAACAAAAACTTACTGATCATTTTCGCAAGAGTGACGATGTTTGGTGATCAGACAAGGCTTTGTACCCGACCGTGGCCAGGCTCTGCCGGCAAGTCGGTGATCTTAATATATGAATGAGGGAATGCTAGTGAATTGCTTATTGAAAATATATACAGTTTAGGCAACTGATTATTGGTGTTTGGCCTCTCAATACTGAGAGACGTAAAAAGTAGAAGTGCTTTGTGTGCTGCCGATAAAGAACTGAACCATTCTGTGAATCGTGCCCATCGTCTCCACCACCTGCCGGAAATAATAACGCTCAATGCCAAGTCCGACTTGGCTCTGTAAATAAACGCTTCAAGCCAAATCCAACCTAGCCATATAAAAGTTTTAATCATATTATTAGCGATAACTGTGTTAGGTTAGGATTAGTCTGAAATTCAATATATTTCACATGATTCACCAAAAAAAAATTAGTTGTTTTAATAATAATAACAAAAAAGATTAATTTGTGACGTTTCAACAGTGACTAAAATCAATAGTAAAATGAAATATAACAAATGACGGAGAACAAAAGAAAAAATGAGCCAATTTTGATGATGACGAAGTAGTATTGCAGTAATTAGAAACCACCTTTTAAAGACCGGTCTTTGTAATGGCTAATTAGCAAAGCACAGTTAGTATAAATAGGGTAGTCGCATAGAAAATTTTGCAAAAGCATATAAATTAGAAGTTAGTGTTAAAACAATTTTGCAGATACAACAGTTTTACTGGAGTCATTAAGCCAAATTTTACGTTAACATGTTCATTTTGTCTTTGGATATATCTAACGTGATGAATAACTATTTTCAAATATAAACCCTAAACAACAACGGATTGTTATTAATAAACCATTTGCCTGAAGATAAAACGACAAAAATAAAGTTAGAGTAATAGAAGTTTTAACTGACGACATCAAAATAATACGGAAAAGTATGTTTCCATAGATATCATATTATTATCTAGAGGCAAGTGATTAATTATAATTTCACCAAAATAAATTACATTTTATATTTACTGTACATTTTTATTACAAGGTTTGTAAGTGGACATTATTTACTGAAATACAATGATAACAATAGGTATGTAGTTAATATTGGTATTCCCCCAATTAAACAAATTAGCTATGCCTATTTCAGGGCTACCAATCATCTACAATTAAAAATTTATAAAATTAGTTTTTCTCTAGGCAATAAACTAATTATCAAAAACAACAGCCAATTATGTTTTCACCATAACAGGGGCCTAGCTATTCTTAAACTGGAACCATAATGATTTCATGCGATTCTTTTACTAAATCAAACTAAAATGATTGGAAACTCTGCATAGATGTTAACGTCATAGTAGACCGATCATGCATAAATTTTCCACGGGGAATGAATTCTATTGTTAGAAAATGGTAGATACTTTCATAATTTAAGCACATTACTAAGAATTTGTTGAATTAATAAATATTTAGGCATATACATAGATCAAGTCTACTATGCTGTATTATCTATCAAACTAAAATGGCAGGAATAGATTTAAAAAATTAATAAAAAAAAAAAAACAGTATTTTCATTGAATAAACCTAATGGTTGGACATTAATGTGGATCTCCATAATTAATGTAAATCATAATAATAAGAATATAATTTCCCATAAAAACTATTATGTAACTTTCCATAATGTTTTAATACATTGGTAGTATGGTGATCCACACGTGAACAATATTATAACTGCAGAGGTGGTTCAAATGACATGTCAGTGAAATGAATATATTAAGGAATAATTATTAACAAACAAATGAGTAGCAAATGGAGATTGGCTTTGAAATAAATAGAATCTGTCACAAGACAAATTTATCGTAATTATGCAACATCGTATATTTAATTTTTTTAAATCATTAGGTATCGATATTTTCCGATAAGTATGGGTCTATGAGATCGATATAAAGGTTCTTTTAAACGTCAGTTCTGTTCTCCGTTCAGTCGAGGTTTCAGTTGCCAGGTCAGTTCAGAATCGGCCGTGTTATTTACGTATTTTTTATCCACTAAAAATGAATATTATTTTTATAATTACTTTCTAAACATATTGGTTGGTGTAATGAAATTATAATGTTTCAATCAAAATTAGAAAAGTGGTATGAAAAATATGGCAACATAGTAATTTACACATCAATTTAACTGTCAATTTAACTGGCAACTCTAAAAATAGATACGAAAACTCATAGAAAATCCATCCTGTCTCGTCTTTGTTTTGGTTTCAGTCGGCTGCTTCAGTTTTGCATTTACACGTCACACTGACAGCTCAACGGAAACAGAGACTGATTGGTAGCAAAACTGATTATCTAAAAACACCTTAATGAGTAACTGTATTTGAACAAAAGTGAATGTTTTTATATTAATTTATCCTTTATATAATATATTATCATGTCAATAAATGTAAAATCATTAATTCATTTTAATATTTCTTATTTGCATTAATTATTACAGTCTTTTGAATCACTCTACTTGTTGTAGCCAATCGACTAAGCCTAATACCGAAGGAGAGGATAAAATACAAAAAACAAAAAGTTATATAGTGGAATATAGCTGGAAACTTACGGGCGCGTGTTGCTCTGAAGGCGCTTCTTCGTCATCGCTGTTGGAACAATCGGAGGACCAGCACGGCTCCTCTGCGCACGACGTTGTGTGACTGAGTGTGTGTGCATGCGTGTGATGAGGGGTATGTGTGTGTGTGTTGGTGTGCGGGATTTGTCCATTGCTGGTCGGCTGTGGGGCATCACAGCTCAATGTTCGATTTGTCATTCCCACGACTGGTCCGCTACCCGAATCCCAAGAACTGGCTTGTTTAAGTGATCTAAATTATAAAAATATGCGAAATTTGATGAATATACAATTTGTTTTGCTTTCCATTTCATAATCTTCAACATTGTCATTATTAATGTATGGCAACTATAATACATGGAATTCTAATTTTCACTTCCACTAAGGCCTTGTCCACAAGGCGCTTGTCTGAGTGGACACCTCAATGAGGTCACATGTATCTCGAGCGCGCGCGAGTGCTTGTGGACGGCTCAATGAGGTCATATATACCTGGATTGCACGCGGGTCAAAATGCGCCATATGGACAGCGAATGCGGCACTACAAACTGCCTCGTTCGTGCCATACCAGACGTTCATTGCAATTCCTATCCATCAACGCGGTGCAAATTGTCAATGCAATGCAATGCAATGACCGGGCTGAATAATTCAATATTAGAGCATTGTAAGATCTTAATCTTTCCATCCGCATTGGAACCATCTATTTTCCATGCATTTTTAAAAGTAGCTGACAAGTAATAAAAACTTAATGTTTTATACCTTATAAATACTAAGATTTTGCACTTATTTCTTGTATTTAAAATTTTCAAATTACTTAACCTATAAAGTGACAGGGACAAGTAACGGTCGTTATTCGAGATTATTATTTCAAGTGGGTTTCAGTAGCGCCGTGTGCGAAGCATCAGTCATTGGCCAGTTTATGAGTTCCATCAGCAACCAGTTTGTCGGATTTTAATTTCTCCATGAGCGAAAAGCCTTACTGTAAGACTTAATATTCATTTTAGAGATATACATAGATGGCAAGAAATGTGGGGAAAAATAATAATGCCTTATTGATTCATCCGTGTAATATTATTACACAGTTAGGTTTAACGATCATAATATGTAGTTTGTTTACGAAAACTAAAATATTGTACATTACCTGTGATTGTTTTGTTGATTAGGTTGATGATGATAATACTGCTTCACCCTCTCTCCCTTGAGTTCCTCGAGTTGGTCCAACAAAACCCTCTTTATCTGTGCTACCCACGCCTGCCGTGCGGACGCCGTGACTGCGGTGAGGGTGTGCACCTCCGCTCTGCCCTGCAGCCAAACTTCAAAGCGTCGAGGGTCTCCCTTCACTGACTCGGTTAGACCGATTTGGGACATCTGTAAAAGATACACGATATTGATATTCATGAAAAAACTTCATAAATGTATTTTTTGCTTAAAACTCATTTAGTGCTAACACCGCGACTGGCGCGTTTGGAGTACTTGGCCACTAGATATAATTAACGTGTTATTTAAATGTGGTAATTAAAAGTTCAGCAGTGATTGTGTTAACACGTTAATTACGATTAGCTAGTAAAAAAAATTATAAAAGATGTTTTGACATCAGAAATGCTGTTTAGAGGATGACTAATATAAAGCCTGTACCCTTAATGGTTTGGGTTCATTTCCCGGTGAGGTTACAATACATTAAGTTGTGATTGTGATTTTCTCGAAACCTGGGTATATTATGATTGTTTCACTGCACTACTACACTACTGTCATTGGACCTCATGGCAGTTAAAATAATTACTTATGTGAAGACCTAAGGCAGGGGTAGTCAAACCGTGGCGCATAGGATGATTACAAGTGGCGCATTGCATCTTTGCGCCTACTTATTATTTTGAAGTAGGCGCCATAACTGGATCCATCTTCATATTTTCAACACCTGAGTGCTCTCAGTTTAAGTCATACAGCCTTCTTACTCATCAGTTCGTTCCATTTTTTTTGACAGTTGAAAGCAATGACATTTTAATATGGACGAAGCATCTAGAAAATAAAATGACATTCACTTTGTGTCGGGTCTGCCGGATGGCGAAATTCATATTTTAATATCAGTATCCTACGCCCAAATGAACATTCTGCTTGCAAGCGGTTTGGCGACACCGCTGGGTCTGCCCATACAAAATTTCTGACTGTCAGGTTTCGACTCCACCGTTATTATTGTGTTACAAAATGCCAATGTGCCTAGTTAAAAATTGTAAAAAAATCTACAAATCACTCCAAGAAAGATGGGATATCACTTTTCATGTGTTAGTATTATTTATTATTTATAAAATGCCATTTTAAGATATTGATGAATGTTTATTCAATGCAATTGAATGACAGGAACCATTGGACAGTCAGTCGCCTGTGATTCGCTGGGCTCACTTGCGTCTAATCTCCGAGAAGTCGTAAGTAACCAAGAATTTGTTTCTAACGCAATGAGTCATGACACTAATACGCCATTACAATAAAGGTTATATTACTATAAATTCTCAAAGCTTGTATCGCATAATGGAAACGGATACGTCATATGGTCACGTGACATCTACCTATACATCTGTGAATGACTTTCACGCACAATTTCTCGTGCGCGCCTGGTATGAAGTGAGTTGTACATTTAATATGTCATTGGTTGAAAGTCATTTTTATGATTTTGCTAAAGAAGAAAACTGCATGCTCGCATTTGTAAACCCATTTTTACTTAGTGAACAAAATTTAATGCAGATGTCTAGTAAGATGCAAATAGAACTGATTGATTTAAAAACAAATTCATTATTAAAAGTGAAATTAAATTTGTTGAGATTTTTCCAGATCAAAATGCTTCTGACATAAATAATGTCTGGCGTTCATTGCCCTGTGAACATTTCCCAGAGCTAAGAAAATTTGCAAAAAGTTATATACGTCGCTTTGAATCGACATACAGATGTGAACAAGCATTTTCATCCACGAAATTGATTAAAAGCTAAACAAGGTTGTGAATAACTGATTCAAATTTGAAGAATTCTCTGCTGCTCTCAGTAACAAATTTAACACCAAACATTGAAAGATTAGCGAAATCCAAACGCTCATGAGCTCTCAGTGCTCCATCCCGCTCAGAGCTCTCTCTCTCTCATCACACTTAACAACTGTGGTCCAGAGTTATCTTCAAACGACTCTCTGGCAGCTGTAGGCGGGGTCCACGACAGTGATCACCCTCTCGTCCAAGAGATCATTTCTGAATATTGTAGATTGGTGCTCCAATAAAAGTGTGTTTTTTGAACTGGCATAAATTAATTAATTTAATTGCGTGATTGAGTTATTCCTTTTTCTCCCCTAAGCGAAGCAGATCCGATCCCTATTTTCCAACCCCAACTGTGAACGTAAGAAGGTAGAAAAGGTGCTCGAGTTGTATGGCGCATCTGAAAACGTCTGTGAAGAAAATTGGGGCATGGTAAGCAACAGGTTGGCCACCCCTGACCTAAGGCATAGGTTTGTCTTTTGGTTGCAGTAAATTTTTAAATACAATATTTACATAATATAATATTTAATTGACATAATTTTATAACGATCAGGACCAGTTTTGTTCACTTTAATAGTACATTTTATAGTTTAAAAACATCGGTTGAAAATGTCCTATGCGAATGGACGAAATCGGTACTGATTATTTTTAAATTATGCAATTATGCATTAAGTATTATACTCATGGCCCCCACAAGGGGGGTCTGACAGGGCTCTAGCCTAGGGGCCAGGGCTCAGAGGGGGCCCGGCGTGATGGGTCAATCGGATATGTGAGATAAACACACATCACAAATAATGCTCTAATAAATAGTAAAAAACGTCGCTTGCGGCGCTATTTCACGAGGGGGTTATTATCATTTATAAAATGTGGTTGTAGGATACACTTTTTGATTGTTTTGTGTTGATACTCGACAATTCCATAATTCAAGTAGGTAGATGTATTAAAACTATAAAAAGTCACTAAAAATAAACTGAAGGCCCTTACTTTTACCTCTAACAATTTTGAAACCGCTAATGTTGTGCATCACACATGGTATTAAACTTAGCGATAGGTAGGGGGGCCCGCTTTAGGATGTGGGGGCCATGATTATACTATATTGTGATTTATTTTAATTATTTTTTTTAACTGAGAAAATTAACAGTGAACACTATTAATTTAAATGTCACTTTATTCTTCTCATGTTCACTCATTGACATAGCATGTGAAAAGGGTCTTCGTAAATGACTCTGCTCATAGACGTCCACTCAACTATACTATGAGCAGTGTCCTTGAATTAATACTAGACAGTAGTAAAATGTAAATTATTTTACACTTATTCACCTGCAGATAATGTTTGAAATGATATGTAGCCTTATTGTGGCTGGTTTTAGATGCTGCAGGTTTGCAGAACAGCATTGCCTTTTGGTAGAGGAAAACGTGTCGTTGCCGAGCTCGTAACCGGAGTCGCATATCTCCCTTGCTATCCGTCACTACGGAGAACGAACCTTGCATTAAAAGTTCACCCTGTTGGCTCAAGTCCACCTGAAAAAATATTAAAGGGAAATAAGCAATATTGAAAATACCTAGAGCTAGCTATATTGTAGATAAAAATATATTAAGTTTCATCTCGAATCCATGTGTTTCACATTACTTTTTAATATTACAGCGCCTGTACACGTGCATGGATTTATTTGCAGCAATAGTATTTTAAACTATAGTGACAATAACTGTTTACACATAAAAGTGCTGACTGTCTCTCCAATCTCATTCTTCAAAAGTAAGCGAGACACGATGTTGTCATTTTATAGTACTATTTGACAGGTCGTAAAAATCGGTTAACCTCAAGATGAGTCTTTACGCGGTGTAGTTCATTTATTTGCCGGCAGGTTCGCCACTATCGTTCTAGTGCGCAGGCGCAGATCGAAAAAATCCCAACTATCACATGAAAATTTAGAAGCTTCCGAACTTTTTTGATTCATGCATGCAATCTTGCAACTGCACGACAATACGAGTTAACACATACATTTTCTTGTTATGGTCACGATAATACGTACTGTCAGCAGTAAATCCATGCACATGTAAACGGGGTATAATACTGTTTGGCATTCTTCGTAAATTTAATGTTAATTTTATTAGGTTTTATATTAAATACGCATAGAATGATTGATGTATGTTTTGAAAATAAACATGACATTGACAAGAAGACGTGAGTTAATTCTATGACGGTACTCTCTGGAATATAATTGTGGGATTATTGACAATACTGCGGAAATCATAGTTTTTATTTTTTAAATTTTAACGCAAAGGTTTTTTTAACATTTCAGTTCAACCATATTCCTTGTGTACTGCCAAGTGGTAAAGTAACTAGTAGGTTTTGCTCATTTTAAAAAATTAAATTTCGTGGT
The DNA here is from genome assembly GCF_057557595.1 of Rhyacophila brunnea. Taxonomy (NCBI): domain Eukaryota; kingdom Metazoa; phylum Arthropoda; class Insecta; order Trichoptera; family Rhyacophilidae; genus Rhyacophila; species Rhyacophila brunnea. The sequence continues at coordinate 46,527,037 of NW_028232859.1, forward strand.
GCTATATCATAGGAAATTTTACTTTAATGTCTGTTAAATAGGCAGACTCTTTATCATTTAGCAATAATGTTTCCCAGAATGTGCCACAATGAAGGTATTCTTCAACGGCTTTGACTCTTGACCACAATAGAAATGCATAAAGTTGTGTGTTGCTACAATATTATTTTGACTTACGTGTTATACATAATATATACAGTCGAACTCGGTTATTACGATCACGGATATAGCGAGATCTCGGATGTAACGAGGAAACATTCGTTGACATTTTAGTTTATGATTTTCTCCATACATTTATTCACTTTTATAATGAGCTACTTATCGGGTATACCGAGCTAAAAATCGTCAAAAATTTTCTTAAAACTGTTAATGTGTCGATCATTTAAAAACATTTCGACCCTAAGTAATAAAATTCGACTGGACAGGATGCCGCCAGGATCGGATTATGTTTATGACACTAGTTAAGTGTCTAAGTACCTACTGTTACCAGACAAAAAAGAAAATAACCCGGCACGACAGTTTCAAATTCCAAATCCGCAATTTAATCAAAGTCAGGAGGACCCCGACCGAAAGTTTGGTTCTTCTGCCGTGCGGGATAGTGTCCCGGCTCGACCGATAACTTCTAAGAAAAGCCTCTCCGGCCGATGCGCGCCCAAAAATTTACAGTAAGCTGTGACAAACAACCCGCCCGCACCCCTGGGATATCGAGTACCCCTCGCCGTTAATTTTTTTTCGATATTTTTTGAAAGTCAGGGTCAGTTCCGATCTGGCAGTGAAGCTGGCAAAAACATTCCCCCGCCGTCCTCGGAGGGGCGGATACCTTTAACACGTGTTTCAGTTAGGATCCTCGCGTTAAAAATAATCGATCAAAAGTTATCATATCTTAGAAAAATCGACACCCCTTATCGTTGTCGTGTGAATAATAATCCATATAGTTGCCATCAAAGCAAACCAGTGTTCGTGTGCGGGATGACAATAATAAATCGATCCCAAATGTAACGCTAGTGTTGTGTTAATGTAAGACCCTCGTTTTAGCCTATATTGTAAAATTATCAATGTTAGCCCATGTTTTAACTTAAATAAATTGTTGTCCTGCGCAGGATTTTAAATCTAGAATCGGTGTTATAATTTATCCTGTTTGTCCCGACGTCACACTTACTCTGCAGCCCGAATTGATACCGGATCGGGACATCTACCTCGAAGACATGTGAGTTCGTCTTCCACCCCCGGTATTATACTGTCGCCCATGCGTGAGGCGAACGAAGTCAATGCGACTTCGGGAACCACGGCCCTGAGAAACCCAAGTGTGTGACGTCAAACCCATAGTTTTGTGAATTTTAAAAATAAAAATAAATTCTCTGGCGCCCTATTAAAAAAAAAACCCTAAACAAAAATATATTTCGCCCACGCTACCGTTAAAACAAAGTGAAAATTACGAGACAAACCCAGTAAGAACGAATTCGCGCGTAAACCTAACACGATAAAAATCAAAACCAGGGGTGTTCAACCTCATACGCAGTGTTTAAAAAAAAAATAAACGCAAGCCTTCAAAAGTTAAAACGATGTTAACGACCATGAAAAGAAATCGAGTGCAACGAAACCCGAAAATGCCATGAACGTGGGTTCTCACAGAACGGACGTTCCTACGATGCTGCAGCCACCCCCCGTCTACTAGCATCTGCCGGGGACCACCGACGCTGGAGGTCCTGGAAAAGTCCAGGGTACAACTTCCCAGTTTAGGCCGCCCCCCCCCCCTGCTCTACGACCCCTAGCACGAGAACTCAGCTCTGTCTTCGCATCCCTGCGTCAATCTTGCGACGGAGTCGCCACACCCCAGCACACGTCCAAATTGCACCTCCCGCCGAACGACACCTGATCTCCGCAACCCTCCGCCTACCCCTGAATAGGCAACCCAACCCTGACTGCTGCAGCAGCCGAAAGAAGCCTATGACGTGACGACACCCTACCAGATCCGGCTACCCTCCAGAATCGTTGGCACTTGCCGAGAAAAATCTCGCAAGACGAAATGGCGTCTCCGACGGCACGAGACTCATAATCCATTGAGCATCCCGCTCGCGGATCGAACAAACGACCTAATGAAAACCTATCAATGTATTACCAACGCAAACCCGCCTAACTCGCGCGCTGTATTAGAAAAATTTTCTTTGCCCTATAACCACATTCCATTCGCTTTACATGATCGCTGATATAAAATTTGAAACAAATTGGAGTAGGGAGGCTTGTTACCAGACAAAAAAGAAAATAACCCGGCACGACAGTTTCAAATTCCAAATCCGCAATTTAATCAAAGTCAGGAGGACCCCGACCGAAAGTTTGGTTCTTCTGCCGTGCGGGATAGTGTCCCGGCTCGACCGATAACTTCTAAGAAAAGCCTCTCCAGCCGATGCGCGCCCAAAAATTTACAGTAAGCTGTGACAAACAACCCGCCCGCACCCCTGGGATATCGAGTACCCCTCGCCGTTAATTTTTTTTCGATATTTTTTGAAAGTCAGGGTCAGTTCCGATCTGGCAGTGAAGCTGGCAAAAACATTCCCCCGCCGTCCTCGGAGGGGCGGATACCTTTAACACGTGTTTCAGTTAGGATCCTCGCGTTAAAAATAATCGATCAAAAGTTATCATATCTTAGAAAAATCGACACCCCTTATCGTTGTCGTGTGAATAATAATCCATATAGTTGCCATCAAAGCAAACCAGTGTTCGTGTGCGGGATGACAATAATAAATCGATCCCAAATGTAACGCTAGTGTTGTGTTAATGTAAGACCCTCGTTTTAGCCTATATTGTAAAATTATCAATGTTAGCCCATGTTTTAACTTAAATAAATTGTTGTCCTGCGCAGGATTTTAAATCTAGAATCGGTGTTATAATTTATCCTGTTTGTCCCGACGTCACACTTACTCTGCAGCCCGAATTGATACCGGATCGGGACATCTACCTCGAAGACATGTGAGTTCGTCTTCCACCCCCGGTATTACTACCCAATTGGTGTTTTCGCCGACAATATTGAAAAAGTATATGGTTGAAATTGTTGTAAAAAATCCAAGGTTTGTGAAGTCAGTAGGTACCTACCAGCGTTCATTACAATAAAAAACTTCTTTTGTAGTTTATGAATGCCATGCTTGGTTCGGGGAAAAATTCTAATTGTGTATTTTTGTTTGAATTGCGACTTTTTGTGTTATGTGACCGCTCATTTAAAAATACCTATTCTCTGATATAACGAGTAACGCTTATAACGAGCAAATTCAGTTGGTCCCATCTTCTTCGTAATAACCAAGTTTGACTGTATATATATATATTTCTTCATATTCCGGTGATAATCAATGTCTTACCGGAAAGCCTGTGATGGCAATTTGGTGCATGGAGTCATTTACACATTTGAGGACGACCAGCATGCAATCCAATGCTTCTTGTAGACCCTTGCTGATGGAACCACTTTCGCTGTATCTCAGCAAGTCCTAATTAAACAAAACATTAATAATTACAATTAAAAAATTATCAAATAATACATAATTCATAAAATATGTTTATCACTCGATATTCATCATTTATAAAAATAGCTTTACGACATGCATTTCGCTCACATGGTGAGCTTTATCAAGTATGCTAAAAAGCTTGTATGATACAGTTCACCATGTGAGTGAAGCACAGGATTTAACAATTTTATAAATGGTGAAAAGCTTCTTAATTATCATGAATTTACTCCTGAATTTCTTCAAAAGGTAAATAGTTTAGTGAAAGATTTGTACCTTTAGTAAGAGTTGATATTTTGTAATTCTTTGCACAGGTTTTAATAAATATGCCGCCAGTGGTAGTTTATGTCCTAGTTTAATTTGACAGGCTTGAAGGAAGAGGTGTGTGTCAACAAGGGCGGCTCGTAGTCTTTCGGAGCGTGGAATGTTTTGGCAATAATAGCTGTACAGCCGGAAGAACGTTTCTCTCTGAAAAACAATATTTATTTTGTTTATATTAAAGAGATTTATGTAGAACAAGATGAAAAATGACTGAATGATAAAACATTGAGGGGATCGGAAGTAAACGACAATTTTGAGAAATTGAAATATTTTTACATAAATCATTGTTCAACAAAAATATTTGCATTCTTTTGATATTCAACATAAATAACATCATTTATTCCCAAGCCCCACAAATTACAATATTAATGTATGAATCCACAATGAGATGATAATTTTGTGTCATGAATAAAAATCTCATTGTGAATAGATTAGCATTTCTTTATGACAATTTGATAATATTCATGGTGAAGGACACGGTAATACAATAAAACACCCTCGATTTAGAAATGAAACAATGGGTTGTGGGTTTAAATCCCACATTTGGTAAATTTCACATGTTGTTTTCTTAAATACAGCAAAAAATAAATAAGTTGACTACTATTCTTGGTTAAAAAACAAAAATATCAATAGGTATACTTAATCACCACAATATTATTTTATAAAATTTTATTTATATGCTTACCTTTTGTACAAAACACAATGCTACGAGTTCAGTGGTTGATATACAGTTTTCCAGGTCTTTGAGAAAAATATCAGAGTGAAATGTGAAGAGCTCATGAAGGTTTCCAAAGAGGACGTCAGCCTTGCCAACCAGTCCCGGGGGTATTAAAGCTAAGTTGTCTGGATTGTCTATTTCTTCCTTGTAGCCCTGGTAATCAAAAATATTGACAACGTTAAATTTGATATTTAACTTTGAAACCAGCATAATAATATCGTCACCTCATTACTACTACAAGATAACTTGATTTTCACTATTTTTGAGATAGCTATGAGGGGCGTACTGACTGAGCGAGCAGCCTCGGGCATTTGCTTTGCGAAAATCGCTGTGCATTTTCACAAAGAAAAATTTGCGCATCAGAGGCAGCTCGCAACAAAATTAACGTCACGCGAGGCAGCCGCGCGCAGCACCTTTGAGCATCAAAAAACCGAGAACGATTGGATCGGTTGTGGCAATGCTCGGGCGAGGCGGCACGTGCATTTGTCTCGGGAGAGTCGCGTACCGACTGACTGACTGAGCATTTTGCCTCGCAAGGCTTTTACGTATATTTTCTATGGCGAAACTGCCTCGCGACCACGGAGGTTGCTCGCTCAGTCAGTACGCACCTATCGAATATAATTCTACATTTCCTTCTTTACAAAATGATAAAACTAGGTAAGTCAGAAGTTAATGGAAACTGTATTAATTTTGTGTTAAATATTAGATAACTTTAAAACCATAAATGCATTAAATAAATAAAATAATATACCTACAATATATTTTCATACCAAATCAGAGTTATCTAGTTGTAGTATTTAGGTGATTTAGGTATATGGAAAATTGTTAATGTTGTATGGATGTGGAGAAGAATCAAGATGTACAACGTAAAAAGTTCTCATGCGGAAATATAGAGACACGACAAAAGCGAGAAATGAGACGCCATTATTGTTAGATACACAAAAACTTTCTAGAGACGGTCAGTCATACCTTTAATTTTACAAATAGGGCTCATTGACTAAATAAAAAGTAAACTATTAAATTGACAATGATGCAAAATTCATTTTTAATTTCAGACTATTCGCGGATTGCTTCGGACGGAATTTAAGATTAGTTTAAATTTATTTATTTTATGTAAAATTTATGCACGTACGTGGATTTATGTGACACTCGTGAAATTTGCGCTTGATTAATTTTGTCAATTAGAGATCAAAGAATTCGATTGAGAATGGGGATAAAGAGTTAACAAAATTGCAGTTCAGAAAATTAATAAAAAGTGCAATAAACAGTATATCCACAAACAAAAGCGGTCAATTACCGGTGGAAAAGAGAACTAGTAAAGTGCATAAAACTGTGTAACATGTAAATTTTATTTTATGAATAATTTTAATGTGTTTTTCACAATTTCACATTTTCAAAAATGTTTTTTTATGCAAATACCAATGGGATGGAGGGGGGGGGTTTGTAATAGGATACTTGGCTATTATAAGAAGTCGGGAACCTATATTATAGGGGGAACACTGGATGTGAGTTTGAAATAAAACAAAGTTAAATGAAAATATATTACAGAATCATCGGACATGGCACTGATAGTGTCCGTCCACTCTTTCAGTTTTCTATCATAGTTTTCATACAACGTCTCCATGCAATCATACATCAAATCAATGTTTTTCCTATCCTTTGGGCGCTTTCGTATAAATCGCATTATCGTAGAGTAAGTTTGTTTCGCACCACTCTTCGGCGGCGGCGGCGAGTTGCTCGGTAGAACGTTGCCTTTCTTGCGCATGTTAGGTAGCGTGCTGTACAATCTTTCCGAACAATGACACGCAGCTATTTTCGGATCGCGTCGACCACTTGTCGCAAAGTTATCTTGAATATTTGATAGATTGTACTTGGAGCTTGATTTAACCCACTGCTTTTTAAACGACATTGTCGAACGCAGGCTTTTGACGTATTCTTTTGTATTCTTAGGAGATCTATTATTTCTTTTGCATTTCATATTAGGTAGAGTAGTGTAGTGGTTTTGATGATTAGTGACGGTGTGATTCCATCTGTTCATTTTATCAGTATAGTCTCTTAAAACTGAGGAGCGGATATCTTCAGATTCTTGATACTTCATAAGGTTTTGATAATAATCATCATTTGGATGAGAGTAAAAATCGTCTGATAAAAATTTATTCTTCAGATTAGGCAGTGATGCGTAAATTGAATTTCCCATTGTATTAGAATGAGAATAGATTGGATTCTTCATACGTCCACCAAGCTTAAAAGTCGGCGTCTCTTTGACAGGCGTCACTGATGACAAACTAGAGTTTGAACTAGTTGAAGAGGATTTCAAAATATTGTCATTTTGTGAACATTTTTTATCAATTAACGGAACACTATAATCGGTAATCGGTGCACCATAAACAATATTATCATTAAAATATTTAGACTCCTTTGAAACTGAACCACACTTTGAAATATCTGATTCTGCATATTTCATTGGACACGCAATGCTAGCAATATTCTTTAATTTAGTTTTGAATTTGCAGCATTTACTCTTGACTGCACCATAATCGAATAGTTTCACTTGGTTAGCGTAGTCGCTGAACAATGTTGAATCGGAACAGGTGCGAGACAACTTCATTTTATCACAAGAGTCTTCTGTGCACGGGATAAACTTGTCATTCTTGCGTTGACTGTTCTGTTGATACATCCAAGACTGCGATGATCCTATACTGAGATCATTCGATGTTTGCTGAAGGCTGTATTTTCCGTATTTCATCATTTGCAATTTAAAACATGGGGTGTGCTTTCATTCTGCGATGTCACGAGATAGACTAGCAAGTTATGAATTTATCTCTTTCCATTTGCCTCTATGGTCATGCTCTGAAGATGTTCCACTCTGTTAATTAAATTAATTGCTGGATATCTGTGTTGCAGTTTTAATACAAATATGATGAACATTATATTATGAGATGCATGGCGTATCCTATTGTAATATAAAATAAATAGACTATTTAGTACCAAAGTTGATTTTAAAAATGAAGGTGATAAAATTAGCGCACTATTCTATATTATTATAAGGCTCAAAAATTTTTTTCAAGCTGCTAAATCAAAAGAGATGTCCAGTAAAACAAGTAGGTAGTAATTATTCTTTCATACTTTTAATATTGCGGATATTTTTCAAACCTATGTGTCTGCCCAAAGGATGTATATTTGTCATTCCTCTATTCTTTTCCATTGCACTCAATATACAATTAAAATGTACAAGACTAAATGGAAAAAAAGGCAATTGAATGTTTGTTTACCTTCAAAATGGTTCCAAGTTCTTGAACGTACGCTTGTTCCGTTTGTAATAGTTCACGGACCACGTGCCCACGTTTTGCTTTGCGCGCTTCACTGTCTTCTGTTGATGTCGTAGAACTTTCAGAACTGGCTGATGTCTCCATCTATGGACAAAAATATAAATATTTAAAGTTTAGAATTTTTAATTAAATACATAGGTTCTGGATACACAGTTTATCAGTGGATGATTGGGTAGGTACCTACCCATTATATTTATGGTTGGTCTATTTGATACAATATTTGTGTTATGAATCTGTTTAAAGTTTGTAAGTTTGTAAATTTAAAAAGTGATTAGTAATATGTAGGTATGTATCATTTTCAAATACGCCTACTTGACATCAAAATAATTTGGTTTCGAATTTCACCAATAAGTAGGTACCTAAGTATATTATTTAAAAAAAAATGCGAAATCTGCAATGATAAATGAGAAAATAGAAAAAATGGTGGTAAATATGTTTAAATTTTGACGGCCATAAGAAAAATATAACTATATAAAACTGAAAAGTAATAATTAAGACAACTAATAGGTAATCTAGATAATATAAAATATGGCCATAAATAATATTAAATATAGGTACCATGTCAAAATGTGTTATGCTTCACAACTAAATAATGCATAAATTATTATTATGTTGATATCATTTTCATGATATCAACATAATAATAATAAATTGGAAAAATATCCTTTTACATTTTGACAGCAAGGATGCAGTTTTGAGGTTATGTATTTGGCAGTTGCATCGAAGTTGCACAATGTCTTTTTAAAAAAGCAAAACTCTGACCTTTTTCTCAGACCTGGGGAACATTTTAAATATCCGATGTCCGCTTTTGTAAACCGCGTAAATTGGATCGTTCATTTTCATGTGTCACGAAAATACTATAACTAAATAATAAAATAATGACTATTAGGTACGTGGATAGCTGAGATATTTTCGTAAAGGATATTTTCTATAAACTCAAAGAAACTTCAATAAATTCCTTGGCATGGGGCATTTGAGTCGGGGGAATACAGGCAACGCAAGTTCCTTTACAAAAGACAGCTGTTTCTTACAATAAAAACAGCTATAGGTAAGTACTTACAGAAAAATATTCAGTGATGTCCCCTGAAATAATCATTAACCGGGTCGCTATTTTTATTGCTATTTTTAATGTACCTACCTAGAGGTTCAGAAAATATTAGTCTCAAATCTCGAGAAATTAGAGAATTCGAAAAATTGTTACTTGGCAAAAATAAATAGAAGAAAGCTGCCAATTATATTGGGAAAAAATCTCTTGACTTTTGATTCTGTATGAATATCTATTGTGAATTTCCCGATGAAATTTTGTTTTGGCATGGAGAGTTCTCAAAAAAACAAATATTCTAGAATTCGAGAGTTCTCGAATTCTAGAGTATTTCAAAAAAGTCTAGAAATCACAAGCTCTAAATGTACCTACCTACCTACTTACACGTGAATTATTACATACAAATAAGCAGTTTCAAAAACAGTTTTGAGAAAGATATGTTCCAAATGACCATTAAGACATATTATGTACCTACCTCGTTACCTACTACAAATGAAACGTTCAAACTAACTATGATGAATATATAAATACGTAGGTAAAATTATTAACAACCGGTACGTCGTAAGGTAGCTGATTCATAACAACCCAGTCTACGACCAGGTGCGCACCCCTAGGGGACATCACTGAAAATAAAATTATTATAGGTGACTCGCGTGCCATTAAACCGAAATGGTGCTCACGTTGAATAAACACGAGCTATATAATAAATTTTCCCCACAAATAGTGCAAAAGCTACTTTTATTTCGTTATCGTCATTATTAATACTACCAAACTTTTACAACGCAGTATAATTATTGCCAAAGCCTTTTCAATTTTAATAAGTACCTACCTACTATTTAAATTTGTTCTAAAATAAAAGCAGTTTATTGAGGTGATGAGAATAATTAAAGTAACTTGATATTAATTTGTACTTCCCTAAGTAAAAAACGAAGTGTGAGCAGTTTTTACATCACCTACAACAGTCCTACATATTATTTATACGTGAAAAGGGATTCAAACATTTGCCTGTTTGTATGAAATGTTATGCTATCATTGGATTACAATAAAATTGTGTATCTAAATAGTACTCATGTGTAGTAGGTATAAATATAATATTAAACTGTTACTATTTTCATAGCAACGTATATAATATTAATACTATCGACCGAAGGCACTTGATGGAATTTGAATTCTAATGGTTTTAAGTTTTGAACTATTCCATTTGAGTCGATTTTTGCGACACGGGTTTCGCCTTTCGGCATCATCACGCACTATGTGCACTCTCACCAAAAGGTAAATACACACTAGCAATGAATACAATTAATTCTAACTTACCTATATAACAAATTAATACAATAAAGAAGGTAAAAACTTTATCATCTACCTATTAAGTCAAGGATCACAATAAAAATAAAACCAACAAACTATGAATATTAATACTATCGACCGAAGGTACTTGATGGAATTAGAATTTAAATTATGAATAGTTGGAGTGTTTGTAAAAAACCCCTATCACTAATAGTACAATCAATAAATTATAGGTGTATCTATACTACGACAAGACTCACCCTAATAATATATCGTAGATAGTATGTCATTTAAATGCTTTGGCCTGACTTGTCCTACCTACTGTCCAACAAGAAGATTTAGGCACAAGCTGAAAGTCGTTGTCGTCGATAAATAGGAAGAGCTTGTTTAGTTCACAGTTTTAACACGTGGATAACTCATCGCTAACCGGAAGGCGCTATAATCGAAAATGGGAGGAGTTTGTTAGTACACAGTTTTAACACGTAGCCAAGAAGATCTTGTTGGACAGTATTCGTAACACTAAAAAAATATTAATTAAATTATTATTTTCTTATTAATAGACATACTTAGAGAAATGTAAATATAATTTGAAAATAGTTTTGAAATAGTATGTACCTTTGTATTGTGGAATAAGTCAACGGTGGAATACAAAAAATATATTGGCCATTTTAACTGAACTAAAAAATATTAATTCTCGCGAAGTGTCGCACCTCTTCAATGTGAGTCAGGTATATCCACATCCGCAGGGCTCTTTGCATCGCGGGTCGCGTACCATACAACCACGCCTCTAACATCATTGCATCGACTCGTCTTCAAAAATGTGGGGTTCCTAAACGATTTAACCCCCGAAGGTACTATTAAATTAATATTCCTGGCATACTAATAATTGGAGATTCCTGGAGCAGCTATTATAAAATTCCTAATAAATAATCGAGGGATAAATTATTTATGGTGCATATATTCAGATTACATGACCTCATGTCGTCGCATAAGTGAAGTGGGCGACTATCTTGAGTAGGCCACGTTTTGATGATAAAAGATGTCCAACCACCCAATAGGCTCTTCTTCAATAGATCGGACAGGACAAGGAGGACCTGGAGATCCAGAGTTAAGACTGAGGTAGTTTGACTATGTATAAAGATACATCACATGTGCCAGCTGTGGTGAACAAATTCTGCTGGTACGGGAAACAATTTTATTGCAGATGTAAAACTTCATGGAATTTTAGTAGTTCTTATCACCTTACAAAATAGTGAATACCTTGGCACGCACCCATTATTTTAAATATTTCTTTAGTTTTTTTCACACCTAAGCATGACAAGATTCGCCAACCCTCACTTAGGCTGAGGCTATGGGAGTTTGTGGTATACAGAGAGGAGTGGAGACGTATCCAGGAGATCACAAAGAACCACATTGGGTCTAAGTGCTGATCATGACGGGATTTGTTTTAGAAAGCATTCTTCTACAGAGATGGAACTTGACCATATGAAAGTGAAGCAAAAAGGACTCACAGAGTTTATAAAAATTCATACAAACGTTGATTTTCCACAGAAAAATTGCATTTACGTCAAACTGGAACACAATTCAACAATTTTGGTAAGGAAACTACAGAAGCTTTTGTTTGGCAGAGGAAGGTTTTATTGTAAATCATTAAATCTTAAATATATGTTTAAATCATAATATTAATAAATTTATTCATGTGATAGTATAGGTAGGTATATAATTAAATATTATCTGTCTATGTTAATAGTATAATGAATTAATGCACCGTAATACCCCGACTTTGTCGATACGCACTCAAGTCGCCTGTAATTTAAATAATGAACAAGAAAAAAATTAATAAAATAGTGCAGCTACTACTAGAAATTGTGCGAGATATTTTTTTTTATCCCGTCAGATTTTACTGTTGGACTTTTTATAATGATCCTCCTCTCACTAAATGACTAAAAGCTGTTATTTAATTTTATTTATTGTGTACTTTTGCAATGCTACTTAATTCGCATATTATAATAATTGTTGCATTTGTATTGACATAATTATTATATTATTTACACATTTGGTTTGTTCCATTAAATTTAGCAAAACACAGATTTATTATTTCCACACCATTTTTACTATGCTATTATTGTAGGCATGTAAACAAAATAATTTTAGCTATGTCTATATATACCAAATAATTCTCCTCGATTTGCCGCCCTTCGAGTAACTGCCGCCCCCAAGCAACGCTCAATCTGCCTACCCCCACGGGACGTCACTCACCGCAGCCTTGATGAACGCTAATATATTTAAAAAAATATATATAAGCAATTAATAGGAACTAAATATCTACCTATATTATGTTATTATATAGGTACTACTTTTCTGGAGATGCTCTTAACCTACAACATCAAGGACCATAAGCTATTGTTAAGTACGTAGGTAGGTACTAAATAAAATTATCAACCGAGAAAATGCTACGAAGTGGAAAATTTCTAATATATTTTTTGTTATTCACGTCGGAGCACACAGTAATAAAAATAGCCAGAGTTTCACTGGGTTTTGTTTAATCCCGGAATCGCAGGATTGAAATTTCTATCCGGGGTTAAAATCCCGACTACATTACGACGTTCGTATCTTCGGATATTAGTGTATGCACAGAACAGATAATAAATAGAATTCCGATATTCCATATACCAATACATTCAATTTTGAAACATGGTTTTGAATGCGTGAGTGTCCTACTAAAATGAAACACGCATTATAGACGCGCAATAGCGTGTGTAATACACCAATATTAAAATGAGCATCAATGCATAAACCGAGAGCAGTTGTCAGTATTTGATGTATGCCATATTCTTGACACGTGTTTAAATTTATCCCGTATTCTCCCTTATTCGAGATCGGTTGCCTGCTTCTCCTTACCCGTTAGGTATGACAGTTTTCATTATTTCTGAGTTCCCTGAGTGTATGATTATTGATTGGAATAGCAGTTTAATAAAATCCCTGTCGAGTCGAGTAGTTATTTCTTTATTATTATTTTATTACTAAACAATACTATTATGTAGGTATTGAATAGGTAAATAAATGACTATAATTATTATCTTCAGTGGCAAACGTGACTGAAGTGATAATAATAATATATAATATTAATAAACTACGGCAGAAGTGTTTGTGTTTATAATAATTAATAATAAATATACATAGCCTACACATAGTAATTGTAGTAACGATAAAAATATATTCACAAAGATTAGCTTTCGGGCTATGAATCACGTACTAAGATAAAATAATATATACATAAATACACGGTGTTAAAAAGTAAGTAGGCTTTCTGAATAAATTATAGATTTTTTTATAAACGTGCGCTTAAACTCGTTTTTTAAAGTTCGTGTTATGAATTTTGAATTAATTTAAACATTATGATACAACGGCAAACAGCATAATATGTAGGGTTTCTGTGACTGCTTGCGTAAAAATAGATCTAAACGTGATAAAATGTTAAACGTAAAGTGGTTTTATTTCGCTGTCAATATACTTTAATTTAGCCAAGCGAACATGTCGAAATTAAGCTTTCCATTGACGTTACAATCCGATGTGGACGAAGATGTTTCCAGATAGTTCTTTTTACGAGAAAATTATGTTAGATATCTGTTCAAGTTCGACCCATTAGGTCCCCACATTGAAAACCAACACGTAAATTTGCACATGACTTTATAAACGGATACGTTACCACTCACCCGTCGAGGGCGCTTAATGCTCCGTTTACATTATACGATTTTCACCATACGGCAAAAAATCGAACGGCGACATTCTTTTAGTGGCGTGAAAAAAGAGCATGGCCCTTTTCACATTACACAGCGACGGTTAAAAACCGAAACGATGCCGTACAGCAGAGGTTGTCGCGCGACATGTTGCTAGTGTGGACCCGGCATAATGCACGCTTTCACATTAGACGGTTTTAAATCGACAACACTGAACCACAAACTGAGCTTTGGCGGAAAAAACCCGTGCATTAACCGTATAGTGTGAAATAGGGTAAAGGCTTATTTACACGGGCTTAGTACTAATCATTAGTACTCGGTACTCGCACTAATACCAACACGTGGCAACATGCCGAATTAATACTAATGCTTATTACTAATTCGGCCTGGAGGTAGGGAAGCACAAACTTTAAAGGACAACAGCACACATATGCGAGTTAGAATGCACACACGTGTATTTGCTATAGATGAATTTACAGTGCGAATTGTCTTGCAGCTAATCATTAGCCCGGGCAATGGTGCGTCAGCTTCAATTTCATAATATATAAAAACTTAATCTATTACACATTTTTGTAACGATTCTTAACCATTCTTAACATTGGTTGTGTTGTTTGTGAGTGATATATTTTTAGATGCAAATTATTAAGTTAACTTTACTGTGTAGCAAGGATTATGCTGTCCATATTATTATGTACATGACGAATCGTAGCATTGAAAATGTAGAGCAAATTACAAATTCACGGTAAGTACGGAAAGAGGGCAATTCCTACAATAATTGTAATAACACGGATTACGGATTCGTTACACGGACACTACAATAATTCTAGCGAGCTGTTTATAAATATCTACCTCATGAAGCGGTACAAGATAATAATATTGCTAATTTGTTTATTGAACGTAGTGTTATTACGCAATACCTACAATGTTATTAAGTTGGCACAAGTAAAGAGTTTGCGAGGGAAAATATTATAGAAGTCACGCATTGAAACTTGAGAACTGATATGACACGTTCCTATTCGAGAAGATTTTTTAAATGGATGATCTGGAAAGATACAATACGACTGGCGAGTGACAGGATTTTTTCGATGTGTCGCGTGGTTATGCAGAAAACCAAATTAATGTAAGTACGTAATAATATATTCGAGCTTGACTAATGATTTATCAATACCTTCACGCATCAGAACATACAGACCTACAAACTTATCCGTAGAATGGCCAAAAAATGGAACTATAAACTACCTACCATAGGACGCCATTTTGAAAATTTCATTTGAATGTCAGATTTTGTCCAGTTACGAGTCTTGATTGGGTAGTTTTCGACAGTGGCTCCCCCATCCCAATCTTCAGATAAGTTTGTAGGTCTGTAATATTGAGTTTCCAAATTTGAATCGAAATCGAATATAAAATATTATTATTTAGTTGACAAAATGATTTTAAATAGGTATACCAACGTAATAATTATTTATTTTACCAGCTACCACAACACAAAATAAATATTAGCATCGTTATGATTATTTACCTATGTCATAATAATATCAAGTAATAATGTCAGTAATAGGTACATGGCAATAATGTCGTTGACCTATTGTTCTAGTTTTTCATTGGTAAGACAAGTGGTAAAAACCATCGCAGAAGGGAGTCACCGCAATATTTTTTCACAGATGTACACGAGGGTAACGAACTACGTAAATAGCTAAACTTTTATTATTTATCGAATAATTCACAAGATTTAAGAGTGTAACTTTTTTTATTGAACATACATAATTCCAAAATACCTCAGAAACTTAAATTTATTCCAGGTGGCAAACAACACGAAGGTCGCCCGCCGAAAGGGCATGTCAAGAAGAATTTCAATTTAAGGCGAAGTCTTCACTGAGCCTTTTTTAAAGAGGCACCTAGCGGAAAAATACGAAGCTTGCAATTTGAGACATTTTTTTGATAATTTACAATTTCAACTGTATTAATGAATACATATGTATCTGAAAACATTAAAAATAAAAATATTTTTTATTTTAAGTCAAAGACAAACTTACAATTGTAAAAAATGTAATAAAATGTGAATTTGTTCTATCGGTCCGCACCCTATTATTACATATATTTATATAATATATTAATATAAATATTTTATTTATATTTATAAAAATAATTGATTTGATATAAATAAAAAGGATTTCAAGTTATACACATTTATATTTTTTATAAAAATCGATGTTTTTTAAAATAGATATAAAAAATATTAAAACTATGAAAATGTCAAAAATCGCTTAGGTGATGCTTAGAAAACTTAATAAACTAAATTTTAATAATAAATATGACCATAAAATATATGTAATAATAGGGTGCGGACCGATAGAACAAATTCACATTTTATTACATTTTTTACAATTGTAAGTTTGTCTTTGACTTAAAATAAAAAATATTTTTATTTTTAATGTTTTCAGATACATATTTATTCATTAATACAGTTGAAATTGTAAATTATCAAAAAAATGTCTCAAATTGCAAGCTTCGTATTTTTCCGCTAGGTGCCTCTTTAAAAAAGGCTCAGTGAAGACTTCGCCTTAAGCTGTGAAGAAGGCTGTCAATGATGCACGGGATATGCAGGTTTGCCAACTTCCTACTAATGCCATTCCAAGATATTTGCCATCACTGGATATAGCGTTGGTTTATCGCTTTAGGCGTCGTCCATATAGGTATAACGTCAAGTACTAAAAGAGGGGTAATGTGATGATTTGTGACGAAGAGGGGATGTGGAATTGTGACATCACAGAATCAACTAAATGTAAACTCATTTTATTCTGAGAATTAAATATTCCGTGAAAACATTACACTAAAATCAACCATTAACTTATTTTTAGTATTGATTTACTATAAAATTATTTCTGTCGATATCTTTTTAAAGGTAACTACATCCTTAAATCTAATGACGGTGCATTCAGCATACTAATTGACAATGATTCATTAAATTTGTATCGGGGTTATGCTATGGTGCAGTGGCATACATCTTTAATGGAAACAAACAGAAAAAGTGACCTTGCGTCATGATGACACTTTCACATTGACATTTTGTCATTAGGATTTCGATATGACCACCTAATTTACATATCACATTATTTGGAAGGCAGCGATAAGACTTTCGCTGACCTCTAAAAATGCAGGAAATGACGAATTGCTGTTAAAAAAAAAAACAAGATTGCGCCAGTTTAATTTTTAATAGGCAATGTATTTCATACATTTAAAAAAATGCAACCTTATATATTAATTAATATGTAATGGGAAATGATTTATTTATTTAATTAAAGATACCGGACGGATGACAGCACTGATCATTATTATAGAGTTCAGAGTAGATACGAACATCAAATATGAACTACAAAACCTATGACGTCATTTGACTTTCTATCTTTCATTATTTCAGCACTGTCATATTATTAAATTTAAGACAGAGGTAATGATAAATTGCTTCGTGTCCGGAAACTTGTACGTATGCAGTTCGCCGTATCACACGTCCAACTTCTTTGAGTCGTATAGTAGGTATTTACATACAATTCATGTCTAAATAAAACACGGTTCTTGTCGGTTTACACTTTACAAGAAGCCAGCAGCAAACAAATTTTGAAAGAAGCCGATATACTGGATTATTTGTTAGGTTAGATTTGGTTAGGTTTTCATTCTTGAATTTATGAATTTTGCCAAAATCAGCTATGGAAATTGAATTGTTGTTCATATTGAATCTAATAAAATTGGAGACCGTTTAATATACGGTCATCTCTTTTCAATAAGAAAGCTCACGGCGAACTTTGCCACGGTGAAATGTTTTACCTAAAATAGCTTTGCTGAATCAAAAGCGATCCTCATAAATGACACTCAAATCAAACAGATCAAAACTACGCCTATCTCGGACGACAAAATATAATTTGACGGTGGTATGTATGGCGTGATTGCTCGCAGTACCAAACTGGCATGGAGGGCATTTAGGCTCCTAGATAGTATCTTCAGAAGTGACATCCAGTGCTCAAGTATGCATGTCAAAGATGGACCCTTAATCTAAGAGAAAACCAAAAATTGCGAGTAACAGCGCTGCATGGAAAGGGGCAAGTTGGGCATAACGCGGAAAGACATGAGTACGCGTTGTGATAGAGGTCGCCAAACAGACGAAACAGCAATGGGCTGAACATGTATGTCGCTCGGTGAGCGGACAACCGATGAACAAATGCCGTCATACAGTGGTATCCAAAGGGCACTAGACGATCACAGGGACGCCCTCAAACCCGCTGGATAATTTCGGTGCATGTACCTGACAGCGACGAACTAAGGACTGAGAAGAGTGGAAGGAGCTAAGGTCTTCATCCAGCAGTCGATCAACCATGGTTGATGATAATGATATTAAATTGTGTGCAATATCGACTGCACAAAATAAGTGACACCTGTATTCTAATTAATTATTGATGTAAAAGGTAAGGGTATAAAAAAGTGCAGAAAAATAGATTAGGTAAATATTTGATTCAAACTCTAAAGTAGGATAGGTATTTTCCAATCCCGACAATAAAATAATTTGCCAGCGGATTTAGCCACAGAGAAGAGATTAATTCAATATTCACACGTCATGTTTATATTTATTATCAAGTTTTAAATTAAATATTATGGATCCACTAAAAAAACACACCGGTAGGGAAAAAAAGTTATTGGTGACGGTATTTAAAAAGAATTTGTGTTGCTGGATACTCAATACGGATACAAAACAATAAACAAAAGTAGGAGGCATTATGTGTGTCCAAAATTAGTAACCAGTTAAATATGTGTATAGATACAGATACCGCTGATTTATATGAATGCAATAATGTGTAATTCATTTTCTGCTAATGTTTAGTGGTATATTAGTTTGTAATGTTATGTTATAAGAATCACCGCCCATTATGACGGCCAGTCAGTGAAACTCGACGCAATGGCCGGTGGGAGAACATAACCACGCGTAGTGCGTGTAGATTCTGTACAGTCTAGGTATAGGTAAAGCGGGAGCACCACTGCGGATGTAATACGGCGAGGTAAGGTACGCACGGGGTTAAGAAAGGATCACGTGTATCGTAAACGTCTGGTGGTTAGCCCACCGATCGACTGTCGTGTCGAGTTAAACTCGCCTCGTCTGCCGCACAGCCATACATAAAACCTTATAGGAATGACCAATTCGTTGGTGTGTGTATGCGTTCTGGCGTTTTCGACTCACACCCCGAGATGCATGCGATTTGTTGATAGCAACACTAGATGTTTTTTTTTAAACTTAAAAATCGCAATCGACCAATCTACAGCGCTCCATTTGGCAACGATATTTGTGAATAACGATGACGCCACGTCGACGTATTCGACACGTTGCAGACGGACGAATTTTGATGTGCGAGCCGGCTAATACTAATTTGCAACATTAAATAAAGAATATTTGGTCAAAATAGTGAAATGATTACATATTTTGAATTACTACACGCTTATTGGTTAAGTTTCAGTCGATAGCTATTTCGATTTTTATTATATTATGAAATATCAAGATAGCCACGCGCACAATATTATTTCTACCCAGATATTTCTACGGGAAGTGATTTGAGAGGGTGGAGTACCTACATATTTTTTGTATCAAAAATAAATAAAATAATAAATTATACATTCAATTGAGATTTTTTACAAGAAATCTACGAAGTTTTTGTTAGAGAGAGAGTTGAAGATATTGAGACAATGGAATTTGATAACAGTTGATATTAATTTTTTTTATGTAAGTTTTGTGCTATCCCATACGAATTGTTTTTTAGTGACTCGAGTTTTTTACTGAAATTTTTGAAGCATTACTTATGATAACTTATAGGTACTTAATACAGTTTACAATGTAAACAGAATACAATAAAACTAAAACCATTTCATATGTGAACACGAACTGTATCGTATTTGAGTAAATGATACAATCAGAATAGGTTTCATGTATTGATAATTAAAATTTTTTATCGTCGAATTATTTGTATAAAGCAGTGCTTCCCAACCTTTCTTGCGTGACGGCATACTACATAATAATTTCGCGGCACACATATTTTGCGTAATTCACTTGAAAATATTACCTACTTGTATTTTGTAAATTTAAAAAACATTTTTGAATTCTTCGTGGTGACACTCAATGAGAAAATGATATGTGGTCAAAACTACAGATGGAAGTTCAAGTTAAAAATAGTTGTAATATCCATGTTATCAGGCCAAATGCAACGAATCGCGCGATTTCAAGTATATACTTGAATTTTACTGTATATACGTTATTATGCGGTGCACTTCTCAATCTATCGACGCGGCTCACCAGTAAGTAATTTTGGAATACATAGCTGTAAAATATTATATTTTTGAAAATGACCATTTAGTCAACCACCAATGTCGATGATATACTAAATACTTATGTGTATTTTGTTTTATTTTAGTTAATCCACCAAACTTATTGAACTGGCAGTAATATTTAATTATCACACTCTCCCATGGTCATATTTTTAAAACTTGAACAAACATATTATATTCGGCCGAGGACATTCGTTACAAATTTAACAACACCTGTCTTCACTATCGCAAAGAAAAAGCCAAATTCCCATTCGACATCGTTTTGGTCGTATTTTGTACACTAATTCCATTCTTCGTCAAACTACTCACATACAGTGAAAAGAGTCTACTGCGCAACGGCAAGAGGAACTACGCCTCTGTTTAAAGCGCAGGGATATATAATATATTCTTTCCTTTACTCCTGCAGCACGCCATGAGTGATGCAATATGAAACAAATGATATAACGAAATCACGCGTACTTCCTTGTGGATATTTGAAAACGACTTTCACGTAAACTGGTTAAGAAAATAAAAACAGGAATGGGTAATGCTTCTCCTTCAAAATATCGATAAACTTATACTACATAATATATTTATTACAACTTTTCTATGGGCCTTTTGCAATCGTACAATATGTGCACTTACAGTAGAATTTTTGCGATTTACCTTTTATAAAAGTTTGAACAAGGGCACCCTCAATTATTATATTGTAAAAATTTGTAAGTAGTTGTGAATTGTTTATTTATAATACCCTAAACATGATAAATCAATGTTTAGACTCCCGAGACTCTATACACCTAGTTTTTTTATGATTGCGTGTTGCATGTAATATAATTTAAAACGCAATATGCGGAAATAATGCTCCAAAAATTAATCTATTATGAGGAACGCCTACTCGCAAAACAAAGTGCAGTTTTATTTCCATAATATTTTTTGCGGGAACTACTTCTGTAATAGATAGAGCATGTAAAAAGACCTTTACTACTATGTCCATGAAAACTTTCACAAATAAAATATATACTTCATTGCCAAATGAATGGACATTTCTATATTTATAGTACATAATCTTTATAATATTTCATCTCGATTCTGTCTATATGACAGTTAATATTTTCTTGGAGTGCTGCAATGTTGCAAATATCAAAATATTACGTTAAAAGTGAGTATGTATACTAGAACATTATTTATACAATTTTCAGAGGTTATTTTATAACCCATCGCTAACATATAATCGAAGCAATAAAAGCGAGAATCATCTGTTTTTTTTATACCTGAAATGTCGTAATAAATAATGATATTTTGTTTTTCGATTCACTTCGAAGTCAGATCCATAAAACAATAATTATTTCAATATTCTGGCAATATTTTCTTCACTACCTAGGTACTTCCACATCTAAAATGATCAATATAATATTACACTACTTCATTATTTGCGTTATTATTAGATATTATATTTAAATACATAGTGTACCTATATGGTATTTAGTAGAAATACGGTAATACAGAGTTCTGTAGAAATATATTTTAACTCTAGGTATCGAAAGACAGTAAGTATTTAGCAATGTGGCTTTATTTTTGTACGACACATAATATGTTCGACATATATATGTGTAATATGTTAATTATTATTATACAGATGTGACAGTTACGAACGGTTATGTCATCAAACGGGTTGACAAACATTAAATCAACCAGAAACCGTGTATTACATAACATAGATTCTGTAATGCAGGTAAGTTACAGTTACCTATTCCAAGAAATCCTGTTATAAAATCGAGATTATCCTGCAAGGTAGCATTTAATACCAGTTTCTTTGGCCTACATATCGCATGCCCTTCCGTAAAAGCCTGCAGTTCTAATGCCAAGTTCAAGTACGAATAGAAAATGTACACCGCGCCGGCCAGCTGCATACAAATTATCATTAGAGAGACTGCGGCCGCTAATCTAACCGTTCATTTAATCAAAAATAATAATGCATATAGATGCTGTCAATATGGCGAGTTGCAGTTAGATTCGTTGAGCATCCGTAGGGTTCAGATTTAACTACTCTGGTTGGAGATTAAATTGCTGCACGATTGGATAATGACTTTGGTTATTAAAAAGTTCCCGTATGAAATATTATATAATGCTACTGTTACTGATCACCAGTGGAAGTTTAAAGTACGCGGAAGCCTCAGGCTCTGATTTCAAGACATTCTTCCACAGTATAAATTTTAGTAGTTTATGTTAGTTTTGTTGCATTTTGCGTAAATAGAATAACTCTGTACATATATACAATATAGGTACGTATTAGGGTTTATAATCCCGGAATCCTGCTCAATTAGTTGATCTCCAACACTCGAAAAAGACGATGCTGGAATCCCGAAGGAAAAAAATGCTGGTTTTTTGTTAATTCACTATAGAAATGTACGATAATTGAATTATGCACAATAATTATTAGAACATAAGTTATACTTCTTTTGTCGCATGTGGGAAATCAGATCAGAGTGTATTTTTGGCGTGTGACATGTAATACATAATTTATTTTTTCACACGAAAAAAACGCACTCGATTGAATTCGAACCACCGATTATTCGGTTATCGGCCGAACGCACTACCTTTACGCCACAGTATGATACTGCAATCGTGACGATTATACAGTATAATAATTATAGTTTAGAATTGTTATGTTGCCTAGCAGCGAATTTATTATTGTCGATCATTTGCAATTACGTAAAAAAACAAACGATTAAACGTCATAGTGGCAGTTAATACTTTAAAAATAAAAACAACGATAAATAATTATATAATTTAGTAATATAAGTTAAAATTTATAGAAATAAATCAACGGCGCTTCAATAAGCGGCCCGTTTTCTTACGTGTGTAATTTAACAAGATAATTAAGAGCTAGTCGAAGAATCTAGGTTATCACAAGTTTTGTCTTTGTTTTGTTACGCCATAGAAGTATAACTTCTAACGCGCGTACATAAAGTACACACACCGATTTTTTTATACTTACAAATAATTCGCCAAAAACTATTCCTGATTTTGGTGAAAGGTATGAAATGTAGGATTTTTAACTATCTTGTTGATGCTAATAGGATGAAAGTAAATTGATATAGGTACCTAGTATTCTATTTTTCGAGAATGACTAAACTTATAGGTATATTATTTAATTTTCATGTTGCATAAACAAATTACTTTCACCGTATTTATTCTAGTATATTATTATTGTTTTATAGGTGTTTCTTGATTACCAATCATGACATTTTTTTGTCTATTAAATGTTCTTTCTAGACTTGGTATTATAATATAAATTTATTGTACGTTGAAGTAAACTTGTTTTCTTTTAATTGACACTACATTAGGCTATCAGGCTCAATACCATTATTGAATTAGTAGCAGTGAAACAAACACAGAAATACGCAGGCTTGAGAAAATCATAATGGTCCTCACCGGGAATCGAAACCGTAACCCCCGGATGAGATACCAGTGCCTCACTAAGGGCAACTGTATTGTGGCGAATTGGCGAATCATAGTCATAATAGAGATTTTTTTTCTGAATAATTTATTATTTAATCCTGTACAAACTTACATTTTCTCATTTTTAATGGAAAAATTACATAGATTATATACACTGTTGTCAGTTGAGTAATGGCGTTGTTTTTCTCTACTGAAAATGTTGTAGATACTATTCTCCTTGTCATTAAATATGGACTATGCACTAAAAACAAATATTCAATCTCATGAGTAGAGTTGGGTATTTCCCGAGAAAATCTCAATCTCGAGATTCGGGATTTCCCGAAATGATGAAATTTTGAATTCTCGAGATTCGGGATTTCCTGAAAAAAGTTCTCGAGAATTCTCGAGATATCGGGAAACTTAAAAAAGTCTTAAAATCAGTGTAAAAACAGACAAATTCCAAAAAAAATATGTTTTTTTTATTTATGTAAAAAGACAAACAAAATAGAAGTAGGAAAACAAAAATAAATCAAAACATTACTAATTATTAAAATAGAATTTCAAAAAACACAGCCTGTCAATCGCTGCGTCTGACGATCGCGTACGATTTTTTGAGACACACAATTCCCTGATGTTGAAAAATTGCGCTCATTTTGAGTCGACGTTGGCTTAATTCTGTTAAATGCCCCGATAAGTCTTTGAACGTTTTGTGTTTTCTGTCCACTTTTTTAATATAGAAAATCGTTTTTTCAATTAATATTTGATAATAAAGAAATGTTAAAAATTTCAATTCTCGAGATTCAGGATGGAAATCTCGAAAATGTCTTGAGAATTCCCGTTGGGAAATTCCCGAAACCCAACACTACTCTTGAGTATTTGGGTATCATTGGGACCGGTGTTTGCCATAAGAAACACGTAGAAGGATTGATAAGAACAATCACCCACCACGATAAAATTACTAGGTATTAAAATGAATACAGACACTGTTGATCTTATTTGCGGGTCATAACGATTATTTCAGAATTCTCGGCTATATTATTATGCAAACCAGGAAATCGTGTTAAGTATTATAAAACGTCAGTCATTCTTTACAGACTAATGTAAATCTGTAATATTAATTAGCGAGATTCTCACCAACATGACAGGTTAGGGAAACCTAAAAAATCATTGCGCAACGCTGTTAATGTTATTTATTTAAAAAAAAATATAGTAACATACATAATGTATAATACGTATAGTTATGCAAACCGAAAATTTATGATTAAAAAGTGTAAAAATCTAGGATATCAGTCCATTAATTTATTTGTTCTGTATTTGGGCAATCACAGTATGATGTTCAGGGAGGGAAGGTGGTTTGTTAGGGCCATTAACTTCAATGTTCACATTACTTTACAATAGTTTATTAGTTATTTAAGATACAATACAAATAAAAAAAACAATTTCAATTTACGTTATGCACATACAATAATTACCCTGCTTAGTGCTTACCATACTTTCATATCGTAAGTCATTCTCTCTCATACAGTTATTGGCAGTTAAAAATGCTTGATCGTAGTTGCTTCGCATGACGGTGCCAATCTATACCATTGCATTAAGTATGCACATTGAAACAAGCAATAAAACCATACATAAAGTGATGGTATTCTTGTTTGAAGCCGGTAACATTAGAAATAAAATATTTTAGTGTCAATGAATAATAATTAATTCTCTTTATTTATGTAATCGTTGCAGTTTAATTTTCTGTAATGTCTATTATATAGGTAAAAATATAGTACCTATGTATAATTTTCATATACAAAATAAATACATTGTGTGCAAATAAAAATTCAAATAAAATTGTTATTTTTTATTATTATAATAAATGTAGGACCGTCAAAAAAGTGTCGAAAACGAAACATGGGGTGAAATTCAACCAATTCTATTTTCAAAACCTTTGTACCTAATTAATGAAACAAATGATTTTAGCTTCATATTGTGTTAAATAGTCGTTCCGCACGACTATATAAATTTAATAATATAGGTATATTGATTGTTGTTTTTCAAAAAAATATTGCATTTTTTGTATTATTTAAGTTTCAATACTTGAGTAGGTATCGATAATACCAAGTATTGATACGTTTTCTTTCGATATGACGTCCTTAATTTTATTATAAGAAACGAGCAATGATCCTAACTCAATTCGTAACATTATAGCGCCTGTACACGTCCATGGATTTACTTACACCAGTAGTGTGTATTTTAAACTATCGCCATAATGACTGTTTACACGTAAAAGTGCTGACTGTCTCGCCAATCTCATTCTCCAAGAGTAAACGAGACGCGATGTTATCGTTGTATGGTACTATTTGATAGGTCGTGAAAATCGGTTAACCTCAAAATGAGTTTCTGCGCGGTGTAGTTCGTTTTTTTAGGCGCAGATATTGCACGGACCAATTATCAATTGTCGCGTGAAAATTCAGAAACTTGTGAACTTTTTTTGATTCATACATGCAACTTGCAATTTGCACGATAATACGCACTGTCAGCAGCAAATGCACGCACGGGGTATTATTACACAATGATAATATTATATATATATATTATAACCAGGGAACTCAGAAATAATGGGAACTGAAATACCTAATAAATAGCAGGTAACCGACTCGAGTAAGGAAAAAGCCGGGTTAAACTTAAACACGTGTCAAGAATACGTTATGCGTCGAATACTGAAAACTGCTCTCGGTTTATGCATGTGTTACACACACTATTGGACGTGCATAATGCGTGACACTCACACACTCAAAACCCTGCATCAACATGCGGCGTATTGAATATAGCCTATCGGTATTATATTATTATCTGTTCTGTGATTATAACACAGTCATCCCGAAAATAAATTGATACATTACTATTACTAAACAAGCAGAACATCGTTTAATCTGTAATTGAGTATTTTCTTGACAGTCGTTACTTAGGTATATTCTAATGGATTTAAGTTTTGTTCTTTTCCATTTGAGTCGTTTTTTGCGACCCGTTATTTATATAAAAAAATGTAATAAATAAATTATCAACAATATTACGCATACCATAGATACATATTCGAAATATCCGAGAGACTATGGCATAATATAAAATTTATTCTAGTCAATCTATCGTGAGTTTGAAAGAGATCTGGATATATTGCAAAAGTTTTGTCCTGAATCGACATAGTTATCGGCGGAAAAGGAAATAATAAATGAGACGAGAGTGTAAGACTAAAACAAAAATAAAAAGAAAAGTAATCTTGGGTCACAAAATCGATTTGAAGTTTTGAAAGTGGAAACAAAACATTTGGGACGACTTTTCCCATGACCCCGACGATATGTGTAAAAAAAATGCTTTCTTCTTATTATGCAAGCATCGGGCAAAGTGGCTGGATGAATTGTTTAAAACTGACTGATGTTTTAGTGAAAGTATAAAGTCTATATGAAGATAAAAAACTTGTTCATTTTCACGTATTTTTCCATGCATTGTTTTAACAATTCATTGTTCTCCAGATGCGCGTATTAATATAGGATTTACTCGATTATATTATAACTTATAACACGTTATCGAAAAAAAAACAATTCAAGTTTCTCGCACAAATCATTCGATGTCTTCCGTCAGTCATATTAGATTTAATTGTAAACGTTTATCACATACCTGCTGTATTAAAATTTTTACCGTTAAAATAAAATTGATTGATTAATGTAACAAATATGTAAGCCGGAAAAAGCGTGTAAACCTGTTAATAAACTTAACGATTAGCGGTTTATAAGTAATATAAAAAAGTGTTAAGTCAGTACAGATTGTAAATGAAATTAAATAAATCTCACCAGATATGTAACATTGATTCTGGTTGATTTACGTTGAATAGGTACAAAAATAATAGAGATGTGAGTGTTTTTTAATTACATTGAATGAATGCATGCAAATTGCATGAATGTAAATTCATAGTTGGACGCATAAAACATTTAAGCACGAACCAAATTGAGGTGCATGTCGCGGACCATCACGCGCACATCTGCGCTATGGGGAAAAGTGTGTAATGTCATTGGTCTTAGTGTTTAAAATATTTTCAGACTGATGCTCCCATCCCGTGGCACACTTTGAACCTTCAAACGAACATTGTCAGTTGGCAAAATCTACCGAAATCACTAAAACAACAACGAGGTCACCTCACGTTGAACTGCACTGCATCGACACCTGCATGACGTTTTGAACGTTTTATCATATTCCACATGCCTACACTTTTCGAATGTCATGTAAAAATCACGTTTTTTTATTTTTAGCGGTTGACACTATGTATTTTCGATAAGAATGTTGTCTATTATCTATGGTCTGCAGGTTGGGTTCTGATCAAAATATTATCTATGGATGTCATGCCGCAAGTATTTTAATGTAGGTACGCACACGTAGAAATTGTTAAAATTAATTGACATTAGCGTGAATAATTAATAGTAATTCAAATTACTAATACATTATAGTAGGCACTCTTAATCAGTGTCATTCTTCAGTGAATTTACAGAGATGGTGATGGTTCAAAATATTCTGCAAAATGACGAAACCATATAAGTACTAAATTTGTCGACAGCGTGACAGTAGGCGACATGCAACATGACATGCATCTCAATTTGATTCACGCTATACGATCAAGCGTAAATACTATTTCAGTAGACGATTCGAAATAAAAAACAAATATCTTTTACTCAGATACATTTATTAACAAAAAACAATTTTTAATATTTATTTAAATTCTAGGATTAATTGACAGATTTAATTAATGAGCTCTTAGAATGCTTCCATTTTGTTTGGCTTATTTTGGATTATGATGTGGCTAAATGTCAAAGATAGTTGAAGCCATAATATTACATATGTAACGATAAAGAATAATTTATATTTTAGGTAAGCTTATTTAAATACTTACATATATTGTATTAAATGATGGTATTCATTTTGGATAAAATAAATGATAGTACCTACATACCAAATTCAAATTGAAATTAGTTACGCAACATTCTTTTGGAAGAAACGCATCTATCAGCGCCTGTACACGTGTATGGATTTACTTGTATCAATAGTGTGTATTTTAAACTATCGCGATAATAACTGTTTACATGTAAAAGTGCTGACTGTCTCTCTAATCTTCAAGCGTAAGCGAGACGCGATGTTGTCATTGTATGGTGCTATTCGACAGGTTCGTAGATAATCGGTAAACGTCAAAATGTTCTGTACGGCGTAGTTCGTATTTCTTCCGGCAGGTTCGCCCCTATAGTTCTACTGCGCATGCGCACCGCCATGCAAGTGCTAATTATTGCGTGAAAATTCAGAAGCTTCTGAATACGTGCATTTTCTTGTCATGGCGGCGATACTACGTACTGTATACGGGGTATAAACGAAAGTAAGTGACTTTAAGTTTTTTTACTAAACAGTGTTTTTAATGTCATTTGGTAGACGTTGTCGAAATCCAATATGTATCAAAACGAATATATATCACTAGCTTACATATAATAATTTTATTGTAAATTATAATGAAAAAAGCCAAGGTACCAAATATAAGAAAAAATGAAAGGGTTTGTACAATTTACTTTATGCGATTAATTGGTGACATTCATATTACCACGTTTTTCTTAGCCCGTATTCTTGTTTGTCCGGTGGTTGTTTATCCAGTACAAATCTTGCAATCGATTTTTAACTAACTTCCCGACTAGCTAGACATTTGAAACTTTTAGAATATATTAGAACACGATGCCAATGCATTCTTTTAATACTTTTAGCCATCTTTAAGTAGAATTGAATTCATTTTCAGTTAATTCTGTTTTGTATGAAATTACTACAAAACATAAAACATAATTAATAATTATTTCGGAAGAAATCCGTAATCCAATCCACTATTATTGGTTGCTAAGGGGGTGGTCCTAGCAACTAAATTATTAATATATACGTGCGTTACTATGGAAATCAAAATGACATTTCAGTATTCCATATTTGTTTGTTGCAAAATAGCAAAAAAATGATTTGTTGACAATTGCCTTATCTGTCCTAAATTATTAATACATAGTCAAATTGTCAAGTTTATAATATGATTCAACAGAAAATTTAAAAACGTCGTATATAAAATGTTCTTTTTATCTTGTTATTATTTCTCTTTAATTTGATCAATAAATTAATGTATTCTGGATAAAAAAAAATAACGTTTTCTCTGTATCATCTCCATCGGTATCTTCTAGTTACACTTTAAGTGATTTTTTGACATCCAATTCTTGTAAAATAGTCTCGTCACGCCACTTCCCGCTTTCTTGGGATGTGCCACGCCTAGAGGAAAAAATGGTGAAAAAATACACAATTACAATACATTGTATGAATGAATATTGGCACATGCACATATTATATTTCATTGATACACGCTTTCATAGTTAACATGGAATTGAACTTAAACGGACGTCATTGGTTGACGTTGACATTCTATACTCTATCGTTTACATTACTACAATGAAATAAAATTTTAAAATGGTGTCAAATAAGTATCGGTCCACTTATTCCGAAAGAAATTTTAAAGAGTAGTTCGTAGCCAGTATTGTACTATTATATTGTAAATAAAATTTGTTCGTTGAGCTCAAAATTGAACATTTACAAGAAACAAAAAAATACGTTATAAGCACAAAAATTAAGATAAACTTTTTTGTAAGCCTTGGGTAGTCATTGAAATAGCTCCGTAACCATAACCAATAGAAAAAAATCTTTTTGAAAAAAGTAAGACACCACCCCGCAGGAAACGAACCTGCATCTCTCGGGTATCGCGCCCACGCACATAGACCACTATGTTAAAGGCGTCATACTTAATTGCGACAAATTTTAACTAATATCTTTTAATATTCAGTGAAGCGCTTTCCAAATTGAGCTACTATTGGCGATCGGCTTTTGTATTTTAAATCAAATGTATTACTTTAAGTACTAACCGATAATTAGAATGTTACGTTCTTAAATCTTGTGAATTATTCGTCGAATAAAAAAAAATAGTTAATTAAGAATAATATACTTATTTGCTTTATGAGAATTAATGACACTTTTTAAAACGAAGACGCTTACGAGCAGGTAATATTTATAATATCTTAATTTAATAGCACCAACAGCCTATTATCTACGCTAAAATTACATAGCCGTTATCAGATTTTCCCACGTTTGTTGTGAATTAACAAACACAGTGTCAATTGAAAAGCATGTAGTAAGGCGAAATACGCTCAAGGTGTATTCCAGATCTCGCTTTACCTCAGATTTTCGCTTTTATGAACAAAAAAGATTGAAAATCTCGCCGTGAGAACAAAGCTGTTATGTCGCCGGTTTAATTTCACTTATAATAGTTGGTTCGGCTTATTTAATTGATACAGGCAAGACAAAATAATGCAGTCGTTCTAGGGGAAAAACTACAGTAGCTACTTATCATTTATTATTGCAAAACAATCGAAGGAAACAAAAGATATTCAGGTCGTCGATCTGATAATAAAAATAATAAACAGAGGTGTAAATTAATTTTCTACATGTTTCAATACTTCCAGTGTTTCCACACAATAGAAAATTATTGTTTAATTGGCACTGTAAAAGAAAATACTTCCAGAATGTTTACAGACGATGCTTAAGAATTATGTTTATCGTCAAGTCAATCGGATATATAATTTAAATGCTGAGAATTGTGAAAAAAGTTATTATTATTCGGTTGTCGATTTAGTATGCATTATAATTATTGAAGAGTTGAAAGTCTATAGGGTCTAAGTGCCAAAAAAATCTACAAGTTTTTTACTTATGATATTCTATTTAATGATATTCTGAAGGGTTTAAGTTCCTAACTCTACCATTTTTGTCACACAAATACATTGAAATATGGGCGGGGTCTATGTGCCCCTACATACCCCTCTACACAGAACGTTTCAATATTGTCCATGTTTAAATATTTTATTCTTCCTTTGTTTGATGTATCTATAGTCTAAGATTCTTTCTTTAGAATTATGTAAATTTATCATATTATATTGGTGTTCTTCTGTAACTTTGCAAAAATAAAAATGTAAGTTTTCATATATGTATGGTTTTATTCTTTTTTTTTTGTTATATCTCAGTTTCACATTTTTGGCACTATAGGCTTTCAACCCCTTCAATTTTATACACAAACCGACACCAACAAAAGTATATTATGCTTCGTGTAGTGTCATCTTTACATTGATCATGAAAAGAAAAATGCTGCAGGGCCCGGGTACTGTATGAAGGTCAACACTTAAGAATTTGGGGATATCTTTGCGAGATATACTTGAATGTCTTTTATCATATTAGAATTTAACATTTCATGATCTCCTAAAATTTACTGATACCACAAAAGTATTATTGTAAACATTGTCGTGTTAAAATTGAGAATAAAACCTTATTTGGTACATAGCGCATCTATTCTATACACAAGACTGCTATCGGCCGCTACGGCAGCTATCGAGGATAGTTTTTGCACTTATTGTAACAAGTTAGTTGTAATTATATATCAATTATATCGTGTTAACAGCACCTCTCTTTAGTATGCTAAATTTTAGAGCGAGATAGACTGTTTAGACCTTTAGACGGCTAACTTATTGTAACAATTATAATACTTCGATACAGACATATGAAAAACTACCCTCGATAGCTACCGATACCAGTCTTGTGTATAGAATAGATGCGCAGATGTCCGTGATTATATCACTGTTTCTGATATATTATTTTATCAACACGTGCATTATTCAATTGTAATGTTAAATAACATTATATAGTGAAATATATTCGGTACACTTTATAATAGACTCTATTAGTCTATTAAATAGAGTTTGTAATTGACTTGACATTGACTGTAACAATTTATGTTATATATAGGAAGAAGATAATTTTCATGTAAAATTCTTTACGTTGAACAGGTCATAATACAAATCTTTGAAATACGATAAGACCTGCTGGCACCGATAACTACTCGATTGAGATAGGTATCATTTAATTGGAAAAAAAAATATTGAGTTATAGTATAATAATAAATTACAAAAATATGATTTAAGTATAGTCGAATTACCCGACATGTCGATCTGAGCTCTTTGGATACTTCGGTATTTTTTTGTAAGCTTTTGTGAAGACATAATATTTTGGAGGGCCGGTCAAAGACGTTGCTCCGAATATCTCGTATTTTGCTGACAAAGAAGGCAGGAAGGTGCTTTCTTTCGAAGGAAGAACGAAATGTTAAGAGTTACACCGTGAATGTTTCGTTTGTTTATGGGTACAATGATACGGAAATGTCGTAAAATGTCAATAATAAAAAGGAAATGAAAATGCGAAAGCCACATTGAGTAGTCTCAACGTCAACGTAGGTATATTATTATAAAGGACGTATTTTGAAAAGCGTATAATGTTGACGGTAGTAGCAATGAAGAATAAATAAAACGTTGTAATTCCATGTCATAACAATAATAGTTACATGCAGGGTTCTAAATGTCATTCGCTACTGCTGTTGACTGTTAAAACGATATAAATACTTGCGTACATTCCGACTTTCATAAACATAATATTAGAATAACACTGCTTGAAGTTGTCATTATGTTGGCTTATTGAATGCATCATAAACACTGCGAATAATTCTACAATGGGATACGAAGGTGAGAAGAATAATTTTAAAACATAATATTATTATTCACTATGTCCTTCTCATACCTAATGTCCACAATTTTGCAAGCATATCGTGTAAATTCATCAAATTCATTTGCCGCAAACTTTAATAATGCGCTTTTGTTGGATTCATAAGTTGAATGAGTGACAATTAGAGGTGGGAAAACTGGTCGATTTTGAAGACTAAGTATACTTACTACCAGTATAAAAATAATACTTAGTATCAAAACTTGTTTCAAAATACAACATAATGCGACATAAGTCTCATACTAAACTGGAACTAAAACTTTAGTTTACAAATTAGTATTTGAAATATCGGCTTCAATAGAATCGCTAAAAATACACTAAGCTGGTCTTTTCGAAATGTCCCATTTATTATAAAATTTTATACACATTTTCAATTTATGAGTTGTTTTTATGTTATGTTATAATATTCTTGTTAACATAATATGAATAACAATGATTTTTTTTTATTGTAAACTGCGTCACCTCAGTCACTCACCACATTTCCGAGGGAATAATATGCTGCTACAGAAAATTTATGACCTCTTGTTCATACATAAGATGATGTTATTCGCATGCATAGACTAATAAATTAAAATATAATAATTGTATTCGAGTGCTATCTCGCTCGCGTGCATTTAATGTCAATAGTATTGAAAGTCTACCAACTATCCAGCGACTCACGATGATATCATCACAAGTATTTTGGAACAAGTTTATTGGGCCACACGTACTGAGTATGGGTAGTTTCCTCCGATACTTGAGTACACAAACCGGTGACAGTATTTTCAACTCACCTCTAGTAACAATCAGTCGTTTCGCGTAAAAGTTAAGAAACCTCTTCGAGAGGCGGCTAATATCCACACCGCATTGTAGTATAATAGCGAAGAGCAAAAATGGAAAAATGCTACACACAATAATATAACGACTTTAGCTTTTATATTATAGAATATTTAAGTTAATAATAATATGTATTAGATTCTTCCACACAATGGGTGTTCATATTATTATGTTTCATATTTGAATAGAAGCTTTGCTTTACCTTTCAACAATCAAACTAAAATATAGTGAACATTTTCCAAGCTGATTTTTTGTAACTACAATTTACTACGATATATGGAGACAGTTTAAAATTTGGTGAAGAATAATGTTCCAATTTTAAATAGTTATATTATTATAATATGTAAGTTCGGTACCTACCTAATTTAATATGTAGGAACATAATAATTTTCATTATTTTGAATGAAAATTGACAGGTATATCATAAATAAAGTTTTGAATAATGTTTTATTCATATATTGATGAAAATAAGTAGGTACCACATCAAAGTCAACCAGGAAACGTTTGCTTATTTATGGTGTATGGACACCGACATTTTTGCGGTGATAGCTATGTAAATACATTAATTATTTTGGCATTGAAATGTAGTAACATTAAACGCGCTGATGCTGCAAAATTGAATACGCCTGATGGTCAATAAAATGATTGTCTAGACTTCTACGCAGACTTCCATAGAAATGCTACAGTTTCTATTTATCTATAATAATAGGGGTTTAAAAGCTGAATGTCAATTATTTGCGAAATAGATGCAATATTATTTTTAATGCATGTTTTTTCGAAAAATTAAGTGGTATTGGTGAATCAGGTACTTACAACTGTTATTGAACAAATTATTGTCGGTTTAAAGGACAACTTTGCGCACAAAATTGTGTTTTTGCTAATTGCTTTTCAAATGCAAATTAACACGTTAATTATAAAATAAATTAAAAGGGCCCGTAAGCATTGGGCTAAGAAGACGAAAAGTATGTTTTCATTCATGGTGTGGTCGTTTTACAATTAATTAATTAACAGAAAGGGTTGAAAAACACACGTTTTCCCAGAATTTGTCTACTGTAGATGTAGTCTGAATACTTTTCACCCGATTATACAGAAATTTCAGTAAGCGTTTATCAATCAGTGAATTATATAAATTATTTAATGCGTCTTCGTCCGAGTGAAATACGATAATGAAACATTAACACACAGAATGAAGAAAGAACGATTGGACTGTCATGCAATTTATCCACATATATAGACAACTGTTGGGTATAGGCGCGCGCGCCTGTACCCGCATCACACCTCACTACTCCATCGCTGCTATACAATCATTTTCCATACACTAGTGACTAGATAAATCGTTGCAAATGCATTATTCGACAACTATTGGATGAAGGCGTGCGCTTCTGTACCCGAACCTCACCCCACCATTCCATCGCTGTTATCGGACCACTTTATTACGTAATCATGATGAATTGTTGCAACTGCGTTATTTTCTAAAAGTTTCATCTTTACCTACGGAGGAGGTATCGAGAAGTAACTCTACTTGACTCTACTGAGATACAAATCGGTGCAAAGTAGACTCAGTACAAATTTATAAGACGGTTTTGTGTAGCTTTTTGTGCTCAAAAATAATAGTTTAAACTAAAAGATTATATACAATAAAATTTAATTAAAATAACTGATAATACTGACTATTTATATCGGCCAATGGGTAGCCATATAAAGCAAATTCTATCGGATAAAAAATATTATGTTGGTGTTATTGACCGTCTTAAATATTAAATTCACCTCTACGAATGTCACAATATGAATGAGAGATTTTTTAAAATATGTATCAGGGTAATAGTGAGAAAACTGATCAATGGGTAAATATTTCGAAATCACACTTTAATTATATAATTATTATTGCACTTACTTTTAATTATTGGATTAATTTATAAGTGATAGATGTGTACCTACAGTAAAAACAAAACAATGATTTGGTTGGTCGATGGTGTGCTTGCGGATGTTTACCCCTACTAGTGTTACTAATTACCGGGCAGCCGATGTACTCGTAGCGCTGACGACGGTATACGTATTTGTACGCATACAATCCATGAACCGAATCATTATTTTGTTTGTACTGTACAGTTAAAAGATCTGCTTCTGCTACGTTATAACTCATAGCCGACATCTTCTGTTTATTGGTCGCCATGATCGTAAAAATTGAGATGTGTTATTTTATCATGAGCAGGTACAACAAAACATTTTATGTACCTACATCAGTAGCGAAGGGTGGATTACGATCCGCCATAAATAGTGCACATTAAACTTTGTCAGTCATACGTATTTGTTTTTATTGAACTAAGACTACAATTATTTATAGATGTGTTGGTTAATTTTTAAAAATCAATTAAAGCCTGCCTAATCCAAATCATAATAGTTTTGGTATACTTTGAGCGATACGACAAAATTGTGCACATTTTTTCATTCATACTTATTTGTTTTCGTTGGATTATACATGTTACACATAATCTAAGTTCTTTTTTTTAATCATTAAGCCCTATCTAAACCAAACTATAATATATTACAGTTATTATTATATCTATAAAATATCCAAAGCTATGTATGATTTAATTGCATAATTTTATAGATATATGAGTATTTTTTGACTATTATTTATTAGGGCTTGGTTTTGCAGGGTTTAATTGAATTTTAATAATTACAAGATAAAAAGAACTTTTTATATACCACGTTTTTAAATTTTCTGTTGAATCATACAAGCTTGACAATTCTATGTATTAATAAAAACTTTTTATTGTACTTGATAGAAATACTGCATAAATATAGAATACTGATATGTCATTTTGATATTTCATATTAATTTCCATAGTAACGCACGTATATATTAATAATTTAGTTGCTAGGATCCCCTTAGCAACCAACAATAATAACTTTCCATACAAAACAGAATTAACTGAAAATGAATTCAATTCTGCGTAAAAATGGCTAA
This sequence comes from Rhyacophila brunnea, assembly GCF_057557595.1. Taxonomy (NCBI): domain Eukaryota; kingdom Metazoa; phylum Arthropoda; class Insecta; order Trichoptera; family Rhyacophilidae; genus Rhyacophila; species Rhyacophila brunnea. Next base: position 46,564,216 of record NW_028232859.1, read on the forward strand.
AAGTATTAAAACAATGCATTGTCGTCGTGTTCTGATATATTCTAAAAGTTTCAAATGTCTAGCTAGTCGGGAAGTTAGTGAAAAATCTTCAATCGTCCAATACAAATCTTGGACACACAAGCCGTCTGTAAATTGTAGTTTTATTTCAATGAAAACAAATACGTATGACTGACAAAGTTTAGTATGCACTGATTATGGCTGATTTTAACAGCCTATCTCCACTCTTCGCCACTGATGTACATAATATGTGTAAAAACAAAAATACTAATTGGTCTTATGAGAAAATGGTTCACTAGGTAAATAGGTAATTCAAACCTTGTCGTTACAGACGCACACATAGTCCGGATTGCAGTAGGAGCAGTCGCAGTCGGCGCAATCGTTCCAGAAGATCTCCCCATTGCAGCCCACCCCCACAGAGTTAGCGGGCGGGCCCGCCCTTCGTCGCCCGCCCACCTCCAACCACACAGGCCTGCTCATCCACGGCCCGGATCCGCACTCACGATAACCATGCAACAGCCCTGGCCAGTTCGCACAAAACCGCGATTATTTCACACTGATTGTCGCGCCGTAAAAATCATGCGCCTCCAATAAAAACCACAGACTTTTTTATTGCGCAGAATGCAAACAATTGTATTAGATTAGATTAGGTTTGGTAAATATATTTTTTAAAAGGTTCCAGATTGTCCACAACACCGGGCAGTAAATGATATACGTAACAATGTTTGATTAAATTTATTCACTACCGAAGTACAAGTCAGAGGTTTTGGGTTAAGAACTGTTCGCTTCCTATAAATAAAAATTTTACACTAATTTTATATTTAGAACCTCATTAGATTAAATTGAAATCATCCAATAGTTGTGGGGTATGGTAAATTTAATACATATATATTATATTATAATATGTATTTCTCCACCGTTGATCCTTTTAATAATTTACCTGTTTCATTTAAACGCGCTATCTCTAAAATTTTGTATAAATAGATATTTATATATATATATATTTTTAATGTTACTTTTTTTGTATATAATTTAATTATTGATTATTCTTTCTCATTTTTCTCATGTAATTTCTTTATATTTATGTTATTCGTACTCTCTATCTTGTTAGGCTTAACTATATTATAATGTATACATGGAAACTTTGCTGGTTGCAATAACTTTTCATTATTATATTTTAAATTTTTGTAATCAATATTTAACTGTTTGTTTCCTTGGGTGGAGGTAGACTTTTAAGATCTACCATAAATAATACACACTAAACTTTGTCAGTCATACATATTTTTTTAACATTACAATAATAGTACAATTTACAGTTGGTGTTGGATAGTTTTTAAAATCAATTAAACCCTGCGAAACCTTGCCATAATACTGTATCTATAGAATATCTAAAATTATGCAATTAAATCATACATAACTTTAAATATTTTATACATAGAATAATATTTTTATTTATTATAGCTTGATTTAGGCAGAACAAATGAATTTTAAAAAAGAACCAACAATAATAAATGTGTAATATTATGTATTCTTAATTCAACGAAAACAAATAAGCATGAATGTAAAAATGTGCACAGTTTTGTCATATCGCCCAAACTACACCAAAACTATTATGGTTAGGTTTAGGCAGGGCTTAATTGATTAACCTGTAAATTGTAGTCTTATTCGATAAAAACAAATATGTATGACCAACAAAGTTTAATGTGCACTATTTACATTGGATCTTAACAGCCTACCTCCACCCTTCGCTACTGCTAGAAATATACCTATTCCTAATATTATTATAGAAGAAATATACATAAGTTATCTAAGACCTTTTTGAACGATCTTATACTTTAAAGAATACATTACCAACTAATCAATGGTTGAATCAAATTAAAACATTGACTCGAAAACGTAAATGTGGAAGAGGTGACTTTATTATGGAAAAAGAATTGCCTTCAGCTTATTTGTCTTTAAAATAAAACATAACATACTTTTATTTAATAAACATCAATTGAAATTCTTCTACTGAGTGGACGAAGCCGTCTCTTGTGTTTATTAAATAATGTGAAATAAATATGATATACTGTACTATATGGTAATTATTAATTTGTGTTTTTTATATAGAACCTGTATTTTTTAAATAATTTATTGGTAACTCATTTTCACAAAAAAACGACGCTCAGATAAAACGACCCAAATTATGAAGTGTTTTTCAACCGGTATGCCGCGAGCATCTTCGCAGTGTGCCGCCAAATTTTTCATTTAACCAAGTTTAGCAGAAATCAAGCATGTCGCTTTAGTAAAAAAAAAAACACCGATCCAGTATCTGCTACAAACTGAATACTGCGTATTGCAACATGTATGACGGTTGGTGGGGTAAATTGTATTGAAATGAGATGAATGTGCTATAGTTTCAATTTAATACAATAGCGTCGGATGTATATTATTCATGCTGGATGAACACTAATAAATGCATGATTAATTATATTTGTCACGGTAACGAATGCATTAAATTGGATATGAAAATTTCACTGTGAGTAATATAATAAAGACATTATTATTTCATTGAATGATTGATTCATTAATCTTAAGTACGTGACTATGTCAGGATGTAAGTACAATTTATTTTAAATCGTATATGATTCGAGGTCTACAATAATTTGAGATGAAAACCTGTCACCTTTCTTTCCTTACGTCCTTACGTAGTAGTTTCTGTAAGAAGGTACCTACTTTTATAGCTGATAAACATTTATGATTATTATAAATTGTTCAAATGTATTGTTTAATAAAAATGTAAAATAAAATATGTATTGTTAAACGAGAGTTTTAGATCTCAGTGACAAATGCATTATACTCACTATCCGTACTACTTATATATTTCTTGAGAATACTATAATTTTAGAATGATTAAAATTCTGACAGTATTTGCGAAAAATATTCAGTGGTGATATGAAAAAAGCTTAGTATTTTTAGGGAAGAGATCTGAAAAATTTTGACCTCTTCCTGAGCGGTATTTTTGGGAGGTTGAAGAATAAATAAAAAAAATCTAATGGATTAAAATTTTTGTACTATTCCATTAGAGTCGTTTTTTGCGACCCGATTGACAAGTCAAAATGTATTTGCCATGGTTAGTGGGCATGTGGCTGTAGATGCCGAAAGGCGAAACCAGGATCGCAAAAACGATTCAAATGGAATAGTAAAAAACTTAAATCCATTAGAATTTAAATTCAAATTCCATCAAGTATCCTAGATAGTATTAAAATAAAAAAATGTTGGTATTTAATTTGGCTATTGCCAACATAAAGGTTAAATAATTACAAGATAAAAAGAACTTTTTATATACAACGTTTTTTAATTTTCTGTTGAATTATTATGCTCAATATGGTAAAACTTGTACTTGATATGAAGTAAATAAAATACAAACAAACAAACAAATATAGAATACTGAAATGTCATTTTGATTTCCATAGTAACGCATGTTTATATTAATAATTTAGTTGCTAGGGACACCCACTTAGCAACCAATAATAGTGGATTGGATTACAGATATCTTCCGAAATAACTTTTCATAAAAAACAGAATTAACTGAAAATGAATTCAATTCTACTTAAAGGTGGCTAAAAGTATTAAAAGAATGCATTGCCATCGTGTTCTGATATATTATAAAAGTTTCAAATGTCTAGCTAGTCGGGAAGTTAGTTAAAAATCAATTGCAAGATTTCTACCGGACAAACAACCACTGGACAAATAAGAATACGAGCTAATAAAAACGTTGTAAAAATTCGTCAAATTGTAATTATATTGTACCATGTCCATCAAACCTAGTTCTAACTAAGATAATAATATGACACTTTGAAGTTTCAAAATATTGTACATATGAGTTTTTCGAAAATGCCCAATTTTACAGGATTATGTTACCGTTATTGAAAAATAAAGGCGGTACATTACGTCTTGTGGTTTGGTTTGCTTAATATATTCTTCTTATTTCTATGTCATTTCTGTTCTCCCAACTCGTAAGAAAATAATTGTCTGATAGATATTGTGCCATGTAATTATTCTAACCATAAACGGGTATCAATTTGAAATACCTGAGTGAAAATAATGCAATATTTTACGGAAAACATTTCGGCATATGTAATTTTATTGAAAATATTTAAATGGCTGACATTGTGCACTATAATTCTAATATAGTGGACTGTGTCAAGTAGGCTAATATATGTAGGTATAAATGAAACCAAATGTCGTCAACGTAATATGTAAATTGTAAACAATATTAAGTTAGTTCAAATAGAACACTTAAAATTAGTAGGAAGTGCATTTAGGCGTTGACAATAATAATTAAAGAATTTGTCACTGGTTAGTTTCTCTTTCGCATGTTTTACGAAAGGAAGTCCATTGTCTATGAACTCAAAACAGTTTATCGTTCTTTGTTTACTTTACGCGCTAAGTATACCTTAATAGTATTTGTGGATTAAAATTTGCATAAATACACTGCTCGTCCAAAAAAAAGTTCCAACTCTACAAGAGCATTTAAAAGCGAGGGCGGAACGTATGCATCCTTTGTGGCGTGATATGAATTTCTTTTGAATTTTTTCACGTACGATAGGAAAGTGGTTTTGATTAATTAGATAGTGCCATTATGATAAAATAGGGACGTGTGACAGTATCATTCTGCGATTGCTTTGTAAAAGTCATATTGAAGATGTACCTACCTGAATAAAGCAAACCAAACCGCTGCAAAATGATATGATACGCCATAGAAGAGATTGTAAAAAGAATCGATACACTAGGTACTATGTATGTATACTTGATCAATTGCTTATTAATTTAGACTTATTTATTATCTATGAAATTGTTCTATTTTTTAAATTATCGTTTTTGACACTTTTAACAATTTATTTTCAACTTCGATAATGATTAGGTAGATACGTACTTAATTCATAATTATTATATTGTACCCATTGCGAAATCATTATATAAAGGACAGTTCAATTTGGTACGAAAATTTCGTATCCAGGCGTACCTAGGTACATATGCGGCCCTTGTAGTCCAATGCGTAAACCACTGGTTGCACATCCGGGGCTGCGCTAGATTCCCGATGAAGTCACAATAATCTAATATGTGAATGTAATCGTTTCACTGCTTCTACAACACGACAATTTCACTACTACTAAACTGCTGTCATTGCCATTAGAGTAGATGTAGTGTTAAAATGAAAAAAATTACCATAGGTAGGTATCTAATATTCAGTCTTATAACAATTGATTAGATGCCTATATTACGAGCATATTCGTAATTTGTAACTCTACCACAACTTGCATGTGTTTAAAATTTGATAATCATTACCAACAACTAAGAACAATTTTATTTTACATTGCAAGGTAAAATAAATATATTTTTTATTCACAATCCGAATCGGCACTGCCAATTTAAAATCTGCAAAGTAACATGAAGGTTAGCGTTACTTCGATTTCCAATGCGATCTCGTTATTTCGATTTAATTCGGTCGATAATGAGATAAATTTAATAAAGAAGTAATGCACCGATGAACTGTATTTTAATGCTGTGTTGCACGTAGTCATATTATATATATATATATAAGCCAAAATATGTATATTTGATTTCTTTTTCATACAAGGCCTCAATTGACATCTACATAATATAACAAAGTTTTATTTGGTTCAAATTATCTCTCCTGCCAATTCCAATTTTGAATTTTCACGACAGATGAAGTTTCTGTATTATAATTTCTTTTGTTTGACTTGGTTGTCAGAATTACTTTCAAATTGACATGTTGTATACTTAAATACAGATATTTTAATATTGAATAATGCAACTATTATCGTTATGTTAAGTAATATAAATGTATATCGATCAATGACTACTGGGTAATTCAGCTAGTATAGAATAAAATGTAGTGTAAAAAAACATGTAGAATTTACCTACATAGGTAGGTACATACTCAAATTAGGTATGTTATTGGAAAAACGAACAATATATTTTTACAAGGTTGATCGGTGTAACCCTGTCCATGTTCATTGTTCGAATATGCAAATACAAAAACTCTAATCTATAAATAATATTCTTAATTTACTATTTTATATCATGACACTAATATTCTGAATGATAATTGATTAAATTGATACTTGATTAATTATGTAGATGATTTGTCGAAGTGTTCATAGACATTATAGATTGACTGTTGGAGTAATATGTACCAATGCACTTTCATTGCACGTGCTGTTACTATGTGAATATAATAGATACTTAATTGACAATTTCGCAAAATGGACAAAACCATAATAATTGTGAATACAATATGCGTATTAAGCACAGTAAAGTCAAATTTCAGAAAGATAAAAAGGATTTATATAATTTCAAGTAATATTAAAAAATAACTATGTAGCTAATTTATAATATAAACACAATAATGTTAAAGCAAAATAAATTGTGATAATATTATAGTACTAAAAATGACGATATATTTTGGTTACGGTTTTTTGAGACGAAAAGCCAAACCAAAACAACTGAAAAACAACACAAAACCGAACTTATTTTTGGGTTACAGTAGGTAATGTTAGGTTTTGGTTTGGCTTTTCGTCTCAAAAGACTTCGATCACAAAAACGAAATGGAGTAGGTACTATAAAATTACCGAAATTATCAAGATAAGTAGTAATTATACTTTGATCGCTGAATTATATTTTTAAAGACACAAGAGTTGTAAAACAAAGAACTAACCACTGGTACAATATAATGATAAAGTCATTATAAACTATATATTTATCGATGGTATATATAGCCGATATAGCGCGCACGAACTAGGTAGTTTAGGTGTGGTTTTGGATTATGAATAAAAAAACTAATGTTCGAATTTACTAATGAAGTATTTTCACCATCAACCCTTATATGTTCCCTGTAAAGCCTTGATATTAATATATTGATCTAACTAATCTACAACTTTTATATTTCATTTTTAATTAGATCATACCAGTGTGAACTATGGAAATCGATGTAGGTAAAATCGATATACTTTGCATCTTTGAAATGAAATATAGGAAATTAAAGATATGTTTTATATAGGATAAATCACTATAGAAATATGTGTGGTGCAGTGGCGAAGGGCGGAGGTAGGCTATTAAGATTCGACATAAATACTGCACACTAAATATTTTCAGTCATACTTATTTCTTTTCATTGAAGTAAGAATACAATTTACAGATGATGCGGGTAAGTTTTTAAAATTTAATTAAACCCTGCCTAAACCAAACCATAATAGTTTAGGTATACTATGGGCGATCCGATAAAAATAGTACACACTTTTTCAGTCATACTTGTTTTCGTTTAATTTAGAACACACTTACAGATGGTGTTGGTTAGGTTTATAAAATTCATTAAGCCCTGTCTAAACCAAACCATAATAATAACCATCGATAAAAAATATTCTTCTATCTATAAAATATCTAAAACTATGTATGATTTAATGGCATAATTTTAGACATTTTATAGATAAACAAATATTATCTACTATGGCTTGGATTAAGCAGGGTTTAATTGAATTAAAAAAAATAACAAACACTATCAACACATTGTAGTCTTAGTTTAATAAAAACAAAAAATAAATGACAAAGTTTAGTGTGCACTATTTATGTCGGAACTTAACAGCCCACCTCCACCCTTCGCCACTGGCGTGGTGTAAAGAATGGCGCAACAATGAGTCAAATTATTATTAATATCACTGATGATTGCTGTACAAAGAAAAACGTTAATCCAATGTACCGATTGCTGTCAGATCGACCACGGTGTGTTGTTATTATCGAGATATCGATCAAATCAAAGGTTACCGCGAAAGTAAACAACGCGAGAAAACTGTGCAGGTAATACGCGCACCGGAAAACTTTCTTCGGGAAAAGCCTACAAGTATGGCGCGCGAGTCGCTACGAACGGACCGCCTCGGCGATGGGGCGAGAGAAAACTGATGAAGCGGCAAATCGCTAGTGCCAGCGTCGCGCGACCACGGCAGGAAACTCCTAGCTATGACGCGGAGAAGGGGCGGGGCGTATAGATCAATTTTCTTCCAGCGCTCTATGATAAAAATATGACAAAAAAGGAAGATACATCAATAAATCTTTACTTAAATTTAAATTTAGGCAATTAAAGTGTGAGTTATTCCAGCTCATTATTCAGGGGATGGCAGAGCTCGAAATGACCAGAGCGCCGTTCCGGCTCGTGAAATTGGTACAATTATCGCTGCGTCTCGTGGAAAAAATATTTTGACCGTCTAGTATAGAACATAATATATACATAATTTAAAAACATCTCGTGCATTATACACACTAGAAAAAAATCGTTTTTGTAGAAAAAAGACACTTGACGGGACTTGAACCTGTATTTGTTGGATTCGCGCCAGTATAAACGATTTTTTTCTAGTGTGTATATGCATGAAATGTTTTCAAATAATGTACATTATATTCAGTATCTACTTATATAGAATGTTACATTCTAAAATCTTGTGAATAAAAAAAAATAGTTTATTAAAGACCATAATATAATAGAAAATCTAACACATTTTTATAAAATACACATAAAATTTGATAACTATGTAAATATCTTCAGAAAATTGTCGAGCGTTCCGGTCCGTATATTTTCCCATTTCGAGCACTGGGGTATGGTATATGAGTGCAGAAGGTATTTCTTCATGTCACAGACAACACTTTTTTTTTTACTTCATGCTATGTTGAGTTTAGAGCGTAATAGTGCCTGTACACGTGCATGGATTTATTTTCAGTAACAGTGAGTACTTTAAACTATCGTGACAATAACTGTTTCCACGTAAAAGTGCTGCTGTCTCTCCAATCTCATTCTTCAAGAGTAAGCGAGACGCGATGTTGTCATTTAATGGTACTATTTGACAGGTCGTGAAAATCTGTTAATATCAAAATGAGTCTCTTCGCGGTGTAGTTTTTTCAGATCGAAAAAATCCCAACTGTCGCATGAAAATTCAGAAGCTTCCAAACATTTTTGATTCATGCATGCAATCTTGCAACTTGCATAATACGTGTTTACACGTGCATTTTTTTGCAATGGCCGCGATAATACGTACTGTCAGAAGTAAATTCATGTACGTGTAAACGGGGCATTACCTACACATGTAATCAAACAATATGAGTATTTGGATTCAGATAAATCTTTTTTATCTTCTGGAGGGAAAGTAATGTGATGAATTATTTATTTTTAACAAAATTGAGGAGAGATGGAACTCTAATTCATACAACACATCATTGCACTAAATCGAACTAAAGCTCGATTTCAAAATAGTGCGTGAAAATTCAAGAAGTCATCGGTTGAACCCTATACCCTTCGTAATATAAATAATATGTAATAATACGAATATACGAACATTAAATTAGCACCGACATGTGTTGGATGATAATATAAAATAACTAAGTATATAAATATCTCCGCTGTATTCTTCAGTTAATTTCAAATGTCCAGTTTTTTGTTCTAATACAAAACTGGTAAAACTATAAGAAATTTTAATGATAATTAATTATACGACCATAGATATTTTCAGTGAATAGACCAAAGACAAAAAATCTGGATAGGTAGGTAGGTAAACTATATTTATTTGAGTGTATTTCTTACGTGATATCATAGTTGAAATTTTTTAATATTTGCGAACATGTTGTAACTGTTTGTGATCATAATACTAGAAGATGTGATTACGATAAAGTTAGCAGTAATAATGTGAGGTTGGTAGTCTTTTCCTGGTAGCAGCGTAAATTGCATTAAGACTAAGTTATACGAGAGACCGTTAAACAAATTGCGCTGACCAAGCGGGCTCTCGAGTAATCTTGACAGGACAAGACTAGACTCGGAGTAGGTACATAGTCACTACCATCTGAAGACGAAAGTCGTGTAAAGTCAGGCCGAGTCTCAAGGTTCAATACTGCATTCCTTTCAAAATAATGCTAGCGATTACAATAATTTATTGTGCACAATAAGACCGCTTCAATGTGGCAGAATGTATACAAAAAATATAATATTTGCATACTCCCAATATAATAATGTCGAATTCACACTATGTAGGCACGGTTTTGGGATTCCAATGTCAATAGACAATTTTGCTTTCGAACGTGAATTTAAAAATAAATATTTACAATGGGAACACGATTCGTTACTGTGTCAACAATGCCAAACATCAATAGAACCGTGAAGTTTTTTTTATTCTGCCAGGTTAAAGGTAAAACTCATTAAATGACAAATTCACGAAAACTTTTTTTAACGTAAAATTAGTATTGAGTTTGCTCCATTAATGGATTAATGTATGATAAGACAGTATTCGGATAATATGATTGATAGAAGAACTTTACGAGGTTTTCCTTTTATTGAATGAATATTCCCGATTGCAGGTTTTGTTTGTGACTGTTTATACCAGTGATTTAAAATCTTCTTTGATTGGCGAAAATCTTGGGAGATTTTTTTGAGGAGGGGAACCCGTGCTATATAATAATATGTCGTCACTTAATAGTTTTAATCCCGAATGTTATATAAATTCGTTAAACTCTAATATATTTTATTATCTCTATGCGGCATCTTTAAAAATCTGATATAGGTACTTACCTAAACTTACACAGGCGAGAATTTTGTCATCTCCACGGAAATCATCTCGAAAGTTCAATTATTACGCCTAGCTGATGGTTTTTTCCTCATCCACAGTGTTTTTATTGATTTGTATTTATTTTTGATTGATTGTGTAAGTTGTCTAATGTTACAGTAGAATACAGCACCCTAATAATTACACTTAAATCTTTTGGATAACACAGTAATTTCTCGAAACTCTAATCGTAATCCCTCGGTGTGCTATTATCGCATTTACAAACGCAAAATGCAACTATCGCATTTGCATTTGTCAAACTATTATGGGAGTAGGTTCAATTTGTTTTCTTTCATAACCGATTAAAACAAAAATTCCTACGACCTTTTTCAACTCAATTTTAGAATTATTTGTAATATACGTGTATGTTTAATATATTTTCTGCCTGTCTCGCTCTCTCTTACATACTTAAATATTTTCTCCCACCCGCGCTACAGATAATTTAAGAGAAGTATTTATATGGTAATTATTACAAAAACTGATATGTAATACAACCTATTTCTATTGTAATATAGTTGAATTTTGGAGTAATACCTATTGTTCATACTGAGTGATAACATCGTATACCTACATTAGGTAGGTACCTGCCAACATTTGTATTTATATTATTATGTGAATATCGTATCTATGAATAATAATATATTATCAAAACCATGGACAAATATTTGTTTTATAGTGAACACCGTGTTATTATAATAAAACAAAAAACTATTGACCTTGGTTTATGGATGAACTATTTATAGTGTTTTTGGAGTTCGCTTTTGGTTCAAATCGTCTACAAAAAAAAACACACACACCCACACGCATGTAATTTTGCCTCACGTCTATTTGTTCGATTTTCGCGCTGTTTCAATTGAAGAAATGACCGCCCAAATAGGGGACGAAATTAATTAACACAGCGAAAAAGGGTTACTAATAAATATATTGTGTGTGTCTGTTGAATAAATAATGTAGGCTGTGGTAGGTAATTGAAAAAAAGTCCCACGTTAGCCGTATGTACGCGATTTGAAATTGAAACTTGTTTCCCCTTCAGTATTTTTGTGAACATAATATAATATTATAGTTTCCGTTTTTATAAAAGATATTTTACTAAAAAAGACAACTCATGCACAAAAGTAAAAAAAAGTGAACCGGGAATCAAACTAGCGCTAAAAAGCTTCGTCAGTTGGATTTCTTGTCCGGTAAGCCACCCGAAATTTAGGTACATACTGTGCGCAAAATAACATAACTAAAGCGCAAATATAAGTAGGCATTGGCATGTAAGCATTACCCATCATTTCATATAATGAAGAAGACAGTCTTCCGATCCCAAGAACAAACATGATCAAAATTAATACGTAATGATTTTGGGCTATAGCCTTTGTTTGCATACGTTAGTAAAAGATTCGATAGACTCGAATACATTGTATCTTTATTTACGTGAATCCTAGATTCGAAACGTGTGACTCGGTTTCTTTAGAGCTTATTTTTATACCTTTGAAGTATCTTTAGTATAAATAATCGCCTAGTATGGAGTCTTCGCTACTGGTACAACGAGCTTTTTCAGTTAGTGTTAAGCTATTTCGCAGTTATTCGCATAAATTCCTACGAGGTTTATTTAATACTACATTGATAATATACACGTATATTATAATATATAGGTATGTATATGAATATCATGTTAAAACACCCGTTCTTTGTAAATTGGTACAGACAAACTACACAGGTACTCATTCAAACTTGTCGAGGTTAACCTTCACTCGGCGCCATTATGTGTCGAGAAGGATTGCTGTTTGATACTGGACAGTGGACACTGCATTTTAAACGGGCATCAAATGAATCAAACATATTTATGGATTAACGGGAAAGCAAACATTATACAGAAAAGTATTTTGATATTTATCCTGTCTTATTATAAGAAAATCAAAAGGATTAACATATTCATTACAATATACATGAATACACGAAATAAAATAGGCACTAAGTGCCTGAAAATCGAAAAAGAAAAGTTAGTATGCAGAAATGTTCTATGTGCCATAGCCAACATCATAAATACATATTAGAGCTTATATGGGTATTCAAAGATGTTTGGGTGTAAAAGACAGCGTGATTATGTTTAAAATAGGTAGTACCTAGTACCTAAGTACCATTTGGTTAATATGTGTCACTTATATATTTTTTAAGAAATTAGTGTTGTGACGTAGTGCTTTTCTAAAATATCGTTGTTCAAACGTGGTTATTCTTATAAAATTTAAATATAAATGGTTTTTCTTGTAAGGACAATAAGATTGTATGTTAAACTCATTAAGAAGCTAATAAAACAGTGCTTTTATGAAAAATAAACGAATGACAACTCCTATATCTAAGATTTAGCTTTTTGGCACTTAGTGCCTATTTTATTTCGTGTATTCACATATTATCTACACACTAATAATAATTGTACTGTATCAACGCAATAAAGGTTATCCACAGGTGAGTAAAGTACAGAAGGACCTATATAACCATTTACTCTCCAAGGCGGACCATATAAACATACAACATGCGGAAGTATCTTAACAGAGTTTCTAAGATGATTGTTCGTTAGCTATTCACTCAATCCACTACTGAGTATATCAATGAATTCATGAAATATATGTGAATTTGGCCCAACCACAAAGGTTGGCATGAACCATGAAACAAAAGTCGATCGTTCTAGCATTTGTGCAACGTTGGGCGAATTGTGGAATGTAACTATGAATAAGTATTGAGACATAATTGTATTGCCATCTTATTATGCTTAGTTTGAGGGAGGGAAAGAATTTTTTAATAACAGCTATGATCATTGTTTATAATGCGTGGTTGTCTAATGTTTAATTCTTTCATAATTAATGTTGTATCAATCTATAACGTAGGTACCTACATGATAATACAGTGCCATGCTGAATCGTCTAATAATTATAAAATAAACATCGAAAATTATTGTTCAAGCACGTACAGAACACTTTCATTTGCGATTTTACTGTCCTTAATTTCTTCTGCAGTGATGAAGCTAGTGTTGTGGTAAAACAACATATTAGATGTTTAATAGCCGTGCTATTTAACATATAGACTGTGACAGATGCAGTTTATAATACATTGGATATATGATTATATACTGATACCTAAGTGATAAAGCTAACACCAGAACAGTGTTATAAAAAAGCGTGTTAGAGATTAATATGTGGTTAAAAATAAATAGTTAGCAGTGTTCGTTAGGCATAAAGCCCATCAAGACGGACGAGCGGGCGTAGTCGGCGTAAGAAGCGTATATTCATAACCATAATCACACGCCTCTTGCCGCGCATTATCCTTCACCTATGTAATAAGGGGCCCAAGAAGCACAACATAATTATTATTACAGCGTCTCTCATAACAAAGCAATAAAAATATTATATTATTTCTCGGGGCTTGTAATTAAATATCGGACACGCAATAACTAAACAAAGCGTACACTGTTCTTAATAATAGCTTCTCGCCCGTCTTATCGACGACGCTTCGAGGAGCGTGATTTTGCTTGCTGTGTTCAATGAATGGACTCCGTTGTATTTTCGTTATATCGTATCGCTGAGAAGCGAAAAACGGTGACTCATGCGGCACGCGGGCACAAGGCGTCGTCAAATCTAGTGTGCGCTGGCGTATTTTATTACGTTGTATTTTCGACGATTTACGCGCCACTTGTAGAAATTTGTTAATGTTAAAAACAATTGTTACTTCCATCTTTCTACTATTGTGTAGGTTATAGCCGTTATAGGTAGTGGTTGGGCCAATCATATTGGCCGTCATTCCTTATTTCCCCACCTACCGCAAATACTTATTTATTATTGTCGCAAGAACAGGGCGACCAGCAGTTACGGGTCATGAGCAGACCGTGATTGCGAATAACATTGAGTTAGCTCGAGTGACATCAAGAAAACGGACGCGTGCAGGCTTGTTATAGCTTAGCCGTCGCTAACTGGTACTTGTGAATTATTGTTAGTAGACCGCTGTGTGTATAAGGTGATTCGTCCATCAAGTACCCTTTCGAAGTTACAGGCAGTTACATCAAGACAACGGGCGCCTGCATGCTTGTTACAGCTAAGCCCTCGTTAACCACAGAGTGACTCTGACAAAATAGATCTGTTCGACCTTCGTTGCGCGTCTATCATCCATCATCAAGTTGTCATCATCATTCATCCCAAAACCAAAAGTGAAACCGTGAGAGTGACATTCCGAACCGTCCGTTTACCAATGCGTGAGAGCGTGAACACCGAACCGGTTCCAGCATGCGCCAGCCCTCTCAACATAAAAGGTCAGTGTCTGGCATCCCGTGTAAACCCCCACCAGGTACCAATATTACAATAATATATTACAACGGTTATTATATACTTATGTATAGGAAAAAATACATTCGTTTCTATAATATATAAGTGTTTTTTTTATGTTTTTATAACATAATATATTATATTTGAAGAGGGTACCATGATTATGTAAACATAAAGAGTAAAGATACACAAATCAGAATATCATAATCCTTCATTCAATACTTCAACGGCCGAGAAACGTCATGTCTATGATCTGTCAAACTTGAAAGATCACGTCAAATAAAATTACGGAACATGAAACAAACGAAGGCTACCAATTTAAAACCAATCTTTCAAAAAGTACTCGTAATGCTGTGTTGAATATGTACCAATGTACCTATAGTCGTTCTTTTTTCAAAACATCTTATGATTCCCGGATGCGGAGAGAATTTCATCTCAGGTTTAATTCAACTATTAATAAATATTTATTTTATATGTCTTGCAACACCCACGGATTAGGCTGTAAAAGTCAGGGCCCCATTTTGGTTCGCACATCGTCAACGTCAGATAGCCCCCATACTGATTATGTGATGTCGCTAAGGCGTTCCAGCCATTTAAGGAAACATGAAATGGCTATAAAAGAATTATTTTTGTATCTGAATAGGTTATATTGTCTGTTATATTGTCTGATATATACAGCTGATTATGCTATAATATAGCTGAAAATTTCATAGCAATTATTTTATCTCGGCTAGAAGATTATCGTAACAGATATAAAAATGAATGGGCTAAAATAATCGTGCAAACTTATATATTATACCTAGCAGGTTTCGTATATTTATATATGAATTAAAATAATGATACAAATATTTAATAAATCTGTATTTTTCGGCATTATAAAAATGAAAAGATATACTTGATCATATAACTGTTAGGTGTAGTTTATGGTAATTAAACACCTTATTCGCCATATTCTGATAATTAAAATATTTCAAGCTCGTTGCAGAATCCATTATCATGGAATATAATATGGAAATGTATCAATAAAACGTTCTCATTATAGACGTTAATTTTAAGTTATTTGCCTAGTCACGTGTTGACAATGTAACCATGGTTATACAGTATTTATGTTTTTATAGCACTTTCCTGTCATTAAATTGTAACAAAAATATAAACATACAAACTGTAACATTGTAAATAGGCAATAAAGCTAGTTTTAAAAAGTTTGTCATCGTGGAGACCAACGATAAAATGTAAGTTTTATAATCAGACGACTGATGTTTAAACTTCAACAAGTACAGTTTGATTAAAAGTAGATGTACTAGAAGCTTTATTTAATATTCCATACGTTTGCAACATTTTAATTTAGTTAGTATAATAATATATTCGAATTAGATCGCATAACCCGCCCAGATTAACGATGCATATTCTTTCAAATCACCCGTACTGTAGTACTTACTTGGAAAGGTCAAAGAGCACATTTCGAGATAATTCAGATATCAAATATGGTAAACCTAAATATACACGGCCATAATGATTTGATATTACTTAATATATTAGAATCTGATTATAAATGAACTGACAAATTGGTATGTGAAACTTTCTCCGCATGAGAAGAAATCTACCTATCGTAATATTTTATTTGATCAATTGAACTGAGAGGAAATTATGTAAACATTGTTTGCGTGTTGATAATAAATCGAACCACTAAATCAAAAATATTTTTTTGTATTCCTAAATTACCTACCTATACTCAATAGGGAATATTGGTCATCAATCACAGTAATACGATAAAATACTGTCACGGTCGCTGTTTTAGATTTAGGAGAATTATTGTGATCAATGTGTTCCATTTGACAGTTCGTCATATTGAAATTATATAGCAACAAACGTTCTGGGATATGCCGATATCATATTTAAAAAATAAATATAATTAAGATCTTTATAAAAGGCTGAATTTTACAGAATTCCGTTATTACAAAAAAATGCAGGTGGTATATTATCTTCCGTCATATAGTTTGCTTGAGGTATTCTTTGTTATAGTTTGCAGAAAACAGTTATCTGGTGACGGCATTTAATTTTAAACATAAATTAACTATTTTTTTTATTCAACGAATAATTCACAAGATTTAAGAATGTAACATTCCAATTTATGAACATACATAATTTTACTTCTTTCGCATAGTGGTTCTATGTGGATTGGGCGCGATACAGGTTCGATTTTTCAAAAAGATTTTTTCTATTGGTTATATTATCGTCTGTTCTGGCAGAACACACTAACTGGAGAATACTAGTTTTGAGTAATTTGACTTTGAAGTTGTTAAAATGTTTGAAATAATGGTCTATCATGTGAGTTAAGTAATCGTAAAAAGGATGACTTTAAAATAAAGACTGTTTATTTATTAAGAAAGTTTCCAGACGGTAAAGTTTGAAATAAGGAACATTTTGGTACTAACTCAATATGTCATTTTTTCGAATTAGTGTTTTCTGCCAGAACAGTGACGACATATTATGTACTTATGTTAAACATAAATGTTTCTTAATTGAGTCGGTATTTACTTGATAGAATTCTATTTTACAAAATCATAATATAATTAATAATGATTGTTTGGTATGGATTAACATTATGCGACTGAGTTTTAATGTCAGATAATTATGAAATTAGAGAGCTTTCGGATGAATTATTTACAGTGAGTGTTTTACGGAAAACATTTAGGCATAGTCGATCTGGGAATCGTAAATGGTGAACATAGTGCATTATAATTTCCACATGACGATTTAGTGGCTATCGGGATAATATTATAATTATTTTGGTCGTTCGCTGACAAACTCGCATGGAAGTTTTGAAAATTTCGCAGATCAGCATCTACCACCAAAACAAAAATACGCTTTGTAACATAAATTATTTTTTTGATAGGTATTTATTACATCACATACGCATATACTGTATCCAAAACGCACAATGAAAAATAACAAGTTTAGTGACATATCTTAAATTGATTCCAGCCGCGAATTATAAGCTGTGGTAATCTCGTGGTAAAGTATTTAGAAACAAATTGACCACATAGAATTTACAGTATCGTCAGCAGAAAAACCATTTTATTTCCGGAAACATTAATATCTTCAATTTAACTACATAATGTATTCAGTATTGTCATTCTATTTGAAACCATCCATAAAGTAAGATACTGTTTTGACCACAAGCGTAATACTATTACAAGTATTGACAAAATGCAAATAGGATTACCACTACTTGACTGCCAGAGCAGTAATAATAATATCCCACTTTTCACCCACGCGGTCAATCTCCCAAAATGAGTTCGAAGCCCGCTGGGCACATCAAAAGTATTTCCATTGACCTCAGGATCAACGGTATGAACGGGACACAAAAATCAAACAAAGAGAAATGAATTGTTTTTTCCGAATATTTAATCACTGATATCCTTAATACACCATTGAGTACATATGAATTTCAAGTAGACATTCGTTGTACAATATTGGTAAAATCCGTCTCTATGACACATCTACAATGAGTCCACGTTTCATTTCACAAATCTGAATTTTTACAAAACGAATTTCATCTCTCGTTACAAAGTTTTGAAACTAATACAGATTAATGACAGGTGTTAAATGTATTCCTTCAAATATTTTCTATCTTTCGCAATGACGTGATTTGAACCAGTTTGTTTATTAAAAAGACTTCTGAAGAGTGCGTTGGCGTTATTCTGCCTCTACCCACGTTATTCTGCTAAATAATACACAGCCTACAAGTTGAAAATCATAATATGACTGGCTAAATTTGCAGGTCATATAAATTCTAACGTCTATGGAGTATTGACAGTAAGTATTCGATTTTCAAACTTAATTATGAAGAAAAAACGAATCTCTTCGGTTGGGATTATTCTAGGTCCGCCTGCATAATAGCCATATAATATATCATTAGCTTAAACCCGTTCCATTCTAATTAGTCGACACATCATAGGTTGCATACCGTTTAATAACAATATGAACTGTCAAAAATTGTATAGATATCAAATCTTTGTGAATCTAACTAAAAGCATATCGTATAATATGGTAAATTAATGCGCTGAACCGAAAATTCGTTCAAAATAGTGGTAAGAATTCAGGTCATAATAAAGTAACTATTTTTATATGAGATTTCGTGTGTTGTATTCAGTCTAGTGTAGTTATCCAGCGGGTCTATTCTATACACAAGGCTGCTTTCGGCCGCTATGACAGCCAACTAGGGTAGGTATGTATCAAAGTATTAGCACGTATTGTAAACAATTACAATACGTTGGTTGTAATTGTTGCAATAAGTGTTTTATATTAACAGCACCTCTCTTGGATGTGATAAAATTTAGAGCGAGATAGACAGTTTTGACTGTTTAGACGGCAAACTTATAGTAACAATTATAATACCTCAATACATAATAATATGTAATAAATACTATCAATTTAGCAGTCGATAGTCGCCTTGTGTATAGAATAGACCCGCTGGTCTATAATCAATAATCATATTTATAATAATGTAAGTATGTGTAAAATGAATTATTTTTTATTATACACACGCAGTAATGAATTAATTGTGTTTAATAGTATATGATTATATGATGACGTATAATATGAAATAATTAACTATGCATGTGTAAGGAAAACAATAAGAATAAGACATAGGTACCCGCCCAAATGGCCACTTATTTAATTTTTTAAAAATGGCTCCTGATATTTTCATGCAAATTTAAATTAAAGTAACTTTACAATAATGTCATTTACTTGTTTAGTCTTATATTGCTATGTAAATAAATGTTAATAAAGCCATTAGTGTACGTGACAAAGAAAAACGCTCGTTCTAGATTTTAAAATATGTCCAACGAACGGGATGTACCTATACAACTAATTAATGATATATGCAATTAGCCTGAATTTTCTAAAAGAAAAATGTTTTACACTAGAAACATTGGGTATGAAGGTATCCACCTATATTATATAGTATTCAACGAGTATTTTATTTTAAATTATATAGTTATTTAAAAAATCAAATAAGTATAATATTTTTATTTTAGTAATATTACTTCAGAACTATTTTGTGATTATAAATAACTGATTTACTAGGTAGTTTTCTAAATATTATGGTAATGCATAGGTGATATAAGGAATGTAGCTGGGATATAGGATAGATGAATGCATATTATTATTATGCTTGAGAACGGTACCGTTCTTTTATGGTCAATCAGTTCACTGGAAAAAATCGCTCAATAACAATGTGTTTTTTTTTAAAGATTAATTACAGTACTCATGTAGATTCACCCCATACCCGGAAACTTGTACGTATGCAGTTCGTCGTATCACACTTCACCGTGAAATGTTGTATCGGAAATAAATATTCAACCTCTTTGGGTCGTATAGTACTGACATAAAATGTATGTCTAAATAAAACACGGTTCTTATCGGTTTAGAGGAAGCCAGCGGCAAATAAATTTTGGAAATAGCCGATATACCTATTGGATTATTTGTTAGGTTAGGTTAGGTTTTCATTCTTGAATTTTACCAAAATCAGCCATGGGAATTGAATTAATGTAAGTTCATAATTATTGAATCTAATAAAATTGGAGACCGTGTAGTATACGGTCATCTCTTTCCGATAAGAAAGCTCACGGCGAACTGTGCGATGGTGAAATGTTTTTCGTACAATTTACATGTAACCGATTCACCCGTCATTTTCAGGAAGGGGATGTAGAATTCCTGGCAAGTTAAAGCTTTTAATAATCTTGTTATTTTGTATTTTGATATTCTTTTTAAACGTTTTTAATACTTATACTAATCCCTCAAATTGAAATCATCACCTGATAGATGTCTTCAATATTGCAATTATAGAAGTAGTTAAAGAAAAAGAATCAATAACGGTAAGCGAAGTTCACTGTAAGTTAACGAACTTTTGTTAAAACAACACCATGCCTTGAATATGGGGTAAAAGACACCGTTTCTTTAGTTACTATTCGTGGCCCGTGAGTGACTTCTTAATTAGTACTATGGTAAACAAATCCCACTAATCGTTAAAAATTAGCATGCCGCATGAAGAATAGCGACAAAAATACGTCAACTTGTCACATGTCATGTAAATATTTATATTTGCATCATTATACTTTGTTCTTAACAAAAACAGTAGGTACGGAGTTGACTTTCAAGACAAATATAGACTTTGAAAGAACATCATACCAAGTGAATAAAGTCAATATAACATAGTTGATACAGTTAACTAGAGCCTGTGATTTCTCGACATTTTTCTATTCTTGATTTAATAATATTTAAATCTTGAGAAATCGAGATTGATTTATTGATTTTTTGAGATCACTTTTTTATTTAACGCATTCTTCTCTTTCTTTTTCTTTCACCTTGTCACGACCCAGCATTGGACATAGGGCGAGCACAAGTTCGCGACACATCCCTCGATCCATTGCCAACTCTTGCGCCTCCCGCCATTCCAGACCTGCAGCGCATAGATCGCTTTTGTAGCAACGCTGCAGGGTGAGGGTGGGCCGGCCACGACGACAGAACCCTTGAGGATGTGCCACAAGGGTACGGAGTGTCGCACTCTTTGGCGGCATCCGGAACACATGTCCTAGCCACGTAAAACGTCTCTTCGCGATTACATCAATCACCGAAGGCTGCTGTGTCTGCTCACGAACTCGGGTGTTTATAATGTGGTCGTACCAATGTTCTCCTAAGATTCGGTGGAGAAATCGATTCTCAAAGCTCAAAAGCCGAGACATAGACAGCAGGAGCATAGGTAGCACGCACGCGTTGAACAAACGACATTTACACGCGCTACACGAAGAAATTGTAATTTTCATTCGAAACAGACTCCGTTCACAATCAAAGCCAAGAAGTCAAGAGAATAATGAGTTTTTTTGGCAGTACTGCTTTCGAATCCCTAGTAAGCTTTCTTGAGAATTTTCGAGAGGAGAAATCTCGATCACAACCTCTAATACTGAACTTCCATGGAAATGTTGCGAAGTTATCAAGACCAACTATTCTGCCCCGAACATTTGGAGTGGAGGTATCTGGTACATTAATCAATGATTGTATTTAGTTTAAGTAAGTAGATATGTATTGAAGTTTAAAACGAATTTTTCATAAAACTAAATTTCATATACCAATTTAAAATATAGATGCGAAAAAATGATTCAGTCAATGTCGCCACAGTATTTGAGAATGTTCGCAGAAGACGAAATTGTTTTTCTTAACGTGGCACATAGGTACATACGACTAATTGCAATGATTGATTGATTGATTGGTTGGTAACTTATCTATTCAAAATATCAATTTAGGCAATAATGTCAGACGTGACATTTTTTAGAATGATCGTGATATAAAATGAATCCATAAGCGACATTCAGATTACCAACCTAAAGACTACAAAGTAATCAATAATCATTTTGAACAAACGATAAATATGAGTAATAATAATACTATCGACCGAAGGTACTTGATGGAATTTGAATTAAAATTCTTATGGATTTAAGACCCGGGTTTCCCCTTTCGGCATCTTCAGGCACTATGTGGACTCACCAAAAGGCAAATACGCAGTGACAACGAATACAATTATCTCTAACTTATATAACAAATTAATATAATAAAGTAGATCAGCATAAAAAATATAATAAACTATAAAAGTGTTTGGAAAAAACCCCCACCTTATCACTATTAATAATACACTCGATAAGTGTATAAATCGTCAAAACCTAATAATAGAGCATTTATTAGTAATTATAAAGAATAAAAATACTACACTCAATAGGTGTAAAATCGTCCATTCTGGGAACAATGGTAACGTGTTGAGAATTTAATTGCGTCAAGTAATGAGATATATCTATGATATCAGTCTTTAAAAAGTTATTAGTTAAACAATTAATATTCAATTATGTTCTTACCTCATACCTACTTTTTTTAATTAATAATATGTTTTTTTTAAACTATATTCAAATGTCATCTAAATCTCTAATACAGTCTATATTCGATCCTATTATGAAGTTTCTGTAAAGACTGTAAATATTATTATATTGTATTCAACAGGTATCATAATTAATAACCTCTAGAATTCCTAATATACCTTTTCATGGAATATAATATACGTGGATCAATAAGTGAAAATCTGTGTGAAAACGGCTGACGTTATCCGGTGGCATTTATTTCGCACAAGTCGATGATTATTACTGCCGACTAATTATCAGGCTGTGTGTAAGATAATTATTGGAAGACGTGAACGAACTCTTCCATTTCCCTCTAAATGTCTGCTACGTGTATAACGTACATAAATTTCACGTAAATTAGAGAGTAAACTGCAGAAGTCTGTTATTAGTTTAATGCTAAGGTTAAAATGTACAGCCAATACAATAACAACTCACAAACTGTTAGATTTATCCATGTATTTTTAGCTAGTGGTTTTGTGATTAAACTATTTAAAAAAAAAGTATAATATGTATAAACATTCACAAGGACAGTTTACGTGGATTGGTCATTAGTTATTTGCTAAACGGTCTGGGTGAAATACATACATTACATTTACAATACAATTGGAATTCGATCAGAAATGAAAAATATTATTTTAATTAAATGTGATTTTTTAAGAGCATACCTAAGTGAAACGGCAAATAATTTTCAACAGTAGGTGGAACGAAATTTCGCAGTTGTCGCAAATCGGAGACTGACAATCGAGGTGTGAGCATGTCAATTTGTTTTGTGATGGCGTCGGAGGAATATATTCTTAAATCGTGTAAAGATGACTAAAAAACGTTCCGCATGTACTTGAAAAAGAAAACATGTCAATGAATATACTATTATTATTACGAATATAATAATAAACATAACATTAAAAGGACGCATGTTGATTTTTTATGACAAATTATATTTCGTTCGGCTCGCGTCATTTGCACAATCCGCGCATCGCCTAGTCACGATATTTTTAGACCATGCCTCAGCTGAAGTATAGCCTTAATATCGTGAATTTTCTACAAATAGTTTGAAGGTTTTTATGTTAATATGAGCAATAAATTTAATATTATTTCCATCGAAGTTTACAGTTACGTGTCACGGCCTGACTAAAGTGGACCATGGGCTGTTATTACCAGACTTGAGAGACGGTATATTGCCTGGCCCCCGCATCAGTTGAAGTACGGTCTTATGAAAGAGAGGGTGCAGAAGAAATGTTTGAGACTCCTTTACTTAAGTCTGTTCTCTTAGGTATCTATATTTAGCCACATATTTTTTCCGACTTATACAAGGTGAAATGAAAACTCTGCCATTCTTGGTAGTATTGACTTACATGTCCCTGACAATTATCTTAGAAATCGGAAGAATCCGTTGTCTGTTCTCCCATGGTGCAAAACTAACCTGCTATGGGTAATACCAATTGGGAGGGCAATAACGTGATCAATCAAATCACTTTAGATATTGATATATTCCACTTACGTGAAAGCGAGTTTAGGTGGGCGTTGTTTTATACGTTTTTAAGCAAGGGTTTACTTAGTTCACTCGGTGTGCTTTCATGTAGTTTTTTTTTAAAGTTGGTTGACCGTGGATTTGTATTAAGTTCTTAATTTAAATGTCATGTCGTCAATGCTTTAAATTTTTAATTTGTCATGTTCATTATAATATGTAAAATAAATAAAATCGAATTGAATAATGCAATACAAAATATTATAATATCGTAAACGTAACAAAAATCATTGAATGTTTGTTTGATGGAATAATAATTTTAGTATTCAAATTGAAAAAAATAGACAATGTAATTAATGAATACAAGATCCGGAGAGTAGAGGAAACAGGAAGAGTCTAATTTCATATGGTAGCATGATTGTGTTATTCTATATTACAGTTACATATATTTGTTGCATTTTCTATTGTAAACAATTCAAAGCTCAGTAGTTGTCTGTATTAGAGAGTCAGCTCACACGATCAGCTATAGAAATCAAGAATAATAAAGAAGTAATCGATCAAGCTTTATTTAATACGGACGATTGAACTATACACCTTTTAAATGCATTAACCGTTTCACATAATAATCTATGTACGAGCATTTTTTTTCAAATCACGGTTACCTGTGGTTTTTGTAATCTCCAATCGAGATGTACAAGAAAAAGAAGACACCCGTTATATATTGAATATGGACATTGGACATGCCGTGCCAGTGAACGACTCGAGGCAATGTGTAAAACGAGATTTTTCGCGCAAAATGAATGGCTGTAAGTATTTGAATTTATTCTTGTTTCCGCGACAAGGGCTGTTTAGCCATTTCTTCACGTAAATGGCGGCCGTACAAAGAATCTCGCGTGGCTTTGAACCGAGGAACGTTTCCTTCATTTCATCAGCATTCAGCTATGAAGAACGTGCGGCATGTCTAGTATCCTAATCAGAATCCAAACTATTGACATTGCAACAACCCGTTATTTTCTTTGACATAGAAAATTGAAGACAATGGCTTTCAATCACTTTACAGCTTGTACTTTATTTATGTTTTCTAATGCCTAGTAGCAGTGGCGATGGGTCGAGGTAGGCTGTTAAAATCCGACATAAATAGTGTACACTAAGCTTTGCCAGTCATACTTATTTGTTTTCATTGAACTAAGAATACAATTTATCTTTACAATTTACAATTCGGTCATACTTGTTTTCGTTTAATTGAGAACACACTTACAGATGGTTCTGGTTAGTTTTTAAAAATCAATTAAACCCTGCTTAAACCAAACCATAATAGTTTAAGACGTATGCTATGGGCGGTCCGACAAAAATAATGCACACCTTGTCAGTCATCCTTATTTGTTTTCGTTGAATTAATAATACATATTACATGTGGTGCTGGTTAGTTTTTTTTAAATTTAAAGTCATGCCTATTTATACCAAACCATAATCGACAAAAAAATTAGATAAATATAGATAAAAAAAATATAGATATTATATAGAAATACGAATATTTTTTACTATTATCTACTATGGTACTATGGGTACTATCAATGTTTATTTGAATTTTAAAAATTAATAAATATCAACAACACATTGTAGTCTTAGTTCAATGAAGACAAATACATTTGATTGACAGAGTTTACTGTGCACTATTCATGTCGGATCTTAACAGCATACCGCCACCCTTCGCCATTGCCAAGTAGGTACCGACCTATATACATAATAATATGTGCGTGAACAAGTAAACATTTAAAATATTCAAATCTTGTAATCCGTCGCGGATGCAAAATATGTGCAAAAATACTGACAAATGAAGTGTGTCGGAAATGGCGACCCATGGTCGCGTGAAATTCGGTTTTGGTTAAAACGCGTAAAAGTGAAAACTCCATTTAATTTGATAACAATATTTCAAAACTGACAAATTTAATAATAGTGAAATGAGTCTGGACCCGTGTTGGGACAGACAAGAACATAATTTTACGATGTATTTGTCTAGGGCCTAGGCTATAGTTCTTTTGATGACTGTCGATTTCTATGTGGATTTATGTACATATGTATTATAAACATTAAACAATATTCGGTACTATTCGGTTATACGGAATACAGCGGAAAACGCATTTTGAAAATAGCCGATAAACTGGATTATTTGTTAGTTTGGGTTAGTTTAGGTTAGGTTAGGTTGGGTTAGGTTAGGTTTGGTTAGGTTAACCTAACAAATAATCCAGTTTATCGGCTATTTTCAAAATGTGTTTTCCGCTGTATTCCGTATAACCGAACAGTACTCAATATTTTTTCAAATCTGTGGGCATATGCGTATTCTGTACCGGGTACCCTACGGAAGACAGAGCCTGAGAAGTGAATGGAGTGCTCTTAGATAGAGCCCACTCCATTGTATACTTAGGTGGTACTCTGTCGAGAAAGCCAGGGTTGCTTTTACACGACTGAAGAAAATACTATGTAGCCACGATCTAAACCAGGGACTAGGAACGAAAATAGTAAGATTATACCTACGCCTTTTCAGTCTTATTACATAGAATGGAGGCAAGAACACTCACAAAAACAACGCTCAGAAAACTTGAAGCTGTCAAAATCTGGATGTACAGACGCATGCTCCGTATCAGCTAGAAAGACGAAGCTGAAGAGAGAAATGAAAACCGGAAACTTGTTATACTTTGACCATATTATGCGGCATCCTAAGAGAATATTTTGATAAGAACCTCAGAGATTGATTTGAGCTCAGTTGCACTCCATCCATATTTAGAACAGCGAATGACAAGGAGAAAATGGCCAAACTCATCGCCGGTAACGGATATGGCACGAAAATAAGATAGTAATGTATTAACCGACAATAACATTTTACAGTGCACATCCCGATATTTGAGCTTATCTTTATATTATTCTTATCAAGTATTAGTAAGCAGTGCAATAAGTGTCTGAAAATGCGTTTGATAAAGATTTGACGTATCGCTCATTCTTTCAGACTTCTTTCTAACGGATATTGTCGTCTGAGAATGCCATAGGTACGTAAGATCAATGTTTGATCAAAATAGCTTTACAATTCAGTTTAAATTAAACTGTAGAGAAAGACGCATCGACTGCATTCACTGTATCAAACAATACTGTAACAATTTATTGTCTAAGATATAATCTGGTATAATATATATTATAATAATTAGCTTCAGATAAAATCAGTTTAAATATAAAAGGTGTTTATATGAAAATGATCCCGCCGTTCCATAACACCAGAATCTTATGCGCATAATGTGGCGAGGGCTGTGCGGCTGGTCAATGCAGTCCGTAGAGATGACATGTAGACATTTTTAGCGATGCATTTTGTATTTGCTATATGCTCAATGTATATTTTTTAAATAAATACTTAAATTAAATTAAATTAAAAGGAATATTCCCTACATCTCGTACATAAACTAAATTTAATGTATCAGGTATTTAATACTTACTAAATAAATAGTATAATAACAATAATAGCTATATGATAATTAAAGAAATATTATTTTTAAAGAGGAATTTGTACTTCTCGTTCAAACCGTAAAGTTCAAAGAAAGGAAAGTTGTACTGGTATTCATTTTAATATTCTCCACAATACTTATTATTATGATATTATATCGAATGATTTCATTCGTCGATACGTATGTTGATTTCAAAACCACGGCCCTACGGTCGCCATTAAGTATTATTTACATCTCTAGTAATAGACAGATAACATCGGACAAATAGAGAGAAAGAAAATGTGAGTTTTGAAATATAAAAAAATACGTGAGGTCGTGAACACTGTATGTGGATACGCGATACCATTTCGAGTAGGTATCTCGTACGCAACAACACGCTGAGATCATTTCAAAATAATATTACACATGTTAATGTCTCGATTTCTAGTATTATTTCCGCATTTCGGTAAAGTTCTTATGATTTATATTTCACATTGACGAAATTTAATAGTTTGCACGTGAGTTTAAAAATCATGACCGCGTGATAGTGATTATGGGATGGAAGAGATAAGATTTTATAAAAATCTGTGCACATGCTGTGTTTTTATTATATTTTTATTATGTACTTACCTATTTATCCATTAAATATCTATGTCGTATCCTATGATTCATTCCAGTGGGTCTATTCTATGCTTATCGACCGCTAAAGTGATAAAGTGAAAAATATTATCAAACTTAGGGTAGGTTTGTATCAAAATATTAGCACTTATTGTAACAATTACACGAAGTTGGTTTTTATTGTTGCAATAAGTGCTATATTTTAACAGCACCTATCTTGCTGCTGTTAAAATATCGCACTTATTAACAATAAAAACCAACTTCGTGTAATTGTTACAAGAAGTGCTAATATTTTGATACAAACCTACCCTAAGTTTGATACTATTTATCAATTTAGTGTTAGATAAGTATAGAATAGACCCACAGATCGTTTCTATCTCCACTACTATTATAATACATAATAAGGCAAGTGAAAAGCAAAATTGATGGATTAGGTTTTTCGTAGAAAACAGAACCTTTTCCAAAACGTATGTTTGATTCTCATTCGAGCTTAAATATTGGGACCATACCTAAATAAGATTTCATATAAATAAAAAGGATTTCAAGTTATACACATTTATATTTTTTATAAAAATCGATGTTATTTAAAATAGTTTAAAATTTATTAAAAAATATTTAAAAATATCAAATCTATGAATTAATCAAAAATCTAAACGGTGAAAATTTGAAAAGTTAATAAACTAAATTTTAATAATAAATATACCCTAAAAATAATGTGATAATACCGAAAGTTGTGTACCAAATATTTGACAAATTCACATTTTTTTAAAATTGTAAGTTTATCTTTGACTTTAAAAAAAAATATTTTTAATGTTTTCAGATAAGTACATATTTATTAATTAATATAGTTGAAATTGTAAATTATCAAAAAAAAATCTCAAATTGCAAGGTTCGTATTTTTCCGCTAGGTTCTCTGTTGGCATGAAAATAATTGTTTCTTAAATTCAAGAGAGTTTCCGAACCGAGAAGGGAGTTCGTCAGGGATGTGTTTTATCTCCCCAGTTATTCAATATATATGGAGAGCATATACTGCGAAGAGCCCTAGATCATTGGCAAGGCGGAATAACAATTGGTGGCCAGAAAATAAACAACTTAAGATTCGCAGATGATACCACACTAATCGCTGCTGATGAAAGAGAACTCACAGAGCTGCTACACCGGGTAGATGAAGACAGTCGCAAATACGGCCTCCTTATTAATAGGAATAAGACCAAATTAATGGTTGTTGATTGGGCCAACCTTCTACCAACACCAAATACACTCCAAAACCTCGAAACAGTCGACGAGTTTGTATATCTTGGATCGACCATCAGTGGAAAGGGCGGATGCGAAGCGGAAATAAGAAGGCGCACACAGATTGCAAAAAATGCGATGACACGCCTTACCACTACATGGAAGGATCGGGGAATTTCGATTGCCACAAAAATGATGCTTGTGCAAACATTAGTGTTCTCGATATTTCTATACGGAGTCGATTCGTGGACCCTGAAGGCAAGAGAACGGAAGGCAATTGATGCCTTTGAGATGTGGTGTAGGCGCCGAATGCTTCGCATTTCTTGGACGGAGCACAGGACGGACCAGTCAATCATCCAGAGACTGAAGATAAAGGAACGGCTCTCGACGATATGTCTGAGAAGAATTCTGCAGTTTTTTGGACATATTGTCAGGCGCGGACCGGACAACCTGGAGAGACTGGTAGTTTTGGGTAGCCTCCAGGGAAGGCGAAGCAGAGGAAGAGCGTCTGCGCGATGGAGCGACCAAGTGAAAGAGCTGACTGGGGGGCACCATCTATTCTGCCCTGAGAGAAGCGGAAGATCGAGAAGGATGGAAAGTCTTGTTCGCTCAAAGGATGGCGAAATTTAAATGCGATCACGATCCTCAGCCATGAGTGCACGACCAAGAAGAGAGAAATTCAATATAATCCTATGCATTTAGGTTTATACAGAAATGTTGGAAATTTCATTGAGAATCGATTGATGTAAAAAACGTATTTCGAAAAATTGGCGTTTAGGATAGTTAAGAAATGAATTGACGAATAATTTGTATATCATAGATATTTTTTTGTGCTAGGTAGTGACTTTTCAATATTGTTTTTGTATTATTTT
The DNA here is from genome assembly GCF_057557595.1 of Rhyacophila brunnea. NCBI lineage: Eukaryota > Metazoa > Arthropoda > Insecta > Trichoptera > Rhyacophilidae > Rhyacophila > Rhyacophila brunnea. The sequence goes on from NW_028232859.1 coordinate 46,594,761, forward strand.
TCAGCGATTATTGAACGAGCCGTGTAGTCGATTTTACGAATACTCAACTAAAATCAGGTCATTGACATACTCTTAAGGGTCATTATTTTACAATATATTCGTTATATTATGTAGGTATTTATGGTGACCAAATATCGTTTATTCGTGCTATTCGCAACACCTCACTACGTACGCGAACGAAGATTTTAGTATACACGAAGAATACGGGATTTTAGCCTCATTAATGGTTATGAATCATGAGAATAGTGGGTGTCGATTTTTTACAGAGAAAATAAATAACAAGTAGGTACTGTTGTCCTGCCGAAAAAGGACAATGCTGAAAAACAGCATTGCGGGTAATAATGTAATGATTATTTTGCCAAGCATAAATACGACTTGTTTTTAGTATGATGCTCGCATTTATTTATCAACCAATGTTTCTGCCAGGATTGACAAGATGAATAATTCATTTTCGTTGGGCATTTGTGACAAGAGCTATCTGTCAATAAATCAATATACCGTGTGAGGTTTCTTGAAAAGCCAAGAAAATACATAATACATATCGACTTTAGAAAGGAAAAAGGACGTAACCCTCAGTTTTGTCAAAATAGGTTTTATTGGATAATAACGTTGTACACGACTAAAAATATACGTTGTGTCCAAAGGATGTATCCTGAAAATACTGATTTATTATCTAAATTTAGCTGGCATTTTGGAAGTGAAATGGGAAAAACGACTTAACCGCCATTTTTGTCGATTTTTCTTTAATTAACTCAATAATTAATATCAGATTAAGAATATAAAAACCAAATTATGAAGTATCATGCAGTTCACGGTTATGTCTATTTTGTTCTTTGATCGAAAATCATAACAAAAACGTTTTTGTGCCTTATGTGATTTGTGTGGATTACGTCTTTTTTCCTATCTATAGTCGATATATTGTAACCGTATTCTAAATATAAGCTGTAGATTGTAGACACTCAATTTGGATTAGTATTCGGGAGAAGATGTCTGAACGCCATTTTCAACATTTAAAGTCACCAATTATTATAGGGTCAAATTACGAATGAACTGCTCAAGTGAAATATAAAAAAATGTATATAACTAACAGTGGCCACTGCTAACAAAACAAATTAAATAATTAGTTAATATTTGACCAATTTAATCTAATTATATATTCATGGTTTATTTAGGGGTTTGAAGTAAGCTTAGATGCGTTGATATCTATAGTCAAGCCACGGTACGAACTTGCGAGTTTCATCCGTAGTCATTGCTTATTCTTTGAGTGTGATGCGGTAGCGGGTAGACTGTGCGTAAATAAATGAAAAAATCCAATTGAATATTTCGTTCATACTAATTAACGTGTTTTTTTTTTATTTTTTTCACTATGAAATATTTTCATAGAGAGTCGTCAGTGATTACATAGATATTTAAAATAAGACAAAACTCGAAAAGCTCATTTAAGGGAGACGAGCTTTTACCTACGAGAGGCACCTAGCGGAAAAATACGAAGCTTGCAATTTGAGACATTTTTTGATAGTTTACAATTTCAACTGTATTAATTAACAAATTTGTATCTGAAAACATTAAAGAAAAATATTTTTTATTTAAGTCACGAGTTAATTCTAAATTTCCGTTTTCAATCTCAGCGGTTACGGAAAATAACAAATACAGTTTTAAGAATATTAAAAATTGCCAATGATTTCTATTAAGTACCATTTTATTTAAAAAAAAAATCAACAAGTAGTCAAGATGCTTTCCAAATTTTGTTGCATTATGACGACTGCGAGCGAAATTATAAGCGATTCAAAAACTCAAGCAAATAAATATGTTTTTAAATATATTTAGCCCAGTGAAGAAGCATAAAAGCCTTTAAAAAGTAATGATAAAAGGGCAAGTAAGTGAACGGTGTTCTTTTTGCAAATGGTAAAAGTCAATAAAATGCTAGACACGGTTTTCTAAGACAGATTCATTCCCTTTCTAAGAGCGCGCAAACCACAGTTATGCAATTGCACAACACATCTTCTCAGTCTCTCGTTTCTTGTGGACGCAATTGCATTATACTGCACTCTAAATAAGGGGGAATGAATGCACTTAGGTATTGCGCGCTGCACCATGTGCCGACTGCAATACATATTATCGCAATATCACGTACAAGTGGACCGTTATAAATATTTTCAGGCGTCTTGCAATCGATTCGAAAGATTTGCGGATTAGACAGTGTTGCCAAATCATGTGAATTTTTGGAAAATCCTGTTTAACGGCCCACATGCTCGTCGTAGGTCAAAATTGAGTTTTTATTGTATTTTCAAACCATGATCCTGGACACTCCTTAAACGTTGTAGATAATCTATTTATATAATTTTAATCTCTAATGTTTTAGAATATAGTCATATTTCAGTACATGAATGTGCAGTGGTGTTAAGATTTTTTACATTTATTAATTTTTAATCGCATTTATAAAACCATTAGTATAATTTATGACGAGATAATTTTAGTAAAATATTACGATAAAAAATTATATTGATAATCTCTGTGATCCCAAATTTGACAAGAATTAGGCATTTTATTATTCAAAAAATCGGCAAGATTAACACATTTGAAGATGATTCTAAAGATACTTATTATAAGCTATGTCTTTGACCATTCAAGTGTGATAAACATCTTATGAATAATGATTGCTTTATAATAATTATTGACCTAAGAATAAGGTAGTGTTTTTTTTAAATACGCCATTTCTTTTGTCATTCCCCAGTGGTTAAGCTACAACATACGGCCGTAGCCATAAATTGACAAACTATAATTGAAGTAGGGAGTAAAATTATGTTAACTCGCATGTTTGAACATGTACCTATCATAATATTTTTGTAAAATCGTTCGTCACTTCCGTTTGATATTTTACGGCTATACACTATATTTCTTATTTGATGAGGGTATAACAGGGTTGGCGAACCTTTTTACATACGCGTGCCAATAGGTGAAAAATTTCGCCGCGGGCCGCAGGATACTAATTTCTTCGCAATCGGCTCGTTTTTTTAAGACTAAATTTTTGCGCGAGCCTCAGGTTACTCAATTTTTCGCAGTCTCGGCTCGTTTTTAGGAAAATATTTTCACCGCGGGCCGCAGTTTGCACAATTTTCTCAGTCAGCTCGTTTTTTTTGGACTAAATTTTCGCCGCGGGCCGCAGGGGAAAAGCACATGGCTATGTCGTCATTATTTATTTATATGTAGGTAAGTATAATATTTATTTGTAAAACTTTTTTGAAATTTTTTATTGGTTTTCGTTCGCGTGCTGTGCAAATTCATATCGCGTGCCACTAGTGGTACGCGTGCCATAGGTTCGCCACCCCTGACCTATAAAGACGTCAGAGAAAGATTACAGTATGAAAATGAGCAATTAATAATATTAATAAATATTTGATTACATCAATAAAAACTTCACATTTAAAAAAACTCAATTACTTTTCGATTAGCTGAAACAAAAAAGAATTATGTATCTCTACGTCAAAACATTTCGCGGATATCCGTGAAATTATATTAATTCCATAGACAATAATTATTATTGCAAACGTTTTTGTTTAACCTTGTCTATTGTGATGTAAAAAATATAATGTAACTAGTGTATGGCAACAGTATTACATTCCAATGACATAATCCTTTCACATTGACAGACGTGATGGCAACCCAGGGTCATGTTGTTAACGATTAAAATACTGTATCAGAGCTCAGAAGGCTTCAATTTGAATGCAAAAAAAATCACAGACATGAGATGTAAATAAAAAATTGAGTTGCTATTTTATTAATATCGTAATAATTGAAATCCGCTTGCCACATGTCATGTCCGTCTCGGCCGAATAGTGGTGATGATGGTAGAAAGTAGCATAGACAAGAACATAGCAGCGCATCATCTTCCGGTAATACTTTCACGGTCAGAAAATAGGTAGGTAGGTATTAATTAATATATAATAAAATTATTAAACACGTTTTTAATGATACCAAATCTATATAGTTTACTACTAAGTGTTTGAATCTTTTACAATATACATTACGATGCAATATCATTTTTAAGACGTGACAACACATGATTGCTATGTATTGAAAAGCTCAACTGAAAACATCATTTGTATCGCACGTGTTTTATAAAAAAGTCAAAAATTTAATAAATAAAGTATACTGGGATACAATAATAATTATCTTCTTATGTATAAATACATTTAAAAATTTATGTCGTAAACTGTATCATGTATGGAAAAATATGATAAGAGTAGATTTGAATTATAATTTTACAGTACTACCACAATTTAGCACAACGAGTTAACTCGTTAGACGCGGACGACACGGCTGCCGTATCCCCGTTAAACGGCCATTAGATGCAATTCGCATGACATTTAAATGTGGTAATTAAAAATTAATGAAAAGGTACGCAGTGATTGTGTTTATCTATGGTATACGCATACAGTAGGATACTATTTGAAGTTAGAATAAAATATAATAAGGTTCCATTTCTGAATTAGGAGTATGCTCAAGTATTTAACTGTACATACATGAAAATGAATTGCAATGTCTATCGGAAATCGGCCTACATGATTATAAAATGAAGCCTTTTTCAAAGGCGAAGTAGGTGTGTAAGCGGCGTATAATTTTATCTCTTATCGCAACAACATATTGGATTTGAGAAATGAATGAAGAAAACCAGTTGAATTAATATAGAGCAGTCCAAATTATTCGACTAAAAACTATTATTAATATAAAAATGTTCCGTTATCTTTTTCAGCGAAAAAAATACAGTTTGATTATGCGAAAGTATAGTATATAGTAAGTAAAGTATAAAATGTGGCTTGAAATAGATTAATTACTATATTAATATTGATAGTTTACCAAACACAGTGACGTCCCGTGGGGGTAGGCAGATTGAGCGTCGCTTGGAGGCGGCAGTTACCCGAAGGGCGGCAAATCGAGGAGAATCATTATTTATATATAGAAATAGCTACCCAAACTTAATAATACTTAACGGAAATATATTTCCATTAAAAAATTCAGCTCACTGATTGTAAAAATGTATTAATTATTACTATAAAAGTTTTAAAAAGACTTTATTTTTTTGTCGGGTTCACGATGTCTTGTTTAATTCCGTTGTCCTTGGACATCACGTCCTTGGTGAACAGCAATGACACGTGTAGATTTGCAAATAATATTTGAAATGTAGGTAGGTACATACGTACATTAATTTAAAATTTATCCAAATATGTTTGCTAGTTACTCGTTTTAGAAGTTGTCAGACGTATTTTTAAATCTACCTATCTGAAATCGTCGATTCGCAATATTGTCTATTGAAGCAGAAATGGCATTTAAATTAGATTAATTAGTGATATTGTTAGTAATGTATCCATACAACACATTTCTTGATCTTGACAGATATTGGAGACATTGAAGTCATGAAAGTATGATAAAAAGTACTGTAAGTATAAAAAAATGTGGCGGCATTTTGGCACTACCTAGGGGCGGCATTTTGTCTAGGGCCGTCACTGATCGAACATTGTGTGTATTACTTACTCATTCCTATTCCGTTTACATAAGTACAGTTCAGATGATAGTGAAATAGGAATAGCAAATATTACATTTATATAGGTATGCAATGATTTCAAACGTTGGTATTTATAATGTTATAATTTCTACTTATACTTCTTCATCGCATCGGGTGTTCGATGACTTTAATCTCTAATGGTAGCATAATTATTGTTCTCACCTTGCAGGATATTATTGAATTTGTATTTTAATGTTTTGTATGACAATTATAGGTGTTCCATACATTGCATTTCATCGCTTTTGCGGACTTTCATTAGAAACTTAAACATTATTATCTTGAGTGCACGTTACCATGGTTCCTCAGACTACTGATGGGTTCCATGTTCGGTACCCAAGACTCAGACTCTTACAAACATAATAAAAACATACAAACCTGAAACCATGTCTACTGGAATCATAAAGCTAATGATAATTTAATTATCTACAAACATGTAGAGGTAGCCATTCTTGATTTACAATATTAGAAACATACAACATTAGTTTTGCTAAATTCAATTTACTGAACAACAGTTATGTAATAATATAATACACAATATTGTTTTTCATTGTTGGAAATCAATCACAAAGAATGCGTAAATCAAATGAAGGTATATTGTATGTAGCGATTTGACAAAACATACAACGATTTAAGGCTATACTTCAGTTGAGGCATGGTCTAAAAAGATCGCGGATAGGCGATGCGCGGAAATATAATTTGTCATAAAAATTCAACATGCGTCCATTTAATGTTATGTTTATTGTTATATTACTAATAATAATAGTATATTCATTGACATGTTTTCTTTTTCAAGTACATACGTAAAGTTTTTTAGATTTACGATTTAAGAATATATTCATCCGACGCCATGACAAAACATATCGACGTGCGCACACCTCGACTGTCGGTCTCCGATTGGCGACAATTGCGAAATTTCGTCGCGCCTACTGTTGAAAATTATTTGCCGTTTCACTGAAGTACGCTCTTAAGAATAGATTGCTGAGATAGTTGGAGTATGTAAAAAAATATCTCATGAAAACATTGTTTACTGGCGACAACTAGGCGACTTCGTCAATGTGAAATATGGAAATAAAAAGTATACAAATATATAGAATGAAGAACTTCAAATCAATGAGATAGACAACGGTTTATCTAAACACGCGACGCTTTAACAGCATTTCACTTCACCACTGCATTGCTGCAATGTGATCAGTCTTATCACACTGATCACTTTACTCACTTGTGGCGCATTGATTGTGGCAAGCGCATCATTTTTGTGCATTGTTTTGTTTTAAATTCGGAACCATTTGAAACTAAATTGGTAGGTACCACCAGCAATGACTATTAGGCCAGGTATTCGTTAGCGAGTCGTAACTGTAACCATTCCATCGCATCTATTCTATACACAAGATTGCTATTGGCGGCTATCGAGGGTAGTTTATCTTATTTATATATTGAGGTAAGTATTATAATTGTTACAATAAGTTAGCCGTCAAAACTGTCTATCTCGCTCTAAAAGTTAACACAGTCTAGAGAGGGGCTGTTAACATATAGCACGTTTTGACAGTTTAGAGTGTTTAGTATACGGTTAACTTATTGTAACAATTAACCGCCTCAATACAAAAATATGATAAACTACCGTCGATGGCCGCATTGTGTATACAATTGAATAGACTCACTGATACTATAACCAACTCTAGATACAAACTAATTATTTGGCGTCCATAATACTAGTTACTGTATCTGCAACGGTCACAGTTACGGCTCGCTAATGAGTATCCGGCTTAAGATATGAAAGTCAGGTAAACAAAAGTTAATAATATATTGTATTGTGCTTAGGTACCATGAAAATAGTCAAAACATTGATCAAAAAGCAAATATTTAAAAATTTCAAGAGATATTTCAATAAAATTATATTATTAGTATACCTACCAGTGGGTCTATTCTATACAAAAGGCGACTATCGACCGCTAACGTGCTAACGTGATAATGTGTTAGTATTTATTACATACATTTTGTATTGAAATAGTATAATTTTAACAATCAGTTTAATCAGTCGAAACTGTCTCTCTCTCGCTCTTTCTTTATCGCTCATGCTCTAAATTTTAGCATAGCCAAGGGGCATGCCGTTAAAATATAGCATTTATCGCAACAATTAATACCAGCTAACAATTATTGTAATTGTTACAATACATGCTAATAATTCGATACAAACATTCCCTAGTTAGCGGTTTTAGCAGACGAAAGCAGCCTTTTGTATAGAATAGACCCGCTGAAGTGATAAATACGACGGCTAACTAGGGTAAGTTTGTATCAAAGTATTAGGACTTATTGTAACAATTACAATAAGTTGGTTGTGATTGTTGCAATAAGTGCTATATCTTGTGTGTGATAAAATTTAGAGCGAGATAGACAGTTTTAGCTGTTTAGACGGCTAACTTATTGTAACAATTATAATACCTCAATACAAATATGTAATAAATACTATCACTTTATCACTTTAGCGGTCGATAGTCGCCTTGTGTATAGAATAGACCCGCAGATACCTGATAGTTTGCATGTTTTCAGAAAGCAGTGATCTGTAAAATCCATCAATGACCAGACATTTTTCTCGGTCAATGAAAAAACTGATATAATACATAGTAATTACAGAAGGCACCTCCGATGGCCGAATGTAAGATATGGCCGACTAACGGTACGGTACGGTACGTTACAATAGTTGTCAACCATGAAAACACGCGAAATATACAACTATATCAGATGTACATATTATAAAATTGTTTATGTAATTTAAATATACTTGTCAATATGTAATTACTAATTTGAATATTTTTGTATACTGGTAGAATGTCGCGAAAGTGCAAATGATATATAAAAAAATGTGAAGGTAGAGTGAGTGAGGTAGGAGAAAGGTTTAATAATACGACATAATGTTATTACACCTACATTAATGCTGTTAAGTGCTGGAATGCCAGTATGTTTTTTTTTTGATAATTTAAGCCACTGGTGTTGAACTGATGATAGTATAATATTTTCCCCACATTTATTTCATTGTGTATTATTTTGTTAAATATCATTTTGATGTCATTTTTTTTGTGGAAAGATGTTGTAATAATTAAAATAAAAGACAATAATAGTACATATTAATTTAATTTAATTTTCCAACTAATTCCAATAATTCATCACCCCGATGGCGGCGCGGCTAAAGCGTCGGCTTATAGCGTCGTGCGTTCCAGGTTCGAATCCTGGGTCTGGTAAATACACATATTGTTTTTCAATTTATCAAAATCAGGGTATGGACTTAATAGGTTGAGCAAGTGGCATCCATTTCTCGTAAAAAAAAATTGTTAATACAAACCTCCACTCTGTGGAGGCCCATAATAAGATCTTATTAGGATCGGATATTGTCGAAAAAATCAATTAATGATCAGGGCTGGTTTCGCTTTGAAAAAAAATATTATGAAATGAAAATAATGTATTTTTGACGTGGGCGAAACCACTACTAATCTTTATTAGATTATGTGGCATTATTTATACATATTAGAGTGTTTTATTTTTACTAATTTATAATAATTTGTATAATATTTGAGACACGGTCAACGATTTTCTCCATCTATTTCTATTAGTTTCATGATCATGAGCTCCAAACCCAAGGATTTAGAACCAGCGATTCTGCTTCTTAAATAACTAAATAAATAACGTCCCCTATTGATAAATTGGCAGAATAAAATGTCTGACTCTGGAAATTAGCGATTAATGTATTTCGATACGTGCATTTTTCAATGGCGGCTAAAATAGAAAAAAAAAATATATATAAATAATGTATTCATCGTACTGGTGTTTGATTTTGCAGTATTTATATTGTAAACAATTAATATGGCACTGAATATACAAAATGCTCAATCTCGTTTGTATTTCCATAAATTGCAGTCAAATAATTAAAAATAACGGTGATATGGGTACAGCTATTCCAGCCATAGACTAATATACTATATACTATCCAGCTATTGAAAAAATGTAGCAGATCAATCATATAGTAATAAATAATAATATTATGTATATAGTCAAAACGTAGTGTCAATATTTCATTAGTCTCTCAAAAGATGTCTCAATCTATTATTCATCATCACGTTCGATTTTCAAATTAATTATTCGTATTTTTAATTACATAGTGACAAGTACCCATTCAGTGATGTCGATAATACAATTATTCATTTGTCTAGCTAGAAAATAGGTTACTTTAACGTAAATAAATATTTATTTATGTATTTATAGTATCTGTCATACTAGGAGTTGGTAACAATGCGGATTGGGAGTTTAGTTTTCAATTCACAATAAAAGATTTTGCTAAAATGCCGAAATCAAAATTCCAAAGAATGCTATCTACTTATAATAATATTATTATGAGGTTACAAGTAAATTGTACGTAAAACATTTCACCGTGGCACAGTTTGCCGTGAGCTTTCTTATCGGAAAGAGACAACCGTATACTATTCGGTCTCCAATTTTATTAGATTGAATATGAACATTAATAATTCAATTTCCATAACTGATTTGGGCAAAAATCATGAATTCAAGAATGAAAACCTAACGTAATAATCCAGTACCCATATCGGCTAATTTCAAAATTTGTTTGCTGCTGGCTTCCTATATAAAGTGTAAACGGACAAGAACCGTGTTTCATTTAAGCCTCAATTACATTGAGCTTCTTTACCAGCTGTTTATTGGCGAATTTACAATCTGCCTGTAAAGTCGCCCAGTGTAATCATCGAATAAGCTTATAAGCAGGTTGTAAACACTCTACCGAGAAAATTTGAAAGCCGGTCAACTTTACACGCTACACGCCGGCGTGCGGGCCTACTGTGTCTGCGCAGTAGAGCGCAGTACCAACCTCCCGGTAAAAAAACGAACTACGTTCCGTCAAAATAGTCGCTGGCTTGTGGCTTCTCAGCGAATGGAAAGTTTTGTGTGTAATCATCAAATCGCAGTAGCTGAATCGCCCGCTTTTAAATTCGCCAATAAACAGCTCGTAAAGAAGCTCAATGTAATTGAGGCTTTAGACATGAATAAAATGTCAGTAGGTACTATACGACCCAAAGAGGTTGAACAGTCTATAATATACGGCCATATATTTCCGATACAAAATTTCACGGTGAAGACATGTGATACGGCGAACTGCATACGTACAAGTTTTCGGACACGATAATATGAGCGGTAGTAAGTAAGTAACATATCTGTATCACCTTCACAAGTTTATTTATGTTTTAGTTGTTTATTTTATATCACGTAAAATATATATTTATCAATAGTTTCGTTGGCTTACCGAAATTTCAATTACGTAATCCATATAATATAACAACATTACATTGAATACATTTATTATAAAAAATAAAATAATTATAGGACACGCACATGTAGGTAAGTAGGTATATTGCAATTTTATTTTACGTGTGTTGCCATTTGCCGATCGCGAAAGTTAATATTTTTAGGGTATTTTTTTATATATAAAATTGATTATTATTTGTTGGCAATGGTTATTGCGAAAAGCACTTTAAAACACTGTAACCTTTTGAAAAATAATGGAATATTTTACGGCCTCAAAATGCATCAGAAACGCTACGCCCAAAGCTTGCGTAACGTTAATCAAATTGAGAAACGTGATCAATAATATTTTCAAAAAAAAAAACGTTAATAGGTACGTCATTGTTACATATAGAATGCGGTAGATTTAGACAATGTAAGTCCACGGGCTTGTAAATAATCTAAATTAATATAACATTTGGAAATAGATTCGCATTATAATTTATAGCTGGCATCGTATTACTAGTGAGAGTTGTCTACGATTGTTAAACAATTGGTCAATCTTGGCGAAATATGTTAGAATATCTATGATCAATTGCACTGTTTTTATACATTAAAAGTAACAAATATTTATGTACCAATCATCAAAGACATTAATAACCAATAGACAATAGAATGTTACTAAAGCAGCATCTTAAGCGAACATTGCGCACGATTAGCGATTGGGTGGAGTATGGAGACCAAAGGTTCCTACCAAGAAGTACCAACTCAATGTGGCTAAGACCAGGGCTTGAAATGGACCAGAGCGCCGTTCCGTACCACGAAATCCCTAAAATTATTGCTCCATTTCGTGGAAAAATAATATTTGGGAAATTTTGGCACGCGTGCATAAAAAAGTTCGCCAACCCCGATATACGTATTCGTACGCACACAATCCACGAACCGAATCATTGTTTTAATTTTACTGTACTTAAATCTTGAAAATGATTATATACCAATACCTAATCGATTATGTGGGTATTTTGCAATACAAGAGTTTATGTAGGTACGTGAGAAAGTATTAATATCTAACACAGTTATTTTTATAAACTAAAAAATATTATTAGATAACTATGTTAATATTTTTGAAAAATTATCGAGCGCTCCGGTTCGTAAAATTTTCCATTTCAAGTGCTGGCTAAGGCATATGCATCATTAATGATATCGCATTTACATAGTGCAGATGCCAAGGAACTGTAATATCCCAAATGGGATAAGAAGTAAAACCTTGGTGATAATTATTGTGATAAACATCCTAAAAATTATTCACCAACTGTTAATAAGATTGTGAATACTATGAATTGTGAAATTGGTGATGTGCCAGAAAGAGTATGCAGGATTGGCAAATGAAATTCTTGAACTTCGCTGTACAGTTCCAGAACAAAGCAGATCGTTTTCTCGATGTCAAGATTTGTGAACAAAATGACATCTCTTCAACTCGCGAAGCCGTAGCCTCTGGGGTAATGCGAGATATTCACAAGTGGCGTTGTGGAAGACGACGGAAAACCACCGCGATGCAAAGTCATGATCGTTTCCATCAAAGGTTTGACTGCTGATAGGCAACCTACTCCATAATAAGATATATAATATTATGATATAAACCTATAACTTTGAATTTAGAACATCCGTCTTTTGCGAGGATTCTAAACAACTGATGAACGATTATTAAATTTTAGACTAAATCGACTTTTACTTTCTTCGACTTACCCATAAGACGACCTTGATGAATACTTGGATATTCCCTAGTATTGCAATAGAAGTGGCCACTCCTGTTTATAATAACCATAATTCTTAATTATAATTTTACTACAGCCTCCCCCAGGTGGCAATAAACGGCGGCCAACCTAGATTTTTTTGATTAACTAAAATGATTGATTTTACCATTTACACCTTCAAAATATTCACCGACATAGGTGTAACAGTAGGCTGTGTTTATTGCAACATCGATAAAAATAAATTGCTACATGAAACATGACGGAAAAGGTAAAGATTGCAACATTTACGCATTGGGTTAATCATGATTGACCATCTCGCATTTCGGTAACGCATCAATTTTCAAATTATTACGGTACACCTGTGACAGGTACCTATCCTCGCCACAGGTTCTTTAACTTACGGTCTATTAAATATTTACTGACATATTCAATTAATCAGTGTTCATTGTATTCCGATCAGAAGAAAATTCAATCTGTATTCTACCCATTGCACTTGTAAATTAATTTCTTGTCATACATACCTAATATGATAAAACATTTTACTGATGGACAACTGGAAGGGGGCGAATTTCGGTGGTAGTGCTAGTTATTGATATATGCTCTATGTAAAAAAGATTATATTTCGTCCAAATGATTACCAATTATATCAGTGGCGAAGGGTGGAAGTAGGCTATTAAGATCCGTCATAAATAGTGCACACTAAAATTTGTTAGTCATACGTATTTGTTTTCATTGATAAGACTTCACTTTACAGATTGTGTTGTTTAGTTTTTAAAATTCAATTAAACCGTGTGACACCAAGCCATAATAGATAATAGTAAAAAAATACTCGTATATCTACAAAATATCTAAAATTTTGCAATTTAATCAAACATAACTTTGGATGTTTTAGAATAAGATAGAATAATATTTTTTATCTATTATAGTTTGGTTAAGGCAGGGCAATTAATTAAAAAAAATAACCAAAAATATTTGTAATAATAATATGTATTCTTAATCCTACGAAAACAAATAAGTATGAATGAAAAAGTATGCACTATTTTGTCGAATCGCCCATAACATACTAAACCATTATGGTTTGGTTTAGGCAAGGTTTGATGAATGACATTATTAATGGACAACGCACTCAATACATTAGCTAGCAAGTAAATTCACGCATAGCGACATTCGCACATGTATAGGTAGACGTCACGCAATTTCCATTATGCGATATCACGCATCGGGAATTTATAGCAATATGACCTTTATTGTAATGGCGTTAGAACAGTGTTTCTAGTAACAATGTTCATTTGAGTGAACCCGTTCGAACCGAGCCATTCGGCAGATCCGACAAAAATCATCGGGAATTTATAACAATATCACCTTTATTGTAATGGTGTTAGAACAGATTGCGCCATTCGGCAGACCCGACAAAAAAGTGTCATTTTTTTCCAGATGCTTCGTCCATATTAATGTCATTGGGTTTGATTGATTTTTTAAAAGACTTATTAACACCATCTCTACAGTCCACCGCTCTACCAACCGAGCTGTCGAAGGTTAACTAACACCATCTGTAAATTGTAGTCTTAGTTCAATCAAAGCAAATACTTTAATGTGCACTATTTATGTCGGATCTTAACAGCTTACATCCAACCTTCGCTACTAAATTATATCGACATGTAACAATAATCATTTTCTAAAAAAAGTTTATCATATTGCATAAAAAATATGAGCAATACGATGGAAGTTACAGTTTCGTGTTACGGGGTGCTATATTGGACCTTGTGTGCAGTGAAGAATCAGGGAATCCGGAGGAGGTAGACAATTAAGAAGGCCAAGGTAGATTTGGAATCTAGCGTCGTTGAAGAAGTAGAACACAGTTGAAGTGATAATTTGCGAGACGTTTTTTAATATGTAATAAAAACACCTTCAACGCTTTTCACGTCTTATTTGTACTAGGTTCTTTATCGAATTGTGTGTTAATAACAAAGCTTTGAATTTCTTACATTGTAACGTTCCACTACAGTAAATAAAGTTGCAAGTAGTTCCGGTTTCAAAAAAATCTGAACCTAGTTCCGGTTATAGCGTTCTCGATCTTTCTTAAAGCTTCGATTTCGCACTCTGGTTTATTTCACATAGTGATAAATATTTATGGACCGTCCAGCTTTGAAATAAGATTATTTGAGAATGGCTGCATTTTAGTAAGTTATTTACATAAGTCTAAATAATTATCTTGATAACGAATGGTGTGACAACCGGAATAGCTATCGACTAATAAACAGACCTGTAGAATTTAATACAATTTATATTATCTTTTTTGTTACTTACCTAAATAATTAATAAACAGATGTTCTGTTGACAAAAGATAAATTACAGATTGATAATGAAATGGTGTTTTACTATTAATTCAAGATAATTAGATAAACAGTTATATTCGATAGTAATTGCATCGTTGTGTAGTGTTATTTTTTATACTAACTTTGGACTGTTGGAATCATAGAGGTATTAAATTAAAAGATGGGCAAGTAATCGGCTTTCTCATATAGCTGAATGAAGCAGGCCAACAATAGCCGATAACTTACGAAAACTAGCGATGCGATAAAAAAATCAGGACATCACAGAGGATTTACTTTGGTCATTTAATGTACCCATATAATATAATGTTAACATTCAAATTTTGCCACAAATTGATTACCAGCCCGCCCCACCATACTTTCATATAACCTGCCGCCCCTAGGTTGGAATATTGTGAAAACTATAAAAATTCAAAGTAAACAATTGATAATATAGGATGCGAATTTGACGCGTTGATGGTTTTTAACATTTAATAATTATTTTGATGCGTGAACGTCAATTATTGGTAGGAGGTGGTATTTATTTTAACAAATGTGATTTTATATCGCTATTATGCAGCTAACTTCGCGATAGTCAAAACTGAGACTACATAAGAGGCAACAACATAAATCAGTCCTGCGGGTCTATTCTATACAAAAGGCGACTATCGACCGCTAACGTGCTAAAGTGATAATGTGTTAGTATTTGTTACATACATTTTATATTGAAATATTATAATTGTAATTGTATTGTAATCAGTTAATCAGTCGAAACTGTCTCTCTCTCGCTCTCTCTCTATCGCTCATGCTCTAAATTTTAGCAAGGCAGGGGGCATGCCGTTAAAATATATCATTTATTGCAACAATTAATACCGGCTAATTATAATTGTTACAATACGTGTTAATAATTTGATACAAACATACCCTAGTTAGCGGTTTTAGCGGACGAAAGCAGCCTTTTGTATAGAATAGACCCGCTGGAGGTAAATCGACAAGAACTATTGAAGTGAATAACAAATGTTTTAATATAGGTAATTCATTATTTATAGCCACGATATTAATACTGATCTGCCCTTACTTTGAGAATTTCTGCGGTGTAAAATAATTAGTTTATTGCGAGCTCACCAACTGTTGAATTACAGTTGTTACTTTTCAAATTACAGCAGCTGACAGCTGTTTGCTATGAATAATTTGTACAGCGTCCAAGTACAAAAAGTGACAGTTATGTTGCCTCCAAATCATAATGATCGATACTACAAAATATTAATAAAATCGCCCGGGTAATTTTCACGGAATTCGAATTTAGTTTGATAAAGATCTTTAAAATCTTTAGGAATAATAATTATAAACAGTTTTGTTATTACAGTACATGCACAAAATTGTAAAATATACCAACATAAAACGCGTAATTGGTGATTAATTTTACTAATACCTACCCCTTTTTAAATAAGTTTACATTATAATATGTATTATTATAACTACAACTACCTACTGATTATGAAAACCATGATCTTGAGTAAAGAGTCAATCACCAAGGATAATAAATTATAAAAGCGATTACCACAGCCAATGTTTAATATGTCATTGACTACAGCAATCCAATAAAATTGAAGGTTGCTTAAATTGGCTTCAAAATTAAATAAGCGAATATCAATTTTTAAAACCATTTTCAATGAATTTAAAAGACACATTTTCATATTATGCAAAGAGAATGTAGGTACGAGTATCTATGTATAGTAACTGTTATCTATTCGTATGCATTAATGCTTTTAGGCTTGCAAAAATAATTTTGTTTCCTGTGATGATTTTTTTTCTGTTACAGGGGATTCTCAAATGACAGGGGAACATCATAATCAGCAGGTGTCGATACACTGCTGGATGAAGGTCTCCCCTAGTTCCCTCCACCCTTCTCGGTCCCTAGTTGTTTGCTACCACGTACATTCACCGAAATTTATGAATTCGTCTATCTAGCAGGTCATCGGGCGTTTAGTGCCCCTTGGTACCACTGTATGACGTCATTTGTCCAGCGGTTGTCCACTCGCCGAGCGACATGTCTAGCCCATTGCCATTCAATCTGCTTAGCGGCATCTATCACATCGCGTACTATTGTCTGCTTCCATATTATAAATTGGTTTCTTTTGTGATCTTTATGCGTTATGCCCAACATGCACCTTTCCGTGCCACGTTGCGCTATTCGTAATTTTTTGATTTTAGATTTCAAATGACAGGGTATACATATAGGAAAATTACTAAATGACAATACTTATACAATAAGAAATATCACGAAGTTTAATAACGTAATATTAGGGATGAAATTGATATGGTATGCTCTAAAGCGCCGGCTAGATGCTCATGCTTTACCACAAGCTTACCTGCGCAAACCGGTTTGTATCGGGAAGCCCGTGTGTATGGACGGGAAAACTGTAGCTCGCGTAAACTGAAAAGCGCTGTAAAAGTTATTTTTTGCATAAACTATACCGCACAGGTAAGACGCTGTGCCGTCTAGCCGGCGCATAATGATAACTTTATTCGAAGTACATTTTATAAAATCACTTTTCATCATCACAATATTAAAATATATAATAATACCAGGCAGAAAATAAAATAATTACGAAGTTCCAGTCGCTATATATATTGTTATGTAAGATTGGCATGAAATCATATAGCTACAAGGGCGCTTAATCTGGGCGGAATAAATACACAGCAGTTGGGCGGCCATTTTAGACAGGCGGCAAAACACGAGCAAGTACTTAATTACATGATTAATGGAATGACAATCGAATAAACGAAGCACGTAATTAATGTTCAATGTAGAGTTACAAAAATGATTGATTACAATCTAAAAAAAATAGCAATGCTTATCTATTGTATATATCCGCAATTTTCCTACGCTTAAATTGCACCAATGGCCATGGCGAGCTTAAAGAAGTGAAACATTAATCGAGGTCTTTATTTTTCGCAGTTGAGGTAAAAAAAAATAGCGCGTGCTTTCTAGATAGAATGCATTATTCATTTCAAAGTTCGAGCATATCCATAAAAAATCTGTGTCTATGACAAATGAATGCGTCTCGAGGAAAGATGCTTTTTTAAATTAATCAAATGTCTATGATTAAAAATATATAAACACTGAAATTCTTCTTATTTATGTCACCTCATTCGCCTCATAGTCATTTCATTCGCCCATATATATATGGTTATATTTCAATTATAATATAAATATAGCCATATTATATTGGTATGACTCGTGTGAATGAACAGACAGCGTAAATTATTGTATTATAGGCAGGATATCCACCGAACCATCATTATTGAGAATATTTAGATGACCATGAAAATTGCACATAATACGTACATACGAAAAGTCAAATAAATGATATTACAATTAATATGTCTGGAGATTTGCTATCATGTGCCAATGTCCACAATGCGTATTGACTGTGTTGTGGCTGCCAATTCAACAACAATAAAGAAGTTGCAATACCACCATCATTTGTGGAAATATTACGATTGGGGACATGGCCCCCACATTCCGAAGCGGCCCTCCAGACCAGGATGTTTGGATGGCCCCCTACCCATCACTAAGGTTAAGGGCAGTATGATGTTCTACAGTAATGTTCCCCAAATCCGCAAATGATATTCGATGGAATCCATGGGTTCCGCGACGTAAAATTAATGGTATTCTGTGTATTTTTTAGCGATTTTAAATAAATTCACTTGATTTATTGAGTTGTCGGCACTAGGTATCATATTATTATTAACCACTGATCGCGACTCCCTTTTATGTTAGGCAAGTAACATGCCACACTTCAACATATTTAAATAGCCATTTGTATTATTCATGAAAAATACTACAAATAATTATAAAATAAAATTATAAGTACATGTGAATTACCATTTTAATGTATCAATCATCATATCACATCAAATTGTATAACACAGACGATTGTTTATACTAACAAAACCAATTTGTGGTGTGTTTATATCACTTAACTGGTCGACCCGCAACTCCAGGCCCCCATACTAGAGCCCTGTCCCCGCTTGTGAGGGCTATGATTGGGTATGCCATCTTTCAACATCTTTTGGTTCAGTTATTTACATTCAGTTGGGCCGAATTTTACAAAAAAAAAACAAGTTTATCTAAAGAGTTTATCCAAATACAAGAACAATCGTTAGTTTAACAATGGAAGCGCGTTTGAAGAGCGAAAGAACTTTCATAGTCACCAAGGAAGTATTCAAATCCGCACAATCACTGGAGTAGAATTTTTAACGAGTGGGTAAGTGTCGCTGTATACGGCGATACATTAATTTAATATATTATTGTCTATAATGTAGAACAGGATTTGATACTTTCAAAAATATCGTATTGTTCGAAGCATGTTTTTTAAAATAGTCGAGATGTGGGTAAACGGATTGGATGCATTTCACGACCAAGGAGATTTATTACAGCGTGCAAGAACGTGGTTTGAATAGTCTCAATAAACAAAGCAATGGGTGCATTCAAATCGTTTCAGCTGCATATTAAACGTTTAACACTGCAATTAACTGATGGTTAAATAGGATTTACACATACGGATAGTTATACGCCTAAAATATGTTAAATGGGAATTAATTAATTAATAATAATAAAAAGGAATTATTGGAAAAATAATCAACTAAATTTATTATATATTGTGATACTCTTTCATCGCATACAGTAAAATCTCCGATATAGTGAATCTGTCTGAAAAAGAGTCATGACATATTCGAAAATCGATAAAACGTCCATGAGTTAGATCAAACCGCCAACCTGTTTATATTCTCAGTGACGTCCCGTGGGGGCAGATTGAGCGTCGCTTGGGGGCGGCAAATCGAGGAGAATCATTTGGCATACATAGAAATAGTTACCTAAACTTAGTAATAACGAAAACACCTTTCCATTAAAAAAATTAGTTCACTGGTTTTGTCGAGTTCACGATATCTAGTTTACTTCCGTTGCCCTGCGACATCCTTGGTGACTATAAACGATACGTACAGAATTGCGAATAATTAGGTACAGTCTGATATTTTGTTAATAATGTATCCATACAACACATTTCTTAGATATTGGACTGAAAGGATGATAAAAATACTGTATAAAAAATGGTGCGGCATTTTATTTAGGGACGTCACTGTATGTTCTACAGTTGAATGATATACCACTGAGCTATATCCACAGGCTCAAATCGGCGAAAATATCTCCTGTTATAGTTCGTTAGCAGTATTTAACACGAATGTGTAAAAAAAAAAAAAAAACAACAACAAAGCCCCGGTTGGACTCGAAAAATCATCACCCGCTTGGTTTAGGCAAGGTTTAATTGATTTTTAAAAACTAACCAATACCATCTGTAAATTGTAGTCTTATTTCAATGAAAACAAATACGTATGACTAACAAAATTTAGTGTGCACTATATATTTATGGCGGATCTTAACAGCCTACCTCCACCCTTTGCTACAAGTGTGGACTGTATGGCCCAAAGTAGAGTGAAAGTCAAAGGAAGATGCATACATTCAGCAGTTTGATGAACTTTCAAGATACAGAACTTGGACAACGTTGGCCAGTTATCCCGTTCAAGATATTTATTTACAAGCAGAATTGTTATGAAACTGGTGTAATACAATGATGTAATACCACGAAAATTATTAACTTATTCTATTAAGGGGAGTCTATCGGTAACCGATGTCCTGGCTTCAGTTCAGCACTCCACCCTCGTCCAGAGCAGCGGTAGACAGTTAAAAGATTGCCAATGTCATTGCTGACGTCTAGCACACAGGTGAAATGGTGAAGAATTATAAAAATTAAATTACAATATAAGATAGAAATGTGTCTGAATATTTTTCCAATACAATCTCGATATCAAGCCCAAGTGTCCTTATGTAAGTGACTTAAGGGGGGACATGCTCGTCGAAGGTCAAAATTGAGTTTTTATTGTATTTTCAAACCATGATCCTGGACACTCCTTAAACGTTGTAGATAATCTATTTATATAATTTTGAAGCCTTATTATCCTTTATAGTTATTTTAAACATTTGATGACTGCATAAAGTATTTTTGTTACATAAAATAGTATTCTTTTAAACCTCTCGCTCTAATGTTTTAGAATATAGTCATATTTCGGTACATAACTGTGCAGTGGTGTTAAGGTTTTTTACATTTATTAATTTTTAAACGCATTTATAAAACCATTAGCATAATTTATTACGAGATAATTTTTGTAAAATATTCACGATAAAAAATTATATTGATAATCTCTGTGATCCCAAATTTGACAAGAATTAGGCATTTTATTATTCAAAAAATCGGCAAGATTAACACATTTGAAGATGATTCTAAAGATACTTCTTATAAGCTATGTCTTTGACCATTCAAGTGTGATAAACATCTTATGAATAATGTTTGCTTTATAATAATTATTGACCTAAGAATAAGGTAGTGTTTTTTTGAAATACGCCATTTCTTTTGTCATTCCCCAGTGGTTAAGCTACAACATACGGCCGTAGCCATAAATTGACAAACTATAATTGAAGTAGGGAGTAAAATGATATTGACGCGCGTGTTTGAACATGTACCGTTTAAAAAAAAATAAAAAAAAATTCGGTTAGGTACATGTTCAAACACGCGCGTTAACATAATTTTACTCCCTACTTTAATTATAGTTTGTCATTTTATGGCTACGGCCGTATGTTGTAGCTTAACCACTAGGGAATGACAAAAGAAATGGCGTATTTTAAAAAAACACTACCTTATTCTTAGGTCAATAATTATTATAAAGCAATCATTATTCATAAGATTTTTATCACACTTGAATGGTCAAAGACATAGCTTATAATAAGTATCTTTAGAATCATCTTCAAATGTGTTAATCTTGCCGATTTTTTGAATAATAAAATGCCTAATTCTTGTCAAATTTGGGATCACAGAGATTATCAAAATAATTTTTTATCGTGAATATTTTACAAAAATTATCTCGTAATAAATTATACTAATGGTTTTATAAATGCGTTTAAAAATTAATAAATGTAAAAAATCTTAACACCACTGCACAGTTCTGTACCGAAATATGACTATATTCTAAAACATTAGAGCGAGAGGTTTAAAAGAATACTATTTTATGTAACAAAAATACTTCATGCAGTCATCAAATGTGTAAAATAACTATAAAGGATAATAAGGCTTCAAAATTATATAAATAGATTATCTACAACGTTTAAGGAGTGTCCAGGATCATGGTTTGAAAATACAATAAAAACTCAATTTTGACCTTCGACGAGCATGTCCCCCCTTAAGAATTATTATAAAAGTTTTTTTTTAATCTCTACATATATATAAATTTCGTGTCACGGTGTTTGTGGTCGAACTCCTCCGAAATGGCTCGACCGATTTTTATGAATTTTTTAATGTATATTTGTTAGGTATGAGAATAGGTCAACAAGTATATTTCATACCGCTAGATGATTAGGGTATCTCTATCCAGAAAAATTTTCTTTTATTTTTCTACAATTTTTTTTTTGTATTTTTTTTATTATTTGGCATATAAAAATACATATAATCCCAAATTTTCACCCTCCTACCCCCACCCTCCCGTTTTTTAATTGCGATTTTATTATTTTTGTATGAACAAATTTAACCGTCGTTCGTATTTCAAACACAACGAAATTATTTATGTTGTTGAATGACAGATGGCGCTACGTCCGAGAAGAATTCAAGAGAAGCGTCGCGTCATTTTGACATTTCATTCGGCATATCACAACGCAGTGCGTGCAAAATTTTGTACGATTTATTTTAATTTATCTATTTTTATGTGCGTGTATTACAGCGCACAATGCCAGCAAGACGCAAGGGGGGCGCCATTTGGGCCGTCGAACGAATAAAGCAACAAACATGCGAAGTAGTAGAGCAGAAAGAACAGACGAACAAATCCAACAAGATAACAAAAACGTGCGTGTAAGCATGTCGCAATTGCGTGCATCCCAATCACAAGAGGCACGAGCTGAACGAAATCAACAACGACAATTGGAACGGAGCCAAGCACGCCGGTTCGTAGTTAACACACGCAGAGCAAATGACTGACAACGCCAACAAGTACATCGAACATTTACATCCGCTTCGTTCCTTCGTCTCGCATTCAAGTACGAGCCAGATATTAAATATTCCGCTCATCCGAAAGTGCTGATTGGTGCTATGGTAAAGAATGTCCCCATTGTCATGCGCTCAAATTCAAACATGAGTCTGCCGGGATGTGTTGTACATCAGGAAAAGTGCAACTACCAGATATTGAGATACCACCAGAACCATTGAACGGCTTGCTCATCGGCACGGTATCAGATTCAAACCTGTTCCTGAAGTCCATTCACACATTCAATTCATGCTTCCAAATGACTTCGTTCGGAGCAACAGAAATAGTTCACAATACTGCGGCAAATGGTCAACAATTCCATTCTACGTTCAAAATCAAAGGCCAAGTATACCACAAAGTAGGCTCATTGCTGCCAATGCCAAACGAACCACATAAATTTTTACAAATCTACTTCATGGGCGGTGAGGACATCAATCATGTGGATGCACGTTGCGGCTACAATAGCCTCAATTCGCCTAATGCCAGGCGCATCGTCGGCGAACTGGACGCCCTGTTGAATGAGCACAATGAATTATTGAAATTCTTCAAAGCACACACGCACGAATTGCAAAGTGACAATCACGCTATTGTCATCAAACCTGATAAAACACCAGCTGGAGAGCACGTGCGTCGATTCAATGCGCCTGTTGTTGGCGGCATTGCTGGAATCATGGTTGGCGACCGCACATCGACGCGAGAAATCGTGATTCGAAGAAGAAACAATAATCTGGAGTTCATCGCTGACACACACCGTTCATACGACGCTCTCCAATATCCGCTAATTTTCTGGAAGGGACATGACGGATATTGCATAAACATTAAACAACGAGATCCTGTCACAGGTAATTCATTCATTATGAACATCATTACTCATTTTGAATTGAGAAAATGAATGGTTGATGTTTTTTTGTTTTTATCGGCGGTCATCGTCTACAGCGCTCTATTCCTCTTTCTGTCATAGATCCCATCCCCACACACTTACGATACATTCGTTATTTTTTATTTAACAACCAAAATATTCACTAGAAATAATTTATATGGCAGAACAACGTTTGCCGGGTCAGCTAGTAATCTATAAAATTGACGGTACGTATATACATAGGTACAATATTAAGTGTTAATGGCAAAAAACTTAAAAATAATTACAGGAAATCGTATTTGCGGGCATAATCTGTAATGGAGTGCCATGTGTTATGTAACAGCGAATGATTATATTCTGGTAAAATGTAGATTGTCGATACTAAGGTAGGAATTTATTTAAAAATAAATCTCCAGTACAGAGATAATTGACGACGTCATTTTAGGCCATAATAATTAATATTTACTAATAAATTTCAAACCAAATATGGAAATACGAACTGACTATAATTCCATAAATTCGAAACGCCTCCTCATTAATTTTATCGAACATCGAAGTAGTTTAAAAAAAATGGTATGTGGTTTGCTAAACATTCTATATTTGAAAAATTATATAGGTATTTGTGTATTTATAAGTTGGTAGGTACTAATACCTTTTATATAGAGTTATTCTTTTTGCTATATTATGATTCCGTTTAAGATTCAGATGGACTGTTCACGTTGTTAGATGCGGTGGATCTAAAGCAGTGGTTCTCACGTGAAATTTAACTGTGGCCGCACAATGGACATTGACAGTTCTATGGAAACGTCTGGTGGCCGCACCAAATTTCACTTTTGTTGTGATTGAAAAAAATAAAGCTAAATTTTATTTACTAAACAAAAAAATTCTAAAAAATCAATTTACTACTAGTTCACTTAATAAACTACATTTGAACATTTTAGTACATATCTATTTATTTAAAAATAATGCAAATGGAAAATCCTCAATACTTCCTCTTTCCAATGCGAGCCGCATGGCTGCTTTTAAGTTTACATCTGTCAACTGGCTTCGATATTTGTTCACAGTATACAGTAGTATAAAAAATAATCGACAATATTAATAAAGCAATTGTTGCCAATTCTTTGAATTGACTTTATTCTCAGAAACGGACTATTTCACAAATGATCTGATCACAAAAACACATTATGGATCATTTGAGCGTGGAAAGTCATGTGTATTTTATAAATACATCTTTGAAATATTATTCCGTAAAGCGCTGGTGGCCGCACATGAGAACCTCCGATCTAAAGCCATCCATGAGGTTTCTGAAAGAATCTCAGTAGGCACTCGGCCTCTGTGTCCTCAGGGACGCAGAGGCTGAGTGTGACTAACTGGACAGAGAGAGAGAGATAGATAGATAGATAGATAGATAGATAGATAGATAGAGATTCTGGATAATATTTGTACAGTCAGTCAACCATAGCCCTAAATAGCTCCCGCCAACTTAAGTACCTACTTACGTAAGGTGCAATATTGTCTGAATTTGTTTTTCACCATTTACCACTGATATTTTTTTTATATTATTATTTATAATTTTTACTTTTTGTTTGTTCTTCGTGCTCCTCTCTCCCATGGGTCCATTGTTTTAAAAAAGTCAATTTAAACTTAGTCAGAGCACACTTGGGTGCATGGCAACCTCAGTCTTGGGTAACTAATCCTGAGAAATTCCCAGGCGCATAAAACCGTCTCGTATTGTCGACAGTGTCCATATTCGTGTTGGTACACCCGTGTTTCACATTGAATTCGCCAAATAAATGGAATTTGAATGCAATACACAATTAATTAAGAATTCCGTAGAATCGCCTGAATATAAATTTGTAAATAATATGTCTTACTTAAAACTGCACCACCCTACGGTTTATCCATTGTTATATTTTTTAAAAATGTTTAATATCGATTACTATAATTAGAATAATATTTATAATGAATACAGTGTGACCGCATGTAATGCTTAATAATAACAGAATAAAAAGTAATATAAATTAACTTAGAATTTGAAATTTGGACTCGAGTGGTGAGGTGGATCAATTGACATATACAACATTTTCAGTCGAGGCAAAATTCTAAATGAAATTCTGTTATCGATGTCATTTGTTTAGTAAACGGTAGATGTTGGTATGTAATTTGTCATGGCATAATATGATAAGTACGAATTTTAATTAATCTGATTTAAATCTACAACTAATGGTACGGTAAGTATTAGGTATACCTATATACTCCAGTATGGCGAAGTCATGGGGTCTCACAGAAGCAATGCAATGGGTAACACAATATTGGCTTTCGAAATATTTACCGGATAATCTTTAGTGTACATAAATCATAAATACAAATTAATTGCAAGATAAAAAGAACTTTTTAAATTTTCTATTGAATTATTATGCTCAATATGCTCACACTTGTACTTGATATGAAGTAAATAAAAAACAAACAAACAAATATAGAATAGAATAGATGGAGACCAAGAAGACCTTATTCTTGGTTGTAGAATTACGTCAGAACACAAAATCGTATTTCAAAGCCGAAATGCACAAGACGGAGATAGATAGCTGTTTATAAGAGAGAACAAAGAAGAATTTTAATCAAAATCGAACGCGTTTTGAGAATGTGATTTAGTTTTTTTTCCTTGTCCGAAAAACTTGTGATTTTCGGTTTACCCAACTCACCTGTCAGGTGCAGAATTTTAAATTCTCATTAAATTAATTAAAGTTACTATAGCAATCATTTCTCTTAATTTAATAATATTAAGCAATATTTGCGGTCATTTTCTCCGATTAAGACGGCAGTCATTTCAATGTGCATAGGTAGGTAAAGAAATGTTGAAATTTAAATGGCGTGTGAAAAAAACTGATAGCCTAAGGTGGGCTACGTAGATCGGAAGCAATGATAATAAAAATACTTTCGCATTCTAAATAATAATCTTTACGATGCGTGTGATGTAAACTCTTTATATAAGATGCTGTAATATCATTTAGTCAGAATAATGGACCAAAAGACTTTAATGGATTATTATGGATATTTAATGATGTTAATATTTTTATGGCGTGACAGGCACTGCATAAAAAGCGCCAATCCAAATATTATATTTTGTTGATTTCTTCAAGAGTATGATGGGATACTTTATTAGTACATAAATGTTTTTTTTAATCTATTTTATTCTTTTCATCAAGACATCTACTATTTTTTATGTAATAAATAGTACGTGTATTCAAGAAAACGTAAATTTTTTCATAATTTTTATTTACAAAATGAAAAGAACATGAATGAACACGTGAAAATAAATAAATCGTTATGGTATATTTATCTGAAGTTCTTTTGTTAATTGAATTTCTTTTTTTTTTTTGATTTCATGAAATCTTGAGAATTCAGAAAATTTTCGAAATGAAATTTTTGGCAGGATTTTTTGAAATTAACATTGCTTTAAAAACTGCGGCTTGCACTGTTTTTTTCGCACATCCAAAACTTATTCATAAGAGATAAGACCCTTTCTACCGGTGCTTGTCTATCGATTTTTTGATTTTTCGCGCCTTTTTTTGAACTCTTTCTGAAAACAGGACATTTCGGCGTCTCGAAGCTGTGCTTGGGGACAACGGGTTAGGCTACCTAAAAACGGGACGTATGGTCACGTTAATCATGTTATATATTATTATTGGGCATGAAAATAAAGCAAGTAAATAACATGGTGTGTGTATTTAGTATAGTGGAGATTGTAAAGAATAATTATTTTAATTATCAATAATTGCCACAGCATGTGAAATGTCAAATAGGCACCGACTGCTCTGATTTAGAGGAAACAAGTGAAACGCAAAAAATCACCGATAATCCGAAAAGTGCAAAATTAGTCCGTCATTTTTTATTTGCGGATGATGAATTTTTGTCGTATTTCATTAAATCTTCTCTGACGAAACGAGATAATATACATTCCTTTGTTCCCACGCAAAACAGCTGTTGATTGAAAGAGGTTGTAGGCAGTTTTTTTCACCAAAAACACATGGCAACAGAGGAAAAACACCGCATTGGACAAAAGTAACCTTGACATATTCCTTAGGAAAACTTACAACGAAAATCCAAGACGAATTTTACAATAATTTATATTAAATCGAAACATGTCAGATGCCGAAGATAAATCGAAATGTTGCGCACGGTTCTGCCAAAATTTTCGGTTTATGCTTATATTGGTTGGTCAAAAAATTACACGTCAGTTCCTTATATTTTAATAAAAGCTATGAAGATCCAGCATACAGTGCACGGATTTTTGTAATAGTCTAACTAACAACTAATTCTCATAAAAAAATTGGAGATTCCTTTACTTTGTGGATATAAAATTTTAGTTAGATTAAAAATATATTCGTGCACTTTGTGTGCCTTGAATGTTATTTTCAAATCATCATCAGCCGGGGTCAATCCACTGCTGGATGAAGGCCTCCCCAAGCTTTCTCTAACTCTCTCGGTCCTGTGTCGTTCGCTGCCACGTATTTCCGCCGAACTTTACCAGTTCGTCAATCCAGCGGCTTTTAGGGCGACCCTGTGGCCGTTTCGTACCCCTTGGGTACCACTGGATGACGGCATTTGTCCAGCGGCCGTCCTTTCGGCGAGCAATGTGTCCCGCCCATCTCCATTTCAGCTGTTTGGCAACGTCTATTACATCGCGTACTCTTGTCTGCTTCCTAACCCATTCGTTCCTCTTACGGTCCTTTCGCGTGATGCCCAACATGCACCTCTCCATGCCTCGCTGTGTGACTCTTAGCCTTTGGACATCTCTCGTGTTGAGGGTCCACGTCTCGCAGCCATACGTGAGCACGGGTAGCACACATTGGTTGAACACCTTACGCTTAAGACATAATGGTAGGTCACTCTTGAAGATAATATTCAGACGTCTGAAAGCACTCCATCCGAGCTTTGTTCTTCGAGCAATTTCATCGTGCATGCTTCCGTCTATGGACACCTGCTGTCCGAGATAGACGTACCTGCTGACTTGCTCGAGTTGGGTGCCAGAAATACAGATAATCGCAGGGTCCGAAATACAGTTCCTCATCACTTTTGTCTTTGAGACATTTATCTTTAGACCGACCGTTTGACTGACATCCGCGAGTTCTTGCATTCTACTTTGGAGGTCTTTCGGGTATTGTGAGAGTATAACAATATCATCTGCAAAGCGCAGGTGACTGAGGTGCTCCCCATTAATTGGAACACCTTTTTCCTCCCAATCAAGTTTCCTAAATAAGTCCTCAAGAGTAGCGGTGAATAGTTTAGGTGAAATGGTATCACCTTGCCGGACACCTTTGTTAATGGGGAATTTACACGACCGTTTGTGGAGTTTCACGCATGCTGTGGCATCACTGTATATACTGTTCAATATTGCCATAAACAATAATAATTATTGGATGATGAACATTGATCATAGGCGATTTTGAATATTATTGGAGATGTGAAATTTTTTCTCATTTTCAGACAGGAGATTTATGCAAGATAGATACGATTTTAATTTGAGTTGTTAGGAATTAAATATTATGTAAATGCAATTATAAGGTTTTGCTTCTAAAACATGCAATTAATATGACGCCCACTTCAAACATCAACCTACGTATCCACTCAAATTCATTACCATTCATTACATATTGGTGAAAAAAAAACTAAGCATTGAACTTTTCAAGGCAACCATTAAATAAAATCGCCTTTGGAAATTAATCATACGTGAGTAAACAAAAGCAAAGGCGATTGTTCATCACTGAAAATATTTTTTACTAACCTTGTATTAACTTAATTTTTTGAGCTAGGGATTGATATCTTGGGACAGAATTGGGTTGGGTTTACACCATTAGCTCAAAGGGAATTATTTGATAGGTACAGCAACACTTCGACCAGTGATGACCAGTGATTACCCGCGGGATGATTTTCTGTGGCCCAGTACGTATGTTTTAAAGTTAAGACATCTAGAAATCTAATTAATAAAAAACAAAATGTTCTATTGCAATAAGAATGCACTGCTTCATGTAGATAACCACTTGTTATGGGTAGCTAAAACTTTTGTAGTGATTAGAGAAAATTTGTTTGTTATTTATTTATGGTTACATTATCTCTGATTTGGATTCTCCAGAGGAGGATTTGGAGTCTCAGCACGTATTTTGGGTAATAAAATACCAGTGTTGCCAACTGTAAATAATATAATTTTGCATAGAAACCGAGAAATGGAGTATTCCGATGAAGAGATTTATTTTTATGCGTAAAAGTATTTGGTTATAAGCCTTTCTTGAGAAAATATGTTTGTGGGCGGGAAATATATTTGGTAAGAAACCTAAAAGAAGTTTTTGACCTCGTTACTGGATATTTTTTTTTGTATTTGCATGGGCCGCGGGTCTGAAACCACGGCTGGTCAAAAAATGCATGTTGTTTTTTCAGTGTATTTGATCCAGTGCAAGGATGTAAAGCAATACATTCGAAAAATGGCTTACAACTCTTTCTCAAAAAAAGTCGGTTAATACAACCTTTACTCTGTGTAGGCTCATATGCTCCGCTTTGGATTGAATATGTTATTAATTTACGTTTCTATATTAAGTTCAGCACCAAAAAGTAGGTATGTATTTACTTTGGCCTGCATGAGAAGAAGTTTTCTGTAAAATAGTGTTTCCAAAATTAATAACGTGCCAGAACCCCCTTTAGAGGTATAGATTTTGCCGGCGTACCCAATATTTGACAAGACATTAATAATTGAAAAGTCTACTGCCAATCAAAAATACTGAATGGATGAGGTTTTTTGTTTGGGGACCCCCAGGGGTATTATCACAGTTTGAGAAACACTGTCTTAAATTAACAATTTGCAATGTTCACTATATGTATAAAAAAAAATGAAATAAACAACATGATCGTGATTTTTTGCCAGACGCGGGATTCTAATGCGAGACCCACGGTATTATAGGCCAATACTATACCGCTCAGCCATTACAGGTCCATTACACTGTTAAAAATACCTATATATTTTGACAAATTTAATTAAATCGGGTCTAGCAACATTATTTTCCACAATATTTTGCAGCATATAAGATATATTTTTGAAATAAAAATTGAAATTGTACCGTACGTAAAAATATTGGAACGGGGTGGGGACAGAGCGCGAAAAATCTTATATCACAGAAGTAATGTAAAATTATAAAAAATTGCAGGTAAAGCACAGATTGAATAAGTAAAAATAAAATTATAAACTCAACCTATTCGATGTCTACAAAAATTAAATTCAGAAAAAATATGCCTATCTTGACGGTGTTAATAAATAAGTTAACCACATGATAGACAACATCATGAAACACCCTATATCTGTACTGTGATATGACGTGTTTATATTACGAGAAACGTCAGTGCCCTATTATGAATTCAGTTAATCAATTTGAGAATTATCTTCGATGGGTCAACACTGAAGATCAGTGTTACTGGAAATGAAAAATACACAAAATTTTGTATATCAAAAATCCTACCTTGGGCCGGTTGCCATTTGTTGTGACAGTTTGCTGCGCCAAGACTGCTGGAGTCTGAGGATTGACCTGCTGCACAGGCCGAGGTGGCCGAACTGTCTCACGCTGTAACACTTGTCTGCGGGCTCCTAGCATCAGCCAAACATCATCCACCCTTTGCACCACCTAAATTTTACAAATTTTATTGCAAATTAGATTCTTGAAGTAAAACTTTTTGCGCGTAGTGTATCTGAATTGTATTGAAATAATGTTATACTGTTGAAATTAGACATTCTAACTCACATAACCAATGTATAAATTATATACCTACCTATACATAGTAACCTAACCTATCTATAATATTTTCTATTATAGTTAGGTATTATTTATAACCATGATGGTAGACTTTCAATTTCTTTTGTAGTCTGTAAATAAATTGATTCACCTAAATACATAACACGTACCTAGTCAAGGGATTATCATTTCAAATCGACTTGCAAAGCAAAATGGTAACTTTTCAGTACCTAGTATAATTTCAACAAATTTTAATGACACCACAACGTTAATTTAACTGCTGGAATTGTATGTTTTTAGTGATGCCTATAAAATATTGATTTAATTTTTGTTTTTTTCGATGTCATTGTTTTATTATCTTTAAAATTATTTAATAAAGGCAATTAAGTAAAATAGCCAAAAACGCAGTTCCGACCTATTACGTAGGTGTCGAAATGTTTGTTAACCTTTTTACTGCCGGTAGGTGTATGTATGGCAGTACCTTGCACACCGTGAATTTTATTGCAAAAATAAAAAATTAAAATCAATTTACGTTTCAAGTGGTAAAAACGAATTCTTTTTCAATTCTAAGTATCTGACGATATCCCCAATATATGTCGTTGTGTGTTCAACATATTTGTATGTTTAAAATAATTGATTTATGTTAGTAAAATTCCGTTTAAAGCGGGACATCCAAAGACGTCATATTTGTATGACCGGCGTTCCGTTCATGGAAAAGTTCGCGTCTTAAGACATTATTGGCAGCCATCCGGTTTTAAAAATAGCTATGATTTAATTAATACATAAATTAGAAATATTATGGTCTTATTAAATTAAGAGATGATAAATCGTAGATTTCTATAAGTAATTTTGTTGGTAAATACAAAAAGTTGACTGTTTTCCTGAACCATGAGGTATAATATAAATGAACGGGACTATAAAAAAAACCATTTTGACAAAAATGTCATTGCAGGTTTTAACTGCTCAGTAATGATAATATCATAGTTACTACATATTTATAAGATTCAAACTAATTATAGTCTACAAAGGGTGGGATTGACCAATTAATTAATCACCACAGTAGTTAGAAACCCAGAAAAGCCATTATGAAACAAAAATATGTTGCTGATCATGTGACGACAACGATACTGACACTACTGCTCTGAGAGAAATAGTATATCGCACTCTACAGATGCACAGAAGTGAAGTATGTATTGGATCAGTCCTTATGAAACCTGTCGCTATCGCATGCCTCGGTTACATGTCATTATCGCCCTTCATCTTTGCGAACTTCGAAAAACTATCTTAAATAATATATAACTAATAAAAAATTGACATAACAATCTCATACAATCATCAGATTCCGATTAAATTGTCAGTTTCTTACCTGTGTTACTAAAGCTTTTGTTTCAGGTGTAGCAGATATAAGTAGTGCCTCTCGGAATTCTTTGGGTGCGGTCAAACCAAAGTTATGAGCAGCTAGCACGAATGCTTCCAAGTTGGCCAGTTCTGCAACAGCCGATGGTGATGGCGTTCCATTTACGGCAAGCATTTCAACACCGGCAGCACACCATTGGTTTGCCTGTTATTGTAAAAAGTTAGAATTTGCCAATTAACAAATTAAAAGGACAAGATGTAATAATAATGTAAAAGGAATGTTTCATTGTAACATTATCTATGATCGTAATACCTTATCAATCCTATCCATCAATTCTCTTGCTTTTGATAGTAATAAGTGTCGCTTTTGTATTTTTTCCAACAAAAGTATATTGGTCCTCTTAATTTCTTCACATTTTGATTGGATACTATCGACAGCACTGAGAGGGTTTAGCATTAAACGTTCACCTAGAAAATAATAATTGAAAAAAAATTGTAAACAATGTCATCACTAATAAAACCATTTTCGCTCCTTGCCGAGCATAATATGAGCTTTCACAGAGTGGAGATTATATTACGAGGGTGGGTCAATAATTCCTTAGAAAAAAGCATTAAAACAGTTTTTATTTTTTTATTTTTTTTTTATTTCTCAACATAATCTCCTTGGAGCTCAATACACTTGGTTAGACGTTTCTCAATTTTTTTTAAACCGTCAGAAAAATAAGTTTTCGGAAGGTCCTCAAAATAAGCATTTGTCCGATCGATGACTTCTTCATTTGAAAAAAAACGTTGTCCACTTAGCTTTTTTTTTAAGTTTGGGAAAAGGAAAAAGTCACTGGGGGCTAAATCTGGCGAATACGGTGGGTGGTTGACCAATTCGAACTTCAATTCTTCAATTTTAGCCATTGATCGTAAACATGTGTGAACACGGGCATTGTCCTGATGAAAGAGGATTTTTTTCCTGTTTAAATGAGGCCGTTTTTCTTCAATTTCGTTTTTTAGCTGGTCCAATAAAGATGCATAATAATCCCCTGTTATTGTTTTTCCTTTTTCCAAATAGTCAACGAAAATAATTCCACGTGCATCCCAAAATACAGTAGCCATAACCTTACCAGCTGATTTTACGGTTTTCGCCTTCTTTGGAAATGGTTCGCCTTTCGCAATCCACTGCTTTGACTGTTCTTTCGTCTCGGGAGTATAGTGGTGTATCCATGTTTCATCTACAGTCACAAAGCGACGAAAAAATTCATCCGGATTGCGTTGCATGACTATTGCGTTTATTGTCGACTGTGAGCAAACGCGGCACCCATCTTGCAGAAACTTTTTTCATGCCCAATTTGTCATGTAAAATAGAAATGACGCTACCTTTTGAGATCCCTGTAACCTCAATTATCTCACTCAACTTTAATCTTCGGTCACTTAACACCATATCGTGGATTTTATTGATCATTTCTGGTGTAGTCACCACTACAGGACGTCCTGAGCGTGGTTCATCCTTTGTTGATGTACGACCACGTTTAAATTCATTTAACCAGTTATAAACAGTTGCAAGTGAAGGAGCAGATATGCCGTGAACTAAATCCAACTCATTTTTTATTTCCTTTGCTGTTAACCCTTTTATATTAAAATGTTTAATAACAGCTCTAAACTCAATTTTCTCCATTTTTGTAAACAAGCAAATTTTTTTTTTAAATGTACGAAAATAAAAAACAACAACCCGACCAATCTGATTGAAACTTCGCAGCATACTGAATCGGTAGTGCCGCTGCATGAAAACAAACCGCTTACAGTACTAGTCGCGCCACCTGTCGGCTTTTCTAAGGACTTATTAACCCACCCTCGTATATAAGCAGGCTTTTTTTTACAAGGAATGGTTGTTAACAATTTATTGGGTTCTTGCTTTGGATCAAACATGCATTGATGAAATAATATGTAATTTTTGCCAAACACGGGATTCAAAGATGGGTATTCCATATCCAGCAATACTCCACAATAACTACAATTATCAAAAATAATTATTTAAGTGATAAAAAATATAAAGAGATTTTCTTACCGACTTCCACAATTTCTTCAGCACGGCAGAGATCATCATTACATATCTTTCCAAACGCATTAGTTTCTTTGATAAGGGCATCAACTCTTGGGGCAGTTTCGCCCACTTCAGTCATGTCGCAGGCCGTTTTCATGTGACTATCGAGAACAGCCTAAAAGACAATTAATGTGAAACCTCATATTTAAAAAAAAAAAAACAATTGTGTTCTAAGAAAGGATATAAAATTTAATTTTAGGTAGGTTAATACATAGCCATTCAGAAAATAGTGATACAAATTATACAGATTTTCTAAAGTGGTAATTAAACTAGTAAATTACAAAAAAATGTTTAAGGTTGAACATTTATCTATAAATGCAATTAGGTTGATACCTACCTATAATGAAAAAATGAATAAAATATGTTTTACACAATAGAGGTTATTTCAAAAGATAATATTAAATTGCAGTTGACCATATTATATGCACACATCAGCCATAAACCTCAAATAAAAATGTGTTCTTAATTCAAAAAATTGCTGACAAAATATTGTTGGAAAATATTTCATTGTTTAACAAAAGTGGTTGTTAGATTGGTTAGATATAAAAAGCTAATTGAAGCTAATGAAAGCTGTCAATGATGGTGCTAGATATGGTATGTAATTTTAAAAAGTGTAGGAAACCTTTGCCTGACACGGCATGGGTGACAAGTTGTTCTCACGCATTTTGTACTGAACATGGCGAAAATGAATTTGCAAAGAGAGAAGTTTTGTTTTGTCCCGCATGCCAATCTCAACTAAATGACAAGTTTGATGTTGTTCAAGCTGATTTGAATCCTCCGGAAACATTTAAGTCCATAGTATTAGCAGGAATGAAACCGGATGTAATTATGGACATAGCAATGAGAGCTTTATCATTTTGGTCATATCAAATGGAGGAAGAAACGAGGTATCATGAAAATATTGGTAAACACGCACGAGAGAGGGCAAAAGCTTTAGAAGAATTTCACAATATGAACCTACAGAGAATTAAAGCAGAAATAATAAGTAATAAAAACAAAATTGAGACATTACAAGGGGAATGTGATAAGCAGAAAAGGCAATCGGAAGACTATGCTGCCAAATTAATAGACAGGAATCGAAAAATTCAGAAGCTTCAGCATCAGCTGGAGAATCAAAGAAGACATGCAATCCGTATCAATCATAGTGACGAGGACACAAACAAAGTCAAAAGAAATGTAGGCAATATTGTGACCAATCGTTATGATGCAGCTCCTGAACAATTTACATTTCAACCACAGGTGGCAAAAAACAACTGTCAAAATAAATATTTTCAAAATTTTACACCGGTATTGAATAATAAAGATAACTTTAGGTTTCATCCTGTGACACCGTCTGGAAAGTTACGAAACATACGATCGTAAAATTTGTGTGAATCAAGTGTAAGCTCTAAACATTTTAACTTATTGACCAGATTATAGTATGTATAATGCTTTAGTTTATAGTGGTTTAATGACAAATAATTAGTTTCGCAAACATCTTATTTAAGTAATTAATTGTACATGGAAGCCAATTCGGTGAGCCAATGTAAACTTAAAAAACCAATCACACTAAAGATTAATGATACAATAGATGGAATATAATATCCTGTTTACATGAGCATGGATTTACTGCTGACAATACGTATTATCGCGGTCTTAACAAGAAAATGCATGTGTAAATACGTATTGTCATGCCAGTTGCAAGATTGCATGCATAAATCAAAAAATTTCAGAAGACCGCGCAGACTCATTTTGAGGTTATCTGATTTTTACGACCTGTCAAATAGTATCATAAAATGACAGCAACGTGTCTAGCTCACTCTTGAAGAATGAGATTGGAGAGACAGTCAGCACTTTTACGTGTAAACAGTTATTGTCACGATAGTTTAAAATACACACTATTGCTGCTTATATTATAATCTAGTTAACATTACATAACTAAAATAAGAAGATTGAGATAATATGTTGGCTGTCAGTATTTTTAAATTACCTGCATCTCTTTGAAGTCCAAAAGGAATGTGCGGAATGACAGCCAATGGTTTAATTTTGATGAATGTCTTTGCCAGAATTCATCAAATTGTCTCTCAGTTTCTTCTAATTGCACCAATAACCTGTAAATAAGCAATTGCATTACTCACACTTGCTTATATATATCGTGAATTTATGTAAATGTTGATTTGACGTTGCTAACCAACGATGCTATTGTACCATACGATTTTTAATAGATTTTTAACGGTGACAAATACATTGATACAGTAAGACCTTGTATCGTGAGCATAATTCGTTCCAGATACGTGTTGGTAATCCAAAGCACTCATGTATCGAAGCGAATTTCCCATAAGAAATAATGGAAACTCAGATGATTTGTTCCAAAACCCATGCCTTTTTGTATTTTCAATAGGTATTTAAATTAAATGTAAATTAATCAAATTTATTAATTATTGTGCGTTTCTTGGTTCACTGGAATCTTTTTCTTTTTGTGTGACTATAACAAAGAACCTATTTAATGATACTTGATTTTGCCTCCTTTTGAGGATTTCTCAACGAGAGAATGAGAGAGCAACCATTGGCTCAGTTATGATGACATGATGCTCGGCAGACAAAGCGTATACGTACCTACTACATACTTATATTGCACAACCATGCTCGATTAGAAGTTTATTAAAAAAAATTACCCGTCTTATAAAACACCCGCAGAGTAAGTTATTCACAATCCAAGGTTTTACTGTAGTCTGGTGTCAATATGCAAATGTTCGATGGCACCTTTTTATTTGTAAGAAACAGGATCGTCTGGAGCTGGCTGTTCAGATGTTTTTTGGTAGTTTCAGTCCGTTCTTATATATTATACAACAGGGGATACAAATAATTTTGTCATGTTTGACTGAACTTTGTCCGTGGAAACATAATATAGGGACAATTTGAAGATGGATCGTATATCAAATAAGATGTAGTATTTTAAATAAAAAATCTATAATGTGTACTGAAATTCTACCCTACTTACTAAAAATCTTGTTCTTGATTCTAGAAGAGAATATTTCTTTTATTGTATTGAGACATTTTCTTATCCCTCAGAACATTACAGAGCCACATGGCATTCTGTAATGGACCATGTTTTATCTCCACTAGCAGTCAGTGCGCAAGGATTAAAATTGCATCATTGGGATTAAAAATGTCACTTGATAATCTTCTTTATGTTACATTAGGTAGGTACTATAGATATTATTAACTGCCACCATTAACATATGTAGTTATTACCTTTCGACAGCAGCAATATGGCCGATACCATTGTCAGGCCGATTATCTTTTTTCATTTCACCAAGAATTTGCTCTCCATGATTTGCGGCGGCTAGAATTTCTTCTTTTAATGTTTCATACCTAAGAAAATTATATTTCATTGTAAGTACATACTTTCCATTTACATAAATTAATATATTCACCACGCTTTTCAAGTCTTCAAGTTTCGTTTAGTCTTATGTGTAATAATTATAATATCAAGATAGGTAGGCTTATTTATTTATGAGCAGAAAAATGCTGTCAATAATTATTTATCACAATTTGAAAGAATCTGTTACTATATATCTGTGTATGGCGTGAATATGATGATAAGTCTAAAAACATCAAGTCTCAGGGCAGCTATTTGTACGTTCGGCTTTCTGTGGTAAATCAGTGGGTCTATTCTATGCTTATCGAACACTAAATTGATAAATAGTATCAAACTTAGGGTAGGTTTGTATCAAAATATTAGCACTTATTGTAACAATTACACGAAGCCGGTTTTTATTGTTGCAATAAGTGCGATATTTTAACAGCAGCAAGATAGGTGCTGTTAAAATATAGCACTTATTGCAACAATAAAAACCGGCTTCGTGTAATTGTTACAATAAGTGCTAATATTTTGATACAAACCTACCCTAAGTTTGATAATATTTTTCACTTTATCACTTTAGCGGTCGATAAGCATAGAATAGACCCACAGGAATGTTTTATAATTTTAGTTTGTTGAAAATTTACAAACATTTTACTAAAATTTAAAAACATCCAAAAATATATACTTAATCTGATTTACCGCAGAAAGCCAAGCGTACAAATAGCTGCCCTTAGAATTAATGTTTTTAGACTTATCAACATATTCACGCCATACACAGATATAATATAATATGTATATAATATATCGAGTGCTTGAAGTCAGACAACGTTATCTACAAAATAGTGTTTTTTTTTTTTTTTTAAGATAACGTTATTTTACATTTACGGCTACATGATAGTCAAATAACGTTATGTCAATCTTTTCTATTTTCTTATTAAATCGTCAGTAAAGTTTAACGCTAACTACATAAGTTACCCTTATTTTCATATTTTTTAAAAACTATCCCTATAAATTTTAACATCATCATAAGCAAGATAAATGTACAATACACAATAAATTATAAAATATTAACATTAGGTTTTAAATAAACATTTCCCTTGTTAAGTTACAAGAATCTAAAATAACGATTTTTGGCTCTCCTGTAAAGTTGCACTTTTGTAGATAGTGTTGTTTGACACTAAGCCCTCGATATTATACAATTGTTTGAAAGAAATTAAAATATATTCATTTTTATTTACAAGGATTGTAAATGAATTGTGTGAGCATTTTTTAGCAGAATTTCATTCCAATTATTGAACTTTTCAGGATCAATAATCACTTGAAGCTATAGGGGTTTTCTCCTCTAGGCTATGAAAATGTCTATTTCAACATTTTATAGTGTTTCATTAGCAGTGGCAGAACGATTTTATTTTATTGAAATTCAATAACATTTTTTACTGGTAATGTGAATACCAAATAAAAGATTTTTATTAGATTTATATTCATACTTAAATTTAATCTAAATGATTTCATAGTAGTAGGTACTTAGTTCAATGTTATTTATTTTGAAAAATAGGTGATTTATTATGATTCATGGGATTAAACGCACTTAGTTCCTTGAGAGTGGAGGAGATCTCTGGTTTGTTGGGGGTCATTTCCCAGGTCGCAGTCGACAATGTCTCGCATAAACTCATCTAGGTGCGAGGACACGTCGCGCATGACACCAGAAAACTTCTCCAATGCCTATAATATAGTGAAAATAATATGTACATACAGTATGCTATCTGGAATTATTCAAATTCCATTGTTGGATGTATAATGTATTCATTTATGTGTACATATGATCTAAAAATAAACATGTTATTTTAATTACAAATAATCAATGCTGTATTCAGTTAATCAATTTTCAATTACATACCTAATGTATATAATTAAAAATAGCATCAGATACACAACCATAATAAAACAATAATTCCTTGAATATATTTATTTATTTAAAACAATATAAATGAACAAAATAGGAAAGTGTTTGAGGACAGGATGTTGCCTACATGCAATTTTTTATTCAGATCAAAACATTCAGTCGAATTTAATAAGAAGTTCTGACAACATATCATCAAATCCAAAATCGATAGATTTTCTAGATGTGCTATCAGGAGATTCGTTGATACTAAATTTCTTTGAATCACTATAAATGGATTTTCTTAATAAAGGAGCGTTTTGGACGGTGATGGAAGATTCTGCAAGGAAGTCGTCAACTGTTCTCTTGGATGGTTCAGGGAGGACAGGGATAGAGGAAACCCTTGTCTGTAGGCAGAAAAATAAAATAATATAGAAATTTGATATATAGAGGTTTTTGTTTTAAATATTGTTAATTAATGTTCGCAAATCTAGATAAAAAATATGTTTATGTTTTATGGCAAAATATGATTGAAGGCTACCTAATAAAATCTGTTATTTTCATAATTTTTTTTTTATTATTTCTAGTCATTTGCTATACTTGTTAGTGATATGCTTAGACTGCAACACATTTAAGATGTTATGTATTCTAGTTGTTTTTGTGCACTTATAATAAAATTTATAGTTAAATTTTTTTGATCAGACTTCAATCTCATTTTGGCACTCAAAATCAAAATGAATGTATGACACAAAAATACACAATATAACACAATCGCAATTTATAATATGCACTGAAATTAAATAAAAACCATGGTGCAGATGATAGGAGTCATTTGGATGCAACGTTTGCTCAGTGTAGCTAAGTTTAAAATCTTTTCCTAAATTCAGGAATGTATGTGCGCATAAAAATAAAATTCTATCACAGATATTCGAATCACTTTTATTGATTAATTTTGTGTAATTTTACACAATATTTAATGATATAAATAAAATAGGTATTAATTCATACACTATTTTAGCTTCCCTTTTATATATGTAGACAATTTAGATAAAGAGCGGAGTTGTTCCATTTATGATATTGGAAATTTGGCACCTGCAGTTGGGTGTTTAAGCCGCGTTGACACGATCCGAGTACACTCGTACGAGACAGCTTCAACTAATTACTCTTATACGAGTTAGCTCGGAAGAGTGGAACGCGGTCCAAGTTAGTTCATATAGAGTAATTAGTATGAAGCTGTCTCGTACGAGTGCGCTCGGATCGTGTCAACGCGGCTTTAGGAATTTCAAATTTTGTGAACATAGAAAACATTCTTTATAACAAAATTTGGTCAAAAGTGTTAGCTAGTTTGTAGATTAAGCAGTCGATATGGAAAAAATGTTTAAAAGCTTAGTGACTTACAGAATCCGATAAATTTAAAAGATACAAACAAATTAATATTGATAATATGCACTTTAATATTATTTAAATTTTTTTGCAATCAAGGATTAATCAGCTAATAAAAATAGGCGCAATTTTCTTATTTAGAAGAAAAATTAATGATGGAAAAAAGAAATTAACATTAGAAAGACAAGAATGTTTTACTACAAATCGACACCTCTTATGTTATAAGGTTGGACTGCAACATGGTAACTTTTCAGTAGAGCCATTTTAATGTTGCGATTACCACAACATTATAATATGCTGATTGCCGATTACGACCATTAATATCTTCTAAATAAAATATAATTTTTTTCTTTTGTTTTTATGTGTACCTATAGGTACTTTAAAATTATTTAATAAAATGCAGTTAACTCATTTAGTGCTAACACCGCGACTGGCGCGTTTGAAGTCGTTTGCAATTAGATATAATTAACGTGTTATTTAAATGTGGTAATTAAAAGGTTAGCAGTGATTGTGAAAATAGCAAAAAAACGCAGTTCCGACCTTTTCCGTAGGAGGTGTCCGAAATATTGAGTTGTGGATATTTGGGTTTTTGCTTATTGGCTTATCATTATATACCTGATTACGTATGATACTAAATATCTAGTGAATACAGTAAAAACGTTAGACTTACGATTCGCTGTTGAATCCATTCGGGGTGTGAGTATGGCAAGTCTCCGCCCAAATCGGAGGTGAGTTGAAGTTTCTCCACATAATCATAGATCTCATCCACAGCCGAGCAGACGGTCACTTTGAATCTGAACTCTTCTTTGAATAGTTTACTGCTGACTTCAGATAAAGCTTTTTGTAGAAAACCGGCTGGTCGGAGGACGTAGACAGCTTGGACGATACCAGGAAAGAATTCCTGAAAGGCAGCAAAACAACAATATTTGAAAGAACATAACGATAACATAATACAGGCCAAATAGTAAAAAAAATGAGAATATGTTCACTGACATTGCTCGAGTACAGTCAGAGCAGTAAGAGCAAAAGAAAAGTGTAAGTATGTGAAAGCTATATTGCTTCTGCTATAAAATAAAAAATGAATTAAAAAGTTTGTGGACAGTCTTGGACAAACTGTTAAGTGCAAAGTTAGTAACTTCGAAATAGGCATACAGCTTTCTGAGGTGTTTCGTTTGGTCAATCTTAAGGTGAATACTCCATCTACTTGAAGGACCTAGCGGAAAAATATGATGTTTGCAATTTTTGGTACTTTGTTCGTATTTTAATTAATAAACATGTATCTAAAAACAGTCATGTTTATTATTACAATTTGGTTTATTAAGTTTTCTCTAATGTATAAGTAGGTAATTTTTTTTTTACTACATGTTTTTATATGTATTTTTAAAAATATCGATTTATAGAAAATATGATAATGTGTATAACCTAAAATCCTTTTTATTTAGGCAATTTAAAAAATAAAACCCATATAAAATGTGTATTTTTATTAGTAGGTAGGTACCTACATCATATTATTGTATACTTACATATTATTTTTAGAAGGTCACAAAAATTATTATTGAAAAAAAACATTTTTAAGATATTCTTTTTGTAATTTAAAAAACATCGATTTTTAATTTTGATCATACATAATAATATATAGTATAATATATAGAGAAATTTTGGAAGCATGTTGTATAGGGAGCCCATGTTTGGAGCTATAAGCTGTGCAAGTTTAATCTATATTGGTCTACTAGACTTTGAGTTACAACAGAATGACATCGTGACACAACTGAATAGGATTTACTGCTTTTCCCGCCTAAAAAAATGCAACTTATTTTGATAATTTCCTATGGCTACTTAGTTAGATATGTACTTCTACTATTTTTTTTTATTTTACGTGATTACGTTACTAAGCCAAACTAATGCAAGTATGAGTTTGCTACATATTAATGTAATCATTAACTTTAGTAGCCTTTTTCAGTGTCCATTACATAGTATATTATGTAGGCTGCACCTTCATAACCTTTAATATTAAAGTATAAGGTAATAGAAAGTAATTAGTTTAATAATAAAGAAAAGTATATATGAAAAGCATAAAGTCTCTTAATTTTTGGTCAGTTATATAAAAATAAGTAAGTATGTAATAATTTGCAGTTTGTGATTCTGCAAGTAAAAAAATTGCATTCTAATTAGTTATTAAAATAAACATACTAAAGAGTGTCTTCTTTACCATTACAATAAGTATTATGTAAAACTTATATTTTACCACCCAGCTATCAAAATATCACATAATAATTCCATGTCTAATTAAATCCAATTAGATATTTATTTAATTTCTCTTACTTTTCAATCTTTGCAAGCGTAATAATTAAGAATAATATGGAATAATATGCATTGAAAATGTAATAATTGT
Organism: Rhyacophila brunnea; assembly: GCF_057557595.1. Classification (NCBI taxonomy): domain Eukaryota; kingdom Metazoa; phylum Arthropoda; class Insecta; order Trichoptera; family Rhyacophilidae; genus Rhyacophila; species Rhyacophila brunnea. The sequence continues at coordinate 46,638,882 of NW_028232859.1, forward strand.
ATATTTTACGGAATAGTCTTTCGATCAAAAGAGTGATGAAATTAATAATTTATTACATTTCAATGAAAAAAAGATGTTAAGTAAGTATATCATTTATTCAAGATTTGTATTAAACAGTAATAATAATAATTATAATAGTTATCACGATTTCAAAAATGTCATCTACTTATATCTAACTTACTAACTTGATTGATAAAGTGGGCAAAAATATAAAAAAAAAATTGCCATTGTCCAATAATTACTGTAGTTTTTTATCACACAAGGAGATTATAATATGTTGTTATCATTGTAAATATTGGTTTAAAGACATTGCGAAACTCACCGATATTCTGATAAGAACTGTCTTCACTGAATTCCAGCGATCCTTTCGTCTGTCGATGATTAAATCAAATCCCATGTCTGCCTCTTGTAAACTGAAAATAATAATTTGTCAAATTTGAGCGATTGCATAAAAACAGATACAACCGAATTGCTATGTTCAAAATTATTTTTATATAAAGATGACAATGTATGCAATATGTACAAAGCTAAAGAAAATTTAAGCTAATTAATATTTGTCTCAATCCTGTACCTAAATTGCGCCAAACATTCCAATGGTATGCTTGAAATAGTAAGATAAAAAATAGAGTTAAGAAAAATAGTTGGAAACGATAAAAAAATATTGGGCCTGCAATCAGTGAAAATCGCAACTGGAATCATTAATGTATACTTAACGAATAAAGATATTAAAATTCTTGAATAACTGTAGCATGTTAGGGAATAAACGGTTTCTATGGAGGCTTCCTGAAAACACTAGCAAAACCAAAGTGACTAGTCGACTATAAAATTATGCTAGAATGGGGTGAAAAAGTAAGCTAGTTGGGAGAAAAAATACTAGATTGCTTCTCTCTAGCCTTTCCGCAATATATAAGCAAATTTAACAAATTCAGAAAAAAACAGGATTGTTATAATGACGACTGGGTGGAACTTGATTATCAATACCTCGCAATGGTCCGGCGTGTAAATCATGTAGTTATCATTCGACTTCTGAAGCCGCGGGTCGCGGGTTGAAATCCCGTTTCTGGTGAATTCAGATGTGTTTACATTTATGTGCATTTTTTTGGGTGAATGGTTAGTATCCATTTAGTATAGTAAAAAAATATCTAAAGAAACTTATCCAGGATGTATCCAAGACCCACAACGAATTCTAGAGTCAATGGAAAATTACCATACCTATTTTTTGTTCTTCAAATTATCGACGTTTTAAAACATTACACACAATTCCATAATATATTGACGAGGTTTGTAGGTTTGAAGCTCCAGACACAAAACAATGAAAGCGGTAAATATTTTTTTTGACTTATAGATGTCCTCAGATATAATATAATGATAAGTATGAAGACACCCGATTTTACACAATGACTTACATACTTCATTTCGTTATCTATCATTGTAGGGCATATATTCTTATTGCCAATACGTAGACAAAAAACAATTAAGAATGGCTACGTGTAGGTATAACTTGTTTCGTACAAAACGGACCCCGACCTTTTACTTCTTCACTTCACTATATATTTTTTTTTGATTTGTATCTAAATTGGGAACCATTTTACTTCACAGAGGTATTCTTGATATTATGCATGTATGCGGGGAATATTATTTGTATGATTGACGGTAACGGGGCGACAAAGCATCACGTTAAGTCAAAAGCAACGCAGTTTATACCCACTGGCCACAGAACAGCAGAGATTAACACGCTTGTCTACCGATTACTGATAACTGATTAGATTAGAGGCATACCACCCAGAGCATGGACCTTTTACTTCTAGTGTACACAATAATAGGTATCTATATTGTTTTGATTTGCATGGACCAATGGTTGAGCAAATAGTGAACAACCGTGTAGTGTAGACCAGTGGTTCTCACGTAAAATTTAACTGTGGCCGCACAATTATTGACATTGACAGTTCTATGGAAACGTCTGGTGGCCGCACCAAATTTCAATTTTGTTGGGATTGAAAAAATTAAAGCTAAATTAATTGATTTACTAAAAAAATGCATCAATTTATTTATAGACAAGTCTATTTAATAAAAGACATTTGAACATTTTAGTACATATTATCAATTTATTTTAGAATAATGCAAATGGAAATTCCTCAATACTCCTTTTTTCAATGCAAGCCGCATGACTGGTTCTAAATTTACATCACTGTCAACTGGCGTCGATATTTGTAAGTCATGTGTATTCAACCAATTTCATAATTTTATAAATAAATTTTTGAAATATTATTCTGTAAAGCGCTGGTGGCCGCACATGAGAACAACTGGTGTCGACTGTAGAGTATGTAGCAGTGGCGAAGGGTGGAGGTAGGCTGTTAAGATTCGCTATAAATAGTGCACACTAAACTTTTTTAGTCATATGTATTTGTTTTTATTGAACTAAGACTACAATTTACAGATGGTGTTAGTTAGTTTTTAAAAATCAATTAAACCATGCATAAACGAAACCATAATAGTTTTGGTCTAATTTGGGCAATACGACAAAATTGAGTATACTTTTTCATTCATAGTTATTTGTTTTCGTTGGATTAAAAATACATATTACACATATTGCTGGTTAATTTTTTAAATTCATTGAGCCCTGACTAAACCAAACTATAATAAATAAAAAATATTATTCTATTTATAAAATATTCAAAGTTATGTATGATTTAATTGCATAATTTTAGATATTTTATAGATAGACATGTATTTTTTGACTATTATCTATTATGGCTTGGTTTCTCAGGGCTTAATTGAATTTTAAAAACTAACCAACACTATCTGTAAATTGTAGTATTATTTTAATAAAAACAAATATGTATGTCTGAAAAAGTTAATTGTGCACTGTTTATGGCGGATCTTAACAGCCTACCTCCACCCTTCGCCACTGGTATGTAGATTACCCATACGTTTTATAACTTTGCACCTTTTACTACACTGTACGCGGTACGCCTCTTTCCCTGAGTACCTCGCATAAAATTAGATTAATAGTAGTACGAAATTAGATTAATAGTAGTAATACGAAAATAAAAGATAATAAATGTATAAAAAAATATTTTTAGAATATATTACATCATTTTCATCCTAGAGCCGGAGTGCAAAGTTATGAAACATATACTCTACCTGTTTAGTACATCTATGTACTCTACCCTTCGTAAAAATCTGACAATATACCTCTACATCAGAGGTCGGAGGTCGGAGAACTGAGAATTTTGGGAGTAATGAGACCCTAAAAAGATAAATTAAAATCAAAGAAACGACAAAAATGCTGCCTAAATCATTATTAACAAGGATTTTATACCATTATGAACTTAAAATAACTCATGATGTTACTAAGTCGTGTTATCAAAAATACTATTCGAAATATGACGTGGAGATGTTTTGAATGAAATATTTTAGATCTTCAATCAGTTTAATTAATCTATATGTATGCTATTATTACGTAATATAGCGCCTGTATACGTGCATGGATTTATTGTCAGCAATAGTGCGTATTTTAAACTATCGTGACAATAACTGTTTACACGTAAAAGTGCTAACTGTTTCTCCAATATCATTCTTTAAGAGTGAGCGGGACGCGATGTTGTCATTTTATGGTACTATTTCGTACTTATTTGACAGGTAGGTAGTTGAAATCGGTCAACCTGAAAATTCGTTCGAAATAATCCTACTGTCGCATGAAAATTCAGAAGCTTCCAAACATTTATGATTCATGCATGCAAGCTTGCAACTGCAGGATAATACATGTTTACCCATACATTTTCTTGTTATGGCCGCGCTAATGCTTACTGTCAACAGTAAATTCATGCACGTGTAAACGAGGTATTATGTATGAAATGGATTCTTAACCCAGATAGATATTGTGGAGCTGAAGATTAAAGGGACTCACTTGAGTTCAAGTTGAGTAAATTACCTTTAAAATTATTGTCTTCTAGGCATTTTTTCCCCTGAAAGCAGTTGTGATTGTTGTGAATTATAATATACTATAGCTAAAACTTTGTACCTGCATAAAACATGTGAAGGTGTTAGCGTGTTACGCGGTGAAGTGACAATGTGTTTAATCCTTTAATCACCCACATCTCATTCCTTAGTTTAAAATTAGTTTTTTTGGATTTTGGATAGTAACCAAATAAGTTCCCCGACCCTGGCCCTACATATTGTGAAATTAGTCTAATCTATAATATTATGCGGTGTCTTAAATTAACAAGCAAGCGAACTTACGATGCCACGGAAGTGAGGTATGAGAGTAGTCGTTCATATTCCCGCGGAGTCAGCGTGTGGAAGTTGGAGTGGTCGGGGAAGGTGATGAGCGGGCGGCCACTCTTGGAGCGCCCGCCCGTCAGCAGGGCGTACTGCGGGAGCAGGAGCTCCGCCACCGCCCTGCCCTCGCCCGTAGCGCCCCCCACACCGCCAGCCGTGCACCCTTCCACGCTGGACGTGTCGCCGTCCGTGTCTGGAAAAAACCGAAAAATACACGATAAGCGATCGAAGTTCTTAATAAGTACAGTGTGAAATAATAAAATCCTTCCAAATATCAAGAAACACGAAATTTCGACTATTCATTGTTCAGATCAGTAGGTAACTACTTCGGTGCGGAGACGATGTTAGTCTTTGTTGAGCCTGACAATTGCGACCCCTGCGATGGTCGGCCATGGTATGGACGGTGAAATTCCAACGATTTTTTTCCCCATACAATATGCTGTTATACGCACGTGCAATTGGCCGTATCAGAGTGAGTTCACAGTGAGCTGATGTATTAGATGGCCGTATAGTATTGAGATCAAATCCATCTCCAAATAAAATATGTAATAAAAATCAGCGGAATAAAAAGGAAAGACATAATAAAATAAAAAAGGTAATTAAATTATAAATACAATCAAATTATCGTATACCTGTATTTATAGAAAATTCTAAATGATTCAAAAGAAGGTTAGCAAGTAGGTGCTTGTAAGTATCACGTCGTACCTATCACATATCTAATAATGATGACATCATGATCAAATATTTGATACCAAATATTATGAAATTAATATTCTTATTGAATTTAATAAAATTAGAACATTACTGCATGCACTACTCCAAAAACAACGCGTATTTTTTTAAATCTCTTTCCGGTGCAACAGCTCACGGTGGACTGTGATACGGCGAAATTTAATACGTACAATTTATTTATGTAACCGAAAAGTAATAATTAAATAGCAATGCTGAGTAGCACAATATCTGCTTATGAGAAATTATGGGCCGAAAAGCTCGACGTATAACCAGAAAAATCGCGATTGTATGTTTGCAAAGAGAAAATTATTGACCGCCTGTTTTTCTGGTGTAGATGTTTGGTTTGAAACTACGCTGTACTTAGGTATTTAAATATATTTTAATTTATCAATATCAACAGAAATATACTAATTCCACACTACTAATAATTTAAAAAAATACAACATTCTTCATTGCAAATGTACACATATCCTTAATTCTTAATTCCCTACAACATAAACATCATCGTCACTGTTAGACACAGTGAGTGAGTAGACCTGAACGTTAAGTTAAAGTTAACTGAACAGCTACCAAATATTTTTTGTAACAGCAAATATTGGTTAAGTAATAATACCTACGTTTTAAATTGATGCAGTTGATAAAATTATTTCCAAGACAATATGTTAGATTTTAGGTTTTCTTTGTATACGCGTTTATGTATCCTTATGTTTTATAAAATTTAAAACATAATTTTTATTAAGTATAAGTAAATTATTTTTATTTATTACATTTATTAAATTATTAGCAAGTGCAAGTACGTTATAACAACAATATCCATATTCCTGACAGATCCTGACACCGGCCATGTCCGACAATAAAAAGATCATAATATGGGCCTCCACAAAGTGGAGGTTTGTGTTAACAGGATTTTTACGAAAAATGGATGTCAGTCACTTGCTCAACTTATTAGGTCCATACTCTGACTCATACACAAACTGAAAAACCATATGTGTACTTGCCAGACACAGGATTCGAACCTGGGACCCTCGACATTATAGGCCGACGCTTAAACCGCGCGGACATCGTGGGGTAGAGGGTATGTACATCGGTTAATAATCAAGGTAATTTGATTTAAAATACAAAAGCCGACTGCTGAATAATAATTAAATTTAGAAAGCGCTTCAGTGAGAATTGTAAAAAACACTGGTTAAATTCGTCGCAATTATATAGGACACACGTAGCTTAGCGATTAGAGCACATGGGAGCGAATCCCAGGGGCGCCGGTACGAATCCAGAATCTAGTGGTAATATATTTCTCACAGGTGTTTTCAAATTATGTAAAAAACAATAATAATGATAATTGGGTATAGGTAAACACTGAAGGTATTGATACATAATATACTTAGTGCAGCTATAATAATATTTAAAATATATATAAAATTTAATTCTATTATGTATCTTAAAACGGTTTTTCAAATATAAATAGATAAGTATAAACACAGTTTCTAATATCTCTACTCTTTCAGCACAATGTAAGTAAACAAAATAAAACAAAGAACCTCTTTACCCCTTGTTTTTGAAATTTTATGATTACTGTATAATAAAATTATAATTATACAAACTCGAGCTTATACAAAAATCGTAATAAGTATTTACTAATAGTAATAACTTAATAAGAAAGGTGACCCGAAGCTACTCTCTCCCGTGGAGAGATTCGTCATATTGTAATGTATCCCTCTGCACGGAAATGCGTTTATCTCTATAATCTAAGCTAAGATATATATATACATTTTTTATACTTAAAAGGTAACTACGCAACTAAGCACTGTTTGATTCGGCGGATACAAGAGTGATTTATATTTAAAAAAAAATACAATAGCGAAAAAATCAATCCTTGTAAAAAAAAATACAACAAACTACTTACAACGCAAAGTAACTATATCGTTGCCCATTGTTATTATTACTGTCTCATCTATTGTTTTAAACAAACTACCGATTAGGCATTTATTATTGTTTCATATAAATGTTTTACAAAAATCACAATCTCATATTGATAAGGTAAAAAATCTATTTTAATCTCACTGGGTTTTTTTCATTGCAACACTAATTTGAAATTATGTAAGTATTGTTTATAAAAGTAAAGAAAGAATGTTTCACAACCGATAGGTATTTAGTAATATTTTTTTGCACAGTAGGTGTGTACTTATTTCGACACATGTGTTAAGCTACTGATTGTAATGGTTTTATCATTCATTATTAAAATTATTACCTATCAGTAAATTATCTTATCGCTATCTATCACAAAAACTTTGCGTTAGATATTACAAATATGTAGCTAATCTAGATTTAATAATTCAGGTGTAATAAATCTACTTTGTAACATAAAACGATAAATTAAAATGCAGCCAATTTGTGTTACGTCTTTGAGTCACGTTTTTCTGTCTTGTTTAACAAGCCTATTCGTATATTTCCCGTAAACCCGAGACTAGAAATTCGGGTACAAGTCTGTTCAATGAAAGCCAGGCGGGGACAGTGGGAATTTTTATAACCGATTTCGGCAAAATTCATGAATTCAAGAATGATAACCTAACTTAACCTAACAAATACTCCATTATATCGGCTATTTTCAAAAATTGTTTACCGCTTGCTTCCACTAAACAGTCAAGAACCGAAATTCGATATAATACACTGAGAATATGGAGGTTTTCTGGTACTCTAAAGGTATTATCTTCTGATATTCATACATCTAAACTAACCTAACAAATAATCCAGTAAATCGGCTAATTTCAAAATTTGTTTGCCGCTGGCTTCCACTAAACAGACAAGAACCAACATTCGGTATCATACAGTGACAATTTGGAGGTGTTCTGGTACTATAAACTTGTAATCTTCTGATCATCATACAATGTTCTTTTCGTTGATGGTTTCTAGATATAACTGTAAAAGATGGGTGTCGTCGATCTGCGTTTCAATATACCTAATGGAACTTGTATTGCGTTTTACGCGTGTAGCGAAAGTAGGATAGTCTCGTAGTAGATATTATGTTGTAATATCAGATATCAAAGCATGTATTACAAGGTATAATAGTGAAGATAGAAAACTGTATAACATGAAAGAAAAATGAACACGCGCGTTAACATAATTTTACTCCCTACTTTAATTATAGTTTGTCAAATTATGGCTACGGCCGTATGTTGTAGCTTAACCACTGGGGAATGCTAAAAGAAATGGCGTATTTCAAAAAAACACTACCTTATTCTTAGGTCAATAATTATTATAAAGCAATCATTATTCATAAGATGTTTATCACATTTGAATGGTCAAAGACATAGCTTATAATAAATATCTTTAGATGTGTTAATACATAACACTTCAAATGTGTTAATCTTGCCGATTTTTTGAATAATAAAATGCCTAATTCTTGTCAAATTTGGGATCACAGAGATTATCAATATAATTGTTTATCGTGAATATTTTACAAAAAATATCTCGTAATAAATTATACTAATGGTTTTATAAATGCGTTTAAAAATTAATAAATGTAAAAAATCTTAACACCACTGCACAGTTATGTACCGAAATATGACTATATTCTAAAACATTAGAGCGAGAGGTTTAAAAAAATACTATTTTATGTAACAAAAATACTTTATGCAGTCATCAAATGTTTAAAATAACTATAAAGGATAATAAGGCTTCAAAATTATATAAATAGATTATCTACAACGTTTAAGGAGTGTCCAGTATCATGGTTTGAAAATACAATAAAAACTCAATTTTGACCTTCGACGAGCATGTCCCCCCTTAAATATTTGTGTTCTAACGGTGTCTTGAGTTATTTTAAAGAACTTCGGTTATAGAAATTAAATTAAGTAGTTAGCTTTTTAAATAGCGATTCCAGAACGTATCTAGTATCTATCATTGAATTGGTGACTACAGATAACGGAGGTCTGCTGTTGGCGTCAACATATCTATTGTAATTTGCAATGTTACGCGATTGTCCATCTAAATTCGTAAAAACGAATCGTATAATTTTTAAACTTGTGACATTAATTATTACGTTTTTATACAATCAAATTAATCTCAGAGCATCAATGTGAAGCTTAATCTGAACTGCAAAATGAATGAATATTTTTATCAATAGCTCTGGAATATTATTATAATATAATGGTTACGTAATATCAGTATATAAAAGCAACATAATAATTATGCAGAAACGAAATTTGTTTTAGGACAATTTAAGTATAATTAACTATTTTTTTAAAACAACGAATAATTCACAAGCTTTAAGAATGTAACATTCTAATTATTGAACATACATAATTTTGAAAACACTTCTGAGAAAATATATTATAACAAATAGAAAAAATCTTTTTGAAAAGTAAGACCGCGCCCAGGCATAGTCCACTATGCTAAAGGGAATGGGACAACTGGACGCCAGGACAATTGGACGCCGCACTGTCATAGACACGTACAGAACGTAGACGAGGAATTTTAATCAGTTTCTATCTACTACTTAGTACTTTTAATTCATTTTACTCTTTACATAATGTTTTTTTTATTGCGGATTGAGACTTACCATGCCTAAGGCTTTATATAAAATAAAAAACTCTTTTTTCGTTGGAACTTAGAGATATGCATGATTAAATCATTATTTAAGTCTGCATATTTAAATTCTCACCAACTATTAAATCATAATGTAATCACCAATCACTAATCATTTAAATATAAATAATAATATTTAATATATTTTTTTAAAGTACCTAACTAACGTCTATTTATTTTCTAATTGCGTGGCGTCCAGTTTTCCCGGCGCCAAATCGTTCTAGACCCATGATAAAGGAGCCATAGTTAATTGCGACAAATTTTAACTATTGGCTTTTAATATTCACTGAAGCGTTTTCTTGTGTCTTACTTTTTTCAAAAAGATTTTTTCTATTGGTTATAATATATTTTCTCAGAAGTGTTTTCAAAATGATGTACGTTCAATTTAAGTTTGTATGAAGATAGAGATAATTCATGTTCATAATATTTTGATTTAATGCGGTCTTAAAAAAATATTTAAAATTACGTACAAAAAAGTTTAGTTAGTTTAAATAAACGCCTAGTAGGTATGAAGTTTTAGCCACTGGTGTAGTCGTACATACTTACACAATATTGTTGCGAATTGTAGCAATTTGGCACATTGATTTGCCAAATCAAAGTCGTTTATAAAAGTCAAATGATAGCACGTTTGGTCGTTAACGGAAGAAATCAGAGCGTAGAAAATATTTAAAAATAAGGCGGAAAGAAATTAATGACTAAATGAAACACTAGAGAGCCGATAATAATAAGATGTTCATATACGGAGAAATATCACATAATTAGTGTTATTAGATCTCATCCGGATGACTGCTATAATATATGTTTTACTTATTGCTTTCAATTAATTTAATAAACTCTAGTTTATTTCCGACCTCTAAAATATCGTGACATCATTAAAAAATAGGTACCTAAATTCAATACGAACATTGGAATTTATTACGTTTATTGTGGGAAGATACTTTCACGAATATATTATTTATTATTATACAAAAATAAAACTAATTCTGCAGGTTATTTTATTTTGTCATACAAATAAATACTTAAGTACAAGATAAAAAGAACTTTTTATATACCTACAACGTTTTTAAATTTTCTGTTGAATCATATAAACTTGACTTGACTAGTTTAACGATCAAAAAAATTTGTACTTGATAGAAATAATACTGAAATGTCATATTGATTTCCACAGTAACGCACGTATATATTATTATTAATAATTTAGTTGCTAGGACCCACTTAGCAATCAATAATAGTTTTAATTTTTACGGATTTCTTCCGAAATAACTTTTCATACAAAACATAATTAACTGAAAATGAAATCAATTTTATTTAAAGATGGCTAAAAGTATTAAAAAAATGCATTGGCATCGTGTTCTGATATATTCTAAAAGTTTCAAATGTCTAGTCGGGAAGTTAGTTAAACATCGATTGCAAGATTTGTACCGGACAAACAACCACCGGACAAATAAGAATACGAGCTAAGAAAACCGTTGTAAGTAATAATAAAATATGCCGTCAATGTACCTGCTCTGCTTACTGCTTTATTGCACTGTGCGAAAACATCTTCTTGGCTACGCTTCTAGGCGCTGTTGTGGGAAATGGGAGGAGCTTGTTAGTTTATAATGGAAGTGCGGTTAAAAATGGGCGGAGCGTGTTGGTTCACAGTTTTAACACGTAGCCAAGAAGATGTTTTCACACTATACGTAAATTTATTTGAATACCTACCTGTTGTGCACTGTATTTAAAAATACTCTTTGTACCCTGCCCCATCACTATTATAATGTCTTAAATATGATAAACACATTTTAATTTGAATAACTTATTTTATAGACATATTTTAATGTTTTTTACAGCCTCAAGGGTTTCGTCGCCTATGTCGGCCCTCCCTCAACCTGCAGCGGTGCTACACAAGTGATCTACGCACTGCAGGCCTGGCATGACAGTAGGCGCGAGAGTTGGCGATGGACCGAGGGTGGTATACGCAGCACTTGCAAAGACTCTCTCTATCTATACTAAGCGATTAATGATGTTTTTAAACTACATTAGTAATGGTCAGAACACATTATCATCACGTCACGTGCTGTCACGCAGATATAATGATACAGAGACTACTCGCAAGTCACCTCACCTCACTCATGATGATTATTTGCAAGTGCGTTATTTTCGAGATGACTATTTAATTGGCGCCAGCAATGTAGCATATAATTTATCCATATAGGTACATTTTTGAGTCATAACAGAACAGACAGAAAAAAATAAAACTATAATTAGTAATGTCTTCATATGTATTATGGAAATAAGACAAAATGCTGACGAATTGGTAAATATGTTGAAATGACAAAAAAACACCAACGTTATTTTTTTTACTAAGCATAAAATAGATACTATCTATATAATATCGTCACTGTTCTGGCAGAAGACACTAATTCGAAAAATGACATATTGAGTTAATTATACCAAAATGTTCCTTATTTCAAACTTTGCCGTCTGGAAACCTTCTTAATAAATAAACAGTCTTTATTTTAAAGTCATCCTTTTTACGATTACTTAATAAACTCACATGATAGACAATTTCAAACATTTTAAAAGCTTCAAAGTCAAATTACTCAAAACTAGTATTCTCCAGTTAGTGTGTTCTGCCAGAACAAAGACGATATAATCTATCGAATTCAAAGATCAATAATCAATTGTACCTACTGCAATATATTTATTATCTCCAGAAAAGTTTGGTAATTCGAATTTAGCACGGTACCTAATATAATTAATATAATCTCACGTTTTATTTTAACATGTAAACACTGATAACTACGGTATATTATATAGCAACTTTTTAAATGCTATCGCGAGTATGTGAGTAGGTTCAGCTTATTTATATAGATACAAACAGACAATAATGATTAATGATAAACACAATAAAACTGACTGAAATTCAATCGAGACAATTTCTGATTCGAGCAATATTTTGTCACACAATAAAAAAAATCACTCACTGATGTAAAAAATGGAACTTCTCGATTCCATAGCAAGTACTGCGACTAAATGAAACGAAATGAATAGATTCCGTGGTTAATTCATCGGAAACCGAGCTAATCAAAAACGCAAAATACTGTTTTGCGATAAAGGCTGACATTTTGATACAGTGTCACATGAGGTTTGGCCAGGCGCTGACAAGTCGATTGTTTGTTCATGGTTGCAGATAATAAATGTCAAAAAGTGCAACTTCCTATTGATTCGTCACGTCCAACGTCAGGGGAAACGGTCCGTGAAAAGGATATGTTCCCTAGAATTCCCCAACCGGTGTGTCACATGCCACATGATTTTATTTTATTTCTTTAATATAAGTATTATATTCTGCTTGTAAAAAAGTGATCGATATTTATGTATTCATTAGTGTGACGTGAAATTCTATAATTTAAAAAGTATTGTTTGTTTGTAAAGTTTCGGAAGCTCTGAAGTATTAGTAGGTATATGAAACATTACAATATACTTTGTATTAGATTTAAAATTCAAATAAAGAATTTAGAACAAACTTAAATGTAAAGTGGCGGCCATAAATAAATAGGTATGCAATACTTAATCGAATTATCTGATAAGTAAACAACGAACACTTTACGATGAAAAAAGAGGCGGGTTGATATTTATTTAAAATAAAAGTACGTATACTCGATAGTCAAATAGTATTTTTTTATTATAAAAGTCAAAAACAAAAATATTACTGCCGATAACTAAACTGCATACGTGTATTCTGTGTTTAGAGACATTTTTACCCAGGGTATGCATCTATCGATAGTCAACCGACATACTTAACTGGTGAGTACCGTTCGTGCGAGTACTTGGGATAGCTAATAGGCATAGAAATTCAAAAAGGTCAGCCGTTGAGTATACTCGAGGTATCCAGGAGACTGGAGGAAATAATATACAATCCGGGGGACATTTAGGGCGACTATTTAAATATTTTCATTTTTTTTTTAACATTTATTTTCACAGTTGGTAATAATAACTCGATGACTATACTTGGCGACAGCACGTACCTATGTATTTCGAGAAATGCTATAATTGCGAGGAAAGAAGAATACCCCAAAGGAAAACAACATATTTTGCATTTTTTTTAAAAATAGATATTGTATGTAACATGTTTTGTCACAGGGGATATTCCAATTTTGACATATTGTTAACAAATGAATTTAGTGTTACCGTCTTTCATTCCTAATTAGTTAGATTATACGTGGACATAAATAACATGTAGCAAAAAAATGGAAAGGATACTTACCAGCAAATAGTAAGTCCCACACTACTCTACATTTGCTATCATATGGAGAACTATCAACTGGTGTAATATCACTAAGTAAGTAAGTAAGAATGAATAATTAACCAACGAATATTCGATCTGGATTAGTGTGGATGTTATAAATAAAGTTTGATGTGTTTAATTAAAGACAGAAAATTGTGCCACACACTTTGTTGAGAAACGCAAATAATTTTTTAAATAAAAAAAGGAATGTTAAACGTGCCAGGGGGTCTATTCTATACTTATCGACCGCTAAAGTGATAAATATTATCAAACTTAGGGTAGGTTTGTATCAAAATATTAGCACTTATTGTAACAATTACACGAAGCTGGTTTTTATTGTTGCAATAAGTGCTATATTTTAACAGCACCTATCTTGCTGCTGTTAAAATATCGCACTTATTGCAACAATAAAAACCAGCTTCGTGTAATTGTTACAATAAGTGCTAATATTTTGATACAAACCTACCCTAAGTTTGATACTATTTATTACTTTAGTGTTCGATAAGTATAGAATAGACCCACTGAAGTAATTTTAGTTATCTAGGGATGTCAACATACAACTCATTACTAGTAAAATAGTACTTGCTACTTACCGCTACGTGTCTGTACAAAGATTAACATGCTTAGATAACGATCCTTACATACATATAATCATGTTTCAAATAATATTAGAATAAAGCCCGCGAATTCGTCCTCGTCAAATACGAATAGAAAAAGTAGACAGCCATCATACAAGTCATACAACACAAACAAAGACCCCAAACCAACCGCCCCGCACCACACTTGGTCTAAATCGAGCGTATTTCCAGGCCCGATGATGTGCAACATCAGCAGTTTTTTACCTAGGTATATACAGAATATTATTTTTCCAAATCAATAATAATAAAACATTTTGATATACCTAGTCGCGCATCCGTCTATCTGAACTACACATTATCACCCCACCTCTGTTATCTAACCATTTTACCTGTCACTGATAAATTGTTGCAAGAAGTTGGATGTAAAATATGTACAAATGCACTGACAATCAAACAAGTGTAGTCATGTTTGCGAATAAAAAATATTCTTTCATCAGAAGTAGCGACGCGTGGCCTCGTGGAATGTTGTTTAGATTAAATACGCATTTTTTACAAGGAAGGTGTATGTCCACAGAACAGATAATACATATAATTCTGATAGGCTATATACCAATACAGTAAAGTGTTTGACGCAGGGTTTTGAATGTGTGAGTGTCCTACGAAAATGAACCACGCATTATAGACGTGCAATAGTGTGTGTGTTACACCAATACTAAATGAGCGTCAATGGATATACCGAGAGCAGATGTCAGTATTCGACGTATGACGTATTCTTGCACGTGATTAAATGTATCCTGTATTTTTCCTTAGTCGAGATCGGTTGCCTGCTTCTCCTTACCCGTTAGGTATTTCAGTTCACATTATTTCTGAGTTCCCTGTGTATGTCGGTTTGTACTAGGACTAGGTTTGTAACAGAGATATCTATGCCCAGAGTTGTAACTAATTATAAAACTATTTATAAAGGAAATCGGCCGACTGATAAAAATATAAACCACGCGTCTGAAACAAACAAATCAATAAGCAGTTACTATCCACTAACTTACCAACATTTATTGATTTTACGTAAAATTTATTTAGTGGATACTACGACGTTATAACTATACAGTATTGCGTGTAATTTTGATTAATCCGTAATTACGTATTCACTCAATTGTGTCGACTGTGCCGACATAGGGAATAGTATTTTTTTCAATATCGGGATTCCGGGATTAAACAACGAATACAAGTGAAATTTTACCATAAAACTGACGTGTCTAGTATAGACACAGCAAGAGTTTACAGCAACAAAATTCGCAGTGAATAACACTCTCTTGAATGATGATTTCGTTTATGCGAGGTTTTACAATAATTATGCACATTATTGTACATTTTATACAAACATGATTTAGTCGCATTTAATTAAATTTTTATAACATTCGCAATTTCTGCCTTAATTTGATGTCTCTTAGCAACTCATGCTTTGCCTACTACTATGAGATGTAACTAATTTTAACATTGTTGATTGACAGTTGAGTGATTGTTCTGTAAAGTCGAAATCGGTATTACTTATATACAAAAAAACGGTAATTTATGAAGAATACATACGCATATTATTATTATTATTTATACTTTGGTAAAATTCAATAATTACATGACTGCTTTGGAGGCCCCCTTATAAATTTTGTTCGAAAAACGAATCGGTTCGCCGCTGGTAATCCTGAGAAATTTAGATTAATTTTGAAATTATAATATCTCTTATAATTATTGATAAACTTACTACTTTTTAAAAATTATATCTCTATAGTTGACAAAGCTGGTTTTTTTTTGTTAAAAATTATATTTCTATCACTTTTTTGATTTCATTTATTTGACGATTTATAAACTAGACTTATTTAGTTGACAAAAACATGTATTAGAATATATCAGAACACGATGCCAATGCATTCTTTTAATACTTTTAGCCATCTTTCAGTAGAATTGAATTCATTTCCAGTTAATTCTGTTTTGTATGAAAAGTTATTTCGGAAGAAATCCGTAATCCAATCCACTATTATTGGTTGCTAAGGGGGTGGTCCTAGCAACTAAATTATTGATATATACGTGCGTTACTATGGAAATGAAAATGACATTTCAGTATTCTATATTTGTTTGTTTTTTATTTACTTCATATCAAGTAAGTTTGAGCATAATGAGCATAATAATTGAACAGAAAATTTAAAAACTTTGTATATAAAAGTTCTTTTTATCTTGTAATTATTTATAATATAATAAAAACATACAACTAATCCCAAAATCTGACGGGATTGCAAACCCTGCCGCGAAGAACATTATTAGAACACAAGGCAAAGATTAGTATTTTCTTTAACGAAACATGTTTATGCATAAAAAAACAATTTGTAACTTTCCGGCACAATTTTCTTTCAAACTAGGTTTTCATATCATTTAAAATGAGTAGATAATTTACCCGCGAAAAAGCAATTAGGCAGAGAAATGAATTAATGCAAAATATCACAATATGGTTCTAATAGCTAACGAGTTTGATTTTTTTGTTTATTTTGTAAATTATTTACTAAAAAAAACATTTTTTTAATACCTATTCATCTGATTACAGAAAAATGGTATGGGAGGGGTCCATTTCGAAAAAAATAGATAGACAATTATTTTTTTAAATATTTATCTATTATGGATTGGTTTCACAGGGTTTAATTGAATTTTAAAAACTCACCAACATCATCTTTATATTATAGTTTTAGTTAAATAATAACAAATACGTACGACTGATAAAGTATAGTCTGCACTATTTATGTCGTATCTTAACAGCCTACCTCCACCCTTCGCCACTGTTCACAGAGAGTAGTGGGGCCAACCCGTTATGAAGGCTGTGTTCGATAGTCAGATCATCCAGGTAACGATAGTCATGAGAATCCGGCGAAGAGGAAGATTAATATTCAATTCATATTAATAATCTGTGTTTTTACTTTCCTGTTTGAAACCCCTCTTGTGTGCGCGTCTATCTCAGTAAATGTTTAAACTTCTTATTCATTATTATACTTTTAAAATCTTGACAGTGTATTTTATCATATAAATAATCATACTGTAAATAACAATGTATTCGAAATTCAAATTCGGTCATTGTGTCGGTTGTAAAAAAAAAACTATCCACGTTGAAATATTTATAAATATTCAATTGACGAACATAGAGAATTGTACAATTTAACCGTTTATTTTTTGGCTGCAATGATTTGCGGTATCCAATTGAATGTAGGTAAGTACGCCGTGCAGTTTTCTATAAAATATAATATCTTATTTCCTGCACAGAATGTGAAGACATAAAACACCGTAATAGTGTGACTAAATCGAGTAATATTACCATTATTGAAGAGACACATATTAACACATTGACACACATAGCAAGATCACCTTTTGAGAGGTCAATCAACAGTCAGGGTTATTTTTACAGCCTTTTTAACTTATTCATTACGCACAAAGTAACAGCTTTACACGCACGGGTAAATAAACTAATCTTTTTTGTTACACTAAAGTTGACAGCATCGTGACGAAAAGAATAAAAAATCCATCATTAATCATTAGGCACTAAAGACTCAGCTCAATATAACCCAGAATTAAAATCTATCAATTAAGACAGTGCTTGCGTAGCGTCTTATACCCCGTTTACACGTGCATGGATTTACTGTTGGCAGGCAGTACCTATTATCGCCATCACAAGAAAATGTATGGGTAAACATGTATTATCCTGCAGTTGCAAGATTGCATGCATGAATCAAGAAAGTTTGCAAACTTCTGAATTTTCATGCCACAGTAGGGATTTTTTAGATCTTAGCCTGCGCAGTAGAACGATAGTGGCGAAACTGCCGGCAAAAAAACGAACTATACTCATTTTGAGGTCAACCGATTTTCACTACCTGTCAAATAGTATCATAAAATGATAACATCGCGCTCGCTTACTCTTGAAGAATGATATTAGAGAGACAGTCAGAACTTTTACGTGTAAACAGTTATCGTCACGATAGTTTAAAATACTCACTATTGCTGCCAGTAAATACATGCACATGTACAGGCGCTATTTGAATTTGATTTTGTGGCTTGAACCCATAATGATGAAATGCACAATCATACCGTTTAGGTCAAGCGTGTTTACCTTTACAGCGCCGCAGGTTAAATTTTTTATTTAAATGAAATTCTACTATCATTAGTTGTTAATTTATTCGTCAACCTTTAGAATGTGCAGCCCCCAAGCAACGCCTGATCTGCATATCCCCATGGTAAGTCACAGCGGTTGCTGCTCTCATTTGTTAGACGAGATCCAAACAGTGTATTGGTATTTAATTTAATGGGCCCAAAGTGCTTTTTTTGCATCGCCAAAAATTACACAACAAAAACGCGATTATCCAAAGTATATGGATGTCGAAATAAACCGGCTAATTGAAAGCAGATAATTTTAAAAGGATTTTTTGAATATGTAAATAATTTTATTCTAGAAAAAAAGTTGGACCTATTAGTGGGTGAGGTGAGAGGTGAGACATCTTTTCTGAGTGCTCTTATTGTATGAGATATGGTTACATGTCAATTGTACGTAAAACATTTCACCGTGACACAGTTCGCCGCAAGCTTTCTATCGTAAAGAGATGACCGTATAATATACGGTTTCCAATTTTATTAGAATCAATATGAACATTAATTATTAAATTTTCATAGCTGATTTTGGCAATATTCATGAATATATCAGCTATTTTCAAAAATTGTTTGCTGCTGGCTTCCTGTAAAGTGTAAACCGACAATAATCATGTTTTATTTAGACATGAATGTTATGTCAGTACTATACGACCCATATAAATTGGACGGTCTTTAATATACGACCATATAATATTTCCGATATAACATTTCACGGTGAAGTGTGATACGACGACCTGCATACGTCAGTTTCCGGATATGATGAGATATCCGCTCGTCAACGCTTCATGCGTATTATTAGTAAAAACTACGCTACGAGGGTGGGTCAATAATTCCTTAGAAAAAAGCATTAAAACAGTTTTTATTTTTGTATTTTTTTTTTATTTCTCAACATAATCTCCTTGGAGCTCAATACACTTGGTTAGACGTTTCTCAATTTTTTTTAAACCGTCAGAAAAATAAGTTTTCGGAAGGTCCTCAAAATAAGCATTTGTCCGATCGATGACTTCTTCATTTGAAAAAAAACGTTGTCCACTTAGCCATTTTTTTAAGTTTGGGAAAAGGAAAAAGTCACTGGGGGCTAAATCTGGCGAATACGGTGGGTGGTCGACCAATCGAACTTCAATTCTTCAATTTTAGCCATTGATCGTAAACATGTGTGAACACGGGCATTGTCCTGATGAAAGAGGATTTTTTTCCTGTTTAAATGAGGCCGTTTTTCTTCAATTTTGTTTTTTAGCTGGTCCAATAAAGATGCATAATAATCCCATGTTATTGTTTTTCCTTTTTCCAAATAGTCAACGAAAATAATTCCACGTGCATCCCAAAATACAGTAGCCATAACCTTACCAGCTGATTTTACGGTTTTCGCGTTCTTTGGACATGGTTCGCCTTTCGCAATCCACTGCTTTGACTGTTCTTTCGTCTCGGGAGTATAGTGGTGTATCCATGTTTCATCTACAGTCACAAAGCGACGAAAAAATTTATCCGGATTGCGTTGCATGAGCGACAACAGGGCTTTAGAGGCCACCACCCTATTGCGTTTATTGTCGACTGTGAGCAAATGCGGCACCCATCTTGCAGAAATTTTTTTCATGCCCAATTTGTCATGTAAAATAGAAATGACGCTACCTTTTGAGATCCCTGTAACCTCAATTATCTCACTCAACTTTAATCTTCGGTCACTTAACACCATATCGTGGATTTTATTGATCATTTCTGGTGTAGTCACCTCTACAGGACGTCCTGAGCGTGGTTCATCCTTTGTTGATGTACGACCACGTTTAAATTCATTTAACCAGTTATAAATAGTTGCAAGTGAAGGAGCAGATATGCCGTGAACTAAATCCAACTCTATTTTTTATTTCCTTTGCTGTTAACCCTTTTATATTAAAATGTTTAATAACAGCTCTAAACTCAATTTTCTCCATTTTCCATTTTTCCATTTTCCACAATTTTTAAATGTACGAGAAACACACAACAACCCGACCAATCTGATTGAAACTTCGCAGCATACTGAATCGGTAGTGCCGCTGCATGAAAACAAACCGCTTACAGTACTAGTCGCGCCACCTGTCGGCTTTTCTAAGGACTTATTGACCCACCCTCGTATCTAAGGTAATTCGTATTTCAACAAAATGAAAGGCGGTTAATTATATAAGTGGAATGCTATTACTAAGTTAATTATAGATGGCGTCCTGTGATAACGAAATTTTATTATTCACAATATAACTATTTTTTTTTATCCAATTAGTACCTGCTGAATATGCATAGAGTTTAGGAATGTTAAAATAAGCCCACGGTGGCCGCGCGGATTAAGCGTTGGAATATGACGCCGTGGGTCCCAGGCTCGAATCCTGGGTCTGGCAAGTACACATATTGTTTTTCAATTTGTGCGTGAGTCAGGGTATGGACCTAATAGGTTGAGCAAGTGGCTGACATCCTTTTCTCGTAAAAAACAAAATCTGTTAATACAAACCTCTACTCTGTGGAGGCCCACATGATCCTATTAGGATCGGACATAGAAAAAAGATTATTTATTTTTAAGCCTCAGAAACATGCATATTAGAAAAAAATCTAAAAGGCTTCATCAATCTTACAGTCTGGATATAAGATATTACATTGTTAGTTTATTAAGTATTATTGTCCTTCTGCAACTAGTTGTTCGAATAGTAAAGTTTCGGTAGTATATGCTGTTCAATTAAGTCGTATGCAAAACAGGTAAAGTTTGACAGCTGTAGTTAATAGTGATCCAAGCCATGCAAGTATAAATAATTCAATGCCAGACTATTACAGCATCTGGAAACAATATTGATTTTGATTTATAATGATCAATGCTGATTGAAATTTCCAGTTCAATCTGTACATAAAGTTTTACACAATTTAAAATGTGTACTGTTACGAGCGAGTATGAATAAAATTGTCCTGTGTTAATTTGAATACACTTTTCGATGTTGTGTTTTTTTTATTTGAATACACTTTTTGATTTTGTGTTGCAAGTGAAATAAAAAGTCTAGGGCCGGTCCTACACTATCAAAGATCTTTGACAAAGATGTTTTATGAAATGTTGTAAGTACTTATAGCATTTACTTTAAGAGCATTATTTTGGGTTTGGGTCGAAATCCCGAAAGCCGGAATCCCGAAGGCCGAAATCCCGAATGCTGAAATCCCGAATGGCCGAAATCCCGAACGGCCGGAATCCCGAAGACCGAAATCCCGAAAAATAAAAAAATACAAACAGCAATAATTGCGCAATCTAAGATAAGTGTTAAGATTGCGCAAATTTTTGCAGGACAGGCAAAAACCCATTTGTTTTATTATTGCTGTGTATTGTTTTATTTTTCGGGATTTCGGCCTTCGGGATTCCGCCCATTCGGGATTTCAGCCATTCGGGATTTCAACCAATAATAGTTTTACTTTTATTTCTTCCGAAATAACTTTTCATACAAAACAGAATTAACTGAAAATGAAATCAATTCTACTTAAAGATGGCTAAAAGTATTAAAAAAATGCACGACGTTCTGATATATTCTAAAAGTTTCAAATGTCTAGCTAGTCGGGAAGTTAGTTAAAAATCGATTGCAAGATTTGTACCGGACAAATAAGAATACGACCCAAAAAAAACGTTGTAAAAATGGACAATGGATACTTTCTTGTACCTTTATTTGTGCAGTCTTTTATTTCTATTTTCGTAATCTAGGTAAAAATTAAAGAAAGCATTTGATATTTTTCGTGTTTTACAATCAATAATTTTGTTGGTAAATTTCTTTCCGTCCTCCATTTTGTAACGAACTGCCACCAATATTCCAATGTTAAATGAATTTTCAGTATTAAAAATCTATTCATATTTAATATTGATTAAGGATACTTGCAATTTTATACGCTTTGAAAGCCACAAGTCTATTTTTAATCGAGTAAAGTCTTCGATTTTTATATATTTTTACCAATCTACTGAATTTGTATCCAGGATAAACGTATAGATTCAATTATTCTTCATAAAAGATATTTTTCAAAGATTTTTGGTAGGCTAATACCGGCTTTAGACAGTGTGTCTACTAAACAAAATATTGGGTGAAACGGCCATGTACTTGAGGAGTTCGGTACCTATCCTGAATTGTGAATCCAAGGATGATGAGATGATTATAATAATACAAGGTTACGTTCAGCATGCAATGTCAACTGTAATGATCGCATCATTTGAATGTAATAACATCAATTTAATTTTAATCACTCACCATCCGACCAAGAAAACATGTTGTGATTGTTGTAAATAAAATGCTGCAATGTTATTTTATTTATTATTGTTGGCATTTTTTTTGGTTGCGAGATAAAGTAATCTGGTTAGTAGAGATGTCACGGATGAATGAATGGGCACTGCGCGAAAATACAAATCATTATCAGCAAACAAACGGTTGGTTGTCAAGTAGGTATTTTAAAAATATTTTCGTGTCGTAATGATAATAACTGTGACGAAAAGAGCGGGAAAATTGCGAAAGCGAATAAAAATTTAAACAAATAGTAGCAATCGATAATTAGTATTATTAAATAATAATTATCGATTGCTATTTTTGCGAATTTCTCACAATCGAAATAAGTGAATGTTTGAAAGTGGTGATGAAAATGCGTAGATTTTTAATGTCAAATTTGTCACCAAAGATCTAACTTACTGTGAGTGCGTATGATTAGTGTAGAGTTTGAAGATTTAATAAAACTATATGAAGTTATAGTATATTATATACTTTTCCGAGAGCCAGTGAATCGAAAGTCCGCAAAATAACACTTTTGGAAAAGCCCATTTTAAGATTTTTGAGCCGTTCGATGTCTATGAGCTTTCAACTTCTTGGTTTTAGGATGTCAGGTTTTTATTATAAAAAGACTCAATATGTTAATTGATTATGAAAAATATGATACTTTTGGTACACAGTCTGTCTGTACTTAATGTTCTGTACAATCGTACGTGAAGGCTTATTTACACGAATACTAATGCTTATTACTAATTCGGCCTATTTATAAGTGACGGTATTAGTGCGAGTAGTGAGTACTGATTATTAAAACGAAGTCTAAACACTTGATAAAATATGGCAATACCCACTGACAACACATAATAACATTTTGTCAATCGGTGTAGGGGTAATGGAGAAATTTTAAATAGTGGAAAATCTAGACATCTTTTGAAATTTTGCAGCGAAAAAATGGCTAGTGACATTTTCAGTACCTATGTGCCTATTGGGTTTGACGTCCACTCTGGAATATTGGTTGATTATTGGGTCACGTAATCAAGCCACGCTGCCTGGATGATTCGTGTGATTTTTCAATTTTCAATAAATATGTATATTTTGATCCCAAGTATCAAAAAGACGCCTTCGTAACATAATACGTGAATCTTCATAGTGAATGGTGATATAAATTAAAAATTGGGTGCCCCTATGTAAGTGGCTGAGGAATTTATCACTTTTACATGACGTAGGTCAGTTTTGCAGTACAGGTACGTACATACATCGTCAGTGTTTTGTAAAAAGGGCGAATTAACCAAAATGCTACTTTACAGGAGGAGGATTTTTAACTTTTGACATTTATTTGTTTTTTACCTGTAGATGATTATAAATATCTAACAAGTTTATAATAAAGCTTAGAAAGAATACTGTCATTATAATAGGTATTATTATATAATATTTTATAAGGCCTAATAGGTATGTCACATTTGCTTTTTATTTCGTAATTTTAATTAATTTAATTTTAGTCGATTATCGTTTTTAAGTACTTTCCTATGGAGATAAAAATTCGCCGTTTTTACACAACAAAGTTAGTGGGGTACATATAAATAGTATTTTCATTAAAATCTCGATTTCGCCAAAATGGTTGATTCGCCCTTTTTACAAAACAACGACGATATAAGTCGTGATATTTCTCTTAGCACAATCGCAATAAAGAATTTTCATCGATGGTAGATTTGAGAATTGTTTTATCTATTATAATACATCGTTATACTAATAAATAGGTCAGTATTGCATTTGATACGCGGGTGTGAACGTACAAAGTCGATTAACATAATATTATATTACCACTACTTATCTGAGAACACGTGATTATGTATAAAATAAAACAGCTGTTATGTAGTAAGTAGGTGGTTACTCGCTTGCTAACATTTTAACTGAAAAATAAACTTAGGTACCTTTCAAAAAACAAGTTATGCAATTCAAGGTCACACTACTATCCAACGTAACCAAACAAATGTACCTAATTTAAGCGTTTATTTGATCTCCAAAAGGTATTTATAATTTAAAATAAGAACGCATCAAATTTAAAATCAGAACGAAAAATTAATAATAGACAACAAAGAAGGAAAACTGAAATTATTGCAATTAGAAAAAAAAACAAACAACAAAAAATTGACAGATCTTACTAATGCATGAAATTCGTTTATTATCCGGATTATTTGAGCACAAGTTATTTTGTATTGCTATCATATTAAAACTTCACATTATTCACTATTCACAAGTCAAGTAATATTATTTGTGTAGTGTAAATACTATGAATAAACACACCATATTCCGTCCTGGCGAAACACTTCATAGCTACGTATGGATCCGACAGGCGCATATCGGCGCCGTGGAAATGCACATATTGTTGTCGCTGGTCGTGGTCGGGCGTCGCGATACCGCGGCGAAAGAATCCCGGCAGGTGACTGACAGCTGAGCGCCTGCCGCAGCCATTGTCGATGGTCGCGCGTCCCGCCATCCGCGGTTCACGAACAGTCGAGGTGAGTTAATTGTTATTTCACCGAGATGCATCGGTGCGTTGCATCACAGGTAGTTAGCGAGATTTTTTGGTGACAGGACCGTGAAGATTTTAAACTGTCACCCACAATAATAATATACTTACTTATTTTTAACCATTGACTTAGGATACCAGGACACTCATATAGAAAATCTCACTCAATATATTTAGAAAATTTGTAACATCACAAAAGGTACTAGAAAAAATACTCGGTAAAATATGAGTAGGTATCATATATTTCCCTATACGGTATTGAAACCTGAACTCATAGATAATCAGATATGAAGATAATCGACACCATGACGGGGGGGGGACTGACAGGACTCTAGCCTGGGAGCCTGTGGTAAGAGGGGGCCCGGCGTGGCAGATCTATCAGTTAAGTGAAATAAACACACCACAAATTTGCTCAATTCTTTTCTGTAGTATGGAAGTATGGATGCTAAACCAAGAGATGTCACGGAGACTTGAAGCTTTCAAGATGTGGCTGTATAGACGCATCCTCAAAATTCCTTGGACTGACCGGGTGACAAATGTTGAAGTTCTCAATCGAATGGGGAAAGTTCTACGTAGTATCAAAACCAGGAAACTACAGTACCTCGGCCACATTATGAGAGGACAAAAGTACAGTATTCCCCAACTTCAAGGAAAGATCAATGGTAAGCGTAACAGAGGACAACGCCGCATTTCGTGGCTTAAGAACCTGCGTGATTGGTACGAGTGCAGCTCCACTGAACTGTTCCGGGTAGCAGACGACAAAGCTAAGGTCGCATTGATGGTGGCCGACCTCCGCTATGGGATGGCACAATAAGAAGAAGTTAAAAAGTCAAAAAGTCAGTAAAAAAAGGCTATTTTACTTAACGAATGTTAACATTGATTACAAATATGTGACTACATGATGCAATTCGATGTTATATGATGATTGATATAATTAAATGATAATACACATGTAGAAAATTATTTTAATTATTTGGAGGGCGCATGTTACTTGACTACCTACCACAAAAGGGGTGATCTGTGTTTCATAATTGAATGTCAATTGCCGACAACTCAATAATTCAAGTGAATTTATATAAAAATACGAAAAATTGTTAGAAATACACAGAACGCCCTTAATTTTACTTTGTGGAACCCTGTGAATACCATTTAAGGAACACTACAGTGTAGAACATCACACTGCCCTTAACCTTAGTAATAGGTATGGGGGCCCGCCAATCATTCTTGATGAATCAAGCGGCCGCTTCAGGGTGTGGGGGCCATGATCGACACATTAAAGATGTTTATTTATCAAAGTACATTTTTAAATCACCTATAAATGCGTTGTACAATACAATATACGGATACCTGACGACACGTTAGCAGAATAGGACAACAGTGCCGTCAAAAGGATGAAAGTGAATTTACAATAAGCATCCTTTTTCTAATTCAAGAAGAGTTCAATTTTCAACCACATTCTTTTATATTTATTTGTTTGCACAAAAACGAAATTTGCAAGGACCCAGCCGTTTTATAAGCAGAATTTACAGAATGATTTTAATTTTCAAGTTGATTCGTCCATTAGTAAGTCAATGGTGTTAACCAAAAAAAAAATAGTAACTTTGTCACCGATAACGTGCCTCACGCGATTTTATATAACATTATCGCGTTAATAGCTCGTTAAACTCGACATAAAATGTTTAGTTTATTTTGTAAAAGATAGTTAATCTACGTTCCACGTAATAACAACTTATAGCCAGAACGTTATTACTATTACAAACGTTGTGATGTAAATATAAAAGGGAAAAAAAACTCTAAAACCTTGTAAAATAATTGACCTTTGATGTGTAAACGTGATATATATGAAAATTCGTTTTTAATACCGGGCTATGAGATTAAAACCCGGGAAAATCGAACACATGTCGGGAAGTACGGCAACCCTATTCACAGATCACTTCACAATGTTTTTTTTTCACTGAGCACCTAGATAATTGGTTAACTATACATCAACACAGAATACAACTACTAACGAATTTATAATAATTTCCTCGCGAAAATTGGAGTGGCAATGCGACGCCACGTCGGCTGACCGAGAGTTATTGAAAGTGAAACAATCGGATTCACTTCATAAATGTGATGTGGGGCTGATAAATTAATTTATAAAAAAAGATGGTAGGATTGGTCGAGTGGGGATAAATAACCCCAGTCCCAAATTTATAAAATAATTCTTGGGTCATTGGTAGACATGCCCTAATGACAGCAGATCGGAATTCCGGTGGGTGGACAAAGGTTGGACCGGCCAAGTTAACAGGGCATGTCCTTAACAGGCTGATAGCGAATTGGAGGATTACATGTATATATATAAAACATTATAATATCTGTACCAATGATGGAAATCTAGTTTTGTATAGATTGGTTGGCAGTTTATTAAAAATAAATTATATACTTCCGAAATTGGCAGGTTTCTGACCACAAAGTGAACCACCATCAGCATCGTAATTGGTAACTCAATTATTACATTAATATTTTGTAAAATATTAAGTCACCCAGGGTTTTCCACTAGTGGGATGGTATATACGAGTGTTTCCCAAAATTTGTTCAATTTTAAAGCATATTATCGTGATAGCGTCACGTCGTTGAGATCTTAAAATCACCGATGTGACAAAAATTAAATTTTAGAGAGACAAAAAAAATGCTGCTTCTACTCGTAAGCACGAAATGAGAGTAGACTTTCAACATTCCTGTCAAATCTCTAAATGACACGTATGGGGGGCTCGTCATCGTCGAGTATTATTGAGGTATTATGGTCTTATTGAAACAAGACATCGGAGGTTCTTTAGTTTATCTATTACATATATTTTCATTTTGGTGATATACATATATAATTATAGGTAATTGAGTGTTTTACTAACTAAACGATGCGGTCCAATATAAACGAATAGACAATAAAAAAACACATTTATACAAAATCATTACGTCGAAGGTTTTAACAGCTTGATGAGGAAACGGTTCTTAAGCATTTCTTATAAGTTGTAAAATAAAGCTTTTATGAAAGCTCAAGATCTTTCAAATTGTAATATTCTCATGGTAGAATATAGACCAGTCTGTATATATGCCGTAAGATTCTCATGGTGTCTGAATTTCCATTGCAAATGTATATAATGGTGTTAATAATAAATTAATGTCAGATTTCTATAACGAATTAATATTTACATAGTTTTAAAATAATATGACACCCAGCGGGATTCAAACCCGACCCCTTTGGGATTCGCACCTATGTACTCTGGCCGCTTAGCTACATGTGTCATATTTAATTGCGACGAAATTAACTTCTTATTTTCTAAATTATATTTCTTACTGAAGCGCTTTTCTAAATTGCGTTAAGTATTGTTTTTGGCGATCAGCTTTGTATTTTAAATCAAAGTATTAATAATTTATTGAACATACATAATTTTGAAAACACTTCTGAGAAAATATATTTTAACCAATAGGAAAAATCTTTTTTCAAAAAAAGTAAGACACCAAACAGGAATCTAAACTGCACCTCTCGGGTTTCGCGCCCATGCACATACACCACCATGCTATATGTGCCATACTTAATTGAGACACATTTTAACTAATGACTCTTAATACTCTCTGAAGCGCTTTCCAAATTGAGTTACTATTGACAATCGGCTTTAGTATTTTAAATCAAAGTAAGTACCTTAATTACTAACCGACGTCACGGATCACTCCAAGATTTTTTGTTGTAACTTACTTGAACTTGCTAATAATTATTAATGAACTATTTTTTATTCAACGAATAATTCAGATGATTTAAGAATGTTAATTAATAATAATTTAAGTACTTAGATTACAAACCGATGTCAGGATCACTCTAAATTTTTGTTATAACGTACTTGCACTGATTATAATTTTATCATTTCACAAACTATTTTTTTTATTCAACGAATAATTCTCAATATTTAACTATGTAATAATATGTAGAATGTAAAAAGTTGACAGGTAGGTACCTACGTATCAAGACTGACATCCAGATATCCCATTTGTGATTGGTAGGGTACTTCAATTAATATACCTACTACCTTAATTACAAAATAGCATTTTTTTTTTGTAAATAAAAAAAATGTATGACAACGCCATAAATAATTGACGTTTGTATATTTTTATTTATTGTGAATTAGGCACGGTCCGTTGCACTCTTTTAAGACAAATAGATAACAATTATCTAGTTATTACCGTGTCATTTTGTTATGACGTCGGTTTTCGCAAAAAGGAAAATCACTATTACAATTGTTCGCTATTTATATTCCATAGTATAAGTTACGGTAAAATTATTTGCCATTTCAATAATAAATAATGAAACCACACATTAGATTAGATTAACACGATTTGTGTGTAATTAGGGGAAACCCGGGCAAAGCGGACACTTTAAGGAAAAAAAAATATGACGTTCATAAAAACTTCTAGTTACGTTCACGTTACCATGGTTCCTCAGTCGATTGATGGGTTCCATGCTCAGTACTCGAGACTGAGACCCTTAAAAACATAACAAAAACATACAAACCTAAAACCAATTATACTGTAATCACAAAGCTAATGATAATTTAATTATGTAGATACATACAAGCCGGTACACCAAGTGGTAGTCATTCTTGATTCGCACATTAGAAACATGAATCATTAGTTTTGCTAAATTCAATTTACTGAACAACAGTTAAGTACATAATAATATAATAAACAATATTGTTTTTCATTGTTGGTAATCAATCATAAATAATGCGTAAATCAAATGAAGCTATATTGTATGTACCAATTTGACAAAGCATAAAACGATTTAAGAATAGTTTGCTGTGGGACTATTCTATTCGCTTTACCCGGACTTCCCCTATATAGGCTGAAACCAAACCTCTACACTCTACAGTTAAATAAGATTTTTAAAAATAGGGGTTGACGGAAAATTTGCAACCGTGGATGATTGATCGCCAATATTTACAATTTTATCACTACCAAAAAATATTGTAACTTCGTTATGGAATAACCTTACGGCACACTTTGGAACGCCGAAGACGGCATGATAAAAATATCTAAACCCACTTTCGCCAAAATTTCTCTTACGTCCTTTTGAATTCAAAAACTCGATAAGTATTTCTAAATATGATGATAAATTTGAAAACAAAATGTTGTTTGCTTTTTCAAATTGTTAAAATTCCAACGTTATTTTTTAGACAATTAATAGGTATACCTAAATAAACATACTTACTGAAATATTAAATATTTGCTTATAATTAATTATATAGCTATGTATATATCCTCAAATAGAGCTCAAATTCTTTCGAAAATCTGTTTTATTGCAAGTAATAATATAAAACACTAATGAATGAAAAGTTATTTATTTTAAGCAATCTATACCAAAAGTAAAGGCTGTAAATATTTGAATGGCAAACCGTCTAACAAGGTTTTTCGTATTTCATAATCAGAAACGAAGAAACCTGAGTATTAAAACAATTCAATCACATTTTTTGAGAATCATATCACTCCATTTTCTTTATTCTCCGCACCATGTATGTCAAATTCACGGTGGTTAAGTTTTATTTACAACCATGTCATACAAACAACAACATGAATTCTAGAGAAATCGCCCATAATTCGATTGATAACATTAATAATAGAGATTTCTCTAAAAATAAACAACACAACATGTAGGTACATCTTAAACTTATAAACGTATACAATATCATAATAGAAATTATAGTGTTTATTAGCTTACCTGTCAAATATCTGAACACGTCAACCAAGTGTTTAGCCACTTCATTCATCGTTGTATTAATATATTTTTATACTAGCAACTTTTGATAACTTGTCAAGAATGCAAAACTAATAACGCTCGGAAGGACTTGTTATAGAATGTATATGTGCATATGTAATCCAAACATACTTGTTTTTTCTTAGGTATTATATTATAATAAATAAATGTTGTTATGTTTAAAAACTTAGCTTAAAAAATATTTATTAAGTAACATTATAGGTATTATCCACCAATAATTCTTTAAACATTAATGGTTTTCCTAAGAACACTTTCGTGTACCAAGTCGTTTTACTTATTTTAAATAATATTATGAGGCATCACGGGGAACAATAATTTAACCTTAAAATTGCGCAGAATGCGTTTTCTTCTACTGCGCACGAATTACATAGAGTAAATTTTATTATTGTTACCGTCATTATTTCCGACTGCTCTTACATGAAGCTTATTGCATCGCTTTCTCTCGCTCGGCGTTGCTCTAACTACGTCATAGTCTCTGTCAAAACGATCGAGCATCATCCGTGCATGGATTAACAGTAGTTACGTATTATCGTGGCCATAACAAGAAAATTTAAGTCTAAACATAACATGTTATTATACTATCATGCAGTTGCAAGATTGCATGCATAAATCAAAAATTACGGAAACTTTGAATTTTCATGAGACAGTTGGGATTTTTCGATCTGCGCCTGCGCAGTAGAACGATAGTGGCCAACCTGCCGGCAAAAAAAAGAACTACATTTACGATTACCGATTTTTACGACCTGTCAAATAGTACCATAAAATGATAACATCGCGTCTCGCTTACTCTTGAAGAATGAGATTGGAGAGACAGTCAGAACTTTTACGTGTAAACAGTAGTTATTGTCACGATAGTTTAAAATACACACTATTGTTGCCAGTAAATCCATGCACGTGTACGGTCGCTATCACGTTTATGTGGTATGTTTATAGTGGCATCCTATGCCGCTTTCATGGCTGCCTATGGTGTCAAGGACGCCTCCACGAAGACAAAACATTGATGGAGTAGGTATTAGAATTTTTTTTAAATATGTCGAAGATGAAAAAAAGTAAAAAAAATAATAGGAGAAATATAAAAAGAATACAAACAAGAAAGTTTGCATACGTTGGCCACATCATGTGGCATCCCGATAGACAACTTATGTATCTTATCATTGAAGAGAAAATCTCCGGTAAGCGAGGCCGTGCTAGAGGAAGAATAAACTGGCCCGAGAATCTCAGCACTCAACCTCTATTTAGAGCAGCAATGGACAAGAAAAAGTGGCCTGATAAAGATTATGGCAGGAAAAGAACAGCGAGCAAGAGGATGCCTGGCAACGTGACTGGCTAGCATCAGGCCTGAGGAACTCCCGTCTAATTATGAATCCACTGAACGAGCTTCCTGACTTTGAGCCTCCGTGAGAGCGTGTGTCTGAGCCTCACCTGGTGTGATTATATGATGCATAAGTGGGGCTTGAAAGAGTCCACACTGCGATTGTGGTGAGATTCAGACCACCGAGCACATCGTGGAGTCAGGGTAACATATTATAATGCTTTTCCCGGAGAAGTTTCAGCCTTACACTAAGGCCCGTTTCAGACGGGACACCGGTGTCGCGCTCGATGTAATATAGAAGGTCTTTGTATTATGTTTATGAATGCCCCAGAGCTATGCGTCAACGCATAATTTCGCGCTATAAATTAGCACATAAAACTGGCTGTGGTAATAAAAACAAGTGTATCGGCGGCTTGAGAATGTAGCGGCCAACGGAAAGGTGTACCGGACACGCGTTGACTCATTAGCTCTGGGGCGTTCATAAACATAATACAATGGACCCTTTATTCGAATACAATGGCCTTTTTATTATATACGAGCGCGACACTGGTGTCCCGTCTGAAACGGGCCTAACCGTAAGTTGAGTGGATTGATGCCTTGTCGGTTCCACTGTGACCTATTATTATGTGACACTGACAATACTATGACTTTTATTTTCTGAAATAAAATGAGTTTTTTTTTATATCGCTATATGATTATTTATATATTATATATATAATGTATTTAGGTAGGTATTATTAACGATTTCATCATATTATTATAACACTCTTTCAAACCGCACGAGGACCCTGATTAATTAGATATTTTGGGAAACGCTGAATTATGTAACAGTGACAATGGTGTAAACTTTTTATGAAGAATGTATGCCGGTAATTAAACACGACCTTTGCGTTAATAATCGCTAAACTGTCACATCCTTTCAGTTAGCACATTTTTCAATAACTAAACCGTATATTTTACTGCCATCATTAGGGTTTGCAATCCCGGGATTCCGAATTGAAAACGTTCGAACCACGGGATTGTCGTTTTAGTTTTTGCATATTATGCATTTTGATAAACATAGAGTACCAACTTTAGAATAAAATTAAACATAGACTAGGTACATGAAAATTACGATGTAAGAGCGGAATGCAAAAACATTTGTCATAACTAAAATTTCCTTAGCAGAAAACACTATGCAGAAACATTGTCCTTAGTTAAGATCACTTCAATTGAAAATAATACCATATTTAAAAATTCTCTTTCCTATAGTTTAGGTAAATTATTTTATAATTGTTAAACGATGACAAAAATATTTATAAATGCAATAACTATAAATACATATTAATATTTAATTATAATACTCTTATGTTTCCGTTATAAGTCATTATACGTGATTCCACAGGCACCGCAAGATATTTTTTTAACATGGTAACACTAGCGTCAAGTGTCATTCTTCACCTGGCATTTTGTATTTCTGCGGGCTGGCGTATAAAAGTAAAATAATATTCTCCAAGTACATGCCAAACGAATTAACACTATCAATATCCATATTGAGATACATTGTTAAATGAATTTGAGTGTATGGACTGTTTTATAAACATGCAAATTTATTTTGACAGCAGCTGTCAGTGGTAAAAGGTAATACAGAAGGGGGCGTGTTCATAACAAAAGTAGTCTATGGTTAAGATTCCTTAACTCTATACTCAGGATTGTCTATAGTTAAGTCATGCTTTACGGCGACTTATCCTTAGGATCGAAATCTTAGATTGTGCATTCCGCTCTAAGTCTTTATAATACTGG
The DNA here is from genome assembly GCF_057557595.1 of Rhyacophila brunnea. Taxonomy (NCBI): domain Eukaryota; kingdom Metazoa; phylum Arthropoda; class Insecta; order Trichoptera; family Rhyacophilidae; genus Rhyacophila; species Rhyacophila brunnea. The sequence continues at coordinate 46,673,168 of NW_028232859.1, forward strand.
TTAAACAACGACAGTTTTGATATATTTGGATATTTTATTACCAAATAATTTATTACTTTTCATTATAATATGTAGGTTGAAGTTAGTTTTAATATTTTTCTAATAAAATATGTTTTTTCAGCGTTACAGATTGGCAACTTTTATATCTATAAAATATCTTCCCTCCTGCTCATTCATAATAATATTTATATTTCTTACGATAGCATAACTATGCATGTTAATTTGGTATAGGTACATTCTATAAACCAATAAATTTCTGAATATTGTCTTATGTATGTTTCCATTTTCATAGTGACGATATTACTCGCTTTACCGAGCTGGTATGAAGCATGGATAAAAAACATCGACTATAATAATAATTATAAGATGCGTATTTTTATTTCCAATTCAGGCGAGTGTCTGGACTTTATTCTGAATTATGGCAAACTTGAATATCGTGATATATGAGAATAATGTTATGTTCATACTAGAACCTGGAAACCGAATTATCATCGCGTACTGAATGAATAAAGGTTTTAGTAATTCCATGTTAAAAGATTGTAATAGTTGACACTAGTAAAACTGATAAACTAAACCATTTGGACCGAGTGAGCGATGTCATATACTTCGGCCCAAGCCTCAGTGACTCCGGAAGAAATTCGCCGAATAATTATTGTGATGTCCAAGAACGCTATGAATCGTCTCACTAAAATATGGAAAAACGCAGCATCACAAAAATCACTAAAAAAAGACTCGTTAAAACGCGAATATTTTCAATCTTCCTATACGGTGCTGAAACATGGACTTTCAGAGAATCCGATACGAAGAGAATTGACGCGGTTCAGATGTGTGCTTGTGGATGATACTCCGCGTTCCATGAACGGTTAGGCGTACAAATGTATCTGTACTGGAATACCTTGGCATCAAAGAACGTCTTTCGACCAACTGCAAGAGACGCGTTCTCCAATCCTTCGTTCACGTGAATTATTTATGAAGAGATCCGAACCATGCAGAAATAATAAAATATAGAAGGCATTAAAATTACTTTATTGAAGCTGAAGGTTAAGTAGTAAAGTACGACAAGTCGGCACTTTACTTAGGTATAATATTACTGACTAGGTACTGATTTAACCACTAATTGTGTAGGTAATTTAATAGGTATATAAACAAACGTCAATTTGACATTGCATATTTTTCTTTGTTTGATCGTTTAAAGTTTAAGGAATGTAGATTTCCAGGGGGACGTTGAAAAGTTTTTTTTATGAAAAGGAGGCGGTAGGCCAAATAAGTTTGGGAATCCATCCATTAAGGCATAGTACTTTTCTAATCCTTAGTATATACAAGCCAAACACAGAAGTTTAATGTCAAAACTCGGTGATCCTATTTACCGTGGCTGTCAAAATCAAAATGCACTTAATTTTGATTGGACATAAAAACAGCTCAAAATCATTTTTCTTGCTATATTTATAGCTCAGCCAAACATCAAAGCATTTTTGTGTACTTATTCAAATGCTCCTGAGAGAATGTAACCTGCAAGTATAAATTATAAGACCTCACGCGTGTAACCTACCCTGTATGAATAATATGTATTTTTATAATCATTAATCTCATATAGATGTAATAACAGTGAATAAATCGAGGGCTTAAAATCAAACAACGTTATCTGCAAAAAAGTGTTTTTTTGGATAACGTTATTTTACATTCTTGGCTACATCATAGTCAAACAACGTTATGTCAATTTTTTTAGTTTCTTCTAAAATCGTCAGTAAATCTAGACTAGATGGTATGATATTCTTCTAAAATCGTCAGTAAATCTAGACTAGATGGTATGATATTGTTGGCAAACGCTTGTAATTTTAGGGATCACCATCGTTGGTAATGAGGTATGAAGGATATTAAGAGATAACAACGAAGAGAAAAGTAGAAATGCTAAAAAACGAAAAATATGACCAAAATTCAGTTTATCCCCAACAAAGCCGTAATTTCGGGATTGGAAAAATACTGATCTCATGATCATTTTGTCCGGGATTTATAGTCCCTAGTAAGTAGATAATAACTTTAGTTGGTATTTTATGTGCGATCAATAAGTTAATCTCCCGTTTGCGAGATAACAACTCCGTTGAAAAGTTGCGTATTATTAATTTTACCGAAGTGGGTATTACCGCAAAGTAGATATCATAAATGAATTATGCATAACCGTGATGATTGAATTGCAAATGGTTTTTTATTGTTATACAAGATGTCATTGCTCCGGATTACGGTTAACCGATCGAAAACAATACTTAAACGCAATTTGCACAATAATCATTTTTATTCACCAGCCGCCGTAGCGTATTTTTATTGAAACGGTAATTTATGAAAATTAATAATGTAAGAATTAGCGATGCAAGATCATTCGCCGTAAAACGATGTGAAGATAGAAAATGGTAGAAAAATGAAATGCTTTGGTCACATCACTTGACTACCTAATTAACAATCAAGAGATTCTTCGTATGGGTTACATCCCGTGGGCAGGTAATGTGTTGCTTGGGACCTTCACATTTAAAGGAACTGCAAATTATAGAAAGGACACTAATAATAATTGAATACTATCTACTGAGTAGATTCCGTAGAGATGAAAAAATAATCGCGCTGATGATTTGTCCTGATTTAAATATTTTTAGTCGGTGTGTATTTCTATGTTTTTTTTAGTACAGCATTGATCGACATTCCCGCTATTTTTTTCTATTGTGTGTGCGGACCACATGCTTATCCGAGATACAAAAACATTATGTGCGCAAAAATTTTATATTTGCGTAGATAAATCAACTCGTCAAAATATTATAAGTACTACGAAAGAAAGTACCTTCCTGCTTAACCATTATTATACCGCGAAAAAATTAATTGTTTTTGGATGGGTACGAATTGATTTTTTAAAATTGCAGTTTTCGCCGCAGACTCAAAATGCCACACCTATCAATGTTTAGTCCTAGACTGTATGTAATTTATTACCTAACCGATTTTAACATTTCATCAAACATAGATAAATGCATTAAAGATTTTCTTCATTACTTTTGTACCTATTGGTCAATGTGTCATAATATGTACCTACATAGTAAAACATAAAGTATACAATGGTTATAAAAAAAGTTATGTTGATGGATAAGATTTTTTTGCCAATAAATACCTGAACATTAAAAAGAAGTAAAGTAGAAAACATGAAATAGAGATAAATATAATACCTATAATATACGGTCTGCCTAAGGTACCTACGCGTCTGCGTGCGCACACTAGTAAGAATTTGTCCACACAAATTTAATGTCTCCAGTCTGTACAAAAAGATATTTTGTAGATGTAGAGAAGTAATATCAGCATCATTGATCTACTGTTGGATGAAGGCCTCCCCTAGTGCTCTCCACTTTTCTCGGTCCCTAGTTCTTTGTTGCCACGTACATCCACCGAATTTTATGCGCTCATCTATCCAGCGGATTTTAGAACGTCCCTATGGGCGTTTAGTGCCCCTTGGGTACCACCGTATGACGGGATTTGTCCAACAGTTGTCTACTCACGAGCGATGTGTCCAGCCCATTGCCAGACCGTAATAGAGAAGTAGTATGCGAGACTAAATTCTTTGTTGTTAAGAAGGTACTTTTTTCGCGGTATAACAATGGTTGTTAGGTATTATAATTTGTTTTTTTCTAATATAATATTATAGAATCAAGCTTAGGTGCGGTCACAATACTACAAAGTGTTCAAATTATAAGCAAATCTAGAACAAAACAGTGTAATGTTTGACAGTAAACAAACAACTCATAAAGCAAAAGGAAATGTGATGGTCAAGTTTGTTTATGGATTTTATTCGTCCTATTAAAATGTATTTTTTATGTGAACGTGACGGGGTGTCGCAGGTAATTTGGTTGGGGTCAGGGTCGCTACTCGAAAAAGGTTAGGAAGCCGTGGTATGGATGATAACAAATATGTATCCATTCCTCCGTGACACAAGGTAAGTTATTAAGTTTAGAACATCCACAAAACAAAAATGCTCGTTGTTATTTCAAGGTTTATTGAAATCTGAAATGTTGATAATGATGTTGAATGGAGTAATTTTACAGCATGATGTCTACTGGTGCAGGGTAGCTCTGCAGTATTATTAATTAGTTACCGATCCATTATTATCAGAGTGTAAAATCGCAAGCTGATGTCATACCTTTTGTCAAGAAGCCTTCATTCGTATTCAACATAATATTATCTGCATCCGTATAATAAATTTGCAACACGGTCGTATAACTTCAAACTGCAGAATAATATCCATTTAGATTTTCATTACTTCATAAACCGTGAAAATTACAATGGAACATATTCTATCAACTTGGGGGTTTCATTAAGTTTATACTAGGTCCTAGCAACCGGTTTGCGTGTGAAAAACTTACACTTTTCTTTAGATAACATTCTTTGTTAGATTGCGACATTCTTCGTCATGATTGTTTTAATATCAGTCACACTACTTTAAAAAACATCTCAGAATAGGAATAATCCAGCATGATTCAAATTGGCAGTGTGCCAAAATGCTTTGTATAAATTTTACGATCATAAATTGCCATGTTTTGTTGAGCGTTACGAAGAAAGCGAAAGAAATGATTTCCCCACAAGTTACTTTGATAGTAATAAATTGCAATAAGCTCCAACGCACAAATCCATTTCGATAACTAGGTAGATGCCTTTAAAATGAACGAAATACACATTTTCTTCATCTATAATATAAGAATTTCCCATTCTCATAAAAACATTAAATGTTATTTACAACATAATATCGACTATGGAAAAGAAAAAGGACGTAATCCACACAAATCAAATTTTAAAGGAAGCACAAAAACGTTTTTGTTATGGTTTTTGGTCAAAGTTAAAAATACAAAATTGACATATCCCTGAAGTGCATGATAATTAATAATTTGGTTTTTATTCTTTAATCTGATATTAATTATTGAGTTGATTAAAAAAAACCAACAAAAATTATGGTTGAGTCGTTTTTTCCGATTATAAAAAGTACAAAAAGTATGAATACTTTTTTTTTTTAAATTGCTAGTAAATTTTAGATAATAAATCAGCATTTGCAGCTTGCATCCTTTGGACACAACGTGTATTTAGTCGTGTACAACGATATTCTGCAATAAAAGCTATTTGAAAAACTGAGGGTTACGCTTTTTTTTCTACAGTCGATCTTATACAATAATATTATGTAATGCACATAATTTATAACAATCAGGACTAATTTCGGCCGATTAGGGGGACATTCCCAAATTATATAAAATACATTTTTTAATTAGATGTTTATACAAATAATTTAATTTTAATGATTGTATTTTTACGTCATTTATAATATGTTTTTGAACACAGAATATTAGTTGCCATACCTTATAAATTCATTGTTATTTTTTTGTCAGTTTAAATTGTCCATCTAAGTAAGTGATTCTCAAGCAGGGTTCACCGCGAGTGAGAAATTGCAAAAGTTTGCGAATAAAGTACCTAATTACGAGATACCTACCACGTTTTTTGTAGATAACTGGAAAGGTAATAATATAATACTCAATATTTTAATGTGACTTATTAACAAAAACAAATCATTATTTTGAGTGTTTCGTTTTGTTAAGGCGAAGACTTTGCCTACCAGAGGCACCTAGCGGAAAAAGATAATTTACAATGTAAACTGTAGATATTAATTAATACATAATATGTATCTGAAAACATTAAAAATTCATAAATTAAAAAAAAGATAAATTTACAATTTAAAAAATGTTAATTTGTCATAGCACCCATTCTATTATTACACATATCTTATGGTCATATTTATTATTAAAATTTAGTTTATTAAGTTTTCTATGTTTTGTCGTAGAGATTTTTGACTAATTCATAGTTTTAATATTTTTTTTATATTTGTTTAAAAAAAACATCGATTTTTATAAAAATATAAATGTGTATCAACTTGAAATCCCTGCAAACATAAAAGAGATGGTTTAACAATTTTATATAATAACATATACATGACACGATATTTTTAGAAAATTTCTGTAATTTTCTTTATTTCAGTAGGTACTTACTTCATCCAGCCATAAAAAATTGGAAATCACTGATTTACGTGGACGAAACTGGCCATGATGGTTGTGGATTAAGTACATACTCGTATTATATAGATGTGGTGTTAATAATATAGATTATTATTATCGTGAAAATAACCATTGTAAAAATATTTACGTTGACAACTCGCATCCAATGAACAATAAGATTAAACCAATATTTACAGATTTTAAGATACAGTATTATTAGCATAGTTAATGCCCGATTTTCTTTGCTTTGCAATTACGTAAATATTATAGTTTTTTACGACTGTTGCATCACAACGTGTATGTATGTAATCGGTTGCACTGTATTTTTTCAAATGCACTCACTAATTAAAAATGCATAATATGTTATCGTTTCGTTTACGCCAACCGCAGAATTCTTCAATATAGATTGCATGAGTTGGCCGATTTTCTGTTAATTAGTTTACACAGCTTACGTTATACATAAGTAATACTACCAAAGCATGAACTATAAAATGACACAAGTGCGGTATCGATGGCCAAGTGTCAATATCCCGTAAGTGTTTTTTTTACAAATTGTGCAGGAAGGTAAAAAATCTAAATATCTAATATCCCGTATCTGACTGTTAACTACATAACATGCCAATAACCCGTAACGTGGTAAAGCAAAGCACATAACGCCTAATATAATGATAGCATCCAAAAAATGTGACATATATAAAGAGAAACATCCAAATTTGTTATATTACTTACTGTTTTACCTTTTAAATAATTCGAAAGTGACATTTTGAAGCTGAATTCAACACACGTCATGCAACACGCTTGACAGCTTAGAGGCAAGATACGGGCTATTACAGGTTTATTTCTGCATCTATTCTATACACAAGACTGCTTTCGGCCTTTACGGCAGCTAACTAGAGTAGGAAAGTATCGAAATATTTACACTTATTGTAACAATTACATTAAGTTAGCCGTCTGAACTGTCAAAACTGTCTATATCACTCTAAAATTTATCACATCCAAGAGAGGTGCTGTTAAAACACAGCACTTATTGTAACAATTACAACTAACTTATTGTAATTGTTACAATAAGTGCTAATACTTGGATAATTTCCTATCTTAGATAGCGGCCGAAAGCAGTCTTGTGTATAGAATAGATGCGCTGATATAGGAAATTACTAAAATAGCTGTATCATTTCTGTTAAATTAACTACAGATATGGGAAAATTTCGCAGTCGATGGGCAGTATTTTTGTTGTTTTTAGTACATCAAAAAGTAATTTTCGTTATATAGGTCAGATACGGGGTATTGACATTAGATCATCGTCATGAAATTACAAGCACAAAAACAAAACAATTTATTTTCGTAGTACGATTTTCAAGAATAAATACTATTTACCTCGCGATAGCTTCAGTCGCTTGAAGCATTTCCATAGTTTTGAATGACGTGAAGGCATTCTACACTATCACTTTCAGGATGGGTTTAAATAACGTGTTAATTTACGCACAGAAACGTCATTAAACGAGGAAGACACACACGCGATTGAAGAAAACGTTGGCCGAACAATTATTAGATATTAATAATTGATTGCGTGGTGGAGATGTCAAGGATGGCCCGTGGGCGTTATGAATGACAAAAAATGAAAACAATCGAACTGGCGTTTGGAGAATTTCGTGCGATAAAACGTAACTCAAGTCCCGATAAGTCGCGTCCGTCTGGTACAGGATAATGGCTTCGCATACTAATCAAAAAATACTGCAGACGATACTATTTAAAAATGGCGAATTATGATTGTTAACAGAGTGTATTGGACGGCGAGCACGTCTGGCAAAATATAAACGAACCTCGCTAAAACACCGGGGGCTAAAAATCGAGTACAATCAACTATAGCGATCAGCAAACCGAAGGGCTAATATTATTTTAACGGAATTAAAAATGTATTAAAGGTTAATAATAAATATTTTGTTTACACAAATTTAATTCGATGGGGTGTTAGCGAAGGTTACATGTAAATTGTACGTAAAACATTTGACCGTAGCAAAGAGAAATTTTATTAGATTCAAATATGAACATTAATTCAATTTTCATAGCTGATTCTGGCAAAATTCCTGAATTCAAGAATGAAAACCTAACCTAACCTTACAAATAATCCAGTAGGTATACCTATCAGCTATTTTCAAATATTGTTTGCTGCTGGTTTCCTGTAAACCGACGAGAGCCGTGTTTTATTTAGACATGCATTTTATGTCAGTACTATACGACCCAAAGAGGTTGAACGGTCTTCAATATGCTGCCATATATTTCCGATACAACATTTCACGGTGAAGTGTGACACGGAGAACTGCATACGTACAAGTTTCCGGACACGGTTAACGAAGCCTCAAAGACACTATGGCGAACAACATTTCAATACTTGAAAAATGGTAGGTATTTGCACTTTTAATATAGATTAAATATCATCATCATCAGCCGGGGTCAATCCACTGCTGGATGAAGGCCTCCCCAAGCTTTCTCCAACTCTCTCGGTCCTGTGTCGTTCGCTGCCACGTATTTCCGCCGAACTTTACCAGTTCGTCAATCCAGCGGCTTTTAGGGCGACCCTGTGGCCGTTTCGTACCCCTTGACGGCATTTGTCCAGCGGCCGTCCTTTCGGCGAGCAATGTGCCCCGCCCATCTCTATCTCAGCTGTTTGGCAACGTCTATTACATCGCGTACTCTTGTCTGCTTCCTAACCAATTCGTTTCTCTTACGGTCCTTTCGCGTGATGCCCAACATGCACCTCTCCATGCCTCGAGATTTAATATATATATATAATATGCATTTGTAATGTTTCTATATAAATGACCGTGACGCTTCGGATGGAAAAACTTACTGACAAACAAGTAAGTATGTGTGGTCATATTTGGAGGGTTTTCTTTACTGTTTCATAGAAAATAGCGACGAGTGGTCTTGCGGAATGTTGTTTTGATTACAGCGCACAGATTTATACGAAGTATACCGTCGAATCTACATTTAGTTTGATAGGAATGTTCGCATGAATGCAAATACGTTCAGATGGCGGGCATAAATAACAAAATACATCATTAACACTATTGACTGAGAGTACTTGATAGAATTCAAATTCTAATTGATTTCAGGTATTTTACTATGCGTTATACCTGATCTTTTACTTTGTAGGTAATAAGGTTCTTTTATTATATAAATTATACTATATAATCAAGAATTAACTATATTCGGTGTCAGTGTGTATTTGCTATCGTGAAACCTCGTAGTGCTTGAAGATACCGAAAGGCGAAGCCATGGTCGCAAAAAGTACTCAAATAGAATAGTACACAAATCAATTAGAATTTAAATACATCATTGTCTATATTATATCAATCTAATGGGACTAGTGACGACTGGCTGTCCTGTGGTGGTGTAGAATAAGAAAATGAAAAACTTTTAAAGAAGAGTGCTCGCCAGGTAGTTAGTTGCTGAAGTATTAGAAAATAGATACTTTACGTTGTACAGGCCGGATCTGCATTTTCGCAGCAGGGTGCCAATGATAGAATTAGCTTGAATGTACCAGACAGCAACAAAACGGATAAAGCTTTTGCCATCAGCCCATGGAAACAATTCGTCTTAACAAGATTACTTAATTGGCCAATGAACAAATGCAACAAAATACAAATCAACGATTGTTTTTTGATTATTTATATAGGTAAGCATATACTTGTTTAAAATTATACATATTTAATGAGTTTATAGCAAATCAATTAATTGAGACCACACAATTTAAAGCAGAGCTGAAAATGGAACCGGAATCTGTAATTCCGTATTTTGAGAACCCCAAACCAGAACCCTTAAAATGTTGGGATTACATTCCCACGTGATATTTTACATTTTTACCAATGTGGTTAAGTACGTACAAGCCGTAGTGTCCATTTTCCACGGAATCAATGTATTATTATTTTGAATAGTAGGTACCTTTGTAGAGACACCCACTTTTTTAATTTTCAAAAAAAAAATATCCAAGATATACTAAATAATTAATTATATATTAAATAACAGGTATCGGACTACGGAACCGAACACCATTCGATTATTCCACTGGAACCAAACATTTAATAAAACGTTCTAAAAGATCGGATTTAAATTAAATTGACGCACTACATAGTACCGCTAGGTTCCAATGGCGATTGACGCACATGATCGCCTATCGATTCCCCAGAAAATTTAAAGGGGGCTTCAAAGCAGTTTAAACCAATCATGCAATTATTCAATTATACCAAATTCTTAAATAGTTTCTCACAACATGAATATGAAATATTAGTGAAAGTATACTAAAATCCCTGCAACTACCATCAAAGAAGCCTATAACACAATCAACCAACAAATGTGAACTTGTATACAAAAAACAAACTACAAATGTTGTTATATTATTTCCAATAATACTTATTATTTTTAGTGACATGATATTGTGATTCAAGGAAAGAGATAGGTACATTGATAATTTTACTAAATAGGTTGATAGTGTAAATGTATCGTTTTTATTTTATTTTTATCGTGCAAATCAAAACCTCAGACCTCCATGTCCCTAAACCAGCCACTGCTGGAATCTGAGTAAAGTTGTAATAAGTACGATTAAATATAAAAAATAAAACAATACACGATGGTTGACTGTTAATGGACGCAAACAGATGCAGCGAAAGGCGCATCTTTGTTAAGTCGGTTAATTGCTGAACAACATAACACAGAGTGTTAAAAGCATTGTTGATGCAATTAAAATTGACGAGGCCAAAATTAAACAATTTAAAAAAATATTGAAACATATTTAAGCCTCACTTTACGAGTTTAAATTAAACGTGCCGTAGTAAGCTTTGAAGCATGGAAAGTTTTATTACAATATAATATTTCTAATGTGTTAAAGCAGTGATTCACAACTTGGCGCGAAAGCTTTTTGATAATCGAATAAAAAAAAGATTTAGTGTGACCAATTTTTAAACAGTGAGGTAGATATATCGGTATATTTAATTTGGTTTGATATCGCGTCGTACTTATTATTGAAATATACAATTTAACTTGGGATGGAGGGAACAAAGATTGGGCATTTCAATTGTTGGATTATCTATTTTGTCCACTGTTATTTAATTATTATTCACTAACCCTTCTGACAATCGCATCTCGTGCGAATATGCAGGTTATGCTTAACAGCATCAGATTCTAAGGGGGTGGGAAATTATTGAAGAAATCCGAATATTAGGTACAACTTTCGATAGTAGATTACATAGATAATATTATGTGGATGACATTTTTGGCGCTAACATACTGTAGACTGTAGAGAGTGAGTAATGGTCAGCATTTTGCCTAGGAGTGTCATAGGTAGAGTAGGTATGTTTTAAAATTTTGCACTTTTTACTATATTGATATGCCTCTTTGCCTGATTACCTCGCATAAAATTAGATAAAATGATATTCACTTGTATTAATAATTAATATATCTATTAATAAATAATTAACTAGAAAATACATATATTATGCAGAGCTTTTTTATAATGTAACGCGGTGGAACGGCGTTCCGGCACCCTTTTTCACGGTATTTTTAAAATTTCAAAAGCAATTAGACGAAACAATGTTCGCGCTTACATAGTAGGTAGGTACAAGTTAATTTTCCTGAATCATCTCATATGAAAAAACATATCCTGAAAAACTATCTCGTTTGAAATATGTGTTACGCCAAATGTGCGACATTGACTATTACATGAAATGGGCTAAATTTTGGCTAATTCATGTAACAGTCAAGCCTGTTGCCTTATTCATGAATTAGGTAAATTTTCTGCCGAGTACATGAATTTGCTAGGGCATGGAATTCTTAAACTGTCAACATGACAGTAGAAAAAGTAAATTTAATACGGATGGTTTTATTAGTTATAATTGGACATAATATAATATTATTATTATTAGGTTAGGTTGGGTTAGGTTAGGTTAGGTTAGGTTTTGAAATTCTGAATTATTCAACTGAATGTCCATTTTGAGGTTAGCTAACAAGTGTCAACAAACTATCAAAATCATACAATCGACCATTGCACGATCGATACCCAAGCACGAATCAAATCGCGAAAATACCTTTTAATAAAATTCATCCGTTATCATATTATAGTTCTAGTTTTTTTGCGCATAGTAAATGGATATGAACGTCATTGTATTTATTGATTGACACGCTGGCCGAGTGGCTTAAATGCCGGCCTATAGAGTCGAGGGTCCCAGGTTCGAATCCTGGGTCTGGCAAGTAAACATATTGTTTTTCAATTTGTGTATGAGTCAGAGTATGGACCTAATAGGTTGAGCAAGTGGCTGACATCCATTTCTCGTAAAAACAAAAATCTGTCAATACAAACCTCCACTCTGTGGAGGCCCATATGATCCTATTAGGATCGGACATGGTCGAAAGAATATTTTTATATTATAATCAATGACATTTGACACATTTGGTTAGTTTGATTAGTTGCAAAAAACACCACCGTAGCGCGACCATCTATTTTGACCATAGATTATTTACGTACATTTTGACCAATCCATGAGCATTTCACACATTTAGTTTAGTTGCAAAAAATACCACCGTAGCGCTACTATCTAATTTGTCCAATGCATGAGCAAGGCAGAAAAATTACTGGCGAATTCACGCACTCACCAGATATTTTGTCTAATTCATGAATAAGGCAACGGGCTTGCATTTTTCGTGATTTAGGCAAAATTTAGCCCATTTCATGTAATAGTCAATTTCGCAAATTCAGCGTAACTTGTGCATTGAATTCTATTACCATTTCTTCAAGTGAATGTGAACGCGAATTTTCGAAAATGAATCTAATTATTACCCCATTAAGAACTTCCTTGAAGACCAAAACAGTTTCGGTACTTTTGTTCATCAAACTCGTCGGACCACCTTTGACACTTTTCGATCCTATCAAAATACGTTGATCGATGGTAACTCAGTGGAAGACATTCGGCCATAGACTCTAACACTGATAAAAGGAATCGAGACGATTTGCCAGACGAGAATTGGACGGAACTTTGGAAATCACCATTGCCACCACAAAGGGGCTGACAGGGCTCTAGCTTGAGAGATCGACTAGATAAAGTGAGGTATTCCTTCAGGCGTATTAAAATATGTGGTTGTGTAATTGCATTGTTTGGTTAACGGTTGTTAATACACTGAAGAACCTTAATTTTACCTCGAACACCATTTGAAAAACGCTACTTTATAGCGTCACACTGCCTTTAACCTTAGTGATAGATAGGGGGCCCGCCAGAAATCCTGCAGCCCGATTTCCTAACTATCGTCTCGTGTGGCACCAGACGACATGACGTAATTGTGACGTCAGCCAATACACGCTCGAGCGGGCGGCATGTATTGGCTGACGTCATAATTACGTCATGTCGTCTGGTGCCACACGAGACGATAGTTAGGAAATCGGGCCCCTGGACTGGGGAACCGTTCCAGGATGTGGGGGCCATGGAATTCACAATGTACTTTTATTCAAATATATGATATTTTACAATTTTATTTTTTAGAACTTTAGTTGTTTATTTGTATTAACGTTTGTTTGTTTAATTTTTCGTCCGCTTCGTGGCATAGGAAAAGTTACTTTAAATGATATTTGAACATAATTTTCTTTAGTAGTTAAGAAGTTTGGCACTAAGTGCGTTCCGGTACCTTTATTTTTCAAAAAAAGCCCTGCATTGCATATATGTAAAAAAAAAAATTTACAATATATTACCTACTTCATTTTCATCCTAGCGCCAGAGTGTAAAGTTATGAAGCATAATATTATACTCTAATTGCTTTAGTTAGAGTTTAGACGAATGTTTTGTAATTTACCTATCTGGACATCAGTGTGTCAATAACATGGCCCCACAAGGGAGGTGATGACATGGCTCTAGGTCTAGCCTGTAGACCCGGGCTTAGGGGGGACGGCGGGGCTGGTCGATCAGATAAGTGAGATAAACACACATCTCAACTTTGCACCAAAAGTTAAAAAAAATCGATTTACTTCAAGAATATTAACATTTAAAATTATTTGTTTGGACAATACATTCTATATTTGATTATTATGTGTTGATACTCGACTCCTCGATAATTCAAGTGGATGTATTCATAAATACGCTAATAATATACTGAATACCCTTAGTTTTACCTCATACACGCTATTGTAGAGTGTCACCCTGATTTTAACCTTAGCAATCGGCAGGGGGCCCCGCCTCAGGATGTGGGGCCATAGTCAATAAGGTAGATGTTCCCCGAAATTTTACAAAATGCTTTAAGGGTTTCCGCCAAACAAAAAAGGTTGAGACTTACTGGGAATTCTTTTTATTATTTTCTTACTATATCGGCATATTGTCAAATATGACCATTTTATTTGCGTTAAAATGATCTCGTTGAGGTTATTTTGTTTAGGTAAGTACGAAAGATTTCGTACAATGTGGATGAATTAGATTGCTATCTAGTCATTAATTATTATGATTATGTACGATATGTTATATTATCCACCTACAGATATTTACTCTTGGAGGTGCGATGCTAGGATGAACTCAAGCGCATCTATACACTACCTCTACCATATAGGAAGAATCTATTCATTACCATTGTAAAAAAGAGGAATTGTAATTAAGAAATCACCATTGATCTATACCGCCCGCGGAAGCCGTGTATCTGTGGTAATAAGCAGCTGAAATGGTAGGCCACATAAATAGGCAGCTACAATAAATGAATTATTATGAATGATTTTTTTAAATTATATAATAAATAATACAATTGGAGCGTCCTTATGTATCTTTGTTTTAAAAAAACTACTGGACCAATATTGACGAAACTTGCACAGCTTTTAGAGTTTTTAGACTATGTGTAATATATTGTTAACCCGTGCGCATTTGTTGCTTCAATTTATCCGTGTGGACTGTGGAAGCAGTTTTAAAAAAATAAGTCATGGAAAATAATGACGCTTTGATTATCCTCTACGAAATAAAATTAACACCGCGCAACAAGGAAAATAAAATGCAGTGGAAAATGTCAACGCACTGCAAATGCTATAAATAGTAATTACTTATTATATTTTGAATTATTTTTAATGTTGACATCAAGGCACACTTCCTGGGGGTTCCCGTATAATAATATATTATTATATTGTTGTAACAGGAGAGGTATTTATAATCATATTTTAAATGTTTATACACAGATTAGTCTTTTTGTATTTCGCTGTGAATGGAAAACATGACATACAATTAATGTAGGTATTAACTATAGATCCACAAGTTGTCCGCTGAGTGAGAGCGCCATTTGCTAGCATTTGACATATCATTCAACACTCTTTATACTGTGATGAGCTTAGTTCTAAATTTGAACACCGGACGATTTATGATGGTAGAGGTAGATCCATACTGTTAAGTAAATGTGGCCATACCTATTATTGGGGATTTGCTTTTACTGTTTCATCGGAAATGTTATAAAATGTTGTTTTGATTAAATCGCGAGAATTTTTTTTAACAATTTGATAGCAATGTTTGTAGATTCGCGTTGAGTTTCAAACAAATGATTTTGTTGTGCATTTGCTTTGCACAATGGCCATATTACATACCAAAAACTTTTTGGGGCTGTATTAGTATACATTTATCTTTCGCCTAATTATCCAGTTCTAATCGCATAATTTTACAAAATAGTAGAATCTCATTTATTCTTCTAACATATTATTATTACAAAAATATCCTTGCTGGACCACGGGTCGCTCATCTCTTAGCTGCAGAGTTGAATTTCGAAATTTGGACTTCACACAATATAAGTAGATATGTAATATTTTCAGCACTTTTACAATTACTCTTTCAAACAGAATCAAACATAAACTTTATAATATTATGCTTGTCATTGAGCAGTGCTACCCATAAAATGAGAAAAAGTCATTGTAATACAAGTCACAGTCAAAGTTTATAGCTGCAACCAAAATTCAGTAAAACAGGACACTGCTTTTTTCTAGAAAAGTTGGTTCTGAAACACTGATTACGTGATGCCCGGTTAGGACTGCCATATGAAAAGAAAAAGTATCAATACTTGGCATCTAAAGAAAGTATTGATACCAGTATCGTACTATAAGAAAAATATTGATACCGAAATATTAGTAAATTTTAAATATTACAATCAATAAGTGTAGTACTTTTCTTTGAAAAACAGTCAAAAATATTCTTAACTGCCAAATAGTTATACAATTCTAAATTCAAAATTTGAGGTTTAAAACTCACCCCATTTCACGATGTATAAATAATATTTTTAAGCATTTATTTTGTTATACCTACATTTAAAATAAATAAATAAATGAAAGATTTTGTTTTAATATTTTTTATTACAACCTTAGAAATCTATAATATATTACAAATTTAATCAAGGATATGACTATTTGTGATATTATATTGTATAGAAAGCACTGGTAATATTTATTAGGAGCACATGATTCTCATAACTAACTCTAATAAAATGTTTATTTACAAATAGGCTATGGAGAGAATAAACATACCTACATAATTTGCTTAATGTTTAATGTGGTTCGTATCATGTCTATGATTTGTAATATAAAAAAATACCTTAAGAATAACTCTCGCTTAAGACTAATGACAAGGAATACATTGAGTAATGGACAAACCACACCATTTCACTACTTAAAACTATCAATTAATCTACAATGAATTAATTATTGTAGATGCGTTTTGTGAACATTTTTAAAATTTGTTCGATTGAGATTTATTTATTATCAGGAGAAATGTAATTTCCATTGGTTAGTAGATTTGTATAAGGAGCCGAGGCGCGTTTCCCTAACGCAACCGATTTTTGAGAAAATTAAAAAAATGGGCCTCCGAAGAGTTAAAACCTGCACTGCAGTTATTAAATTTTATTGAAATTTGAAAAAAGATGCATATTTCTCACAAACAGAATAGAAAACAGATATTGCCCGAAGCATAACAAAATCCCTGCATAAAAGTAGCAGTTCTAATAGCTCTTGATTAAAAGTAAAAGGTTAATTAAATAGGTAGATCTATGCCTTCAATGGATCCCATCGCACATGGGTATTGAGGGCAATGAAAGGGCCGATGATCTGGCAAAGGAAGCTGGCCATTCAGGGGTACCATATCAGTGGATAACAGAAAACCTGGACTAGAATGAGGCTTTAAAGAAAATGGGCCAAAGTATGTGGATAGATTTTCACCATAGGGCATCATTAGAAAAGGGGAAATGGAGTAAGTCTATTCTACCATCACCACGAGAGGTGCCCTGGTTTGTAGTCTCCTTTGACGAGGAATAAGCCTAAGTTGATACTGAGGCTAAGAACAGGGCACACAATGGGCAAAAGATTTGATGTCCTCATGTGAAGAAGCAAATCGCAACTCTGCGATGAATGTCATGGTTAAGAGGACATTGTACATATAGCACTACAATGCCCTAAATATGAACTTCACAGAGTACAGCTGCGAATTGTGGATATCTATGAGAATGTCGACGAATTGAAGGGTGTCCTGGTGGTGGGGTAATACGGAAGAGCTAGGCAAAATTGTAAAGTTATTTAACAGAATAGGAGTGAGGACCGGATCCCCTTCTAGAAGAGAAGAGGCGATATGACAGCGAGTCGTAGTCAAAGCCTCGGTAAAATCACAAAAAAAAATAAAAAATAGGTAGATACAGTGAACAAAAGAAAAAAATGCGCACCTATGTAAATTTGTATCTTTGATATCAATTTATTTTCATTTAACTTGTATGAATGCATTTATATTAAGCAAATAAAAATAAAAAATGTTTGAATGCATGGATTTATTTGGAAAATTAAAATTACATTGTTCATTTTTTATCGTAGGGGGATCCTCAAAATCAGTCACTGCATCGGGCCTCTACGTCACTAACACATCACGGATAAGTATAATTTGTATAATATAATAATAGGCATAAAGGCATTGTGTAATGTTCAAATCTTGTAAACATTTTTCTGCTGGTAAAAATATACTTTTTAGTCTTTAGAGTAAATGGTATTTTGAAATAGATAAATACTAGTTTCCAATTTTTTTTGAGATTTCTAACGATCCAATGACACGACCAGACTCTCACAGACTGTGTTTTCAATTCAGATACCAATTTAGTCATCTTGACGCTTGTTTTAATAAGTCCATAACATAATATGTTGTGTTGTCAGTGTTCAAAATTAAAAGTAAACCAAAAAATACGTATTTGGTCAACTTGATGGCTACACTAGTCTTCTCTCATATTTTATTATTTCAAATGTCAAATGAGTTATTGTAATTTGGACAGGTATCTATTTACTGGCGTATTATGTAAATATGAAATAATGAATCAAGACCGGAACAATTGATGCATACTGACTGAATGAACTGAATGCAGAATCTATTACCCTCGAGGCATTCTTTCAATTTTATTTATTGAGTTGGATCGGACTATGATAGAAATCCTTCAATTTCACTTATTATTCAATAAAGTACGAAAGTAAAATTTCTCAATCAAGCTACACGGTGGGCGGGAATCATTGAGTCTGCTCGAGTAATTTAGACATTAAGGATTCCAGTGGGTCTATTCTATACTTATCGACCGCTAAAGTGATAAAGTGATAAATATTATCAAACTTAGGGTAGGTTTGTATCAAAATATTAGCACTTATTGTAACAATTACACGAAGTTGGTTTTTATTGTTGCAATAAGTGCTATATTTTAACAGCACCTATCTTGCTGCTGTTAAAATATCGCACTTATTAACAATAAAAACCAACTTCGTGTAATTGTTACAATAAGTGCTAATATTTTGATACAAACCTACCCTAAGTTTGATACTATTTATCACTTTAGTGTTCGATAAGTATAGAATAGACCCACTGACAGAGGTTATTAAGCCTATTCAGCGCAGGTTTCGTGCATTCATTTTAAAATAATGTTTGTAGTTTTACAATTTACATGGTAGTGGCTTAAAACAATGCAAGTATTGCATAAAATGCAAATAATTGAGCGCAACATAATATTAAAATATAAAATAGGAATATATACACTGCCTACAATATAGTTGAATGGAGTTACAAAAACAATCAATAAATAATATTAATACTAAGAGTTTTAAAACAGCAGCAATCAATCAATAGATCTATGTTAATTTGTAGATGTCCAAAACGCACACAATCAAACAGTAGAAATCATGAGATACGAAAAGTGCAGTGATGATTTTGAAAGTTGGACCGCAATAGTCAATTCCGACTGTACCAGCCGCCAGAGACGGTGGTCTGCAAATGCGAAACGGGGGTGACGATGTAGGTCTGCTGCGGCTGCTGCACCACAGTGAGCGGGATGACTTGCTGTGTGATCTCGATGGGCTGCGAGGAGGAATCCTCGCTCACCGCCTGCACGTTCATCTGTTGCACCATCTGGTGCTGGCCCACCTGGACCTGCACCCCTTGTACCTGCTGGATCTGCTGCACTTGCTGGTGCTGGCTCACCTGCACGCCCTGCAGTTGCTGTTGGATCACCACCTGCTGCTGGTGCTGGACTTGTTGGACGACTTGGTGCTGTTGTTGATGCTGCTGTTGTTGCTGATGCGGGTGCTGGTGCTGAATGACGAGGTGCGTGTGTGTATGCGTCTTCTCTTGTTGCTTTTTGGCCTCGGCGGCGGCTTTCTTAGCATCCGCCTTCGCCTTCTCCGCTTCCACTCTGGCCGGGTCTTTGTTCTTGTCGTACGTCATGCATTTCCCGCTTTTGAACGGCACGTGCGTATCTTTGCCGGGCTCGGGTTTTTTGGGAGAAAATTTCACATTGGGGAATTGCTCCTTCATGAAGTGTCTGAAGGTGGAGTAGCCCATCAGCTTCACTCCGGGTTCGAGAATTTCACCATACTCTTTATACGCATCGAAGAGGTTTTTCCTGGAATCTCCCTGGACAAGAATTGACTTGCTGAGGTCCTTCGATCCGCCGGAGTGCTGTTCTAAGTATTGTTTTAAAAATTCCGTGGCATGCTTGTAGATGTCCAAAGAGAAAGTGTTATAAGGCTTCTTTCCCATGTTGCCGTGGACTCTAGGCGCCACTCCGTGGGCCATCACGTGGTGTCTGATTCTTTTGAGTTGATAGTGGGTGACGTTTTCTAAATAAAGGAAGGCCTCTAGACAAACCCGCCGGCCTTGGTAGACATACGAGGCTCTGAGCCGGCGTCTCGCTTTGTGTCTGGAGGTTTCCGAAGGGTTCGCCAAGCATGCCATCGTCACCCCCATTAGGTACATGTCGTGTTCACTTTTAGTCAGTTCGGCAATATTCAGTCTGTGTTTGTAAACGTTTTCTGGAATCAGTCCACGATAGCAGCTGTCTTTACAATCGCACCCTTTTTTCATTCTAGCCTTCACCTGAAAATTATACAAAATAGAAAAATTAGATACCACTAAATAACTTAGCTTATAAACACCGAATACTACAATCCTTTAAAAAAAATCTTGGCAAGACATCAATTTGTTATTGCAATTATTTAATTATAATATTTTAGTCACTTTTCTTTCAACAAGTTTCTTTAAGATCCAATAGAAGCCCACACATTTAGCATTCCTAAACGTTCCAGAGAAAATCTGCACATCAAAAACACTGATATGTCACATTCTACGTGTGTTGGAATCTTAAATGAAATTTTGATCATTATAAAAAAATGCAGTTCCTGACGGTTGTAAGGAAATCTAATCGGCAACTACTGCATGGGATTCCGGAGAAATTTTCATGTAATTGAACATTGTGGAGCTCCATTATTATGGTTTTGTTATTAATCCGTTATTACCAAATTTAAAGATTACTAATTAAATTACTTATTAAACTAGAATTCAAGACGTATCCAAAATTTGTGGGGCCAAATAAAATAGCCATACACTTACAGTACCAACCATATCTGTGATAATGGTCACCGACTTTCATGAAGTTGAGACAAACAGAATAAAAAAAACCAAAGAAATGTCATGTTTAATTTTTTTTTTTTTTTGCGACCATGTCCGATCCTGATAGGATCATATGGGCCTCCACAGAGTAGAGGTTTGTATTGACAGATTTTGTTTTTTACGAGAAATGGATGTCAGCCACTTGCTCAACCTATTAGGTCCTTACCCTGACACACACAAATTGAAAAACAATATGTGTACTTGCCAGACCCAGGATTCGAACCTGGGACCCACGGCTTTATAGTCCAACGCTTATGCCGCGCGGCCACCGTGGGCGTAACAAATGCACCATGTTTAATAGTCCTCATTTAAAACTGTTTTTATACTCAAGAGATATTTTAATCAGGCAGAAATCAACTAATAGTTAGTAGAACAATAATTTAATCATGAACATGCGCAGATTTCTTCTAGTGTGCAGGATTTATGCAGGGTGAATGTGATTGGTATCGCAGTTATGCGTGGTTATGCAGGGTGAATAGTGGTATCGGTGGTGATATTTTCGACTGCACTTATATCAAGCCTATAGCTTTCTCTCGCTCGGTGTCGCCCCAACTATTTTTTTTCTGTCAAAACTATCAAACTTCACATTGCGGCTTGTGTATATGTTACGCCGAATGTGCGAAATTGACTATTTCATGAAATGGGCAAAATTTTGCCAAAATCATGAAAAATGCAAGCCCGTTGCCTTATTCATGAAATAGGCAAAATATCTGCGAAGTGCATGAATTCGGTAGTAATTTTTCTGCCTAGTTCATGCATTTGGCAAATTAGATAGTAGCGCTACGGTGGTGTTTTTTGCAACTAAACCAAATGTGTCAGATGCTCATGCATTGGTCACAATACATTTTTTACAATTTCATGAATAAGGCAACGGGCTTGCATTTTTTTTTGTAGAATTGACATTCTGAAACTATGTAATTTTTTTATAAAGATTTAAAACTATTTTATGATATGGAAAATATTATGTATGTACCTACCTCCAAAGGATTGGCTTCTAATTTGTTACGGTCTTCCGTGTCCACTCCCTCGTCTCCAGAATAGCTCGGTTTTTTCTTTTTCTTCACTGGGACCTTTTTTACTAGCTTTGGCTTCTGTTCGATCATTTCTATGACTTCTTCTTTGGCATGTCGAACTTCCGCCTCATGCAGGGTCACCATTGGATACATCTCGTGGAGAATGGTCGTCTCCGTTCCCACAACACCATTAGAGCTTTCAATTTGGATCGTGTGACCCTGCCATATTACCTAAAAACATATTTTAAAATATAAAGACATCTCAAATTTGAAACGGCTTTATTTGAAATGATCAAACTATGCTGTCGGAATCATTATAAAGCCAGTTGTATTGTTGGCCATATACCTGGATGGTCTTTAGTGTCAGATAAGTAAATATTACAATGATACCTAGTTCACAACTGATGATAACCACCGAGCTTGGACTATACTAGACGGAAACCTTGTGAATTTTTAAAATTACAGCACTTGATAGTATTTCTGGAATATTTTTAGTGTGGTAGATAAATAATTTTCTACCATACATACATTTTGAAAGTTTGTAGGTTGAAACACAGCTGCATTGTTTAGCCGCCAAGTTTATCGCCCACCAGTTTATCACCAAACCAACCCCCATTGTGTTGAATCCAGACTTAATCAGGCGTATTACGGGACCCTACGTTTGAGCCTACGTACCAGCATTTTTTTTATAACTAGGAATGTCCCCCAAAATTGAGGTTGCCAGACACTCAAGTGTGATTTTACTGAGTTGAACACAGAGGCAAAATTAAAAATGGTAATAATTAACAAAAGTTAATATAAAAAACGGTAACGTGGGGTGGGCATGGTTGGCTTATAATGCTGAGGGTCCTGGGTTCAAATCCCGGGTCTGGCAAAATTCACATATTGTTTTTCAATGTGTATTTGGGGTCAATAAGTTGAGCAAGTGGTTCACCTGTTGAGCACCAGGTTGGCCGTACTCCGCCTGCTGAATGACTTGATTATCCGGTATCGTGAACACGGAATGCTGTCCCATGACAGGAGTATGCCACTGCGCTTGTTCAGCACTCGTATATTCCTGTCCATTCACAGACGAGCCCATATTAGGAATGGACACGATGATGTTCTCCTTCGAGTCCATACCCCTACGGTCAACCGACAGCAGAGAGTGCAGCACCTCGCTGGCTTCTTTCTCCGCTGAATTGTCCACCTCCATCTTATCGTAGGACATTTTCTTCCAATATCTAAAACATCAAGGACTCATTGTGTTATTAAAGTTTTCATTAAGTATAAATTTTACTGATTTCATTGTTGGTTCTTATTGACACTAAAAAATGAATTAAAACTCTGCGTTATTTCACGTAAGGGGTCGTCCATATTTGACATCACGCAGGGAATAAGGTGTGGGGTTGTAGAAAATTTGACGTCACAAAACCAACAAGTCTTTTTTTTTAAATCGTGGGATGTAATTTATGGACAAAGTGCAGCGACCTCTTTGAAATATAATATTTAAGTAAATGAATAGATAGATACATTATCAAAAATGTTACTAACAATTTGATACATAGGTACTTAATATACCTAATTATCTATAAGTACTAAATATAATAACATAATTATTTGAATTTAATTTAGGGTAAATAAGGAAAAACAAACTATCATAGTTCAATGGGATTCAATGCGATCTGCATTAAAGCTGAAATAATTAACTACTTATATTTTTTTAAATGTAGGTACATATTTCATAAATTATTACCTATGTGTGAAAACCCAATAGAGACTGAATAATCAAAAAAATATCAAAAGTTTACTGCAAGTAGTGTACCTAGGTACCTACCTATTTTCTGTTTATTTTTAAGTTTGGCTGCAGGTAAATAAATACCTACAAATAAAATACCTACCTAGTTCTCAATTTCTATTTCGGTATCATACTTTGATTGCATTTGAAACAATAAAACAAGTACCCATCTAATCTTACAATTAAATGCAATATAATCATAATCTGTCAATAAAATTGTGTTTGTATCAAAGTTTGTATTCATTTCATACAATAACAAAATGTCATCATAAATTTGCTCTTGCGAGCAATGGTGAAAACGTCACTATGGCTAAATTTTTATTACAAAACGAAAGCATCGTAACGTCGTGCATCTATAAAGAAAATAATTTATATTTCTTTTTACCGATTCAATGAATACTGTCCAAAATAAAAACAAATGTTTGAATTATTGCGGTAAAATAAAAGGAGGGGCTATACTTGAAAGGCACGCAATTATCCACCTTATCAGCAAATTTTAAGTTTCATTATCGCATATCGAGTAGAAATCCCACTGAATATTAGGCCATATTGGCATTCACCAAACAACATTTCAACTCACCTTTTTCGCCCTTAAAATCGATTTATTTTGGGTTTTTTCCACCCAACGATGCGTAGGAATATGGCACTATTCGATCGATGCACAAATATTGACCATTTCTTCACATTTTATTCACTAATAATCACAAATTAGAACGCAAGGGCCAAACGGCAATATGGCGTTCTTGAATTCTTTCGACAAAATCGGACGCTGTACATATCAAGCTTCGTGAGCGGCCAAACAGAAAACAACTCTGCGCATGCGCCAAACAAAACCCGCGTGTTTCAAATTCAAGCGTGAATACAAAATTCAAAACATTGTGTACCTACTTACTACTACCTTACTTGAAATAATAATATTATTCATATTATGAATCCAATCATTTTTTTTTCAATTTCATCATAATATTATTTCTCCTCTCTCTATTTTGAAAAAAATATAGATGAAATAATAATTTATTATTGATTTTCTTTTTGAGGGGGGTCAGGAATTATGTATTATTTGAATTTTGATTATAATGTGATTTTGATATGTCAAATGCGACTCGATACGGTTGTTCGAAAAGTCTATAGCTAGCCGATGCCTGGACTTTCGCTCTTACCCCACCACTACTCAGACCTTTCCCATGTACCTACGTCCATCATGCCCAGATACTCCGTTCCGTGATTTGATTCTAGCAATGAGCACCCGGTCTGTAGCTATATCACCTGTGGGATGGTGACCTACGAGTCGCTACGACGTATCACATCCACAAATGGTTATTGTGTGGACGTGGCCCAATGGTCATCGTTATTAAAGGAACATTAGTGTCCGTTTATGAATGTATGTCGTCTGCGCCGTGCTGTATTGTATCTTAGAGATATCGCATGGCAATATTGAAATAATATAAAAATATCACAGTTTGTATGAATAATTTGTTTTTTTTTTGTTCCTGGAGGGAAGGTCTGAACACAAGGAACCCTTCCTCGTAAGTTGTCTGGACTTGCGATTCAATAAAATATAATTAATTGATTATTCAATTTTAGCAACCTCAGCTCGTGTGTTGTAGAGTATACACATTCGTTGGGGGGATCAAGTAAAATGACTAGTTAATTGCGCAATCAATGTATTATAAGGGGAACCACGCTGCTATTAAGTGCCTACATGCATGGGCAGATTGGTAGTCTGAGACCGACCCAAAATTAATTTATACGTAACGTAACACTGACCCAAAACAAAATGTTCGAACATAGAAAAATAATTCACTGATCATAAAATCATGAATAACACATTAATGTATTCTAAAATAATAATAGGTACATCACAGAAATTTATTCCTGGCGCCTTTTCATGTTGTGTGTATTACATTATTATCGCCCTGCAAGCCGATTAATATTCGACATAGAATCTTGTTTATATTGTCGAATTTAAATACTTTTATTCAATGTTAGATAGGGAGATACTTACCGACCTACTGTAAAAATTGTTTTTTTAGCAAATTAGAAAATTTCCCAGACTGGCGTCGGGCTACCATTCCCTTCATGACAATTATCATGGAACTGAGATGTTCAATCCTTTTCGGTTCACGGTCTTTACCCTTTTCATTTAAAAATACAAAGCAAGTCTCCACAATACAAGGATGGGGTGGTTTGAATTAAGGTTTGTTAATTTTTTATGAGATGGTGCTACAATTCATAAAATAAAATCACTGCACGAAAGTATCATTCTTCAAACGATTTATATCAAAATTTCAATCCGCTCTGACGCGTAGTTAGTGTTTTACAGCCATCTAAACTAAATCATACACTTTCAGATTTCCGGTAGTAATGAAAAACGAGTTCCTTGTTCCTTGCCATCATAAAACTTCTTTGTGTGAAGAAGTTAAGGGCCGCGCAGATCAAAGCCGAGTTGGATGAAGTTCACGGCGAATATGCACCAGCCTAGACGAGTTTAAACGTGGCTGTACTCAGTATTAGCACCCAAGATGATAAAGGGTCATCGCGGAGAAAAATCCATGGTATTGCAGTGGAAGCTCGTCAAGTGCATGGGGGCAAGATTTCTGAGAATGCGCATCCCACACGAAAAATAGCTGTAGGTATGTACGATTGTTGATCATCCAACAAAAACGTATTCGAATAAACATTTTAATGGCATGTTTAATCGTAATCCAAAAGACTTTTGCATCGATTTGTAACTCTTGACAAAACTTGGACCCGTCACTATCCGAGTCCAACCATCAGTGAAAATAATGGACAAGGACTGGTGAAAGTGCGCTATATAAGACGAAGACCATTTTGTTGACTGGGAAGGTAATGGCCACTATATTTTGGGATGGCAAGACAATAAGAGGGCCCTATTACCTATACGATATTATCGGATCCTTTGAAAGATGAGTTGAAGGAAAAGCGGCCAATATTGGAGAACAAAAAAGTGCGCAGTCAAACAAACAGTTGCAATAGCATAATTGCATGAATTGAGCTTCGAATTGGTTTCTTATCCAGCATACTCCCCAGAATTGGCCCCGTGTGACTTTTTTTGTTAACGAATTTAAAAAATGGGTCATTAAAAAGAAAATATGTTTGTCAACGCCGCAGCAAGTAAATGCATATTTTGCAGTTCGACAAACACTATTTTTAGACGGTAAGAAAAAATATAAAATTGTTGGATCAAATAAGTGGGTAGTTACTATGACAAACTTTTCGAAAACGTCGAGAGCTTTTTTTTAAAAAAAAAACTGTCATTACCAAATTCATTATTAATTCTGGAATAAAAGTCATAAGCTTTTTTCATCGTTTGAATATTTTTTTTTGCGAACAGCGATACGGCGTACAGTTTGAATACCGCTGGGTTATAGTATATTAAACATATTGTAAAACACATTCTTAGAAAATGTGAATACCAAATTTGCAAATTATAAGCAGGTATTGAAATCGCTTTGAAAGGCTTCATCTCAGTTAAGTTGGTTTGCAAAACACAAAAGCTCGTGCCCTGATTATTTTCCAATAGAATGGGTGTGCGGTGCTATTTTTATAGTCAGTGTACAACGTATAAGTTAAGCATCGGTAGATTATTCAGTAGTATATTATAAATATTATAATATAGTTAGGTATGTGTAAAAATAAAAATCGTTCAGAGGTGTGAAAGTGTTAGGAACAATATTTGACTTACCAATCTTGGCACTGAAAACATGCATGAATATTAGATTAAAAATACTTATAGGTACTCGGTTAGGGTTACCATAATAATATTATGGTATCCAAATGTAGAACACGTCCTTTTTATATAATATCCCTTTTCATCCATTTTAGAAGTGATCCTCTATTGACATCCGTTTAAAAATGTTATGCTTAATGATAAGGTCAGTGCGATAGGTAGCAGGTCAGGTTCATTGCAGGTACGGTTCGGAAATGGGTGGGATTTATTATTGCGGGACCCACGCATCAAATCCTCATGTTCAGACCGTCACTGCAATGAACACTTAGTCTAAGAAGTGGTTGTCGTGTGCGGTGAGGCTTATGTAACTTTTTTTTAATTAGAAACAAATCTGACCCGTCTGTCCGTGGACCTATAAAAAGTTCTCGGGTTAGATTTTGGAGGGATAATTGATAATTGTATGTCCTCCATCTCTTAATTTCGATCCCAAGAGAGGTTTGGTCCGCGATAACTGCTATTATTTATATTGTCGACAAGGGTCACTAAAAATAATTGTGATATTTATTGCCAAAATCTTCATATAGAATCCATTTTTTTTCTATAATCTTATTTTGTCATCAGCTGGTAACCCTGTTCGTAGGTCACGTTTTCACTTTTGTCCTTATCGCCAATGTATCTTAAAGTGCGGCCACACCGGCAACAAGTCGCGCGACAACTCGTTAAATTTTACGATAATTATCATAATTGCTTAAGAAATTTTACGATAATTATCATGCTTATCGTAAAATTTGACGAGTTGTCGCGCGACTTGTTTTCGGTGTGGACCAGGCATTATGTGCGTGCAATTCGTTCACATAAGTAATTAAAAGTGTATCGTCACATTGATTCGTTCTAAAGAGTAAAAAAAAACAATCTAGTGCCTATGTAGTCATTTATTAATTATTAAAAAAACATATTATTGAGTACATGACAAATTATTAATTAAAGACGTTGACAACATGACATTTAGAATAAAAAAGAAAAGAATAATATTAGAGACAGAAATAAGCAATGAAATACAATTTTCTAAAAAAATATAAGTATTTCATAATTTTTCCTTGAAGATCTCATCACTATTAAGCATAGAAATTTAATCATAGAAATAATTGATTGGTACTATATAAAAATATTTGTTACAAAGGTTATATCTATGTAGGTACAGTACTCTCTCAGTAATCCGCCACCCAAAAAACCAGACAAGTGTCGAATTAGTGAAAGCGGCGGATTATAGTGCATACATACAAAATATGGTAAAAATTAAAACAGGTACATACCTAAGTACTTCCCTATTTCTTAAAAATAGTTTTTTTTGAGAACTTTGTGCTAGCAAATTACGGTTTAATTTATAATTAAAATCAAGTACTTATTTACTAAATTATACAATAAACTAAGTTTATTAACTAAATATTAAACAGTAAATCACTTGACACAACCAGTTGTTCAGTGAGGCAGATATTCTTGAATGGCTTAGGAGTCCTGGCTTTCCCTATGACCAAAAGCTTCATTTTGTGTGTCCCGGTTGCATTGGAGCACGGCATAATAAATTGTGATGCGGTCCTTGGCCACTTTCCTCCCTGGTGCATTACTTTCTTTGCGATGAACGTACGTTTTACAGAGAAGAAGTTTCCAAAATAAACCCGTCTCATCTGCGTTGTATACTTGTACGCGGCGGACTACTGAATTTGACAATCGAATACCGGCGAATTATAGAGCTTGATTTTGTGCTTTCAACTAGTAAAAATAACGGCGGATTATAGTAGTTGTCGGATAATCGAGCGGCGGATAACTAAGAGTGTATTAGAATTACGTAAATATTTTAGAATATCGCAGAGCTACCACTCCGCAATACCCACACACTACATTTAATATTATAGATATAATATAGGTAGGTACATCGTCACCCAGCCGCCAATATTAAATTAGTGAGACTCAGTACAAATTTATAAGACGATTTTGTGTAGCTTTTTGTGCTCAAAAATAATAGTTTAAACTAAAAGATTATATACAATAAAATTTAATTAAAATAACTGATAATACTGACTATTTATATCGGGCAATAAAGCAAATTCTATCGGATAACACATATTATGTTGATGTTATTGACCGTCTTAAATATTAAATTCACCTCTACCTACATTACTCTATATAAAAATACCTAATGTGTAAGAAAACATAGGTACATGTATTTTTTAACAAATTCCCTACAAGCAAAGGTCACCGTACGCCCTAGTACTAGTGGGTAAGTACAATAATTATAGAGTTTGCAAATATCGGGATCCCATTCAATTCCTGTACCGATTACCGTACAAGAAAATTGTGAAATGAAGATAAAACTTAAAAAAATATATTTTAATATAGTCTTGCTAAAAACGTACCTACATTTTTAGTTTCTGGTGATAATAAGACCAGCAAGACCACAATAACTTCATAACATAATCACAATAAAAATTGTATAATTATAGCATATGTGAAAAAAATGTATGGATTATTATATCACCAACTTTGGTAGGTACAAATACTAGAAATATGAGTAATCCAGCAATCGGGGTCGAGAATACTAATCCAGAAATTCCGAAATTGAAAATTCTTTTCGGAGTAAGTACTAAAAATTGCTCCTACAAAATCGTTTCAGCTTTCATATTATTATTATTCTCTCATCCAATTCACAAAATATTTACATTCAGCAATAATAAGAAATGTGTTTCGTATTTTTTTTATAAATTCTTCATTTATCAAGATAAGCTGTTTCACCTGTTATTCTCAACCACCTGATTCACCTGATCACCTGATCAGTATCTATCACTGATTTACTATTCGATGTAGCATCTGACGAATAAACGCACAATCGAAAGCGACCCTTCTCATATAAAATAATTACAAGATAAAAATATCTTTTTATATACTCACCACGTTTATAAATTTTCTATTGAATCATATAAACTTGACAATTCTATGTATTAATAAATGTACTTTTTTTTGTACTTGATAGAAATACTGAATAAATATTATAGAATACTGAAATGTCATTTTGACACTTCATATTGATTTCCATAGTAACGCACGTATATATTAATAATTTAGTTGCTAGGACCCTTTAGCAACAAATAATAGTGAGTAGTAAATTATTACTTTTAACGAATTTTTTCCGAAACATACAAAACAGAATTAACTGAAAATGAATTCAATTCTGCTTAAAGATAGCCAAAAGTATTAAAAGAATGCATTGTCGTCGTGTTCTGATATATTCTAAAAGTTTCAAATGTCAAGCTAGTTGGGAAGTTAGTTAAAAATCTTG
Source organism: Rhyacophila brunnea (assembly GCF_057557595.1). Classification (NCBI taxonomy): domain Eukaryota; kingdom Metazoa; phylum Arthropoda; class Insecta; order Trichoptera; family Rhyacophilidae; genus Rhyacophila; species Rhyacophila brunnea. The sequence continues at coordinate 46,703,987 of NW_028232859.1, forward strand.
GACAAACAAGAAAATATTTGTACAAACACACAAGAAAAAATCTGTGAGTACCGGACAAACAAGAATACGAGCTAATAAAAACGTGGCAATAATAAAATACAAATTTCGTTCCGAACGTTCCAATGGTCAGGAGCCCTAACTTTTTCTTCCAAAAGGTTTTTTCGCGGATCAAAATCAGCAAATTCAAGATACATTTCTTTCTCGCTCGCCATTCGTTGCGGTTTTGTAAAAAGGGCGAATCAACCAACATGCTATTTCACAGGAGGATTTTTAACTTTTGACATTTATTTGTTTATTACCTGTGGATGATTATAAATATCCAATAAGTTTATAATAAAGCTTAGAAAGAATACTGTTATTATAATAGGCATTATTATATAATATTTTAAAAGGTGGAGATACAAATTCGCGCTTGTTATACAACAAAGCTAGTGGGGTACATATTGTATTTTCATTAAAATCTCGATTTCGCCAAAATGGTTGATTCGCCCTTTTTACAAAACAACGACGATTATCGTTAATTTCAAAATTATAGTATTTTGAGCGTACTGTAGTGTACATACTAGGCGGACACAAAAATATAGTAGAAATTTAATACTAGGTATAATAAAATTATGAGGAGGCCCATATGATCCTATTAGGATCGGACATATAGGTGCAGTTGACAGCACTGTAATTTGTACAAAACGTTAGCACGTTGATTTTCAAGTAAACCCGGTGTAATATTCTAAAGGAAATTTCAAGCTATTTCTTGTATTAAAAAACGCTAGATTTCACGAGATAATAATTATGCCAAATGCGTATTTTGCAACCTAGATAGATGCATAATATTAAAAAATGCTAGATCAGGCAAGAAAGATGGTAAGTTGGCAACGCTAGGTCTACTAATTGGACGTTTCCTTGGGTATCACTGGATGACTAGATTTATCTAAAGATTGTTCCTTTTACGAGCTTATATGCCAGCCCTTTTCCATTGGAGATTTTTAGCTAACTCTATCAGATCGAATACCCATGTTCAGTTAACTAGTCATTCAGTTTTTTTGCCTCTACGTAACTTTTAGGCACAATCTATGTTCGCCTTTGAAGACATTAGTCAGACAGCAAAAAGCAATTAAGAATTATTCTAAGTAAGCAGAATGATTCGATACATCGATAAATTACAAACATTAATAACTGATTAAGTAACCACGATATAAATATTTTGATCGTAAAATATGTATACGACCGTGAACCGTTCGCTATCTTTCTAAGTTATAAAAGGTTTTTCCAGAGTTTTCGAAACCGCACGAAAATTCGAACCACACATTTTCGGCTATTACCTTGTCGGTCACATACGCAGTGTGGGGTTAAAAGGGAACCAGATTGGCGCAATGCGAACGTAGTGCAACCGGTTCAACGACCGGAAACTTAAAAAATGATGCACTGAGATTCACACGGTGCTGCATTTAATGCAGATAACCGCTAAACGAGTGCATTCTATTATACTGCACCAACAACAAGTAACAGACGAACGTATTTTTATCCCATGTTTAAGTACTACAACACAGTTAAATTGATGCATAATGTAATTATTCTTGTTATTAATATACAGACAGATGCGGTTGTGTACTTACAGCTCATACAATATAAGTAGATGGACAAAGAAATGAATAAACTGTGAGAAAACATAAAACGAATCAAAGTAAAAAACAAATAACACACAATCGACGACCAAACGTTTCTTATAATAGTGAACACATCAAATCAAATCAAATTTATTTATTTTACATATAATGAACATTACAAATTATAAATTCAAAGCGTTCACGAAATGACATAAAATAAATGTTAATAATTAAAAAAAAATGAAAATACAGAGAATAAGTAATAAAATAAGTAACAAAATAAAGTACATGGTAGTAATAAGCAAATAAGTAAGCAAAGAAAGTACATGGTAGTACATAAGTAGATGGAAGCACACAGAGTGAACTTTGATAGACCCTACCTTAAAAACTTATAAAACAACGTCCATCTAAATTCACCTCACGTAAGTGGAATATATCAATAACCGAAGCGATTTCATTAAACATGGTTACTGCCCTCCCAATTGGCATTACTAATGGCAGGTTAGTTCTGCACCGTGGGAGAACACACAACGGATGCCCTCGATTCCTAAGGTAATTATCAGAGACACACAAGCCAACACCACCAAGAATGGCAGAGTTCACATTTACGCCGCGTATAAGTCTGTAAAAATATGTAGCTAAATAAAGATCCCTTCTAATTTTTAAGCTACAGTATGTAAGCATCCCTAAGAGAAAATCAGTCGGATAGAGCCACGGATAATATCCATACAGCCGAAAGTAAATGAGTCATAAAAATTTCTTTTGGACTCTCTCCACCATAAGGCCGTACTTCAACTGATGCGGGGCCCAAACGATAGACCCACTCTCAATTCTGCTTCTAACTAAGGAGTTATAGAGAATTATTAGTACCGTAACATCCGAAAAGACCCGGGAAGTACGCAAGACAAAGCCCAACGTCTTTAGCGCCTTTTTACAAATGGTATCTATATGACCACTAAACGTCAGTTTACCGTCAAACGTAATTCCAAGATCTCTTACAGATGATATTCGCGAGAGAACTCTGCCATGCATCAAGTACTGGAAAAACAATACTCGTGAGGCTTTAGTAAACGATAAAACATTGCATTTATCAATATTGAAGTCCAGTTTGTTACGCCTGCCCCAATCTAATATATTATTTATATCTATGTATAAGTATCGCTGACCTAAACTAATCTTTCGTAGGTAAAATATATCAACATTTGGTTTAACACAGTTATTGGCCGCCCAATTGGCATGACCAATGTCAGGTTAGTTCTGCACCTTGGGAGAAAAGACAACCTGACGATCCCGATTTCTAAGATAGTTTTATCAGGGACACACCCCGAGTGCTTTGAGGAAAATCGCCACCAGATGGCTGTACGTATCAGCTAAACAGGGTGAAGCAACCATTTTCGTCACAGCCGAAGTCTATGGGCCCCTACGACATATGAATACAAATGCCTACCCTAATTGATTTTTTATGAGTTAGATAACGATTCATAGACTGTTGATATTGACATTAATCAAATAAGTTGAAGCACTATTTATAGTATGCCTACTATAAAATATAGAAGTTGGTTAATCTTCCGGTTTAGTATTATTTCTAGTCAGTGACGGTTTTAGGTAGGTGCGCAGGCAGGGTAGGAGGCCTCAACGAGAATTTTGCTTATGCGATTAACTACAACAATAATAAAATTATTGTGATGTATGTTGAGTGTTGACAGGGCTTTTTAGCCGGCTCGCACATCAAAACTCGTCATCGTTATTCACGAAACACACGTTGCCAAATGGAGCTCCGCAGATTGGTCGAATGCGACTTATGAGTTTGGAAAAAAAATCTAGTGCTGATATCAACAAATCACATGCATCTCGGGCTGCAAGTCGAAGACGCCAAAATGCATACACACATATACGAATTGGTCATTCCTATACCAGCTCGCCGGTCGCCACATCCAAATATCTATACGTTTTGAGAGGTTACGTACGACTGTCGATGGTAGATGTGCGCGGTCTTCATATGCAACATTGGAACGACGTCACTAGAAGGTTTGATTCATGGCTGTGCGGCAGACGAGGCTAGTTTAGATGTGAGAGCCGGCTTACAGTTTGTTTCATATTTTGATTTTCTCCTTTATCTGCTTTATGTAAAAAAATCCGACACTGGGTATTATTATTTTCGACCAGCTATCTACTTACACTTTCATGGTATAATAATTATTTAGCCGTAAGTTGCAAAACTATTTCCTTACAAAGTTAAAGAGGTTTATATTAAATTACGAAGGCGAATTCCTAGTTACAAACTATTTACTTACGTCCTCAGGAATTTCGGTAGATTTGATAAAAAATATTGTGTGAATGAATTTTTGAGATAAACACGATGCTGGCCTATTTATTTACACGTGTTAAACCACAATCAAACAAGTGAAAATGCTATATCGAGATAAGTATAATATGTGTGTGTATAGGTATTCATCTACGTACTCAGTGGGAGACAATTACTACTTATTACTTAGGCACTATTATTCTACAGAATATTAATCAGGGGAATAAGTAGTGTGTAAAAGACATGTAAATAACCAGACACGCTTATTATTTCTTGAGTACGTGCATATAAGAATAAGTCAAATAGAAGATATTTTTTTAAAACAATAAGGAAGTAGGTACTTACTCAAGTACATAACTGGAATCATTATTAGATTCACGTTTCTGATTCTGACCCCTACGATGGAAAATATACCGATTTTAAAAATAGAATTAATAGCTGGAATAAAAAATAAATTCATTTCGTACCTATATAATTTACAAAGCATTGGCATTCATTGCATTCAATTAATTCGCGTAAACAGACCGACTTGAGTATGTAGTATGTACTTATCTGTTTCATGTAGGTATGTACTTGCAAGTATTTTGAGACTAGCGAAAGCTCGTAACTTCATCCGCGTGAAATACGGAAGTAAAAAGATATACAGAATGAGTAAATATTCTGCTTCGGTTTATTTTTTTTTTAATCAATTACATCGACAACGGTTATATCAGCCATTCCATTTTTACGAATGCCCGTGCCCTTAAGTACACTACTAAATAATATTATTTACCTACTGATCAAAGTAACAATGTACGTGGTCTATAAGCTGTGTAAATTTCAATAACATTGGTCCGGTAGTTTATGAGTTATAAAAGGCAATGAAACACATAATATAGAAAGACTACACTTTTGAAACTGTGCTTTGGTATCTATCATGGAAATAATCGAAACGCTGTTCAAAGTGCACATATTTCAAAATTATGGTAGGTGTATGGCACTTCAATTGTATATTATTTAGTAGATTTAGAGATCCCTTGCAACATGACTGTGCTGATAAGCCACCACTGAGTGTTAAAATACAATACTAGGTATACTTAAATTAGATTAGAGAATGATTTTTCTAAACATTCTAACCGAAACCACTTACACCCTAATTCGTAATCATTTTAAAAAGATAAATTTAAAACCTATTTTAAAAGGGACTCTGGGGAAACGCTGATCTTGGGTAAATTTAATAAAAATAGAATTACGTAGGTAGGTATATAACAAGTAAAATTTAAAAAAGTGTCAGAGAGGTGCCTACACACTTTGGTATTAAATATGAATAGTATAATACACAATTCTGTCGAGATGTAGGTACTATCAATTTATTATCATGAAACCTGATAGCCCCCTTGTAACATTTTAAATGGATGCAAAACGCCAGTATTATAACGAACATACTTTATTTAATAATTATGTAAACCGTGAATACGTACATAAAGATAAATATATAGTCATATTATTAGGATTATTATGGCCATAGTGTTTGATAGTATTAAACTTTGATAATCTGCGTAGTTAGTCGAAGAAAAAAATGAGATACCGAAGCTTTGCGCTAGCGTGTTTCCATATAAATCAAAATCTTAAATTAAAATCACTTACCTGAAGCATTTTCAAGGTTGAAACAGCTACTTCTAGATCTGACAACCGTGTTGACATTTGGGTCCTGCCATTCAACTCGTTCCTCCATAGCTTTTGATGCACTTCTCTTGAACTGCTCCAAAAAGCTGTCAATCTGTGTTTCAATGCTTGGAGAAGTCGCCATCGCAAGCACTGCTCACATGTTACATGTGTATATTATGAATAAATCACGAAATAGACAGCGGCCTAAAAGCCGATAACATTTTGCAAAACACACACTGCACCCCTATTTAATTACACTTAAATTACACATCCGTCACTCGCCGAAGTACAACCCCTTTCCGTATTAGTGTTGCCATGATGCAAAACAGTTTGACACATCGTTGTGTTGCTAATACACAAAATACAATAACCCGTCTCATAAAACCTCTTTAATGATGTTGATAAAACGTTCACTGTGGAACATTTCCTTGCTAAGAATAGAAGTTGCGTGGACTAGGATTATTATTTAAACCTACTTTAAAATAAAATTAACTATACTGTACCTATATGTATTTATTTATGTTTGCGAAACCTAGAATAACAATCCTGACAGCCGTTATTAAAAATATATTTTCAGAAATATTTTTAATACCTAATTAAATACCGTCAAAACTGGTAACATTGCCCGCTTTTTTGATAAAAAGTTATTTTATCGACACATTTTTATATAGTGATGTATATTGGTAAACAGCTAGGTATGAAGTTTGAATGATTGTTTACATGTTATTGCATGAAAAACTGTTTTTTATACTATTATCGTGCCATAATACCATTTTTTAGAAATGAGCAAAATAAGCCAAACTTCGGGTAACTTTGCCCACGACTATTTAATGTACTATTTCAAGACTTATGGCTATTTATTTAAAATACTCGATTTTGTGCAGGGTCTAGTTTACGTCGTAGTTTATATTACCATTAAATTCAGAGTGGTATTCTTAAAATCCATCTTGGGTAAAGTTACCAAAGGTACTTTGAAACTTTTCATACAAATGTCCAAAACATCACAAGGTTGGCAAACAATAAAAATAATAGTAAGTATGTTATTTTTTCAGATTTATTTAAGTACTTACACCTTTCTTGAAAAAAGAATTAGGTACAAATTATAGGGGACATACAAAAACATAAAATTATATTAGTTTTGCTGAAAATCAAACAATAAAATTTTCCTAATAACAACATATTCTATTTTATATTTTGACATGTTTGTTTGAAATAAAATTTCAATAGACCCCTCCGAATTTGAGGTTCTGGCATAATTTTCACAATGTCAAGTACCTATATTAACAACCGATATGTCCTCAACTCTGGGCCAAAAAATATGCCAGTATTTGGTTTCTTTCTTAAAAAATTTGCAGTTGCACTGTTTTCGGCAACTTTTAAAATTTGACCCATATTGAATTTTTCGCTTTTGACAGTTAAAAACTTTACCAATGCATACATCTCAGGTTTAATACTATTAGAATTAAATATTTTTACTAAGCATTCCTCATTTTTATCACCTGCGTCACTGTCATTAAATTCCTCATCTGTTAACAATTCTAGCTCATCTTCATCTGTTGAATCGTCTTATTGTTCTCTACTATTACTGTCATAACATGTATGATTTCTTTCGGTGTATTGACTATGAATTTAGAATAGTTTTACGGGGATTCTGAATAATTGTGTTTCTGTATCACGGGACGTCATCTTTTTACTTGCAACCAGTTCCGTTGCAATACACAGCGTTTCAGAGTTTTAGTAATTTTATGGTCTCGCTCCTAGTTTTCTGCGTTCTCTTTTCATCTTATTCACGGCTGGTGTTATGACTTCCATTCGGAAAATAAATCATAAATAAAGTAAATAATAGAATCTAATTCATTGCAAATACATTCATAAACATTGGCTAACCAATCTACATTATTGCACTATTACTTAAAAATATATAGTTGGCATCAAGAAAGATGGTTTTTTGATAACCCTAACATGCTTTTTCTGCGGGAAAGGGCGTCCAGCATAGTGCTTTGGAACTATTGGTAAGATTGCCCAAGAAGAAAATATAGGCTATACCTTCGAAAAATGCAATAATTGAATTGTAATTGTGATCTCAGTTATATATTTTACAACACACTCAACATTTTACTCACCTGACTTCCATAGTTTAGATGTATAATCAAAAGTTTGACACAAGAGCAGACGGACACCAAAACAGTAGTTTACTTCAGAGTAGGATATTTGGCTTTTAAATGAAGTTAGCGGGAAAAATGGTATCAATGTAGCATGTAAACAAATATATTTTGCCATAGATATTTGGTCGACTTTATTTGAAGATAGATGCCTTGTCGGGTAAAATCACTTTTTTGTCCGACTAAATCTTCTGGGTAAAGTTACCATGGAAGGGCAATGTTACCAGTTTTGACGGTACCTACCTACTTTTGTAGAAACATAAAAATATGTACTATCGTTTTGCTAGTCGCTAATATTAAAGTTTTGTGCGAAATAGAACATATTTTTGAGAATTTCAGTTATAAAAGCCATTTATTACAGATTATTGGGATTAACTAAGTACCTACCTACTTTCTTTGAGACCTTCAATAAAATGATGTTTTGATAGTGTAGTGCAGGGTTTCCCAAACCATATTCCGCCGGACCTGAATAGGTGTTCCGCGACAATTTGGAAAGGTTTTATACATTTTTGCAATATTTTCTGAAAACTAGTAAGGACGATTCCTCAGTTCGGAATCCATTTTCCGTGACACAGCAGATAAGTAATCAACATCACAAATTTGTTTTAATAGTTAAAAAAGTCGCCTGCGGCGCTATTATACTTCATGACTATTAACATTTATTAATTTTAAATTATATAATTAAACGTAAATTATTGCGTATTGATACTCGACAACTCCATGATGAAAGTAGATGTATTAAAAATAGAAAAAATTAGTTAATAATACACTGAATTCGGGCCCTTAATTTGAGCTGAAACAAAATTTTAAAAATGTTAATGTGATGTGTCACACTGCCTTTAACATTAGGGATAGGTAGAAGGCCCGCCAAAGATCCTAGCCTGAGGGCCCGCTTCAGGATGTGGGGGGCATGATTGTTTTACTTCCGTTTTCTACTACCTATTTATAAAAAAACGGGATTTTCTATTTATGCTGCAACGAAGTCAAAGTGCAGGAACAGGCTCGACGCCACACCAGATATTAGAATGCAACTAACCAATATTGTGCCTGATATTAAGAAGATAAATGCAATTCAAGGACTCAAAATTATCAAATTCATTACCTAAGTGCTTTATATATTCATATTTCTATGTTTATATTATAGTTGTATAAGTATTTAAAAATATGTAATTACTAAATAAATAATGTGTTTAAATAACATTCTTTTTAAAATTTTAACTAGGTAGTAGGAATCAATCTAAAAAATAAGCTAAGTGTTCCATTGCAGAAAAAGGGGAATAAGAATGTGAAACTAATCACAAAAAGAAACACAGATTAATTAGTATAATATGTTTTTTTCAAATGCATTCATGTTTAAACCATATTTTATTTTTATTTAGGCCTACAAGATTGATAATAATAGTAATACATGATAATATGTAAATCAGTAATATTTTGCCCCTCTATCAGGGCGACAGTTTATTTATTTTAAACTCTAAAACGTCTCTATATTTGAGTTTCTAAATCATAAGAAATTAGATAATGTTTTTCGTATTTCAGTTTCGCTGCTTTGTTAGAGAAAATATCATTATATACCGATGATTTTGATTTCTGCATTATTAGTAACAATTATTATGTATGTACTTGGCATAATATTATTATGTATTGTTTAAAAATACATAACTGTAACACAAATTGATTGTACTCCGTCATCATGACTAAAGAAAAAATCATTTCATCACATTAATACTCGTAATAGATACAACTTATTTTTCGATATATTATTTACACTGTGAATTTTCTACTAATAATTATTATTAGTTAAGTACTTATGTTTAATACGGTTAATTAATTATTTATTGATACGTAAGTACATACAAACATTTTGTATTATATTCTCTCTTTAACTTTAACTACAGCGGCCCTTTACAATTACCGTACTATTTTTAGTTTATTTTTAATAATAAAAATGGTATTACAGATTCATCAATTTTATAAGTTTTTTATATTATGCGTGTAAAAGGATCTTCGTATTGACAAGCACAAAAAAGGAAACAAAATAATGATTTCAGTTTATTAGTTGTAATTAATTATATTACATACATAAAACACATTGCATACTTGCCACCTAGTACCTATACATATGTAAGTAGTTCATGGATATTACAATATTTAATAATATTATCTCTATTATAATATCAAATATTTACATATTTTTATGCAATTGACATAAGTAACCTTAAAATTATATTTATTTACCTAAGTATAATATTGTATTAAGATTTTTATTCTTTATATTATTCTGCGATATGTAGGTGCAGATAACTGATAGTAAAGAGAGTTTATATATTATTGTCATACATTTTATGACACTAATGCCAATAGTGGCGGATTTGTAGCTCCACACGCTCGAGATTTTTTATAATAATCTTCCCAAAATTAACTTATACGTTTAACATAAATTATTTTCAATACAAAGTGTTGACATGAAATAAAATTGATTGAATACAATTGTTGAATATTGGCACTACACAGTGCGCGATTAGAATGCAATGAATAGGTACAAAATGAAAAGGTGCCAAGAAATATTGCGTGGTATCTCAATTCACAGTTCCATTATTATGTGATTATATTTGCGTTGTTCACAATTTTATTTGTATTCAATATGTTTAACATTTTTATTTTTATAGATTTTCCGCATTCTCTCACTAGGATAGTTCACCCCTGCTTGACAAAATACCTATCTACCTAAAATGTTATAAAGTAACCAGGCCCAAGCCTAAGGCCCCGTCCATCGTAGGCGCGTTTGGCGGAGCGTTGAGCGGCGCGCGCAACTCAAACGTATAAACGTATAACCAAAAAAAGACATTGTCTACGAAAATTTTCACACACGGTTATACGTTTGAGTCGTGTGCAATAGAATTGTAGCATCATGGATTTTTTATTAATGTAACTTTTACCAACTCAATCGTCAGATTCCGTTATTTTTATTTTGTGTTTGTATCGTAATATACCTATCGTTGTACGGTATCGAGCCATGGACTCTAAAGTTAAAGGAGCGGAATGCAATGATGCTCTCGAAATATGGTGTTGGCGCCGAATGCTTCGTATTTCTTGGACAGAGCACAGGACGAACAAGTCAATCATCCAGAGACTGCAGATATAGGAACAGCTCTCGACAATATGTTTGAGACGCATTCTGAAGTTTTATTGGACATATTGTTCGGCGCGGACCGGATAACATAATAGAGAGACTGGTGGGTTGGGTAGTCTTCAGGGAAGGTTAAGCAGAGAAAGAGCGTCGTTGCGCTGGGGCGACTAAGTAAACGAGCTAACTAGGGGCACCATTCATTTCCTGAGAGAAGTAGAGGATCAAGAGAAGTGGAAAGTCTTGATCGCTCAAAAGATGACAGAATTTCAATGTGGTCACGATCGTCAGCCACGAGGAAACGCTCAAGATGAAGAAGAAAAAGATATAAGAGCCTCGCGTAGATACACCAAGCGTGTCTCACACTTTCTTTGCACGTATATGAGTATATATAATTATATAGGCATACCCATTACAATTATATACCTACTTATGTTAGTATATTAATTTCGCCACTAAGTTTCATTTATCACATGGCAAAATAAAGTCCCTTGTCTCAATATATTTTATTCAGCTCATGATTACACTTGTTCGGGTTCGTCGGGCGGTTGGGATCCACACAAAATCGCCGTTGTTGTGAAGATGGTCGCCACGAGGAATATGGCCAAAAGAGCGCGGTCTAGCACCATCGCCACCTGTCGCCATTCCAGCGCGGCTCGCTGCCGCCGGTCCGTCAGGACGCGTCGCTTTTCCGCGCGATCAGCGGCGTCGGCCAGGCGTCGGACGCCCTGTGTGCACGTCACCCGGTCATTGCACTCTGGGAACATAAAAAATGCGCGTTTAACATTGTTTTGAAAGTCTAAAATAATGCGTTTTTACTATTCAGTCAAATTCAATATTAATGATTTTTGCTCTTAAAATTAGCCCGTTACCTAAAGAAATGTCCTAAGTTGATCGACATATTATTATCATAAACAAAGGACACAGGTGAAAATTAGTAGGCTTGAGTATTGAAAATATTTGGTGATGTATACCTGGGTTGAGTGGATTGCCAAGAACATATCAAACTTGATCGATCTTTAAAAAGCAAAACTATAAAATGTAAAGCAGCGGCGATTTTCTTAGACGCAAATAGCGCAACGATTCGGCACAAAATTTAATGGCCCCTCAACAATTCAAACTATTAAATTATACAAATATCTATAAAAAGATGCATATTTCTCATATTTGTATTTAGTAATATCGATTTAGACTTCATAGAACAAACGCTCTACAATGTTAAAATCAGCGACGTCACGTGAGAGTAAACAGACCATGCATTGCTAAGAGACAGTAAATTAAGGTACCGATAGCAAATATCTATTTTCTATGGTAGATTTCATGGTCACGAAATTGTTGATTTTTTTTAATCGTAGGGGGCCGCAAATTCAATTGGTTCGTCGGGACTCAATAAACGCGCCACTGTAGGTGGACCATAAACAGGGGATTTGGATGACCGCGATGACGTTGAAACTGGGTTTTTACATGCTCTTGCACTGTAGGCGTAAAATAATAGCAGTATAGGCTTTATTAAAACAAAATAAAAATAAACTAGGTATACAGCCATTTTTTTTAAGTTATACATTTTAACATTTTAAAATTCAGCAAAATCGTCTAATTAAGAGAAACTCTTGGCAGCACGCTCACCCCATTTAGGTACTACGCAACATTAGATATTCTTCACCGAGATGCGTAACCTTACAGACGTGCAATATTTCACCTCTCTTCATTCACTCGCTCTATCACACTAATGAATTAAGAAAGCACCATAACTGTTTTACCGTCAATATTGTTGGATCCCTGTCTTAAAATAAATTTGGGGGAAATATCTGGAGGCGCCACACTCTCCAAATCCACAACCCTTGTTCCATCACTTTCAAGCCGGCTTCCAGTTTGAGGATTCACCTGGATAAATAAATCATTTTTATTAAATGCACACGGTAAATACTTTAAATTTAATATAAAATTGCATATTAGTTAAATTATTATAGGTACAGTAAATAATAAAACCGCAGAATACCCATGTATTTTTTGAGGAAAGGAGTACTAATTTAATTATTTTGCACATAATACAACTGGAATAAGGTAGATCTATAATATGTTGACAGTCGAACCTTCTGCTAATATTAAAAATATGTCTACGTTTTCGGCGTAATCATTACAACGTTTTTCTTAGCTCGTATTCTTATTTGTCCGGTGGTTCTTTGTCCGGTACAAATCTTGCAATCGATTTTTAACTAACTTCCCGACCAGCTTTAGCCAATGATTTTTTTAAATACTTTTAGCTATCTTTTAGAATTGAATTAATTTTCAGTTAATTCTGTTTTGTATGAAAAGTTATTTCGACACCACTATTGGTTGCTAGGGCTCTGGGGTCCTAGCAACTAAATTATTAATATATACGTGCGTTTCTATGGAAATCAATATGACATGTCAAGTACAAATTTTTTTGATCGTTTAAGCTAGTCAAGTCGAGATTATATTATGGTTCAACAGAATTTAAAAACGTTGTATATAAAAAGTTCTTTTTATCTTGTAATTATTTTTTAATCAATTTATTACTAAATTCGCTACCGGATCAATTACGTCAAAATTTAAACATCATAGGACTCCACAGATTTTTTTTTATAAAATATAATTATATAGGTATGATACCTAATAGTATATACCTATCTAAGGAAGGTATTTAATATTTTTAGGTGCCTATATTTTACATTATAATATTAAGGTTGATTCCCCTGTCTACTCGTTAACATCGAATATAATTTTCCGTTAAATAAAATTCATCATCCACGAATAATCCAATTGAATAATGATTTTTTTCTGATTTTATAATATTTTATTACTAGCGTTCTTATAGAATCTATTTCGAAACTAGGATGTAATTTTTTTTATTATGTTGCTACGTTTAATGTTAAACAAATCGTGTCTAAATTATTGATGTAGGTAACTAGCCTCAAAATAATTATTATATTGTGAGGTAACTACAGTATAGGAAGGTGCTCCTACATAATATTATTCTAAAGATAGTAAAGTGACTATAAAGTATCGGTCGAAACGTATCTGCTGCAAAGAATTGAAAAGAGATGCCTAATAATCATCTACGACCTCAAGCCCAGCCATAGCATCAGAAAATCACAAAGGACCTCACAAAAAACCTACACTGTTTGCCATCAAAATACAAAACTTTAAGTAGAGGTGTAAAGAAGCTAGGCTCCGTCACAGGATAATGCCCGTCAACTTCGCGCTCCATTAACGAGCCAAAAGTCTTAGGACAATTTAAGTCGTCCGATTTATTTACACTCTGCTGCTGACCAACGGGCGATCAACGAACGAATAAAAAAGTCGAGCTTTAACAGTTTCGATAGTTAAACGTATCGTAAAATTAATGCTGTCGACCGATGGTACTTGATGGAATTTAAATTTAAATTCTTATGGATTTAAGTTTTGTACTATTGTATTTGAGTCATTTTTTGCGTCCCGGGTTTACACTCACCAAAAGGCAAATAAACACTGACCACGAATACTATTAAATCTAACTTATATAACCAATCAATACAATAAAGTAGGTAAAAACTCCATTACCTACATATAAAGTCAAAGATCACAAAAAAATATAACAAACAAATTATGAATAGTTGAAGTATTAGTAAAAAATGAACTGAAGATGCCGAAAGGCGAAACCCGGGTCGCTAAACACGACTCAAATAAAATAGTAGAAAACTTCAATCCATTAGAATTTATATCGTAATATCTTAAAAGTTTATTTTATTTGCATGTGGGTTAAGATAAAATAATATAGGAGTGAAAAGAACACACATTTTACGAGTTTCATAAATTCAAATATTTCATTTTCTAATATAGTTTGGAAAAATAATTACAGGCGTTTTCGGTCCAAACGATTGCATATTAAACTCATGTAGTAGTTGATGGAAGAATTCTGGCAACTCGGCGAGTAAAATATCAAACACATTTTTTGAAATCCAACGAAGCTGGTCTGGGGACTTACAAGCTCGCAGATTTGGGGTGCTACACGCGAAAAAAAAAGTCTGAAAACTGTAAATCGTCTGACCTGCATGCCAATGGAGCAGGGGAATTACACAGCGGACCCGGCCGACAGCACACTGACCCCGCGGGACCCCTTTCAGGATCTTGCGGTAAAGGTAAAAGAATGTTTTGGAAGCCCTAATAGTTGAAGGAAGCTTGAGGATTAAAAGGTACCTATATCAGAATGCGACTTGGGCTCAGAACCCAAGTGAGAACTTTACTTTTAGATAATAGGAAACGGGGTTCACCCCCTAGGGACTGGTCGACCATCGTTGATGTTATCAAATGATCCTAGTAAGTAAGATCAGGGAAAGGATGAATTTTTTGTTCGTTGGACTCATAAGGACATTTTTCGCAAGAGAGTTTTTCTTATCGGTTTTCTCCCGAAAGACTTGTTTGTAATGGGAAGGTAAATGTAAATCCAATTAACTAGGCTGCACGTCGGAAAGGGAATTATTGTACTTAGTAGTAGACCCAACCCGAGAAAAATAATTAACTAAGAAACGGAGGTCTGCATCTCAGATCTTACAAGGTTTCAGTTATAAAAAAATGTAAGGGGAAAAAATCGATGATTACATTACATAGCGATATTTTTCCTTTAGATATGTCACCCCTATTTACTTACGGGATGCGCCATGCTCGTTTATAGATGGGTAGCTATATTGTTTGGTAGGTTGATTGCTAATGTACAGAAGGAAAAGCGATTGTCATTCTATTGATGTGCAAATTGCTCATTTAAATTTATCAGAACCTTTCAATCTAGATCAATTAAACTGTTAACTGTAATTATTTTAACAAAATTCAATATCCACCCTTTAAACAAATGAGTACCTATTTTATATTTAAAACATTGAATATAATGTAATAGAATCGCCGTAATTTGTTAAGGGTCGTAAGGGATACTACTGATATTGTGTAGAACTGGCAGTAATTTTAAAACATGAATTTTTCGCAAACATTGAAGATTTTTTTTTCGTCAATTCCACGTAATGATTATAATATTATAAAATAGTTCATTTATAACGTGTCCGGAAATGTGTACGTATGCTGTTCGCCATATCACAGTACACCGTGAAATGTTGTAGGTATCGGAAATATAGATGGTCGTATATTAAAGACCGTCCAATATCTTTGGGTCGTATAGTACTGAGATAAAATAATGTCTAATTAAAACTCGGTTCTTGTCGGTTTACAGGAAGCCACGGCAAATAAATTTTGTAAATAGCCGATATACTGGATTATTTGTTAGGTTAGGTTAGGTTTTCATTCTTGAATTCATGAATTTTGCCAAAATCAGCTATGAAAATTGAATTAATGTTCATATTGAATCTAATAAAATTGGAGACCGTATAGTATACGGTCATCTCTTTTTGATAAGAAAGCAATGGTGAAATGGTGAAATGTTTTACGTACAATTTATATGTAACCCTTTCATTCTACTTTACGATACTGAGCCATGGCACCTTACAAAGCCTCAGCACAACCATATACTGAGCATTGAAAACTTTGAGAGCTTACGTCGGATACTGGGGGTGTTTTATAAGTCATAAGACGATAAGAAGGCAGACTATGTAGGCTCCTATCACATCTAATTCTAATGTTAGGTTAGGTTTTCATTCTTGAATTCATGAATTTTGCCAAAATCAGAGATGACCGTATAGTACTTATACGGTCGTCTTTCCATTAAGAAAGCTCACGGCGAACTGTTCTACGGTGAAATGTAATACGTACAATTTACATTTAACCCATTTATAAAAGATCTAATAATTTAGAATAAAGGAACATTCGATACGTTAGCTAATATCCGTAGTAGTTACACTTTTTCGAATTACTCCTATATCAATACGCGCATTGTACAATATATTATATTATTTAGGTTTTATTATCAGTACTGTAACGGCAAACAGTTATAAAAGCAGATTAAGTATTTTTTTTATTTCTTCCGAGATTTGAATACATTGAATAAACATGCAGCTACAACTGTCACGTTTACCAAAGTGAGTCTCTAAATGGCATTATTTAAATACATATTACATGAAATGCCAACTTCTATATAATTACGAATAAATCGTTAATGCATTGAAAAGGGATTATTTAAAGGATTATTTTATTATAAATTTTGATTTGAAATTTCTTGTTTACTCAATTTCAAAACGTTATCTTTGCTTTCATGAAAAATAGCGTTCCAGATGGATAAAACCATTTGCCATCATATTGGTGATATAGTTAGTAAAACTTTCTTTTTTAGTTCAAACTACTAATTTGTAAAAATATAACTATTTGCTACGATCATATTGTTTTACTTTTTTTTAATGTTATATAATATGTATGACAATACCTACCCATATTCTTTAACATTAATCAAATACTATTTATCCACTTTGTTATCTCCCAGTTACTGAAAAATCTTTTTATATTTTCCACATTTTAACCAACTACCAACCGTCTCCATACAAACAGTTAACTGACAACACTGTAGATAATAATTATCTGTCTCCATTAAACACAAGAAATCTCTACTACTTTCCACTTAGTATACTTAGCGTAGAATTTCTTTTTCCATTTATATTAGCTAAACTGTACCGATAAATATGCGCCATAAGCATAATAAATGACTAAAACTAAACACATTACATATTTTAAAACAAAGTTAGATATTAGAATTTCAACCTAGGCACTTACACACTTGTGCAATATTATATGGCTGATTATAATATATACTTGTATAACTTTATTATTTGTGTACACGTTTAATATGAATACAGTGTGAAAACTAGGGTTGACAATCGTCCCGGTCATGCATGGATTGTCCAGGAAAAGAAGTCCCTGTCAGAACATTTCAGAGGCCACCGACCAATACTATTATAATAGACATAACAAGTTCTTACACAGGGACAAATCAAAAATATGTCTTAATGGCCATGTCGGAATGATGATATTATCTAGCAAAGAAAAGCTTTACAATGATGTCTTTAGTCTGAATCTAGATGGATTTGTTTTGGTATGAAAAAAATATGAAGATAAATTATCTCTAGGCGGGAAAATAATTGGAAGAAAATCTAGAAATCGTCCCGACTTCTTAACTCGAATAAAAAAAATCAACAGCAAATTTATTTTAATAATGCACCAGATTTATTTCTGGCAACCCTAAGGAGGACTGAGGATATGAGAGTTATCAAAAAAACACTTCCTATGCTTTCTTACTTACCGGTAGCCAACGGAAATATGATATTAAAAATTCAAACACAAAATTTTGAGTAACACCAAAAACCTTGATTTTAGGTTGAATACGTAGCTGTTGTTCCTTCCATAATAAACGCATGAAGTTTTTTTATAGACTCGAGTGTCAAAAAACTGAAGTAACAAAACTGGTAGGTAACATATTATTTATATCAGGATAATTTAGGTGATAACAAAAGGCCACTGATTTTTTCCACGAACGACGCTTTTACGTTCCACTGGGTCTATTCTATGCTTATCGACCGCTAAAGTGATAAAGTGAAAAATATTATCAAACTTAGGGTAGGTTTGTATCAAAATATTAGCACTTATTGTAACAATTACACGAAGCCGGTTTTTATTGTTGCAATAAGTGCTATATTTTAACAGCACCTATCTTGCTGCTGTTAAAATATCGCACTTATTGCAACAATAAAAACCGGCTTCGTGTAATTGTTACAATAAGTGCTAATATTTTGATACAAACCTACCCTAAGTTTGATACTATTTATCAATTTAGTGTTCGATAAGTATAGAATAGACCCACACGTTTCCCTATAATATAAAACTGAGACATACCTACTTTATAGTAGATAACAATATTTAAAAAGACCTCTCCTCTATTCATTTTAATTAAAGCTATTTGTATTGCAAAAGTTTATCGTCGTAAAAATAATAGAGATCGCGCTGCTCGAAAACTTAGGAATTACTACAATACATTATCACGTAGGCATCAAATTTGAACCATCTATCTACATAAATTTAATAGTCTTTGAGTAAAATTAGTGATATTCATACGTAAAATTTCACCATTACCGTTTTAGTAATACATTGTATGTAAATTTATTTCCTACTATATTTTATTCCCAGGTAAAATATGCCAAAAGATTTTTTTGAAAATCCCGAATACACGTCGTCTGTTCTATAAAGTTTGCAGTCGTTGTTCTTATCAATGGATAAAAAAATCTCACTTCCACGTAAACTAATTTTTAATGGTATAATATTCATCCCTTATAAATAAATACTCCTCCTAAACCTAAGGGATAGTTATCTGTCTATCCCCACGGGACTTAGCTGGGTAAAAAAATACCGGCATGATATTATGAACAACAATGCCAGATGATTGATCAATTCACATGTATTTATAAATAATGTATGCAAATTTATCTATACCTTAGAAAGAGCTTATAATATTATAATTCGCAAAATATTAACAGCATTATATAATATTGTAGTATTTAGACCAGGGGTTCACAAACTTTTTCGTCAAAGGGATTTTGAAATCAAAAATATTTGGCGGGCTTTTGTGAATATTTTCTGTTTTTAAAAAACATAAGGCAAAAAATAAAAAAATATTTCATTGTGTAAACTTATATTTTTAAATAAATATACATTATTATTACTGTCATTAATATACTTACTAAAAAATAATATTTATTTTTTTCATCATGTGATTTATGCAATTGTTTGTTTGAAACTAAATCTTGCAATCTAGGCTCAAATTTTCTGGACCATTTATTCTTGCCAGAGTATATTTAATTTTGAATATTCGATGTGAAGAATAAAAAATAATACAGATTTTACATAACTCTCGCGTGACACATCAAAAAGTCACGCGGGACATAATAAAATTGACCCCTGGTTTAGACATACTGGCGTTAATCGATTTTATCTAAATAATAATTATATTTCAACAAACGTCGTTTAGATCTCTTCAATGATCCGTTACCTACTATACAATTTGGTTTCCTTTAATTTTTTTGGTCAAGTGAAATATATATTTTTAAGTGATATATTTATAATAGACTGTGTTAGTCCTGTAATCATCATAAGCTTTATCCAAGGCCGACAATATACGGGCCGTGGCATTGAATATATTGATTATCTTTTAATACAATACGGTTTTCTGTTTGCAATAAATGAAGATTTTCGAGTGCATATTTCGTTCAAATTATTACTATTTATTTCAATATGCAACATTGTCTACAAATATATTGCATTCGAATTATGATTAAGGCTATACCTTAGCTGGGGCACGGTCTAAAACGATCGTGACTACGCGACGCGAAGATTGTGTAAACGACGCCTGCAGAACAAAACATAATTTGTCATAAAAATTCAACATGCGTCCATTTAATGTTCTGTTTATTGTTCTATTAGTAACAATAATAATATATTCATTGACATGTTTTCTTTTTCAAGTAAATGGGTAACGTTTTTTAGTCATCTTTACTACTTTACACGATTTAAGAATTAATAACCCCGTCGCCATCATGAAACAAATTGACGTGTTCGCCGGTACGATAATCTAAAAAAAGTTAAACAAACAAATTAAATTATAATTTATACTTATATTACAATTCATATTAGTTATGTACCTATACATTTTTATTTTGCTCTACAATCCGATGTCAATCTCACGAAGAGGCTTTTTTATGCGAGAAGTGAATGTTAGTCCCGTACTTATCAAACGACACATTGAGGAATAACATGTGAATTTGCTTCGAACCATAGACCCACGGACCATGACTTCATAAGTGGAAACGTTGCCATTCGTACATAGCGCGCGAGTCTTTAGATAAAGTAGCATTTTTTTCTTATAGAAAATAGATATTTTTGAAAAGCCTCAGCAACATCCTTATTAGATAATCTCAGAAAGAATAATTGTTCATAGTTATACAAAAAGTAGCCAGTGGACAAAAAATAAAAAACGAGATATGATATAGATCAGATGCGAGAAGGTTTTCTCTGCGTTCTGCTGAAAATAGCCATGCCGCAAAAAAATATTCTTGAAATAAAATACTATTTACAATTTTACATACATTTTTAATATCATGTTGTTGCTAAAGTGCCATTATCTCAGCTCGACATTATTGTGAACTGGCTACATTTCTGCATAACTACGTTCAGTTATAGTTCTCCATATTGAACAATAAATGGGCCTACACACATTGAAAGTTGTATTAAGAAATTTATTTACGAGAAATGTATGTTAGCCACTTCCTCAACGTATTAGGTAGGAACATACTCCGGATCCAAACACACATTGAATTTGCCAGGTCCGAGATTAAAATCCGGGACTCACAACATTATAGGCCTGACGCGTAACCATTCGGCCATCGTGGGCCGTTAATATAATAATAATCATACAGAGCTTTTTTATCAATAGTTCTAAAATGTTATTGAATTATTGTTAGTTTTACTCATTATAATTTATAAGATAATTGCAACACTGTTAATAATGTTATTAATAGCTTTCTCAAATTATCACCGACGCATTTAAGTTTCTGTCAGAACAGTACGAATATCTCAACGTACATGTTCACAATATTAAATTTTATTTTACGAGATCTTTCGCCGTGAAGGAATGCAGGTTTGCGAATCCACGGGTATAATCTATCGATCACCGGTCGGTTTATTATTAAATACCACCTGAAGACTTAATCGTGCGATAAAAGGTCATTGGGTTGAACGAATAACCCTTCCCTCACCTGAGTTTTGTTTTTATCCTGCGCGGTCCCTTCGAAGCTAATGAACATTAGGCGAGCCAACTTGCACAGTATCAAGTCTCGAATCGATGCCGGTACTGATGTCCCGCACGCCCCCCTTTTGGAAAAAATATAAATATAGGATTACCACAATGTTGGACAGTAAATTATAGCTATTAATTTAAAAAATCATGCATTTGTGTATCGAAACATGAGCTATTTAGCATATCTCATCCGCTTTCGGTCTATTGCAATATGAAGGCTTTTCATTGATATGTTTACTTTAAATAATTAAATAATTAAATTTTAATATTTTTAGTTCAGCTTCCATTATAAAGTCGATCCACACCAAGTCGCTTTGATTTTGTTCGGGTAGCCAGTCATATTGAAATCCTTATCCCGTGACCATGGCCCCCACATCCTGAAGCGGGCCCCCAGGCTAGAATCTTTGGCGGGCCCCCCTACCTATCGCTAAAGGTAAAGGCAGTGTGACTATGTACAGTTGTGTATTCCAAATAGTGTTCGAGGTAAAAATTAGGGTATTTTTAGTGTTTTTTTTGTATTTCTAATACACCCACTTGAATTATGGAGTTATCGAATATACAAACAATAATCAAAAATTGCATCGTACAACCATATGCTTTTAATTTTGCTTTAAGTGAAATAGCGCCGCATGGGACATTTTTTTATTATTAGTGGAATTTTGTGATGTGTGTTTATCTCACTTGGCTGGTCAATTTGCCAGGCCGGGCCCCCTTTAAGCCAGGGCCCCCAGGCTGGAGCCCTGTCAGCCCCCCCCCCCTTGTGGGGGCCATGCCCGTGACCGTCAAAGCGCGCGGTGTTAGTTTATCCATTTTATGGGAATTTGAAAAGTACAAGCCTACCATATTAACGGGTTTTAAAATGTACCCTAATTTTTGATCATAAATATTGTCAGTTTTTGAAATTTTTAAAGCTAAGTCGTTGGACATAGCCACATAGCTAACAAAAATATCTATCTAAATACATATTATCTAACTCAAAATTGTTTGAAACCTGTTTTAGGGGGTTTTGAAACTAGGCGCTTATTTTCTCGATACCTTGATAACTTAATTCTTTCGTCTGGTTTTGGTCGTTCTTTAGGTATTTAAATATCTCTTTTACACTGGTTTAGGAAAATGATCCAGAATTGAGAAATTAGATATATAATAATGTAATAAATTACGAACGTGCGAAATCCTCTAATAAATGTGAAACTAGACATGTTTTAATTCTTCAAATACCCGAATAGTAGTGGTACGGTAGTATTGTAGGCATTGGAAGGGGGTAATATTATATAATATAATTTATACATAATAATATGGTGATGGCTGTATCCACATCTCTTCGGTATGTTTACATACTGTAGTTTAAAGTTTAGAAGGGATTCAATATTTAGCTATATATTTTTTTTTTGACTTATCCCCGGTGTAAACGGCAATTCTGCCATTCTTAGTAGTATTGACTTGTGTGTCTCGGATAAATATCTTAGAAATCGGAAACATTCGTTGTATGCTCTCTCAAGATCCAGAATTAACGTGTCATTATGCCAATTGGGAGGGCAATAACTGTCGCTTTGGATATTGATACATTCCACTTACGTGAGCTGAGTTTAGATGGACGTTGTTTTATAGGTTTTTAAGAGACTCGGTCTCCTTCCATGTACTTTTTTATTTTGTTTTACTCATATTGCAATATGAGTGTATTTTTATTTAAATATTGTTAACACTTTTTTTCATGTCATGTGAACGCTTTAAATTTGTAGTTTGTTATGTCGCAAATGTGCGAGAGTATACAGAAATTATTATATAGGTAAGTAATAATATATACCTACACCTAACGATCTTTGAGGTATTTATTCCGTGGATAACCGAACAATAATTATAATATAATAAGAAAACTGTTATCAACATCTAACAAGAATGTGATAACTGATATAGATAGGATCGTAATTTGAGAGATAATTTTACGTTCAAAACTAATTATCCAAACAAAGTGGTCTGATAAAATAGATCAAAGGCTAAATTAAATTTCTAAATTCGCTAATGGCTCGAGAAATTCGCGATATTTCCTCAGCTAGATAATTTCGTATAAATAGTTTGATTCATACTTGAAATTCTTTACCAGTGACATTATGTGGATCGAGATGCTGAGAATCAAACGAAAAGATACAAACTATATTAAGATTAGTTAAAAGCAGTTTTTACGACATTGCGTACTTTTTGTATGCACGACACAATATGATTCAAATATGGAACAGTTTGCATGAAAAGATATACGAATTTAATTGATTATTTTTTTATTCAACGAATAATTCACAGGATATAAATATGTCACCTTAAAGAAATATACAACCACTAGAAAAAATCTTTTTTTAGTAGTACTCCATTTGTGTGAGCGTATCGTAAAATATAAAATTAAATTTTTGTAGTATGCTCCGTAGTCCCGTGGTATGAAAAGATCAAGTTATGTCGTGATACCTCAAGCATAAGAATTATGTAATTACCCTGCATTTTAAGGAAGGTGTACTTCGTTTACCCCAAATTTCAATTAATTAGGGCGTGATTTGATATTTAGAAGTTGACCTACCTGTGATACACGTTCAGTGTGACGACGGAGAGTGCGGAAGCGAATGACACCAGGCAAATACTAACACCATAGTAAACACCTGGAACAAAATAGATAGATGAGTTGAGTAGGTAGGTACATTAGAATGCAGACTCCCATTAAAAATAATTTGCAGTTTTACTTAGATTAGCATTTATTTGAATTTGCGCTAGGTGATATATATTATATATATATATATATTTGCTTTTATGTGTGTTGATAAAGCTTTCATTGCATTATTTTCAATTGCTACAACTTTGTTATTCATAATATATAATATTATTTTTATACAATTTCAAAATAGCATTTATTTTGCACCAATATTTTCTACTTTATTCGACTGTAGAAAGGTATAGGAGTTAACCCTCAGATTTTTGAAAATAGGTTTTATTAGATAATAATATTAGACTCGAATACACACTGTGCCCAAAGGGTGTTAGCTTGAAATGACGATTTATTATCTAAATTTAGCTTATTTATATATGCATATAATATTTTAAAGGAAGTGAAAAAAGACCTAACCACCGTTTATTGGGTTTTCTTTAATTAACTCAATTTAATATCAGATTTCGGGAATATAAAATACTTTTCTTGCACTTTATTGTATATTTTAACTTTGCACGGAAAACATAAGAAAAACGTTCTTGTGCTTCCTGTAGAATGTGATTTTTGTGGGTTAACTCTTTTTTCCGTTTAACAGTCGATATGTAAATCAAAATTAAATACTTATTAATTTTATTGGTTACTTCAACATATTTTATATAGCATCGGTGGTACATGTGTAGGCAGTTTCACGAAATATTTCTAGCTTTTGGGACGCTGATAAATAATTATATTCTAAAAAATCTTCACTCATAAAATGGGTATATGGTGATGTGATGATTATTTACTATATGTCACTTGTACTCGCTTGCTCCTCAGCATTCTAATTATTATTTTTTCGACCTCAGTAATGATAAAATAAAAAATATGTCATTTCAATTAGGAAGTTATCACTTTTTCTGACAAGAACTTTTCCAAGTGCGTAAAAATCATTCTATCCGGCAACAAAAATACAGACAAAAAGATACGTAAGCGAACCTGAAAAACACAATAAAAATAACCTGCGAACAATATAACAATCTTAACTTTACTTCCGTCAAATCAATTGTGTTGTAAATTAAAAGTAGGTACACAACGTTCACACACATTTTCATTAATACACATATAATATTATTAACAAGATCGTAAAAAACTGAGTTATAGGTACAACGCAACTAGTTTTCCTGTCTGACACGTCAGAACATTGTATAATGTGTGAAGTAGACGTCAGCGGGGCCAGAGAAAATATAAATGAACGTGAAATGAAGGGGGATTTCTAGAAAGCTTGGGGCTTCATAGATATATACATAAAATGCCGGGAGAGGGGTTAGATGTTTAATTCCTTGTGACGTGTCTACGAATATAAAAAGTCGCATTGATGGAAAGTGCTTTGTATATATATCCAAGAATGTTCCTGCTGTATGTCCGTAAAGTAATTAATTCCGTTTGTATGATAAGTGGGGTACATGAAAATAGAGATTGCAATACCGGTATTCAATTTTATTATTTATCTATACCGAAATCTAGATATCTTCGGTATTAAGAAAGCATGCATGTATACGTTTTTCAAAAATGATTTTAATGTTAGTTTTTTCATTACTTACTACTATATTATTGTATATTAAATTTGGTGTATAAGTTTTATGCTGCCAAAACGCAAATATATTGAGTGAAACCAACAAAAATTAAATAACATTAAACAAAATAATCTTTCAAATACTCATAGAATTTGTCGCGATGAATTAACATATTCGAAAAAGAAAACATTCATGGCTAATATTACCAATTATTGTATAACTTTACTATTGATCCAACGTTGATACTACATCCAACAAACGTTGAATTTCAGAGAGATTTATATGAAAGTACCCGGACTTTTGTAAAAATTAGCAGTTCTAAAATATTATGATTTATAATATTATAGATTTATAAATATAAAGCTCAATATCAAATGTAAGTAAGTACCTACTTCAAGTTGCTATAAAATAGTGTTTTAAATAGATCTTAATAGTTTAACAGCACCTCTCTTGGCTGTGTTAACTTTTAGAGCGAGATAGGCAGTTTTGACAATTGCCAACTTATTGTAACAATTATAATACATAAATATGATAAACTACCCCCGATAGCTACCGATAACGGCTGATGTCAGCCTTGTATATAGAATAGATGAGCTGGATGTACATTATGAATCTTAAAAACAATCATTTAAAAGTTACACAAAAAAGTGTAAGATTTTTAATTAAAATTGTTACACCAATACTGTATTTATTATAATTTTAATTATAATCAGCTGAACTAATACGAGCCGCTACTAATTAACCGTATAACAATCAGTAGATTTTAAGTTAAGTAAATATAAAAGTTTAAATAAAACAATGAAAATATTTACTCACTTATCAGTGGTGTAGTTTCTGTAGGGGGCAGGGTTTCTCGAATGGTCATCAGGAATACTGTCATAGAAAGTAAAGCACTGATACCTAAAGTCACTTTTTCGCCTGACTCTGATGGTACATAGAATACTAGCAGAGCTGAAAACAAATAATAAATATTTTTTATGGTTATATTCTAAAAGACAATGTGCACCTATTGTAATTGTAGTTAGCTGGCAAAAATGATACGTATGTCCGTTTTTTTGGCATATTGAGTTATCTATACTTTCAGACTTGTCTCAGTGAGATGTACAAGATATTAAAATATAGTATGTCTAGGTATTATATAAAAATAAGCTGTGTCAATATGTGTCATGTGTTCATTGTTTGAATATTATTCGAATTTTAAAATTGCTCTCTTGAATAATTTAGAAAAATGGACATCATAGTGTTTTGCCATATTCTTACTACAGGTTTTATATTTCATTATTTACTTTTCATTTTATTTATTTAACTTTATTATCATTTAGTTTCCTAGAAAGAATCTACGGATTTAAAATATGTGTGGGAAATATACCTAAAGATATTTCAAGTCCATATAACAAAATCTTTCATGTAAAATAAATATGTGCCTTCCCAAGTAAATAATAAACCAAACCCTATATATATTTAGAAATCTTTTTAACATATTGTTTAATAGATATTTTTAATTAAATATTTTTTTTATTTAATTCAGAATTTATACAAGAATTAAGAATGTAAAATTATATCTGGAAGTGCTTTTAAATTTAATTTAGTATACAGTTGTTTGTTATATTTTATTATGATATACAATATACATTAATTCGTGTATGTACGAGTATGATAAGATTGCTCGCAGAACCAAACTGGAGAACGACTTGATAAATGCAGTCATACAATGGTATCCAAGAGGCAATACAAGACCACAGAGACGCCCTAACAACCCGTGGATCGACGAACACATAGAGTTTGGCAGAAAACCAAGCCGAGATTTAAGACTGAATCCAAATACTTACATGCGATATTGGCTCATAGGTACGGTAGATTAGAATAAAACTGACTGGCAAAGACGTGGATAAAGTCAAGGGGTTAAATCAAAATGCATATAGTATGTATCTACGTACATATCAGCACCCATTAAATTTGAAGAATGAGTGAAACTATAAACTATAACCAACTGATTTAAAATGTTGGTTTTTCACATGCAACGGATTTGAATTTAAGCCATGTACATAATAATATATACCTCCATACTTCTGCATCAATATATGATATGATTTTATGTTTCCCATCTCCACCCGACATGTATATACAGCTGTGGATATGCAGGACCGTCTTCCATGACGCTTAAAACGTGTCTGAAAGAAAGGATTTTACGTGCTTGCTCGGCTATCCCAATACGGAGTCGCACGGGACTGACGTAACAACTATGCACCGTGGTGCTTGAAGAAAGAATTTAGAGAGAAAAGAAAAGGGTTGGACTGGCTCAGCTAAACTCGGTGACATTTAGTATCCTATGTATCCGCATACTGAATATCGATATAATATATATGATGTATGTACCTGGTACCTGCCATTCATTTATAACAGGGGCGGGCAAACTTTTTGGATGGAGGGCCGAATTCAAGAATTCAAAATGAGCGGCGGGCCGCAAGTAAAATACCATTTTTAGATATACACTATTTATTATCACGAAAAATAAACATTACAAAAAAATTAATGAGAAGAATGAAAGTGTTGTACATTTTTTTAAATTCAAGTGTTAATGTTGTGGTTTATATTTTCAAAACTGCTTGTAAATGGGCATCGGAGATATTTGATCGTAAAGAATTTTTATTGAGGTTCATGATCGAAAATGTTTGTTCACATATATAGGTTGATCCAAAAACAACGAACATTTTTCTTGTATAATCTTTAAGTTGTTCGAATTTGTCTGAATTAAGGGCATTGTAAAATTTGGATATATCTTCACGACGATGCAATTCTCTTAAATCAGTGTCACACTGCAGACCAATAATCTCAAGTTGTAGCTCTGTCAGTACACTATCAATATCTATTGAAAATGGATCGCGTACTGTTGCTAAACTTGTCTCAATTTTTCGGAAGTCACCAAATCTTTGTAAAAAATCGTCATTCAGAGCTTTAATAATTTTACCATATTCTTCAAATTTATATTCTGGTATATTCAGCAACTTCAAAGTTGGAAAGTGGTCCACGTTCTTATTCGATATTTGTCGAAGGAACAACTTGAGTTTTAATTGAAATCCATTCTAACTCTTCACCATATCGTGGGCATATATTTTTTTTCCTTGCAACGCAGAGTTAAAAGTATTTAAATGTGTCACGATGTTCAACATAGAAAATAGTGGTTACATAGTGTGAGACGAGACGCAAGGAAGACGTACTGAGATAATACATTAACGAAACAACAAATTCTTCAACTTTTAAACTATTGTCAATATTTTTTAAAAAAATATAAAAAAAGTTATTCGTAATCAGAAGTACAATTAATGATGGCGGGCCGCAAAAAAATACCCGGCGGGCCACATGCGGCCCGCGGGCCGCAGTTTGCCCTCCCCTGATTTATAATATAATATTTACATATTCGACCCAGGTTTATTATGCTATTCAATTTTTGAGTCCGCCGAAAATAAGTGAATTTGCGAATATGGAAAGTTTCCATGCGGTGGAGCTAAAAAAAGCTTTCACAATTTTGCGATGATAAAATTTTACACGAAAGCCAACTAATAAAGCTCTCGCGCTTTATTGCGGGAAGGATTTTTCGCCGGTGAAATAAAAAGGTCTCTTAAAATTCGATTATAAAATTAAATAACTATGTAAAAAGGTATTACTTGTTTTTACCGCGGTTTTAAGCGATATTTTGTAGACTCTGTGCCATTTTGTCCAGTTAATATGGTTATAATCAATTAATATTCTCAACATTATTTTTAAATATCAGTTATAATATTATAGCAAACGTTCTTTACGGTTCAACAAGATGTTATGAATCTTGGTAGCCTCGTGAAGAAGTTTCTTAACAGTTTTTTTTTACGACAAATAGTAAATATTCTTCATTGCTTAACCTTCTGATTCTCTACCAGGGCTCCGCAAAACCCTGGTATCAATCGAGACGTAATGCTAGGGGTTTTGCGAGATTTCTCAAAAGGAGCATATCTACTCTTATCCACGTCAATGCATTTGAGAATTAGAGCAAAATTTTCCACTATTTTTTACTTCTTGCTGCTTGGAAACGGTTCGGATTTTTCATTTTTTCATTATCTTAACCAAATCATCACATTTCCTAAAACTTGAGTTATTGAACTAAACGTAGTGGTGTATTCAATATTATTATGTCCAAGGTCAAAATACACTTAGGTAATTATAATTCTTGGAAGCAATTTGTTTATTTTATATTAAATATCACAAAAGATTAGGAAAAAATTACAGATCTTTTATTTTGTCAGAATGATGCGCGGATAATTCTGCTTTGTGCATGACAACAGTTACAGTAGTTCTAGACGTTACAACTAAAGGCAGCCGCAGTTTAAGTGTGTATTGCATAGACCAGGGTGGGCTTCTCCCGCCGCCTAGTGAGGTTAGTACGATATTATTATCTGTGACACATAACCGTAATGTACCATGGACCAACCCATGCAATTGCTTTAAGACTATCCACCTGCTATTTTTTATAGCGATCTGTCATTTATGTATGAATTTTGTTGTTTCCTTTTGCGCATCGATTGGTAAATATTATTGGTAAAAATATTATTAAAAACCGAAAAAAATATCCATTGCTATGCCATCATTATTTTTTTAATATTATTTAATATTTATTTATTTGTAATACTTTTTTGTAAAAAAATATATTTTTTAAATTATTATAATACTAGCTGACCCGGCGAACTTCGTACCGCCTCACAATCAATAATCTTGTGTTAACTTATTAGCTGAATTAAAATACTCAAAATGAATTAAGTTCAATAAATGTGCAAAAATCAAATCAAAATGAAATAGATTACATAGTTTTGGTTGGTTCAGATTTCGAAGCATGATAACTACCAAGTCAATCTTCAGTTGTAAATTGTGCGGTGGCAAGCCAGGCAGATCCAATAAGTTTAAAAATTCAGTTGGATAGTTGGTTGCTTCGTCTTCGTTTATTACACAGTCGATAGATTTGAAGGAATGCATTGGACCAACGATTTGATTTTGAATTGTGAAGTTTAGGTGATCCACATCTTTGTTCTTTGCCGCAAAAATTGCTCGTTCACTCAACCAATTGTGATTTTTGTGGTTAGCAATGACGTTCGGGAACACTTTGTTGATGAGGTCGTCCTTCGCTGAGACGAAATTTCAAAAATTCAGCGGAAACGAAATCAATCCGTTCGATTCGTCGACAGGAGCACGGCAGTTACCGATAATTGCTTAGAGAAATCTTCGGCAGATGGATCGTTTAGCAATGCAACTCGCATGTTTGTCGTCAGCTGAAGTTTCTTGACATAGCGCCACAGACTTTATGATTACTTTACTGGTAGTGTTTGGCGGAAATTGCCAGATAGTAGAAGCATTGCGCCACAAAAACATCTTGAGTAATTGCGCAGATTTTTCATAGTTCAATTGAGTGCTGCCAATGCGTATTTGTGCGCAATTGTGCATTCATCCCAGGTGATGATTTTACTTGCTACCAAAACTTTGTGTTTCGCAATACTGATTGTCGGTGTTTCAGTCGTTTGAAGGTTTAACGGCAATTTCAACGCTGAATGAGCCGTTCGGCATCCTTCTAACAACGTGGCCGCTATTCCAGAAGAAGCAACTGCTACAGAAATTTCGGATCTCACACGAACAGTGGCCAAAATCAATGACATAAAAAATGTCTTCCCAGTTCCACCAGGCGCATCGAGGATAAATAAACCACCATTTCCATCATCAATTGCCTGCATTAACGTATCGTACACTTCCTTTTGTTGGGGGTTCAACATTGGTACATTCGATCGAACCGATCGGTTCAATACATCTCGATCATATTCACGTTCACGTTCCAATTCTCGATTAAAAGCGTCATTCATTCCACGATGTGGCGTTGGCATTCCTAACTTGACTAACAAACTGCCGCACATGAGATAACACATGTCTTCGATCAAAAGCAAAGCCTGGTTATGTATCTCCTCATTCACTTCGAGATCGGGATTCTCTGAACTGACACAAATTCGATGTCAAATGTCTTCTGACATGTCACCCTTGTACTTGTTCCACAGTTCAGGTGGATTTGATGGGAAGCATGTCGAAATAATGATAGCAAATAATGTGCGTATCTGACTTGGAGATGCAGAAACAATTGCTACAGCGATTTTCATGTCCCAATGAATATCGTTTTCAATCAAATTGAGCTGTTGACATGCAGCACGAAATGTTGGACACACTACACCATTGACAGTTCAAAGTGATTCAAATTATGTCGGCCCACGAACATTAATTACCATCAACAACCGCAAGTAGAAGCATTCTTCATTCTTCGGATGAATTGTGTAAATGCGACCAAGAGCATCATTAGAATGCACATCCGGATAATTAGGAACCGCATCGCCTTGCTTCCGACGCTGAAATTTCTTCGATGAAGCGTTCCAAGTGTAATAACGTGGCATCTCAGAGTAGAGCAACGTTTGTGCAAACGGATCGCTTTGACAAATTGAAAAGAAACTGGTAAATGTTGTCGCTGCAGGTGTTACAGCACGTTGAGCAACATTCGATGCATTAAAATAAACTCGTTAACCATTCTCCAGATGCACCGCCAAATGTACAGCAGTGGGATGACGTTCATGAATTGGGAATGAGAAAATACGCCAAATTGTTTCATTGCAGCTCGCATATCGACAAACTTGATAGTGCGTGATTTCATCGTTGGTATTGGGAGTTTGAATGCCAAAAACCACAATATTGCTGCCTTTGGTGACATATTTGCAGATGTATTTGATGTACTTTACTGAATTGCAATACTCATGTATCAGAGATGGCGGTGTATATGGATTTTTTTTGTGATTTTCTTACTTTTCCAATGCGCGAGGCCGAGACGAACAAAAAAATTTCATCGAAATCAGTTCTATATCATCAATAGACATCATCAAAAAAGCCGTTCCATACGAAATGTATAAGAAAATGAATGTTCTTCATAATTTCTTTTTCCGTTAAATTTTCCAATGTTTTAATAGTTATTCTGCTATTCAGGGCAGAGACAAATCCAACAAATTAAAGATCATAAAAATCGGTCCAGCCGTTTTTGAGTTATAAAATAAATGGTGTAATTAACCCGACTTTCTTTTATATATATAGATCTAATTTGTTTTCTCTTCAACATAAAACATTCGCGTGCCATAGGTTCGCCATCTCTGGCATATACGTTTTCGACATTGGGATATTACGGGGGATGTGGATGTGGCACACGTCCGTCAATCGACGGAACAATCAAAAGGTCTCAATACTCCACTTATGGAAACAACACGACAAAAAAGAAAAATAATATTATATTATCTTACCTATTCCGTTGATCAGTATACAGGGAAGAATCAAATTAAACACGTAGAACAATGGTCTGCGGCGCAATTTTATAATGTAAGTAATGTCCGGATATGGTTCGGGGCAGCAGGAATAAGAGAGGACATGTTTCTTGGCGTAGAAGCTCACAAGATCGAATTCACCGTTCGCTTGGTAATTGCTCGTGTCGCCTTGGTCCGATTCTTGCAAAAGGTCTATCTTTAATAAAACAAAACATTAAATTATTTAGCTTGTTAAAAATATTTTATGTAAATAATATAAGACGTTCCCGGTTATATACTACAAGCATTCCTACTTTTACAGCCATTTATGAAAAGGAATAGCCTTTAATATTTTCATGTCACCAAAAATCAATTTAAGCATTTGAGAAATTAATAAAGCAACCGATTTAAGGCGAAGTCTTCACTGAGCCTTTTTTAACGAGGCACCTAGCGGAAAAATACGAAGCTTGCAATTTGAGACATTTTTTTGATAATTTCAACTGTATTAATGAATAAATATGTGTCTGAAAACATTAAAAAGAAAAATATTTTTTATTTTAAGTCAAAGATAAACTTACAATTGTAAAAAATGTAATAAAATGTGAATTTGTTGAATCGGACCGCACCCTATTATTACATATATTTTATGGTCATATTTATTATTAAAATTTAGTTTATTAAGTTTTCTAAGCATCACTTAAGAGATTTTTTGACTAATTAATAGTTTTAATATTTTTTATATCTATTTCAAAAAACATCGATTTTTATAAAAAATATAAATGTGTATAACCTGAAATCCTTTTTATTTATATCAAATATTATTTATGTATGGTCCTAATATTGAAGCTTGATTTTTATATCAAATGTAAGTCGTTGGTGGACTGATACGACTCAATTTGATCACCAACCTTCGATAGGTATAAGACGGCATTGAAAGAAAAATATTAACTTAAATTTACCTGGTAGCCGTCGTATGTCCATGACGCCCATTTTAGGATACACATTTGAATATCAAATGGGAAGAATTCCACATTAATGTCACACGACGATCTGTAGATGCCGTGACTTAGCCAAGTGACATGACCTGTATGTGAGACAATCACATTGGTGTTGATCACAGACGTAGGATATTGTGGATCAGCACTGAAAAGAGGAAGTAAATATTACACATTACATGGAATTATTAAATACAGGTTTTTGGGAATAATTATGACTTTAAAATGAGAGAAATGATATTATTACCGTAACCGTGACAATTTATTATAAATATTATTTGAAATTGGCCATACTGAATTTAACGTGTATTGACACCGATGGATACGAAAATAATGTCTTATTTAAGTATTCTCCTGTTTAATAAACCTCAACTAATACCGTATGGTATCCATTATAAGACGCTTTCGATCATAAAATGCACCCTTATTTTCAAATATAAAGGTACCAATAATAATATTGAAATTAGTCATTATAATAATATATAGTAGGTATATTATTTAAAACTATGTACTTAATTTCGCTTTACTATGTCTTCAGATTCGGTTTCCGATTCTTCTGAATAACATTTCGACTAAGGGTCGCTGATCTCTGAACGGTTTTCATTTTTAGAGCGATTTAAAGACGCCCTCGACTATAAGATGCACCCCAGATTTAAAGTCTTAAAAATTCATGCGCCTAACAACCGATGGAACGCGGTACCTAGATAGTTCAGGGCATTTTGTATAAAAATCCCATTCGACAATTTTTTTTAAAATGGGGTTATTTGAAAGGGAAGCTTTTAAATAATTAAAAAAAATACGATGAACTCCCGAGCAGACATTAACCGATGAAAAATTCAAAACCAACTTGTGAAGACAAAGTAAATAAGTAGGTGTTAGACAAAAGGCTCTGATGAGAAAAAAACTTAGCAAGAGCTTTAATTTGAAAGCTGCGAGTGACGGAAATCTTCGATGTCAAAATAAAATACCCTTTTTCCGCCTCTTTTCCTTGGCGCTATGATAAGCTTTATTTTTTTAATCGGGAAATTGTCGAGTTTGAAAAACAACCCAATGGAAACTTTACCAGAAATCGCACCGCGATTGAAAAAATCAGTTGAAGTTATGAAGACATGTCTTCATATTAAATACCTGCTATATATTTTGTAACACGCTTTGAATACATACTTACCAGTGTAAATGATTCAATTTGATACTCACCTACTGAGGTTTAAAGGATAATTTGCATTGACTCATTCCTGATTTTAATAATAATAATAAATTTTAATCAAGAAAATATGGTTAATTAATATAAAAATAATTATGTAATAAATATTTTGAAATTTTAGATCTGACCACGAAATTGCAAATTAAGAGATTTCTGGGGGTTCCGAATTATGTTGATTCACTTTTTTTAGGTTTTATAAAATATTTGACAGTCTTAATTTACATAAATTCTTTCTATATTCTTTATAAAATTACGTAGTTCTGCATTTTCAAACATATATAATAAGTACATTATGAACTGAACATAAAAAATGTAATACAAACTCAAAACAATTTCAATTGAAAGAAAATATGTATGAGATGCATCAATAGTATGATACTAGAAACGAAACTCTGTAAGTATTACAATTAATATGCTACTTCATACATCCGTTCGTGTGTGTGATTATTATTTATTATAAAGTTCCTACTTATTGTATAGTATAATGTCCGGTCTCCAAACTCGTTGATATGGCATCCGTATGACCTCGATGCCAGCGAATTCTGAAGAGTTCCACTGCAGATGATGATCAGTCCATGTTTGTGTTATCCAACAATTTGCTGTCAATATCTGATTTTTTTCATCCTAGAACAATTAGAATTTTAATTAAATATACATTGTATAGTCCATTGCCCACATCGCTCACGATGGCCGAACGGCTACGCGTCAGCCTTATAATGTCGTGTATTCCCAGGTTCGAATCCCAGGCCTAGAAAAAAATCATATGTTGTTTTTCCATGGGTGTTTGGACTAATAGGTTGAGCAAGTGATTATCGACAAAACAGAAACTTCTTCGTGAGGCGGCTCTATTAAAAAAAACGCATTGTATAGCAGGGTTTCTCAAACTATGTTCCGTGGAACATTGATGATCCGCGTGAGAAGAGTACCCAAGTGTGTCAAAACAAGCGACTATTGTTTTCCTTCCGTTTACTACCACATATTTATGCTAATCAGGATATTCATATTATGCTGCAACGAAGTCCAGGAACAGGCTCGACGCCTCACCAGGTTTAAGAATTTAAATATATAATATTGTTTCTGATATCAAGAAAAGTTGCAATTCAATGACCTAAATTACCGAAGTCATTAAGATCTTCATTCCCTTATTGTTTTGTGTGTTATATTTTAAAAATAATATTACTAAATAAATAATTGTGATTTTTTCCGTTATTTTTTCCTAATTTCTTGATTATGTATTATTTACTTATCATACAAAATAAACAAGGTGTCCCGTTAAAATTTCAGGATTTGCAAAGTGTTCCATCGCAGAAAAAGTTTGGGAAAGTTAAGGAAAACTATACTATAGTGAGAGTTATGTTAATCAATAATGTAAATAATTACAAGATAAAAAGAACTTTTTGTATGCTACGTTTTTAAATTTTCTGTTGAATCATATAAACTTGGCAATTCTATGTATTATTAAATTTAGGACAAATAAGGCAATTGTCAACAAATCATTTTTTTGCTATTTTGCAACAAACAAACAAATATAGAATACTGAAATGTCATTTTGATTTCCATAGTAACGCACGTATATATTAATAATTTAGTTGCTAGGACCACCCTCTTAGCAACCAATAGTAGTGGATTGGATTACGGATTTCTTCCGAAATAACTTTTCATACAAAACAGAATTAACTGAAAATGAATTTAATTCTACTTAAAGATGGGTAAAAGTATTAAAAGAATGCATTGGCATCGTGTTCTGATATATTCTAAAAGTTTCAAATGTCTAGCTAGTCGGAAAGTTAGTTAAAAATCGTTTGCAAGATTTGTACTGGATAAACACCCACCGGACTAACAAGAATAGGAGCTAAGAAAAATGTGGTAAAATGATAAGTACGTTTTTTTGCATGATCATTAAATTATTCTCAAATTATCAATTTTATTATGTATACCGATAAGTTCTAATTTTTTTTATTATATAACAGCTGTTCACCAAAAAGTTACCAACATTGAAGTAAAACACTTCCATTTGCTGTTACATTCACGCCTGGATTTAACAACAAATGGACCTTGGGGTGGAGATGTAAATACTGGTGCTCCATTTTTTTTCAATTTTAATTTAATTTAAAAAATATATTTTTTAACGATAATCTTGTATTTTGTTCCAAACTTGTCAATCTAATATATTTAATAATACATACACTTTATTACCATTAGAGTATGTGAACATAATCGATGTTGAACAATGGTGTTATAATGATTATCAATCCGTGACAATCTGGAGGAAGATTTTTAAACTTTTTCTCTTATTTCGCTAACAAGGGATCCTGGGTTATTGTCATTTTAACTATATGGTAAATCCAGGTCAGGTTATATTGAAACAAAGTGGCAATGAAATACTATCATATTCTAACATAATTTGAAATAAAACTTGTTAAAAACACAATATGTTCAAATCAGTGGAGTAGTGGACTGGAGGGTACCGGATCTGCGATATGCGATATTTTTTTCTACGACGAATCATATTTCGACACTTCTCCAGACAGTTCTCATCAATATTGTGTTACAATATTTTTAACTCCATAATTTAAACCGAGAACTTAAATAGGTCTAGTCATACCCAGTAAACTGAGGATAAAATATGAAAGATGCGATTAGTCAGTCCAATTCCGAAGTGATTATGGAAAAATGTATTGTCTGATTTTCTTATCCCATTGCTTTATTTTTTTGTCTACCGATAACCGTTGTCATTGGTAAGGGGGACAGTTTACGGATTGTTTTTAGCACTACACCACTGGTTCGAATAATCCTGTTCAGTATGAAAACTATACTAGCAAGTAAATTTGTTTAAGCGTCAATTACATTGAGCTTCTTTACGAGCTGTTTGTTGGCGAATTTAAAAGCTACTACGATTTGATGATTACACAAACTTTCCTTTCGCTGAGAAGCCACAAGCCAGCGACTATTTTGACAGAACGTAGTTGGTTTTTTTACCGGGAGGTTGCTACTGCAGCAGACGCAGTAGGCCCACACGCCGGCGTGTACCGTGTAAAGTTGACCGGCTTTCAACAGTGTTTACAACCTGCTTGTTAGCTTGTTCGATGATTACACTGGGCGACTTTACAGGCAGATTATAAATTCGCCAACAAACAGCTCGGAAAGAAGCTCAATGTAATTGACGGTTTATTGATAAAATGTTAGAATTATATTGTAATCATTTCAATATGCAAGATAACCTTTTCATTATTGAGTTTACCTACCGAAGTTTGGCATTTTAAAATATATTTGATATACCCCAAATACCCCTTTATATTTAATAGCTGAACTGACTACATACTTACCCATATCTTCATGTGAGTAGCATGAGTCAGTTAAACGTATATTACATGGGCCGAGGTCAGTGCTTTTTTGTTTTCTTTCATACGAAAAATGTTTTCATTTGCAACCGCGGGAGATCTCTTTTCATTACGATCAAAAGATCTATTTATTATTTTCTATCGCAAGCTTCTAGGTTTTTCTTTATTGGAGATCAATCATAAATACTCCAATCTTTCTCATGCAAATTGTTTAGCTGCAGTGTTTGATTCCTTGAAGTGTTTTTATTTGGACGAATCCTTACAGGAAACATATGGGGTACAAATATAATTCTCAAAGGATTCGGAAAGCTTTCCAAAAACTTTCGTTCTGTATCATCATTTTCATTTCGGGCTTTTAAATTTATAAACGTAGATATCTCCGTTTCATTTACATCACGTAGCAATAGCAAATATCAGTAACGTGGCTATAAATATCGGTTACATGAAAATTGTACGTAAAACATTTCACCGTGGCATAGTTCGCCGTGAGATTTCTTATCGGAAAGAGATGACTGTATACTATACGGTCTCCAATTTTATTAGATTCAATATGAACATTAATTCAATTTTCATAGCTGATTTTGGCAAAATTCATGAATTCAAGAATAAAAACCTAACCTATCATAACCTAACATAGTCTAACAAATAATCCAGTATATTGGCTATTTTCAAAATTTG
The DNA here is from genome assembly GCF_057557595.1 of Rhyacophila brunnea. Classification (NCBI taxonomy): domain Eukaryota; kingdom Metazoa; phylum Arthropoda; class Insecta; order Trichoptera; family Rhyacophilidae; genus Rhyacophila; species Rhyacophila brunnea. The sequence continues at coordinate 46,743,406 of NW_028232859.1, forward strand.
TTTGTTGCTAGCTTCCTGATAAGTGTAAACCGACAAGAACCGTGCTTTATTTAGACATACATTTTATGTCAGTACTATAAGACCCAATTAGGTTGGACGGTCTTTAATATACGGCCATATTTTTTCGATACAACATTTCATGGTGAAGTGTAATACGTCGAACTGCATAGTTTCCGGGCACGATAAAAATCGGGCCTCTATCCAAAAATTATGCAAGGTAAAAAAAACCCCATCCAAAATCAAAACCAAGAGCTTTTTCGATGTGAAACGCATATGTTACATTTCTATACACATAGAGGACCTCAATTCTCGTGATGTCAGACTTTCACGTTACTTGCGTTTGTTTACAGTGCTATACGTTTACTTCAACCCAGTGAAAGGGGTGCCGGATGAAATCCCGAATGCCGAAATACCGAATGCTGAAATCCCGAATGGTCGAAATCCCGAAAGCCTAAATCCCGAAAGCCGAAATCCTGAAAGCCGAAATTCCGAATGCCGAAATCCCGAATGGACGAAATCCCAAATGGCAGGAATCCCGAAGGCCGAAATCCCGAAAAATAAAAAAATACAAACAGTAAAAATTCTCAACAACTACCAACTCGAAAGCAAAAAATACTGCTTTTTATAAAAGAAAATGCAATATATATATTTATATATTGACAATTAATAATATCATTTTTCCACAAAAAATGGTTTTTTTGTCTCTCCTGTAAAAAATTGCGCAATCTTAACACTTATCTTGAATTGCGCAATTTTTCCGAGAGACAAAAATCCATTATTTTCACTTTCGGGATTTCGGCCATTCGGGATTTCGGTCATTCGGGATTTCAGCATTCGAGATTTCGGGATTTCGGGATTTCGACCTAAACCCCAGTGAAAAATACATTGTTTGAAAGATAAAGAATATGCCTAAGCGTAAAATATGATATTTTAAATATAGTAGGTACTGTTTAAAATACGCTAAATAACAAAGCTGTAACGATGCCTAATGGGATTGTGTTCAATTTTACAGAATCACAACGATGAGACCAACTGCCAAATTATCAGCCACGTAAAAATCACCTTGTTTTTTCACCGTTATTATACTCGCATTTTACTTATATTAGTCGCAAAAAAGATCGCCAAAATTCAACTTGTCATTACGATGTGTTACGTACAATGTGTGTCTTACGATTGCGGTTGTTCTTTCTAATTTTTATCATCCGATTCAATCGGCGTCTCTGTCCAAACTGTCCAAAACCAATGTCGAGAGCTTTTATTTAGCTTACCGTCCAAATTATTCGGCGGAGTGAGATATAAGGGCTCTCACCCGATTGGGCTCCAATGCTTTGCTTACTCTTTCGATGACTTTACTACGCCACTGGCAATAATTGCCTTTTGGAAGGAGACATACGATTCATAAATATTAGCTACATAATGTTCTTACACGTCTTACATTTTGAATATAAGTTATAGTCTATTGACAGATTTTCAAATTTTCTTCCTATACTGACAGTCAATAATTCATAATTGAAAGTTCACAAGTCGGCCGTTAGCTAGCAGGGTGTTCGAAATTCGAATATTTTAATTTGAATATGAATAGTCATATATTTTTTCAGTACATGAAATAAAAACCAAAACGAGCGCACATATTGCACATCAGCTGATAAGAACGCGTCAATTACTCGCGTGCGCTTCTGCCTGTCAGTTTTTGAAAAGGAAAACCTTTAAAATGGCGGCCGGGGAGTACTTTTAATCCCTGCTCGGCCATTGTGTTCTGTCAAAAGCTTCAACAGGGACGGCCGTCGCTTCATTATAACCGGTAAAGAAAAGCTCATTGTTGATTTACTCTCATGTGAGTGTGGGAAAAAAGATTTGCAGATAGCTTTCATTGTTTCAAAAAGCTCTAATGCAGGTAGGTTGCTATATTATATTAAATAATCTAATTGCGATAATTTGGCTTACATTATTTTTTAATGCTAACTGTTATCATTAAATTTAAAAATGTAGGCTTAATTCAACCGTAATGAAGATTAAAACATTTATAATGGTACTAAGAACTTTTAAATAAAATTATACAAACCCTTTTGATTAATTTAGTGTAAAACAGACAGCCGAATACATCAAAGTGATATAAATACCTAACAATATTTAGTCGTACCTCAAAGCCAGTTAAGACTTACTATATGTATGAATCGTACTCTCTCTGGGTTTATCAACTAAACATATTTTATTACCTATAAGCTTTGTGAAATATTAATCGTTTATACTTAATTAACTTCAGAGGTTGGACTCTTAGATTATTAATGTATCAAACCTAATTAGCGATTGATAATCCGGTTACCCGTATAACCATATTATTTAAAATTAATTCATTTTTATAGAGAAGCTGATAAGATCTTGTAAATTTTTTTTAATCACATACTACTTGTCACATTTTGTAAAAAGTTTCAATGGTTCACTAACAAAGTGAGCCAAGGAGATGAAATTAGTGCGCTACGAACGACCAACGAGCATTTCACGAATAATTATCTGAGTTCATAGCGCAAAGCACGAGCAAGTCAACGATAGAAATAATAGGATTCACGTCACCAAAACTGCGCCACGCTATTATATGATGGTGGTGTGCGCGCTTCGTAAGGCATACAGCCCACTAAAGCGGGCTTGCGGGGCGCTCGCGCATATTCAATGTGAATCATCGAAAATACAACGTAATCAAATACGCCAGCGCACACTGGATTAACCCGTGGTTTGGCTTCTCAGCGAGACGAATTAACGAAAATACAACGTAGCCCATTCATTGACACGGCAAACAAAAGAGGCGCGCGCTGTTTATTTTATCCGCTTCTGGACGCGTCGTACGTCGGACGGGCGCCTCAGCATTATTTAATAACAGTGAACTCATTGTTTAGTTTGCTGCGTGTCCAATATTTCGCTGGTAGAATGATGCCATCGTGAATATTAATTACAAGCCCCGAGAAATAATATAATATTTTTATTGCTTTGTTATGAGAGACACTGATAATAATAATTAGTATGTGCTTCTTGTGCCCCTTATTACATAGGTGAAGGGTAATGCGCGGGTGGGAGGGGGCCTACTCAGTAGTGAGCGCACCGAGCGCTGCTTTGGTGGGCTTTATGCCTAAGATAACATGCTATTTAGCCCGTAACATTACGGCAGCGTGAGTGAGAAAGCGCAACACTTCTTGTTGTGAACACGCCGCCAATTCTGCCACACCTCATCCTCGGCTCAACGAACAAGAACTTCTTGTCCACGTGTTAAAACTGTGAACTAACATCCCCTCCAGTAAAGCTAATCGCACTTCTGTTTTCAAATGAGGAACGCCCCAAATCTTCATTTCATTTTACGCTCCCGTGGTGTACCTATCAATTTACGTAGTTTGTAGCTTTTTATAATAAAAATAGGTCTAAAAATATCATGAGTGATGTTAGAATTATTATTAGTAAATTTTTGATTTATTGCGAAGAAGAAAAGGAGACGCATCTAAAAAGAAAGCCGATACATTATTTAAACATGCCGCAAGCACGCGTTGCCGCCATGACATGTACGTCACTGAGAAGACTATATTCTACTACTATATGCGACTACAGCGACTTCCTGTTATCGGACAGTATGTACCTGCCATCTCGGAAGTATGCGCATTAAGTGGCCGCCAAAACACGGTTGTCTACGTGGGATATCCAGGGCAAGTGTTCGTCGCTAGATTCTGGAAGTGAAGAGTGTCTGGGTAGAGGTAATGTACCCGTAAAAGTGAGAGTGTTTTCGGGCTATGAGTAGTAGTATGCAGAAGTCGGTGACACCTGCTATATTTTTTTAGTCGCCTTAAACAACAATAATATATCAATATAGATATTTTTTAGAAATGCCTCCCTCCCCCATACTGTCTTTCAGTCTGAGCGCCAGGTTATTACTATTGGCTTGTGATCTGAAGTAGATATACTAATTATTAACTGTCTCCCAAGATGTTATATTATTATATGAGTAAATAAGCTACTACACAAGTAAATCAAGCACTGATGGCCAAATAATATAAAAAATATTTGAAGGCAGCCTCAGGGAGGAGTCGGAAAAGTCGAAAAACGAAAAAAGAGACAACAGATCAAATACCCACGAAAGTTTCTACCAATTTATTATAAAATAGGGTCTTGGCTTAGAAATGATAGTTGGTAAGTACTTTTGTGTAAAACGATTCATTTAACATTCTCTCATCTGTTTATAGGTAAGTATTCTTTTATTTGCTTTATCATAAATAAATTGCAGTTCTGGGGAAGTATATTGTTACCTCGTTACTGCAGATTGCAATTGAAAAGTTAATCCGCGCATGTTTACGCTCCAGTTGCAAAAACTCGTAATGACAATGCGAACAGAATAAAAATAAAGAAGAACTAGAAAATTGGAGAGCAGCGAGTTTGAAAAAGTGGCGTGCAGAATGCTGGTACGAGGGAAACGTCTGTTTTAACAAAGCTCTCTCTCAATTTTCAATTTCTATTTTCAATTTTGTTTTAAACATATTGTGGACATTACATATTAAAAGTTTACGACGTTCACAACATGACATGACATGATTATTATAAAGAATAAAAGTAATAAAAACGATTAAAATGAAAATATAAAAAGAGAACATAATATAAACATACAAAAGCTGTGAAAATACAATTATACACATTATAGAAGTTCAAAGAAGTACACCGAGTTTGCTAAATAGATTCTATTTTAAGAGTTTATAATATAGCGTCCACCTAACTCACCTTCACGCAAGTGGAATATATCAACACCCGAAGCAATTTGGTTGATCATAGTTATAGCCCTTCCAATAATTGGCATTACCAGTGGCAGGTTGGTTCTGCACCTTGGGAGAATAAACAACTGATGCTCTCTATTTCTAAGATAGTTATCAGGCACACACAGGTCAACACTGCCCAGAATGGTAGAGTTCTCTATATACCTCGTAAGTATAAGTCGAAAAAAATACATAGCCAAATAAAGATCTCTTCTAAATTGCAGACTGCAGTATATAAAAATATTATAATATATCGTGGTGCTTAAAATAGTTACATAAATTGAATCATTTTTCGATACTCCAAAGTTTTTAGTGAAGTTTAAAGATTACTCAATAAAGATTAATTGTATTAATGATTGTTACGTTGATACTTTCTATCTTCTACACCGGATATGACTATCGCCGGATGGGTTTTGGTCCATCACATCATAGGAATTATGTTGTGAAAATATAATATATAAAAAATATAATAAATATATAAAGTGAGTTGTAATAAGAGGAATCATTGACCGTTACTATTTGTAATTCCTTAACCAGCTAACGTATTCAGTGACGTCCCTAGACAAAATGCCGCCCCATTAATTATACAGAATTTTTATCATCCTTTTATGACTCCAATATCTAAGAAATGTTTGTATGGATGCATTACTAAAAAAATATGTACCTACCATTAAATCTAATTTAAATGCCATCTCTACTTCAATAGAAAATATTGCGAGTCCTTGGTTTCAGATAAATTTTAAAATACACCTGATAACTTTCAAAACTCGCGAGTGACTGGCAAAAATATTTGGATAACTTAATTAAGTAGTAAGTACATATGTACTGTTACACCCCCGAATGGTCCCCATTTGGGGACGTCTTTGTGTATCTGGAGAGGCCCTAATCGGTATCGAATCCAACAAATAGTAACGGCTGATTGCGAAAATAATTAAATAATGTTTAATATCTGTCTAATAAATATCTGACCGGCAACATTGTCAAAAAAAATACGAATGGCAACGCAGCATTTTTGCACGGCTCGCAAGTGTGACCGTTTGTTTTGGCGGCAGAAGCTTCTTTGACAGCACGCAGAAAACACTGTTCGCTCGCGCTACGCATATTTCGTCATCCGAAAAATAAATTATATAAAATGTAGTAATCTAGTATATATTAACACCAAATAAACTCGTCGTTTCCATCATAATTCCGGTGTGTTAATTGTCCAAATCCTAAAATGCAGACGAAAAACCAGATACTAAAAATAAAAGTGACAGTTTGAAATTCACATTCAAAATGGAGGGAAGTGATAGTACCTATCTATAATTTGCAAATCATTGCTGGTCATCATGGACGTGACGTCCAAGGACAACGGAAGTAAACTAGACATCGCGAATCCGACGAAAAAATACAGTCCTGTTAAACCTGTTATGTCAATTAATACATTTTGTTTCCAACCAGTGAGCTGATTTTTTTAACGGAAATATCTTTCTGTTAAAAAAATTTAGGTACCTATATATACCTAATTTTTCTCCTCGATTTGCCGCCCTTCGAGTAACTGCCGCCCCCAAGCGACGCTCAATCTGCCTACCCCCACGGGACGTCACTGAACGTAGTGGTCGCTTTCAAATTAACCATGAGGAATTCCACGTAGTTTCACTACTACACTATTATTTATATCGGGTAATATAACCCAACAGAACTGTGAATCGTTATATTGGTCGAATTGAAATGTTTTGTTCTCTTGACTCTTTCAAAATTAGTTCCTCCAACACTACACACTAACCATACCTGTATTGTTAATTGTATTGTTTATTTTTCATCTCTTGGTCTACTTACCTATGTCAGTTATTTGTTGCACTCATTTTTAATCTATCTCTCTATTCACTACTGTACACAAATCTTAGTAATTTGATGAAGCTTTCTGTCTCAGTCATTAGATCCATCACTTATGCATTTATCGTGTATCTTAAATGCACTAATATTTAATGCTTATGTGATTATTCCTATTGGTGTAAAAATAAATAAAAATATAATAAAACTCTGTTTAAAAGAGGTTTTATATTAAAATGTACCTTTCCCGTCACTGGATGCAATATTATGAAAACATGCGAGGCCTGTTTTTCACGATTTTGATCAAAACACAAGGATTATAAAGTATATGAGAAAGGATAAGTAAGTATATATTATTATACACAATGTTCGTAGAAAAATATTGTAGCAACGACTATTCTGTATAAAAATATATACTTTTCATTATCTGACACTATTGTATTGGACTAAGCTGACAGAATTTGAATTTCGAATTCATCCGGTTTGAAAAAAGTCACAAGCCACAGCCGTGTTTTAAAGTGTTACTATTAATAAAAAAAATATTTACCTTATTAAATTATGATTCAATATAATATATGTATTGATCACAATTGAAGTTCGATGTGATTCTTTCTATTCTTAGCTATATAACAGAGTACCAATGTTACCGTATGCATCTATATAATTCAATACTAGCAAAGCGGATGAAGTGTATTTCACAGAAAGGCTTAGCTTTAATGGAGCCGTAAGGCTTCCCACTTCAATGGAAATGAATTTATAAATGTGATGCTGGAAATGGTACATTTCAAAATTTGTGTAAGAGAGGAAACCATATCGCAATATGTCGCCAATCATCATGCAACATATACGTTTGACAGAGTATAAAAGTAATTATGACGGATTAGCAGGAGAGTCTGTGTTTTACGACCCATAACGTTGACAAGGCCTAGCCATTTTCTTTAACATAAGAAACGCGGGAAGTATTTTGTCGTTGAATTTTCTCCGCAAAGAATTTTGAATTCCAATATTATTTTCTATTATGTTCTTGGTAAGAAAATGCCTGTTTGACATTCTCGTATCATAATTAAATTTACACTGTTCCGTTTTCTTTACATATTAAAACAATATCATTTAGATTTAAATTTGATTGGCTTGAGTCTTTGAAGATTATTGGACTTGGTAATAAGTATACTTACAAGCATCATAACGGCCTACTATTGAGCATCATGGCTTGCTGTAATGTTAAAATGAATATTATACCTATATATATTTAAAAAAAAAAGTATTTGCACCGAAAAGCCACCATCCGAGAAGATGGATTAGAGACGGAGATAAGTGTCAGAAAGCTTATATGGAATTAGACAAGGTTACAATATATTGTCTCCGACCCTGTTTAATATTTACTATGAGGTGGTATGTAAAGTGTCTGCCAATATAAAAAAAAATAGTTTGAAACTGCATTAGAGCGGCTTTCCCAGGGGATTTGCAACACTTAAACTTATGGAATGCCACATTGAATCATAAAATGTAGGTAGAAAAGAGCCGTATCCAAAAATGTACTTTCTTTTTATCTCTTATGACGAAATTATTCGAGCTCTATTCATTTATAAATGATTTATATGATATTTTTATCACACAATTAAAGTGAAAGGATTTCAAAAAAGAATCAAGAAAATATACAAATATGAAGTAGATCCTCCAACTGACTAGAGTCCGAGCCTTAATCCGACCTCGAATAAAGTAACTACATGTATGCTTCTACCCCCTAAATATACAGTCACACTATAATAAATCTATACCCCTCTGTATTGTCGCATTAATTGTATAACGACTCAAGATTTGGATAACTTATTAACAATGATTATATGAATCACTGTAAGATAATTATTGTTATTGCAGGATACTGGTCGTTAAGAGCAACACTTAATGTTTTTAGAACAATAAAAAATACGCATTGAATCTTTACTTCAGTTCAAAATATAGATATTTTTATGGAAATAATGTAACTAAAAAAACCTTTCAAGGATTCCATTAACCTGAAACCACCATGTAAACATGTAACAAATTGAGGAAATTCCTAACCGGGCCACCGTGGTTTATTTTCGTTTTCCATCATTCGATTCGATCTGCGAGATGCTTAGTAGGCTTCTATAGTAAATATACTCCCTATTTGGAATAACATCTACTATCTACATATAATATATGTATATATATGTTATGTCTGTGTGAGTAGGAATAGAATTTTCTTAGCAACGCCAACGGCTTGGAGTGACAGTATAATATCCAATAAACCGGGTTGCCATTTTATTGTTATTTTCAGTCAAAGGGTATTTTGTATTAAAATATTAGATTAGGGCTAAAAAGTAGATTGATACCTGGTGAATATTATTGTTATAAATCGCTTATGCAATCCACAGTACAAAAACAAAATAGATTTCTAAATTAAGTACATATTATATATATTAGAATAAGGGATTGCAATACCGAAATACCGGGTTTAAAAATCTAAAATACTGGAATTTGCGGTATTAAGGGGGGACATGCTCAGCGTAGGTCAAAATGGAACTTTTATTGCATTTTCAAACCATGATCCTGGACATTTCTTAAACGTTATAGATAATCTATTTATATATTTTGAAGCCTTGTTATCCTTTATATTTATTTTAAACATTTGATGACTGCAAAAAGTATTTTTATTACATAAAATAGTGTTCTTTTAAACCTCTCGCTCTAATGTTTTAGAATATATTCATATTTCAGTACAAGAATGTGCAGCGGTGTTAAGATTTTTTACGTTTATTAATTTTTAAACGCATTTATAAAACCATTAGTATAATTTATGATGAGATAATTTTTGTAAAATATTTACGATAATAAATTATATTGATAATCTCTGTGATCCCAAATTTGATAAGAATTAGGCATTTTATTATTCAAAAAATGGGCAAGATTAACACATTTGAAGATAATTCTAAAGATACTCATTATAAGCTATGTCTTTGACCATTCAAGTGTGATAAATATTCTACGAATAATGATTGCTTTATAATAATTTATTGACCTAAGTATAATGTAGTGTTTTTTTTAAATACGCCAATTCTTTTGTCATTCCCCAGTGGTTACGCTACAACATCCCTTCAGCCAGACTTATTTTCACTTGATGAACTAGTCTTTTGGAGGGAATTTGTTAAAATTATCAATATATTCAAATTACTTGTAAAAATCACCAGTTCTACAATATTATGATCAATATATAGGCCTACCATAATTATAAAACCCTAAACCGGGACAGGAACGGGATATATATAACATTTATTATTAAAAGTACTTATGTACAAAATAATAATGCAGAATGTCTGATGCAGCAGAAATTTTAATTATTTTATTTATTTATTGCAGATATCTGTCGTACTCGCTGGGATGTCGTACTCGCTGGGATGAACTTTTTTCGCACCGTCCCCGCTGTCTCATCTCATCACATATACGCTACTACGGTCAATCATGATGATTTATTATTGACAACCAATCATGCATACGTGGAACAACCGGGACCAATGTGTGAAACCGGGACAATCCCGGTCAAACGGGACGTATGGTAAGCCTAAATACATATTTTTAAATGTCAACATAATAAATGCAGGTATGTAGGTTTTTCGTATAAAATAATGTTTTAACGAAATTTTAATAGCTATATGTACTGATAAATACTTCTGCTTTTTTATATATTTTAACGAATATCGGTAGTCATACCGAATAATATAATAATAATTTCAATAATAAATACCGAAAAACCGGTATTGATATTATCGTTCGGTATTGAAATCCCTAATTATAACCTATTAACCTACCATTATGATTCATATAATAATAGACAAGCAAAGAAAATTTCACTTCGACCACTACGTAACATCTTTCACGGTGGCATATTTACTAAATGAACGTGCTCTTTCAGTCAAATATTTTCTTATCAAAATTATAAATTGCTTTGTTGAATCGCCAGACCTACCCAAAGTGTGGGTTTCCATTGTCTACCGAGATTTGTTTTGTACCATGTCAGCCGAAACAATTCTAATTTCGTCCTGTCACAATTATTATGATATATTATATTTCAACACCATTGATCAATTTAATAAATGCACATGCTTCCTTTAAACGTGCTATTTCCAATACATTGTCTAGTCGACTTGATCGCAACTAAACCTTGATATGGTGTTGAAACAGTCAGTGAATTTTGAACAAATTTTCATGAATCAATGTTAGAGACTGGTACTGTTTTATATGCTGAACTGACAGCCATATTTTTTAAACGTTATTATATCGATGTTCTAATGTCAATAGCCGTACCTATCTGACTTATATAACGAAAATAAATTTTTGATGTACCTACTAAAAACAACAAAAATACTGCCCATCGACTGCGAAATTCCCATATCAGCTGTAGTTATTTTAACAAAATGATACAGCCATTTTAGTAATTTCACGTATCTGAATATTGCAGAAATAAACCTGTAATATTTTTGCCTCTAAGCTGTCAAGTGTGTTGCATGACGTGTATTGAATTCTGCTTCAAAATGTCGCTTTCGAATTATTTAAAAGGTAAAACAGTAAGTAATATAACAAATTTGGATGTTTATCATTATATATATGTCACATTTTTTTGGATGTTATCATTATATTAGGCGCTATGTATTTTGCTTTACCACTTTTTATGTTACGGGTTATTGGCATGCTATGTAGTTACAACATGTGTAAACTATTAACAGTTAGATACGGGATATTAAATATTTAGTTTTTTAGCTTCCTGCACAATTTGTAAAAAGTGACTTACGGGATATTGACATTAGGCCATCGTTATGCTAACCCTTCTTTCTTTTCCTCAGATTTTATATTTAGAATTTCCTCCGATTGTATGTTGTGCATCAGGTCATATTGACAATTGGCAAAGGATGATGGTTAGGGTACCTCCCGCTTGTCAATAAAAAGAACAAAAAAGAAAAAAGTTAGTTTTCATCGCCCCTACGAAAATTTTTCCGTTGAATTTGACGACTTTTTTGCTGAGAGGAAGTTTATACTTTTCCAAAGAAACCTAGAAAAGCTCTCAAATGTTTTCTTGAGAGTATTATTTTGAATTTCTTTACCAATTCTTCTTCTTGTTCTGAGTTGATTCTGGTAGAAGTTTCGTTGACGAAGGGCTTTGTGTCTGCTAAGTCCAATCGGGCCTTTGCAGCTGGGGTGCCTAAATAGTATTTTCATACTTTCATGAAACACTAACCATAGTTTTATGTATTCTAGTGTTTATTACTAATATGTCTCCAAATCATAATATGGGCTTAGTCATTCAAACAAGAATCTGATGAGCTCAGACAGAGAATAAAATAGATTGTAGGTAGACGAATATGTATGTAGGTACTTCACGACAGTAAACTCGCTTATCTGTATAAAGAGATGCAAATATGTAAACAGAACTCTGAAAAATATATTTTTTAACAGGAGCGGATCCTTTCACCTTATGTACTATCCACGAATTAATCCAGTTATTTTTTCAAACTTTTAAATCCACAGCGCACTTAGTGTAAAAAAAAAACACGGCGTCATAATAAAATTATCAATTAATGGGATGGGCCTGGGCCTGTTATTGAACACATAATCCCTCAAATCTAGGAATCTTACTATGTATATTCTTCCTGGAGCTTTAAATCCAACTCATTCCATCTTCAATTGTTTTTTACGCAACATAGTGAAATTTACCAATTATAAAGACGTTCACAACAATCATAACATGACATTTAAAACACAAAGGCATGGTATTAAAACAGTATAAAGAGTAAATAGGTAGGTGGACCGTATTTTAGGAATTTATAAAACAACGCCCTCCTATACTCATTCTCACGTAGGTGGAATATTTCAACATCTGAAATGTGTTGGTTAAACTTGGTTGTTGCCCTCCCAACTGGCATCACCAATGGCAGGTTAGTTCTGCACATTGTGAGAAAAAACAACTGATGCTCTCGATTTTTAAGATAGAGACAGAGATCAATACTATCAACCTCTCATTTACCTACACCGCGTATAAGTCGGAAAAAATACGTGGCCAAATATAGATATATTCTAGTGTTTAACTTTAAACTACATTATGTAAGCATATAGAGGTAGCCAGTTGGATAAAGCCACGGATAGTATCCAAACAACCTCAAGGAAAGTATATGAGAACATATATTATGTACATAGGGATTGCAATACCGAATGAAAATTTCATACCGGGTTTTCGGTATTTCTTAAACATTAAAAAAACAGAAGTAGGTGCTTATCAATAAATATAGCTATTAAAACTATTATTTTATAGCAAAAATCTACATACATAAATTTATTATGTTGACATTTAAAAATATGTATTGATCATAATTGCAGAACTAGTAATTGTTTACAAATAATTTAACTATATTGACAATTTTAACTAAAGCCCTCAAAAGTTCATCAAGTGCAAATAAGTCCGGCTGCAGGAAAAGTATCTTAAATTCAACGCGTCTACAGTCATCCATAATTATACAATAATTGAACATTTTTGTCACGGATGTTTTCTATTTCGAAATAATATTATGATAATTCATCGTGACAATTTACAATATATTCAACTTATATAAATATATTTGATGATATTTGTTTTATTATTTTTTTCACCTATGTTGGATTCACTCAATATATTTGGATGCAGCACATTTATAATTCATTTTCAAAAACGTAAACGAGTGTGCTTTCTTAATACCGAAAATTCCGGTATTTTGGATTTTTAAAACCGGTATTTCGGTATTGATAAATACTGGAATACCGGTTTTGAAATACCGCTGTTGAAAGACCACTAAGCTATACGTGTCATATCTAATTGCGACGAAGTTAACGAGTGATTTTTACAATACTCTCTCGAGCACTTTCTAAAATGCTCTACTTTTTGGAAATCAACTTTTGTATTTTTAAATTAAAGTATCTACCTATTAAAATCGTTTTATTTCAGATGGAATGCAGTGGCATAGTTACCTTATCCGGAAGAGTGAGTAAAGCATCGTGGCAAAACCGAACATGGGGTCCTAAATCTGAACAAAATTTCAGAAGAAAACCAAAAAAATGCTCTTGACGTATTCTGGGCGAAAAAAAACGGTTTAGAATGACTTTTGTTTGACTTTTTATAAATATGTAGAGATCATAATATTTTTAATTCATTTTCAAAAAACATAAACGTGTATGCTTTCTTAATACTGAAAATATCGGTATTTTGGTTTTTTGAAACCGGTATTTTGATATCGATAAATAATTGAATACCGGTTTTGAAATATCGGTATTGTAATCTCTGGATAGCAGGTACGGTTTGCCTTCCCGGAATTGAACAGCCACGCCTAAGCACATTATTATTTATACAAAAAAATAAAACTTATTCTAGCAATTTGCAGTTAACACAATCGCTGCGTAACTTTTAATTACTTTTTAATTACCGTATTTAAATAACATGTTAATTGGATCGATCGGCCGCTTAACGGGGACACGGCAGCCGTGTCATCCGCGTCGAATGAGTTAATATCCGTTCATTTAGAGGCCAAACGCTGGGTCTATGTTATTTTTGGAGAGCGCCCGAAATGTAGGTAGATATCACTAGTTAGAGTTACTACATACTATTTATTTCTGCATTTTATCAGCTACGTGGTAGGTACTTGCTATCGTTTTATATTATTTAATTTTACATAAGTGTTATAAGGCCATGGATACAACTGATATGCAAGCCATTTCGTTTGCTTTTCAATTTCCCTGCAACATAACACTAGCAGATAGTTGATAACAAATGAATTACATTGAAAACGTGCCTGTGAACAAAAGCTTACCATTTTAATAAAGAAAAAATCCGACAAAATGATTATTGAATTTATTAAGTATATTATTTATTGTTATCGTACTAATCCACCCCTTTGCGGGTCGTTATGGCCCACCGATTTGAGATGGAAATTAAATTCTGCTGCTCTCCGCTCAACCGGTTAGGGTGGTATACAAATTTACAGAGCCTATGTATTATTATATTTTGGTTTGTCAAAATGGATAATAACTTTACTAATAGTGGGATTATTGTATATAATATTCTTTCGAGGCTAAATTGATGTAGTAGTAGTTTGTCTATATCGTATATTCACGTATATTATATTCGAAGAATCTTTTATTTTAACATACATACGATTGTATTTATTTATTTATTAAGGAAAACAAACAGTTACATTGATTGATTACAAATATATTATTATATAAACTAATATATAAACTATATAATGTTTGTGGACGTATTAAATAGGCTAAATTTATAATTGTATAAATTATCATATTTCATTAATATTTACACATGCTGTCTTTTTATTGTTATTTGTAATTAAGATATTTTTATACATTTGTATTTATTAAGTATTATGGCGCATTGGCCAATAGCTGTAATGCCGTAATACTCTTTTTTATAAATAAATAAATAAATAAAAATAGATAAGTGAAAAGATATTGCAACCAGCAAAATTTCCATATATTCCTAACCTAACCTAACCTAACCTAACTAGGGCGGCTCTCGTGGTGCAGTGCGTAAGGCGCTTGCCTTCCTCTCGAGAGTTCTGGGTTCGATTCCCGGTCAGGACACAATATTTATGTGTTTTTTCTCTAAGCCTGGGTGTTTGTGATTGTTCAAAATTACTAACAACCACCTTGTACGAAAAAGCAAGGACATGGTTATTAATAATTCTAAAAATAAAACCTAACCTAACCTAACCTAACAAGATAGAAAATAAGAAAGTAAGATGGACATTACATTATGATATTACATAAGGAAAATGAGGAAGAATATTGAATAATTATTATAGACAAAAAAGTAACATTTTTTAAATTATGTAAATATATAAGTACTTATATAATATTATGTGTTAAGAATTATTGAAATTTATACATAATATGAACGATCTAACATAGAACAGAAAAAGAGAATAATAAGAAAGGGAAAAAAACATATATTTAAAATTCGATTAAATGTCAATTATACAACATTTTGGAGATATACGAAATATAAACGAAACATGTGAAAGGATCAGCGGTGGAAAAATACAAATTGTAATTTAAACAAGAGCGCCGAATAACTACGGCAAAACATAGTACAAAGCTTGGTTTCGCGTAAATCTTGATGGACAATGGAAACCCACCCTTTCAAGTAGGTTTGGCGAGTCAATAAAACCATTGATAATTTTGAAAAGAAAATACTGATCAAATAGAGAACGTTGACTTTCCAAAGATGATAAGATAGTATCCTTGCGATAATATAATGGGATTTGGTCTGTTCGGAACAGGCGTGTATTGCTTTATTCTTGACACTATAGAGTCAATATCGTCGGGAGGCATAGGTACTCTGATTATGGCCCCTAGCATAGAGACAATTTTTCGAAGGTCTTCGTCCTTTCTTTCTGGAGTTCCAATTATTTCTACGTTAAAGAGACGATCCCACTGAGTATTTTTGTTGTGTTCTTCTTGAATGACATTTAACTTCGACCGCTTTTAACTGGGTTTCTAAGTTTGTCAATTTTGTTTACAAATTCTTAAACTTCTTGTCGAAGGACAAAAATTTATCCCATAAAATTTAGGCATTTCTTTAAATGTATAAAATTTCTTTTTTTCAAATCTTTAATTTCCAAAGCGTCAATTTGAATGACCTTAATCACATTAAATATGTCAGTTAAGCTGGATGATCATGTAAATTCTGAGAATCAATGATAGATTTAGCAGGGGTACGAGTAGTATCACTGCAGCTACCGCACTCCCATTTAGATCGGGTGCTGGAGGTCATTTTTTTGTGTCGCTGCTGGTAATCCAGTACACTGTTGGTGGAAGGTTGATTTGCATTTATGTTGCACTCCAAGTCACCTCCAGCTCCAGTTGTAAAAGCGCAGTTTAACTTAGCACACGGCATCGCAAATATTGTAGTAGAATGTACTTGTAAATAATGTAAATAATAACGTATAGTGCGGAATACTTATAATGATTACAATAATTACTACTTACTATTACTGCTAATTTCATTCATCACGTCACTGGCACAAACAGAATGCATACAATTTTAATCAAAGTATAAAAAAATTATTTGTTTAATTAACTTTAACTAAGCATAAATCGATACGTTTATACTACACACGTCACACACTGTTGTTAAATTGTTTTCCACGGCATTATCAAAGTATATATAAGTTTGTTTTATAATATAAATATTTTTTCAAAGGCTACGAAACGGTAAACTCTAACTAGACTCTAGAGCTCTGAACATTTTTACTGAATATTCCTTGCCAAAAATTAGGAGCAACGCAAAAAAAAATGAGACGAACTTGAGAGTTAGTTCGCGAGATGTGAACATTTCAAAGTTTTCCATAGATTATCATTAATAACAGAAGAAGTAACAATGTAATGATATAATTAAATATAACATAATTTGAATTGTGCGGGTAGATACCTAATTCATTTTGTATTTCTCTAATAATCGGTAGCCTTGGCAATATCATTCAATGTCAAAAATATATGTATTTGAATTCAGAATTCACCGATAATATCTATGATGGGTGATGATGTTTTCGAAGTTTGCAAGAATCAACTTTATTATAAGAACAAATGACCTGAAAAAGCAACGAATTTAAAGCTATTTTCTAGTATGACATTCGAGAATGTGATATCAATATAACACCTATTATGTTTTTTGTAAAGCGTGATTTGATGATATTATACTAATAGGGAAATTTCAAAAGGTTCAATACATGTGCATATTATGGATTTTGGCAAAAAAAATGATGATAGGGAATATCAACTTTGAACCCCAATTCGGTGACTTTTTTCTTCTAATAATCAGTGTATAACCATTTAAATACTTATATTTATTATTATCATTAAGTAAAATTTTGTTCAATAAATTAACGAAATTCTGTTTTTTCTTGCTATGAAAATATTACCATAAAAATATTTTCAGGTTTGCCTCTTGGCATTTTATTTGGCCCTTGTCTGCCGACCATCTCATCTCATCACATATATGGGATTAAGGCCAGAGTACACACAGCCAAAACCAAATGTATGGCGAAGCCTAGAACCAAGATTTACATTTGATTTTTTGTAATGTTATAATTGAGTAGGTGTCTATGCTAGAAGCGAAGCTTCTCTCCATTTTTTAAAATGCCCAGCATACATACACTTTGTAATATTCAAATGAATTTAAATAAAGTTTTTGTTAATAATTTAAATAATGCATCAAGTTTTTCAGTACACTCTTACCCACAATATACCGCATACCCCTTCAAAACTGTGTAATTATTTTTAACAGCATATCACAGTGTGTAAGTAGGTGATGGAGAGAAACCCTTTTAGTTTTAACCTACTCATTTATTCTAGGGGTAGGTATCCACACTACAGAGTAATGACAATAATAATAATTTGTAAGATTACAAAAATTCAAACGTAAATTTCGGTAGTGACACTTGATAAAGCTTACCATGTGGTGAGTGAAATTTGTGCCGTTAAACAATCTTTATATGTGGTAAATATCAAGTGATAAACTCAGTTTATAAAATATGTGAGAAATTTGGTCAGATGGGGAAGAAAAAAATGCACACGTACAAAGAATTAGCGAAACTAGGATTCCACGGTCTACGACAAGGGTGACTTTTGGAAAGAGGTAGGCTGTGAAGATTTGAGAAAACAAGCACACATGTCAGGTATGCTTACGAGAAATAAGAAGATTACTAGGTATACACCAATGAGAACGACACACTAATTTGATGAAATTTCAAAAGCTCTCTGACTACGTAAAATTGGGCGAAGAGTTTAAATTACACATTTCCTAAAGGTATACACACAAAAAATCATTTGATAAAATTATTTTGAATTTTTAAAAACAATCTATCATAATCATGACAACAATATTATGCGCAAAAGTTTTAGGGTCTGCGATAGGAGCCTACCATATTTCATACAATGCGATAGAATGACTGAGGTCACGTGACGTAAAGTCCACACGAAAAAACATCACCATTCCTAGATGAATAATTCGATATATATTTATGTTGTCGGTGGCAAATTTAATTATTTTTATAGAACATAAAATAATTTATTGATTATGTAAACACCTACGTCAATAAGAAATTCAAATTGTTTTTCTTAAGAAGGTAGACTTTAGACAATTGCCTATTATGGAGACTTCGCTTCTGCAAGAATAAGAAGACTTGATAAGGTATAATATTATATAATATATTATAACATGCCTACATATATTTCAGTTGGCGAAACATAATCATACCATGTTAATTAAATAGTTACAAGACATAATATTAAATACCTACGGTAAATAATATTGAAGTAGGTACTACTTCGACAAAACAATATAGTCAGTCCTTTACCATAGATTATTTTAGACACCTGTCAATAGGAATCATATTAACAATATTTGGGAAGATCCAATAAATCGCGTTTCGCTATAACAACTATACTCATGCAGAATAACATACTTATCACAAACTATTGAAGTAACTATGTGCCTCCCTACTTACTTAATTCTACTAAGTACTTAGTAGTTATTCAAGAGTGATCGAATTTTCTATGTTTATAGTTTAATATAATTATTATTATGCAAGGGTTAAATCTTATTTAGGTATTCAGTTAAATAATACTGACAGATTTGTATGCTACAATTTGTTTGCAACTCATATTAAAGGCATTAATGTATGTATGCAGTGACGGCTCGACGACTTTATATGTGGTGGGGTTTAGCCATTAATTAATAAATATACATGCATACCTCCTTTCTCATATTATACATTATGTACCAAGCTACTTATAATAATATGGTTTTATTAATGAGGAAATGAGTATTTTTTCAGAATGAATAATATGATTATCTGGGTCGTTATTTAATCACATCTACACGTCACACGGAAAGCATTGTGCCATCGCGTTCAACTGTTGCAAGTTTTCAATGGGAGGGAACGAGATGTATGCTGAAGCGGGGGGGGGGGGCACCAGCTTATAGAAGACAGACCTAGTTGTAGGGATTTTCTATGCTTTGGGTAATATTTTACACACGATTTGTAAGAAAAATTCACGCATATTTTTTAAGATTTTGGTATGATTTAATAATTATATGACTGCTTTGAAATGTTTCGAGGCCCCTTTTAAATCTTATCGTGAATCAATCGCGTCATCTGCGTCAAATAAAATCGCCACTCTGCCTAAAACGATATATTGTGACCTGGCCAGTAACCCCATTCCCTAATTACTACGATAACAAAAAATGGATAACTATGGAAATTCATATGGAATTCAAATGAAAAATTATGAAACAAAGGTTATTTTATTCTTAATAGTTAAGGTCTATTACACCAGCAGACTCGAAGACACAACCAGATTCAACGATCGTCGTGAGCAATCGTCGACTTTAAAATATGTATATAAATTACGCGGGACGGTTCAGCTAGCTATTTGATAGTGTTGACGCGTGATTTGATTTGTTCATAATACACGTTCAGCTACTTAACTAGACAGTGTAAAGCAAAAAATACGTATTGGTCAGCTTGGTGGCAACACTTAAATGGGAACTATTGGAGATGCCATTGTAACGAGTTGATGAGTGTATTTACACGTTACACGTAGTCACGTAAATGTTAAATTTGTGTTGTTATGTCAAATGAAAGACAGGACACGCCACGTGTCCTGCAGCTATATTTGGAAGTTCAAGATAAATTCAGATATTTTCGTAATCTCTCGGTAATATTCGCTTGAATCGTGTCCATAAAAGGGACAATTATTATTCCAATGCGATCATGACTCCAAAGTGGTTTTTCACGATCGTGGCTGACGGTCAGACCCAATGACATTAATATGTCATTGGTCAGACCAGACTTCAGTCAGTTTGAAAATCTGCCAATGTAATTTGAGCTTAAATATCTTTTTATCTATACATTTATTAATTCTAAATCGAGATTTGTGTGAGATAATTTAATTAACAGCCATTATAAATGAGGATTTTTTGACACTTACCACATCGATAATATGATGCAGAGATACTCCAAAGGTGACTGGAAGTGCTCGTTCATGATTAGCAACTGGACGTACTCCAGGATCATAAGCTGCCATCAGCCATCGAGATAATCTGTATTCGTGAACGTCGCTTTTGACTCCAGGTACTGAAAAATAAAAACACGTACGTACGAATTTCATCTGATTAAACTTTAATCTTATAAGTATTTTTTAGTTATTCTTTAAGTACATATTCTTACATTCATTTTTCAGCTTTTTTTAAAAAGATAAATATTTATGTTAATTATTAGGAAGCTTAAAAAAGTATTTACTTAATCAGTGTGACATGACACGAAAATGTTGCAAATCACTCGTATAGATATAAACTACTTTGAAAATAACTAAAACCTGAAATATCAGTTGTAAATTTTATAAGTTATCATCATTAAATTTTAATATTTTAAGCCACGTAATAATATTATTATGGCGTTGTTTAATGGCGTTGGACTGCCTAAAAGCTGTGAAAATCTATAATTTACTTTCATAATGATATCCTTCCAAGATTAAAGTAATAATCATTAACGCAATTATGACTTAGATATTATAAAATATATAGGTACCTACTCATATTTTCGTAAATATTTGAAATATTATTACCATTTCCCTTCATTCTTAAATTTAAATCCCTTTTGGCTCTAACCTTTCAAAGTAAGAACGATAGTAAAATTTCGTTGTTCCAGAAAATTGTTATTTTGTTAGCCGTAAACTTTTAATTGGTAAGTATCTACTTACTTCCAATATGCCCTCAGTCTATTTATTTAATTCAGTTAAAGTTACCAAGTATATTTAATAAAGCATATTATACCTACATATTTAATCTTACCACCATTTGTATTTCGCAAAGAATTCGCTCGTTTTGAAGAATACTCATGTGCCTTATAAGAAGGGGCATACCGAGATATTTTAGCGTCCGGGTCATAACGAAAAACGCGCCTCTTTCGTAATGCAAAACTTGTACATATGCACACATGTATCTATACTGCCTAGTTCTAGTACATATACACAAGTTTTACTGTGATCGGTTACAACCGAAATATCTTTTTAATATACGACAAACCTCAAAACTAAAAAAAAATCATGGAATTTTCAGTCCTAGGATTTGTGAAAACGTGTAATACTTTATTGAAAATTGATAACATTTAGAGACATTTTTTACAATAATTAAATAGGTAGGTACCAACCTAAAAGATAGAAGTTTTATAGATATGTAAAACACGTATTGCTCTCCGTAAAAAACAAACTCCGTACCTACTATAAATTTTCAATTTAACATTTATTTATTAAATGAAATTGTAAGAACGTAAGTCGCTGTTTGCATAATATAATTTAATGTGTTTTTTAATTTAGAAACTGTCAGAAAGCTTCTCTTTGGCTCACATATACGATAGCTATTAATTAAAAAAATCTATTTACAAATCTAGGGATTCCACCATTCTCAATCTAAATATTTCGACCGGGATCCCGTAGTTGCAAACCCCAGCATCTATCTACTTTCATTTGACTCAACTAAAAAACCATCGCGAAAACATCCGAAATGTCTAAAATATTACTTAGAAATTACAATCTCATCCGTAACTGACATGAAACGTCTTCGACAGACAAAACCAAAGTCAGCAAAAAAACGTCTCAAAAATATTAATTTGTCGCCATGAATGGAAATGAAAACGGAATATTAATAATATGGAGAAAATGACGCTAAAATTAACGCAGTGGTTCTGACTTGGAAAGGGTGTTTTCTGATTAAAATGCTCTCTGTGAAATGACTTTGAATACGCCACTGTATTTACTTTTCTATTTTTATTTTTCGCCCGTAGATATCGGGCACCTTTTCACATTTTCCAAAAATATTAGACCAAACAAAATGTTAGGTACGTTCATAATGTTTTACATTTTAACCTATTTTATTTTATAAATGACTGGATCAAATAAATTACAAAATTACGTTTTTTAACTTTTGTCTATTTTTCGTGGATATATAGTGTCCGATTCTTGTTTAAAATATGTTTTACCAACAAACTAAATAATTTTCCAAAGCAACATCGGTATTAATACTAAGCTTATCGAAATATATTATATTGTACCTATAGACTACACAAAATTCTATAAAATTGAAATAAGTTGAAAAATCTTTGGTAGTAGGTTAGTGGCGTGATATTTGTGAAATTGGTATTGTCAAAATAGATATATAGTTTTCCTAGCTTTTTCGTTTGACCAATCTAAACTAGTGAAATAAAGATAGCATTTGATGATTAATTTCCTAAAATTTACGATTGCACATTTTGTTTTCTTGATTTACAGTTTATATAGATAAGCATAAGGTTTAAATTCTTCTGAAGAGAAATTTGTCGATTAAGATTATCATACATTTTCAAATGATCATACCACATAATGTGGCGTACCAATAAAAAAAAATCTGGTTATTACATCGCAATATCAGTAGGTAGGTAGCCTACTTACTTTGGTATTTTAACGCAAGGAAAGTTGAGTCCATCTAAAAAAATAACAATATTAAATAATAAATCAAGCACTGTCTTGTTTTCTGTTTTTATTTCTGTAAATAAATAGTTTTTCATAAAATAAGAACGTTAAAGTAAATTCGCTAAAAAAGGATGTAAGCTATTACAATAATTATTACATGGAATTTTAAAAGCTTACCTGTAATAAAAACACATGTAAAAATCACAACATAAACATATTGACTCCGCCTTTGATTTTCCACACGATTTCTTAAAAGCAGCAACATTTTAAAATGCTTGGTTATTTTTACGTCGGGTAGGTATTTATTATTTATACATAATTTTTAAATATTTAAAATAAATAGATATTCGATAATTAACGATGCAAATTAAAGAACTAACTTTTTGGAGGTAAACATATTAAATTATTCTAGGTATCACACAATTCATTAAAAGTTACTAATAATTTGTAAATAGTAAGTAAATTTTTGTCATGAGCTTTGATCGAGTTAAGCTTTCGCCCTCTCAAATCCCTTTCTTCATCGTAGCTGTGCTCCGCAGATTAATGTATTCAAGTTGAGATGAGGTTTACTAGTTGGCGTATTAATTAGTTAATTACAAAATTAAATAATAGTCCCTTGTCATATTATCGAATTTACGTTTTAGTAGATGATGTATTGGAATATAGGTATGTATGTGTTTTATTACAATATTAATCAGTTATTAAAATCTGAAGTGCATATTTAAGTGAATAGAAGTGAATAATTATTTTCGTCACTTTTTTACTAAACAAATAATAAAAGGTATTTTACAAGATATTCAAAACCAATTTCACATTTTTTTTAAATATGTCTTAACGGGGATATGGAATTTTAGTTGGATGTCTACGGTCGTCAATATCATCTCCTCGCAAAGTAAATTTAAATCAAGAGCCCGGATTGGAAGAGCGCGACCGCATTCTATGAAGGCGGGAGAATATTTGAGGGCAAACTGAATAGCTTTCCGAAAGCTCGCGCTTCTAATCCATAGATCGGCAACCTCGACACTACGTAGAGCTTTTTTGATTACTTTCTAGATTATTATTAATCATCATTCTTAGATATCTGGTTTTATATTTTGACCATTCGTGTGGTGTGGTGTGTGCTTTGTTTTTTATGTTTATCCACTTTTAAAAATGATTTATTATATTAACATTATTTTGAATCAGCTACATTGCTAAACATAATTGAATTATTTTTTATTACTATTATAAAATAGGTATACTGAATTAAAGGAACAGGATTAAAGAATGTTAGGTTATTTTTATTAAAATACATCATTTTGAAATACATAGACAGAAACACACGTCATATTACAAAAAGGCTGGACCGAATGGGATTCAAATTCATATCTTTTACTATTCATGCGAGTGCTATCGTCCTTTAAATTGAAGTTATTGGTCCGTCTGACACATTATAAATAACTGCACTACCTATTCAAGATGTTTTAAATTCAACCACTTTGTAATTAAATCAAGCTGAAGATATTCATCATCATCAGCCTGAATCTATCCACTGCTGGATGAAGGCCTCTCCAAGTTGAATCCACTTCTCTCGGTCCTGTGCGTTGCGTTGTCACGTACTTCCGCAGAACTTTATCATTTCATCGGTCCAGCGGCCTCTAGGTCTACCTTGCGGACGTTTTGTACCTCTTGGATACCACTGGATGACTATATTCGTCCAACGATTGTCTCCTATTCTAACTATGTGTCTAGCCCATCTCCATTTGAGGCTTTTAATGAACTCTATCACATCACAACCCTTGTCTGCTTCCTTATCCACTCATTCGTCTTTTTGTCCTTTCGCGTTTTGCCCAGCATGCACCTCTCCATACCGCGTTGTGCTACCTTAAGTTTCTGGATCTCTCTTTTACTTCCAGGTCCATGTTTCACACGCATATGTGATTACGGGAAGCACACACTGGTTGAACACTAAAAATATTAATAACTTGTTTTATATATGGCATCAGCAGTTATCCAAATTACAAAGTATGTAGTTATAATAATTTATGTATTCATTTACAATATGTACTCGTCAAAAATTAAGTTTTTTATTAATTCAAATAAAAACACTTAGGCTTGAATTGTTCAAATATTTTTTATGGATTTCAGTTTCATTAATCACACATGCTGATGAGTAGGAATTCTAATCCCGGGATCCCGAGCTATTTTCGATACCTATGAATCCCGGGATTGATAAACATAATCCCGAAACTTTCGGGATTGATTTTTTTATCAATTTTTATGGAAAATAAAATAAAAACGAAAATATAACAGAAGAAATACTTTTAATAACAAATAACTACATGAGAAATAAACTGTCTGTATGAGTTTGAATGAAGTTTGATTTATACCCATGTGTAAGTTGCCGATTCATTTTATTTTTTCACATAAATTAATAATAATGAGAAAGATAGTTCCACCATGATCTCATACGTTTTAAGGCAGTTTCATATTTGGCTGACTTATTAGATTTATGAAGCGGAAGGGCCATAATTACACCATGATTATTTGTTTTACTATTTTAAATCTCGCTAATCCATTCATTAAGTCTTTACTATCAGAAACAGCAATCTCATATAAAATTCACATTATTATTTATATTACAATAATATTTACTCCATTAAACTTATGTATTTACAAGATTGAACGTAAATAATATACAATATTAACAATAAATGTCTTAAATAGTATAAATTATACTAGATTTATTTTTGACCGATTTTATCAATGTTATTTGTAAATAATATAAAAATGTCTATTAACAATGGAAAAAATGCCAATTCCGGGACCAGTCCCGGGATCCCGGGATTGTCAAATTGTAATCCTGAAATCCCGGGATTGAATTCCCTACCGATGAGTGCGGGAAGGAATGACAGAAGATCGTCGAGGATAACGGAATTATTCCAATCAGTTAATATTGTGATTGTTTCACTACGACTACTACTGGGCCTCCTAAACTGATGTAGTGTGAGAAAGAATGAAAAAATGACACGAATGAGTTTGACGTTTGATGTTCAATTTCGTAGATAAAGTTAATTTATTTATTGTTAGTTTGTCAACCAATGGTCTTACTCGAAGATTGTCAAGCACAGTTGCGCGGTATAGGATTAAGAAAATTCTCAGTAGACACTTACCTACTTACTTCACAGACATAGGTATTGTTTTCACCAAGTTTTCAGTGCCTAAATAATTCAATGTTAATAAGTAAAACGTTCGATGAATGAATGATACAATTAGAGGCGAAACTAGGTATTTTTTTATTAGGGCCTGTAAGAAAAATTACTCCCTTAATAATGTAATAATATGTGACTGAATTACGAGGCATGAATTTAAATCATCATTACTCTAAATATCACTCTCGATCAGTGACGTCCCGTGGGGGTAGGCAGATTGAGTGTCGCTTGGGGGCGGCAGGTACTCAAAGGGCGGCAAATCGAGGAGAATCATTTGGTATAATATAATTATAGAAATAGCTAAAATTATTTTGGTTATGCGTTGTACATAATAGCATAGTAAAAATGCTGTGAAAATAATAAATCTGTGTATTGCTGAATAGTACAAACCAAATGTGTCAGATATATCAACCTAATAAGACCTCAGCTCTGGTGAATTGGGTAAATGTCTAAGTTATATTATACTATTTACTCGCTTTCTATATTTAGATTATTTAACTTTGTATGTTTTAGTGATATCTATATTTTCTGTATTTCTGTATTGTATTCACACAACACATTTCTTAAATATTGGAGAGATAAAAGGATGATAAAAAATACCTACTGTATAAAAATGGGGTGCGCTGCCAAGAGGCGGCATTTTGTCTTGGGACGTCACTGCTCTCAATCGATCCATGGATGTATGAAGGCCTGTTCTTGCTGTATCCACTCTTCTCGGTCCTAATCTTCTATTCCACCTACAATAATTAAGGCGATGATCCGATATCTTAACAAATCAATATTAATTTTGTGGTAAACGACTTTTTTATTTCAAGCATACCTAAATTATTATCGGTTGATTAATTTTTCCATTTCCATTTTTAAATTAAAACAATACCTATACCCATTTTTATTAACAGATCATTAATCTAAGTAAAATAAAATTGGACATGCCATATTCTTTAATTTATCATTTTCTGTACTTATATGATTAAGATTTTAAACATTTTTTGTAGTATGCTTCTGACGGGTTTTGGAGGTTATAGTATAGATAATCATAATATGGTGTGAAAATACAAATATATGATATACCTAATATGTATGTAGTTTGGGCACTATCGCTGTTATTGTGCCTGCCGTATCGCCGTGTCCTGCTTGGTACCCATACCCTCCTTCTTGTTTCCTGCTCAAACTATTGACCTTTATTTATATAATGTCGTATATTTATACATTACTCCGTCAGGTTCCAGTATCGGACCATAAGGCAAACACGAGGTCTCGCAATTTCTTTCGATCCACCGCCACCTTTACCGCCTTTTACCATGTCGGATTTTCAGCACATGTATCGCTCTTGCACTCCCGCTGTAGAGCGTAGAATGATTGGCTACGACGTCCTTGCGGCTGTACTATAAGATGCCTGCAGAAAACGGCTTGTACGTCAATTTGTAAGTCGACGCGACCAAAAACACTCAACCAAAAAATGGTAATTTAATAATATTATAATAATGCAAATACCATTAAGTGTGACAGGGCGGAAAAGGCCCGCGTGCGCTCAGTTTGTTGCCATTCGAGTTATTGTTGATTGGTGCATTCGATCTGAAAAATTCTTTAATCGATTCTTTGTGGTCGGTTTCCAGATAGAAATATCAAAAAATGTGCATCAATTTACTTTCCGAGATAATGAAAGGGAAACATTTCATGACTTCCGTTACAAAACTGGGCAGCGCGGTACCTAGCATCTCAATTTTTTTGTGCGTTAGCCATCGACAATTTATTGATGCCAGGTAAACCCAGTGTTGCCATATTTTTCTATGCTGATTATAGTACAAAGGCGTAAAAATTATAGTATTTCTAAAAAATATATAGTACAGGAACATTTTTCGTCTTGAATCCTTTAAAATTATAGTATTTTACATTTTTCGCGAAATCAAAATTATAGTATTGTACTATAATTATAGTACGGTTGGCATCACTGGGTAAACCACTCGCAAAACTCCATACTCGCCACGAAATTGTCGTAATATTGGGTAGCATACGGAGTAGAAAGTCTTAACTACGAGGAGTGCTAAACCGTGATCACATCCGATACCCGGCAATGTCAGGTCTGACACCATGGAGTAACGCGACGATCACTATCTGTTATGCTATAGATAAGTAGGAGGAGGATTCATTTTAGACAGGACGTACCACGTCTCACAGTCACGCCAAAGGCAATCATCGCATGCATTGAACACCCATTATTTGGCCGTTACCAGTAGCGTCCCTTAACAATTCCAAATAATGTCGCCCTCTAATATTTTTAGTCTCAAATTATATGCCAATTAAAAAATAATTACCGTATTTCTTTATTCCAACTCGTCATAGAAACTAACCATAAAATTAATTGTACTATTCGTACCTATTTATTCTTTAATTTTCCCCTTTTAGAATGTGCCCTGGACCCTGAAGGCAAGAGAACGGAAGGCAATTGATGCCTTTGAGATGTGGTGTTGGCACCGAATGCTTCGCATTTCTTGGAAGGAGCACAGGATGAACCAGTCAATCATCCAGAGACTGAAGATAAGGAACGGCTCTCGACGATATAACTGAGAAGAATTCTGCAGTTTTTTGGACATATTGTCAGGCGCGGACCGGACAACCTGGAGAGACTGGTAGTTTTGGGTAGCTTCCAGGGAAGGCGAAGCAGAGGAAGAGCGTCTGCGCGATGTAGCGACCAAGTGAAACAGGAGGCACCATCCATTCTGCCCTGAGAAAAGTGGAAGATCGAGAAGGATGGAAAGTCTTGGTAGCTCAAAAGATAGCGAAATTTAAATGTACCTAGTCACGATCCTCAGCCATGAGTGCACGACCAAGAAGAAGAAGAAGAATGTGCCACTCCTAAGCGACGCATGACCTGCGTATCCCCTAGGGATGTCATTGGCCGTTACATAATACAGCGGCAATCTCGATGTAACTCTGAATTATTTGAACGAAGACCCATGGCCAAGCAGATATTAAATTCACTTGAATTCTAATATCGTCGGCAATCATTTACTACCTACCTATATAACTGGCAATAACAAGAAAATTTATTATTTTATTATAATGGCAGCACCTAATATATTTTTCATAGACTATGTCATAGACAATTGACAAATTAAATTTGACAGCCCGCCTCGCCGGCCGAGAAGTTTAGTCGTTTTAGAATTGTTTCGTTACTATTTTCAACATGAATGCTAATATTCAAGGAACTTTTGTATCAGAGAAAATTAACCGGGTGCGATGGATTCCTGAGGAATATGGGGAAACACAATCCTTCATTACAGGCAGTTGGGATAACGACGAAAACTCCTTGAAAGTGTGGACGTTTGAAACAAACTTTGAAGAGGAAGATGCCGACTACCCGCAAGTTATCAATAACTTTCCTTTCGACGGTGACATAACTGAATTAAAATTCGTGGACAAGTTAAATATAGTTGCGTCGTCGTCGAACGGTTTTGTGAAGTTATTAACTCTCAATAACATCGACAAAAAAACGCCATTCAGGGAATCAATTACGTGGAATAACTTGCACTATTTCAAGTGAGTATTGTAAATACACATGAAATACTTTATTTGATACCGTTTCGTACTGTTGTGATTTATACCTTCACCCTTTACCACTAAGTAAAACAAGTACATACTAAATTTAATGTTATTGATTATAATTAGACTCATATTTGAATGTCACTGACAGATCAAGTTGATAATCATTTTAAGCCACCTAAGATTGCTACTATGTTCAATTTATTTTATTAGGTTGAATCTGTAGGGGTAACTTATATTATGAGAGTATAGTAGGCAGGGCATAGCTAGAAATATTGGGTCACAGTAGCGACGGGTGGAGGTAGACTGTTAAGATCCACCATAGATAGTGCACATTAAACTTCGTTAGTCATACGTGTTTGTTTTTATTGAAATAAGCTACAATTTACAGATGATATTGGTTAGTTTTTAAAAATCAATTAAGCCCTGTCTAACCAAACTATAATAGATACAAATATAATTCTATCAATAAAATATCAAAATTTATGTACTTAGGTATGATTTAATTACTTACATAATTTTAGATATTTTGTAGATAGACGAGTATTTTTTGACTTTTATCAAATATGGCATGGTTTTTGCAGTGCTTAATTGAATTTTAAAAACTAACCAACACCGCCTGCAAATTGTAGTCTTATTTCAATGAAAACAAATAAGTATGACTGACAAAGTTTGGCGTGCACTATTTATGGCAGATCTTAACAGCCTACCTCCACCCTTCGTCACTGATCTATAGTCTATGCCTAAGATTTGGTGTGCCATTTTTCTAACAGCTATGTCTCTGAGGCTTTTCCATTTTATGTATTCTCAATGGTAACCTACAAGTCTAATCTCCGCAAAAGTTGTTGAAATTATATAAAATGTAGCCCCAAGTATTCTCCAAATAAAAATCGCCGTTTTCGACCATTCTGGTGTTATTTTCTTCATTTCCCAGTCCCAATGACAGACGATGTCAAACACCAACATACTGAGCGAGGATATGAATGCCTCTTCTCGCTCACGACTTAGACAGAGATGTCACTACCATACATAATATTTTTATATTACTTAAAATAAATTAGGACATCGGACTTCCAACAAAACATAAAATGCGTACTTTAATTAATTAATTATTTATATACAAGAATTAAATAATAATTGTAATAGTAATAAAAAAAAAATAATAATCTTAAAATAACTGAGTAAAAGTAAAAATAATTAGTGAAAAGAATGGCATTCACCTACTTCCACAATTTCACAACTCCCATCTGAATGCAATTGTCAAGATGTACATCTGTGAGTCTGTTTCTTTATTTACTATTAACCACCTCCATAAGTAGTGGAAAACGTTGATTCACACAAGAAGGTAGAACAAATTAATGAAGCCTTCATTTTGAGTGCAATTCAAACTAAAATTGGATACTTTTCTGTTGAGACAAAAGGCTATACAGATTCTACAGTTGAGGCAACAATCTTAAATCATTCACTACTGACCAGCTAATTACCACAATTCGGTCAGTGCTAAAGACACGCCTGCAGCCCTACGTTGTAACTTGTGACATGAAGTCAACCGATGACATGACGTAATTGTGACGTATGCTCAATACACGCATCGAGGCGAGCCGCCCAATGCACACGGCTCCCATAGATATTATTATGCTGAAACACTTATTTGTGTATGGGGACAATGAATAACGCCAGTATTAGAGTAGCGTTAATTTCTCGAAGACTATTGACTCACTCCGGTAGTACATCACAATGATGTCATATGACGTCATGTCGCCAGGCGGCTTCAAATCACAAGTTGCAACATAAGGCCCCTGGCGTGTAGCAATTAGCATGATAATTAAATGTGCTAATTAACTAGTCAGCAGTGAAAGTATAATGTATCTAATGGCCACACGCCAGACGTGTTTTGAGCACTGACTGTGTTAAGCGACAAATCACATTGAAATTTATAAATCCACGTGAGCTACCAAAAATGCGGCTGCGAGCTACCGGTAGCTCGCGAGCGACCATTTGGCGATCACTGCACTAGACTAAGCTGCCGACTGCAACCAGAATATAAAAACAACTGATAAGAATTTCTCAAGATCATTTGATTTCTCGGTAATAAAGGCCTTGAACGGACTTTCTTAAATTTGTCATGTTTAAAATATTTTTTGCTGTAATAAATGAAATAGAAATCGGTAAGAAGAAGTAATTTCGTAATAATATTGATTTCTCGAGAGATCAAAAAACCAATCTCGATTTCTTTAACTCCAAACCTGATTTTTTTTTAGAGATGGCACACCCAGCGCTTGCACGGGGCTGGCAGTAATGGATGGTGATGTAGTCAGTGTTGGTGAGGATGGCCGAATGAACTTTCTCACTTCGCACCAGTCTCAAGTAGTTAGGACTATCGATAATGCCGACAGCTGCTCACTACACTGCATCTGTTTTCTCAAACATAATGAGGTTTGTTCTGTGGTTTTTTTTATAACATGTCTTCTATTATCATGTTGATGAGTAGTTATGGTTGAAAGCAGAAATGTTGATGTTAAGTTGGCCATAACTACGACAATAATAAAGTGTCACTTGTTTTTCTCACTTCCACTAACTCAAGCACTCTAAGCGTTGCTTAAGACCATTTCGGCACTAAAGTATGACTATGCATTTGGCCCTTAGATATTTGATACTAAAGCAAGTACTTACCACGTGCATTCCATATTCCAAAGTCAGTTAAAGAACTTAATTTTGTTTTATTGATCGGTAAACAGTGATAGTCACAAAAAAAAAAATTATCGCATTCGCTCCTAAGTGTAGCATATTATGGGGCTCCGCAGAGTGTAGGTTATATTAACACACTGTTTTACGAGAAATGGTATGACACATTCGCTCAATCAGTTAGGTTCTCGATGAGGATCTAACACATTCTTCCAGAGGCGGACAACGTTTTGATTTGCTTAGGATTAACACAACCGCCTATGATTGGTTTGAAATATTAATCATTTGATTTCATGACCTACACCACACCACGTGCACTACTTAAGTTTTTGAATGAGCCAAAAAGGATGTCTTCTTGTTAATGTCCGACCATGTCTGATTCTAATAGGATCATATGGGCCTCCACAGAGTGGAGGTTTGTATTAACAGATTTTGTTTTTATGAGAAATGGATGTCAACCACTCAGTGGCGCACCCAGGATTTAATATTGGGGGGGGGCCCATGGAGGAAAATGTAAATTAGTCCCATAGGCTCTTTTTCTTCTACACAGCCTAATTTCTCGTTTATCGGACTTTTGTCTATTGCACTCGGTGTACCTACACCATGGTCCCCCCCCCCTGGGTGCGCCACTGCAACCACTTGCTCAACCTATTAGGTCCATACTCTGACTCATACACAAATTGAAAAATAATAGGTGTACTTGTCAGACCCAGGATTTGAACTTAGGACCCACGACGCTTAAGGCGCATGGCCATCTTTTTTTTTTTTTTTAATTTCTGGAATGTAAATTTACCTGTGTGTGGTCTTTTCTGTAAAGTGGAGAATGATTAAATAGGTTTTTTGGACTCTAATGGGCCGAAAAATGCTGCTGTTTTTTGTACGAACATACTTTTGTGTACACAGATTTTCTGCCCTTATAAACTTGAAAACAAAATCCAAGTTGTTCCAACAACAATAAGCCCTTAAATCTACGCTATTTTAAGAAAAAGGAACATGTTTTTTTAAACTGAAGTGGTGATAATTTTAAATGAAACCCTTTAGTTTTTCAATTTAACTATTATTTCTTGAATCTTCTCCTTGATAGAAGTGTATTCTTCTTTTTAAGTTTAATTTAAGTCTGGGGGGCAGGGAATATCATTTCATCAAATTCGCTCCTGGATGGCCTGTATTTAATATGAGACAGGTAAAAAAATGATTTCGACCAAAGTGTGGGTGTCTGAAAGTATTATTATTCCAATTATAATAATAATTAAATGGTTTAATAGGCTCTCCTTACAAAACAGTTGATTAGGTGACAGTTAGTCGTCATAAAATACCATTTGGTAATTTTTCTCTTTCTAGGTGTTAACAGGGAATTTACGAGGACAGATGAAAATTTGGGATTTGCGTTCTCAAAGCAACAGCCCCATGGCGACATTCTTACTAAGCGTAGATCAAGTGGCGGCGACCAGCATAGTTCACCATCCGACGCAGAGGCATCTAGTATTAGCAGGCAGCGAGAACGGATCGCTGGCCGTTTGGGATTTAAGAGTCAACACTTACCCCGCTTCATTGCTGAACGCCCACTCCGCTGCGGTGTCCGAGATTCAATTCCACCCCGACCACCCTCAGCGGTTGTTCACTTGTTCGGCCAGCGGTGAAATCTGGCACTGGAACACTTCTACCATGTCTAAGCAGATCACGACTACCATGAACGCTTCGTCAGCGTTGAATGATTCTACGATAAATCCGTGGTTGATGAGTGATGAAGACCGTGCTAATTTGGAGGTGGTCTCTCTTATGTCTGATCTGCATAAACCGATTAATTCAATTGACTGTAATAAGAACAGAGTGCTCTGTGGATGTGACAATGAAGCTGTCTACTTAATCAAAGATGTTTATACGTAGTTGTTATTATAATTCTAAAATCTTTCTATGTAATTTAAGTGCATCCATGTTTATATTAAGCTGATATTTCGATTTATAATACCGTCAGTTAAATAAATGGATTAATTTTAAAACTTTTTAATACATCACTTGATTTTTTTTTAATCAAATTTATTTTTTACCAAACTTTTCAAAATTGAAATCAGAAGTGGAACTAGATTGCAAAAATTATAACTTGAAGCGTCATGGCCGCCGTCGTGGCGCTGCGATATATTATGAAAGGATTGCTAGTATTAGAAGACTTTTTTCCCCCACTTCAAATTGTAAATATCGAATACAATACCAGGCGACAATATTTTTCCAATCTGTCGGGATATTTTTAGTTATATGGTAACACTGAAATGTCAAAGAATATCTACCTGTCATTGCATCAACTTTATTTATAGGCCCTTCGCAGTAGGTTATTACAGGACTCATAATCCTCCTGCTACTACACTTTTTGCATTATTAACACGTTTAAATACTTTACACGAACTTGCAGCATGCACAAATAACAAATTTCAAATGATTGGAGGGCGTGGGGAACGAAGAGGAATGGGCTAGGGAGGATTGTAGTTCTCGAAACGGCCACGCTTCACGTTATACTTGCCACAGTCTACATCGAAAGTTATGGGATAGAAAAAATTGAGATTTTGCATTGCCAATAGCAGACATTAATTGTTATTAAAAATATATTTTATCAGATCATTATTAAATCCGAATAATTATTATTCATGATGTTGACGTGCTAAATTTATCAGTAATTAATTGTTAGTAGGGTCAATTCCCTCAGATTGTGTGATTCAAATTAAAATTACTGCTGTCTGTCACAAACAAATCAATTGAACTGAACTTGTATCATTGCCAAGAGTTCCCCTACTTATCCAACTTGATTTTAAGAGTGTAATGCAGTCACTAGTTAGCTTGAATTAGATAGACATATTGAGTGGTTCACAAGCATAGTGAACCAAGTCCAATCTGGTTAGTTTTGAGTAAACTAGGTTCAAACATATTTGAGTATTTCTAACTCT
Source organism: Rhyacophila brunnea (assembly GCF_057557595.1). Taxonomy (NCBI): domain Eukaryota; kingdom Metazoa; phylum Arthropoda; class Insecta; order Trichoptera; family Rhyacophilidae; genus Rhyacophila; species Rhyacophila brunnea. Next base: position 46,778,917 of record NW_028232859.1, read on the forward strand.
GTAAAGGTACTATTGCAATTCTGTGTTATGTTGAGTACATTTATTGCACTTACTTTATACAAAAGAATTTTCCGTTAAAGTTAAAACTCTTTTGCATTAACATAAACTTTTTTTATGGACTTGGTTCACTTTGCTTCCGAATTACTTTACTTTTCTTACGAGCAAAAAGAAAAATAATGACATGTGATATAAGTCAAATTTAATTTTATATTTTAATCCACGCCATATTATGTTGGAAATTTTATTTCCGACCATGTCCGATCCTAATAAGATCATATGGGCCTCTGCAGAGTCGAGGTTTGTATTAACAGAAGTTTATTTAGTTTAAATACCTTAAAATTGTGCTATATTTACGACAATACTCGGAAACATTGATGCGTGATATATTTATTACCACTTGAGAGGTGGCCTATAAATACTTCGCGGTAATATAATGCACAAGAGCGTGTTGAAAAACATTCACCTTGCACAGAGTTGTCGTCTTTTTCTATGTTGATTATAGTACAAAAGGGTAAAAATTATAGTATTTCTGAAAAAAAAACTATGGTACAGGAACATTTTTCGTGGATTCAAAATTATAGCATTATACTATAATTGTAGTACGGTTGGCAATACTGACCTTGCAGTGCTATACATAAAGCCAAAATAGCGATCTCTTCAAGTGCTAAGTGATTTGTAGGGAATCTATTTGTTCAAACATTTTTGACATTATGACTGATTTATTATGGGTTTTTAGTGTTTTAACATAATCTCAATGTGTCTAGGTGTCCAATGAGTCGTAAAACTTATTTTTTATTGCCATTTTTATGGAACACAGCAGTTAAGTAATATGAAAAAATTACTGGCCGAGAATAAATTCGTCATACTAAAATCAGCGCGCGAGGACTTAGTCTGTTCTCGCTCGGAAGGATATTCATTTGTTCTGACCGCTCCAAACAATCACCATTGCAGTTGATAATTAAAGCTTTTCGCACATCTTTCATGCAGTAATCTCAAATATGATATTTTTGGACTTGGTTCACTATGCTTGTGAATCACTCATATATAATAAATAGTCTATGGTTCAACAATACCTATATAATCAGTTTTCTATTGAAAATTATAAAAAATGTACAATATAATTTGAATTATTATAATTTCACAATTAGTAGACACCACATAATTTTCAGGTGGTATTACATAGATAGAGACCTTGGAATATTAATGATAACACTATTTGTCAGCCACCAAGCTCATAATTAATTATTGAATATTGACACACAGCAACATTCAAAATAGAAAACATTCCATCAAAATTATTCATATCTATATTTCGCCTTACGTATGAATAAATATTTTTTGCGTATTGCTTTTATTTTGACATCTTATCTATGGATGGTATTTAGCAACTTTCCTGATTCCTAGAATCTGGCTGGTTTGAAGGATGGGCAGATCAGATTTAAATTCTTGAGGTATCCACAGCACGTGGCCGAAGTCCGATGCCGCTACGTCATTAAATGTGATAGGAGCCTACATAGTCTGCCTTCTTATCGTCTTATGACTTATAAAACACACCCAGTATCCGCCGTAAGCTCTCAAAGTTTTCAATGCTCAGTATATGGTTGTGCTGAGGCTTTGTTAGGTGCCATGGCTCAGTATAGTAAAGTAGAATGAAAGGGTTACATATAAATTGTACGTAAAACACTTCACCACGGCATAGTTCGCCGTGAGTTTTCTTATCGAAAAGAGATGACCGTATACTATACGGTCTCCAATTTTATTAGATTCAATATGAACATTAATTCAATTTTCATAGCTGATTTTGGCAAAATTCATGAATTCAAGAATGAAAACCTAACAAATAATCCAGTACATCGGCTATTTTCAAAATTTGTTTGCTGCTGGCTTTCTGTAAAGTGCAAACCGACAAGAACCGTGTTTTATTTAGACACGAATTTTATGTCAGTACTATACGACCCAAAGAAGTTGGACAGTCTTTAATATACGGCCATATATTTCTGATACAACTTTTCACAGTGAAGTATGATACGGCGAACTGCATACGTACAAGTTTCCAGACACGGAATGAAAGCGAATAAGCAGCATTTAGTATTAACTAAGCCGCAAGACCCAGATATTTTGTATCAAATTGAATTTTGGTCCAGCCGTTCCGATTGGATGGTCAGCTTTCTTTGCAAAATGCAAACTCTAGTGGTGTGTACCCTCGGAAGCGAGTAAGAGTGTCGACGACAGCTTTGAAAAACTTATTCCACGTTGTTTAATAATGATCAGTATCGATTTTATCTAAACACCTAATCTTACATCAGATTTACCCCATCGAAGTCATATCAACCTTAGATTCCACCGTATCGGGAAGTACTAAACAGTCTATGTATTTTTTATTGGAAAAACAATATATATCTATAGGTACAGTTGCAATGAAAAACAACATTACTTAAAGAAAAAATTCTCTGAAAATGTAATAATGTAAGTATACAAAACTCACTAAGTACTTTTTTACCTTTGGACCAGCAATATTATTTCTGTATTTTTAGGCATTGGCGATCGATTTATTTGCTTATTTAATTTATTCAGTGTGATAATTATTTTCTTATCCATCAAACTGTTTCTCAGCAAATATAAGCAGTATAGGTAATGTTTTTTTTTACGTAGGCAACTAATGTTGTCAATATTGTTTATATATGTTTAATATTATCACTTTCATGGAACTTAATGAATGTATTGATAAAGTAAACGCATTTAGATAAAAAGGTCAACGTTTTTTCCATTTGAGTCAATGGGGTTACCTAAAACAGTAATTAATATTATCGAATGTCAATTCTTACTGTTGTGTGTATGATGTTTATTGCAAAGCCAATGATTATTCCAAAAAATACATGGTTATTAACCAGAATATCTTCTCTACGATGAACTGGTTTTTTTAAGGAAGTACTTATGTGAAAAAGATATTAACCAGAATAACTTTGAACTGGTTTTTTAAAGGAAGTAAGTACCTATGTGAAAAAGATTACTCACTTCTATTATGTACATTGTTATTTGGTTTAAACTATGGTTTCTTAACCTGTTCTCTGCCAAGAGGTATTTGTATGGCCATATACGGAGGGCCGCGATTTTCTTTGAAAAAATAAACCTTAGTAAATATACTTTTTTTGGCTTTATAATAATACTATATCATATAGACTTACCAAATTAATACACGATGTGTCCATTTACGCCGTTATTTATCCAAATAAATCACAATTAATGTTTCACAAAACGTCAGGGTTGTCACAACACTTACAGAGTAAAGATGAGAACGTGATAATGTATGAGAAGTAATTCTACAATGTGCTACTTTAGTCTTAAAACCAAATAAAAATATAACGAATTCAAAAAAAAATTAATAGTCTTCTACCGTGTGGTATGTCTCAAAACAAGGTTCAACGCAGAGAGCCACTTTGCACTGTTTACACTCATACCTTGATTCTCTTCGAAGTTTCCTGGATAAACACACCACACATCTTGCCATTGTTTTGACTTTTTTAGCACTTGGAGGTGATTTTGCCATAAAATGCCTCTCTGTGAGACGCGATGGCAATTCTGAATGTCTTTTCCTAACTGAAGATTTGGAAGGCACAACACGTTTGTATTCGTTAATTAATTGTCGAATGACCTCTAATTGAAATTGTGCCAACGGTACACGTTTTCCAGTTTTTTGACAAAACAGTATATGGCTGTTCAACAGTGAGAGGTCGATTAGATGGAAGAACATTTTTTTGTACCACCTCATTGTTTTGCGCGTCGAGTGTACACTTGACAAAACCATGTCTGATTTGTCAACTGCACCCATATTTTTATTGTAATCTTGGACACATTCCGGTTTTATTATCGGTTCATTCCGATACGTTCTTTTGCCTGTGTCGGTGAGCTGGGCAGGATGAAAAGTCGTCAGCATGGACACTTCCCTTTTATCTTTCCAGATTTGTGCCGAAATAGTGTCTGTGTGGTAAGCTTTCATTTCTCCTTTTTTCAATTTCTCCGTATGCTTTGGCAATCCCTTTCGGTTTCTCCTTACAGTGCCGTAAGCATTCGTTTTCCGGTCATGTAGTTTTTGGAACAAAATTGGGCTAGTATACCAATTGTCTACGTACAGGGTATGTCCCCTGTCCAAATATGGTTCCATGAGAGTCAAGACTACACTTCCTGAAATACCCATGTGCATGTGTGTTACATATTCGGTGGTTTTTCCAGTGTACACAATAAAATTCAGTACATACCCGGTGGCACAGTCACATATCACAAAAAATTTAATGCCAAAACGGCTTGCTTTTGATGGGATATACTGGCGAAATGACAAATTGCCTTTGAAAAGTAGCAAACTTTCATCGATGCACACATTCATGTAAGGATACATGCACTCCGCAAACTTTTTTTTGAAATAGTCCACTAGGAATCTAATTTTGAAAATCTTGTCCCCACTTATTTGTTGCGTATTGTCATAAAAGTGGAGCATGCGAAGAATGATTTGAAATCTATTGCGGGGCATCGTATCTGAGTAAATCGGAGAAAATAGTAAAATATCTGTAGACCAGTGATCTTGTATTTTATTTCTCGAATTACAGGCCATCGAAAGACATATTGCCAAAAAGAGGTACAATTCTCCTACTGTTACGTCTACCCATTGTTTCAATCTCCAACTCAACTCATTGCAGTGATTTTTGACGTATTGGTATTGTTTATTGGTTTCCATGGCAACGAAATTCATAAGCGTGCTGGTTATGAACAGCTTGAAAAACTCCGATTCTCTGCTATCAACATTTTCTATGTCCGCTCCTGACCTCGAGCTATCAAATGAATTTATTTTGGGGACAAAATCATCGGTTTCCCATTCGAAAACTGGAACAGATTCGTCAGCCGGTACAGTTTCATCAATTTGTGCAGCTTCATATGCACTGGGATCTTGTTCCTCTTCATCCAAATCGACATCAAAATCACTATCATCCGATTCAACAGTTATGCCAACCCTGTACATCAAATCTTCGACCTGTTCGGCATTTTCTGATGAACTTTGTGTGCCTTCCATTTTGATTAGAAAGAAGATCAAAAGGTTTATATGTAAAAAAGTTCAAATATCCCAGAAACTTGACTTATTATAAAAAGATATAACACAAAAAGTCAAATAACTTAAACACTATGCGAATAAAATAAGTCCCGACACTAATATCTTATAAAATATACAATTACGACACACAACACAGATTACGAAGGTTTAAAAATTACAAAATCGTACCCGTAAATTACTGAAATGAATTATAAAGTGAAAATATTTCAGCCGCGAAACCGAATTAGGTACGTCAAATACGACTTTGAATATTCAACTGGCATATTTTCGAAGATGTGTCACTGCTATTGTATAGTTGTGTATATTCAGGAATCACAGTATTCCCCGTTTCTCGTATGCATAAGCGAACCATAATTTCGATTGCATCTACTATAAGTAAACGGGAATCCCGGCGAGTAATTTGATAAATATCCGATCCGTGGCACAACCCTACTAGCGACGCGTTTCGGTAACCAAAGAAAGGTTTGTTTAAAATTGATGTTTCGTTGATGATAATATAGAAAATTACAAATGTAAGTATTACACCATGATTCTAAGAGATGTCGCTGTATGGGCAATGCGATTGAATTATTCAAAACATTGCCTCGGCCGATATATTGCGTTTCAAGTGAAGCGTCTTTGCACGCGCATTTTGCATGGCTGGCCCTCTGTTCTCGGAATAGAAAAGCGTGCTAGGACGCTGGTGGCACTTATCCGGTTAAAGGGAAATGAGAAGGATCGCCAGAACTAGTGGACGCCTTACAGATGAATGAAGTGCGCAAAGCAATAAATAGACATACATTACGGCTTAAACTAACAAATAGGCGAATTTGATTTGAATTATTTATTGATTTGTGCAAAATCTCTGCAGTTGAGTGTAATAATTGGAATGTGAAAACACATTGTTAACATGGATCTTTACAACAATAATAAACTTTGCTTCAATATTAGGTAATTTCCTTATATTAGATTTTGTTTGTCTACTTGCAAATTCAAGCCGTAACATTTATATCTATTCCTTTACGTTTACACATTAATTCATCCATATGGCAGTTAGTTATCTGTTGTTCAGTTGTCCTGGTAACCATTTGTCCCATTGTCCAGTTGCCGAATCGTCCTAGATTCTTCTCAAAGTGCACGCTGGAGGACGGAGTGTTGCTGGGTATGGTACAATTTTATTTAGTTATAGAGATGGAATTTTAATGGTGTGGATGATAAATAAATATATGATATGAAAAGGGGGTGGTGAGCCAACGAATGTTTGAGAAACTATGGTTTAAACTCCAATATAGGCAAATATGAGAGTTTTAAGGTAGGTATCACACAAAACTAGCAAATTGACGAGAAATATTCAATATATTAATAACATCTTTCTAGATCTCAAACACCCTATCAAATCCGAGTAATAAAACAATACAATTATTAATTTGTAATAAAAATATAAGAGTGCAGATAAAGAATAGACCATTAAAGATGTGCTAGACATGTATATATATTTTTTTAAAATAGTACCTTGTATTCATTTATAATGACATGCCACGGCAATAATATAATAATTATAGTGCTATAATAGCTATCTGGTATATGCACATTGTTAACTGAAATCTAAGCTCAGTTCGACTCGATACTTTGATGTGTTAACATGTCTCTCAAACAATGTTTTTTTGTTGCCGTGTCTTTAATATATTTCTCAAATTGTGCTGTCAATAAAACCACAAGAATATACAAAACGTTAGAGTTCGAAGTGCCCATTGATCATTTTAGTTTTACTTCAAATAAAACATTTAAAATAAGGTATTTACTCAACGATACCTACTGGGATGAAGATAAAGGACCTATATTTTTCTATACCGGAAATGAGGTACCCAGAACAACATTTATCATTATATAAATACTTTCATGGATACAATAAAGATGTGATTGCTTATTGTACAAAAGTTAAATCTATTATTTGATTCAATTTATTTTATAAAAAAAATACTTAAAATGACAATTATTAGAACAGAGAATAACAAATCACATCGGAGGGAATTGTTGGAGGAAGCCTGGATTCATCCCGGGTTGCTGGACCGTTATAATATGCACATAAAAATGTATTTTGTTGTCCAAATTTCATTCGGTTTAAAAAAATACACAAGATGCTACACAAAAATTACAAGTTCTTATCATAATAATTATAATTTCATTAGTGGTGATTATCAAATTTAAAACTTAATTAGGAAATATTCACATTATGATTGGTAAGTAACCGAAACATTTTCAGTTGTTTCTTCAACTCCTTATATTTTTTTATGTAGGTACCTACCTACCTGACATGTTGTCAAAAAACGTTGGCACTTATGTCTTAATAATTCGTAGTTTTTATAAGTAAGTTTTTTGTTACTGGAAAAAAAAAGATTGAATAATAAATAATTAGTTTCAAAAAAAGTTTGCAATAATGACAACAAAAAGCAGGGTTACCAGCTTCCGAAGATTTTTCTATTATTAGGTGTCCTCAAAAGTAATTACATAAAAAAACTAAAGGTTATTCACCAAAAAGTATGCAGATAACGCATTTCAAAAAGAAATTTCATTGACTAAAGCACTCATACCTGTACCTACATTCAATCGTTGATAATTTTTATGCTTCTATATTTCTGTTTACTTTAATGATCACCGCAATATAACAGAAGAATTGAACTCACCAATTGCTTCTCCCATATTTTTATATCCACAAAAGATTTTAGGATATGAATAATATATTTCAGTTATCGATTGTTACTCGAGTGAAAAGACATAAACAATGAGACGCATGCTACAGATTAAGTGGGGATACTTATAACTTATAACTGATAAAATCTTTTTCAGGGAGCCATAGAACTTTTTGCTGAGAACACGGGTTTTGTTTGGGAAATTGCTCAAGAGTTTTCTGCCCTTGTAGTATTTGCAGAGCATAGGTATGTTATTTAAACTAGTTATATTCATATGTGTAAGGATATCATCAAAAGAAAACGTATTGATACTGTTACCTACCTAATGATATTGGTCAAAAAGTATTGATTCTTCTTTGACATTTCTATATTCACATTGTACATGAAGCATTTATTTGTAAAGGTTTAGTTTTTATTTATTCATTCAAAAGTATCCTAAACAGAATACATATTTTACAGACTAATTCAACAGTTTACCAAACCAACCACAATGGTCAATAATTGGACATTACCTTAACATTACTATTAAATCAATATAAATAAAGACTGATTAACGACTTATACTGGCTTATTATTTGAAATAGCATATGATTAGTAGAATACAGTACAGTATTAATTACGTTTGATTCCACTAAAATTGTGAAATGTAATTTAATTGACATTATACTGTTAGAAAACTGGTTTAGTAAAGATATATTATTTATCTAGTTCAATAATAGTTTTGTCTAACCTAATGACCTAGAATTTAAATTAATCTTTTTTTATGAAGGCTGTAACTCACTAGGAACCTAACTTTATCTAGAAATTATTATACAGTTTCGGTAGCTCAGAAAAGAAGCATTACATTATTAATTAGATAATTTAGTTTTAGTGGCTTATAGAGATTTTGATATGCAGTGTTTATTTATTTAAGAAAACAAAACATTCTCGATATAACAAATCAAAATTCAAGACGTTCCCAACATGAGATTTACATTATAACAAATATTTCCCTCAAAAGAAAATATAAAATTTCTAGAACAAAATACACAGTACATCACTGAAAATGTCTTATGTCTTTGGGGAAAGCATTGACACGATGAAACGGTTATGATCCAGAATAGGTCCCCTACGAGCACGTAGATAAATGACAGGCGCATTCTTTGGATTAGAAACCAACCTCGTGCGAGAACAACTATATTACAAGAAGAGGCATGCTCATTGTTCTCTGTAATAATTGTATGTTGCATGTGTGTGCAAAAAATCTGAATATGCACTACAAAATTTCTTTTGTGGTAATACAAAATATGAAAGAAGTTGCTAGATACATAAAAACTTTTTAGAGATTCATTTCATTCATACCGATAAAATAGGACTTAACACTGAAAAAAGTTACTTTAAGGTACCAATTTATTTAACATTTTTTTATTTCAGTTCTTGAGATTGAGCTAAGTACGGTAATCAATTTTTCTCGTGTGCCCGCTAACATCAGGGAAGGAACACAATGTACATATTATTTGCTGAAACAATGTTATGTTCTATTTTGTAGATACTATGGAGTGTCCATGCCTTTTGGAAACAAATCATTCTCATCTCCGGAGTACTCGGGATACTTGTCAAGTAGTCAAGCGATCGCTGATTATGTTGACCTCATCTACCATTTGAAAAAAGATAAAACTACCAGTAAAAATCCAGTTATAGCATTTGGAGGTATAATATAATTTTGCACCCAATAAAATTTATTAGTCTATGAGACAAATGAAACCTGATTTTATCGATATGCATTCGGCATTCCAAAAAGATACATAATTGATTTTTTTAATTTATTTAACCTGTCTCACCAAGTGGACAAAACCAGTTATAATCTTAATAAATTTACATCTCTGTGTTATCTATAAATTTATGTATTTTATTTATTACCAATTGTGTTTCACTAGGGTTACCAAATCATAGGTATTTTAGAAAAGTGGATACCTAACATGAAATAAAATCATGAAAATATTTTAGTCATGTGGATTTATTTGTATTTCAACTTGTAGGGTCCTATGGAGGAATGTTGGCTGCTTACATAAGAATGAAATATCCACACGTGGTGGCTGGATCAATCGCTGCATCAGCACCAATTTTAGAATTCAAAGATATGATCCCTTGTGATGCTTTCTATAGAATAGTGACCTCGAATTACAAGGCTGAGAGTGAGGCTTGTTCAGGAAACATTGCCAAGTCATGGTCCATTATAAGGTATGTATTTAACTAGGAAACTAAAAGGAATGAAGATATTTTTTCGATGACCTGTATGTAAATCACCACGTTTGGTCAGAGTAATGATATAAAGAGAGTGGGTATTGTTCGACAAAATGAAGCTGTGTTTCTTGCGTGTAACGCACAGTAGAACACAATTTTATTATTATTAACTTAACTATGAAACGTTATACTATCATGTAGCTTCTCAGTATGGCTACCAAATTTAAACACAACATAGTCAGTTAACCATATTTTCTACTAAATTAACTAAAAATAATTACCACTAACTTTATATTTAACACAAAAACAATAAATCTCAACAATATGTGCTCGCAGTTTTTAAATGACTATTCATTCAAATCAATATTTACCAGCGACGTGTACAAAAAATATTTAATTCAGCCGTAGAAATTCTATCTTACTCTAACACATATTGCGGAGATATAAGCGTGCCAAATGCTTTCTCACTCGCACTTATGGTTCGTTTATGTTCAGGTCTTGCATTTTCCTTTACCTACTGTAATATTGTCAATCTTGTACGGTAACCCAAGGTGACATCACTGGAACGGACGGAATTTATTAGCATTGTAAAGGGAAGCTTAATCATAGACGTTGGGTCCATTGACTTTATGATGATGATGAATAACAAAATATACTGCCTTGTCATCAGTATGCAAGTGACAGTGCATTTTTGAACACTGTTGTTTGATTGGTATCTACATAGATGCTTCTAAATATGTATGCACCATTGGCGGCCCTAGGCTTGAACACTTAGGGGGTCATTTTTAAATAATTAATAATATTATTGGAGCTTGGCTTTTCGTTGTATACTTAAAAAACGTATTGCAAATTGGGTTTTTAAACATTATAAAAAAAGTGCTAGAAATTGTTATAGATAGGTACCTACTTACTCTTCAAAAAATGTCCATTTCACATCAAACAATCAAACACATTTAATAAAAACACCGTAGCTTTTTAGCTTCATTTTTCATTTAACAGTCACAATCAGAAAAAGTGTTGTGTACTGTTACGTAACGGCGGGATCATTTATATATATAAAACACTTTTTATATTTCCACTGATTTTATTAGAAGGTAAATTTTATGATAAATATGGCAGATGACATTTTAAGCGATAACTTGTATACAATGGTTTAACACAATGAATGCAATCAATGCGTATTACTCAAAGGTTGGATTTAAACTAAACTGCATACAAACATTGAAATTGCATATGCAAATTTCAAACAATAGGAAGCGATAACAAATAAGTATAAAAAGGTTTACCAAAACAAAACACGCTCGCTAATTTTAGTAATTTTATACCTGTTTCATTTTAACACATTGAAAATTTACATCTCTTTCATTTCTGGCAATGACCAAAGTCACGCCTAATACGGCGACAAAATAATATGAAGAAAAAGAAAAAGGTTTTGTTCTTCTCTTCGTCTGACATAGGAAAAATGAGAGAGAAAGAGAAATATTTATAAATATTTTATCCCGGCAGGTTCCGAAATGACCCAAGGTATACACTACACAGCAACCGATCGTGATTCCTTCTGTTTAAATTTTATACACAGTGTGTAACACACGGTTAGCGTGCGTCCCGAGTTGACGAGTTAGCCGATAATTATAAGACATTGTACCTACATCTTAGATTATAACCTACATAGATTGTAAGATGTTTATTTTTGGAAGGTCAATGACCAAATGACCTAAGGGAGAAGCCGCTAATGGTATGCACCATCCTTATTATGCAAAGTTATTCTACTAGACTAGTCAATATAAACACATGGACAGAATAATTATTCACCGCAAATATTTAAATTCAATGTAAACAATAGGTCAGTTCCTAAATCTAAATAATAATCAATAAAATAAAAGTAAATCACCATTTATAAATCAAAATTATTGAAATGTCAGTAAAATACTTCCAAATCCATCACTTTCGTGAGATTTTTATTTTCAAAAAATTCTGGCTTTTGAAACAAATATCACTTTCATACCAAACATTTTATAAATAAAACAAAATATAATTCTTTTAATTCTGTGGGCGAAAGGAAGAGGGCAATAAGTTAAATTAAAGTTCAAATGAACCATAATACACATATGCACAAATGAGAAAAAGGATAAATCAAATCAACACCTCTGAATTACTAAATTCCATACAGAAACGTAGGATTTCACATACAAAATGGTCTAAAAATTAATCTTCTTTTGGTTGTCCTGAAAAGTAGCGATTTAAGACTTAATGCCTTTTTAATTTACACCCAGAATTATCCAAAGTTAAGACGTATTTTTCTAACCCATCGCAAACAAGATACAAAACTTTACATCAAAATAGCGAAGAAATAAAATTGAGGATTGTCTAGTTTTTTTTATATCGTAATAATATGTAATTATTAATATAACTATTTTGTTTTTTGAGTCACTTTGAAATTAGATCAATAATAAATAAGTTATTCCATTTTTTGTGACTATAATTATTAAATTGGGTATAGAATTGCACGAGCCTTTTATAATGATTTTTTGACCATTCCATGGTTTTATATACTATTATATTTTGTCAGTGTCTAGACTCCAAAACTTTTTTTTGTCTAATCACAGGATTGAAAGTGATCCCGGAATCCCGAGATCGAAAATTCTGTCTTTGCTGGATAGTGGATGCAAATAGTAATAATAAGACATCAATTTGATTGTTTTTACCCAACAGAGTTTATTATCTTCCATTAGCTAATTACTTCCTACATTAAATACTAATAAAACACCAATTTTCAGAGAACTATTGAAGACAGCTGATGGTCAAACCTGGTTATCAAAAGAGTGGAAGCTATGTACCGAACTGAAACCTGCTAAAGTTCAAATTCTTATTGATTGGTTGTTTTCCCTTTATTCGTCTCTCGCGATGGCTAACTATCCATTTGAATGTGACTTCATCGCACCACTTCCTGCGAATCCTGTCAGGGAATTCTGCAGCTTTTTACATAATGGCACATTGACCGGGAAACCGTTGCTTCAAGTTAGTTATTTTGTATATAATCTTATTTTTAGTTTCTATTTGTATGCCAACTCTGTAGAAGCAGTAAGGTTCAGCCATTTGACAAATATATTTGTGTAGTATTTTGAGTATAGGCCACTAAACGGTATTGATGACAAATAGACTATCTACTCACAAGTAGAGTTGGGTTTCGGGAATTCTCGAGATTTTCCATCCCGAATCTCGAGAATTGAAATTTTTAACATTTCTTTATTATCAAATGAGGCGCCCGGTTCCAAAAACTGTTATTTACATTTTTTTTTTAAATCATATGAACAAAATCTTTGATGAACAGAAATACATTCTTAAATCTTGTAAATTATATACTCTGTTTACATGTGCATGGATCTACTTCTAACAGTGTGTATTATCGCAACCATAACAAGAAAATGCACATGTAAACATGTATTATCGTGTAAGTTGTAAGATTGCATGCACATATCAAAAAAATTCGGCAGCTTCTGAATTTTCATGCGATAGTTTATTTTTTCTAATATTACGTCTTTCCATCAGGACATGTACATATTATGTAAAATATTTTATCCAATAATTACGGAGACCTATAGACAGTTTTTTCAGAGGATTTTAGTATGCTCTCCTTTAGAATTATTTTTATTTGAAAACGGTTTGGTCCTTTATTTTGGAAACCATACTTTATTTTCCGCTAACCTGGAAAGGAAACTTGCTGTGTGAATCCACAAGATCCCGGATTGATTGTAACCGGACATGCCATTTTACCTCAGAGGGTTACAAGCAGTCTTCATTCTGTTCATTCTGACCATGTCCGATCCTAATAGGATCATATGGGCTTCCACAGAGTGGGGGTTTGCATTAACAGATTTTGTTTTCACGAGAAATGGATGTCAGCCACTTGCTCAACTTATTAGGTCCATACTCTGACTCATACACAAATTGAAAAACAATGTGTGTACTTGCCAGACCCAGGATTCGAACCTGAGACCCACGGCAGTCTGGCGAGTAGGAAAAATTTCAATAATACCTGCTATTCACCAAAAATATATAAAATAGTCACCGTACTATAAATATAAACAATTCCGAACAGCTCAATTCGTTTTTCCATTTTTATAATTTTTCTTTCATTACCAATTTGATTTCAGGCAATGTTTTCTTCGTTGAATCTGTACGCAAACTACACTAAAAAGGCCAAATGCATTGATTTCGAAGGAAGCACATACAATCCTGATTTGAGTATAGATGGATGGCAATATCAGGTAAATATTTTTATAATAACATTATTCTAATTATATTGTCCCTGTTTTGGTAAAAGAGCGAATAAGCCATTTTTGGTTATTTATTATTATTCATATAAATGAAATGGTGTATTATTCAGTGACACAGATCCACGCAAACGAATATGTTCAAGTAACTTTACGGGACAGACCAATTAAATTATAGTAGATCTTTATGTTATTATTTTAAATACGTAGAAACGATCAAGTGAAAGAGCTTACTGGGGACAGTATTCATTCTGCCCTGTGAGAAATACCATGAGGGGTGGAGTTTTCTCGGTCGTATAGAAGATGGCTATATTTCAGGGTAGTCACAATCCTCAGCTATGAGGGAATGAGTGAGAAGAGAATATTTATTTAAAAAAACATGTCTAAGAGAAGAAAGCTCATGTTATAAAATATTATTGTTAATACTAATTAATTTAATGTATTAATAAAGGCTGCGTGCGCCAAACCATAACATGTAGAATAGCTAACTTCAAAGGAGCAGCAAAACAAGCTTACCAAATTTAAGTTAAAATTATAAATATATTGTGAGCCCTTTGTTCGGGACTTGATATCCGGGTGGCAAAGGCGGGACCGTCTGTCCGCCGGAGCTCCTGTGATGATTGTCGATTTCTGTAATGCTGTATAATTAAATATCTAATTAAAACTGCCGATTGTCAATGATGCTCCGATTAAACAGCATGTGATTGATTGTGAGTTCATTATTGCTGCGGTAGTCGGCATGCGGTGCTCCCTCCATCTTTGCGTTGCCGTGTTAGTTGGTTTTTTTGTTCTGAAAAGTTGTTAAAAAGCCATGTTCGCCCAGGGATGATATTTTTTATTCAATTCTTTTGGATCTTATTATTTTTAGTTTATTAGTGCTTTATGTATAGCAGGCAAATATGATATTTAAAAATATACCTTATTCCTGACTTCATAATACTGTCCCCCTATTGATTTAAACCACGGGTAGTCAACCTTTTTATACATACTGCCTGTATCTCTATTAGTAGTAAAATTTTCTAACCGCCCACCGGTTCCACAGTAATGGTGATTTATAAAGTAGGGAGTTTTGCTAAGTTTGGCAGAATAAATCTTTATAAAACAACTTAGGTACTGTAGTTAAATCTATATTTGTATTTATACTCTGACTTGCTATCATAAGCATGACAACATCTTCCTACATATAGAAGCATGATATCTGATGAAGTTATAATATAATTAATTAAATTATTAATGAGATCCCTGAGGCTGATGCTGTGAAACTATATCGTCTCTGTTCTGGCAGAACACACTAACTGGAGAATACTAGTTTTGAGTAATTTGACTTTGGAGTTGTTAAAATGTTTGAAATAATGGTCTATCATATGAGTTTATTAAGTAATCGTAAAAAGGGTGACTTTAAAATAAAGACTGTTTATTTATTAAGAACGTTTCCAGACGGTAAAGTTTGAAATAAGGAACATTTTGGTACTAACTCAATATGGATTTTTTTTGAATTAGTGTTTTCTGCCAGAACAGTGACGATATATTGTATATATCATTGTCACGGGGAATTTTAAGAAAATATAATGAAAATATTTTTAAAACCCCTACTGCTCACCTTGAAAGCTGGAATGCATTTAAACACTTATTTTAAATATATTTTTAAAAATCTTTATAATGTGTTCTCTTATATTATTTACAGTCTTGCACAGAATTCCCAATGCCAATGTGTTCAACTGGAATTAATGACATGTTCGAGTACACCGCATGGAATGAAAAGGATGTCTCCTCGCAGTGTAAGAAAAGCTACGGAGTTGAGCCGCTGTATCGGCTGGCAGAAAAAGAATACGGAGGAAAAATGATCAAATTCGCATCGAACATAGTGTTCAGTAATGGCCTCTTGGACCCGTGGGCCAGTGGAGGTGTTTTGAAGAATCTGAGTTCATCACTACACGCCATTCTAATTCCCGAAGGTGCTCACCACTTAGATCTGATGGCCTCCAGTGAATATGATCCCTATTCTGTAAAAGCTGCAAGACATCTACATAAGAAGTGGATAAGGAGTTGGATCAATGATGCTTTAGAATAAAATAATATGTGATACGAATTGCTTGCAATAACAGCTGTTTCTGAATACCTACTGTTTTATAAAAAATTAAATTTAGTAATACGCTGTTTAAAAAAAAAAAAATTATATACACTATTAAATTTTATCACCATATTAATTTTTCATTTCATTTTTGATAAATAGTGTTTTCCCAAATCCCTTTGTGTTTTATGAACTTCAAATCAATTAAATGATTATTTTAATCATAAAATTTTATGTTGGTATTGTTTTAGTAGGTCACATTCTAGATAAGAAAAAAATGTACATTTCAATTATTGTCATTCATTACTCATCCTTCTACTTGCAGAATAATACACAATACACTTGACATGTGCATATCAAAATAAATTATTCATTTCAATATTGTTACCAACAATGCGACAATCAGTCACCAATACAACTATGATTTTTTGGAATAACTCACTGCCCCGAATGTAGCACACCATGTATTTTGGAATAGGAGAAAACGAAAAATTAAATACAAATAAAAATTTATTTGTAGAACTAAAAATAAGTATAATTATTTGACAATGGAAGATTTCAGTGAAGTGCTGTACTTACTTCCTTTATAGTGTATTAACAACAAAAATTAATAACAGGAAAAAAAAACAGCACGTTGTATTCTGGACACAGGTGGCAGTGACCTACCCAGTATCAGAACTGGCAATGTTCTACCGCACTATCATTCTTCAACTAGAACAAACATAATATTATATCAACAAGACTCGTCTTTCACATCTCAAAGAAATACTATTCCCATTGGTCCTTATGCCAAACTATTCTAATGTGCAAAAGAGCCTACTGTGCAACAATCAAGAGAACTGTTTAAAGTGCAGAGATTCACACCAGCTTCTGTCTCGCACTCATGTGGCAGGCTGTGAGTGATGCAGGAATCAAGTGATACGACGAGGTCACACGGGCTTCTTCATGGTTAATTTGAAAACGACTTTCACGTAAATTGGTTAAAGAAATAAAAATAGGAATGGTTTACGCTTTCCCTTCAATGCAACCATATTATATTCTTCTTTCTTTCGACCATGTCCGATCCTAATAGGATCATATGGGCCTCCACAGAGTGGAGGTTATGTATTAACAGATTTTGTTTTTACGAGAAATTGATGTCAGCCACTTGCTCAACCTATTAGGTCCATACACAAATCGAAAAACAATGTGTACTTGCCAGACCCAGGATTCGAACCTGGGACCCACGACGCTATAATCTGACGCTTAAGCCGCGCGGCCATCGTGGGGGCAACCTGATATACCTGAATTTTTTACATTTTCATAATCAACCAAAATCCATACACGTATATACATACCTACTAAATGAAATTGCATCAATGACTCATACAGCTACAAACCGAGCTGCTCTCGAGCAGGCGTCTTCATGGTTTAGTGCCCCAACTTTGGGAATCAAATCTGACCATCACAAAAATGGGCTGCCATCTTTCGATGTGCCAACAAACAAAAACATTCTATTGCCATCAATTGCTTGCATCAACTACAGGATCTACGATCATAAATCGTTTGAATTTACAACTAAACTCATAAGTTATCTGGTATTTTGATTCTGGTAATATTATGTATTGTCATTGTGTTCAAAATTAATAAGGATGCCGATGCATTTTCAAAATAATATTTAGGAAATCTTCCTTCGTCTTAGTAAATTATCTATATTAATGTAGAGTGCGAAAATTATAAGTGTCATGGCCCCCGTAGTGGCACTGCAATATATTATGAAAGGATTGTCAGTATTTTAGTTCTCGAAACGGCCACGCTTCACGTTTAACTTGCCGCAGTCTAGAACACAATAATTACTCTTTCCAACTTTCCCTAGAAAAAAGTCAAATGTATTTTGAAGTCAAATAAAACAAACATGTTTTTGTAATTAAAATTTATTATAATTGAATGTTATATTATTAAAACATTTGAAACACAAAATAATAATTATGTACCACCAATTCGGATAATGTATCTATTACTAAACATATTGTTCTTGTCAATAATTATGGTAAAATTAAAATGGAATAGGATAATCGTCATTCAAAGACGTTTGGAATAATATTATGTATTACTTAACTATATGATATTTAAAATATAGTCTAATTAACTTGACACGGTTACATTGTCATTAATTCACACCAAATAATATTAGCATCACTAACTTAAAGAAGTGAATTGATTTTTATCTACCAAATACCCACTACAGCTACGTGCGTAATACAATGAATGTTCAACAGTAGGATAACATAATGGAACATCAAAGTGATATAAGTGTCGTTGAATTCAAGGGATGTTCATGGAGAGAATGTCCAAGACGGAGCTGATGTTTCCGTTCTTCTTTTCCACCAGACGAGCGAGGCGACCTCCGTCATTCTTGAAGCCCATGGCTAGCATTGTGTCCAAAGCTGCGGCAATCTTAGGATCTGCGAAACAAACAGACGAATCAACGGATGTAGTTTGGAGATTGACCAAAGTATGTGTATGAAAATGTAGGGACTTTGAAACTAGGTTGAGATTCAATTTTATTGAAATTTAAGAAGCATACACAATTTAAAAAACAGGTTTGAACTTGTTTAATCTGTATCTTACAAAAAGCTCTATTGAAATGCAAAGAATTGCAGCCTTAGACTATAGATACATCTAGACGCCACCCGTTGCATTGCTAAATGAAGTCGCGAGCCTTGCGTTTGGTTTGTGAGCGAGCGAACGCATTCGTCTACAAATGTTCGAGACCATAGACCATTTCGCTAGTGCTCGCCCAAAGTGCTCGCACTAGACGCTCAGAATTAAAATATAATTTTCTTTTTTTTTACGTTATATAGTATTTTTAAGCGGTCAAAATGCAACCATTAGATAAAGATATCCATCATTTAAGTTATTTTAAAAAAACAATAGGTCACTGATATTAAAATATATAATAAAATACAAATAAATTATCACGAACATGTATCAACTTACTTATGAAACGTAATACCATCTTCTTGCTTATCAGTACGGCTACCACATTTTAAGACAACACACAGAACCATCTTTTCTACTTAATTAACCAAAAATATTTACCATTTACTTTATGTTTAACACAAAAAATATCAATTTTAGCAACACGAACTCGCAAGTTATCGACGCTACGTCAACGTGACTTATATCTTTTTGGCTTACGTACACATTTATGCGACTGCTAGGCTATTCAACGTGACTTATATCTTTTTGGCTGTACACATTTATGCGACTGCTAGGCTATTTTGTACCAACTTAACTAAATTGCGTACGTCACCCGCGCATTCTACTCATCGATTGACAGTTGATTTTATATGCATCAGGCAGTTTTGAGCGCAAATAAGATTTTATTTTGGGAAATATTGACAGCAATGCACCAAAGATACGGAGGCTTCGAATTGCTGAAGGTAGAGCGCGTGTCATTCGTAATTATGTATTTCTAAGAAGAAATAAAGATTTGTTGGCCATGTGTCGTAGTACCTAACATTATACCTCCAGAACTACATCCGTGGTGTGTAAATTTGCCTACTTCAACTTCATTGGATAGGACGTCATTATCTGAGCCATCGGAATTTGATTCTGATGTGGAAGAGGAATAACTCTTATGTAATTTATCTCAATTTATGTAAAATTAAATGTGGCTAACATAATTAACTATTACTTATATATTTTTTTTTATAAAATAGATCATAGGTAGGTAGGTACTTAACTCTTGTTTCAATATTTTTGGAAACAAATTAATAAACAAAATACTATGTAATTCCCATTTTTATTTTTATCCTCCCCTAAATACACGTAATTGACATAATTAATTAGGTATTGATTGTATGAAAAAAATTATAAAGACTATTTTAATTTTAAATTAAAATACCAATGGATACACAAAAAAGTCATCAAAGTAGATATTTTTTCATAATAATGTCAAACAGAAGTACCTCTATTTCTGTGTAAATTTCTAATTTATATAAAATTGCAAGTAAAAAAATCCATTTCTATAATAATTAGGACTCCTGTATATTACTAGCCAACTATAACATTTAGCCTATTGTCACTCCATTGACTCCAAAAGTGTACTGGTAGAAAACGATAAGTCACCATTTTATTTACAAATTCAAAAAACCAACAATAATTATTACAAAAAATACTTGCTTATACTTGAATTGAATTATTACATAATGCATTTCATAGAGTGGTTGATTTAATAAATAATGATTTAGGTGAAAAATGGAGAGCTCCAAACTTCCTGATTTTAGAAAAAGTCGATTTTCTCAAAACAAGGATTTTTGACTTATAGCTTTCTGCCAGTATACCGACGATATATATGTATATATTTCCATGAATAGTAATGAAATATTTTTTCAAATTGGATTTTGGAAGTTTTTTGAAACCAAATAACAAAATCAAATACATAAGTAGTACCTCGGTTATCTGGATTTTTAATTATCCACTTCCTTTTGATGATCAGTTTCATATTTTTCGTAAGAATAAAAATATACAATCAATAAAAAAAATTCTTCAAAAATTGCTAGAAAGGTTTATTCCGGAAGTAAAATAGATTTTTATAATTTTTTCGATTACATATCCAGATTTATTGTTATCCGGATTAACTTCATCGCCAATTAGTCCCGATAATCGAGATTCAACTGTAAATCAATACTGGTTTCTTTGTGGTTCTCCTTATAGGTCACTACTGATAAAATCAAGTAGAAAATTGTAGTGAATTCATTAACGTATTGTAAAAAAAAAAAAAAAAATTAGAGGTCTTAGGGTTACAGATGTTACAGACTTGGGAGTCTTCCTGACGAAATGTCATGTGATGCTACTACCAACTCAATACGTAACTTCAAAAAATGATGTGGTATCTGTCTTACATGGTTGCAATTTAAGCAAATATGCAAGAACAATGAATCAAAAGAATATTTTTTTAAATAGTTAAATGACTACCAACCTGCAGGGCGGTAGTCTGGTTCAGGCGCCTTTCCGACAACTATTACAGCGGGTCCAGTCACTTCTTTGGTGACTTGAGTATCCAGAACTGGTGCAGTTGGCTGGTTCAAATGAGCTGGGAGATTGGGATAGATGTTACCGGCTTGGGATGTCTGCGCGCCTCCCGCATTTGATGCCACCTGTGCATGTAGGAGTTGCATCTGCTGCCTGAAGTCACGGGTCATCCTATCGAAATCAAATCCGATGTTGTGATCGGTTGGAGGATTGGATGGCAAAGTTTGCTCTGAAAAAAATTATCATATACATATTAGGATTTAGTAGAACAGAATCAGGAAGTATGAGATGCTTTGGCGTTGCCCTCCCACTACGCATAACCCAGTAACACTAGATATTCTTGATCCACAAGTAAAACTCCATGGCAGGTGTTACATAATCAAACTGGATTGTGGATGCCGAAAATCAAAGCGATCCAGTTTACCAGTCTGCTCAATTTGCATGTTAAATCTGGATCTGGATCACTGATTGTGCTGACTCGATCGCAATCCACATTGAACATGTAATGCCTGCCACCTGCCTTTGTAAAAGTGTGCTTTATGGGACCAAATGACTGTCAAACATTTTAACCTTTATGTTTGTAGTGTTTTCGCCCAGAAATAAGTCAAGAAAATTATTACTGTTTAACAGATTAGAAGTGTACACACGAATATCAAGTAGACGTGCCCAGATGCGATTAACTAACCTGATCCTTCGGTGTTGAGCATAGTCCAACCTTCATTTCGCTCAGGTGTTTCTGATTTATCACGGGAGATGTTTTTCTCAGACATATCATCGTCGACATCGATAAGCGTGGTGGTCTCTTGCGGTGTTTGGATGAGGTGAGAAATGGGAACGGAAATCGGCGATGACAGGGTCACTGGCGCTGACTGTCCGGGTGCAGCAGATTGTTCAGGTGCAGCCGACTTTGGCCTCACTTCAATGTCCACATCGATACCGAGGGGATCTAGTATTTTCGCTACCGTCATCCCAACATTTTGCAAATACGTTCGGTGAGCTGCTGTCATTTGTCTAATGTGATCGGTTCCGGCAGCGTTAGTGGAAGTGCTGGCTTCAGTTTGTGCGTTTGTTGCTTGATTGGCAGCGTCTGCTGTGGCCGGGATGCCATTCTGAGGAGTCTGATTGAGATCCCCGGCAAGGTTGGCGAATTCATTCATGTAAGAGGCGAAGGTAGTGAGCCACCCGCCGCCATTGCTGCTGCCGCCGCCTCGTCTGCAGCAGCGTTGAGGATGGCCCTCATGCATTTGTGCCCTTTCCTCGGGGCTAGCCTCTTGCCGTCTCTCAGGCCTGGTTCCGCATCTCCCTTCATATCTTGCGCTGCGTCTTCCCTCAGGAATGGCTTCAGAATTCCTAAAATACACCATAATTTATTATGACCAAATCTGACGGCACTGTTATATTTTCCTCATTAACTCATTATAAAAGTCACTTTAATAAAAAAAAACAGATATTTTGGAAAGGGGCACTAAACGCCCACAGGGACTCCCTAAAACCCGCTGGACAGATACTCATAAAGTTCGGTGGATGTACCTACGTGGCAGCAAGAATCGAGAAAAGTGGAGGGATCCATGTAGGCTTTCATCCAGCAGTGGATCGACCCTGGTTGATGATAAACTAGTAGTGGTGACGTGTGTACAGCGATTTGAATGTTTTTTATGCATTTCGGTTTTTTGATGAAACGGAAGAATTTAAATCTTTCGATATATACATTCAAAACTAATTTTATTGAAAAATCAGCCAGAGCGGATTTGACAATTAAGTAACTCCATTGACGCGAATCCAGTGGTTACAGGTTCAAGTTCCATTAGGTGTCGTATTTTTTCAAAAAAAATTTCTAGTAATTTTCGAATTATGTATGATAAATCTACTTTTTAGTTATGGCGAGATTTCTACTAATTCGGTGGATAAACCATAATAATCACCATTAAACCATTGATATTAATCTGAAATAAATTTTATCGGAAACAGAACCAATGTTACAAAATTGCAACATTTTTTTACAAGTTAGTTTTACTGTTTTCTTGCCATAAATTTTGCATTTAATTTTTTTCTTCAGTTTTAGGTCCCGTCGATTTCGAATTAATGGGGTTTTACTTTAACGAAGAAACTTTTGAGGTATTTAGTTTAGAAATGTCAATACAATAAATCTCATAATGTGCAATGTGTAAATAAGTAATGAAAATTTGACTAGGCCAATTATCACTAAGAATATAAGCAATACGGATTTGAAGAGATCTCCTACCTGTTCCTGCAGTGCCTCTTGGTCATGGGGCACTCAGCACCGGACCCATCGAAAGCACCACCCTTTTTCAGAGACTTGAACAGCGAATGGCCAATGTGCCGAGAAAACCTCCTCTTCTGTAAAATAACAAAAAGATTAATACCATGGGGAAATCTCATTTTTAGGCCAACAGAATATCATGATATTGTTTTCATTTTTTATAATGACGAATCAGCACCCAATCAATCTAATTTAAAGTGAACTATGGAAGTATGTATGAATACGTCGTGGTGTAGTGATATAGTGACTGTCTCGACACGGGTTCAACCCCATCTGGTAAACAGAGATGTTTGAATCCAGAGTAAGGATACACTGAATTTGGATAATGGTAAACAACCATTCCCCATAAAAAGGACTCTATGGGACTCACAATTTTATGAAAGAAAAATAGTCAATATTTTCACTAAACAGTAAAACTAATATTTTGTTTTATAAACATTTGGGCATATTCAAATAAGTTATTAAACACACAAAATTAGTTTCAACAAGATAATTATGAAATAAGCCTACCATCGGACTAATGGGCAATGGAATCCTGATCATGAAATGCTGGGAGTGTTTGTTGGTTCCCTCGCACGTAGGGCAGAGGTCAAAGTCCTCGCAAGTGACACATTTGTAACGGTATCCCACAATGGGTCCATTGCAGCTGTCACAAATGACTCCGATATGCTCACCTAAAATAAAATCCATAACAATGAGTGACACAAACAACATCAAAAGCAATAAACAGTAATATATTATTTTTCATATCAATATCATATGGGGTCGATCCTAGCTCGTTCCATTCTTGCTAGGTCCAATGTGAAGAGGGAGCAACAGACATATCCATACCCGGATATAAATATGCAATGTTCATGATAAAATTGACATATTAAAAAAAATGTACTCTATTAGAAGTCCATTGTATGTCATACATATTACATGTGTGCAATGTAAAAAACATTATAATAGATTTTTGCTTGGAATTGATATATGCGGGCCTACAAGGGTCGCAATTAATAGTACATTTTAAAACAATGGATTATATTTGCCAATAAACATGATAAAGACAGATAAAGGACCATATACTTACGTTGGGTATGAATAGGAGAAAATTCTGGAATTTCCATTGGTTCCAGTGGCTCTTCATTAGCCATTGAGTCATTCAAATCAACATAAAGCTTTTTGACATCATCGTTCATACTAGACAAGGCAACCATTAATTCATCATCAGTGGAAATTGTTACCTCATCGCCATCTTCATCTGGAAATGTATTGAAATTATAGCTATGCATTTCACCACTATATACAAATAATTATAACTAAACAATGATTAATCACTTTATGATCATGAGTAATTTCTATACAAAAAAATATTCCTATGATAATCAATATTATTTGTATTTATGTTTAAATATTAGAAATGATAATTCAAAATATTTACAAGGTTGAATTTAATCTTGATATCATAACAAAATGGACTGTATTTGAGACAAATTAAAAATACATGAGCATGACTAACATGATAATTAGATATTAATTATTATTAAGACAAATAACATCTATGAGCATTGGGATTTTTAACAAGAATATAAATGATTGTGAAATTTTTCAATTGGTGGGTCGGAAAAACAAAAAAAGGTCAATCTCATTTTGAAGGGAAAATTTTTAATTGATTAAAATGGACCTTTGACGGAAATGGAAAAATTAAAAGTCGACATAGGTATAATATGTTTACCGAGAAAATGTCTTGATTTTGTGTAAGGTTTCATTAGATTTTGTCTAATCCCAGAATTGAAAAGGTGGAAAGTGTAAATTAAAACAGACATAAAAAATACTTGATCATTACAACTTTAAAAACGATAGTATATTTATTATAAGCATGCAGTAATTCTTTAATCTGACAAATACGTAAAAAGAATTGAATTAGAAACTCTCATTTACCTCTCCAAGAAACAGAAAATGCAGAGTTCTTAAGCGATGGAAAAACGTTTTGCAACTTGGCTCGCATGTACTCGAAGTTGGTGACCACCGAGCGGTCGATCGCAAAGCGACGGACCTCCGGCTTGTCATCCCCTCCTTGCCTCACAAACACCTTAAAACCGACACCGTTTTCAGCTTGCATGGTGAAACTGGTAAGAAAAACAAATACAAAAATTAAAGTGATTACAGGTTAAATGGATTCATTTGTTTGAAACTTCCTTTAATAAATCATCAAAAAACTTTTGGATTTTAGATTGTAAATATTGGGTGAGTGACATCTGTCCAAAAACAATAACCATAGTCTGAAATATAAAATTACTACTACTATAATATTTATACCTATTTACATAGGTACTTACACTATAAAAATATTTTCCCCCTCACATATAGTATAAAAAACCACCTATTTCACAACAGCCATATTTCTGGCAAAACTTCAAACACTTTATTAAAATTAACGTATTCTATGGAAAAAATATATAATTGGTCTATCTAAGTATCCTGTCCAATAATAATTATACTAAAATACATTACTTATAACATAAAATTCAGCCTCTTTTAAAATATAATATATTTAAAAAGAGACAGAATTATATTATGTTATATTATACACGGTATTCCTATATCACGGACAATATGATAATTTATTATGGTTGTGTGGTTGTTATTATCCTATTATCCATATACGCCGCCGTCACGGCTCAAATATTTTTTTGATTCGAAATAATAATTCTTGCCAGGGTTGCGGACTGTTAAAAATCATGATAATCTAATTATATATAAAAATGGTACATATTGTGTTCAATTAAAGTTATTTAAAACTCACATAAGTGTTTTAATATAATAACTAAGCAATATTATTATTCAAAATGGCTTTCTACAAAAAACAATGGCAAAAAAGTCATTAACGGTTTAGTTATCTAATAAATCTTTCCAATATATAAGTACCTACTTATCTTTGTTAACACTGATTTGCGTATTTATTGGTCTTAAACACAATTAAATTGTTCGGTAATTAGATTTTTACTTACAAAATGAATTGCTAAAATAAGAAAGGATTACTCATATCTGTATATACAGTGATATGATGACATGATATTGTGAAATACCTGTTATATTACACAATATTATGTGCACAGTCAAAATAATAACTTGGTCATTCTAAATTTAAGCTTTAGTCCAGTAGATAAACCTGTTATACCAACAAAATTACACCTTGTCTAATAAAAAAAAACAACATACCATGAATCTAAATCATGTGACTAAAAATTACTTTGTGTGGATTATGAATTATTACAACACTCACCTTTTTAAAAAAATACCTAGGTACTATACAATTCTGACCATAACAATATAAATCGTAATCTATAAACAAAAAAATACCATTTATCGATTACTACTTATAAATTGCCTACAACTGTAAAACATCTGTTTCATAACAAGAAATACAATACAATGTTGACAGTTGTGATCTACTGATACCCAAGTAGATAATATTGAGAAAATGAAACGCACTATTTACACACATGTTATTGTTATGTTATTATTATTAAAGACCTACGTATGTACCTATACTTAAAACATGTTTTATGCCTAATCATTGCCATGAACAATAAATATCAAGACAATGCTGACGAATTATTATGATTGAATGGATTCTTCATAATGCATTATTGTGATACGTGTTCACATTATTATAATAGAGGCATATGTGCCAACCGCTGAATAATTTCAACAAATACGCAAATGGCGATTTTCAAATTTCGCATGTCATCATTACATACGATAAAATCACAAAACGCCAATGTTTTCCTCACCATCAAGTTTCCGTTAAATCACAAATAAATGGTGAGCTGATGGCATTGGAATATTTTTAATATTGTTGTTTTTATTATATTATCACGGACAAAGGCGTGAAGGCTAACGAAAAAAATCAGGAAATGGCGAACACAGAACAAGGCATCAACTTTATTTCATGTTTGAATGTTATTATTATACAATAGTGAAAGGAATCTAATTGCGTTGCTTTAATATTTTGTGACTAGGTACTTACGTTTAAATGCGAATCAATCTTCTCAATTTTACAGCAACAGAATCACGAATCAATTATAAAGTATCGGAAACCAACACATCAAAATCCAAACGAACAAGTCACTAAATATAATTTCAATGTTTACAAATTGATAAACAAGCTCTTATTTCCGGCAGACTAGTTACGACGAACAAGAAAATTGAACTGACGCCGAATTCCGAACACAGTGAATATATACGCCGCACGATTTCACAACTTTACGCAATGAAAACAAAACATGACGGTTTACATACAATAATGAAAAAATATAAAATCATGTTTTCTAGTATGGAGCATTACGAAAATTCAAACTGCGAAAGATAATAATGGAGAATAATAATTTTGGTTGTCAAAATATTTACCTGGGGACAGGAGTTCCAACAATCACATCGCTTCCAGACCTTTCTGGATACATTTCGATCTGCCAAATTACTTCACGGTACATACACAGTTTTCCAGCAATCTCCACTCCAATATTATTATTATGAAATTTAGTCCAATGCTCCCAACATAAAAGTGAAAAATTCTTAAGTCTACGTGTATTGTCTATGGTTACATCCGTTGGTAAAATTATGGTGAAATTACACACAATGACAATCTCATATATAGATATATTGTGTCATCCTGCGTCAGAGTATACTAAAGATAGACTGTAATGCCAGTGCTCCATTGGCGAGCCAAAAGTCCGAGGACAATAAATCGTCCGATTTGTCTATGCTCTGCTACTGATCAACGAACGAATAAAAAAGTCGAGCTGTCAAAAGTTGCGATTATCATAATGTCTTCCGATAATCCTATAATTTTGTGTTATTTATATGTAGACTTGCATAAAATAATATAGCAATGAAAACAATACAAGTTTTACGTTTCATTTTATGAATTTCATAAGTACAAATAAAAAAATAATTGATTAATCTATAATTTTCTAATGTATAAATTGTTATTTTGTTAAATTAATCAATGAAAATGTTTAAAACAATTACTAAGATTTTTTTTCGGTCCAAATTATCGAATTTGCATAGAGATCGACGGACGAAGTCTGGCAACTCGGAGAGTAAAACATCAAACATGTTTGAAATCCAACGAGCCTGGTCTGCGGATTAAAAAGTCCGCAGATCTGGGCTGCTCCACGCAATGACATTATTAATAGACGACGCACTCAGTACAGTAGCTAGCAAGTAAATTCGCCCATAGTGACATTCGCACGTGCATAGGTAGACGTCACGCAATATCCATTATGCGATATCACCTTTATTGTAACGGCGTTAGAACAGTGTTTCTAGTATCAATGTTCGTTTGAGCGAACCTGTTCGAACCGAACCATTCGGCAGACCCGACAAAAAGTTTCGGAAATTTATAGCAATATCACCTTTATTGTAATGGCGTTAGAACAGATTATGCCATTCGGCAGACCCGACAAAAAAAGTGAGTGTCATTTTTTTCCAAATGCTTCGTCCATATTAATGTCATTGGCTCGACGTGAAAAAAAAGTCAGAAGACTGTAAATCGTCTGACTTGCGTGCCAATGGAGCGCCGGCATTATATTATAATATTATTTCAAAGGGTCTATGACAGCCTTCAATGTTATAGTTTTCCAGCTAATAATAAATGTAAACACCCACAGCTTACGGTTATTATATATTTTGAAGATGATAAAAAAAGGACATAATAATATTATTATTTCATAATTAGCAGCCTCCCCATAGCCGAATGCCTTACGGCAGGGGTGGGCAAACTGCGGCCCGCCGGGTATTTTTTTGCGGCCCGCCATCATTAATTGTACTTCTGATTACGAATAACTTTTTTTATAATTTTTAAAAAAATATTGACAATAGATTAAAATTTGAAGAATTTGTTGTTTCGTAAATGTATTATCTCAGTACGTCTTCCTTGCGTCTTGTCTCACACTATGTTACCACTATTTTCTACGTTGAACATCGATTTCAATAGATATTGATAGTGTACCGACAGAGCTACAACTTGAGATTATTGATCTGCAGTGTGACACTGATTTAAGAGAATTGCATCGTCGTGAAGAAATCTCTAAATTTTACAATGCCCTTAATTCAGACAAATTTGACCAACTTAAAGATTATACAAGAAAAATGTTCGTTATTTTTGGATCAATTTATATATGTGAACAAACATTTTCGATCATGAACCTCAATAAAAATTCTTTACGATCAAATATCTCCGATGCCCATTTACAAGCAGTTTTGAGAATATCAACTACAAAATTAACACCTGAATTTTAAAAAATGTACAACAGTTTCATTCTTCTCATTAATTTTTTTGAAATGTTTATTTTTCGTGATAATAAATAGTGTAAGTATATCTAAAAATGGTATTTTACTTGCGGCCCGCCGCTCATTTTAAATTCTTGAATTTGGCCCTCCATCGAAAAAGTTTGCCCCCCCTGCCTTACGGGGTCTCCGGGTTCCCGGTGACTATACATGTGATTTTCTCAATTATGTTTCTGTTATGTATTTTGCCACTGGAATGGAACCCGTGTTATGTCGATGATTACTAGACCTCGATAATGGCTCAAATAGACTCTAAGACGATCGGCTATATATATATATATGACGAAAACCCCGTTTCTTATGTTGGCGCCCTGTGTCACAGAGTGTAAATACGATGTCATAGACTGTCATATATATGTCTAACGATCTATGACAGCCTTCAATGTAATAGTTTTTCGGTTCATGTAAACACCTCGATAATTTTGTGCGACACTCGTCCCTTGTCTGTGACGTCTATGTCAAACGTGTTGTCATATATTATTGTTTATGAGGCATAGATCGCGCGGGAAGTATTTTTTCTGTCTTTTATTTCGAACGTCATCTTGACAGTACACACAGGTACACGGCAAGTATTGTTTTATAAACAGTATAATGAAATGGATAAAACTGATAAGAATTCGCAAAATCGTGGTGGAATCGACGGATGAAGCTGTTATTAATTTAATTAGAATCTTGGAAACCAGTCCACTATTTTGGGATTGCGCACAATCCGACTATGAAAACAGAGTTCAAATAAATGCTGCTTGGGTCGAAATAGTTCAGGATTTGGAACGCAATGTTATTGCCAATCGCTCACCGGCCGTTATTTTTCACAAAGGAACGGGTTTTTTTTACAAGAAGCTCATGGGCTCAACCTTTAATAATCACCCATCGAAATCTTCACACGCCAAGCATAGGTACATGATAACTTCTTGTTTTCTTATTAAATTATGGTAGCATCCATGGGTTTCCTGCATTCGCCGGCATTATAATACGATGTTGACAAGAACAAAATAGTTAATAATGGCTCAAATATACTTTATGACGATCGGTCATAAAATGCCGAAAAACCCGTTTCTTATGTTGGCGTCCTGTGTCACAGGGTGTCACAGAGTGTACATACGATGTTGTTATAGCTGTCATACAATATGTATGCATAATATGTCGGAATGGCATAAATATGATCATATACACTAAATCGCTCTTAGCATATATGTGCCCAATCGTCATACAGCCTATTTGAACCTTAGGCCTACCGCGCATGAACGATTTACTATCGTACGGTCAACAATCTAGGAGTTGTAACCATCGTATTGCAATGCAACCCCGCGCATGGACGATCGAGCGAACGGCCGAATTGAAAATCTGTGTTCAGACACAAAATTTTACACCGATTCGAACCGGCTGGGGTCCCATTGGCAATGTTTTTAAACGAGAGCCCGCGCATGACAAGTCATGGCCGACCGAGAGTGCACTCATACATGCACGCACAAGTGACGCGGTCGTATAGGGCGCACGCATTCATCGAACCGTTATGAGATCCACATTTGACTTGACAGTCCATCGATGCGTACCTATTGGCTTTGCATGCGCGTACCAGTCCCATTTTTTCACCCACATTTTAAAACAGTTTGATAATCTATACAAAACCTCTATATATTATATAATATAAGCTCTAGAAAATCCATTTTGACGTTTATTATATTGCGTCCGCCATTTTTCTGTGCGGACACATATCTTCAGTGCGCGCATTGCCTCCGATCTATATCACGCCATGCGCGCTCAAACATACTGGCCAATAATAATTTGGATCATGCGCGAGCTAACCAACGATTGTCCGAATGCGTCCATGCGCGGTAGGCCTTAAGTACACTGAGTTAGTTTCAAATCTCACTACCTACAACCTAGCAAGTCAACTGATATGCAATTGATGTATTTCGATCATTTTTCGATTTTCATTTGACAGATTGACGTACGCGAATACTCATAGACTAATATACTTTTCGAAGACGTACCAACCATAATGTCTGTCAAACGTCATGTTGGTAGTATTTATCAGTGGACAATATGTGACACAATAGATTTTACGGCGCCATGTGTAAAAGGATTGGCACATACGGGTGTCATAGAATCTATGCCCACGCCTCTGTCATAGATTTTTTTGACATATATTCGCTTTTGTGTACACGGAATGGCATAGATTCATAGATATGATCATAGACACTAAAACGCTCTTGACGTATATGTGCCCGATCTTCATAGAGTGTATTTGGTCCTTAAGTACGGTCACAGAGAACAGTGAAATATTTTAATAAACATAATAATGAACAATACAATTATTATTACGTTGGCAACAATAAAAATCACCAATCAAATAGTAAATAAAAGGCATCCAAGCCATTTTTACTCGTATCTTTTTTTTATTGATTAAATTTGACTCGGAATTATCTGAAATAAAAAAAAACTACCTACAGAATATAGTGATCGGCGCGTTACTCCTTGGTTTCAGACAATGCCGGGATCAGATGTGATCACGATTTGGCATGCCTCGTAGCTAAGACTTTCTACTCTGGATTCTGCCCAATATTACAAACTCGTGGCGAGTATGGAATAAATTTTGCGAGGGGTTTACGTGGCATATTTGTCAACGGCCAACGCACAAAAAATGATAATATGCTACCACGCCGCCCAGTTTTTAACGGAAGTGGTGAAATGTTTCCCTTTCATTATCTCGCAAAGTAAATTGATGGCATATTTTTTTGATATTTATATGTATCTGGAAACCGACCACAAAGAATCGATTAGAGAATATTTCAAAAATATGAGTGGTGTCAAAAGCATCCGCCGATTAACAATAAGGAACTCAAGTAACAACAAACGGAGCTCGCGCACGCAGGCCTTTTCCATTATATCAAGGCCCCGTCTAGGGCAGACGCGTTTGGCGGAGCGTTGAGCGGCGTGCGCAACTCAAACGTATAGCCGTATTAACGTATAACCAAAACAAGACATTGTCTACGAACATTTTCACACACGATTATACGTTTAAGTTGCGCACGCCGCTCAACGCTCCGCCGAACGCATCCACCCTGGACGGGGCCTGTGGTATTTGCATTACATAATATTATAATATTATTAAATTACCATTTGGTTGAGTGTTTTTGGTCGCGTCGACTTACAAGTAATGTTAGTAATGTATAAATTTACGACATTATAAATAAAGCTCAACAGTTTAAGCAGGAAACAAGGAGGGTATAGGGACCAAGCAGGACATGGCGATACAGCAGGCACGATAACCGCGATAGTGACCAAACTACAGACATATCCTATAAGTATTTGTATTTTCACACCATATTAATTATGATTACCTCCAGAACCCGTCAAAAGCATATTATAAATGTTTAAAATCTAAATCATACACAGAAAATGATAAATTAAAAAATATAAACCAATACTGACAGCGACTGGTAGGTCCAATTTTATTTTACTTAGATTAAATTTAATGATCGGTTAATAAAAATGGGCGTATTGTTTTAATTTAAAAATACAATGCATTGGAAAAATTAACTAACTATACGCTTGAAACATAAAATTGTCGTTTACCGCAAACTTAATATTGGATTGTAAAGATATCGGATCAACGCCTCAATTATTGTACGTGGAATGAAAGAGTAATGCTTCAAATACACTCTATGACGATCGGTCATATATATCTCGAAAAACCCGTTTCTTATGTTGGCGTCCTGTGTCACATGGTGTCACAAAGTGTAAATAGAATGTCATAGCTGTCATACAATATGTATGTATAATATGTCGGAATGGCATAGATTTGATCATATACACTAAAACGATCTTAGCATATATGTGCCCGATCGTCATATAGTCTATTTGAACTTAAGGACCGAGAAGAGTGGATACAGCAAGAACAGGCCTTTATCCAGCAGTAGATCGATCGAGAGTAATAATGATGATGATTTAAATAAATGCTTCGTAATTCAGTCACATAAATGAGGGGTGTATTTTCAAAATGAACTTATTCCACTACTACTTGACGAAAATGATTATATATGAATGCCAGAATTTAAAGGATACAATTTTGAACAAGTATTTTTTGTAAGTATAGAAGAACGTAATAGCATTTAATCCAGTAGATAAATCAACTTCAAAATCGGTGTTAGTAACAAAAGTACCTAACTTATTCCAATACAAAAACTTTATTAAATTATGTAACATCAACATCTTAAACAGTTTTTGGTTTTTGCCAAAAATTTGTTGAAGTGGAATAAGTTCACTTTGAAAATACACGCCTCATATATTATATACATATTAAGGGAGTAATTTTTCTTACAGGCCCTAATAAAAAAATACTTAGCTTCGCTTCGGATTGTATCATTCATTCATCGAGCGTAGGTACTACTCATTAACATTGAATTATTTAGGCACTGGAAACTTGGTGAAAACTGAAAACAATACCTATGCTGTAAAGTAAGTAGGTAAGTGTTTGCTGAGAATTATTTTCTTAATACTATACCGCGCGATTTTGCTTCTCAAAGAATGACAATCATCGAATAAGACCATTGGTTGACAAACTAACAATAATACATAAATTAACTTTATCTACGAAATTGAACATCACAAGATAAATGAGCCCGGGCGTTTTAATAGCTAAGATTTAGACAACAGAATGTGTCAAACACATTCCTGTCATTTTTTCATTCTTTCTCAGACTTCATCAGGCCAGGAGGCTCAATAATGGTGTAGCAGTGTAGTAGTAGCGAAACAATCACAGAAACTGATTGGAAAAATTCCGTTACCTATCCTCGACGATTTTCTGTCATTCCTTCCAGCACTCATCAGCATTTGTGATTAATGAAACTGAAATCCATAAAAAATATTTCAACAATTCAAGCCTAGGTGTTTAGTGAATTCACAAAAAACTTAATATTTGAGGAGTATGTACATTAAATTAATGTTCTGTACATTTTATTGTAAATGAATATATAAATTATTATAACTACTTTAAAATTTGGATAACTCCTGATGACGTCATATTCTATAAAACAAGTTATTAATATCTCCAGCTTGATTTAATTACAAAGTGGTTGAATTACAAACATCTTGAATAGTGCAGTTCTGTTATTTAGAATAATAATTATTGATGTACACGAGTCATAGACGGATCAATAACTTTTAAAGGACGAGAGCACTAACACGGACAGTAGAAGATATGAGTTCAGCCTCTATTCAGTACATATATTTATAATAGCCTCGCTAGATCTTGCAGGTCGCTTGGCGTCTCAATCTTATAGAAATAAGTCTAGGATTTAAAAAAAAATGTCTAATCACCATGAAACCCATTGACTAAGAACGATAATTACTTTATGTAGTATGTAGTTAGGATAGAGTCATAGTCTTTTCATTTGAACGCTTAATTTGACGCGATTAAATTGAGAGGATAGTTTTATTTTTCGTACATTTAGATTATTAGTACACATTTTTAATAATAATACGTTTTGTTTATTCAATGGAAGAAGATCCGATTAGATTTAAAAAAATGACTAAAAACTGTTTCTCATAAAGATAATTACCACTTTGCGTGATATGCTTTGCTTAGGTGCAAAAATTGTATTTTATTTTTAAATTAGTAAGTATACTAGTACACTAATGAATAAATTCCAACATGCTTAATTTATTATTGAACAAATTATCTGGGTGAGGAAATAAAAATATTATTATTTTTATTACATAGGTACTTACTTAAATGGGAAAAATAAAATTCTCATCACACATCAAACAATCCGGCACGTAACACGGTTTATTACGGTATTATAATTATAATAATTAATAATATATCCTATATGACACTAAAGTCAAGAAAATGTATTTAAAAAATATTACCTATAAATTATGTAGTAGGTAGGTACTTACTTATAGTAGGTTCCCAATTATAACATTAAATGGCCATAATTGATTTGCCTATAAACATGTAAAAGATAAATAGCAAACAACATGCGTAATATCATTATTTGCAATATTAAATAAGACGAAGCATTATATTGCAAATAATTATTGTTTATAAATAAAAACACGATGAATATATCAATTAAGAATAGCTTCAATATTGGGACCATAAATAAATAAAATTTGAAATTAATAAAAAGGATTTCAAGTTATACACATTTATATTTTTTTTTTTACAAAAATCGATGTTTTTTAAAATAGATATAAAAATATTAAAACTATGAATTAGTCGGAAATCTCTTAAGTGATGCATAGAAAACTTAATAAACTAAATTTTAATAATAAATATGACCATAAAATATATGTATACATTTTTTACAACTGTAAGTTTATCTTCGTCTTAAAATAAAAAATATTTTTCTTTTTAATGTTTTCAGATACATATTTATTAATTAATATAGTTGAAATTGTAAATTATCAAAAAAAAATCTCAAATTGCAAGCTTCGTATTTTTCCGCTAGGCGCCTCTTTAAAAAAGGCTCAGTAAAGACTTCAGCTTTAAATATTACCGTAAAATATAATGTAATAATAAGATGGAACCCTGCAACAAATTCACATTTTATTATATTTTTTTACAATTGTAAGTTTATCTTTGACTTAAAAAAAAAATCTTTTTAATGTTTTCAGATACAATACCTATGTATTAATTAATACAGTTGAAATTGTAAATTATCAAAAAAAATGTCTCAAATTGCAAGCATCGTATTTCTCCGCTAGGTGCCTCTGCTGGCATGCCTCTGCCTCTTAAGTTTGAAGTTATTTATTGTCAGTAGTATTAAATTTCTTTTTATAATTATTATTAGTAAATAAATATACACGTAGAAAACTCATACTGCAATAACATATGTCTTAATTGATTATTTTATGCTAATAGCCGATCCGATTTCCGCAAATTTGAAATTTGAAAATATACTGACACGTCAAAGTTTATTGTCGGTTCCCGAAATAAAACAAATGACAATCAGACTCTTATTAATCAGTTTGACAGCTCATGTCCAGTGTCATGTTTTTAGATTATATTTTTGTGGTAATTAGTGAGGAAACATGCATTTACTTATTTTTAAAACTCAAAGTACACAAACGTGCCTACTCCAGATAAATATAAAATTGTGCTCGATTGAAATCAAAGTAAGTTCAGGACTCTAAAAATTGAAGCGAAATCGTTTAAATATCAACAAAATGGACTATTTAAATAAGAAATCGGTGCATTTTCCGGGATTATAAAAAAATATTTCAATTATGTTTAGCTATGTATCTATGTAACTGATTCAAAATAATGTTATTATAATAAATTACG
Organism: Rhyacophila brunnea; assembly: GCF_057557595.1. Classification (NCBI taxonomy): domain Eukaryota; kingdom Metazoa; phylum Arthropoda; class Insecta; order Trichoptera; family Rhyacophilidae; genus Rhyacophila; species Rhyacophila brunnea. The sequence continues at coordinate 46,816,185 of NW_028232859.1, forward strand.
TTTAAAAATGGATAAACAGCAAAAACAAAGTGCACCGTCACAATATAAAATCAGGTATCTAAGAATCATTAATAATAATCTAGAAAGTAATCGAAAAAGCTCTACGTACTGTCGAGGTTGCCGATCTATGGATCAGAAGCGCGAGCTTTCGGAAAGCTATTCTGTTTGCCCTCAAATATTCTCCTGCCTTTATAGAATGCGGTCGCGCTCTTCCAATCCGGGCTCTTGATTTAAATTTACTTTGCGACGAGATGATATTGACGACCGTACCTATAACTAAAATTCCGTATCCCCGTTAAGACATATTTAAAAAAAAATTGTGAAATTGGTTTTGATTATCTTCATCAAGTAAAATACCTTTTATTATTTTGTTTAGGAAACAGTTTAGTGACGAAAATAATTTTTCATATCCATACTAACTCTCGGTAGAATATTAATCCTTTGTGGCAAATATGCACATCAGATTTTAATAACTAATTGATATTGTAATAAATACATACATACCTATATTCCCACATATCATCTACGAAGACGTATATTTGATATGACAGGGGGGGGGGGGTGTTATTTAATTTTGTAATTAACTAATTAATATGCGAAATAGTAAACCTCATATCAGCTTGAATACATTAATCTGCAGAGCACAGATATGATAAAGAAAGCGATTTGATCAAAGCACATGACAAAAAAATATATTTCAATAAGTTTAGTTACTTACTATTTACAAATTATTAGTAACTTTTAATGGATTGATTGATAGAATAACTTAATATGTTTACCTCCAAAAGGTTAGATCTTTAATTTGCATCGTTAATTATCGATTATCTATTTATTTTAAATATTAATTCTGTCTAAATAATAAATACCTACCAGACGTAAAAATAACCAAGCATTTTAAAATGTTGCTGCTTTTAAGAAATCGTGTGGGAAATCAAAGGCGGAGTCAATATGTTTATGTTGTGATTTTTACATGTGTTTTTATTACAGGTAAGCTTTTCAAATTCATTATTAGAATAATTATTATTGTAATAGTTCACATCCTTTCTTACGCGAATTTACTTTAACATTCCTATTTTATGAAAAACTATTTATATACAGAAATAAAAACAGAAAACAAGACAGTGCTTGATGTATTATTTAATGTTGTTATTTTTTAGATGGACTCAAATTTCCTTTAATAAAATACCAAAGTAAGCAGGTTACCTACCTGCTGATATTGATGTAATGTAATGACCAAATATTTTTTTTTAAATTGTTATGTGGTATGATCATTTCTAAATTTAAGCTTAATCGACAAATTTCTCATTAGAAGAATTTAAACTTTTTGTTTATCCATATAAATTATTGTAAACCAAGAAAACAAATTCAAATTTTGGGAAACTAATCATCAAACTAGCAAGGGGCGCATTTTTTTTAATATCCCGGACGCTAAAATATTTCGGTATGCCCCTCTTATAAGGGAGACCTTTTCTTCAAAACGAGCGAATTCTTTGCGAAATACAAATGGTGTTAAGATTAAATAGGTATATGCTTTAACTAAATTAAATATATAGACTGCGGGCATATTGAAAGTAAGTACGTAGGTACTTACCACTTAAAAGTTTACGGCTAACAAAATAACAATTTTCTGAAACAACAAAATTTTTCTGTCGTTCTTATATTATAAGGTTAAAGCCGAAAGGGATTGAAATTTAAGAATGAAGACAAAATAATAGTAACAATATATTTTCAAATAAGTAATTACGAAAATATGAATAGGTATATATTTTATAATAAGTATCTAAGTCATAATTGTGTTAATGATTATTGCTTTAATATCTTGGAAGGATATCATTATGAAAGTAAATTATAGATTTTCACAGCTTTTAGGCAGTCCATAAAACATAACACCATAATATTATTTCGTGGCTTCAAATATTTTATGTTGATAAACCATAAAATTTACAACTGATATTATTCAGGTGTTAGTTATTTTCATAGTAGTTTATATCTATACGAGTGATTCCCAATATTTTCGTGTCATGCCACACTGATTAGTTAATTACTTTTTTTAAACTTCCTAATAATTAACATAAGTATTTATCTTTTTAAGAAAAGGTGAAAAATTAATGTAAGAATGTCTAAAGAATAACAAAAAAAAAGTTATAAGATTAATCAGATGAAATACGTTCCTACGTGTTTTTATTTTTCAGTACCAGGAGTCAAAAGCGACGTTCACGAATACAGATTATCTCGATGGCTGATGGCAGCTTATGATCCTGGCGTACGTCCAGTTGCTAATCATGAACGAGCACTTCCGGTCACCTTTGGAGTATCTCTGCATCATATTATCGATGTGGTGAGTTTTAAAAAATCCTCATTTATAATGGCTAAGTTAATTAAATTATCTCAAACAAATCTCGATTAAGAATGAAATTAATAAATAACATTACACGGCCTGATTCTCAAGTCGACCGTCTGGCCCGACCGTCAGCCACGATCGCCGTCGATCGTGAAAAATCACTTTGGAGTCGTGACCGCATTGGAATAATTAATTATTGTTCCTTTTATGGACACAATTCAAATGAATATTACATTTACATACGAAAATATCCGAATTAATCTTGAACTTCCAAGTATGGCTGCACGACACGTGGCGTGTCCTGTCTTGCGTTTGATATAACAACACAAATTTAGCATATACGTGACTCGTAAATAAATACACTCATCAACTCTTTACAATGTCATCTCTAATAATTCCCAGTTAAGTGTTGCCACCAAGCCATGGCCCCCACAAGGGGAGGGCTGACAGGGCTCTAGCTTGGGGGTCCGGGCTCAGGAAGGGCGTGGCGTGACGAGTCGACCAGATAAGTGAGATAAACATAGATCACAATTTTGGTCTAATAGTAAAAAAGTCGCCTATGGCGCTATTTTACTACATTGATATTAATAATTAAAAATATTTGGTTGTATGATGCAATTTTTAACTGTATTTTAATGGATGTACATATTAAAAATACAGAAATTCGCTAAAAATACACCTTAATTTTACCACGTACACCATTTGGAAAACGCTACTGCAGCGCGCCACACTGCCTTTACCCTTAGCGATAGGTAGGGGGGCCGCCAAACATCTTAGCCTGGGGGCCCGTTTCAGGATGTGAGGGCCATGCACCAAGCTGACCAATACGTATTTTTTGCTTTACACTAGCAATTGAGCGCGTATTATGAACAAATCAAATCAAGCGTCAACATTATCAAATAGCTAGCTGAACCGTTCCGCGTAATTTATATATTTAAAAGTCGACGATTGCTCACGACGATCGCTGAATCTTGTTGGGTCTATGAGTCTGCTGGTGTAATAGACTTGAACTATTAAACATAACATTTGATTTATAATTTTTCATTTGAAGTGATGCAATTGTATACAATTATATGCATAGTATCCGTTTTTTGTTATCGTAATAATTAGGGAATACCGGCCAGGACACAATATATCGTTTTAGGCAGAGTGGACCCAACTGCGATTTTAATTGACGCAGATGACGCGATCGAGTGCATCGTGGATAAAAATGTATAGACATAGTGGTTTAGGTGTTCGTCTGTAGGATATGGGTACCTAATACCTAAATAATGTGTCTGAAACCATCGATATAATTTTAAAATGAAAAGCAAACGACGTCAGATAAACGTACATTAATTTACACCGTTTGTAGTTGTCTCTCCCTTAAGTACTATTTAATTCGGCGATATTAGAAAGACTATTATCAGATATTCTCAGTGCATACATATACAGGGGCAGCTCTACTTTAAGGATTCGTAGGGACCATTTCCACATCGTTATCATGTCAAAAATACACGTCCGATATTTTTATCATTGCCATAATATACCGACTTAATTACATGATTAAATGAACTATTTAATTTATTTTATCCATCTAAACTCGTCGCAATTTTATAGAGATATGTATTTATTATTATTATGCTATTATTTTCATCCACGGTGGTCGCGCGGCTTGAGCGTTGGACTATCACGCCGTGGGTCTCAGGCTCGAATCCTGGGTCTGGCAAGCACACATATTGTTTTTCAATTTGTGTGTGAGTCAGGGTATGGACCTAATAGGTTGAGCAAGTGGCTGACATCCATTTCTCGTAAAAAACAAAATCTGTTAATACAAACCTCTACTCTGTGGAGGCCCATATGATCCTATTAGGATCGGACATGGTCGAAAAAAAAATTATTATACAAATAAATAAAGCAAAGATTTAAAATTATATAATAACATAATTATGATTACGCTATTATAATGATTAATTAAATTCAATACGCCCTAATTCACCTATGCTTATGAACAAATTAAGAAAACTATCATTAATTTATTGAACAAAACTAATGATAATATTAAAAATAAATGAATCTCGAATTTCATACCAGGAAATAGATTTACATTCGTTCAAGATCATTGCTTTTTTCAGTTCATTTGTTCTTATAATAAGGTCGATTACTTCAAACTTCGAGAATATCTTCACCCAGCATTAATTTAATGTAACATTGTAGATATTATCGGTGAATTCTGAATTCAAATCGATATATTTTTGACATTCAATTGAATATTGTCTTCATACATTTTCAAATTCAAATACTGTTATATTTAATTTCATTCCATTGTTCTTCTTCTGAATTCTATCGAATGATAATGTATGGAAGTTTTGAAATATTCACATCTCGCGAATTAAACCGCAAATTCATTTCTCATCAGTCTCATTTTTTTGCTTTGATCCTAATTTTTGGCAAGAATATTCAGTGCTCTAGACTAGAGCAATGTTTCTTAACCTTTTTACCACCGCGGACCACAAAAAAATCATAAAATGTTTTGCGGACCATCAGCATTGGAATAAAATAACTAATAAATATTTATATTTACACTATTTTTGAAACAATTGTCGAAATATAATGCAACCCCACTTCAAATGTTGGGTCTCTAGGTAAACCACACCGCCCGTTCTTCTATGAAACGATTTATGACTAGGTATATACAATATAGTGTCATTCATTCCGGAAATGACTTGTTAATTCATTTCATTGTGAACCCTTGTAGGTACACTTGTTCTGAAAGATATTTATTACTTGAAATTTAATTTAATCTTTAAAAATGGATAAGCACTAACTATTTTTGAACTGTAGAAAATTTTTGCGGCCCACCCAAAAATCTTCACGGACCACCGGGAAACTATGCTCTAGAGCTAGAGTCTAGAGCAGTAGTTCTTAACCTTGTTGAAGGTACTGACCCCCACCAGTTTCATATGCGCATTCACCGAACCCTTCTTAATTGGAAAAATAAAAGGGAAGGGAGGGAGACTTGATCCCCTGGGAGACTTGTTCACCCACCAAGAACTCGTTATTGTGTAAAAAAAATCTTTCAATATTGGTAACACTGGCTGCCTGCCATATACCATAGACGTCAGAGTATATTCAGAGCTTTCGAAATCAATGGAGTAAAGAACACGGTCGACCGAACTCTTTTTGACAGTATAGGCAAGTTTTTTCTAAATCTTTGGACTTCAATATCTACTTTTTACATAACGGTGAGTGATTGCTGTATTTATTCAGTCTATATGTATATATTCAAGATTTATTTGCTGTTAGTAGTTATTTTAATTTCGTTTGTAGTTACCGTTTTAATTCAATAATTTTGATTTTACTAGTATTGGGGACACTTGATCACGTTTACTATGGGACACTAGATCCCTAGGGATCACATCTCCCATAGTTAGTTTCTATAGGCTATTGCGGCAGAATATATTGCCAGGGAACATAAAGTGGACAAAGAATATAGAATGGAAATCAGGAAAGCATAAATAAGTTTAAAAACTAAGAAAAATTTGAAACAAATTCAAAATTCTTCGAGTTCATCGGAAAATGATGTTCCCGTTCTTCCATCGCCTGATTCTCTTTACAACCTAAGTGACGAGTCCTCGAAGCTGATTTTTTAACAGAGTGCGAATCAGACGTCGATGATGACTTTGAGCTTACGGTAGATGATTGGATAATTAATTGTCAACTTTATTTCACACAAAAAGAAGCTACATCGTTACGTTGGGCAGATTCAGACAGCAAAGAAATTTAAAGTGAAATTTGCCAGAAAACGTGACCACAAGACATTTAAATGGCCTGCAGTCGAAGACATAGGTGATGTAGCGAGATATTAGATTGCAAAGAATCTACTTAAATCAATTTTTAAGTCTATGAGCAAGCGAATTCATTTTTCCGCAAGTCTCTTCGCAATTTTAGTGTTGAATGATGTGCATTGATTTAATTATTAAAAGCATAAATTATTATGTAGAGTTTAAGGTCAATAAAATATTTTCTTTTAATAACTAGAGGTATTATTTATGATTATGACTATCATACATATGTGGGATCCCCCCTAATCAAATCTCCCATTTATGTAGTGATCAAGTCACCCACATTGGGGGTGACTTGATCACTTTTCCCTTACCTGACATTTTGTTAAATATATATTTTTTAAATCAGTTATCCACATTTTGTGAATTATAAACGAATACCCCGATAAATTTTGCAACTAATAGGTTATAAAGAATTACTACAATCACAGTAGGAGAAAAGTTATAACAACAAATATAAAACGGGGATCAAGTCTCCCTCCCTTCCCCAATATGATTTTTTTCAAATTCAAAACATAGGTATATATTTACAAGTTCCTTCTACTACAATTTTTGCGATGCCGTGTGCTAAGCGCTTTGACAACTGGAGCTGGAGGTGACATGGAGTGCAACATATGCAAATCAACCTTCCACCAACAGTGTGCTGGATCACCAGCATCAATACGCAAAACAATGGTACCTCCAGCACCCGATCAAAATGGAAGTGCGGTAGCTGTAGTGATAGTACTAGTACTCCTGCTAAATCTCTCATTGATTCTCAGAACTTACATGATCGTCCAGCTTAACTGACATATTTAACGTGGTTAAGGTAATTCAAATTGACGTTTTGGAAATTAAAGATTTAATTTTAATAATTTGTAGCGGCAGAATAATAACGATCAAATTAATCCATTGTTTGAGATATCAAGTTACTTTGCAGTAAAATATTCCCAAGCCATTTCCAGTAAACAACTCAAGCTAGACCAGCTAGTCGATTAGGCGAAATAAGAGACGGTGTATTATTACATCATATCATACATTATACTATTACGGTGTATGAGCTGAATAAACACTTTTCATGTATTATATTTTCGTACAACTGTATTAACAAATAATATTTCTTTTCGCTACTCAATTTAAAACGCTGATTCTATATTTAGTTTAATATGATTATGTAACAGAATTTAATGTTAATGTACTAACTTTTATTGTATAAATAACGAAGAACAATTTATCTCAATGTCACTCAAATCAAGTACGTAGCTCGTAACTATCATTGTATAATACGCTCCTAATAAATCTCACCCTGCTACATTGAAGACTTCGTCATTATGATCATCCTCTACCTACGCATCGAACACCACCCACCCGAGTGACTCCAACAAATTAAATACTTAATTTTTATGGACGATAAATGTTTGCCTTTCGACAAGAAGTTTAAAGAATTTGAAACAAAATTAACAAACTTAGAAACACAGTTACGGTCAAAGTTAAATGTCATTCAAGAAGAACACAACAAAAATGCTCGGTGGGATCATCTCCTTAACTTTGAAATAATTGGAATTCCAGAAAGAAAGGATGATGATCTTCGAAAAGTTGTCTCTATGCTACGGGCCAATCTAAATATTGAACATATATCATTTTGAAAACACTTAAGAGAAAATATATTATATAACCAATAGAAAAAGAAAATAGAAAAAAATATGACACCCAGCAGGAATCGAACCTTCATCTCTCGGGTTTCGCGCCCATGCAAATATATCACTATGCTATAGGCATCATACTTAATTGCAACAAATTTTAACTTTATGATCGAGAATGCCAACAGGCATTTTGTTACCAGGAATATAATAGAAAATAATATTAGAATTCAAAATTCTTCGCAGAGAAAAATCAATGACAAAATACTTTCCGCGTTTCTTATGATAAAGAAAATGGCTAGGCCTTTTCAACATTATGGGTCGTAACACATACTCTCCTGCTAATTCGTCATACTTTTACTTTCATACTTTTTCAAACGTATATGTTGCATGATGATTGGCGACATATTGCGATATGGCTTCTTTACACAAATTCTGAAATGTACCATTTCTTGCATTACATTTCTTAATTCATTTCCATTAAAGTGGAAAGCTTTGCAAACCATTTTAATGAAAGCTTTTTAATATTAACTTTTAATAATAATTTTAGCTCTTTAATGAATTGTAATTGCTTGTATTGAATTATATAGATGCATACGGTAATATTGTGTACTTTGTTATATAGCTAAGAATAGAAAGAGTCACATCGAACTTGAATTGTGATCAATATATATTATATATATATATATTGAATTATATTGAATCATAATTTAATAAGGTAAATATTTTTTTATTAATAGCAACACTTTAAAACATGGCTGCACATAATTGTTATGTGGCTTTATTTCAAACCGGATGAATTCGAAATTCAAATTATGTCAGCGAAGTCTAATGCAATAGCGTCAGTATATTTTAATATTATTTAATAATGTAGAGTACATATTTTAATATTTTTATACGTAATAGCCGTTGCTACAATGTTTTTGTACGAAAATCATATATAATAATATATACTTATTCTTATCTCATACCACAATATTATTTTATAATCCCTGTGTTTTGATAAAAATCGTGAAAAGCAGGCCTATTTTGCATCGCATGTTTTCATAATATTGCATCCAGTGACGGGAAAGGTACATTTAATATGAAACCTCTTTTAAACACAGTTTTATTATATTTTTATTTATTTATTAAGGTCAACCAACAGGATCACAACACAGAAGGATCATTAAATCAAATAGTTAATACAGTTACTAAAACTCGTAAAGAGTAGAGGGAGAAATTAAAAATGAGTATGTAGGTACTAAAATAAGTAGATCACAAGAGAAGAAAAAATACAATTAACAATAATATGGTAAGTGTGTAGCGTTGGAGCAACTAATTTTGAAAGAGTCAAGAGAACAAAACAGTTCCACTCGACATGTGTGATGATTCTCAGTTCTGGAGTGTTGAGCCACCGGACAATAGTATCAGAGGTGAATGAGTGAAGTAGTGAAAATACGAATGGTTAATCTGAAAACGACCACTACGTTAGCTGGTTAAGGAAATACAAGTAGGAATGGTCAATTATTCCCCTTTAAAATCAATTCTTACGGGCAATTCCTATGGTGCGATCGACCAAAACCCATCCGGCAATCGTCGTGTTGGACATGCCCGGTGTAAAAGATAGTATCGAGGTAACAATCATTACTATCCATTCTTGCGTAATCTTTAAACATCACTAAAAACTTTGGAGTACCGATAAATGATTCAATTTATGTGACTAGTTTTAGTACCACGTTATATTATAGCAACTGAGCTCTGTTAAAACAGACGTTTACCGTTTCCCTCGTACCAGCATTCTGCACGCCACTTTTTCAAACCCACTGCTCTCCTATGTTCGCATTGTCATTATTAGTTTTCGCAACTGGAATGTAAACACGCGCGAGTTAACTTTTCAATTGCAATCTGCAGTAACGAGGTAACAATATACTTCCCTGAATTGCAATTTATTTATGAGAACGGAAAGAAAAGAATGCCAATAAATAGATGAGAGAATGATGAATCATTTTACACAAAAGTCCTACCAACTCATTTGAGCCAAGATCATTGCTTGAGACTTTCGTAGGTATTATTTGATCTACTTCTAAATACTTAAGTTGTCTCTTTATTCGTTTCTCGACTAAGTGACATCCCGTGGGGGTAGGCGAATTGAGCGTCGCTTGGGAGCGGCAGTTACTCGAAGGGTGGCAAATCGAGGAGAATCAATTGGTATAATATAGAAATGCCTACCTAAAATTAGTAATAACTATAAATTATAAATTACATATTTTTAACAATGATCATCGATCGGCAAAAAATCAAAGTGATGGGTTAAGAAAATCAGACGATACATTTTCTCATAATCACTTCGGGATTGGACTGACTAATCGTTTTTTTCTCATTTTATAATCAGTTTTCTTTAAGTTCTCTTTTTCAAGTTAAAAATATTGTATCATAATATTGAGTAGAATGGTCTGGAGAAGTGTCGAAATATGAGCCGTCATGGAAAAAAGTCCCATATCGCCGATCCGGTACCCTCCAGTCCACTACTCACTGATTTGCACATATTGTGTTTTTAACGATTTTTATTTTTACTTTCGTTTTATTTATAGATTTATGTTAGATTAAGGATTATAAATTATTATGTTACATTATGTTACTATTTCATTGCCACCTTAAGGGGGTACATGCTCAGCGTTCGTCAAAATGGAGCTTTTATGCTATTTTCAAAGCATGATCCTGGACATTCCTTAAACGTTGTAGATAATCTGTTTACATAATTTTGAAGCCTTATTATTATTTATATTTATTTTAAACATTTGATGACTGCATAAAGTATTTTTATTACATAAAATAGTATTCTTTTAAACCTCTCGCTCTAATGTTTTAGAATATAGTCATATTTCAATACGTCCATGTGAAGTGGTGTTAAGATTTTTTATATTTACAAATTTTTAAAAGCATTTATAAAACCATTAGTAAAATTTATGTCGATATTATTATAGTGAAATATTTACAATAAAAAATTATATTGATAATCTCTGTGATCCCAAATTTGACAAGAATTAGGCATTTTATTATTCAAAAAATGGGCAATATTTAGACATTTAAAGATACTGATTATAAGCTATGTCTTTGACCATTCAAATATGATAAATATTCTATGAATAATGTTTGCTTTATAATAATTATTGACCTAAGAATAAGGTAAGTAGTATTTTTTTGAAATACGCCATTTCTATTGGCATTTCCCAGTGGCTAAGCTACTACATACGGCCGTAGCCATACATTGCCAAACGATAAATGAAGTAGGGAATAAGATCATGTTTATTTTGATTTTGGAATTGAATGAGCTCTCAGTAGATGATATTTTCAAGTCATTGTTTGATGCTAAGAAAGATACAATTGAAATAATATGAAAAAACATCCTCCAAGAAAAAGCAGACACAACCTAGTCATTAAAAGCTGTAAAATTTTAAATAATTTACATTAATTTTAAATATTTACTATATCCGTGTAAATATATGCATATTATAATGTACTAGCTGACCCAGCAAACGTTGTTCTGCCATATAAATTATTTCTAGTCAGGGCTCCAAATGAACCGGAACGCACCGGAGCGCCGTTCCTATTCGTTAAATCGGAAAAATTTTCACTCCGTCTCGTGGAATAAATAATTTGACCGTCTGAGCTGGATATGCCATATAATAGAAAATCTTACACTTATTTTTATGAAAAAAACACATAAACTTTGATAACTTTACTATGTAAAAATCTTCAGAAAACTGTCGAGCGTTCCGGTTCGTAAATTTTTCCATTTCGAGCGCTGTTTCTAGTGAATATTTTGGTTGTTAAATAAAAAATAACGAATGTATCGTAAGTGTGTGGGGATGGGAACTATGACAGAAAGAGGAATAGAGCGCTGTAGACGATGACCGCCGATAAAAACAAAAAAACATCAACCATTCATTTTCTCAATTCAAAATGAGTAATGATGTTCATAATGAATGAATTACCTGTGACAGGATCTCGTTGTTTAATGTTTATGCAATATCCGTCTTGTCCCTTCCAGAAAAATTAGCGGATATTAGAGAGCGTCGTATGAACGGTGTGTGTCAGCGATGAACTCCAGATTATTGTTTCTTCTTCGAATCACGATTTCTCGCGTCGATGTGCGGTCGCCAACCATGATTCCAGCAATGTCGTCAACAACAGTCGCATTGAATCGACGTACGTGCTCTCCAGCTGGTGTTTTATCAGGATTGATGACAATAGCGTGATTGTCACTTTGCAATTCGTGCATGTGTGCTTTGAAGAACTTCAATAATTCATTGTGCTCATTCAACAGGGCGTCCAGTTTGCCGACGATGCGCCTGGCATTAGGCGAATTAAGGCTATTGTAGCCGCAACGTGCATCCACATGATTGATGTCCTCACCGCCGCGCCCATTAAGTAGATTTGTAAAAATGTATGTGGTTCGTTTGGCATTGGCAGCAATGAGCCTACTTTGTGGTATACTTGGCCTTTGATTTTGAATGTAGAATAGAATTGTTGACCATTTGCCACAGTATTGTGAACTATTTCTGTTGCTCCGGACGAAGTCATTTGGAAGCATGAATTGAATGTGCGAATGGACTTCAGGAACATGTTTGAATCTGGAACCGTGCCGATGAGCAAGCCGTTCAATGGTTCTGGTGGTATCTCAATTTCTGGTAGTTGCACTTTTCCTGATGCGCAACACATCCCGGCTGACTCATGTTTGAATTTGAGCGCATGACAATGGGGACATTCTTTGTCCATAGCACCAATCAGCACTTTCGGATGAGCGGAATATTCAATATCTGGCTCGTACTCGAATGCGAGACGAAGGAACGAAGCGGATGTAAATGTTCGATGTACTTGTTGGCGTTGTCGGTCATTTGCTCTGTGTGTGTTAACTACAAACCGGCGCGCTTGGCTCCGTTCCAATTGTCGTTGTTAATTTCGTTGAGCTCGTGCCTCTTGTGATTGAGATGCACGCAATTGCGACATGCTTACATGCACGTTTTTGTTATCTTGTTGGATTTGTTCGTCTGTTCTTTCTGCTCTACTATTTCGCATGTTTGTTGCTTTATTCATTCGACGGCCCAAATGACCCCCTTGCGTCTTGCTGGCATTGTGCACTGTAATACACGCACATAAAAATAGATAAATTAAAATAAATCGTACAAAATTTTGCACGCACTGCGTTGTGATATGCCGAATGAAATGTCAAAATGACGCGACGCTTCTCTTGAATTCTTCTCGGACGTAGCGCCATCTGTCATTCAACAACATTAATAATTTCATTCTGTTTGAAATACGAACGATGGTTAAATTTGTTCATACAAAAATAATAAAATCGCGATTAAAAATGGGAGGGTGAGAGTAGGAGGGTGAAAATTTGGGGTTATAGGTATTTTTTTATGCCAAATAATAAAAAAAAATACAAAAAAAAATTGTCAAAAAAAATAAAAGAAAATTTTTCTGGATAGAGATACCCTAATCACCTAGCAGTATGAAATATACTTGTTGACTTATTCTCATACCTAACAAATATACATAAAAAAAATCATAAAAATCAGTCAAGCCATTTAGGAGGAGTTCGACCACAAACATCGTGACACGAGATTTTTATATATATATAGATATCATTTTAAAGGGTAAACCTGTAAATCAATTTCATTGATTTCCTTCATTTACAAAATAATGTACACTCATTCCTCGATTAAAGCGATTCACTTTTACGCGGTCGAGAATAAACAAAAAAAACATTACAAGCCTAGCCTGTAGCCGCTCGGCCATCGTGGGCGATGTGGGCAATGGACTATAAAATGTGGATTCAATTAAAACCCTAATTGTTCTAGGATGAAAGAAATCAGATATTGACAGCAAATTGTTGGATAACACAAACATGGACTGATCATCATCTGCAGTGGAACTCTTCAGAATTCGCTGGCATCGAGGTCATACGGATGCCATATAAACGAGTTTGGACACCGGACATTACACTATACAATAAGTACGAACTTTATAATAAATAATAATTACACACACGAATTTGTATTACTTTTTTATATTAAGTTTATAAGGTACATATTATTAATGTTTGAAAATGTAGAATTACGTAATTTAATAAAAAATATAGCTAGAATTTATGTTAATTAAGACTGTCAAATATTTTATAAAACTTAAAATTAGTGAACTTACCTCAGAACCCCCAGATATCTCCCAATTTGTAATTTCGTGGAAGTCAGATTTAAGATTTCAAAATATTTATTTCATAATTATTTTTATATTAAGTAGGTAGCCATATTGTACCTATTATAGTAGACAAAACAGTTTTCCTCATTAAAATTTTATATAAGGTATTCCTGATATATCAGGAATGAGTGAATGCAAACATTGCAATGTCCACTTGGTCCATATTGTGTCCTTTAAACCTCAGTAGGTGGGTATCAATTTGAATCATTTTCAAAGATAATTAGTATTCAAAGCTTGTTACAAAATATATAGCTGGTATTAAATATGAAGAAATGTTTTCTTTAAGTATAAAACTGTTGTTGTCAATTGCGGTACGATTTCGGGTAAAGTTTTTATGGGGCTGTTTTTCAAACTCGACAATTTCGCCAAGGAAAAGAGGCGGAAAAGGGTAATTTATTTTGACATCGAAGATTTCCGTAATTCGCAGCTTTTAAATTAAAGCTCTTTCTCAGTTTTTTTCTCATCAGAGCCTTTTGTCGTACACCTACTTATTTACTTTATCTATACAAGTTGGTTTTGATTTTTTTATCGGTTTACGTCTGCTCAGGAGTTCATCGTTGTTTTTTACCCCATTACCCACCATAACCCCATTAAAAATATTCGAATGGGATTTTTATACAAAATTCTCTGAACTATCTAAGTACCGCGGTTCATCAATCTTAAAGCGCATGAATTTTTAAGACTTTAAATTTGGGGTAAATTCGAGGAAGTCTTTCAATCGCTCTAAAAATGAAAACCGTTCAGAGGTCACCGACCCTTAGTCGAAATGTTATTCAGAAGAGTAGGAAACCGAATCTGAAGACATTTTACAGGCGAAATTACATAGTTATTAAATAATATACCTACTATATTTTATAACGACTAATTTCAATTTTAATATTGGTATTTAAAAACAAGAGTGCATTTTATGATCGGAGACATCTTATACTGGATTGGATACCATACGCCACGGTATTAGTTGAGGTCTATTAAAAAGGAGAATACAAATTAGACATTTCGTATCCATCGGTGTCAAATACACGTTAAGTTCAGTATGCCCAATTTTAAATTAGGTTTCTAATTGTCCCCGGTTATGGTAATAATATATTCTCTCATTGTAATGTCACAATTCCCAAAAACCTGTATTCAACAATTCCATGTTATGTGTAATATTGACTTCCTCTTTTCAGTGCTGATCCGCAATATCCTACATCTGTGCTCAACACAAATGTGATTGTCTCACATACAGGTGATGTCACTTTGCTAAGTAGCGGCATCTTTAGATCGTCGTGTAATATTAATGTCGAATTCTTCCCATTTGATATTCAAATGTGTACCCAAAAATGGGCGTCATGGACATACGACGGATACAAAGTAAATATAAGTTTATAATATTCTTCTTCCAGTGCCGTTTTATATTGCAGGTTGGCGACCAAATTGAGTCGTATTAATCCACCAACGACTTACATTTTACCACTTACGAAGGTTGTGTAGTAAAGATTAGGTACATATTATTTTCTTCATACACCTCTGCAAAATGTTTACAAATATAATATATTGTAAAATATATAATTCGCACCGTGAGTGTAAAACCAAGGCATCTGCAAAAGACATATTTGGTATAAATATTAGGGTTTGAAGTCTTTCATTAGGACTTTTGTTAGGACAAATAGAGTTTCTAAAAAAAAAACCATAACATTTCGTATGTATATCTACATTAGACCGTCAAACGGTCGGCCTAAAGATAAACGTCTCAAAGACAAAAGTGATGAGGAACTGTTTTCCAGACCCTGCGATTATCTGTATTAATGGCACCCAACTCGAGCAAGTCAGCAGCTACGTCCGTCTCGGACAGCAGCTGGTGTCCACAGAAGGAAGCATGCACGATGAAATTGCTCGAAGAACAAAGCTAGGATAGAGTGCTTTCGGACGTCTGAATAGTATCTTCAAAAGTGACCTACCATTGTGTCTTAAGCGTAGGGTGTTCGACCAATGTGTGCTACCCGTGCTCACGTATGGCTGCGAGACGTGGACCCTCAACACGAGAGATTTCCAAAGGCTAAGAGTCGCACAGCGAGGCATGGAGAGGTGTATGTTGGGCATCACACGAAAGGACCGTAAGAGAAACGAATGGGTTAGGAAGCAGACAGGAGTACGCGATGTAATAGACGTTGACAAACAGCTGAAATGGAGATGGGCAGGGCACATTGCTCGCCGAAAAAACAGCCGCTGGACAAATGCCGTCTTCCAGTGGTACCAAAAGGGCACAAAACGGCCACAGGGTTGCCCTAAAAGCCGCTGGCTTGACGAACTGGTAAAGTTCGGCGGAAATACGTGGCAGCGAACGACACAGGATCGAGAGAGTTGTAAAAAGCTTGGGGAGGCCTTCGTCCAGCAGTGGATTGACCCCGGCTGATGATGATGATGATATCTACATTATATTGCATGTTCTTTCAGTTACTTTACGTTTACATTATCAAGTTCACGACTTTTGCAGTTGTTTGCATTTAATCTCGAAATTGTAAAATTTGCAGATGCCTTGGTTTTACACTCACGGTGCGAATTATAACATAATTTGTATAATACAATATATTATTGTATTGCATGATAGTTTATTGGAATAATACTTTACACAAGAGTAATACCGACTCACTATTAAAGCAGTTAAAATTGTGGAACAGTTTGAAATAAAATGGTTGGAACAACATTGGTAATCTGTGTAAGTAAGTATGCAGAAAGAAACTATCTACAAACGACTGTTAAACCTTTAAAATGTCAAATTTGTGTGCTTACGTTTCATTATTAATTTAAAACGGAACATTCTTACATCAAAAGATTTCCTGAAAATAAAAAAAGCTTTTCTATCCGTTATTGTTTGCCGGATAATTATTGATTAGTTAAATTTTTTCATCAATTAGTGGGGTCTATACTCTTAAGGAGGGGCATGCTCGTCGAAGGTCAAAATTGAGTTTTTGTTGTATTTTCAAACCATGATCCTGGACACTCCTTAAACGTTGTAGATAATCTATTTATATAATTTTAAAGCCTTATTATCCTTTATAGTTATTTTAAACATTTGATGACTGCATAAAGTATTTTTGTTACATGAAATAGTATTCTTTTAAACCTCTCGCTCTAATGTTTTAGAATATAGTCATATTTCGGTACATAACTGTGCAGTGGTGTTAAGATTTTTTACATTTATTATTTTTTAAACGCATTTATAAAACCATTAGAATAATTTATTACGAGATAATTTTTGTAAAATATTCACGATAAAAAATTATATTGATAATCTCTGTGATCCCAAATTTGACAAGAATTAGGCATTTTATTATTCAAAAAATTGGCAAGATTAACACATTTGAAGATGATTCTAAAGATACTTATTATAAGCTATGTTTTTGACCATTCAAGTGTGATAAACATCTTATGAATAATGATTGCTTTATAATAATTATTGACCTAAGAATAAGGTAGTGTTTTTTTGAAATACGCCATTTCTTTTGTCATTCCCTAGTGGTTAAGCTACAACATACGGCCGTAGCCATAAATTGACAAACTATAATTGAAGTAGGGAGTAAAATGATATTGACGCGCGTGTTTGAACATGTACCGTTTAAAAAAAATAAAAAAAAAATCGGTTAGGTACATGTTCAAACACGCGCGTTAACATCATTTTACTCCCTACTTTAATTATAGTTTGTCAATTTATGAGTGTCCAGGATCATGGTTTGAAAATACAATAAAATCTGAATTTCGACCTACGACGAGCACGTGGGCCGTTAAGTAGAAGTAAGAAAATATCTTGCAGATAATTCATTATTGTACAGTAATTCACACATTTAAATCGATTGCTTTACTGATTTCTCAAATGTTTTTTGATGAAAGTGAATTGATTTTTGGTTACATGAAAATATTAAAGGATATTCCTTTTCATAAATGGCTATAATAGTAGGAATGCTTATAGTACGTAACCGGGATCGCCTTATATTATTTACATAAAATGTTTTTAATAAGATAAACATAATGTTTTGTTTTATTAAAGATAGACCTTTTGCAAGAATCGGACCAAGGCGACACGAGCAATTACCAAACGAACGGTGAATTCGATCTTGTGAGCTTCTACGCCAAGAAACATGTCCTCTCTTATTCCTGCTGCCCCGAACCATATCCGGACATTACTTACGTTATAAAATTACGCCGCAGGCCATTGTTCTACGTTTTTAATTTGATTCTACCCTGTATACTTATCAACGGAATAGGTAAGAATTAATATAAGTAATAATATTTTTCTTTTTTGTCGTGCTGTTTCCATAAGTGGAGTATTATGACATGACATTATGTATTTTGATCGTTACGCCGATTAACGAACGTATGCCACCACCACATCCCCCTAATATTCTCATGATTGAAACGTCTATGTCTATGCAATATACACCTAGACTGCGACTTCTTGCGATTTGATGTAATGTCTGGTCGTCGTAATGTACGACGGGCCTAAGCGCTTGGCCGTAGTCATGGGGCGTCTTCGACGCGGAATTGGCGCGGGGACGGGCACAGGTAGAGTGTCCGTAGTAGCCCGCGCGCGTCCAGTCGTGTTCAGCGTCAAATCAGGGATAGGAAACCATAAACACAGAAAAGTTTTTACTGGAAAACTCCTATTTGAAATGGCAAAACTTTGCACCAAAATATGGGGCCAATGAAATCAATATGGAAAGCACTAATTTAGCAGAAGAATTTTATAACTTATACAAGAAACTGCGGGAACAACCAGACAAGTTTTTCGAAAAAGAGTAACATGAGAAAATATTTGATTAGGTATATTCTAATTGATCTAAGTTTTTATCTATTCTTTTTGAGTAATTTTTTGTGATCCGACTATCGCCTTTTGGCATCTTCAAACACCACCAATGGTGAATATACACTGTCATCTGATACAGTTAATTCCTGTTTATTTGGTAAATTTATATTTATGAATTTAAATTCAAATTCCATCAAGTACCCTTGGTCGATTTTATAATTTGATTATATATTGGATAATATGTAAGTTAAAGTTTAAAAAAGACTTTTCGGTTCATATGGTGTGAATGTAGGTGTAGAATGTACGCTTCATAACTTTGCACCCCGGCTCTAGGATGGAAATGATGTACCTACTTAATATATTTTATTTTTATTATGTTTATATTTTTTTATGAAGGAAAACAAACAGTTACATAGACTACAAATATGTATAAAATAGACTAGAAAAAGATATTGCAACAAGCAAAGTTTCCATATAAATTATAATAAGTATAGTTAATCACATTAAAATTTAAATACAGAGAAATTAGATAAAGAGATAAATGAGAAAGAATATTGAATAATTATAGACAAAAAAAAAACATTTTTTTATGTACCTACCTTTATAACTATAAGTAAAATAAGTATACAATATTATATGTGCGTTAAGAATTATTGAAATGTAAAGATATTATTTTTACATAATATATATTTATTTAGTACTACATATTATATTAATACAAGTGAATATATAATTTTTATATATATTTGATATAATTTTATGCGACGTAATAAGGCAAAGAGGCGTATCAGTGTAGTGAAAAGTGCAACGTTATAAAACGTATACCTACTTTACATCACTTTGCACTATCTATGCTTTGTGAAAATAATACCATAAATACACCAGACGCACGCGGTAAGCTCATGATGGTTTGAGACACCCGCAACTCGCTCGTTTCCCGCGTCGGTGCCCGTCCATTCAGTGCCAGTGTTGCCAACCGTACTATAATTATAGTATTTGTACTATAATTTTGGTCCGCGTACTATGTACGATATAAAATAGGTATAGTACGCCGAAAATACTATAATTTTGAAAATCGTACTATAATTTTATGTAAAAGTACTATAATTTTGCATTTGCCATTTCGCAATCGAGTGGTCTTCGAAAATTTGGAAATTTGCGGCCCGCGGCGAAATATTTTTCCCAAAAAAAACAAGCCGACCACGAAAAATCGGGAACCTGCGGCCCGCGACGACTAATAAAAACGAGCCGACTATGAAAAATTGGGAAAATTTTCATTTTCAACAGATGACAACGCGTACTATATTTTATCTCCAAATACTATAATTTTGGAGGCTCTGTACTATAATTCCACTTTCAAAATATGGCAACACTGTTCAGTGCGGACACCTCTATGCGCGCAGTATGGGAAGAGCCCGCCGCATGTACAATCTTGCCTGCGTTGAGCTAGACGCGCCAAAACAACACGCGCGAACACCCGTCCCCGCGCATTGTCTACGGACACGTCGAGACGTGTTCATACTTTTGAGTTGCCCGCCCCGCCGCCGCCCCGCGCCCGCCTAACCACCACGGACGAGCACTAAACTACATGGTTGTCACGTACAAAGCAGAATTATCCGCGCACCGTTCTGACAAAATAAAAGATCTCAAAATTTTTCAGAATCTCTTGTGATTTATATAAAATAAACGAATTGTTTCCAAGAATTATAATTACCTTAATTAAGATTATTTTGACCTTGAACCAAAAAAAAATAATCGTGTTTGCGGTTAGGTACCTACATGTTCAAACACGCGCGTTAACATGATCTTACTCTCTACTTCAGTTATCGTTTGTCAATGAATGGATTTTGTCTCTTGTAAAATTTGCGCAATTCAAGATAAGTGTTAAGGGCGGACGTGCTCAGCGTGGGTCAAAATTGAGCTTTTTTCTATTTTCAAAGCATGATCCTGGACATACCTTAAACGTTGTAGATAATCTATTTATATAATTTTGAAGCCTTATTATCCTTTATATTTATTTTAAACATGAATGCATAAAGTATTTTTATTACATAAAATAGTATTCTTTTAAACCTCGCTCTAATGTTTTAGAATATAGTCATATTTCAGTACATAAATGTGCAGGGGTGTTAAGATTTTTTACATTTATTAATTTTTAAACGCATTTATAAAACTATCAGTATAATTTATATCGACATTAATATAGCGAAATATTTACGATAAAAAATTATATTGATAATCTCTGTGATCCCAAATTTGACAAGAATTAGGCATTTTATTATTTAAAAAATGGAAGATAATTTTAAAGATACTAATTATAAGTCTTTGACCATTCAAGTGTGATAAACATCCTACGTATAATGATTGCTTTATAATAATTATTGACCTAAGAATAAGGTAGTGTTTTTTTGAAATACGCCATTTCTTTTGGCATTCCCCAGTGGTTAAGCTACAACATACGGCCGTAGCCATAAATTGACAAACTATAATTTAAGTAGGGAGTAAAATTATGTTAACGCGCGTAAAGATAAGTGTTAAGATTGCGCAATTTTTACAGGAGAGACAAAAACCATTTTTTGTGGAAAAATGGAAAGTAAGTTATTAATAATTGTCAAAATATATTATATATATACTTATATATTTTTTATTGCATTTTTTTTATAAAAAGTAGTATTTTGCTTTCGAGTTGGTAGTTGTGGAGAATTAATACTGTTTGTATTTTTTTATTTTTCGAGATTTGTCGTAATTAGTATGTCACCCAGTAGCATAGTGGACAACGCGCGGACGGGGCGTAAACCCAAGAGATGCAGGTTCGATTCCTGCCGGATGTCTCACTTTTTTCGAAAAAGATTTTTTCTATTGGTTATAATATATTTTCTCAGAAGTGTTTTTAAAAATTACGTATGTTCAATAATTATAATGGTACATTCTTAAATCTTGTGAATTATTCGTTGAATAAAAGAAATAGTTAAATAAAAAATAATTTAATTAAAAATATCTATTAAACAAAACGTTAAAAAGATTTCTAAAGATATGTAGGGTTCGGCTTATTATTTATTTGGGTAGGCACATGTTTATTTTACATGAAAGATTTTGTTATATATGGACTATATTGGGTATATTTCCCAAACATATTTTAAATCCGTACATTCTTTCTATTAAACTAAATGATAATAAAGTTAAATAACTAACCAACAAATAAAGTGAAAAGTAAAAAAATGAAACATAATACCTGTAGAGCAGTATTTCCCAACCTTATTTGTGTCATGCCTTACTTCAACGCTTCAAAAATCTCTATCCCCCCTATCAAAATTTCATGATTAACTAACAAATTCTGAAAAAAAAGAATTGCTTCAAATAAAAAATGCACAAAGGTAATACTATTTTTAATTTAACTTTCGTAAATAAGTACTTATGTATATTATATTAGATGTACAACTTGGAAGACAAAATAAATAGTGCGATCTTGGTCGATCGAGGTTCTTGATGTGGCTGCAAAGAGTTTTTATGTGAGGTTAGTACTAATTTGGTTAATTTTAATCTTAAATCTCCAAAGTTTGTGATATCAAAACGATTTCTTTATTTAATAACACATCATTTACAGCGCTAAAGCGCCGCATTTAACTTAATATTATGAAGGGCATGGCAACAGTAATTTTCTCGGAGTCAAGATTGTAATATCAAAAAAATATTTTCGAAAATGCGTTTTTTAACAAAAAAAATGTACGTAATATTAATGATTTGCACATTGCTCCCCAAAACATTCTAACTGCCTCCCGGTGGGGCGTACGCCCCACGTTGAGAAACATTGCTGTATAGGAATGGCAACACACTATAATAATATGTCCATTTTTTCTAAATTGTTCAGGAGAGCAATTTTAAACTTCGAAAAATATTCAAACAATGAACAAATGACGTATTCACAGATATTTTTTCTCGCAACCTACAATGCCTAGACATACTATATTTGATATCTTGTAGATCTCATTGAGACGAGTCTGAAAATATATATAACTTAATATGCCAAAACAACGGACATAAGTATCATGTTTTGCCATCTAACTACATTTAAAATACACGTTGTCTTTCTGTCACGTTTTGTTAGCTACAAAAATTTAGTTCCACGTTTAAGAAACCAGTTTTCCCAGTGTCGTTCTGAAGAAGGCTTCATAGCCCGAAACAGCTGTCAACAAAAATAATCCAATTATCGTAGAATATAACTATAAAAAATATGTATTATTTGTTTTCAGCTTTGCTGGTATTCTATGTACCATCAGAGTCAGGCGAAAAAGTGACTTTAGGCATCAGTGCTTTACTTTCTATGACAGTATTCCTGATGTCCATTCGAGAAACCCTGCCCCCTAGTGAAACTACGCCACTGATAAGTGAGTAAATATTTTAATTGTTTTATTTAAACTTTTATTTTTAGTTTATATAAAATCTACTGATTGCTATAATAGTTAATTAGTAGCGGCTCGTATTAATTCAGCTAGTTATAATTAAAATTATCATAAATACTGTGTTGGTGTAATAATTTTAATTAAAAACAATATGTACTTACACTTTTTTGCTTTTGTGAAACTTTTAAATTATTGTCTTTAAGATTCATAATATATGTCCAGCTCATGTATTACATACACAAGGCTGCTATCGAGGGTAGTTTATCATATTTATGTATTGAGGTGGTTAATTGTTACAATAAGTTAACCGTTTGCGCATCTATTCTGTACACAAAGCTGCTATCTTGATCGAATTTTCTTTCTCACGAGGATCAAGTGCGCATGATTTAATATCTTCCAGAAAGGGATTATTAATCCAGAGGTTAGAGGCCTTTACGTAGATCTTATTTTTTTTATTTTCATATATATATTTTTTTCTTAGTTAGCTGAACTAACGCTTTTAAATGATGGCTTATAATTTTGAATATGACTTTCTGGTTAATGTTAGCAGCATTCAAAAATTCTCCCAGCATTTCATCCAGTGCGGATTCCCCGAATCGTCTAGCGATATAGTCGTTTGATAGCATGGTGAAAGCTTTAGTCGGTCCGTGGACCACCGGTTGAAGAACACTGGTCTAAGCTGTCTATCTCACTCTAAAAGATAACACAGAAAAGAGAGGTGCTGAGGATTATACTTGCGCATCTATTCTACATACAAGGCTGATATCAGCGGCTATCGAGGATAGTTTTATCATATTTATGTATCGAGGTATTATAATTGTTACAATAAGTTAGCCGTCTAAACTGTCAAAACTGTCTGTCTCGCGCTAAAAGTTAACTTAGTAAAGGTAGGTACTGTAAAAACATGCTGATAGCAGCCTTGTGTATATAATAGATGGGCTGAACTGTCAAAAAGTGGTAAGTATATTTAAATAGCACCTCTCTTGACTGTGTAAACTTTTAGAGCGAGATAGACAATTTGACAGTTTAGACGGCTAATTTATTGTAACAAATATAATAACTCAATACATATGATACCTCCACGTTTCTACGTGAATGGAGGACCCCTTAAGGGCAAAATAGAGCAAATATATGGATGCCACATTCATGGTTCTTATAGTCCGCTAAGCCAAAGTCCTTCTATCGCCGCTCTATGAATAAGATGCTTTGTATTTATTAACTAAAAATGTAAAAAAATACTAGATGATTGAGATAAAGGTTGGTCACGTAGGATTAATATTTATAGTCGTTTTCGAATATTTCAAAGACCATACCTAATGCTGTTCCTTTTGAGCCCAATTCCCCGAATTCAGTAACACGGCTACCTGGCGGGAAAAAAAACCATGGTGGGTAAAAGCCGAAGGTACCCGCCGCGGGCGAGAATGATAGAGAGGGGTGAATGTTCGGGGGTAGATTGAGAGGGACAGCGATAAAACCAAAAAAAGGAGACATGGCCGCGGCACGCGGTAGGTGTCCAGGCTGGCAAGGCAGTAAGATCCAGCCTTCGACCCCTGACGGGCTTCGTGACCCGCTTAGAGTCGACTTTGTGAAAAAAATATAATTTGTGCTGTTTACATACTTTCTTTTAAAACGATTTCTGTATCGACAGGAATCTATTCGGTTAGTCAAAAGTGATCGAGAACGTACCGACTTCTCGTATCAGTTAAGTGACGTGGCTCGCGATTTGTTCATTTTTCGTTGTCTACACAAGGCGCCCATAGCTGTCTGAAGAATTTAAAAATCGAAGAAATTAACTCAGATAACCCTTCTATAAATAATAGTGTAGCCGAGCGACCACTGTTAAAAAAATATAAATTAATCGACCCGTAAAAAATTAATTAATATTCAGCGATCTTTTGACCGACCTTTGATCTCAAATGTGCCTGTAACGTTATAAACTGTGAAAACTTAATAATTGTGTATTGTGTTGTGTATGTAACTTTTTGTGAACCCTAATGAATAATAAAAACTGTTGACCTTTGCGTCGATTAATTGGTGCGTTCATCAAGCGCGGCTCTTCCATTAGGTCATTCGGTCATTGTCCTCCCAAAATAAATACCTTACAATCGACATAATAATATTAATAATATGTACAATGTCATATAATAATATTAATAATAATCGGTGGATTTGAAATTATAAGGCGTACGCTGTGTTTTTGTTTTGTATTCTCGATGGGCAATAATTCGCCACCAACGTCCGGCAATTCAATTCTTGACCCAAACTGAGAATTTTTATAAAATTTTCTCTCTCATTTTTCATACATTAGACAAAGAAAGATATAAAACAATATTCGACGCTTTAAGTTCCAAGGATGCGTGGATATATGCCTCTCGGCCATTGTCCGAGTGTGAAACAAAAAATATTTTCAGCTAATTATGTGAAACAGAATGATAAAGTCGACTAGGGTCCCTTGCTACTGCCACGCCAGAGATTATTGTATGATGTATTTTTTCTGACAGTTGACAATTTTCGACGAATGTCTTTGGTTGTTTTAAACGTATGTAAATAGTTTTTGGTGCAGTTATTATACGAATATACACACAAAGTTTGGTTTTTAGTGATTTATTACATTTTTGTGAAGTTTTGTAGAATTTACGACGGTTTATTTGTTTGAACTGACACAAAATGTCTAATTCAGTGGATTATATTTTAAACGAAATAAAGAATGAGACATTTAACTATGATAAACGTCTACAAGCGAAGATATTAGGCAGGTACATGCCGGATATGAAAATAGTTCAAACAACGAAAGAGAAAAGCAAAGATGTTAACAGATATTTCAACAAGAAAAGCTATCATTTTTGCGAATGGATATGTGGTTGCACATGCACAGCTGTGCAACGGGTGAACATAAAAAGCGACGGATAGATGACAATAGCAACGCAGTAGCAATTAAAGTCTGTGATACAATTATAGTGGAAATAGAAGCACGATTCACATCCAACGATCATCTCATTATATCCGATTTGTTCAATAAAGAAAATTACACTGATTTTAAAAATAATTTTCCCACAAGTCAAGTAAATTTGGTAAAACAGTTAGAAGAAATAAACAAAACCAAGTTAAAAAATGAATTATTGGTGTTTTATCAACAAGATGATTTGCATGGCGCTAATAGTGCAGTTTCTCTTCTACATTTTTTACTCAGCAATAATTTCAACGAAACATTTTCCGAGTCGATCAAAGTTCTCCAATTTATTTGCGTCATACCAATGACAACAGTTGAAAGTGAAAGATGTTTTTCCACTCTCAAAATAATAAAAACCTTTCTACGCAATACGATGGGCCAAGATAGACTGACCGCTCTTGCAATGCTCAGTATTGAAAAAAAATATGTGGGAAAAATAGACAATTTTTATAATCGTGTGATTGATGATTTTTCAAAAAGTAAAGAAAGAAAAGTGGACTTAATTTACAAAAAATTATAACGCGTTGTGTGCAATTTCGGTAACGATGGGTTGGCGTTATGAAAAATGGACATTTTTTGAAGGGTAAGTAGGTACCTATCTATAAAAATTTCTAGCACTTATTATATAATGTATAAAAAGTCAATTTGCAATACGTCTTTTAAGTATACAACGAAAAGGCAAATTAAAATAATATATTCAAAATTGACCTACCAGTTTTTCGGGCCTAAGGCCGCCAATGGCGTTCATTATTTTTATCACCCCGACGTCCTATATTTACCTCAACTGTAAAGACCTACCGTACACTGAACGTGCTCTACCGAACTAAAAAACCAGCTTCTATTGACCGCCCTGAACTATTTAAATCACTGAGCTAGTCGAAGGGTGGAAGCTGGTCGTGTGACTCCCTTAATTACTCATCTATCTATTTTGTTCCAGGTGTTTACTATTTTGTTACTATTTGCCTGGTGTCGTTCGCTACCGCACTCTCCGTTGTCACACTGAACGTGTATCACAGGTAGGTTAACTTCATCAAATTACGCCCTAATTGATTGAAATTTGGAGTAAACTAAGTACACCTTCCTTAAAATGCAGGGTAATTAGAAAAATCTTATGCTTGAGGTATCACGACATAACTTGATCTTTTCATACCATGGGACAATGGAGCATTTAAAATATATTTTTATTTTATATTTATATCACACAAATGGGAGACTATTCAAAATAGATTTTTGAAGTTATACTTCTTTTGGTGCGTTTGGGAAAACAGATCAGAGTGTATTTTTGGCGTGTGACGAAGTTGCGCGCGCCGATGCAACACATAATCTATTTTGGCATGTGACGAAGTTGCGCGCGCCGATGAAACACATAATTTATTATTTCATGCATCATTCAGTATATGCACATGCGCATAGTGGCATTTAGTTAGTCGTTCAATACAACCAAGTAAAGAGTACGTGTTGTATATATAAACAATATTGTGTCATAAAAATATATATGTTTATAAACAAATTTCTGGAGACTAACATTCTACACTGTTAATTTATATTCATAAAACTGTATTTAAAATTATATATCATTAAATAAATAAATTTTGTGAATGTTGAGTTGGTAAATAATTTTAATTCATCATGGGCACTTTTGAATCGATTATAACCGCTGTTTGGCAAAGATCAGTTTTGGTCCAATACAATAATTAAATTATAATTATCGCGTGCGATATGAGAGACAGATGAATCGCGTATGTTTACATCAACCTAATCCACTGTAATATTAATAGACTCAGGTAACGGCTTATTTTGTTTTGTTACGCCAAAGAAGTATAACTTCTAACGCGCGTACATAAGTACACACCAATTTTTTTCAAGTGGTTATATATTTCTCTGAGGTGACATACATATATCGTGTGTTAATAATGACACGCTAATTCTGCACCTTAGGAGAGCATAATATAACGAATGGTTTCCAAGATATCTGATATCTAAGTTATCCGAGACATGCAAGTGGTTCGGGTATTTGAAGAATTAAAACATTTCTCGTTTCACATTCGAGGATTTCGTACGTTTGTAATTTATTACATTGTTCTTTCTATAAATGTATCTAATTTCTCAATTCTGTATCATTTTCCTCATCTAGTATAAAAAATACCTATTCAAATACCTAAAGAACGACCAAAAGCAGGCGACATAATTAAGTTAACAAGTATCGAGAAAATAAGCATCTGGTTTCAAAACCCCGTAAAACAGGTTTCGAACAATTTTGAGTTAGATAATAATAACAGTGTATTTAAATAAATATTTTTGCTAGCTGTACGATATCCAACAAATAAGTTTTTAGAAAGCCAAAAACCGTCAATATTTATGATCAAAAATTAAGGTACATTTCGGCTTGTACTTTTCAAATTCCTCTAAAATGGAAAAGTTAAATAACACAGTGCGTTTTGACGGTCACGCGACACAGATTTCAAAATGACTGCCCGAACAAAATCAAAGCAACTTGGTGTGGATCGACTTTATAATGGAGGCTGAACTAAAAGATGTAAAATTCAATTATCTTTATTCTTTATTATTATAGTAAACGTATCAAGGAAAAGCCTTCGCAATGCACCGAGAGCGGATGAGATACGCTAAATAGCTCAATTTTCGATACACAAATGCATGCTTTATAGATAAAAAAAAAATAATGGTTATGATTTACTGTCCAATTTGTCGTCACATTGTGGTAATACTATATTTATATTCTTTCCAAAAGAGGGGTATGCGGGACATCAGTACCGGAACCGATTCGAGATTTGATACTGTGCAAATTGGCTCGGCTAATGTTCATTAGCTTCGAGGGGACCGCACAGGATAAAAACAAAACTCAGGTGAGGGAAGACTTATACGATAAACTTCATGACCTTTTATCGCACGATTAAGTCTTCAGGTTGTATGTAAAAACACACTGACCGGTGATCGATAGATTATTCCCGAGGATTCGCAAACCTGCATTCAACCTCATTCCAGTTGTATTGTATGCAACATAATTAAATTCGTACTCCTTTCCTAAATAATACATGGGTATACTGCGTCTTATTATTTAGTGTACTATAATTTAACTAATGTGCAATTTTATATTTAAAGTATTTGCCGTGTGCATTTAATAAAAATAATTAATTTATCCAGGTGAAACCTCAAACTGGAAGCCGGTTGGATAGTGATGGGACGTGGGTTGTGGATTTGGAAGGAGTGGCGCCTCCATATATTTCCCACAAATTTATTTTAAGACAGGGCTCCAATAATATTGACGGTAAAACAGTTATGGCGCTTTCTTAATTCACTAGTGTGATAGAGCGAGTGAATGAAGAGAGGTGAAATATTGCACATTTGTAAGGTTACGCATCTCAGTAAAGGATATCTGATGTTGCATAGTACCTATGTGGGGTGAGCGAGCTGCCAAGAGTTTCTCTTAATTAGAAGATTTTACTCAATTTAAAAAAATATATATTTTATTTAATTGGCTGTATAGTTTATTTTTATTTTATTTTAAAAAAAGTCGCTACTCGCATTATTTTGCGCCTAGTGTCAAAACAAAATACAAAAAATGACGATAATAATTTATTTTAGACTGATAAGATGACGTAGGAAAACGGCTTTATCGTCACACGGTCATCCAAATCCCCTATTTATGGTCCACGTAACCAATTCAATTTGTGGCCCCTACGATAAATAAAACATGCAATTTCGTGACCATGAAATCTACCATAGATAATGGATATTTGCAATTGCTACCTTAATTTACTTGTCTCTTAGCAATGGCACGGTTGCGGTATTTGCGTCGAAGAAAATCGCCGTGCATTACATTTTATAGTTTTTGCTTTTAAAGATCGATCAAGTTTGATATGTTCTTGGCAGTCCACTCAACACACACACTATACAACACCAGATATTCCCAACACTCAAGCCTATTTATTTTAATCTTTGTACTTTGTTTATGATAATAATATGTCGATCAACTTAGGACATTTCTGTAGGTAACGGGTTAATTTTAAGAGAAGAAATCATTAATATTGAATTTGACTGAATGGTAACAACGCATTATTTTAGACTTTTAAAACAATGTAAAACGCGCAGTTGTTAATGTTCCCAGAGTGCAATGACCGAGCGACGTGCACGCAGGGCGTCCGTCGCCTGGCCGACGCCGCCGATCGCGCGGAAAAGCGACGCGTCCTGACGGACCGGCGGCAGCGAGCCGCGCAGGAATGGCGACAAGTGGCGATGGTGCTAGACCGGGCACTTTTGGCCATTTTCGTCGTAGTGACCATCTTCACAACAACGTTGATTTTGTGTGGCTCCCAACCGCCCGACGAACCAGACCAAGTGTAACGATCGTGGCCACATTGAACTTCTGTCATCTTTTGAGGGAACAAGACTTTCCATCTCTCTTAATCCTCTACTTCTCTCAGGACAGAGTGAAGGCTACCCCATGTCAGCTCCTTTACTACAGCGCGCCGATGCTATTTCTCTGCTTAGCCTTCCCTGAAAGCGACCCAAAACAACCAGTCTCTCTAGTAGGTTATCTGATCCGCGCCGAACAATTTGCCCAAAAAAAATCAGAATGCGTCTCAAACAAATTATCGAGACAAGTTTCTTTATTTGCAGTCTCTGGATATTAAATGGTTCGTCCTGTGCTCTGTCCAAGACAGTAGCGCACCCAGGGGGGGGGGGCAGGGGGCCTTGGCCCTCCCCAAAATATGAAAATCATCAGAATGATTTTACACATTGAAATCGAAAGCCAATAAACTATACCTTGGGCTTAGACAAACAACACGGCAAAAAATGATTTGTAATTCTCCAGCACCCTTTTTAGTAAAATTTCTTAGATTTTAATTCCTAATACAAAAATTTCGAAACACTAATGTCAGGTTTTTTTAGAAACCCGTTCCCTAATGAAATTCTCGTTGTCCACCCGAATTCCGGAGTGGTATAGGTCATGGCTGGGGAGGGTTGACAGGGCTCTTACCTGGGGGCCCGGGCTGTGGGGGGCCTGGCGTGTCGGGTTGACCAGATAAGTGAGATAAACACACATCATAAATTAGCTTTAATAGTAAAAAAAGTCGCCTGCGGCGCTATTATACTTCATGACTATGAACATTTTAATTTATATAATTGTCCAATATATTTTCTGATTATTATGTGTCGATACTCGACATCTCCATTATTAAAGTAGATGTATAGAAAATTGCCAATAATTCACTGTATAAGTACCCTCAATTTGAACTAAAACATAATTTGAAAAACGTTAATGTAGTATTTCACACTGCCTTTAATCTAAGCGGTGGATATGGGGCACGTCAAATACCCTAGCCCAGTGGTCGGCAAACTCATTAGTCAATAGAGCCAAATATCAACAGTACAACGATTGAGATTTCTTTTGAGAGCCAAATTTCTTAAACTTAAATTATATACGTAGGTAGTAAGTAGGTACACTGCTAATTTACTTAATAAACTTTAGTTAAAGTTTTAAGTCCTAATTAAATTATAGGTAGGTACACTGAATAAAACTGAATATCATACGTAATAATGATCTTATTTATTAATAAAAATTTAATTGTAAGTCAGGTATCCATACAATTGAATCATGACAATTACTGACAAACTCAATGTGAATAATGGCCTTGCATCTCCTTGTAAAGTTTGGGTAAGTTAGGTTCGTATGTTGTTGATTTAATTTTAAGCACGATTCCAGGTTCTCATCGATAAATCGATTTCTTAATTTACTCTTGATTTCCTCTCTTGGAAATCGTTTTACTAACCACAAAACTTGCAATATTAACATTGTTGACAGATTTTATTCAGTACCTAATTAAATACAGAACTTTATTTTTATTGACTCTTCTCCTCAGCTGCTTTCTTTCTTGCATCATCGACAGAATATTTAGCGCAACATTACGAGTTTTTTGTTGTATCTTTTTAAATTTCAATGCGCCAATTTTTCCCGACACATAAATACAGGTCGGTAAGCCATTTAAGTTGTGAATAAACGCGAAGTCTCGGTCTATTCAACATTACATCTACGGTTATCCTCTTCCATTTTCTTTGCTTCTTCTATGTAGCCATGTCAAATATGGCAGAGAGCATCTGTGGCAGAGCCGCACTCAAGGGGCCAAAGAGCCGCAGTTTTCCGACCACTGCCCTAGCCTGAGGGCCCGTTTCAGGATGTGGAGGCCATGGTGTAGGTACACCGAGTGCAATAGACAAAAGACCGATAAACGAGATATTAGGCTGTGTTGTATTGAGTAGGTTGTGTATAATTTAAATACAATAATACTTTTTTGTCCATTTTAGATTAATATGTTGGAACCTTAATATTGAAAAACCAAAAATCTACGATAAACATTCGGCGAAAAGAACAACTACACCCACTACGGTGGTGGTGTAAATCAAAAGAACATTTTTTTCGGTGGAATTCGGCATAAATATTGTAGCTCTCTAGACCAGTGTTCCCCAAACTTTCGACATCTGTGTACCCCTTCTATAATTTTCGTAACACTGAGTACTCCTCGTCAAAGAAAAATGCATATAAGTACTTTAATAACAATCAAAATATATTTATATATTCCTTTTGTAGTACATAAACAAAATAATAATAAACGAAAAATAAAATTCATTCATAATAAAATATAAATAAAAGTTATATTATAAAAATAACATTCATTGGTTATTAGTTTTAATCTGAGGTGCGGTTCCACACCCAAAAGGATGTTCCTTTTTTTACGTAATGTCTACAAATCGCGACCCGAGAACTACAAGGTTCTAAGTGACGATTTTTGGCCAAACTAAAGTAATAATGAGGCAGTCTTCCAAGTCACATTATCTACATACTGTATCAATATGAGGTCAATATTTCTTATATTTTTTCATTAAACCCCAATACTACCGAGTTTTATGTGCACTTTTCAAAATATCTGTGGTACTACAGAGTTCTATCATAATCTGAAAAGATCCGTCGTTCTACAAAGTTCTATGTGCTTTGACATTTCGTGGTTGTGAATACATTTAAAGTTGTTAAAATGGTTTAAATTGCAATATGAAGAGTAAAATCTTGTTGTTTTGTATTTTAAATTTATTATTAAGACTTCATGCAGTGTATTTAACAATAAACCACGAGTATTTAGGCTTTATAGCTTCGAGATACATAACCTCAAAAAATGTTTCGTGATATTTGATATTATTAACAGTAAATTGTGAACTCACTAATAGATGAATTATTATAATATTATGAAACGAAAGTAAGATTTAATTTTATTATCGTTATTATTTAAAATTTCGTTACAAACGATGTTACAATTACATATTCACAAACCGTTCATTTCAATACCTACATAATTGATTATTTTATTAATGTAAATGTCGAACGAACATTGTACACTTTATTCTTTAACCTTTTGTTAATAATAATGTCTAAATATTGAGAGTATTTTAAGGCTATTTCATTCATTGCTTTAATGTTTTAGGTTTAAAAGTCTTCCTGGAAGTGATATAAATATTTGAGATGTTTCAAATCTCAGTAGATGGGGTGAAGAAGTGGTTATGTTGTATTCTAAAATCCCTAATTCTTGAGAATTCCCACACTATAGAGATTTAGTATATTAATTATACAATATCATTATGATGTTATGATGGATCTGAAAGATATGGCTCTTGCTAGCTTGAAGATTATTCTAAAACTGAGGTGAATAATTTAATAGAAGAATTTTTACACAACATTCCCTCAGCCATTAGTAACAACAATCTTGTATTCACAATTACAATAAATGTATCTGATGTAGATGCAGACAACAAGTCAGTTGAAATTGAACAATAAACATTGGGCTTGTTGCATCAACAATAGTTTTGTATTTTTAATAAATTATATTTTCAACATAATTTTCATTTTAAAATGGTATTAAACAAAAATTACAAAAAAATATTTTAGTTTTTCCAAATTTCCCATTTTCCCAACAATTTCCATACATTTTCTCCGGAAAAAATATTATATTAGATAACTTTCAAGAATTTTATTTATTTTAACATGAAAAGTGAAACTATGTGTCCTGAATCACCAGGATCTCCATACAAATTTCAGTTAGTACCTTGTAGTTAAGGCGATTTGTTTGAGTTTCAGGTGGACAAAGTTCTAACTGAATTTATGATATATAAAATTAACCATTAAAAACAAGTTTTGACGTAGTTTTATTGATAGTTACAACATAACAGTACCATCATTGATATATTCAATCAAAAAAATTATTGAAAACATTCACAATTAACAAAATACAAGCTTTCAAAACTTCAACAGCCCATAACTTTTTTGCTGCAGTTGTTCACTTAGAACCCTGTAGTTCTCGGGTCGCGAAATGCTGAAAAAGCAACAGATATGAAGTTGGAAAAGGCAAAATCTATTTTAGGAATGTCTCTGTTAAAACTGGATACACATGTTGCGTTTGCAACCTAAATGATGTTTAAGTACACTCCTTATATTTATTTTGCAAGAATCCGTCTGAAGCTAATCATTCCAACAATTGCTCTGCTTCCGCATGCGATAAACCTTCTAGCATGGATATTGTATTAATGCTTGTTGCACCAGGCGTAGCCATAACTCGGTGCAGCGCAAACCTCCACCAAACTCTTCCCGTACCCCAGGGGGTACGCGTACCACACTTTGGCAAATACTGCTCTAGACCAAGCGGGTAGCACAGCCGATATTATTTAAGTAATCTTTTAGCATACTAGGTACACATGTCCAGCATGGTCGCTGTTCACTGCCAATCCGCCAGTCGCTGATGACACGCTCAACGGTTACCGCCACTATGCCTCCAATTTAATAAAAACTAGGAGAAACTGTACAAATATATCGCCGTGTATTGTGAAAATATGTAAAAATATTTATATGAAGAAGAAAAAGAGCCTATGGGACTAATTTACATTCTCCTCCTTGGGCCTCCCCAATAATAAATCCTGGGTGCGCCACTGGTCCAAGAAATACGAAGCATTCGGCGCCAACACCATATTTCGAGGGCATCATTGCCTTCCGCTCCCTTGACTCAGAGTCCATGACTCGATACCGTACCACGATATATTAAGTACAATATAAACACAAAATAAAAAAATCCATGATGCTACAATTCTATTGCACAAGACCGCTGCATTTTAAATGTCTTACAATCAAATTCCTAATTTAATTTAAAAATAAACTTATTTATTATTTTTTGTGGCACCTGAAATCAACTAGGGCGGAAAGCCCTAAGGCTGGGTCTGGCTACTTTATAACATTTTAGGTAGATAGGTATTTTGTGACATAATTATTATTCTCGATGTATTCAGGAAAGTATGCAAGCAGGGGCTAACTATCCTAGCGGGAGAATGCGGAAAATCTATACAAATAAAAATGTTAAACATTTTGAATACAAACTGTGAAAGATCGCACATGGTAAAGTAGTAGTGGAGTGAGACATCTGAGACGGTCAGGGATATTTTTCCAGATACCATTGAAGAAATTCATACTGAAGTACATATAATGATAACGATGAAACTTTATAATATTCACGTTTGAGTGCCTTTTCACCACTTAAATAATATTAGTCACATTTTTTATAAAAATGCTAATTTTAAATTTATTTATATTTCTCAATAAACCAATAAGATATATGTATAAAATGTGTGTTTTATTGCTAATATTAGTCGGATTAACTATGGAAATATTATAATATTACCCCGTACATAGATTAGTAAATTTTTTTTTTTAACCAATTGAGTTTTAATGAAACAAATAGTTAGAATACTTCTAAGATAGATATTTGAAATCCAATTACATGTACTTTGACTTGTTGCTCACAAAAAACCATAAGTATAAATAGGGGAATGTGGGGAATTTTTGAACTTTGTATTTTCTGTATCTCAAAAATGACAATTTCTGACTTACCCTTATCCCAACCCACGAATAATAATACAACTGGGATGGTCTAACTTTGTTTAATTACTACCTATTGGTAGTTTATTTTTTTTTTGAAATTCAAATGTATTTATTTTACATTATCATGAATATGACAAATTATAAATTCAAAGCGTTCACGACATGACATTAAGTAAGTGTTGACAATTTTTCTAATAAAAATACGGGGTAATGTGAGTAAATAATACGATCATAAATTAAGAAAAATAAAAGTACATGGAAGCACACAGCGTGAACTAGGTTGATAGACCCTATCTTATAAACTTATAAAACAAGTCCACCTAATTTCACCTCGAAAAAGTGGAATATATCAATATCCGAAGCGAATTGAATAAACATACTTATTGTCCTCCCAATTGGCATTACTAATGGCAGGTTAGTTCTGCATCTTTTAAAGGCCCGCTTTCATTAATCTTGTGATTGGGACGGGTATCTTTCCAGAAATGTGGAAGATGTCAAAGGTTACTCCAATCCATAGGAGTGGTACCAAGTCATCAGTGGAGAACTACAGGCCGGTAGCTGTTCTTTCGGCACCCGAAAATAAACTTGAGATGATCATGCATAACATGATTTCTCCAAAAATTGAGTCATTTGTAATGGATGAGCAGCATGGATTTAAAGTAGGCCGATCAACGGAAACTAACCTGATAGTATTTGTAAATGATGTGTCGTCAGCACTAGACAGAGGCCTCAGGTTGAGTGTTCCTACAATGACATCTCAAACGCGTTTGACAGAGTCAATCACGAGATCTTGTTTGAAAAACTCCAACTAATTGAATTGTCCAATCGTTTTCTGAAATAAAGTTATTCGGGAGCTATTTTAGGAATCGTCAACACTATGCATCGTACGGCGTCTACCGGTCACAGATATTCAATACATTTTCTGGAGTCCCTCAGGGCTCAAACTTGGGGCCATTGCTGTTTACGATTTTTATAAATGACATAGCAATGGTCATTAAAAATGCTGTGTTTATGTTGTTAGCTGATGACTTGAAACGCTTCATGGAAGTTGTCACCTTGGATGATTGTCGTCAACTCCAACTTGATATAGATACTATATTAGATTAGGCCAGGCGTAACAAACTAGACTTCAATATTGAAAAATGCAATATTTTATCGTTTACCGGAGCCTCGCAATTATTTTTTTGCAACGTTTGATGCATGGCAGAGTTCCTTCGCACATACCATCTATAAGGGATCTTGGCATTACATTTGACAGTGGGATATAATTTAGTGGCCATATAGCTATCAATTGTAAAAAGGAGCTACAAATGTTGGGCTTTGTCTTTCGTACTTCTCGGGTCTTTTCGGACGTTACTGTATTAAAAATCCTTTATAATTCCCTAGTTAGGAGCCGGCTTGAGGATGGGTCGATTGTTTGGGCTCCGCATCAATACAAATATGACCTTCTGGTGGAGCGAGTTCAAAAGAAATTTTTGAGACTCCTTTATTTGAGGTTATATTCGGGTTTTAGTGTCAGAAGGGGTGACTACAAAAACACAGTTTTGAGATAATCGAGAATTTTTTTTAAAGTTTCAGCAGATATCAATTTGACAATATAATTATGTTGACTTTTTGTTAGATATAAAATATACTATATGGAGTTAACAACAGTTTACTATAATTAACAAAAACAAAAAGTTTTATATTATGAGATAAAATTAAAGAATAAAATAAAATGGCACTCTTACATCCTTCTGACATTAACATAAATACCAAATGAGCCAATAAGAAATATTGTGTGTATACATAAAGTGTATGTTGAGTTGAGAATTACGTAATTCTTGATACTGTTATTGAATTCAATCGTCGCCTTCCATGTCACTTTCCACTGGAAAATCACCAGAAGAAGCTGGAACCAAGTTTTTATAAAATATGGAATATGGCTCATGAATTTATTTAGAATTGCATAGATCTATAAGATCTTTAAGCGTATGTGGCAATGCGCAGTGGCTTAAAAGACATAGGTTTCAAATTCTAATGGATTAAAGTTTTGTACTATTCCATTTGAGTTGTTTTTTGGGTTTTGCCGTTCGGCATCTTCAGGCACTATGTGCACTCACCAAGAAGAAGCATATGGGCGAAAACCCGGGTCGCAAAAAACGACTCAAATGGAATAGTACAAAACTTAAATTTATTAGAATTTAAATTCAAATTCTATCAAGTACCTTCGGTCGATAGTATTAATATAATAACATAGGTTTTTAATTCAAATATATCAATATCCTTCTTCCTATTCGATCGAATAACTTCAATTTTAAGAAAATTGTCATCATTCTGTTCATATTTATAGTAAATGTGTTCAGGGTCATCCTTTCTAAATAAACACCACATTATTTTCAACCAATTTACTGGATTGCCTGTTGCTGATTTATTTTTTAATTTTTTATTAAGCATACATTTTTGCAGACACCATAATTTAAAAAAATATTTTAGGTCATTTCAAATTCTTCATAAACGGTTTTATGGGTTGCATTTTTAGTTTTCTTTATCCCCGCCATGCGAACAGCTGTAAACGAGCACACAGGGTCAAACACTTCGAGAGAAAAAACATTCGATTGATGATAGGTATTTCGTATTTCTGAACAGCATATAAAAACAATTCTCCCACCTTTACATTCCTATTCTGTCCGGAACATGTATCGAGAAAAAAAGTTATAAGTTTTCCATTAGCATTTTTTTTTTAAATAATCATGAATCCCCGAAGCTACTTCAGTGGGTCTATTCTATACTTATCGAACACTAAATTGATAAATAGTATCAAACTAAGGGTAGGTTCGTATCAAAATATTAGCACTTATTGTAACAATTACACGAAGCCGGTTTTTATTGTTGCAATAAGTGCGATATTTTAACAGCAGCAAGATAGGTGCTGTTAAAATATAGCACTTATTGCAACAATAAAAACCGGCTTCGTGTGATTGTTACAATAAGTGCTAATATTTTGATACAAACCTACCCTAAGTTTGATAATATTTTTCACTTTATCACTTTAGCGGTCGATAAGCATAGAATAGACCCACAGATCCTCTTTTAGCAGTGGCCTCGTGCCACATGTAGCAGTACGCTATTTTTTGCAACATTTAATAGATATTGTTAGATGATAGACAGCCAATTTATTTTGTAGAATATTTGGCATTATACTTAGGGCAATACAGTACGGATTGCACATCAAACTCCACTAACTGACAGTCTCGTTCATTTGCTTGTTATATAATAGTATTTTTTTTAAATACGTGCGGTATTCTTTCGGGATATATGAGACTTGAAATCTTTTTGAATTCTTTCCTTTTCTTCAACAGTCATAATATGTTAAAATTAGTAAGATGTATCACACAGGTCATTCTTAGGAGTGTGAAAGCTCAAATTAAAATTTTGCTGAAAAATATTTCTATATAAACATAATTTTTCAGGTAGGTAGGTAGGTACTCACTTATTTTATTGACTTCAGCACATTTATCTTTCTAAAGCTCATCCATAATGCTGATATTAAGTTCTCTAGGCAAGAAAATTCGTATACTTACGAGCATAATGTGCTGGCAAAATTGGAAATGATCTTATGTGGTTTTGTACAAACTCATTTTCATCTGTTGGGTTTTATTTTACACCAAGAAGGTGGTGACCTCTCTGATCAATTTTCACAATATTATTTTCATGTATACTACCTTATATACCGAATCTACCATATCGATATGAAACGATAATGCAAAATATTAATGTTGCTTAGTGTCAGAAGGGTGTATCGCCCGATATCCATATTGCATAGTATATGTTATTTAGTGACACAACGAGGTAGAGGTGTTAAATCGTTATGACACTAATTATTTTGAAATAATTGTAGTTACCATAACGCCTAACTTTGTAGGCTTTAAAGATAGAGATTCATCGTTCTGACATAATATAAAGCTGCAAAAACTGAATATAGTGGCATATTCACATTAAAACAGCAATTTTGTAGTTACACCCTTCTGACACTAAATCTCCGAATCGATACTATCCGTGGTTTTATCCAACTGGATTCCTCTTAGGTATGCTAACATACTGTAGTTTAAATGCTAGAAGATATCAATATTTGGCCACGATTTTTTTTAACTTATACGTGGTGTAAATGAGAACTCTGCCATTCTTAGTGGTATTGACTTGTATGTCCGCGATAACTATCTTATAAATCGGGAACATCTGTTGTTTCTTCTTACAAGGTGCAGAACTAACCTGCTAATGGTGATGCCAATTGGGATGGCAATAACTCTGTTCAACCAAATCGCTTCGTATGTTGATATATTCTGCCTACGTGAGGATGAGTATAGGTGGATGTTGTTTTATAAATTCTTAAAAATAAATAGAGTCTACATAGCTCATTCGGTGTGCTTCAATGCTGTATAATTTATATTTTTTATAATTTTTGTACCCTTTACTTTACTTTTCACACTGTTTTTCTGTTACTGCATATATTTATTTCTTCTACTGTTTCCTTGTTTTTATATGTCATGCTGTGAACGTATCAAATTTATAATTTGTAATGTTCACCGTATGTAAAAAAAATAATTTGAATTTGAATTAATATCTTCCAGCTTGATTTAATTACAAAGAGGTTGAATTACAAACGTCTTGAATACATATTGCAGTTATTTAGAATTAATGCGCACGAGTCATAGACGGATCAATAACTTAAATTGCGAGAGCACTCACATGGACAGTAACATTTATGAGTTTAAATCCCACTCGTTTCAGCCCTTTTGTAATATATGTGTTTTTGTGTTTTTTTTTAAATTATGCATTTTAATTAAAAATTATCTAACATTCTTAACACTTTTTACATTCAGTATATTTATAACAAAATAAAAAAATATTTGAATTATCTTTAGCTATGTAGCTGACTCAAAAGAATGTTAATATAATAAATCATTTTTAAAACTGGATAAAGAGCAAAAACAATGCACACAACTATTTCCACACGAATAGTCACAATATAAAATCAGGCATCTACGAATGATTAATAATGAACTAGAAAAAAATAAAAAAGCTCTACATACTGTCGAGGTTGCCGATCTATGGATTAGAAGCGCGAGCTTTCGGAAAGCTATTCTGTTTGCCCTCAAATATTCTCCCGCCCTCATAGAATGCGGTCGCGCTTTTACAATCCGGGCTCTTGATTTAAATTAACTTTGCAATATTGACGACCGTACCTCTAACTAAAATTTCCCTTATTTAGGTTTAGTTAAGACATATTTTTTTTAAATTGTCAAATTGGTTTTGAATCAAGTAAAATACCTTTTATTATTTGTTTAGTAAAAAGTGACGAAAATAATTATTCATATGCATACTAACTTTACTCTCAGTAGGATATTAATCCTTTGTGGCAAATATGCACTTCAGATTGTAATAACTGATTGATATTGTAATAAATACATACCTACATACATATCTACATTCCCACACATCATCTACGAAGACGTATATTCGATATGACAAGGGAGTGTTATTTAATTTTGTAATATGCGAACTAGTAAACCTCATATCAGCTTGAATACATTAATCTGCGGAGCACAGATAAGATGAAGAAAGGGATTTGATTAAAGCACATGACACAAATTTATATTTCAATAAGTTTAGTTACTTACTATTTACAAATTATTAGTAACTTTTAAGAGATTGATTGATAGAATAACTTAATATGTTTACCTCCAAAAGGTTAGTTCTTTAATTTGCATCGTTAATTATCGAATATCTATTTATTTTAAATATTAATTCTGTCTAAATAATA
This sequence comes from Rhyacophila brunnea, assembly GCF_057557595.1. Lineage (NCBI taxonomy): Eukaryota > Metazoa > Arthropoda > Insecta > Trichoptera > Rhyacophilidae > Rhyacophila > Rhyacophila brunnea. The sequence continues at coordinate 46,858,079 of NW_028232859.1, forward strand.
AATACCTACCCGACGTAAAAATAACCAAGCATTTTAAAATGCTGCTGCTTTTAAGAAATCGTGTGGAAAATCAAAGGTGGAGTCAATATGTTTATGTTATGATTGTTACATGTGTTTTTATAACAGGTAAGATTTTCAAATTCAATATTAGAATTATTATTGTAATAGCTCACATCCTTTCTTTAGCGAATTTACTTTAACATTCCTATTTTATGAAAAACTATTTATTTACAGAAATAAAAACGGAAAACAAGACAGTGCTTGATTTATTATTTAATATTGTTATTTTTTAGATGGACTCAACTTTCCTTTAATAAAATATCACAGTACATAAGCAGGTTACCTACCTGCTGATATTGTAATGCAATGGTCAGATATTTATCATTTGTAAATTTATGAAAGCTTAATCGACAAATTTCTCATTAGAAGAATTTAAACCTTTTGTTTATCCATATAACCTGTAAACCAAGAAAACAAATGCAACCGTAAATTTTGGAAAACTAGTCATCAAACTAGCAAGGGGCGCATTTTTTTACTGTCCCGGACGCTAAACTATCTCGGTATACCCCTTATTATAAGGAAGACTTTGTCCTAAAAACGAGCGAATTCTTCGCGATATACGAATGTTGGTAAGATTAAATAGGTATATACGCTTTATTATATACTTGGTAACTTTGACTTAATTAATTAAATAGACTGAAGACATATTGGAAGTAAGTAGGTAGGTACACACAAAACATAAACATAAAAGTTTACGTGTAACAAAATAACAATTTTCTGGAACAACAAAATTTTACTGTCGTTCTTATTTTATACGGTTAAAGCCGAAAGGGATTTAAATTTAAAAATTGAGACAAAATAATGGTAATTTTTAAATAATTACGAAAATATGAATAAGTAGGTATATATTTTATAATATCTAACGGGGCGTTTTACGTGGGCGAAGTCGCGCGAAGCGTTGAGCTGCACGCGCAACTCATATGTATAACCGTGTGTGAAACTGTTCGTAAACAGTCTTCTTTTGGTTGTACGTTTATACGGTTAAACGTTTCCGCTCATCGCTTCGCCGACGTCGCTCACGTAAGACGAGCCGTAAGTCATAATTGTGTTAATGATTAATGCTTTAATATCTTGGAAGGATATAAAAGTCCATAAAAACGTCATAATATTATTTCGTGGCTTAAAATATTTAATGTTGATAAGATAACAATGATAACTTGATAACCCATAAAATTTACAACTGATATTTCAGGTTTGAGTTATTTTCAAAGTAGTTTTTATCTATACGAGTGATTCCCAACATTTTCGTATCATGCCACACTGATAAAGTAAATACTTTTTTTAAACTTCCTAATAATTAACATGAGCATTTATCTTTTTTTTAGCTGAAAAAATGATGTAAGAATGTGTAAAGAATAACTAAAAAATAGTTATAAGATTAACGTCTAATCAGATTAATTACGTACCTACGTGTTTTTATTTTTCAGTACCAGAAGTCAAAAGCGACGTTCACGAATACAGATTATCTCGGTGGCTGATGGCAGCTTATGATCCTGGAGTACGGCCAGTTGCTAATCATGAACAAGAGCTTCCAGTCACCTTTGGTGTATCTCTGCATCATATTATCGATGTGGTGAGTATCAAAAAATCCACATTTATAATGGCTAAGTTAATTAAATGATCTCACACAAATATCGATTTAGAATTAATTAAATGTATGGATAAAAAGATATTTAAGCTCAAATTACATTGGCAGATTCTCAAATCGACCGTCAGCCACGATCGTGAGGGGCAGCTCTACCTTAAGGATTCGTAGGGACCATTTCCACATCGTTATCATGTCAAAAATACACGTCCGATATTTTTTATCATTGCCATAATATACCTACTTAATTAGGTACATGATTAAATGAACTATTTAATTTATTTTATCCATCTAAACTCGTCGCAATTTTATAGAGATATGTATTTATTATTATCATACAAATAGATAAAGCAAAGATTTTAATTTATATAATACATAATAACATAATGATGATTCCGCGGTATTATAATGATTAATAAAATTCAATACGCCCTATTTCACGGTGACACCTATAAACAAAATAAATTAAGAAAGCTATTGCGCTTATTTTTCGCTGACCGGGGTGGGGTCACTCAGTCCCATCCCGTCGCCGCGGTATAAATATACACATACTGGGGAGCGAATCAAATAACCCCATAGGTGAGTAAAAACGCTCGCTGTATCTCGTTGTTCAAAACTGATAATGGTAAGTCTATAATAAGAATTATTATTTTTAAGCACGCTTTTTAGATATGATTAAGTAACGACTCAGACAATCATATTATTTATGCTGAACAAGTACTCATTTCTTCAATAATAAAATCATATTTTTATAAGTAGCTTGGTACATAATATATAATATGAGAAAGTAGGTATGCATGTATATTTAATAATTAATGGCTAAACCCCAACACCTAGAAAGTCATCGAGCCGCCACTGCATACATCGCACCGTGAGTGTAAAACCAAGGCATCTGCAAAAGACATATCTTGGATATATTAGGCTTTGAAGTCTTCTTTTTTAAGAGAAATAAAGTTTCTAAAAAAACCGTAATATTTGGTTTATATCTACATTATATTGCATGTTCTTTCAGTTACTTCACTTTTACATTATGAGGTTCACGACTTTTGCAGTTGTTTTGCATTTAATCTCGAAATTGAAAAATTTGCAGATGCGTTGGTTTTACACTCACGGTGCGATTATATTAATGCCTTTAATAAGAGTTGCAAACAATTGTAGCGTACGAATCTGTCATTATTATTTAACCGAATACCTAAATAAGGCTTAACCCTTGCATAATATCTTTTATTTTGTTAACTGTAAATTCATGGTGGAACTGCATTGTATTGTTGTTTTTATTTAATAAAACGCAATTTTTTGTAGTACTTATTCCACTTTTAATCAAGAGATTAGGACCGGTTTCGTCCGCCTCAGAGGGACATTTTCAACTGAATACATTTTTTTAAAACAATATTTATCAAACAAAATCCAAAGCGATAGAAATAATATAACAATATGTAAATAAATAATTATCCGTCCAATAATACCTTTCCAACAACAAATTAATTTAAAACTAATGAGGTTGGACATTAATATTTCCTACTACGTCAGGGGCATTAAACAAATTATTTTAAATATTAACAAACCACAAAATATGAAACAATCTACACTTACAATAACATTTATATAAACAAATAATTATGATTAGTCAAAATTTACAATAAAAATTTATAAAAAAAATAAAATAAACAATATTATCAATTGAAATGAGATCGAATACAAAAACAAATATAACCAAAATATGAGTCAAAATTAAATAAAAATTAAAATAATAAATAATGTACAATATATAAAGTTATGTTATAACAATCCCAAATATGGAGAAGACACAAAATATAATTGATCATTTAACAAATTAGAATTGGGCAAAAATTTATACCTATTAATTTCTAGGATTTCCTGTTTATCCAATTTTATAGATTTCTCATTCAAATGCAGGATTTTAAAATTTTTACTGATATTGAAAGAGTGATTATTTAAACTTAAATGATTTCCAAAAGATGAAGATTCATTGCCATTTTTAGCACAGGCTAAAATATGTTCTGTGATCCTAGTGTTAAAAGAACGTCCCGTTTGTCCAACATATTTGGCATCACAAGAGTCACAACTTAATAGATAAATTCCACTTTGGTTAAGTTTATCTAATCTATCTTTAGTATTCACCAGTATTGAATTCAAATTTTGTGTGTTGTAAAATGTTACATTGAAAAGTTTTTTATCTATGTTTAACAAAATAAAAGAAATTAAAGAAGCCAGTACGGCAAAACTTACTGTCTTGTATAAGAAATACAAATTTTATCATCACAACACAGAGTTTATCATCACAACACATCTGGTTCAATCGTGAATGTCTTCGCCTTAAGGTTGTGCCAAAGTACGTGAATATAAAAACGAAATCTGGATCTCCGATTGCGTTGAAAGTCCTCAAACTTGCGCAGCTCGCTTGGATCAAATCGGAAATCAAGAAATGGTACAACATCAGGGATTCGTCGAGTGTCTATGTGTTCTTTATTCATAATTTATTGACAAGCAGATTACATCCATTCGAGTTTGATACCCTTGATTATAAAATTAGATCACACATTAAAAATGTTGTGCATAAAACTTTTATAGCTCGAAAGAGTAAAATTGATCGATTGGTGAATGTAAAAACTACGTTAAAGGTGAATGTTAATATAATTGAGGAAAAAATAAAATTTTCTGAACGATTGGTGAACACAACTGTGAATTTTAATGAAGATGAAACGACTTTATTGAAAAAAGGTCTTAAATATTGTCCTAATCTTCAGGTAACCAATAAAGATTTAGAAAACTTGGCCATTGATGTTGACATCTCTTTAAAGTCGGACATGGCGACACGATACTTGTGCTCTACTATTTTAAAGAAGGAATTAAATAATATTAATAATTAAAATCATTCAGAAATTAGTGCTGTAAGATCGATTAAGAATAAAATAAAATCTTGTAATTTAGTGATAAGTCAATTCAATTCACAATGGAACTAGGGAAGAGTACAATTAACTTCTTGGATTTAACAATCAATGTTACAAATAACAAACATACATTTAGCATTTTTAGAAAGGATACCTTCAGTGATAACATTATTAATAACTCTTCTAGACACTATATCTCACATAAATTATCAGTTTTCCATGCTTTAATACATCGTTTATTAATGGTTCCTATGTCTGAAAATAGTTTTGCTTTGGAGTTAAAGACGATTAACCAAATCGATTTTAATAACGGTTATGACTCAAGTTTGATTGATCACATTCTGGCCAACAAATCTAAAAAAATAGATTTATTAAATGTGACCTCTGGCTTGGTAATAGATGAAGCCAGTGTTAAAAAACGCTGGGTCAAATTATGTTTCTTAGGAAGAGTGTCTGAGAATATTTAAAAAAAATAGATAAAAAACTTTTCAATGTAACATTTTACAACACACAAAATTTGAATTCAATACTGGTGAATACTAAAGATAGATTAGATAAACTTAACCAAAGTGGAATTTATCTATTAAGTTGTGACTCTTGTGATGCCAAATATGTTGGACAAACGGGACGTTCTTTTAACACTAGGATCAAAGAACATATTTTAGCCTGTGCTAAAAATGGCAATGAATCTTCATCTTTTGGAAATCATTTAAGTTTAAATAATCACTCTTTCAATATCAGTAAAAATTTTAAAATCCTGCATTTGAATGAGAAATCTATAAAATTGGATAAACAGGAAATCCTAGAAATTAATAGGTATAAATTTTTGCCCAATTCTAATTTGTTAAATGATCAATTATATTTTGTGTCTTCTCCATATTTGGGATTGTTATAACATAACTTTATATATTGTACATTATTTATTATTTTAATTTTTATTTAATTTTGACTCATATTTTGGTTATATTTGTTTTTGTATTCGATCTCATTTCAATTGATAATATTGTTTATTTTATTTTTTTTATAAATTTTTATTGTAAATTTTGACTAATCATAATTATTTGTTTATATAAATGTTATTGTAAGTGTAGATTGTTTCATATTTTGTGGTTTGTTAATATTTAAAATAATTTGTTTAATGCCCCTGACGTAGTAGGAAATATTAATGTCCAACCTCATTAGTTTTAAATTAATTTGTTGTTGGAAAGGTATTATTGGACGGATAATTATTTATGTACATATTGTTATATTATTTCTATCGCTTTGGATTTTGTTTGATAAATATTGTTTTAAAAAAATGTATTCAGTTGAAAATGTCCCTCTGAGGCGGACGAAACCGGTCCTAATCTCTTGATTAAAAGTGGAATAAGTACTACAAAAAATTGCGTTTTATTAAATAAAAACAACAATACAATGCAGTTCCACCACGAATTGACAGTTAACAAAATAAAAGATATTATGCAAGGGTTAAGCCTTATTTAGGTATTCGGTTAAATAATAATGACAGATTCGTACGCTACAATTGTTTGCAACTCTTATTAAATGCATTAATATAATCGCACCATGAGTGTAAAACCAACGCATCTGCAAATTTTTCAATTTCGAGATTAAATGCAAAACAACTGCAAAAGTCGTGAACCTGATAATGTAAAAGTGAAGTAACTGAAAGAACATGCAATATAATGTAGATATAAACCAAATATTACGGTTTTTTTAGAAACTTTATTTATCCTAAAAAAGAAGACTTCAAAGCCTAATATATCCAAGATATGTCTTTTGCAGATGCCTTGGTTTTACACTCACGGTGCGATGTATGCAGTGGCGTCTCGATGACTTTCTAGGTGGTGGGGTTTAGCCATTAATTATTAAATATACATGCATACCTACTTTCTCATATTATATATTATGTACCAAGCTACTTATAAAAATTGCGTTTTATTAAATAAAAACAACAATACCTTGCATAATAATTATATTAAACTATAATCGTAGAAAATTCGATCACTCTTGAATAACCACTAAGTAGTAGAATTACGTAAGTAGGTAGGCACATAGTTACTTCAATAGTTTGTGGTACGAGTAAATATGTTATTCTGCATGCATTCCTATTATAGCCGATAGCGAAACGTGATTTGTTGGACCTTCCCAAATACTGGTATTTTGATTCCTATTGACAAAAGTGTCTGAAATAATGTATGGTAGAGGTAGAGGACTGACTATATTGTTTTGCCGAAATATTACCTAGGTACTTCAATATTATTTCTTCTTATTCGGCCATATCCGCCCCTTAGTTGGAGCATATGGACACCACGCGGCGCCTCCAAGAATCCCTGTCGCATCCCGTAGCTCCACCGTATGCCCGTATACACTCTATAGTTTTTCCTGAGGACGTGAATTATTGGGTCCCTTATTCTCACCAAGAGGATGTTTGCTAAAATCTTTCCCGGAACACCGAGTTGCGTAATGCCTCGGTAATTGTCATAGCTAAGAGGGTCACCTTTTTTGTGAAGTGTGATGATTTCACCATTCACCCAGTCCCTTGGACAGCCTTTTTATTCCCACACCTTTGTCATCAGATGAAACGTAGGGTGCAGGATTGCGCTCAAGCTGTACTTGAGGAATTCAGGATGAATCCCGCCTCCTCCCGATGCCTTTTCGTTCTTGAGCCTTTTCACAGCCGATTTTATCTGGGTGTGCGTGGGCGGGCAATCGGAAATGTCGGTCGCTCGGGGAATGTCCAAAAGTAAAGCTTCCGCAGATATGTCGAAGGGATCCAAAGGGGGTTCTGATTCTGCGTCAGACTCTATTGCTCCATTGGGGCCACGAATGGCTCCGGGAGTCGGTGGTCACCTGCCGCAGACTTCACGGGTGATTCGGAATAGTTTTCTGGTGTCATGTCTGCTTGCAATATTATTTATCGTAGGTATTTAATATTATGTCTTATATAGCAAAGGGTACCTATTTAATTTACATGGTATGATTATGTTTCGCCAGCTGAAATATATGTGGGCATATTATATAATATAGCTTGTCAAAATACTACTGCCTTCTTATTTTTGTAGTGGCAAAGTCTCCACACTACTCCGATTATTTAAAGCCTACCTTACTAAGAAAAATAATTTTAATTGGATATTGACGTAGTGTTTACATAATAAATTGATTATTTTATATTCTATAAAAATAGTCTAATTTGCCAACGAGACCTATCATATATGTAGGAATTTATTATATATATTAAAGATCAATCTGCAAAAGTTTAAAAAACATACCACAGCGCGCCATCTGTCAACATACATAAATATCGGATTATTCGGCAAGGAATGGTGATGTTTTTTGTTTGGACTTAACGTAATGTGACCTGTAACTCTATTATTTCATTCTATGAAATATTGTAGGCTCCTATCGCAGAGCCTAAAACCTTTGCGCATAATATTGTTGTCATGACTGCACTTTGTCCAAAATTATTAATAATTAGATAATTTCTATGGCATTTAATTACACCAAAATATACAGATTGTTCTTAAAAATTCAAAATATTTTTTTCTGATGATTTTTGGTGTGTATAAATCTTTAGGAAAATATGTAATTATTTAAACTCTTCACTCAATTTTACATCGTCAGTGAGTTTTTGAATTTTCATCGAATTAGTGTGTCGTTCGCATTGGTGTGTAGGTACCTACCTATTCATTGGTAGTAATATCGTATTATCTTCTTATTTCCCGTAAGCACACCTGACATATTGTGTGCTGGTTTTCTCAGATCTTCACAGCCTACCACTTTCCAAAAGTCACCCTTGCCATAGACCGTGGATCCCTAGTTTCCCTAATTCTTTATACGTGTCCATTTTTTTTCTTCCCCATCTGACCAAATTACCCAGATATTTTATAAACTTGGCTTATCACTTAATATTCACAACGTATAAATATTGTTTTACGACACAAATTTCACTCACATGGTAAGCTTTTTCTAATGTCACTACCGAAATTTACGTTTGAATTTTTATAACGTTATAATAATTATTATTGTCAATACACTGTAGTGGGGATGCCCCTAGAATAAATGAGGTTACAACCAAAAGGGTTTCTCTCCATCACATATGTACACGCTGTGATAAGATGTTAAAATTAATTACACCGTTTTCAAGGGGTATGAGGTATATTGTGGGTAAGAGTATACTGAAAAATTTGATGCATTGTTTAAATTATAAACAAAAACTTTATTTACCTTAATTTGAACATTACAAAGTACATGATGGGAATTTAAAACATGTAGAGAAACTTTGCTTCTAACATAGGTACTCAATTTATCAATTATAATATTACAAAAACTCAAATGTATATCTCGGTAGGCATCTACTCATATTTTATAAAGCTCATTGTGTTAGTGAAACGCGTAGGTATATATATATATATATATATATCAACATTGGTTAAAATATATGGTAAATACCAATTAGTGATAGACTCAAAATATTATGATTTATCATTAATTAGGTAAGACTACGAAGCAAATGCTAAATCTCTTTAATAAATATTAATCGGATGTGTTATTTTGTTATATATCTACGTTTTTAGGCTTCGCTATATATTTGGTTTTGGCTGTGTATGCTCTGGCCTCGATCCCATATGCCAGGGTTGGCAGACATTTTTAAAAGGGTGAAATAATATGCCAATAGGCAAACCCGAAAATATTATTATCATAAGTATGTACCTACTTTCATTAAGAAAAATATCATTAATTTATTGAACAAAAATAATGATAATAGTAAAAATAAGTGAATCTTGAATGTCATACCAGGAAATAGCTTTACATTCGTTCAAGATTATTGCTTTTTTCAGTTCGTTCTTATAATAAGGTCGATAACTTCAAACTTCGAGAATATCTTCACCCAGCGTTACTTTAATGTAACATTGTAGATGTTAGCGGTGCATTCTGAATTCAAATCGATATATTTTTGACATTCAATTAAATATTGTCTTCAGACATTTTTTTGATCCAAAATGAAGGAGGTACCCGCAAAATTCAAATACTGTTATATTTAATTTCATTCCATTGTTCTTCTTCTGTAATGAATGATAAAGTATGGACATTTTGAAATGTTCACATCTCGCGAATTAAAACGCAAATTTGTCTATTTTTTTTGCGTTGATTCTAATTTTCGGCAAGAATTTTCAGTGCTCTAGACTCTAGAGCAATGTTTCTTAACCTTTTTACATCCGCGGACCACAAAAAAATCAAAAAATGTTTTGCGGACCATCAACATTGGAATAAAATAGGTAATAAATATTTATATTTACACGGTGTATCTATAGTCTAAGATTTACACTATTTTTGAAACAATTGTCGAAATTAATGCAACCCCACTTCAAATTTTGGGTCTTTAGGTATACCACGCCCCCCGTCCTTCTATGAAACGATTTATGACTATATACAATAGTGTCATTCATTCCGGAAATGACTTGTTAATTCATTGTGAGCCCTTGTAGGTGCACGAGTTCTGAAAGATATTTATTACTTGAAATTTAATATAAGCTTTTAAAAATGGATACTAGCTATTTTTGAACTACAGAAAATTTTTGCGACCCACCCAAAAATCTTCGCGGACCACCGGTTAAGAAACTATGCTCTAGAGTCTAGAGCTTACCGTTTCGTAGCCTTCGAAAAAATATCTATATTATATATTACTTATATAGATAATTATATACTTATTTATAATATATAGTTCATATCCGTCCATATAGTTCATATCAGTCGTCGTAGTGAACGATTGATTTTTAACTGCTTGATTAAAATTCACTTTAAAATTTAAACTTTTAAAATAATACAAGCCGCAGAAGACAATCAACAGTGTGTGACGTGTGTAACACAAACGTATTGATTTATGGTAACATACATGTTGATTTAAATGTTATGCATTCTGTTGATGCCAGTGTCGTGATGAATTAGCAGTAATAGCCATAATTATTAGTGTTCCGCACTAAACGATATTATTTACAAGTACATTCTACTACAATATTTGCGATGCCGTGTGCTAAGCGCTTTGACAACTGGAGCTGGAGGTGACATGGCGTGCAACATATTATGCAAATCAACCTTCCACCAACAGTGTGCTGGATCACCAGCATCGATACTCAAAAAAATTACCTCCAGCACCCGATCAAAGTGCGGTAGCTGCAGTGATACTACTCGTACCCCTGCTAAATCTCTCATTGATTCTCAGAATTTACATGATCATCCAGCTTAACTGACATATTTAATGTGGTTAAGGTAATTCAAATTGACATTTTGAAAATTAAAGATTTAATTTTATTAATTAAATACTTAATTTTTATGGGCGATAAATGTTTGTCCTTCGACAAGAAGTAAAAATGCTCAGTGGGATCGTCTCCTTAACGTTGAAATAATTGGAATTCCAGAAAGAAAGGATGATGACCTTCAAAAAGTTGTCTCTTTGCTACGGGCCAATGAAGCATATTATATTCTACTTAACTATTATTTTATTCAACGAATAATTCACAAGATTTAAGAATGTAACAATCTAAATATTGAACATACATAATTTTGAAAACACTTATTTTCTCTTATATTCTATTATATAGAAATAGAAAGAAAGAATAAAAAAAGAAAATTGAAAAAAATATGACACCCAGCAGGAATCCAACCTGCATCTCTCGGGTTTCGCGCCCATGTACATATACCACTATGCTATCGGCAGCATACTTAATTGCGACAAATTTTAACTTTATGATCGAGAATGCCAATCAGGCATTTTGTTACCAGGAATATAATAGAAAATAATATTGGAATTCAAAATTCTTCGCGGAGAAAAATCAATGACAAAATACTTCCCGCGTTTCTTATGTTAAAGAAAATGGCTAGGCCTTTTCAACATTATGGGTCACAGACTCTCCTGCTAATCCGTCATACTTACTTTTATACTCTGTCACACGTATATGTTCCATATGATTGGCGACATATTTCGATTAGGTTTCCTCTCTTACACAAATTCTGAAATGTACCATTTCTTGCATCACATTTCTAAATTCATTTCCATTGAAGTGGGAAGCCTTATTTAATTGAATTATTGAATTATATAATGCATACGGTAACATTGTGCACTTTGTTATATAGCTAAGAATAGAAAGAATCACATCGAACTTGAATTGTGATCAATACATATATTATATTGAATCATAATTTAATAAGGTAAATAAAATTTGTATTAATAGCAACACTTTAAACCACGGCTGCACATAATTTTTGTATGTGGCTTTATTTCGAACCTGGTGAATTCGAAATTCAAATTATGCCAGCGCAAACTAGTACAATAGCGTCAGTATATTTTAATATTATTTAATAATGTAGAGTATATCTCTATATATATAAAAATCTCGTGTCACGATGTTTGTGGTCGAACTCCTCCGAAATGGCTCGACCGATTTTTATGAATTTTTTTATGTATATTTGTTAGGTATGAGAATAGGTCAACAAGTATATTTCATACCGCTAGGTGATTAGGGTATCTCTATCCAGAAAAATTTTCTTTTATTTTTTTGACAATTTTTTTTTTGTATTTTTTTTATTATTTGGCATAAAAAATACCTATAACCTCAAATTTTCACTTTCCTACCCCCATCCTCCCATTTTTTAATCGCGATTTTATTATTTTTGTATGAACAAATTTAACCGTCGTTCGTATTTCAAACAGAACGAAATTATTTATGTTGTTGAATGACAGATGGCACTACGTCCGAGAAGAATTCAAGAGAAGCGTCGCGTCATTTTGACATTTCATTCGGCAAATCACAACGCAGTGCGTGCAAAATTTTGTACGATTTATTTTAATTTATCTATTTTTATGTGCGTGTATTACAGTTCACAATGCCAGCAAGACGCAAGGGGGGCCATTTGGGCCGTCGAACGAATAAACCAACAAACATGCGAAATAGTAGAGTAGAAAGAACAGACGAACAAATCCAACAAGATAACAAAAACGTGCGTGTAAGCATGTCGCAATTGCGTGCATCTCAATCACAAGAGGCACGAGCTGAAAGAAATCAACAACGACAATTGGAACGGAGCCAAGCGCGCCGGTTCGTAGTTAACACACGCAGAGTAAATGACCGACAACGCCAACAAGTACATCGAACATTTACATCCGCTTCGTTCCTTCAACTCGCATTCGAGTACGAGCCAGATATTGAATATTCCGCTCATCCGAAAGTGCTGATTGGTGCTATGGACAAAGAATGTCCCCATTGTCTGTTTTTATCGGCGGTCATCGTCTACAGTGCTCTATTCCTCTTTCTGTCATCGATCCCATCCCCACACACTTACGATACATTCGTTACTTTTTATTTAACAACCAAAATATTTACTAGAAATAATTTATATGGCAGAACAACGTTTGCCTGGTCAGCTAGTATTTTTATATTTTTATACATAATAGCCGTTTCTACAATGTTTTTGTACGAACATTATAATAATATATACTTATCCTTATCTCATACCACATTATTATTTTATAATCCTTGTGTTTTGATCAAAATCGTGAAAAACAGGCCTATTTGCATCGCATGTTATAATATTGCATCCAGTGACAGGAAAGCTATATTTTTAATGGGTGCCGGACGAAATCCCGAATGCTGAAATCCCGAATGGCCGAAATCCTGAATGGCCAAAATCCCGAAAGCCTAAATCCCGAAAGCCGAAATCCCGAATGCCGAAATCCCGAATGCTGAAATCACGAATGGCCGGAATTTCGAAGGCCGGTATCCCAAAAAATAAAAAAAATACTAACAGTACTAATTGCGCAATCTTAACACTTATCTTGAATTGCGCAAATTTTACAAGAAAGACAAAAAACCATTTTTTGTAGAACAGATGAGTTTTTGTCTCTCCTGTAAAAATTTGCGCAATCTTAACACTCATCGTGAATTGCGCAATTTTACAAAAAACCCATTTTTCCACAAAAAAATATTTTTTTCGTCTCTATTATCTTATTTTTCGGGATTTCAGCCATTCGGGATTTCAGTGTTCGAGATTTCGGTATTCGGGATTTCAGCCTTCGGGATTTCGGCTTTCGGGATTTCGGCCATTCGGGATTTCAGCATTCGGGATTTTGGCCTTCGGGATTTTGGCCTTCGGGATTTCGACCCAAACCCATTTTTAATATGAAACCTCTTTTATACACAGTTTTATTATATGTTTATTTATTTATTAAGGTCAACCAACAGGACCAACCATAGAAGCATTCAATTTGAATGAATGTAAGATACACGATACATGAATAAGTGATGGATCCAATTATTGAAACAGAAGGCTCATTAGATTAAATAGTTTTTTTTTTTTTTTTTTTTTAATAATAACCATACCCTTGCTTTTTCGTACAAGGTGGTTGGGTGGGTTAGTTGCATTGATGTGGGGCTAATTAGGTGCCTCCATTTATATCTTTAATTTTCTTTATGGCCAGGATTAAATATTTTGTGTAGTGTTCTTGTGTTGTTCTATTGCTTAGTGCTTCGTGAGGCTTTTGGAGGTCAATTTCGTGATTATGTTGTCTACATCGAGTCCTGAGAGTCCATCGCTCCCTTTCTAGTATAGGGCAGTCGTTGATGACATGCCACACAGTTTGAGATGTGTTGCCGTCACATGGACAACAGTCGTCATCCCTCAATTTAAATCTTTTTAGATAAGCTCGCACCGATCCGTGGCCTGTTAGTATCTGTGTGAGTTCGTGTGATATTTTTAAGTTCCTGGCAAGAGTGATGGCACAGTTTATGTTTGGAATAAATTTCTGCGTTATTGATCCTGTGGCGGATGTTGTGTATCTGTGGTTCCATAGCTCTATGGTATCTTCGTTTAGTTTTTGTTTTGCGTAACTCAGAGGGAAGTGTGTATAGGTTAAAGGTCTTTTGTCTGTTGTGGCTTGTTTAGCGTATTTATCAGCTTCCTCGTTTTCGGCTATCCCTGTGTGACTTCTTATCCAGAAGAATCTGGGGTTTGTTCCTATCATTCGAAGCTGTGTTGACAGTGTTAAAATGTCTCTTACAAGTGGGTGTGTCGATGATGGGTTTTGGAGAGCTACCAGACTGGATTGGCTATCTGAGAATATGTTTACATAGTCGTGTCTGTGGAACTTTAATCTTTTGAGTGTCCACTCGAGAGATTCTCTGATAGCAAATATTTCTGCTTGGAAAACAGTGCAGTAGCTTTCGAGCTTAAATTTTCGGGGTGTTATTAATGTTCCATTTTCGTAGGCTACAAAAGCTGCCCCTACTTTGTTATCGATTAGACTGCCATCTGTGTAGATCTCCAATCCTGTGATGTGGTATTTTGTTTTAGTGTCTTCGTCAACTGTTCCTATGTGTTCTATATTTTCTAGATGTCTGTTACCAGGATGTGGAAGTTGTGTGTAGTGTATTTTGTTTTCGTATGTTCTGTCTGTAGGTAAGTGTCGGGGAAGTATGTGGCTTGTTTTAACTTGGTATATTCCTGTAAGTTCTTGTATTTTTATATCTATTGGCGCTATTCCTGCCAGGGCTTGTGCTGAATTCAGTCTTTTTTGGATCGACTTTCTGTGAGTTGCTTTATTCCAGACCGATGCCGCGTAAGTTAAGGTTGGCTCCACAGCTCCATGATATATAATTTTTAAAACTTCAGGAGACGCCCCCCAAGTGGCTCTTGCTGTTTTTAAAAAGAATTTTCCCATTTGAGCTGCTTTCTTACATATGTAGTCGACGTGTTTCGCCCAATTGATGTGCCTGTCTAGTATTATGCCAAGAATTTTAAAGGAATCGACCAACTCTTTCGGTTTTTCTTTCCACTGGATTTCTGGTGTTCGTATTTTCCTTTTGTTGATAAACATTATATTTATCTTAATATCTGAGAAGGTTAGTTTTACGTCTTCACCCCATGAGTTTACTTTTTGAAGCACGCTATTGGTTTTTAATTCCAGTTCGTCGGTGTCTTTTGCTGCTATCAATCGTCAGCAAAGGCTTGTATGTATGTATTGTGGGGTAAGAGTATTGTTAATAGACTGTCTAAGGCGATATTCCATAGTGTTGGGCCACAAGTTGAGCCTTGGATGCAACCTTGGGTTTGGTCTTGTTTTATTTCTTCGTCTGCATACTTTAGTTTTACTTCCCTATCTTGTAGATAACTGCAAAACAGTTTGTACAAGTTAGGCGGTGTTGACTTGATTGCAAGGGCGTTTTTTATGTGTGGCCACCATGCGTTATCAAATGCACCTTGAATGTCTAGGGAAATTGCTATGAGTGATTCTTTCAATTCGAGATGCGTTGAGATTATGTGTACGGCTTTGTTTAGTGCGTGTTCTGTTGATGTTTGAGGGGTAAAGCCAAACTGTTTAGTGCTCAATTTGTTGTTTTTTGTAAGATGCCAGTGCACTCTCTGAATTGCTAGTTTTTCTAGCACTTTTCCGAAAACGGGAAGGAGGCCGATAGGCCTGTACGATTTTGTGTCCATAGCATCTTTCCCAGGCTTAGGAACGGCCTTAATGATCGCTATTTTCCAGGATTTCGGGAAGTGAACGAGTGTCAGACATTTATTGTATAGTAGTAGAATTTCTTCAGGGAAGTTTTTTGCGAAATTTTGGCAGATATCTAATGTGAGGTTGTCGTGTCCAGGTGCCTTTTTTGGAGTCATATTCTGTAAGGCGGATAGGATCTCAGTAAGTGTGAATTGGATATCATCCTCTCCGCCCGGAATATGGTTGTCTGATGTGTGTCTGATGTAGTGTTGAATCGGTGTATCTGTTGTTGGATCATCGTATGGAAAGAATTTTTCCATTAGGGCTTTTGCAGAGTCTTTTGCGGATGAGTGCTTTACTCCCTCTGTAGTAAGTGTCGATTGAATATTGCTGGCATTAGTTTTTTTTGTTATTTTGTATAGCGAAGACCATGCTGTCATTGGCGTCTGAGATTCATAAAATAATTTAGCGCTTTTAATTTTTGCTTCCTCAATGGCTGTTTTGTATGCTTCTCTTTTGTCGATATAGTCAGTGAGCTTTTGTGGTCGCATGATGTCACTTGAGTTCTGTAATTTCCGTTTTGATCTGAGAGTTATTCTTTTCATTTTTGTTAATTCAGCGTTCCACCAGATTGGATTTTTCCTAATATCATGTTGCGTTTTTTGTGGGAGTATTTTATGGCATGCGATAGAGATTGCCGAGGTGACCGTTTCCACTGCAGTGTCGAGTTCAGGAGTTGTATGTATGTTTTCAAGGAACTGTTTATCTATGTTAAGCTCGGCCATGTTTTCCCTTGTCAATTCATTTATTTTTCTCCAGTCGGTTTTTTCATTTGTTATAAAAATGCGTGTTGAGTCGGTCATGGGTGAGAGTACGCTAATTGTATTGTTCCAAGTAAAGGTGATTGGGTTGTGGTCTGAGATGGGGTTGTGTTGGTCTTCTACTGTCCAGTTAGCAATTTTGTGTGTTGTGTTTGGTGAAGAGATAGTGATATCGATATAAGATTTTAAATGTTTCCCGTTCCGCCAGGTGCTGTAAGTTGGAACTGATCCTTCATTACATACGTGCCACCCAATGCTGGCTAGGCAACTGATGATCTCATCGCCTCTTTTGTCATTTTTCGGGCTCCCCCACCAGCTGCTTTTTGCATTGAAATCTCCTCCTATTATATATTCGCCTTTATCTTTTCCTAATTTTTCAATTTTTTGGAGTGTTACCAATGTTGAGGATGGTGGTGGTATATAAATTGATCCAATCGTTAGCTGCAAGGTTCCAGATTTCAAGGTTGCAAATGCATTGCACTGGTCAGATATGTCGCTTCTCCAAAGAAGGCGGAGGTTAGGATTGGAGATGATTATTACGGCTTTGCAGGGGTTTTCCGATATTCCGTCGGCCTGATATATTGTTAGATTATGGGGAGATGTTACTCTGCCCGTATTTCCGACGTAAGGCTCTTGAAGAAGTAATATATCATAGTATTTGACCTGAGCTATTATGTGATCCATTGCTGAGCGGCATCGCTGAAGATTTTGTTGAAGAAAAATAATTTTTTTGACTGCCTTATTCCTAGAAGTTTGATTTTTCTTTTGGTCTGATGTCCATTGGTCGACTGTTGCTATCTGGCTATGACCAATATTGGCGTGTACTAATTTTATTTTAGCAGCCATAATCAATTGAGTTGAGAGACTTTTTTAAATATGCTTCTTGTGCAGGGCATAGTTTTTCCCCTGTTTTGTGACTAGCGGGCTTCCCATAGCGTGTACAAGTTGCACATATTGGTGTTTTATTAGACTGTGGACACTCGGTAGATATGTGACCCTGTGATGCACAGTGGGAACAGACTTGAGGCTCTTTACAAAATTTGCTCGGATGTCCATACATGCAACATTGTGTGCACAATGTTATACCAGTAAAGTCACGCACTCTGTGTGACGACCATTCAAAATAGCACCGACCTTGTTCTATTAATAGGTGCCTTACTGCTGGTTGGACATAAAATACTCGGTGACATGTAGGGCCTTCTCGAGGTCCTGCAAGATGACTGCGGATGGTTGTTTTTGTGAACACTTCGGCAGGTAATTGTATTTCGCGGATTGATTGATGAATGCCTTGTAGGAAGTCTACGTCCTCAACTTCCCGGGGTACATCATAAATGATTATACGTGGCAGTCTTTTGGGTGGGATTTTTGCTTCCAGTTTGTTTGATGTGAAGCCTGGTGCGGCTGCTAGGCGTTCTGAGTCGGACTCTGTGGCAGTATTTATTACGACCCCACGATTCTTTACCAATCGTACGCCGGTAATTTTCACTCCTAACTCTTTGGGATTTATCGCTTCTTGTATGATGGCCTTTGTTGATGCGGAATCTTTTATTTCGTCATTTGTCGGGAAAACCAGTACTGCAGGCTTGGTCGGACGTACTGCAGCGCCTAGACGGGATATAGGTGGTGGAATTGTTTGTTTTACAGCACCTGCATATGATGAAGTGGAACTTTTAAAGGCTTTCATTTTTATGAGTGCCATTGCTTGTCGAACAGTTCCTTCATTCGTGGAAATTTGTTGTGCTAGAATTCTAGCATATGCTGAATTTTCTGCTGATTCGGCAACTGTTGCGGCGAACAAATGCATCAGTGTATCCATCTTGTCTAGGATTATTGTTTTTTGTTCCTTTAGGTTTTTAGTCGACAGAGCAGCCAGTGCTTCCTTGATGGAAATAAACAGCCCATTTGCTTGATTCAGCAGTTCAGTGGAATTTATTTTTGAGCATATCTTGGTACTGTTTGGTTCTGAATAGGTTGGTGTTCTCTTAAGAAGCGTACTGGGGGTGAATGGTGAGTCTTCCCTCGATGAAGAAGAGTCATCCCGGGTGTCGCTATTTATGAGTCGGCGTCGTGGAGAACGCCGCTTCTTCAGTTCGGTGTCACTCATTTTTTTTTTTTATGCGTATTCGAGTGTGAGACCTTTCTCAGTGAAGTTGATAACCCCTGTTGTTCGACTGCTACTTCTCATTAAGTATTAAATTATTGACATTTAATGAACCAACATTCACAACAGCACTAACACTTAATTGCAGATTAACACTGATTGCTTAATTACACTATCACGTAAGTAGTTTTGCTTGATGTTTGCACTGCGATATAAATTTTAGCTTTAAATTTATTCAATTGTCATTAGTTGTTAACAGTTATATTGGCACTATTAAAATTGGTAATGATAATGGTTCACTAACGAGGCGCGGTACAACACAATGTACGTCCTACTCGCTCAGCGTTTCGAACTTACTCTCAGATTAAATAGTTAATACAGTTACTATAACTCGTATAGAGTGGAGGGGGAAATTAAAAATGAGTAAGCAGGTAAGTACTAAAAAATACTAGATAAGTAGATCACAAGAGAAGAAAAAAATACAATTAACAATAATATGGTAAGTGTGTAGCGTTGAAGCAACTAATTTTGAAAGAGTCAAGAGAACAAAACAGTTCCACTCGACCTGTGTGATGATTCACAGTTTTGTAGTGTTGAGCCACCGGACAATAGTGTATCAGAGATGAGTGATTGTGTAGTTGTGAAAATACGAATAGTTAATCTGAAAACGCCCACTACGTTAGCTGGTTAAGGAAATACAAGTAGGAATGGTCAATTATTCCCCTATACCAGTGGTCGGCAAACCACGCCTCGCAAGCCACATGCGGCTCTGTCACAAATGCCCTCTGCCCTATTTGACATGGCTACAAAGAAGAAGCAAAGAAAAACGGAAGACGAAAACCGTGAATTTAGAACCGAGCCACACCGGGCGACTCTGGTCTCGAGACCAGACCGATGTATGCTTGCTTGCGCGACTACTGGGCGACCCATGTAATATTTCATACGTTTAACTGACTCATACTACTCACATGAAGATATAGGTAAGTATTTAAACAGTTCAGCAATAAAATAAAAGGGGATTTCGGGTAAGTATATCAAATATATTTTAAAATGGCAACACAGTACCCTCAATGATGAAAAAGTTATTTTGCATATTGCAATGATTACTGTCATAATTCCAACATTTTATCAATAAACAAAATATCAGAATAGTTTTCATACTGCAAAGGATTATTCAAACTAGTGGTGTTGTACTAAACATAGTGCTGAGTAGCTGTTTCAAAACCCTTAATCACCGTAAACCGTCCTCTTCTCCAATTTTCCTATACTAGCCCATTTTTCAATATTTGAACAGATTATAAATTTTTAACAGCAATGACAACGATCATCGATCGGCAAAAAATCAAAGCGATGGGTTAAGAAAATCAGACAATATATTTTCTCATAATCACTTCGGAATTGGACTGACTAATCGTTTATTTTCACATTTTATACTCAGTTTTTTTTAAGTTCTCTTTTTTAAGTTAAAAATATTGTAACATAATATTGAGTAGAAAGGTCTGGAGAAGTATCGAAATATGATCCGTCATGGAAAAAAGTCCCATATCGCCGATCCGGTACCCTCCAGTCCACAACTCCACTGATTTGGACATATTGTATTTTTAACGATTTTTATTTTGACTTTCATTTTATTTATAGATTTATGTTAGAATAGGGATTATAAATTATTATGTTATATTATGTTAGTATTTCATTGCCACCTTAATCTAATTTGAATATTGGTGACTTGTTATGTTTCAATATAACCTGACCTGGATTTAACATGATGTTAAAAGGGCAATATAGCCCATGATCTCTTGTTAGTGAAATAAGTGTAAAGGTCTTATTCCAGATTTTCACATATTGAAAATCATTGTAACACCATTGGTCAACATCGATTATGTTCACTTTTTCCAATGGCAATAGATAAAGTGTATGTACAAGTTTGGAACAAAAAACAAGATTATCATTTAAAAATTTATTTTTTAAATTCAATTTAAATTAAAAAAAAAAAAAAAAAATAGGACACTCGGTATGTGTACTATCACCCCAAGGCCCTTGAGTGTTGAATCCACACGTGAATATAACAGCAAATGGACGTGTTTTAAAATGTTGGATAACTTATTACTTGCTGTCATAATAATATAATAGAACATTTTTATAACTTATAGATACACATAATTGATAATTTTGAGAATAATTTAATGATCATCAAACTTATTCAAATAAATCATTTTATTTATATTATAGGTCAAAAAGCAGACACGATCTAGTCATCATAAGCTTGACATTAAAAGCTGTAAAATTAAAAATAGTTTTCATTAATTTAAAAAAAAATATTATATCCGTGTAAATATATGCATATTATAATGTAAGTATATCATTTTAAAAGGTGAACCCGTAAATCAATTTCATTGATTTCCTTCATTTATAAAATAATACACACTCATTCCTCGATTAAAGCGGTTCACTTTTACGCGGTCGAGAATAAAAAAAAAACATTATAAGCCTGACGCATAGCCGCTCGGCCATCGTGGGCGATGTGGGAAATGGACTATACAAATACAATGTGAATTCAATTAAAATCCTAATTGTTCTAGGATGAAAAAAATCAGATATTGACAACAAATTGTTGGATAACACAAAGATGGACTGATCATAATCTGCAGTGGAACTCTTCAGAATTCGGTGGCGTTGAGATCATACGGATACCATATCAGCGAGTTTGGAGACCGGACACTATACTATACAATAAGTACGAACTTTATAATAAATAATAATTACACACACGAACGTATGTATAAAGTATCATATTAATTGTAATAAATGGCTTCGTTTCTGGTATACTAGTATCTAGTATCATAAAATTGATGCATCTTTTACATATTTTCTTTCAACTTATGTTTTGAGTTTGTATTAAAATCTTCTTTATATTAGGTTCATAATGTACTTATTATAATTGTTTGAAAATGTAGAATTACGTAATTTTATAAAAAAACACATAGCTGGAATTGATGTTAATTAATGTCTGTCAAATATTTTATAAAACTTAAAATTAGTGAACCTACCTCAGAACCCTCAGAAATCTCCCAATTTGTAATTTCGTAGAAGTCAGATCTAAGATTTCAAAATATTTATTTCATAATTATTTTTATATTAAGTAGGTAACCATATTGTATCTACCCATTATAGTAAACCCAGTCGTCAAAACATGTTTTCTTGACTAAAATTTTATAAAAGGTATTCCTGATATATCAGGAATGAGTGAATGCAAACATTGCAAGGTCTACTTAGTACATATTGTGTCCTTTAAACCTCAGTAGGTGAGTATCAAATTGAATCATTTTCAAAGGTAATTAGTATTCAAAGCTTGTTACAAAAACTCTTGTTTTCAATTGCGGTGCGATTTCGGGTAAAGTTTTCATGGGGCTGTTTTTCAAACTCGACAATTTCCCGATTAAAAAAATAAACCTTATGACATCAAAGATTTCCGTTACTCGCAGCTTTCAAATTAAAACTTTTGTTAAGTTTTTTTTCTCATCAGAGCATTTTGTCTTACACCTACTTATTTACTTTATCTTTGATTTTTCCATCGGTTTACGTCTGCTCGGAAGTTCGTCGTTGTTTTTTTTTGATTATTTCAAAGCTTCCCTTTCAAATTACCCCATTTAGAAAAAATGTCGAATGGGATTTTTATGCAAAATGCCCTGAACTATCGAAAGTATCGCGTTCCATCAATCTTAAGGCGCATGAATTTTTATGACTTTAAATTTGGGGTGCATCTTATAATCGAGGACGTCTTTCAATCGCTCTAAAAATGAAAACCGTTCAGAGATCAGCGACTCTTAGTCGAAATGTTATTTAGAAAAATAGAAAACCGAATCTGAACACATGGTACAGGCGAAATTACATACTTAGTTTTAAATAATGTACCTACTATATTTTATAATGACTAATTTCAATTTTATTATTGGTATTAAAACCAAGAGTGTATTTTATGATCGGAGGCTGTAGTATCTACTAGATTGTAGATACCATACGCCACGGTATTAGTTGAGGTCTATGAAAAATGGGAATACAAATAAGACATTTCGTATCCATCGGTGTCAAATACACGTTAAGTTCAGTATGGCCAATTTCAAATCAGGTTTCTAATAATTGTCCCCGGTTACTGTAATAGTAAATATTCTCTCATTTTAAAGTCGCAATTCCCAAAAACCTGTATTCAACAATTTCCATGTAATGTGTAATATTGAATTCCTCTTTTTAGTGCTGATCCACGATATACTACATCTGTGCTCAACACAAATGTGATTGTCTCACATACAGGCGATGTCACTCTGCTAAGTAGCGGCATCTATAAATCGTCTTGTGACATTAATGTCGAATTCTTCCCATTTGATATTCAAATATGTACCCAAAAATGGGCGTCATGGACATACGACGGCTACGAGGTAAATATAAGTTTTTAATATTCTTCTTTCAGTGCCGTCTTATATCGCAGGTTGGCTAACAAATTTAGTCGTTTCAGTCCACCAACGACTTACATGTTACCACTAACGAAGGTTATGTAGTGAAGATCAGGTACAGATTATCTTCTTTCCTATGCCTCTACAAAATATGTACAAATATATTGTATTGCATGATAGTTTATTGGATTAATATTTTACAAAAGAGTAATACCGACTCATTATTATACCAGTTAAATCGTGGAACAGTTTGAAATAAAATGGTTGCAACAATATTGGTAATCTGTGTAAGTAAGTATGCAGAAAGAAAGTATCTACAAACGACTGTTTAACCTTTAAAATGTAAAATTAACCCTGACGGCTGAAATTATTAAACATGGATACATGCTTTGCCTACTGATTCTCGTCGAAGTCGAAATTCGAAAGAAAAAATGCCAATCTCTGTTGCTAATGAATTATTTGTATGATTACGTATCATTATTAATTTATAACAGAACATTCTTATATCAAAAGATTTCCTGAAAATAAAAAAAGCTTTTCTATCCTTTATAGTTTGCCGGATAATTATTGATTTGTTATATTAAAAGATTTTTTCATCAATTAGTGGGGTCTATACACTTGTCTAATGAGAAGTAAGAAAATATTCTGCAGATAATTCATTATTGTACAGTAATTTATACATTTAAATCGATTGCTTTATTGATTTCTCAGATGTTTAAATTGATTTTTGGTGGCATGAAAATATTAAAGACCATTCCTTTTCATAAATGGCTGTAAAAGCACGAATGCTTGTAGTATGTAACCGGGATCGTCTTATAATATTATTTACATAAAACATTTTTAACAATATAAATATGATGTTTTGTTTTATTAAAGGTAGACCTTTTGCAAGAATCGGATCAAGGCGACATGAGCAATTACCAAGCGAACGGTGAATTCGATCTTGTGAGTTTCTACGCCAAGAAACATGTCATCTCTTATTTATGTTGCCCCGAACCATATCCGGACATTACGTACGTCATAAAATTGCGCCGCAGGCCATTGTTCTACGTTTTTAATTTGATTCTTCCCTGTATACTTATCAACGGAATAGGTAAGAATTAATGTAATATTATTTTTCTTTTTTGTCGTGTTGTTTCCATAAGTGGAGTATTATATACGTTTTGATCGTTCGGGCGATTAACGGACGTGTGCCACCGCCACATCCCTCTAATATTCTCATGATCGAAATTACCCGTTATCGCGCACCATTCTGACAAAATAAAAGATCTCTAAATTTTTCAGAATCTTTTGTGATATTTTATATAAAATAAACTAATTGCTTCCAAGAATTATAATTACCCAAGATTATTTTGACCTTGGACATAATAATTGCTTACACCACTGTGTTTAGTTCAATCAAATTAATAACTCAAGTATTATAAAATCTGAGGATTTGGTAAGATAATGCATTATCTTGCCGCTCGCAATCGAAACGGTTAAAAAAATCCGGACCGGACACGCAGCAAGTAAAAAATAGAAGGAAAATTTGCTCTAATTCTCAAATGCATTGACGTGGATAAGAGTAGATATATGCGCCTGCTCGTCAAATAAGTAAGTTCAAATACGCGCGTTAACATGATCTTACTCCCTACTTCAGTTTTAGTTTGTCAATTTATGGTTACGGCCGTATGTTGTAGCTTAACCACTGGGTAATGCCTAAAAGAAATGGCGTATTTCAAAAAACACTAGGTACCTTATTTTTAGGTCAATAATTATTATAAAGCAATCATTATTCGTTGGATGTTAATCACACTTAAATGGCCAAAGACATAGCTTATAATTAGTATCTTTAGAATTATCTTCAGTTGTGTTAATCTTGCCCATTTTTTGAATAATAAAATGCCTAATTCTTGTCAAATTTGGGATCACAGAGATTATCAATATAATTTTTTATCGTAAATATTTCACTATAATAATGTCGACATAAATTTTACTAATGGTTTTATAAATAAGTTTAAAAATTAATAAATGTAAAAAATCTTAACACCACTGGACATGTATGTACTGAAATATGAATATATACTAAAACATTAGAGCGAGAGGTTTAATAGAATACTATTTTATGTAATGAAAATACTTTATGCAGTCATCAAATGTTTAAAATAAATATAAAGGATAATAAGGCTTCAAAATTATATAAATACATTAACTACAACGTTTAAGTAATGTCCTGGATCATGCTTTTAAAATGCAATAAAAGCTCAATTTTGACCTACGCTGAGCATGTCCCCCCTTTTACATACTTATTTCATTTTATAATCGAATATTAAGAGACCTTTTTATTTCACCGGCGAAAAATCCGTCCTGCCATAAAGCGCGAGAGCTTTATTAGTTGGCTTTCGTCTAAAAGTTTATCATCGCAAAATTTTGTGAAAGCTTTTTTTTAGCTCCAGCGCATGGAAACTTTCCATATTCGCATATTCACTTATTCTCGGCCGACAAAATTTAATAGCATAATAAACCTGGGTCGAATATAAAAATATCATATTATGAATAAATGGCAGGTGCCAGGTACATTCATCATAATATATCGATATTCAGTATGCGGATATAGAGTACACTTAATGTCACCGAGACTAGCTGAGCCAGTCCAACCCTTTTCTTTTCTTTCTTAAAGCACCGCGGTGCATAGTTGTTATGCCTAGAAAGCCCAATTGTGCCACCAACAACCGCCGCAAGGCCCGGCGTGTTCTTATTTCCTACACAAGAAGGAATGGAATCCCCGGCCACCTTCTTTCTTCAAGAAAACCATCGTGCCCGCGGACCTAAAAGTCCAAATAACGGGCTAGAGAATGGTACGTAGAGGCGGGGTAACCATTCACCCCAGAACCGAGGAAGAGGCCAAACGACTGGCCGCCGCTCCCGGTCTAAAGAAGGCCGGTCTCCGGGCCGAAATCGGAGGAAAAAGGCTCCCGCGGATTATTGTATTCAACGTATCGATCAAGACGACGGAGGACGACCTTAAGGAAGCCATTAAGGCCAACACTCAATAGGTCACGGGTCTCCCCTCGGCCGCCATGTTAAACTGAGCCACAGGGCAGGCCCCAGAATCGGGAAATCTCACATGGTGATATCGGTCCCGGTAAAGGTAAGGGAAGCGCTCATCAATGACGGGCGCATATATATGGGATGGGAATCCTTCCCAACCAAAGACTTTTGTGGCGTCGTCAAGTGCACGAGGTGTCATTTATACGGCCACATGGCCGATAGAATTGTTCGGCGAGAAGCGCCACATGCGGCCATTGCACCGAGGAAGGACACGATAAGACTGAATGCCCTAACATCAAGGCCCCCGGAAAGTGTCCGGCCTGCGCCAGGCACAAGAACCCGCACCAACATGCAACGATCGACCCTAATTGCCCAGCGCGCAAGTACCCAATGGCACAGGAGCGTAACCAAACGGATTATTCGGTTCGGTCAGTTAAATGCTAGCAAAGGGAGGGATACAACGGCGGAGCTGATAAGACGGTTCGGGAAATGGACATCGATTTGGCCCTGGTGCAAAAGCCTTACTCCTATGGCCCCAACCTGGGTTTCAGTGGGTTTCTTTCGGGTGATGCACCACGGCCTGGGGCCTGCATCTTCCTTGCGAATCCCACCCTAGTAGTGCTACACCTTGCCCACCTGTCGAGCAAACTCTATGTCGTAGTGGAGGTCTCTTACCGATCGGGGAACTCCATCGTGGTGGTCTCTTCCTACTTTAAATTCAGCGTAAATATCCTGAAATGTGTCGAGCAGCTCAATAAAATTCTGGTTGCATGCCGCGCCAAACAGATTATATATAGTGGGGGCGGACGTCAACTTTCAATCATGACTGTGGGCCCCCCGGGAACCCCGGTCTGACCGGGACAATCCGACGCCCCTCGAGGAACTCGTGGAAACTCACGACCTGACTCTAATGGTCCAGCCACTTTCTCCACCAACAATGGGGAATCTAACATTGATGTCACTTTGATATCTACCAGTTCTGCTGGACGCGTCGTGAACTGGACTGTCCACATGGACGCGTCAGCAAGCGACCACCGTCTGATCACGTTCGCTTACAGGACCGAGAGGGGCTACGCGTCTCTCGCTCCACTTGTAATCGAGTCAATGCCGAGGTGTTTCAGGACCAAGGGAACCGACTGGGTACGTTTTGATCGCGAGTTTGCTGAGAGTCTGGACAAGATGGCCTCTTGCCCACCGCCGAAAGACATGCACGCTGCGGCTGAGGACCTCATAAATCTCTTGATTAAAAAAGCGGAGGGCACTATCGGAAGGACGACCCCGAGACCGCCGGACCTCTAACAAGACTAAGAGACGCGATGGAGAGGGCCAGAAGGACCTTACAAGCAGCGCGAAGATTGCTGGAGGGGCCGCCGCAGGCGGACGTTCCGCTTGCGGTCACCTACAGGACCACTAGACTCAAGTTCAAAAAGGCAATCAAGAAGACTAAGAAGATGCACTAGAGGGAGTTCGGCAATGATCCGTGGGGGCCCCCCTTCCGCGTGATGAAGCTGGGCTCACGGCTCGGAAAAATTATGTCGGCGGTACGGCGCCCCAACGGCTCGTTCAACAATAGCTCTGAAGAGTCCGCCACAGTCCTGCTGTATGCTCTTATCCCGCAGGACAACCAGTCGCTCGACATTGACAACGACCGATTTCAGCAGCTTCGCATCTATGCTCCCCTTAAACACTCCGCGATCCGCATCCACTAACATGTCCAAACTAGGGATCCTGTTTGCCAGCCTCCCGGCCGCCAAAGCCCTGGGGCTTGACTGTATAGATAACGCGCTAGCGAGAAGGGCGTGGTCTCTTGCCAAAGATTTTTTTACAAAGAATGCATGAGTAGTGGCATATTCCCTGACTGCTGAAAGAAGGGCCATCTCACGGTGATCCCCAAAGCCGGCAGTCGCCCTCCTTGTGACCCAAAAGCATATAGACCGATTACGCTCCTTCCCGTCTTCGGGAAGATATTGGAAAGATTGATAAACAGCAGGATTGAGTGCCACCTGTTGAAAAACTGTCCAATCTTGCAAAGAAAATTTGGGCTTAGACCCGGAAAGTTCACCGAGGATGCGATTGACTTTGTGATCGATTCTGTGGAGAGCTCTGGCAAGGACTTCGTTGCCGGAATTTTCTCGACATCGCAGGCGCGTTTAGTACTGCGTGGTGGCCCTTGGTACTGGCAAAACTTCGGCTGAGACAGATCCCCGGGGACCTGTTTGCCTTGGTTCAAAGCTACTTCAGCAATAAGGAGATAACCTACGACTCCGGCCTCAGCCTGATTCACAGGAAGATCACCATGGTGCATCCCAAGGGCTCCGTCCTGGGACCCTTTTTGTGGAACATACTGTTTGGCGACGTTCTGTCCCAGCCACTGCCTTTGGGCTGCATGCTCGTTGCGTACGCCGACGACTTGCTCCTGCTTGTTGGGGCGACGAGCCGACCGGCACTTGAGCGTGCAGCCACGAACGCCTTGGGCAGAATCCTTAATTGGGGGTTGCTGAACAAGCTGACCTTTGCCCCGAGCAAGACGGAATCTGTCCTCCTCATAGGTAGTTCTCGGGTCAACATAAATCGACGGCCGCCCACGGTTCGTTTTGGCCAGACTTCAGTGCGTTTCTCCGAAAGGGTTACGTATCTGGTAGTATATCTTGATGATAAGCTGTCTTTCGTTCACCACGCCAAGACGGCCGTCTTTAAGGCCAATTCGGCCTATCAGAGAATGGCCCGAATAGCGGGCAGCAATTGGGGACTTAAGCCTAGAGCCCTTAAGGTTGCATACGGCGCAATTTTCATGGGAATTGCCGGTTACGCCTTTAGAATTTGGCATTCCCGAGTAAACTTCTTAATTCACGTGAGACGCGCACTACTAAGCGGGCAGCGACTTTCACTGATCTCGCTTACCAAAGCCTACCGCACAACCTCTACTGGGTGCTACCCTTCGATCTGCACATCCAAGTCAGAGGATCGATCACCCTCCTCTTGAGGGGGATCAGCACAACACTCACCGGTGTCTATCTGACACCACCGCAGAGATCCGAGGATGTTCCTTACAGGAAGACTGTAAGTGACATTGTGTACAAGACCGAATTTGCGGCATGGCAGGCGAGGCGGACCGCCTACCCCAAGGGGCGGCACACTTACTGTTTTTTTCCAGACGTATTCTGCAGGCACTAAATTAGAAGACTCCAACCTTCGCACTGAATTAGCCAGTTCAATGCCATGGCAACTTCGCCACCAGACTCCATGAGTTTGGCTTGATAGTAGATGTGCCGGGTTGTACCTGCGGGCATGACCACCAAAGATATTTTTTTTTCTTTTTCTTTTTCTAGATGCCTTTATGGATACCTCGCATTTACTATCGAGGTTTCTTAATGACTTTGGCACGCAAACTACTCTACTTGATGCTAGTCAAATGAAAATTGTGCCGGCTGAGAGAATATGCCTTATTGAAAACTGTTATTCTACCCGCATCGGGTATTGCTAATTTGAATTCGGCCAGGGCCTATGAAACCGCCTTGCAAAAATCCTGGAAAATTCTTAGTAGCGCAAGGCGGAGGTGATTCTGATGAATATTTTGTCGTATTCATTAGGAACTGAGGACTGCGATTTGTAGTCGAGTTTTTTCCCGTGGTAAAAGAAATGTCGCATAGGACTGATATTCTAAGTATATACTTATCCTATCTTATATGATTGCAGTCACTGGATCTGAAAGGCATGAATCATCTTTACATGTCACCATTTATTATTTTTATTCTTTTTATTTCATCAATACAGAAATTAAAAAGTGCATCTCTTCCGGCCTCGTTTGCCATGGTCCCCGGAAGGTAGAGTCAGTAGAGCGGACTCGCTGTGAATAGAAAAGACAATCGGATTAGTAGACAAGGGATCTCCAATTGCTTGGATTGAGCTTTTGGAGTCCGAATAAATACAAATACTATGGTTTTCGGTGAGCTTTCGCTGGATTGGATCTGAGCCTGCCCACTCCAGAGCGCATTGGATGGCATAGAGTTCGGCCTGCATTACCGTACAATAGCTGGCAAGCCGGTACTTACGAGCCGCTATCTCACCGCCATTAATATATGCCACAAACCCTGCACCAGTACCGCCATCAATTTTGCTCCCATCCGTGAAAATCGGCATGTTATTGCATTCGTTGCTTTCCAACGTTGCAGAATAAGAAACCACTTCAGAAAATAGTCTAGCCGGGTGTGGCAGCCTTCTATAGTCCACCGGTTTTTCGTAAAGCCTGTCGTCAGGCAGAAACCCTGCGAGGCCCTCCTCGCCCTTCTTAGCTCTGTAAATGAGAGCGATTTGTTTTAAACGTAAATCTAGAGGCATAAGTCCTGCTAGAGCTTGCGTTGAATTGAGCGAAGCCGTTCGGTAAGCTCTGCATATTCGTATCGAAGATATTGAACACATCATCTGGGATTGGCCGCTTATGGAACTCGAACGAGCGGAGCTGTTTGCCAGGATCCGTCCTCACACGGGTCCAATTAGACATGGAGATCTGATAGCAACCGAGGCCAACTTTGCGGCATTCGAGAAATTTGCAGCATCGTATTGGTAGCAGGATAGTCCCGACGCTTCTGTAGACTCATCCATTTCAATTCGTGACACTCAGTATGCGGTTACACAGGGCGCTTAACGTCAGCGGACAGCAGAGCCAGTCCAAAAACAAAACAAAAAATCTTTCTTAACTTTCTTCTTTAAGCACTACGGTGCATGGTTGCACCATCAGTCCCGTGCGGTTCCGTCTCAGGACGGAATGACCTCTCAAAATCACCTCGTTCAGACACTTTTAAAGCGTCATGGAAAGCGGCTGTGCATATATGACGGGTGGTGGTGGGAACATTAACGTAGTTGTTATGTCAGTCCCGTGCGGCTCCGTATCAGGATAGCCGAGCAAGCACGTAAAATCCTTTCTTTCAGACACGTTTTAAGCATCATGGAAGGCGGCCCTGAATATCCACGGCTGTACATACGGGTGAAGATGGGAAACCTAAAATCACACAATATATCGATGCAGAAGTATGTAGGTATATAGTATGTACCTACATGACTTAAATTAAAATCTCTTGCATGTGAAAAACCAATATTTTCAATCAGTTGGTTAGAGTTTGTAGTTTCATTGATTCTTCAAATTTAATAGGCGCTGTTATGTACGTACATACTATAAATGGATTTTGATTTGAACCCTCGAGTTATCCACGTCTTTGCCAGTCGGTATTATTCTAATCTACCATGCCTATGTGCCAATATTGCATGTAAGTATTTGGATTCAGTCTTAAATCTCGGCTTGTTCATCTGCCGAACTGTGTTCGTCGATCCACGGGTTGTTAGGGCGTCTCTGTGGTCTTGTATTGCCTCTTGGATACCATTGTATGACTGAATTTATCAAGTGGTTCTCCAGTTTGGTTCTGCCATTCTTAAATCTTATGTAAATTCTGTATTGAATAAAAAATAATTTAATTAAAAATATCTATTAAACAAAACGTTAAAAAGGTTTCTAAAGCTATGTAGGGTTCGGTTTATTATTTATTTGGGCAAAGCACATGTTTATTTTACGTGAAAGATTTTGTTATATGGACTTGAAATATCTTTAGGTATATTATTTCTCAAACATATTTTAAATCCATACATTCTTTCTAGGAAACTAAATGATAATAAAGTTAAATAACTAACCAATAAAGACAGCGAAAAGTAAAAAATTAAACATAAAACCTGTAGTAAGATGGCAAAACACTATGATGTCCATTTTTCTAAAGTATTCAAGAGAGCAATTTTAAAATACGAAACAGCTGTCAACAAAAGTAATCCAATTATCGTAGAATATAACTATAAAAAATACGTATTATTTGTTTTCAGCTCTGCTAGTATTCTATGTACCATCAGAGTCAGGAGAAAAAGTGACTTTAGGCATCAGTGCTTTACTTTCTATGACAGTATTCCTGATGTCCATTCGAGAAACTCTGCCCCCTACTGAAACTATGCCACTGATAAGTTAGTAAATATTTTGATTGTTTTATTGAAACTTTTATTTTTAGTTGACTTAAAATCTACTGATTTTTATAATAGTTAGTTAGTAGCGCCTCGTATTAATTCAGCTGGTTATAATTAAAAGTATCATAAATACTGTGTTGGTGTAATCATGTTAATTAAAAATAATATGTACTTACACTTTTTTGCTTTTGTGAAACTTTTAAATAATTGTCTTTAAGATTCATATAAATTCATAAAAACAAAAAATATATATATCACCTAGCACAAACTCAAATAAATGCTAATCTGAGTAAAACTGCAAATTATTTTTAATGGGCATCTGCATTATAATGTAATTAATCATCTATCTATTTTGTTCCAGGTGTTTACTATTTGGTTACTATTTGCCTGGTGTCGTTCGCTACCGCACTCTCCGTTGTCACACTGAACCTGTATCACAGGTAGGTCAACTTCTAAATATTAGATCACGCCCTACTTAATTGAAATTTGGGGTAAACGAAGTACACTTTCCTTAAAATGCAGGGTAATTAGTAAATTCTTATGCTTGAGGTATCACGACATAACTTTATGTTTTCATATCATGGGACTACGGAGCATATAATATATTTTTTATTTTATATTTATATCTATATGGGAGACTATTAAAAAAAGATTTTTTTCAAGTGGTTATATATTTCTCTGAGGTGACAAACTTATATCCTGTGTTAACAATGACACGTTAATTCTGCACCTTAGGAGAGCTTATAACGAATTATTTCTGAAATAATTATCTGAGACATGCAAGTGGTTCGGGTATTTGAAGAATTAAGGCTATACTTCAGCTGAGCCATGGTCTAAATCGTGACTACGCGAGGCGCATATTGTGCAAACGACGCGTGCGGAACAAAACATAATTTGTCATAAAAATTCATTATGCGTCCATTTAATGTTATGTTTATTGTTATATTAATAATAATAATAATATATTCATTGACATGTTTTCTTTTTAGAGTACATGCGTGACGTTTTTTAGTCATCTTTACACTCGGACGCCATCACAAAACAAATTGACATGCTCACATCTCGACTACCTCTCTCCGATTGGCAACGAGTGCAAAATTTCGTTCCACCTATTGTTGAAAATTATCTGCCGTTTCACTGATGTATGCTCTTAAAACATTTCTAGTTTCACATTGGAGGATTTCGTACGTTTGTAATTTATTACATTGTTCTATATCTCATTTCTCAATTCTGGATCATTTTCCTCATCCAGTGTAAAAGAGATATTCTAATCCCTAAAGAGCGGCCAAAAGCAGACGACATAATTAAGTTATCAAGTATCGACGAAATAAGCGCCTAGTTTCAAAACGCCCTAAAATAGGTTTCGAACAACTTTGAGTTAGATAATAATGTATTTAAATAGATATTTTTGTTAGCTGTACGGTGTCCAACGAATTAGCTTTTAAAAAGTCAAAAACCGTCAATATTTATGATCAAAAATTAGGGTACATTTTGGCTTGTACTTTTCAAATTCCTCTGAAATCGATAAGCTAACACGGTGCGCTTTGACGATCACGTGGCACTGATTTCAAAATGACTGCCTGAACAAAATCAAAGCGACTTGGTGTGGAACGACTTTATAATGAAGGCTGAACTAAAATATGTAAAATTTAATTATCTTTATTATTTAAAGTAAACATATCAAGGAAAAGCCTTCATATTGTAATGGACCGAGAGCGGATGAGATATGCTAATTAATATCTCAATTTTAGATACACAAATGCATGCCTTATAGATTTTTAAAATTGATGGTTATAATTGACTGTCCAATTTGTTGTCACATTGTGGTAATACTCTATTTATATTCTTTCCAAAAGAGGGGAATGCGGGACATCAGTACCGGAACCGATTCGAGATTTGATACTGTGTAAGTTGGCTCGGCTAATGTTCATTAGCTTCGAGGGGACCGCGCAGGATAAAAACAAAACTCAGGTGAGGGAAGAGTTATACGTTAAACTTCATGACTTTTTATCACACGATTGAGTCCAGTGACGTCCCTTGATAAAATGCCGCCCCTAGGCACCGCCAAAATGCCGCCTCATTTTTTTATACATTATTTTTATCATCCTTTCATGAGTCCAATATCTATGATATAATTGTGTTCTATGGATACATTACTAACAAAATATCAGACTTATTATTCGCAAATCTGCACGTGTCGTTTTTGGTCACCAATGATGTCGAAGGGCAACGGAAGAAAACTAGATATCGTGATCCCGACAAAACAAGTGAGCTGATTTTTTGAATGGAAAGATATTTTCGTTATTACGAAGTTTAGGTTTATTCCAAATGATTTTACTTGATTTGCCGCCCATCGAGTAACTGCCGCCCCCAAGCGACGCTCAATATGCCTACCCCTACAGGACGTCACTGATTAAGTCTTCAGGTGGTATTTAAAAACAAACTGACCGGTGATCGATAGATTATACCCGTAGATTCGCTAACCTGCATTCTTTCACGGCGAAAGATCCCGTAAAATAAAATTTAATATCGTGAACATGTACGTTGAGATATTCGTACTGTTCTGACAAAAATTTAAATGCGTCGGTAATAATTTGAGAAAGTTATTAACAACATTACTAACAGTGTTGACGAAATTGACAACCCGGTAGCTTATTTGGTAATAACTGATTAAAAAATGATTAAGCCGAAAACGTAGACAAATATTTGTAATATTAGTAGAAGGTCCCACTGTCAACAAATTATACATAGTATCTACCTCATTCCAGTTGTATTGTGTCCAAAATAATTAAATTTGTACTCCTTTCCTAAAAAAATACATGGGTGAAGTAAACCCATTTAGTGTACAATAATTTAACTAATGTGCAATTTTATATTTAAAGTATTTACCGTGTGCATTTAATAAAAATAATTAATTTATCCAGGTGAAACCTCAAACTGGAAGCCGGCTGGATAGTGATGGGACGTGGGTTGTGGATTTGGAAGGAGTGGCGCCTCCATATATTTCCCACAAATTTATTTTAAGACAGGGCTCCAATAATATTGACGGTAAAACAGTTGTGGTGCTCTCTTAATTCACTAGTGTGATAGAGCGAGTGAATGGAGAGAGGTGAAATATTGCACGTTTGTAAGGTTACGCATCTCAGTGAAGAATATCTTCTGATGTTGCGTAGTACCTATGTGGGGTGAGCGAGCTGCCAAGAGTTTCTCTTAATTAGACGATTTTACACAACTTTAAAATGTATATATTTTTTTAATTGGCTGTATAGTTTATTTTTATTTTATTTAAAAAAAGTCGCTACTCGAATTATTTTAGGCCTACAGTGACAAACAAAATACAAAAAAATACGTTAATAATAATTTATTTTAGACTGATAAGATGACGTAAGAAAACGGCTTTATCGTCATCGCGGTCATCCAAATCCTCTGTTTATGGTCCACATAACCAATTGAATTTGCGGCCCCCTACGATAAATAAAAATAAATCTACAATTTCGTGACCATGAAATCTACCATAGGTAATGGATATTTGCAATTGCTACCTTAATTTACTTGTCGCTTAGCAATGCACGATTGCGGTATTTGCGTCAAAGAAAATCGCAGCGCCGTTGATCAAGTTTGATATGTTCTTGGCAGTCCACTCAACACACACACTAAACAACACCAGATATTCTCAACACTCAAGCCTTCTAATTTTCACTTGTGTACTTTGTTTATGATAATAATAATATCTCGATCAACTTAGGACATTTCTTTAAGTAACGGGTTAATTTTAAGAGAAGAAATCATTAATATTGAATTTGACTGAATAGTAACAACGCATTATTTTAGACTTTTAAAACAATGTTAAATGCGCATTTGTTAATGTTCCCAGAGTGTAATGACCGAGCGACGTGCACGCAGGGCGTCCGACGCCTGGCCGACGCCGCTGATCGCGCGGAAAAGCGACGCTTCCTCGCGGACCGGCGGCAGCGAGCCGCGTTGGAGTGGCGACAGGTGGCGATGGTGCTAGACCGCGCGCTTTTGGCTATATTCCTCGTAGTGACCATCTTCACAACATCGTTGATTTTGTGTGGCTCCCAACCGCCCGACGAACCAGACCAAGTGTAACGATCGTGGCCACATTGAACTTCTGTCATCTTTTGAGGGAACAAGATTTTCCATCTCTCTTAATCCTCTACTTCTCTCAAGACAGAGTGAAAGCTACCCCATGTCAGCTCCTTCACTTAGTCACTCCAGCACGCCGATGTTATTTCTCTGCTTAGCCTTCCCTGAAGGCGACCCTACACTACCAGTCTCTCTAGTAGGTTATCTGGTCCGCGCCGAACAATATGTCCAAAAAAATCAGAATGCGTCTCAAACAAATTATCGAGGCCTGTTTCTTTATCTGCAGTCTCTGGATATTAACTGCTTCGTCCTGTGATCTTTCCAAGAAATACGAAGCATTCGGCGCCAACACCATATTTCGAGGCCATCTTTGCCTTCCGCTACCTTGACTCAGAGTCCATGACTCGATACCGTACCACGATATATTAAGTACGATATAAACACAAAATAAAAATAACGGATTTTGACGATTGAGGTTCTAAGAATTAAATCGGTTGATAAAAGTTACATTAAAAAAATCCACGATGCTACAATTCTATTGCACAAGACCGCTGCATTTTAAATGTCTTACAATCAAATTACTAATATAATTTAAAAATCAACTTATTTCTTGGCGTTTTGTTATTTTTTGTGGCGCCTGAAATCAACTAGGGCGGAAAGCCCTAAGGCTGGGGCTGGTTACTATATAACATTTTAGGTAGATAGGTATTTTGTGACATAATTATTATTCTCAATGTATTCAGGAAAGTATGCACGCAGAGTTGAACTATCCTTGCGGAAGAATGCGGAAAATCTATACAAATAAAAATGTTAAACATTTTGAATACAAATTGTGAAATAGTAATGGAGTGAGACAACTGAGACAGTCAGGGATATTTTTCCAGATACCATTGAAGAAATTCATACTTAAGTACATATTGATGATACATAATGATAACGAGGAAACTTTATAATATTCACGTTTGTGTGCCTTTTCACCACTTAAATAACTTAGTCATTTTTTTTATAAAAATTTTGAATACAAATTGTGAAAGATCGCACATGATAAAATAGTAGTAGAGTGAGACATCTGAGACAGTCAAGGATATTTTTCCAGATATTGAAGAAATTCATACTGAATTACATATAATGATAACGATGAAACTTTATAATATTCACGTTTGTGTGCCTTTTCACCACTTACATAATAACTTAAAGTCATTTTTTTAATAAAAATGTAATTTTAAATTTATTTATATTTCTCAATAAACCAATAAGATATATGTATAAAATGTGTGTTTTATTACTAATATTAGTCGGATTTACTATGAAAATATTATAATATTACTCCGTACATAGATAAGTGAATTCCTTTTTTTTAACCAATTAAGTTTTAATGAAAAAAATAGTTAGAATACTTCTAGGATAGATATTTGAAATCCAATTACATGTACTTTGACTTGTTGCTCACAAAAAACCATACGTATAATTAGGGGAATGTGGGGAATTTTTAAACTTTGTATTTTCTGTATCTCAAAAATGACAATTTCTGACTTATCTGACTTCACATCCCGACTCACGAATAATTATACTACTGGGATGGTCCAAATTTGTTTAATTACTACCTATTGGTAGTTTAATTTATTTTGAAATTCAAATGTATTTATTTTACATTATCATGAATATGACAAATTATAAATTCAAAGCGTTCGCGACATGACATTAAGTAAGTGTTGACAAATTTTCTAATAAAAATACGGGGTTATGTGAGTAAATAATACGATCATAAATTACGAAAAATAAAAGTACATGGAAGCACACAGAGTGAACTAGGTTGATAGACCCTATCTTAAAAACTTATAAAACAAGTCCACCTAATTTCACCTTGCAAAAGTGGAATATATCAATTTCCGACGCGAATTGAATAAACATACTTATTGCCCTCCCAATTAGCATTACTAATGGCGGGTTAGTTCTGCATTTTTTTAAAGGCCCGCTTTCATTTAATCTTGTGATAGAGACGGGTATCTTTCCAGAAATGTGGAAGATGTCAAAGGTTACTCCAATCCATAAGAGTGGTACCAAGTCATCAGTGGAGAACTACAGGCCGGTAGCTGTTCTCTCGGCACCCAAAAAAAAACTTGAGATGATCATGCATAACATGATTTCTCCAAAAATTGAGTCATTTGTAATGCATGAGCAGCATGGATTTAGAGTAGGCCGATCAACGGAAACTGACCTGATGGTGTTTGTAGATTATGTGTCGTCAGCACTAGATAGAGGCCCTAGGTTGACTGTTCCTACAATGACTTCTCAAAAGCGTTTGACAGAGTTGATCACGACATCTCTCCAACTAAGTTATTCGGGAGCTATTTTAGGAATCGTCAACAATACGTATCGTACGGCGTCTATCAGTCACTTATTGATACATGTTGTCACATATTGTCACATATTTAATACATTTTCTGGTATCCCTCAGGGCTCAAACTTTATAAATGTTTACAATCTTTATAAATGACATAGCAATGGTCATTAAAAATACTTTGTTTTTGTTGTTCGTTGATGACTTGACACGCTTCATGCAAGTTGTCACCTTGGACGATTGTCGTCAACTCCAACATGATATAGATAATATTATATTAGATTGAGCCAGGCGTAACAAACTAGACTTCAATATTGAAAAATGAAATAGTTTATCGTTTACCAGATGCTCGAGTAGTATTATTTTTCCCATATTCTATGCGTGGCAGAGTTCTTTCGTGAATACCATTCTAAGTGATCGTGGCATTACGTTTGACAGTGGGCTATCATTTTGTGGCCATATAGCTATCATTTGTAAAAAGGCGCTACAAATGTTGGGCTTCGTCTTGCGTACTTCCCGGTTCTTTTCGGATGTTATTGTATTAAAAATCCTTTAGTCGAGTAGGTCGATTGTTTGGGCCCCGCATCAGTTGAAATATGACATTATGGTGGAGCGAGTTCAAAAGAAATTTGTGAGACTCCTTTATTTGAGGGTATATGGATACTATCCGTGGCTTTATCCAATTGGCTTTCTCTTAGTTATGCTTACATACTGTAGTTTAAATACTAGAAGATATCAATATTTGGCAACGAATTATTTTTACCTATAGTTGGTGTAAATGAGAACTCTGCCATTATTAGTGGCTTTGACTTGTGTGTCCCTGATAACAATCTTAGAATTCGGGAGCATCAGTTGTTTCTTCTTACAAGGTGCAGAACTAACCTGCCATTGGTGATGCCAATTGGGAGGGCAATAACTCTGTTCAACCAAATCGCTTCGGATGTTGATATATTCCACCTACGTTAGGATGAGTATAGGTGGGCAATGTTTTACAGATTCTTAAAAATAAATAGGGTCTACATAGCTCACTTGGTGTGCTTCCATGTTTTATAATTTATATTTATTATAATTTTTGTACCCTTTTACAAGCACACAGTTTCCACACGAATAGTCACAATATTTAATCAGGCATCTAAGAATGATTAATAATAATCTAGAAAGTAATCGAAAAAGCTCTACGTAGTGTGGAGGTTGCCGATCTATGGATTAGAAGCGCGAGCTTTCGGAAAGTTATTCTGTTTGCCCTTAAATATTCTTCCGCCTTCATAGAATGCGGTCGCGCTCTTTCAATCCGGGCTCTTGATTTAAATTAACTTTGCAAGATGATATTGACGACCGTACCTCTAACTAAAATTTCCCTTATTTAAGTTTAGTTAAGTTTTAGTTAAGGCATATTTTTTTTAA
Organism: Rhyacophila brunnea; assembly: GCF_057557595.1. Lineage (NCBI taxonomy): Eukaryota > Metazoa > Arthropoda > Insecta > Trichoptera > Rhyacophilidae > Rhyacophila > Rhyacophila brunnea. Next base: position 46,898,379 of record NW_028232859.1, read on the forward strand.
ATTGTCGAATTGGTTTTGAATATCTTCATTAAGTAAAATACCTTTTATTATTTGTTTAGTAAACAGTGACGAAAATAATTATTCATATGCATACTAACTCTCAGTACGATATTAATCCATTGTGGCAAATATGCACTTCAGATTGTAATAACTAATTAATACGCGAACTAGTAAACCTCATCGCAGGTTGAATACTTTAATCTGCGAAGCACGGATACGGCGAAGAAAGAGGTCTGAGAGGGAAAAAACTTAATTCGAGCAAAGCTCTTGACAAAGATCAATTTTTCAATTAGTTTATTTACTTACTATTTACAAATTATTGGTAACTTTTAATGGATTGTTTGATAGAATATTTTTTATCCAATAGGTACCTATCTCTTTATTTTAAAAATTGTGTCTAAATAATAAATACCTACCAGACGTAAAAATAACCAAGCATTTTAAAATGTTGCTGCTTTTAAGAAATCTTGTGGAAAATCAAAGGCGGAGTCAATATGTTTATGTAGTGATTTTTGCATGTGTTTTTATTACAGGTAAGCTTTTAAAATTCAATATTCTAATTACTGTAATAGCTCCTAAGACCAACACACTGGGTAAGCCAGTTCCTGACCGGCCATGGCAACTTCGCAGCCAAGTTGCATAGTTTTAGTTTGATAGGACATGGAGCGGAATACAAATGCGGTCAAGACCATCAAGACGCTGAACACGTCCGCTGGAACTGCCCGTTAATGGGATCTGACCGAGCGGAGCTGTTTGCCAGGGTCCGTCCACACACAGGCCCGATTGGCCACGCCGACTTGATGTCAACCAAGGCCAACTTTGAGGCATTTGAAAAATTTGCTGCGTCATGTGGAGGACGGAATAATTCCGATCCCTCCTTAGATTCGTCACATTCAACTCCTGACTCCTCTGTTTCGGCAGTTTCAGTACACGGGTACAAAGCACACTTCATGTCATTAAAGATAAATGACGGCAGAGCAAGTCAAGATTCTTTTTATTTTCTAAAACTCTTTCTGTAAGCACTAAGATGCATGGTTGCTACATCAGTCCCGTGCAGCATCGCTTCGGGACAAGGAAGTATGGCCCTAAAATCTTTTCATTCTGACACGTTTATAAGCGTCATGGAAGGCGGCCGTGCAGAAACCGCGGCTGCATATACATGGCGGGTGGAGATGGGGAAACTCAAATCAAGCTCACATCCCTTCTTTAGCGAATTTACTTTATCGTTCCTATTTTATGAAAAACTATTTCTTTACAGAAAAAAAACAGAAAACAAGACAGTGCTTGATTTATTATTTAATGTTGTTATATTTAAGATGGACCCAACTTTCCTTGCATTAAAATACTAAAGTAAAATGGTTAACTACTTACTGATATTGTGATGTAGTTACGTGATATTTTATTTTTTAAATTGTTACTTCACGTAATATGATCATTTGTAAATTTATAATAAGCTTAATCGATAAATTTCTCATTAGTAGAATCTAATTTACATAAATACATAAAAAGTTCAGATTCTACTAATGAGAAATTTATCGATTAAGCTTATCAAGCTCAATTATTCTTCTTCTTATCAAAAGCTTATCATAAATAAACTGTAAACGAAGAAATGAAATGCAATCGAAAATGTTAGGAAAGTAATCATCAGATACTTCATATCAATCTTTAATTTCAATAGTTTGGGTTGATAAATGAAAAAGCTAGGAAAATTATATTACTATTTTGACATTACCAATTATTTTTTGTAATTTATATTTTAGACATTTCAGATGTTTTCGCGATGGCTTTTTGGTTGAGTCAAATGACAATAGATAGATGCTGGGGTTTACAACTACGGGATCCCGGTCGAAATATTTAGATTGAAAATAGTGGAATCCCTAGATTTTGAAATTGATTTTTTAATATAGTTATCGTATTAAGTTTTCTGACAGTTTCTAAATTAAACAAAAAAATATTAAAATATATTGCAATCAGCGAATTACGTTCGTACGATTTAATATGTAAAAAAATGTTATATTGAAAATTTATATTACGGATTGTGCTTTAAAAATTTGTAAACAAGTCTAATTTAACGAACTATTTATTTTCTCGAGAGCAACACGTTTTTTACATATCGATAAAACTTCTATCTTAGGTAGGTACCTATTTAATTATTGTAAAAATGTCTCTAAATGTAATCATTTTCTATTAATTTTCGATAGAGTCATGTTTTCATAAGTCCCCGGACTGTAAATTCTACGATTTTTTTTAGTTTTGAGGTTTCGTAAATTAAAAAAGATACTTATATTATTACTAGTTACTTAATCCGTATTCGGTAGGTAGTTAAATAGGTTGTAACCGATCACAGTAGAACTCAATGTGTATTCTGTATATGTACTAGGCAGTATATTATGTAGGTACAATATATTGTGTGCATAGGTACAAGTTCTGCATTACGTAAAAGGCGCATTATAGTTATTGTCCCGGACGCTAAAATACCTTGATAGTCTCTGCATTATAAGGGAGACTTTTTCTTCAAAACAAGCGAATTCTTTGCGAAATACAAGTGGTGGTAAGATTAAATAGGTATTATGCTATATTAAGTAAACTTGGTAACTTTAACTAAATTAAATAAACAGACTGAGGGCATATTGGCAGTAAGTAGGTAGGTACTTACCACTTACAAGTTTACGGCTAACAAAATAACAATTTTCTGGAAAAACAAAATTTGACTATTGTTCTTATTTGAAAAGGTTAAAGCCAAAAGGGATTTAAATAAATAAAATAATAAAGGCAACTGGAAATAATATTTCAAATAATTACGAAAATATGAGTTGGTTCTATAATATTTCATAATCGTGTTAATGATTATTGCTTTAATATCTTGGATGGATATCATTGTGAAAGTAAACTATAGATTTTCACAGCTTTTAGGCAGTCCAAAACGCCACAATTTTATTTCGTGGCTTTAAATATTTAATGTTGATAATCCTTAAAATTTACAACTGATATTTCAGGTTTTAGTTATTTTTGATGATGTGATTCCCAACATTTTCGTGTCATGCCACACTGATTAAGTATATACTTTTTTTAAACTTCCTTATAATTAACATAAGTATTAATCATTTTAAAAAACAAGTGAAATAATTACAGGAAAAAAAGAACCTTTATATACCACGTTTTTAAATTTTCTGTTGAATCATATAAACTTGACAATTTCATGTATTAATTAATATTTTTATTGTACTTTATAGAAATACTGAGTACATATAGAATACTGAAATGTCATTTTGACATTTCATATTGATTTCCATAGTAACGCACGTATGTATTAATAATTTAGTTGCTAGGACCCCCTTAGCAACCAATAATAGTGTTTTACTTTTAACGATTTTTTTCCGAAACATACAAAACAGAATTAACTGAAAATGAATTCAATTCTGCTTAAAGATGGCCAAAAGTATTAAAAGAATGCATTGTCGTCGTGTTCTGATATATTCTAAAAGTTTCAAATGTCTAGCTAGTCGGGAAGTTAGTTAAAAATCTTCAATCGCCCAATACAAATCTTGGACAAGAAAAAATTTGTACTGGACACACAAAAAAAGATCTGTACCGGACAAACAAGAATACGAGCTAATAAAAACGTTGTAAAATTAATCTAAGAATGTGTAAAGAATAACGAAAAAAGAGTTATAAGATGAACGTCTAATCAGATTAATTACGTAGGTATCTACGTGTTTTTATTTTTCAGTACCAGGAGTCAAAGGCGACGTTCACGAAAACAGATTATCTCGATGGCTGATGACAGCTTATGATGCTGGAGTACGGCCAGCTACTGATGATGAACGAGCACTTCCAGTCACCTTTTTAGTATCTCTGCATTATATTATCGATGTGGTGAGTTTCAAAAAATCCTCATTTATAATGGCTATCTTAATTAAATTATCTCACACAAATCTTGCTTTAGAATGAAATGTGTAGATAAAAAGACATTTACGCTCAAATTACATTGGCAGATTCTCATGCCGACCGTCAGCCACAATCGGTTTCATGACAAAACTGAACAAGACAAAACAGAACACGACAAAACAGAACAGTGACAAAACAGAACAACGATAAATATAACTATGACCTTTCAGGAAAAATATAAATTTAATATTGAAATTGTCTTATCTCTATTATGTTGATAGATTTTTAATAGCAGAGATTTTCAATACGCCATAATAAATCAAATAATATACCTAATTTCTGCATTACTAATCGCTAGAAAGCCTCAAATAAACTTAATTCGGTGTTGCCGGCAAGCTTAGGATGGGTTTGGGTCGAAATCCCGAAGGCTGAAATCCTGAATGCTGAAATCCCGATTTCCCGGAATCCTGAAGGCCGAAATCCCGAAAAATAATTAAGAGATAAAACAAATGCTTTTTTGTCTCTCCTGTAAAAAATTGCGCAATCGCAACACTTATCTTGAATTGTGCAAATTTTACAAAATGTACGATTTTTTCGTCTCTCTTGTAAAATATGCGCAAGTTTTTTTTTCGCATGAGAGACAAAAACCCATTATTTCTACAAAAAAATGTTTTGTTTCCCTTGTAAATTTGCGCAATTTAAAATAAGTGTTCCGATTGCGCAATTTTAGCTAGTGCTCATACAGTTCGCCTTTAAGTTATAAAAAAGTATGAGACACTTAGTAATCGAGTGGTAATAGTCGTGCATGATTATCAAAATCAAACAGATAAATTGAGGTATTTACGCCAAATAGCCAACATGCAGTGATTACATTATACAATTTTATATACTCTATATATATATAAAAAAATGCATTATCTTCAAAATAACGGCATTGTAAAAGAAATGAAAGTATGTATTATACCTTGATGATTTCACTTAAAAAATGATTTTTTTTAAATATTAAATATTTATATATAAGTATATGTATTTCGTTTAAAATTTAATTAATAAATAGATTCTACAACAATTAATGATTCATTTTTCCCCTGGATGTTCTGTTTTGTCATGTTCTATTTTGTCATGTTCTGTTTTGTCATGTTCTGTTTTGTCTTGTTCTGTATTGTCCGGTCACCATTAAATCAAGCGTCAAACTATAAGAGTAAACAATACGAGTAGATAGTTGAACCGTTCCGCGCAATTTATATACATATTATTTTAAAGTCGACGATTGCTCATGACGATCCTTAAAAGAACATTTACGAGAAATAATTTTTATTAATTTTTTCATCTAATGGGATTTTCCTCCATTGAATAAACAAAACGTATTATTTGTACTGCAAAATCTAAATGTATGAAAAATAAGACTACCTATCATGTCAATTAAAATCCATTCTAATGAAAAAACTATGACTCTATCCAAACTACCTCAGTACTACATAAAGTAACTACCGTACAACTTTTTATGATTTTTTTGAAAAAAAAACTTAGACTTATTTCTATTAGATTAGGACGCCGAGCGACCTGCAAGGTCTAGCGAGTCAGCTGGCTTTCGCCAGCTGCTTCTGCTAGTATATTTTAATGTTTAATAATGTAAAGTATATATTTTAATATTTGTATACAGAATAGCCGTTGCCAATAATTGCCATAATGTTTTTGCGCGATCGATTTATCTCATATCACATTATTATTTTATAATCCTTGTATTTTGATCAAAATCGTGAAAAACAGGCGTTGCATGTTTTCATAATATTGCATCTAGTGACAGGAAAAGTACATTTTAATATGAAACCTCTTTTAAATACAGTTTTATTATATTTTTATTTATTTATTAAAGTCAACCAACAGGACCAACCACAGAAGCATTCAATATTAATGAATGTAAGATACACGATAAATGAATAAGTGATCCAATGATTAATACAGGAAGATCATTAAATCAAATAGTTAATATAGTTACTAAAACTCGTATACAGTGGAGGAGGAAATTAAAAATGAGTAGGTACTAAAAAATACTATGAAAGTAGATCACAAGAGAAAAAAAATACAATTGACAATATGGTAAGTGTGTACCATTGGAGCAACTAATTTTGAAAGAGTCAAGAGAACAAAATAGTTCCACTCGACCAGTATGATGATTCACAGTTCTGTAGTGTTGAGCCACCGGACAAAAGTATCAGAGATGAGTGATTGTGTAGTTACATTTTTTATCTGGATCTGACCCGTCTCTTGTGGAGATATTTTTCACTTGCCTAAGATCTTAGTCCATACTTTGGGTCCAAACATCCATTAAAAATAACTTGAGATTTTTTTCTCAGACCCAGAACTCGAATCTGGGACCCACTACATTATAAGCCTGACGCGCAGTCGCTCGGCCATTGTGGGCGATGTGGGAAATAGACTATACAAATACAATGTGAATTCAATTAAAATTCTAATTGTTCTAGGATGAAAAAAATCAGATATTGACATCAAATTGTTGGATAGCACAAAGATGGACTGATCATAATCTGCAGTGGAACTCTTCAGAATTCGGTGGCATAGAGAACATACGGATACCATATCAGCGAGTTTGGAGACCGGACATTATACTATACAATAAGTATGAACTTTATAATTATAATAATTACACACACGAACGTATGTATGAAGTAGCATATTAATTGTAATAAATTGCTTCGTTTCTAGTATACTAGTATCGAGTATCATAATATTGGTGCATATTTTACACATTTTCTTTCAATTTATGTTTCGAGTTTGTATTACAATCTTTTTTTATAAAGTTCATAAGGTACATCAATTATAAAATTTTAGAAAATGTAGAATTATGTAATTTTATAAAGAAATATAAGTAACTAGAATTTATGTTAATTAATACTGTCAAAGTACTAAAAAGTAAAACTTAAAAGTAGTGAACCTACATAATTCGGAACCCCCAGAAATCTCCCAATTTGAAATTTCGTGGAAGTCAGATCTAAAATTTCAAAATATTTATTTCATGATTATTTTTATATTAAGTAACCATATTGGACATACAGTAAACCCAGTCGACAAAACATGTTTTCTTGATTAAAATTTTATATTAGGAATGAGTGAATGCAAACATTGCAAATTCTACTTGGTCCATATTGTTACCTCAGTAGGTGAGTATCAAATTGAATCATTTTCACAGGTAAGTATTCCAAGCTTGTTACAAAATAATTTATGGCAGATATTTAAAATGAAGAAATGTTTTCTTTAGCTTCCCTTTCAAATTAGTGTTGGAGATATTAAAAGATATTGATTAAATTAATATTGTCCATTTATTGTCCACTTTATAACATAATAATCACGTAACACTTACTATACTAATATAAAGTTAGAATAGGTATTACAATAATAATTATGAGTGTTACTGGTTTGAAGTCCAACGAAAGAGTAATTTTTATGTCTTGACTGGCAGGAATTTGCGATATTGAAACAAACCAAAAACAATATTGAACATAACACATAGTAAAACAATGAATTTATTGTTTCCAGCCATTGACGAAGATTATCAATAACGTCGATTCACTTACAGTTATGTAATTTAAGTTTATATAACAATATTTAAACATGGATAATATTAAAACGTTCTATGAAGAGATGGGTATGTAGGGGCACATAGACCCCGCCCATATTTCAATGTATTTGTGTGATAAAAATGGTAAAGTTAGGACCTTAGACCCTTCAGACATTAGGCTTGGCATATAGATTGTATTGAAGTAAAAAACTTTTATATAATTTTAAGGCTTTTAGATCTAATAGACTTTCAACCCTTCAATTTATAATTTCTTTTATTTTGTTAACTGTCAATTCATGGTGGAACTGCATTGTATTGTTGTTTTTATTTGATAAAACGCATTTTTTTTTGTAGTACTTATTCCACTTTTAATCAATAGATTAGGACCGGTTTCGTCCGCCTCAGAGGGACATTTTCAACTGCTGTTGCAACAATAACTACATGTAATGTGTAATGTTGACTTCCTCTTTTCAGTGCCGATCCACAATATCCTACATCTGTGATCAACACAAATGTGATCGTCTCACATACCGGTGTTGTCACTTGGCCAAGTAACGGCATCTACAAATCATCGTGTGACATTAATGTAAAATTCTTCCCATTTGATATTCAAATGTGTACCCAACAATGGGCGTCATGGACATACGACGGCGGTCAGGTAAGAAAATACCATGAAGAAAATTGTTTATTCTACAGTAATTTATACATTTAAATCGATTGCTTTATTGATTTCTCAGATGCTTAAATTGATTTTTGGTGACATGAAAATATTAAAGGCTATTCCTTTTCATAAATGGCTGTAAAATCAGGAATGCTTGTAGTATGTAACCGGGATCGTATTATATTATTTATAAAAAAACATTTTTAACAATATAAATATAATGTTTTGTTTTATTAAAGGTAGACCTTTTGCACGAATCAGACCAAGCCGACACGAGCAATTACCATGTGAACGGTGAATTCGATCTTGTGAGCTTCGACGGCAAGAAACGTGTTCACCATTATTCCAGCCGCTCCGAATCATATCCGGACATTATTTACGTCATAAAATTGCGCCGCAGGCCATTGTTCTACGTTTTTAATTTGATTCTTCCCTGTATACTCATCAACGGAATAGGTAAGATAATATAATATTTTTTTTTTTTTTGTCGTGTTGTTTCCATAAGTGGAGTATTATAGATCTTTTGATCGTTCCCCCTAATATTTCCATGATATAAACGTCTATACCAGTGATGGCAAACCTATGGCACGCGTGCAACTAGTGGCACGCGAGATGATTTTTCATCGCACGCGAATGCTTTATGTTGAAGAGAAAACAAATTAGGTATAATAATTTAAGTAACAATTAAGTAATTGAGCAAGTAATAATTGAATAACAAATAGGTAAGTATATAGGTACCTATTCTATAATATTAAAATGACTTAGTCATGGGTATTTTTTCGCGTGTTGTTCTGCTTCTGCTAAAGATGGCTTAATAGCCCTAACAAAAACAATTCAATATCGTAGAATACCTATAACAATACAAAAGATATTTATTATTTGTTTTCAGCTCTGCTAGCATTCTATGTACCATCAGAGTCAGGCGAAAAAGTGACTTTAGGCATCAGTGCTTTACTTTCTATGACAGTATTCCTGATGTCTATTCGAGAAACTCTGCCCCCTACTGAAACTATGCCACTGATAAGTTAGTAAATATTTTGATTGTTTTATTATTTAAACTTATATTTTTAGTTGACTTAAAATCTACTGATTGTTATACAGTTAATTAGTAGCATGACGTATTAGTTCAGCTGGTTATTATAATTAAAATTATTATAAATATTGTATTGGTGTAATAATTTAAATTATAAATAATAATAATGTACTTCCACTTTTTTGGTTTTGTAAAACTTTTGAATTATTGTCTTTAAGATTCTTAATATATATCCCACTCATCTCATTCTATACACAAGACTGCTATCGGCGGCTATCGAGGGTAGTTTATCATATTTATGCATTGAGATAATAAATACCCTATAAAATAGTATTGGTGTAATAATTTTAATTAAAGACTATATATAAGTACCTACTTAAACTGTCAAAAAGTGCTATGTTTTAACAGCGCCTCTCTTGACTGTGTTATCTTTTAGAACGAGCTAGACAGTTTAGACGGCAAATTTATTGTAACAATTATAATACCTGTGGGTCTATTCTATGCTTATCGACCGCTAAAGTGATAAAGTGAAAAATATTATCAAACTTAGGGTAGGTTTGTATCAAAATATTAGCACTTATTGTAACAATTACACGAAGCCGGTTTTTATTGTTGCAATAAGTGCTATATTTTAACAGCACCTATCTTGCTGCTGTTAAAATATCGCACTTATTGCAACAATAAAAACCGGCTTCGTGTAATTGTTACAATAAGTGCTAATATTTTGATACAAACCTACCCTAAGTTTGATACTATTTATCAATTTAGTGTTCGATAAGTATAGAATAGACCCACTGAATACATAAATATGATAAACTTTAGGTATCTACCCAAGCGGATTGTTATTTTTTTATGAACGAAAGACTAATTTATCATAATTATTATAATATAGTACGATATCCACAATTTTCTTAGAAAAAGTTCTATCAAATTCTTTCAATCTATGCCAGGGTTCGCAAACCTTTTTACACACGGGTGCCAAAATTAACTTTCTGACGTGCTAAGCAGTTATGGGGAAAATGGTTTTTAAAAATTATATTAAAAAAATGATGATGTTCTAGATATCACTCACAGAATATAGCACACGCGTAGGTTATCATTTTTTTCAATAACGCCATACATTTCGGTCCACCAATTTTGAATCTGTCTGTCAGAATTACTAAATAAATGTATAAAGTTGCAAGAAGGTGCAAGAAGATAATTATTTTGGTATTTTATGTTCCCAATCTGATATTAAGTATTGCGTTAATACTTTGGACGCGGAAGACGCACACGGTGCGTAATGACCAGGCGGCCGATCGATGTAATTAACGTGCATTTTAAAGGTGGCAATTAAAATCTCATTATCTATTCAGCAGCGAAAGCGTTAATTGACGAAAAACCAATAAATGATGGTTAGGTCTTTGTTCACTTCCTTTATTAAAAAAAAATAAATATATATAAGCTAAATTATTTTGATAATAAATCGGCATTTGAAGCTAACATCTTTTGGACACAGTGTGTATTTAGTTGAGTCTAATGTTATTATCCAATATAAACTCCTATTCCTATAATATACAGTCGAATAAAGTAGAAAATATATGTGTAAAATAAATGCTATTTTGAAATTGTAAAAAATATTATGTATTATTATGCAGTAAAAGCTTTATCAACATTCATAAAAGGTAAATATATATTATATATATATATCACCTAGGACAAATTCAAATACATACTAATCTGAGTAAAACTGCAAATAATTTTTAATGTGAGTCTGCATTATAATGTACACAACTCATCTATCTGTTCTGTTCCAGGTGTTTACTATTTTGTTAGTATTTGTCTGGTGTCGTTCGCCACCGCACTGTCAGTTGTCACACTGAACCTGTATTACAGGTAGGTCAACTTCTTGTTAGGATAATTAGTTTTGTACGTAAAATTATCTCTCAATTTACCATCCTATCTATACTATCACATTATTGCTAGATTTTGTTAACAGTTTTCTTATTATATTATAATTTTTAAATTTATATTAATTTAATTTAATTTAATTTACAAACTACAAATTTAAAGCGTTCACGACATGAAAGAAGTGTTAACAATATTTAAATAAAAATACAAACCCATATTACGTGAATAAAACAAAATAAAAAAGTACATGGAAGGAGACCGAGTGAACTAAATGGACAGTAGGTATCTTACAAACCTAAAACCATAAAACGTGGGTGAAATATATCAATATCCAAAGCGACGGTTATTACTAGGCTTAGGAATCTTAGGTATTTACATTTTTTTTGAGCGGTTTGTTTCAGACAATTTTGAACCATTTAAGCCCTATTTGTTAGCATCCATTTTTAAATATTTTTGGATAATTACGTATTTTTACATAAACACAAAATGTCAATTTCAAAACCCAAAAATTTCAACACTATTTCAATAGCAAAAGAAATAATGGGAAACCGTTCCATAAAAAATGAATAATTGGCATTCATTACTTCAAATTATGGTCATCTGGTAAACACAATTGAAATCTTAGAATCATTTACAAAGTCACTAGTGAGCAAATTAATATTTTAAACAATACTGCTGCTAAAATAAGAAATATTCATGGATCAATTGGAATGAAAATAAGTACAAAATTAAATAGTGTTAAATTAAATACTGGACTTCAAGTGCTGCAGAATATTAAAGCTGTTTTGGAAAATCCAATCCAGATGCCTCAGATGTTTCATTTTTTTTCTACTTCATTTACATACGCAATAATAACATCTGTAGAAGTGGAAAGAAGTTTTTCCATGTACAAAAATTTGCTAAGATCAAATCGTCAAAGATTCACTTTCGAATATCTACATATTTTAGGTACCTAACCTCTTATTCATTCTTTAGCACCTAAAAATCCTAGTCTAGTTATTACCTTCCCAATTGGCATTAATAATGATATGTCAATTCTGCACCTTATGAAAGTATTATTTAACGAATGATTTCTAAGATAATTATCCGAGACAACGAGACAGACGAGTGTCACCATAAACATCCTACTCATCTGATTCTGGTATTTGAAGAATTAAAACATTTCTAGTTTCACATTGGAGGATTTCGTACGTTCGTAATTAATTATTACATTGTTCTATATCTAATTTCTCAATTCTGGATCATTTTCCTCATCCAGTGTAAAAGAGATATTCAAATACATAGAAAGCAGACGACATAATTAAGTTATCAAGAAGTATCGAGAAAATACGCGCCTTGTTTCAAAACCCCCTAAAACGGCTTTCGAACAATTTTGAGTTAGCTAATAATGTATTTAGATAAATATTTTTGTTTACTATAAGATGACTAAGGATGTAGCTTTTTAGAAGCCAAAAACCGTCAATATTTATGATCAAAAATTAGCGTTCATTTTAAAGCCAGTTAAAATTGTCAGCGACACGGATTTCAATATGACTGCCCGAACAAAATCAAAGCGACTTGGTGTGGATCGACTTTTTAATGGAGGCTGAACTAAAAGATGTAAAATTTAATAATTTTTATTATTTAAAGTAAATATATCAAGGAAAAGCCTTCATATTGCAATGGACCGAGAGCGGATGAGATATGCTAAATAGCTCATTTTTCGATGCACTAATGCATGGTTTCCCAAACTTTTTCTGCAATGGAACGCAAACCCGGAAATTTTAACGGAACACTTAATTTATTTTGTAGGTTATTTATTTGCGCAGCTAACCATTCTGACAATTATGGCACTGTCGTTAAACTGACAAGACTTGATAGCCGGTAAGTTAAAAACAATATACCCCAAATTTTTCATGCTCACAGTGCGAGAAATGATGTCCTCCGTCTGTACCTAGATCATGGCCCCCACATCCCGAAGCGCGCCCCCAGGCCAGTATTTTTGGCGGACCCCTTACTTATCGCTAAGGTTAAAGGCAATGTGACAATCTAAATTAAATTTGCATATTCCAAATGGTGTTCGAGGTAAAATGAAGGGTATTTTTAGCGATTTTTTGTATTTTCAATGCACCTAATTTTATGTACCAAACATCAACAATAATAAAAAAAATTGTAAGTATGGCAAAACCACATATTAATAAATGTCAGTATGTTTGTAGTGAAACAGCGCCGCAGGCGATATTTTTTTACTATTAGTGCATGTTTATGATGTGTGTTTATCTGAATTGACTAGTCGATCTCTCACGCCGAGCCACCCATAAGCCCAGGACCCCAGGCTAGAGACCTGTCAGCCCATTCCCTTGTGGGAGCCATGACCTATCTAGATACTTGACGTCATAAACATCAGTGGGGATTGATCATCACTCGCCTTTCAATATGAAGTAGATTCTTTAATTATCTTAGTTTTACTTATTTTACTTCTACTTAGTAGATATCTTTAATATGTTGCAGTGTATAAAATCTTTCCATATGGTCGCGGAACACCTATTTAAGTTCGGCGGAACATAGTTTGGGAAACCCTGCACTAATGCATGACTTCAAATTAATGGTTATAATTGACTGTCCAATTTGTTGTCACATTGTGGTAATACTCTATTTATATTCTTTCCAAAAGGGGGGAATGCGGGACATCAGTACCGGAACCGATTCGAGATTTGATACTGTGCAAGTTGGCTCGGCTAATGTTCATTAGCTTCGAGGGGACCGCACAGGATAAAAACAAAACTCAGGTGAGGGAAGAGTTATACGATAAACTTCATGACTTTTTATCGCACGATTAAGTCGTTGTATGTAAAAACAAACTGACCGGTGGTCGATAGATTATACTCGAGGATTCGCAAACCTGCATTCCTTCACGGCGAAAGATCCCGTAAAATAAAATTTAATATCGTGAACGTCAACGTCAACGTCAACGTACATGTTGAGATATTGTGCTAGTACCTACTTAGTGCTGTTCTGACAGAAACTTAAATGCGTCGGTAATAAGTTCAGAAAGCTATTATAACATTATTATTAACAGTGTTGCAATCATCTTATGTTATAATAAACAGTAGAACCAACAATAATTCAATAACATTTTACAACTATCGATGAAAAAGCTCTGTTTGATTATTATTATATTTATTCAATTTATTTATTTAAGAAAACAAAACATTGTGGACATAACAAATCAAAATTTAGGACCTTCACAACATGACACTTACATTATAACAAATATTACTCTCACGAGAGAGACAAAGCAAATAATAATAATAAAAAACAAACAATTTTATAAAATAAAATCAAGTTTCAAAAACAAAATGCTAAGTACCTACATCATTGAAAATGTCTATGTCTTTAGGGAGCGCATTTACTCGTCTTGCACCCCTCGCTACATTAACCTATAAGTCCCAGGCCTATAATGTCGTGAGTCCCGGATTCTAATCTCGGAGCTGGCAAATTCAATGTGTGTTTGGACCCAGAGTATGTACCTACCTAATAAGTTGAGCAAGTGGCTAACATACATTTCTCGTAAATAAATCTGTTAATGCAACTTTAAATCTATGTAGGCCCGTTTGATCTGTTAATGATCGGACGTGGTTTAATATAGAGTAGATACTATATTCTTTTTAAGATTATCTAATAGGTATGTTGCTGAGGCTTTTCAAAAATATCTATTTTCTATTAATAAAATTAATGCTACTTTATCTAAAGACTATAATTGTCCCTATGTACGAACTTTTTATGTCTATTAAAAAATAATATTGGTCGATGGTTTCTAAAATGTGGTTCAACCGGGTTTCTGACAGGGACTTCTTTTCCTGGACAATCCATGAAAAACCGGGACGATTATTGTCAATCCTGGTTTTCACACTGTATTCATATTAAATGTGTACGCAAATAATATAGTTATATAATTATATATAATCAGCCATATATAATATTGCACAAGTGTGTGTGCCTAGGGCATGGCCCCCACATCCTGAAGCGGGCCCCCAGGCTAGGATCTTTGGTGGGCCCCCCTACCCATCGCTAAGGATAAAGGCTGTGTAACGCTCCACAGTAGCGTTTTACAAATGGTGTACGCGGTAGAATTAATTTGCATATTTTTAGTGTTTTTTTTTTTAATATTTTAATACATCCATTTGAATTATGGAGTTGTCGAGTATCGATACACAAATAAAAATTTTATCGTATAAATACACAATTTTAAATAATAACATTAGTGAAGGAAAATAGCACCGCAGGCGACTTTTTTTTACTATTATAGAGAATTTTTGATGAGTATTTATATCACTTATCTGGTCGACTCGCCATGCCGGGCCGTTCCTGAGTCCGGGCCTCCAGCCTAGAGCCCTGTCAGCCCCCCCTTTGTGGGGGCCATGACCTAGGGTGAAATTCTCATTCAAATTTTAATATCGAACTAATATGTAATGTGTTAATTTAGTTTTAGTCATGTATTACGCTTATGGCGTATATTTATCGGTACAGTTTAGCTAATATAAATGGAAGTAGTGGAGATTTCTTGTGTTTAATGGAGACGGAATGTTTTGTAAAATAATTATTATCTACTATTATGTCAGTTAACTATTTGTATGAAGACGGTAGTAGGTTAAAATGTGGAAAACACAAAAAGGTTTTTCAAAATCAGGTTATAAGGAATATGGGTTGGTATTGTAATACTCCTAGTTTAAAAAAAGTAACACAATATAATCGTGGCAAATAGGTATCAAACACAATATTATTTTTACAAATTAGTACCTACCTAGTTTGAACTCAAAAAGAAAGTTTTACTAAATAGGTATATCGCCACTATTTATAATGGCAAATGGTTTTATCCATCTGGAACGATATTTTTCAAGAAATTAAACAACGTTTTGAAACAAGATATTTCAAATCAAAATTTATGCTAAATAAAATATGAGAATAATTACCACTCCTTTTCAATGCATTAACGATTTTTTCGTAATTATATAGAGGTTGGCATTTCATGTAATATGTATTTAAATAACTCACTTTGGTAAACGTGACAGTTGCAGCTGTATGTTTATTCAATGTATCTTGGAAGAAATAAAAAAAAACGAAATCAGCATTTATAACCATTTGCCGTCACAGTACTGATAATAAAACCTTAATATAATATATTCTAAAATGCGCATATTGATATAGTAGTTCGAAAAAGTGTACCTACTACGGATATTAGCTAACGTATCGAATGTTCCTTTATTCTAAATTATTAGACCTTTTATAAATATGTTACATGTAAATTATACGTATTACATTTCACCGTAGAACAGTTTGCCGTGAGTTTTCATATCGGAAAGAGATGACCATTTTATACTATACGCAACGCCCGTTAACCTATGCCACGGGTGCCAGTAGGTGGCACGCGAAAGGATTTTTGGTGGCACGCCGCGAAAATGACGATTTATTAAAATTTCCGTAATATTATGTGATGATATACCTACTGGCGACCGTCACTCCCAGACAGGTTTCATTGTTATGAAAAAAGTCGCATTCGCTCTTTTAAGTGTTTTCGGTACAACGTACTACTGTGAGAAAAAATTCTCAATTATGAAATATATTATAAACCCGTATCGAAATCGTTTAACTGAAGAAAATTCGTAAATGTGCATAACATTTAAAACTATAAACCAAATATTGAGGTGTCTTCCAAAATTGAACCTCAAGGGAGTCACTAATGTTTAAATATTGTAATAATTTTATGATGTTTTTATGTAGCGTGTATTATTATAGTCAAATAAAATGATCTTATAATAGATTTATTAGTTTTATTTCAGTGGCACGCTGAGTGTCCAGTACTTTGAATTACCTGTTTAGTGGCACGCCAATGCATTTGGGTTGCCGACCGTTGGCTACTATACGGTTATCTCTGAATTTGGCAAAATTCATGAATTCAAGAACTTCAGAGAATTCATGAATTCAAAACTTATATTATCTACCTCACTCCTGTTGTATTGTATGCAAAATAATTAATTAGGTATCTGCTTGTTAATTATTCGTACCTACTACTTTTCTGCGTCTTTGTTATTTACTGTACAATAATTTAACTAATGTGCAATTTTATATTAATTAGAGTATTTACCGTGTGCATTTAATATAAATAATTAATTTATCCAGGTGAAACCTCAAACTGGAAGCCGGCTGGATAGTGATGGGACGTGGGTTATGGATTTAGAAGGAGTGGCGCCTTCATATATTTCCCACAAATTTATTATAAGACAGGGCTCCAACAATATTGACGGTAAAACAGTTATGGTGCTTTCTTAATTCATTAGTGTGATAGAGCGAGTGAATGAAGAGAGGTGAAATATTGCACGTTTGTAAGGTTACGCATCTCAGTAAAGGATATATTTATTATTTGATGTTGCGTGAGCGATCTGCCAAGAGTTTCTCTTAAATGGACGATTTTACTCAACTTTAAAATGTGTATTTTTTTTTTAAATTGGCTGGAGGTATAGTTTATTTTTATTTTATTTTAAAAAAATTGCTACTCGCATTATTTTACGCCTACAGTGGCAAACAAAATACTTACAAAAAAAATACGTTAATAATTTATTTTAGTCTGATAAATCACGTAAGAACACTGCTTTAATGTCATCCAAATCCCCTGTTTATGGTCCACCTACAGTGGCGCGTTTATTGACGTAGAGTCCCGACGCAGAGGCTCGAATCCTGAGATCCTGTATACTCTGGTAAGTATACATATTGTTTTTTAATTTGAATACGCGTCAGAGTATGGACCTAATAGTATGAGCGGCTGACATCCATTTCTCGTAAAAACAAAATCTGTTAATACAAACCTCCACTCCGTGGGAGCCCATATGATCTTATTAGGATCTCAGACACATGCAAATTTTTATAGATATTGGTATAATTTAATAGTTGTATGACTAGTTTGAATTGTTTAGTAGCCCATTTTTTAATTTTCTGACGAATTGGTTGCGACATTTGCGTCAAAGAAAATCGCCGCTGCTTTACATTTTATAGTGTTTGCTTTTTAAAGATCGATCAAGTTTGATATGTTCTTGGCAATCCACTCAACCCACACACCATGCAACACTAGATATTCTCAATACTCAAGCCTATTTATTTTCACCTGTGTACTTTGTTTATGATAATAATAATATGTCGATCAACTTAGGACATTTCTTTAGGTAACGGGTTAATTTTAAGAGAAGAAATCATTAATATTGAATTTGTTTGAATAGTAACAACGCATTATTTTAGACTTTTAAAACAATGTTAAACGCGCAGTTGTTAATGTTCCCAGAGTACAATGACCGAGTGACGTGCGCGCAGGGCGTCCGACGCCTGGCCGACGCCGCCGATCGCGCGGAAAAGCGACGCGTCCTGACGGACCGGCGGCAGCGAGCCGCGCAGGAATGGCGACAAGTGGCGATGGTGCTAGACCGGGCGCTTTTGGCCATATTCCTCGTAGCGACAATCTTCACAACAGCGTCGATTTTGTGTGGCTCCCAACCACCCGACGAACCAGTACAAGTGTAACGATCGTGACCACACTGAAATTCTGTCATCTTTTGAGGGAGTCACTTGAGACACTGAGCCACTACTACTACACTAAAATATGTAAATACAACCTCCACCTTGTGGAGGCCCAAGGGGGGGGGGGGCAAGGAGGAGAATGTAAATTAGTCCCATAGGCTCTTTTTCTTCTTCATACATACGGTATATTTGTACAGTTTCTCCTAGTTTTTATTAAATTGGAGGCATAACGGCGGTAACCGTTGAACGTGTCATCAGCGACTGGCGGATTGGAAGTGACTAACAGCGATCATGCTGGACATGTGCGCCTAGTATGCTAAGACATTACTCAAATATTATCGGCTGTGCTATCCGCTTGGTCTAGCTAGACTCTAGAGAGCTACAATATTTATGCCGAATTCTACTGAAAAAAAAAATGATTTTTTGACTTACACTACCACCGACTAGTGGGTGTAGTCGTTCTTTTCGCCGAGTGTTTATAGTCGATTTTTGATTTTTTAATGTTGAGGTTCCAAAATATTAGTTGAAAATGGATAAAAAAAGTATTAGTGCATTTAACTTATACACAAACCTACTCAACACAACACAGCCTAATTTATCGTTTATCGGTCTTTTGTCTATTGCACTCGGTGTACCTACACCATGGCCCCCACGTCCTGAAACGGGCCCTCAGGATAGGATATTTGACGGGCCACAAACTACCGCTAAGATTAAAGGCAGTGTAAAATACTACATTATCGTTTTTCAAATTGTGTTTTAGTTCAAATTAAGGGTACTTATATAGTGAATTATTCGCGATTTTTAATACATCTACTTTAATAATGGAGCTGTCAAGTATCGACACATCATATTCAGAAAATATATTGCACAATCATATAATCTAAAATGTTCATGGCCATAAAGCGCTATGTTCAAACAAAATGTTCATAGCGCCGCAAGCGACTTTTTTTACTATTAAAGCTAATTTATAATGTGTGTTTATCTCACTTATCTGGTCAATCCGACACGCCGGGCCCCCCACAGCCCGGGCCCCCAGGCTAGAGCCCTCCCCAGCTAGACTACACCAGCTAGAGACCTACACCACTCCGGAATTCGGGTGGACACCGAGATTTTTTTGACAGTTCCATTAAGGATTGGGTTTCTAAAAAACCCGACATTAGTGTTTCGAAAATATTATGTTAGAAATAATTAAAATCATTTTTTGAAGTGTTTTTATTTGTCTAAGCCCAAAGGTCTAGTTTATTGGCTTTCAATATCAATGTTTAAAATCATTCTGATAATTTTCATGTTTGGGGGGTACCAGGGCCCCTTGCTCCCCCCCCTAGGTGCGCCACTGGTGCAGCGAGACATCTGAGACAGTCAGGGATGTTTTTCCAGATACCATTGAAGAAATTCATATTGAAGTACCTACATAGAATGAGAACTAGGAAACTTTATAATATTCACGTCTGTGTGCCTTTTCACCAGTCAATTTTTATTTTATAAAAATGCTAATATTAAACTTATATATTTTTTTCAATAAATCAATAATATATACTTATGCATAAAATGTGTGTTTTATTGCTAATATTAGTCAGATTTACTATGGAAAAATTATAATAATACTCCATGCATAGTTTTTGCTGTCTCTCAAAATTACATTTTCTGACTTATTTGACTTCATATCCCGACCCACAAATTATTCTACTGGGATGGTGTAAGTTTGTTTAGTTACTACCTACCAGTTGGTGGTTTAATTTATTTTGAAATTCAAATTTATTTATTTTACATTATAATGAACATGACAAATTATAAATTCAAAGCGTTCACGATATAAAATAAAGTGTTTAAATTTTTTCAAATAAAAATACAGGATAATGTGAGTAAATAATAAAATAAGCGAAATAAAAATACACAGAGTGACCTAGGTTGATAGACCCTATCTTAAAAACTCATAAAACAACGTCCAACTAATTTCACCTTAATCAATATCCGAAGCGATTTGATTAAACATAGGTATTGCCCTCCCAATTGGCATTACTAATGGCAGGTTAGTTCTGCACCTTGGGACAACAAATAGCGGATGCGCTCGATTCCTAAGATAATTATCTGAGACACACGTCAAGCCAATACCACCAAGAATGGCAAAGTTTCCATCTACAGTATGTAAGCATACCTACGAGAAAGTCAGTCGGATAGAGCCACGAATAATATACATACAGGCGAAAGTAAAGAAGTCTCAAAAATTTCTTCTTGACCCTCTCCACCGTTAGGCCGTACTTCAACTGATGCGGGGGCCAAACAATAGAGTCACTCTCAAGTCTGTTTCTAACGAAGGAGTTATAGAGAATTTTTAGTACCGTAACATCCGAAAAGACTCGGGAAATACGTACGCAAGGCAAAGCCCAACATTTTTAGCGCCCTTTTAAAAATAGTATCTATATGACCACGAAACGTCAGTTTGTTGTCAAACGTAATGCCAAGATCCCTTACAGATTATATTCACGAGAGAATTCTCCATGCATCGAATACTGGAAACCAATACCGTGAGGCTTTAGTAAACGATAAAAAAAAATATCAGTTTGTTATGCCTGCCCTCATCTAATCTATTATCTATATCAAGTTAGAGTTGACCAAGGTCAATCAGCGAACAGCAAAAACATATCATTTTTAATGACCAATGCTACCTATGTCATTTATAAAAATCATGAACAGCAATGGCTTCAAGTTTGAGCCCTGAGGCACACCAGACAATTTTTCAAATGTAAGTGACTGATGGAGGCCGTACGATACGTATTGTTGACGATTCTTAAAATAACTTCCGAATAACCTGAGAAATCGATCAGACAATCCAATTAGTTGGAGTTTTCATCAAAATATCGTGATCGACTCTATCAAATGCTTTCGAGAAATCATCGTAAGAAGTCGTTGCTGTAGGATTGGTTTGTCGAATAGACCACAAAATCAAATGTTCAGGAGACGAAAAACAAATTCCATTATCAAATATTTGAATACATGGAGGTATTTAAATTGTTCTTTTTACCGCATATGAATGCTGTATTCATTACAAAGCAATTTAAAGAAAATGATGGTTCTAGTCCATTTAGATACAAAAATTCATTCTGTATTCAAAGGTCGATTTCGACAAAAACGGATATTAGACAAACCAATCTATAGCGACGAAGTGTCAACTTGACTGCCCCTATCTAGTGCTGACGACACATAATCAGTAAATACCATCAAATCGAACGGCCAACCCCATGATCATTTTCTCAATTCTCTAGAGGCGACATGCCGTCACAGGTCAGAAGGTAGCATCTAAAGTTATATAATTTGCGGGCCAGATGTTCATCGCTTGCCTCAAAGTGTGGAGTGTCTGGGTACGGGGAATGTATCCGAAAGTCAGTGGCATTTTGTACATTTATGTATTTGTATTGTAAAAAGATTCTCCATAGGCTCTGGCCCCCTGCACCGCCACTGGTAATATTATTTATACCTATTATAAATAAAAAAAGTTGGGGGCGTATATTATTGAGGGTTTGTATATTACTTATTTAAAATTGAATATTTCTAGATGTTTTTTAATCTGTATTCCTGGAGTAAAGTTTACTTATGTTACAGAATTTATATTTGGTTTTGAATTGAGACATAATCTTTGGTCAACCAACAACCCTTAGATTCAGGATATTCTCCCAATTACCTATATCAATATTTCTATTATATTTTAGCTAATTTAAGTATTTGCGGGAGGTTCGTTTTTCTACTTGAAGTTTTAATAAAATGGCTTAGTAAATCCTTAACAATACTTGCACTGGCAATAAGTACTTGTATATTATATCAATTAGTATATGGATAGGTACCTAGTAAGATTATTGTAGTGAACACAATTATCCAATTTCTTTAAATTTTAAAGTATTATACGACCATAATATTCGGTATAATACGCAAACTATTGAAGAGTTAATAATTATTACTGCTGCGTAAAAAGATTTTTTAAAACTGAGAGGTTAGTAATTATTAATATTGCCCGAACATATTAGATTTATTTTTTTATTGAAAATGTGAAGTATTTTCAGTCCACTATTATAATACAATTAATACCGTACTATAAATAGAGTAATTAAATAATATTTAATATTATTATGTACTATACCTTCGGTTGGTAGCACTGCATTAGCGGGTCTCGAGTTTGTCAATATTTTATTTTTAATTTTCCCTAGATAGATGACAGATCGTTTTGCACTGTGTATGCGCGAGTTCATTGTGATTGCAGCGGCTAATATTCGTTAGCTTCAAAGAGATAGTCTTTCAATCTCTTTGGTTAGCTTATTTAACATGAACCTTCTAAACATTTTTATTACTAAATTCATTTTTAAATTTTATTTACGTCTTAGAAAATGAGTGATTTATCAATATTTTTAAAATCGACTGTTTACTCGTTCGTAGGGCATCAACAAATCAGACGAGTTTTTTGGTCCGCGAGCTACAATAAAATTAGTAACCCAAAACTAGTGCCACTTTTTTGTTTTATTTATTTTGTATTTTACTACGAGAAATGATCACAATATCATAACAATAATAAATAAATAATTATCCATATATCGATACATTTCATTGAAACGGTTAAATTGATTAAACTGGTAATTAAATAGAATTTAGCAAAGAGATTAGCCTTCAATCTCTTTGGATTTAGGTAATTTCGCTCTTCTGATAAACACGCAGCTTTGATAAATAGTCTATGCCTCACAGCGCAAATCATAGATAATAAAATTAAAATAATCACTTGTTTTGACGGTTGCTGTCAGATCAAATAATTTGTGTCGTTAACTTAAATCTAATACTACTCATATACAATTATTGTAAATATTGCGTTTTTAATGATTGAGATAAAATCAATAATATTTATTTTATAACAACTTCTAATTTGATGTCAATACTTTTCTATAATTATAATATACATTGTTAATTAGGTTATTCGGGTTACATTCAAATATGAAGCAATGTAAATATTGCATGAGCCCCGAAAACAAGCAGTACAAACCTTGCTTAACCTGCAAAATTTGCGGGCTCTCGGTTCATTTGGATTGTCTAATTGAGAATAAAACACCAGGAAATTTCGCAGGCGACATATTCTTCCTTTATACATGTGGCGAATGTACCGAAGACGGCAACGAAAAATTTGAACGGGAAAAAATTACCTGGTAAGGTACCAGAGAAATGTTTTAGGTGCTTTTTACTGGTTCTCCGTCGTCTTTATCTGTCAGTCGCCATTTTGGAATTCAGCTATCTTTTTGTCATCGAGTTATAGTACGCAGTCCAAGACATTCTAGTATTTCGGCAAAAATTATAGGACGTGTTGAAAATGTAAGTTTTTTTGTTTGTCACATAAACATAACGGAGAATTCGAGAAATTCCGATGCCCTGCTTTATTAAAACACCTCTTACGACCGAAAAACACCAGCCGCCGTTATTAACTGTTAGTTTTTTAGAGTATACAACGTAAGACTATGTCCACAGACTAATATCGCACACTGAGATCATATATTATTTATATTATATAGATTATACTTACTACGTCCTTCGCTTCACGTTATTACGATTTGCTGTGATTGAAGTGCGAACATTTTACAGAAATTTAAACATCAACAATATAGAACACTTTTAAATGCAGTGAAATAAGCAATGGGGAATATTCGCACAACCGGCGAATTCAATTAATTCCATTTTTCAAAATTGTGGTATTTTTGACGTACTATACTTTGTAGAACCTGTACTATAATTATAGTTCAAACACTAACATGTACTATAATTATAGTTCGGTTGGCAACACTGCGCTCACTGACAGATGACAGCGAGCGGTGGCGGAGAACCAGTAAAAAGACACATGTTTTATTATTTTGTTAATTACTTATACAGTACTACATATCGTCAAAAATACTTAAAAAACGACCCATAATAAAATTGACAGTTTTTAATGTAAAATCCAATGACATTAATATGGACGAAGCATCTGGAAAAAAAAATGACACTGTCGGGTCTGCCGAATGGCATAATATATTCTAACGCCATTACAATAAAGGTGATATTGCTATAAATTCCCGATGCCTTTTGTCGGGTCTGCCGAATGGTTCGGTTCAAACGGGTTCGCTCAAATGAACTTTGACACTAGAAACACTGTTCTAACGCCATTACAATAAAGGTGATATTGCTATAAATTCCCGATGCGTAACATCGCATATTGGAAATTGCGTGACATCTACCTATACATGTGCGAATATCGCTATGCGCGAATTTACTTGCTAGCTACTGTATTGAGTGCGTTGTCCATTAATAATGTCATTGGTAAAATCAATATAAACATAATATGCTACACCATTTTATACTTACTATGTGATTGTTTTTCATGAAAACTAAATATTATGACGGAAGCAAGTGCAACAATGGCCGGTGACAGTAGGTAGATTTTTCCAATCTTGCTCCAATGTCCTAACACAACATATTGAAGAAACCCAGAAACAAATGAAAACCTATACAGCTTGCAGTGGGCTTTGCGCCATAGGCTTTAATTTGTTTCTGAGTTACAGTAGATCAGTGATTTCCAAATTGGGAGGCACGCACGCATCATGCGATACTTCATTGAAACAAAAGTATGAAACCCTAATTCAATTTTAGTTGAATTGAAGTGAAGAATATATTACTTGTTAAACAAAGCAAAGTAATGCTGCCATTCGTAACATCATATTTTTGCGAAACGGGATTTTTCGATAGAAAAACTTTGTGCTAATAAATAAGCACATACATCGCATTAAAAATCAATTAATTTAAAAATGAATATATTATATACAGGACTCTCTCAGTAATCCACCATCCCAAAAACCAGGCAAATATCCAATTAGTGAAAACGGCGGATTATAGTGTATACATACAAAATATGATAAAAATTAAAAGGTAAGTATTTCATAAAAATAGTTTTTATTGAAAATTTTGTACTAGCAACCTACAGTTTTATTTATAATCAAAATCAAGTACATACTTCTGTATTAAATTATACATATTTATAAACTACATATTAGTAAACAGTAAATCACGTAACACAACCACCTGTTCAGTGTTGTATGTTTTTTTCCTGAATATTGTTGGAAGATTATGTCATCTCGTAATTTATGCAACATGATGAGTGTGTTGACGGTTGCATTATTTTATTCTGCCCATTTAAAGGTAACGTCAATCTCAGCTAGTGCATCTTCTGATTTGGCTGTATGAGCTGCAGTTGGTTGACAAATATTTTCTTCATCCTCAGAATCCAAACCTCTTGATTCATTTGACACCCCGGAAGTCCGGGTAGGGAGGGGAGTCGGGGCCGCACACCCCGATCCGACCTCCGCGCTCAACTCTCCGGTCGACCTGACGTTAATGACGCCTTTGGTAGCGCGCCGTCGGTCGATATGTGTGAGTCACACGACCAGCTTCCACCCTTCGACTAGCTCAGTGATGGTAAATCGTAGCTGGGTTTGGTTTGGTAGAGCACATTCAGTGAAGGTAGTCTTGACAGTTAGGTAAATATAGGATGCCGGGATGATAAAAATGATGAACGCACCAATTAATCGACGCAAAGGTCAACGGTTTTTATTATTAATTATGGTTCACAAAAAGTTACATACACAACACAACACACAGGACACAATTATTAAGTGTTACACAGTTTATAAAGTTACAGTTACATTCGAGATTAAAGGTCGGTCTAAAGTTTGCAGAATATTAATCAAATTTTCACGAGTAGGTTCATTTATATTTTTATTCGCGGTAATCGCACGGCTACACTATTATTTATAGAAGGGTTATCTAAGTTAATTTCTCGATTTTTAAATTATCTAGACAACTCTGGGCGCCTTGTGTCGCCAGCAAATCGCGATTCGCGTCACTTAACCGCTACAAGAAGTCGGTACGTAGTAAACACGTGTTGACTAACCGGATCGATTCCTGTCGATACAGAAATCGTTTTCAAAGAAAGTAGGTAAACAGCAACAAATTATAATTCACCTGGCGAGACGTGGTGTCTACCTCCGACCTCGGCTTACTGACCTTGGCAGATCGCACCATCGGTTATGTTCCCGTTTTTCTGGCTTTATCGCTGTCCCTCTCGATCTACCCCTGAACGCTCACCCCTCTCTGTCATTCTCGCCCGTGGCCCGTGACCAACCTTTATCTCGCCCATCTGGTAATTTGAACATTTTTAGTTAATAAATACAGAGCATTTTATTCGATCGAGCGGCGATAGATGGACATTTGGCTTAGCGGACTATAAGAAACATGAATGTGGCATCCATAGCTTCGCTCGTACTTTACCCTAAAGGGGTCCTCCATACACGTAGAAACGTGGAGGTATCACATTTATGAGCTCGTCTTCAGTTAGAAGTGACGCATACTCGTCAGAACTTTCTGCTATCCATTCTTCTAAAATGTTTTGCGTTAGCTCTGAGTTTTCCGTCGTCTTCTGAATCAATTTTTTTAATGCAGTGATCGCCAAACGGTTGCTTGCGAGCTACCGGTAGGTCGCGTAGGATATTTTATCATATTTATAAATTTGCCTCTCAAATTTTATTATTGGATGGACTCCGAAATGAAATATTTCTCGAACTGACTCACAGATGATAGAAACAGACTCACAGATGTACATCTTGTTAATTGCATTCGGATGGGAGTGACAAGGTACTCATCAAGAATTGAAAAAATTGTGGAGAAAGTGAATGCCAATCTTTTCACTAATTATTTTTGCTTTTACTCAAACTTATTTCAAAATATTTTTCAATTATTATTTTGTTTATAAATTAATAATTAAAGTACGCACTTTATGTTTTATTGGAAGTCCGATGTTCTCATTTATTTGAAGTAATATTGTATGGTACGATAAAGGACGATGATAAAAAATTATAAAGAAGGAATATGTATAAGTAGCCCACCACACAATTTTAATTTCTGAAAGTAGCTCACATCCTTATTAAGTTTGGAGACCACTGTTCTAATGGAACTAAGTCTTCCGGTTCCCAGTTTTCATCATCTTGATTCACGGAGGGCCACAGCTTTTTCCACGTTGAAATTATTGCTCGTCCCGGTAGGTTGTTCAATACTTCAGCTACAACATTTTTTGTGTTAATTTCCTTTAAGGTTTGGGAAACATCCCCTTCTCTGCTTATTGCATCCATCAAAATTCTGCTGATATAGGCACGCGGCGGACTACTGAATTTGACATACGAATACGGCGAATTATAGAGCTTGATTTTGTGCTTTCAATTAGTAAAAATAATGGCGGATTATAGTAGTTGTCGGATAATCGAGCGGGGGATTACTGAGAGAGTACTGTTTAATAAAACCTTGTTAGTATTCTGTCAATTATGTTTTTTCATTTTTTATGTTAATACATTTTTTATCATTTAAAAATGAGTGTATTATTTTATGAAATAAGGGGGGAGGTTCAAAGATTAGATTTTTGTAGACTAATTTTAGAAGTTTGGAAACTAATGCAGTAGATTGTGTTACGTTTTAGATTTTAATTCGAAGGTGGCAATAGATAAATTCTGGCAACTGCCATTGTTTCATTTGGTTCAGTCATATTATTTAGATCGAATTGAATCATGTTTTTGAATCGTTTTGTTTTGTTTTTGTTTTGAATCGTTTTGCTCGAATTGAATCATATTCATTGGTGATGAAATATATATTTTTATTGTTTTATAAAAAACTCTTGTGGTAGGTACCTGTATGTTCATTGTGATTTCTACATCTAAAAATCTGAATTACAGGCTGTTTTTCAAGGTTTTTCTTTGACAATATGGAGTAAGTAGGTACATATTGTTTCTTTACCAAAAATATTAATGCTTAGGCAGTCTGTCTACTAAGAGTCATCGCCGCTGTACAAATGATTGATTGAATTTTTATTGTCTTTTAGGCTGAACTGTGTATTTCTAATAATCAATGATCTCACAATTAAACGAATCGGAATAAGCAACAAAGGATTTTTTCACCGATTAAACCAAATCGGAGCTTTTATTAACAAGCATTGGAATGACATATTCCCATCAAACTAGTAAGTAACCTAGCACTTATAATTTTAGTTTCAAACATGTGCCTACCAATATATTATTTTCATTTATGTACTAGTACAGTGGTCGGCAAACCGCGGCTCTTTGGCAAATTCCCAATTCACATTTTTTACAAAAAAGGTATGATTGTTGTCATTTTAAATCCACCCATTGGAAAAGTCGACAAATTAAATTTTTCTCCATTTCATATTGACATGAGCACTTTTGAAATAAATTTTTTTTGGTGGATTTAACAAGCAAAGAGCTCAAAATTTGAAGGTCTTGCCACCAAAATTGAGGATTTGGAGAGAGAAAAATGCAATTTAATTTCACAACACAGCGGAGCGCTCTAAAAGATCTACATAATAAGGTAGATACTACGATGAACAATATAAATAGCATTTAGAGAAGCCAAATAACCGATGAGAATTTGGAGTAACGCCTAAAATTGAAAACTACAAGTTACATACCAAACATACAGACACTCTCCAAAGAAATGTAAGGAAGGTCATTCTTTGTGAAAATTGTATGTAACTCATTTTCTGTAAAAATTATATTTATAATGTTAACAATAAAAAAACTTATATTTGCGTTAGTTTTATTCGCAAAATCTTCTTCACTTGATAAATAAACAGTAACATTCACTGAAATAAATCATATTTATAAAAATATATGTATGGCTCTCGAAAAAAAATTTAACCATTGGTGATACTCATATTTGGCTCTTTTGGTCCAAGAGTTTGCCTATCCCTGTACTAGTACATAGTATGTATCTTAATTGAAGGCTTTAATTTGTTTACACTTTTGACAATCAAATGGGTTCTTAAAATTGTCATTCTTTATTATGTTTATTGGCATTACATACTTACATTTTGATGAATGTCAAAAATTATTTAAGATCTTTGAGCATTTTGTTGGCCGAATTCCATTTTACAATCACATATTAATATTCATATCCATGGCCCCCACATCCTGAAGCGGGCCCCAGGCTAAGATCTTTGGCGGGCCCGCCCACCTATTGCTAGGATTAAAGGTGGCCATGTTCATACTAGTTTCTTGACTGTGGCAGAGAATTTCTTAGAAGTATTCTCAATATCTTCTCAACTAGTAGGTATATCAATAGACTACTGGAATATTATTATCATATTTTGTATTTCAACTACTATATTTTCTCAATATAGTAAACAGAAGAAAAATTGGTGTGGCACGGTGTCGGGCGTTTTATCAACGTACACTCCATTGTTTTTTGAATCCGGTTCACTGGTGTTGAAGGATAGCGGCTGGTGGAAATTGGCGCACAAATTTTCTCCCGCACTCTGTTCACATTTTGGTAAGGATTACATAACTTCACTCTTCTATGACATTCTACTATAATTTCAAATTCACTCAATTAATTAATTACATACATGATTCTACGTGCTGATATTACCAAAATAAGCCTTGAATACTTAAATTCATAAGTAAGTAAATTCGACTTCAATTTCATATTTCACGTATCTCACAACATTGCCGTATCAAAAAAGACATTTGAATATAACATTTAACTATAAATATTTGTGGAAAGATATTTCCTCGTCAATTTTATGTAGACAGCCAAAAGCAATATATTGCCCATTATTTTTAAGATGAATAATCACATAAAACACTGAGAAATGTGTACGTGGATTATGTTAACAAAGTAACAGACTTCAAACTAGAATGCAAGCAGCCGTTTTATTTTTGGGGCTGCAGAAGCAAATAATGAACTTATTACGGATGCAACCACACGTATAAGACTGCTATTTAAACTCGAAATTCTTTTCATTGCTCCCTTAATTATTTCTTTTTCTTGAACATACATAATTTGAAACACTTCTGAGAAATATAATATACAGTATAACCCCTATTTTAGGTTTTTTAAGGGACTGAAAAAAAAAACCTAATTGGAGGGAAAATGAAAAAAATAACATTTAAATTTTATGTTTCTAAAAAAATAACGTTTTATTAAAAAACAACATTCAATTAAAATTTTTATTGAATTTTTTTTATTTTTTATTAAAAAAATCATGTATATTAGTTTGTTGCATTTTTGTTTTTTTGTTATGTAATTCTTTTTCAAGACTATTTATAAACATTTAAAAGTGTCATCTTGAATATCACCAAAGCTTGTAAAGTAGGTTTTTAAACCCTCGATGAACCTCCAAAACCGGCCAATCACAGCGTCGCTCGCCGACCAATCACCGTACGCCGTTCTAAAGACACGGAGTTTTCCCTCCAAACACCTTACGCCGTTCGAATGTCACGACCCAATCATTGTCAAGCGCGCGATTTTGAACATTTTCGACGTAAATCGCGGGAAAGAAAAACGTAAATGCGGGTATTAAATGTACTGAAATACATCGGGACTGAAAAAATTACACGCAATTGCTGGGAAAACGTGAATTCCGGGCACGTAAAAACGAGGTTATACTGTATAACCAATAGAAAATTTGAAAAAAATACGACACCCAATTAAGGTAATTTAATACCTAGTTTGATTTAAAATACAAAAGCCAATTAATTGCCAATAGTAATGCAATTTAGAAAGTGCTTCAGAGAGTATTGTAAAAACCATTAGTTAAAATTCGTTGCAATTAGATAATATGATACCTGTAGCATAGCGGTCAGTGTACGTGATTCCCGAGAGATGCAGGTTCGCATCCTGCTATTTTGTTGTTGTGTTTTCAAATTATGTATGTTCAATTAAAATTATGTTACATTCTTAAATCTAGTGAATTATTCATTGAATAAAAAATTGTTAATTACTTATTTTTCGATCCTTGAACGATATTCCCAACATGCTTCTCTCCATACCACATTCGATTAATCACCTTCTAAGTTTTGGTTAATCCTTCAAATGTCAGGTTAACTAAGGGTAAGATAAGCTATACATTTGTACAAATATCTTTGCTGGAAATGAGATGACATGTTGGGAGTATGTCTCCCCAGTGTCCTGCGGTATTTTAAATGAATAAAATGATTATTTATGTCACAGATTGTATTAAGTATGTTCTTTCAGTGTCTGAAATTAATAATATCAAACAAAAACGAAGGTCCAACAAAAATACCAAAGAGATAGCTGACGTCGAGTCAGATTATGAAATATTAACACGTCTGGCTACGGAAATGGGTAACTGCTTATTTTTTATACATTTAAAAGTACTAGATATCAGTTTTCATAGAAAACTTTAACTTGTTCATGAACAAATCGACAATTGAATGCTAATTATTATCTTTTGTCGCATTTTTTACTATTTTTATGTATTTCATTGAATGTTCTGTTTAAGAAGTGGTTTGATAGTACTCCCCGTATATGTAAAGCTGGCATAATAGTGTTTTTATATTCAGTGATGTATGTCAGAATCATGATACATAATAATTGGTCTACTTTCCGTCATAATGTTTATTTATTATTTTTTTTGTGATAGGTTTTGCGGATTTATTATCGCAAAATAAACTCTGCAATGAAAAATTATATGATACTGCCGAAGAGATATTACCGATCAAAAAATCAAAATTAGATCCAGAATATCCTACTTTAATACCGAGGTAAATTCTATTTTTAACCAATTTTTATATGAATGACAGACTTAATTTCCTTACTTCTTGCAATCGTGTGTGACTATACCTTCACGGTTCTTAAGGACCATCCTCACATCCCTTTCATACCAAAAATACGTGTCTAATGTTGTTTATTATTGGACATAATATAGGTAAGTACTTCGTTACAATTACATTTCAATTCTTGACTGGACGTCATGGTGGCTTCACTGGCACGCTCTATGAGCTTGGTCTTGTTACCCATTCAACATGTCCATGTGGCGAAGAATTACCAGATGCAAACTATATCCTCTGGGAATGTCCTAAATTGTGTATGGAAAGGGAATAGCTGGTCAAGTCGATTTAACCTGCTGTTGGGCCCAACGGACCGTCCAACATGATCACTACAAAGGCCAATTTTGTTGCATTTAAAAAATGTACAGCGTCATATTGCCAACGTGAAGATCTCTTCACTTAGATTATTCAGCAGTTTTGTATTAGCTTTTGTTACTACAATTTTAAATGTTGCCTCATAGATGCAAAAAATGATTCAATGTAGAATAATATATTGCTAGTCTCTTGTTGTGAAATGCTTTTATTTGATTAATTTTATATGTTTATGAATCAAGTGGTATTTCTTTCAGCATTTTAATTAAATTGACTTTTTAATGGCATATTTGTTCAAAAAATACTGATATTATTTGTTATTAAAAATAAATGTTACATAGTGAGATACCCGCACAGTGAGATGCGCTTGCATCCGTTCCTACCGCCGTGGGCAAAGCGTCATTTAGCGGTACAACGGCCAGGCTCGTTGACGGCATGGCTTTCCCACCGGTAGTAGGATGGTTCTTAGCCGCAAGTATTCTCTTCCACTTCCTCTTTTTTCTTCTCTTCGTGGATGGCAACACTTCGAGAGTACCTCCCGTTGTGCCACGACATCTTTCAGGCGTCACGTCCCTAGCCTCCTCATGAACCTGCGACGAGAAAGGAGAGTGCGCACTCTCCACACCATCAAGCTCTGGTATCATAAGTTGCCCGGTTACGCTGCCTTCAGATTCGCTCACTTCGAGAGGAGACCCCCTTAGTGCTTCCAAATTGTCTTCATCTGTGTTTATTCTTTTTCTTTCTTTAGTCATTTATTCGTTCATTAGACTTTTCCATCTAACCCCGGATTCACAAATTTTTTAAATTGAGGAGAAATTAAATGAAACCACGTCTGTCTCGTGCATAACTTGGTATTCTCTTATATTTTACATTTTTCTTTACACGTTTATATATTTTGTTTTAACAATAAGTTTCGCAGGTCCGTACATGTTGGAAAAGGGACGCTTACTACTTTCTTTTTCTTTTTCAAATTTCGCGTACCCACGCCGTCCAGCAAAAAGGACTCTCGTGATTGGCCAAATTTTATCGCGTGATGCTTTTGATTTGACGAATCACGAGGACCACCCCGGCGCAGGCGCATGGAAATTTGAACGTTGCCGGGAAGCGCGGCAAAATTTATTATAAATGAATACTTATATTTAGTCTTAAAATTATCTCTCTCATACATCATCATTGATACTTTTTTAAGTCAAATTAAATTTATCTTAATTACACCTCCGCCCAGTATATGATTTTCACACACTGGACGAAGGCCTTTACTTATGAATAAAAAAATTACGTAGTTGAGCAAGGAATCAGATTAGATGTTTTATGAAGCCGTTTCTAGAGGTCAGGGTTACGTTTCGACTTATGACTACTAAATGATTATTTTACACCGGGAGAAGCCCGCCTGTAACAGGGGTGTATCAATAGCCACATATTGCAAGTATAATATTATGTGATAGTAGGTTGGTATATTTATTAATGGCTGACCCCACCTCATGAAAAAACGTATAGCCGCCATTGCTTGCAATTATTGGATATTGTTTTTAACACATTCTGTATATTGTATCTCGAGACATATTCCACTACTTCAACTTGAATCATCATTACTGTTTTGTTTTTAGTAATGAACCTGATCCCACTATTTTGGATAATTACTTCTCGAATTATTTTATGGATGGAGATGACTCTTTATCAGACTTTGATAATCTTTTGCCAGATTTCGATGAGATACCTGGAGGAAGTGGTGAAATTCTATTACAGGTAAATATATTGTATACTATATATCTCTTTCCTCATTAAATACAGCAGTTGGATTTCAATAGTGTCCGTGTCAATATCAAATGGAGAAAAATTTAATTGGTTGATAATCGTTGATGTATTATTGGGTAGGCATCACCTTTTATATTAAAACGCTCTATCTTTATTGTTTAACTTCTTTATTTATAGACTGTGATTGACTGTTTGGCATTTCTTTTTTTCTGCTAAGTCGGCAATTGATGCTTCTACTTTGGCATTATAACGCCTATACATGTGCATGGATTTACTTGCACCAATAGTCTGTATTTTAAACTATTGTGATAATAACTGTTTACATGTAAAAGTGCTGACTGTCTCTCTAACTCATTATTCAACCGTAAGCGAGACATGATGTTTCATTGTATGGTGCTATTTAACAGGTTCAGACAGGTTCGTAGATAATCGGTAAACATCGAAATGTTCTGTGTGGTGTAGTTCGTATTTCTTCCAGCAGGTTCGCCACTATGGTTCTACTGCGCATCCGCCATGCAAATACCAATAATTATCAGAAGCTTCTGAACTTTTTTGATCCATGCAATCGATGATTCTTGCAACTTACTCGATAATACATGTGTATTTTCTTGTTATAACCGTGATAATACATACTGTCAACAGTAAATACATGCATGTGTAAACGGGGTATTAAGAAGATAATTTGTAACAAAAATTAGAATCGCGTCACTATCAATGAATTCCAGAAAATATTCTCTCACATTAAAAATAGCTGTCCTGTTAATTATGATTAATGAAGGTGTAGCTGCAGAATAATAAGCGATCAGATATCTATTGTTTATAAAAATATCAAGTTACTTTGCAGTAAAATATTCCCAAGCCATTTCCAGTAAACAACTCAAGCTAGACCAGCAAATTGGTCAGCGAAATCAGAGACGGTGTAGTATTACAATACTTTGTACCATTACGGTACTAGCTGAATAAACACTTTTCATGTATTATATTTTTGTACAACTATAATAACAAATAATATTTCATTTCACTACTCGATTTAAAACGCTGATTCTATATTTAGTTTAATATGATTATGTAACAGAATTTAATGCTAATGTACTAACTTTTATTGTATAAATAACGAAGAACAATTTATCTCAATGTCACTCGAATCAGAGTATTTAGCTAGTAACTATCATGTATAATATACTATTGTACCGATACGCTGCTAATAAATCTCACCCTGCTACATTGAAGACTTCGTCATTATCATCATCCTCTACCTACGCATCGAACACCACACATCAGTGACCACCAACAAAGGCATTATTTTCTCAGTGGTATTTTGACAAGGTTTAGAAATATGGTAGTTTCAATATTTCTGAACACCCACAATTTACTGACCCATGATGGTTATTATATTGATTCATATGCTTTATGCAAATTGTCATAATTATGAAACATTGTGATTGCAACTTTTTACAGAATGATTTCGCCGACAGCTTACATGATTCTAAGAATATTGACATTTTGTCAAATAAAACTACCTCTGCGGAAACTGAACCACTGTTCTTCAATAGGGAAAGCAGATTCAGCACGAGCGATGATGAATCTCAAAGTTTGGAGAGCGAGGACACATTTACGCAACAGAAAAGAATTGCTAAGGATCCCGTGACTGTGAATAGATTAGTTTTCAATCAGGCGCCTGTTAGAAGTCTTTTTTCTAAAAATGAAGACGGGTTAAGATTACCTTGGGAAAAAGATAACTGCATAGCGAGTTACCATAAAAAGGAATGTTCAATGCCAACAACCGAATACGAAGAAGTGCAGATGCTTAATCACCTGAACAATGTTATGCGGAAAGCGCAATTCATAAATGTCGATACGGACTTGGTGAGACTCCGTGCAAAACTTGCATTGCGTAAATTGAAAAGAAGTAAACACATGCTAGCTTTTAATTTTGATAGGTAAATAATTGTAATTTCTTCTTATTATGCTCTCTACAAACCGAGTATGGTTATAAATGTGAGGTCAAAAATTTCATCTTTGAATAAATGCCTATTATTTAGTTACAAAATATACAATTATACAGTAATTTATATTAACATTATTTAAAAACTAAGCAATTATATGATGTGATAATAATAATCAGATACGGAATTCTAAGCGTCCAGCCTGAATGGACAGCGTTCGGCGGCATGCGCAAAACGTATAACTAAAAAAAAGACACAAACATTTTCACACACGGTTATACGTTTGAGTTGCGCACGCTGCTCAACGCTCCGCCGAACACTGTCCACTCAGGCCGTACACTTTAGAATTTTGTCAATAAAGTCAATTAAATTTACCTAGATTTTCAGGAATACTAATCTATTTATTTGTAGATAGATATTAATTTTAAAGCTGCATAGAATGGATATTGATACTTTAAAGCACCGGTTAGACGGCAGCGACTTGCCTGCGTGGTATAGTTTGTGCGAACTAGTTTTACAGCGCTT
This sequence comes from Rhyacophila brunnea, assembly GCF_057557595.1. NCBI lineage: Eukaryota > Metazoa > Arthropoda > Insecta > Trichoptera > Rhyacophilidae > Rhyacophila > Rhyacophila brunnea. The sequence continues at coordinate 46,935,202 of NW_028232859.1, forward strand.
TTTGGTTTGCACAACAGTTTTCCCATCCATACATTCGGGCTTCCCGATACAAACCGGTTTGCAAGCTTGTATACAAGCTTGCGGTAAAGCCTGAGCGTCTAGCCGGCGCTTAATCAATCGATAGTCGAAATTTAGTACAAGATCAAATAACTTAACTTGATAGTTACTTTTTTCAGAATCTGGAGTTTCTTCGATTTGTCCCTTTTATAACGTCGATGATTAAAATGCATGATTTGATAAAAAGATATAAAATTGGTTTATACGGCGCATGGTAACTACGTTGCTACTATTATAATATTTACTAACACTGAAGAATGAGGGAGGTTTTCCACCATGCAAAAGATGGATCCAAATACAGAGCTGTTTGTGCATCATTTCCTAATATCTAGATGCTGTAGTATACAGTCAATATAATGTGAAGATTCTGGATAACAATTATTCAAATGCAGATTACTATACAAGCTGTGCAGTAAAGGCGACCTGACCCAGATATAAATATATGTATAGTTATTTTTGGGGAACCAATTTAAGAAACGTCGATCTACGGTAAAAACTTATCTTGTTGTAATAAAGATACCTATTGTTATTTTTTAGTATGGTGTGTCGTCTTGCAAATTATCCTGTGCATGAAACAATATCTGCATCTCAATACAACAGACGGGTATTGGATCGATTTCAGGTTATATGACTGCCAATTTTTTAATGAACAAAATTTTGTCATTGAAGGATTCATTTTCTTTTCCTTACCGTAAAAAATAATTTTTAGTATTTACTTATCGTAACCTCAATTTGTTATACAGATTTATATATTTAATTAATTACATATTATAAAATCAAATTTGTAATCGCAGTACAATTAACACGTACCATTTCAATTTTAGGGTGTATCAGATGATCTGTCTGGTGCAGCTATATCGCAATTTAATCTTTCCACTCGCCTTGTGGGCTTCATAGAACCGCATCCATTTACATCATCATACAGTGGAAGATTACTTAAGCCTTACATAAGAAGAGATTCAGAGACAGCACCGTTATGGTTAAGAGTTATGAACGAGCTTCAGAATAAAGTAAATGAGAAAAATTCCGGCTGGGTTCCACCGCAAAGAGCGCCTTTAGATTATTGCTACGTTAGACCACAACACATCACTGCGATTAACAGCCTTTGTTCGTACTTCTTTTGGCCAGGAATTGATTGTAAGTTAAAATCCTTGTGGTGTGAAATATTTTCTATTTATATGTCAATTTACTGTCATTATTCTTTATTAATTTATTGTAAATCTATGCTGACACGTCTGTGTTAATGTATAACGATGGCTGCGCGGTTTAAGCGTCAGCCTATAGCGTCGTGGGTCCCAGGTTCAAATCCTGAGTCTGCTGGCAAGTTCACATATTGTTTTTCAATTTGTGTATGAGTCAGAATATGGACCTAATAGGTTGAGCAAGTGGCTGACATCTATTTCTCGTAAAAACTAAATTTGTTAATACAAACTTCCACTCTGTGGAGGCCCATATGATCTTATTAGATCGGACATAGTCAAATAAATCAACTAACTAAAAGATACTTATGATTATGACTTTTTTTCTTTTCAGTGACAGAAGTTCTTCAATACCCAGATTTCAGTTGCGTCGTTCTTTATAAAAAGCTGGTTGTGGGATTTACATTCCTAGTTCCCGATGTCCGTTCAAATGAAGCTTATATTTCATTTATTTTCACAAGACCTGAATGGAGAAAGGCTGGCATCGCAAATTTTATGCTGTATCATTTAATTCAGGTTACACATCTTATTTTATACGTAAATAATAATATTATGTTTGCTATGTTTTAAAAACAAAACGGTTAATAAACTTAAATGTATGTATTGTTACAGACTTGCATTGGTAAAGACATAACGCTACACGTATCACCGACCAATCCAGCAATATTTTTGTACCAAAAATTTGGATTCAAGGTAAGCTTATAACTTACTGTATCAAAGCAAATCTCAATACATATCTCTGAGTAAACGAACCACTTTCTAAGAAAAGGCAATTTGTAGCAAATTAAAGGTTCAGGGTTTATGTTGGCAACACCCAAGTTTTGTTTGACGAATATTTTGGTTCTTCAAAAATTTTCCATAAATCTAAATTCTGTTAATCGAAATGAATGTCTGATTCGCCATTATCTCAGCAATCACCTAATTTTTGTATTAAGAAATTTGTATAACATTTTTTTCATAGTAGTAGTGAATTTGCACATTTAGTAATAAATTTGTGGAATTTACTGTCAGGGTTAATCTAAAATTGTGTACTACAAATGAATCTAATGCTAATAAATTTGTTAGAATTAACCTAACGTTTTTTTCAGTTTTAGCATATTCATTGATTGTATTTGGTGTAGTCAAATAATCTTTCATTTGTTTCAGGTCGAGCAACTTATGCAAGATTTTTATGATAAGTATTTTCCTGCGGAATCAACGGAATGTAAACATGCTCTTTTCCTACGGCTCTGTAGATAGTCTTTATGTGGAAATAAAATTTAATAACTTTTCTTATTATTAAAATTCAGACTCTTAATTTTTCTATTTTCATTTTATTTTCGCCTCTTCCTTGCAGTACTTGCGTGACAAATGTAAAATAATATAATATACGTTGCCGAATACCACCTCACTGCAACATTCATTATTGCGACGTCAGTTTCTAATAACATTAAACAACAATGTATACTTTTTCCTTACATGACAAATGCTTTTTGGGAACTACAATCGAACTTGCTCGTTATAAACGGTACTCATTATATCAGAGAATAAGTATTTTTAAATGAGCGGGTCACATAACAAAAAAAGTCAAAAATAAAAAATCTGAAAACCATCGTAAAAATCCCCGAAATAAGCATGGCCTTCATAAACTACAACAGAAGTTGTTTATTGTAATGAACGCTGGTAAGTAACTACGGACTTCACAAACCTTGGGTTTTTCAACCATATGCGTTCATACTTTTTCATTATTGTCAACGAAAACAACAATTAGACACTTAACTAGTGTCATAAACGTAATCCGTCCCCGGCGGCATCCTGTCCGATCGGATCTTATTGCTTAGAGTCGAAATGTTTTTAAACGATCGACACATTAACAGTATTTTACCACGGTATATCCGATAAGTTGCTCGTTATAACAGTGAATAAATGTATGGAGAAAATCATAAACCAAATGTCAATGAATGTTTCCTCATGACATCCGAGATCTCGCTATGTCCGAGATCGTAATAACCGAGTTCAACTGTATTTATTAAATATATGTGAAATTGAAGTTTATGATACAGAATTAAATAACACTTCAAATCAACTAAATATCTGCATATGATTACCGACCCCATCGCATCTATTCTATACACAAGACTGCTATCAAGGGTAGTTTTTCATATTATGTTGGTATCGAAGTATTATAATTGTTACAATAAGTGCTAATAATTCGACTCTGTCTAAACAGTCAAAACTGTCTCTCTCGCTCTAAAATTTAGTACACCCTAGAGAGGTGTTGTTAAAACGTAGCACCTATTGTAACAATTATAACAAACTTATTGTAATTGTTACAGTCAGTGCTGATACTTCGATACATAACTACCCTCCATAGCTGCCGTAGTGCCCGATAGCAGTCTTGTGTATAGAATAGATGCGCTGGTTTAAAATGTATGGTTCTTGTGATTTTCCTTATCTTCATTAAAATTTAATTGAAAAATAGATTGTTTTTGATTGTTCATGGGATCGTTACGTGACAAAAAGAGTGATTACATTCACCAAGGGCAGATATACATAATATGTAATATATATATACATAATATATTATATGTTTAAAAAAATAGCCCATTTACACATAATGTGATTTACTGCTGGCAGTGTACGTATTGTTGCGACCATAAAAATATAATGCAAATTTGTTGTGTAAATGAACACGTGCCGAAGAACAATGGTGGCGAACCCAGTGGAAAATATACAAAATACACCCCCAGTGACGTCACATGGGGGCAGCAGGCTATGCGTTGCATAGAGGCGGCACATTATAAAGGGCAGCAAATGAAGGAACGAATACAAATATTAGAGCTTTTGAGAGCAGTGGCGGTTTTCCATGAAGCAGACGATGCTGTTGCATCATTACAAAGTATTGACATCCCAGCTTAAAAAAATAATCAAAGCATAAAAAATCCTGACAATATGACTATTATGTTATTGCAATACTCACTGTAATAGATATTTTAATGTCTGCATATCACACAAGTAAATAGTTATTGTCGCGAAAATTTTATTTGTACACCATTGCATAATATGATAGTAAATCTATGCACGACACGCGCTATAATGTTAAGTGATACATAGAAATATTATCCAGACCATTGGAATTTTTAACTGGTATTAGTGGTCTAGTCAGCGTGGCCTAATAGAAAGCCACATGCTTATGTGGCGAATCATAGGAGCATAATCAGAGCATCCAAATATGTCAGTTGAAGAGGAAATAACTATTCAAGTCTGTCTGACGTTCAATTGCAGATTTATTATTGTGACTTGGTTTCCTTCCATGAGGATACATTTTTATCATTTAGTAAGACTATGGTGATAGAAGGCATCTTCTCGTTTTTGCTGGACTAAAGTAACCTTTAATTAACTTTACTATAACTTAAACTGTAATTCCTGCATAGCAACCGGGGCCTTGGAAAGTTCTTACTGGAATACTATTGTTCTCATTGTTGATGTCCAATTAAACGCCCAAAACGGTGTGGTAGACAGAACGCATAAGAGTTTTAACAAAATGGAGGTGTTCAAACCTATATTATAAGCTAGAACTGATTTTTGGTAAATGTGCCGCAGAGGTGGCCATGAGATTTTACAACTTTCTTTTTAGACCTAACCTAATCTAACCTACCTCAACCTAATATTACCTCATATACTCTTAGTTTGTGAATGGTGCATCAAAATGTATGAAAATTTCAAAAATTTTTAATTAGTGATTATTGGATCGAAAAGCCGATGCGCCGACAGAAAAAGGTATTTATTATAATTATTGTCTACATGGAATAAACTGTTTTCGTAAAAAAAAAATATAAAAGCTCATGGCCACCTCTGCGGCACAATTACCTGATTTTTTTTAGGGAATAAGCCTAAATATCACAGAACAGATTAATAAATAAAAAGGAAAAGCCATCATGCCATGGATCACTTTTGAAGCATGGTATTTTTATGGCGGACAGGCCATAAACTTAATTATTGTTAGGTTTTATGCTGTTATTACAGCATACTGACAGCCTTCAATATTGCATGTTATGTCAAATTTACATGACAAATTTTAATGTATCATACGGACATACCTGAAAACATATAAATTATTTAACACGTGGGTCCTTTTTATTGGTGCTCCGCCGTCTTTATCTGTTAGTCGCCATTTTGGAATCCACCTATCTTTTTGTCATCGAATTATAGTACGCTGTCCAAGAGGATCAGAATTCAGAATTGACAATAAACGGCATTTTTCAAAATGTGTGACAAATCACGTTTTGAATGTTTGCTCCTCAATTATAGGACATGTTGAAAATATAAGTTTTTTGTTTGTCACGTAAACATAACGGAGAATTCGAGAAATTCCGATGCCCTGCTTTATTTCAACACCTCTTACGACCGAACAATGCTAACGCCGGCCGCCGTCATTAGCTGTCACGTTAGTTTTTTAGAGTATACAACGCAAGACTACGTCCATAGAGTAATATCGCACACTGAGATCTTATATTATATAGATTATACTTACTACGTCCCTCGCTTCACGTTATTTCGATTTGCTGTGATTGAAGTACCAACATTTTACAGAACTTTAAACATTGATAATATAGACAACTTTTAACCGGATAACTGCCGCCAGCGTGCTAGCACGCTTTTCTATTCCGAGAACAGAGGGCCAGCCATGCAAAATGCGCGTGCAAAGACGCTCCACTTGAAACAATATATCGGCCGAGGTCAATGTTTTGAATAATTCAATCGCATTGCCCACACAGCGACATCTCTTAGGATCATGGTGTAATACTTACCATTTGTCATTTTCTATATTATCAACAACGAAACGTTAATTTTAAACAAACCTTTCTCGGGTTACCGAAACGCGTCGCTAGTAGGGCTGTGCCACGGATCCGATATTTATCAAATAACACGCCGGGATTCCCGTTTACTTATAGTAGATGCAATCGAAATTATGGTTCACTTATGCATATGAGAAACGGGGAATACTGTGATTCCTGAATATACACAACTACTCAATAGGAGTGACACATCTTGGAATATATGCCAGTTGAATATTCGTAGTCGTATTTGACGTATCTAATATTTTCACTTTATAATTCATTTCAGTAATTTACGGGTACGATTTCGTAATTTTTAAACCTTCGGAATCTGTGTTGTGTGTCGGTGATTGTTTATTTTATAAGATATTAGTGTCGGGACTTATTTTATTCGCATAGTGTTTAACTTATTTGACTTTTTGTATTATGTATATCTTTTTATAATTAAGTCAAGTTTTTGGGATATTTGAACTTTTTTACGTATAAACCTTTTGATCTTCTTTCTAATCAAAATAGAAGGAACACAAAGTACATCAGAAAATGCCGAACAGGTCGAAGATTTGACATAACAGGGTTACATAACTGTTGAATCAGATGACAGTGATTTTGATGAAGAGGAACAAGATGATTTGATTCCCAGTGCATATAAAGCTGCACAAATTGATGAATCTGTACCGGTTAATGAATCTGTTCCAGTTTTCAAATGGGAAACCGATGATTTTGTCCCCAAAATAAATTCATTTGATAGCTCGAGGTCAGGAGCGGACATAGAAAATGTTGATAGCAGAGAATCGGAGTTTTTCAAGCTGTTCATAACCAGCACGCTCATGGATTTCATTGCCATTGAAACCAATAAACAATACCAATACGTCAAAAATCACTGCAATGAGTTGAGTTGGAGATTGAAACAATGGGTAGACGTAACAGTAGGAGAATTGTACCTCTTTTTGGCAATATGTCTTTTAATGGCCTGTAATTCGAGAAATAAAATACAAGACCACTGGTCTACAGATATTTTACTATTTTCTCCGATTTACTCAGATACGATGCCCCGCAATAGATTTCAAATCATTCTTCGCATGCTCCACTTTTGTGACAATACGCAACAAATAAGTGGGGACAAGATTTTCAAAATTAGATTCCTAGTGGACTATTTCAAAAAAAAGTTTGCGGAGTGCATGTATCCTTACATGAATGTGTGCATCGATGAAAGTTTGCTACTTTTTGTAGTACTATTTGTCATTTGTGTACTATTTGTCATTTCGCCAGTATATCCCATCAAAAGCAAGCCGTTTTGGCATTAAATTTTTTGTGATATGTGACTGTGCCACCGGATATGTACTGAATTTTATTGTGTACACTGGAAAAACCACCGAATATGTAACACACATGCACATGGGTATTTCAGGAAGTGTAGTCTTGACTCTAATGGAACCATATCTGGACAGGGGACATACCCTGTACGTAGATAATTAGTATACTAGCCCAATTTTGTTCCAAAAACTACATGACCGGAAAACGAATGCTTGCGGCACTGTAAGGAGAAACCGAAAGGGAATGCCAAAGCATACGGAGAAATTGAAAAAAGGAGAAATGAAAGCGTACCATACAGACACTATTTCGGCACAAATCTGGAAAGATAAAAGGGAAGCGTCCATGCTGACGACTCTTCATCCTGCCCAGCTCACCGACACAGGCGAAAGAACATATCAGAATGAACCGATAATAAAACCGGAATGTGTCCAAGATTACAACAAAAATATGGGTGTAGTTGACAAATCAGATATGGTTTTGTCAAGTGTACACTCGGCGCGCAAAACAATGAGATGGTATAAAAAATGTTCTTCCATCTAATCGACCTGTCACTGTTGAACAGTCACATACTGTTTTGCCAAAAAACTGGAAAACGTGTATCGTTGGCACAATTTCAATTAGAGGTCATTCGACAATTAATTAATGAATACAAACGTGTTGTGTCTTCCAAATCTTCAGTTAGGAAAAGACATTCAGAATTGCCATTGCGTCTCACAGAGAGGCATTTTATGGCAAAATGTAAGAGATGTGTGGTGTGTTTATCCAAGAAACTTCGAAGAGAATCAAGGTATGAGTTCAAACAGTGCAAAGTGGCTCTCTGCGTTGAACCTTGTTTTGAGACATACTACACGGTAGAACACTATTAATTTTCTTTTAATTCGTTATATTTTTATATGGTTTTAAGATTAAAGTAGCATATTGTAGAATTACTTCTCATACATTATCACGTTCTCATCTTTACTGTGTAAGTGTTGTGACAACCCTGACGTTTTGTGAAACATTAAGTTTGATTTATTTGGATATATGACGGCGTAAATGGACACATCGTGTATTAATTTGGTAAGTCTATATGATATAGTATTAATATAAAGCCAAAAAAAGTATATTTACTAAGGTTTCTTTTTTCAAAGAAAATCGCGGCCCTCCGTATATGGCCATACAAATACCTCTTGGCATAGAACAGGTTAAAAGCAATGAAATAAGCAATGGGGAATATTCACACAACCGGTGAATTCAATTAATTCCATTTTTCGAAATTGTGGTATTTTTGACGTACTATACTTTTTTAATAGTACGCGAACCAAAATGTACTATAATTATAGTTCGGTTGGCAACACTGCGGTCACTGACAGAAGATGGCTAGGGACGGCGGAGAACCAGTAAAAAGACCCAACACGTGTTTAAGTTTATCCCATACCATATTTTCCACACTCAACAGCGTTGGCCAGTTATTCCAGACCCAGTAGGGTAAGTCAGTTCCCTGATAAATATCTATCTGAATCTACCTATGACGATAATTTTATTAGTACTCCATATTATCGTCGTTGTGCTTTAAGTAAATCGAGACCAAACCAAACCTAACACAACCTACTTATCTTTGAGTTACAGTAGGTTGTGTTAGATTTTGGTTTGGTTTTTGATCTCAAAATACTACAATCATAAAAAGATATGGAGTAAGTACTATACGATTTATGACTTTTATTCTAAAAGCTTCCAGAAACGAATTGCACCACATCACATCGTCGGAACTCTGAAGCATAGCTGAACTTTCGTCGGAAATTAATTTTGTTTTTGTTTTCACACTGACAGTTGTGAACTGTCAAAATATCTATGACTGTTCCGTTTTCACACTATACACTAATTACAATCAACGCAGCTGTCATTTGGGTATACGGTATCAATTGTGTATGAATATAACGAAATATTATTTGTCTTGGTAATATTGACATGTTTAAGCTTCAAATAAATTGTATTTAAAAAAATACCTATATATTTTCAAAATATTCACATTGGCTATACTTACTCCAAGATTGTGTTATTCACGATCGGATACGCCCATTATTAAAATTTTCATATAAAATTTGTCCACACATTTTTGAGTATTTACGATAATAATTTTGAAAAGATTATAAAGAACAGACCATCGTCGATGAGAAAACAAGAGTTTGTTTGGGTTCGGGTGCTCCCTTGAATGCACGTAGCGCAAACCGGATTGACGTATCTCGAATTTGTTCGAAGGTCCTAGAATATTCTGGAAGTTTTTATCTATATATTGTTGAGCGCCACCTCTCGCGCGTTTAGTACGCAAAACATTACCGATTTGACGTTGTTCTGTGAATATTATTTTTGTGTTTTCGTATTTTGTGTGCAAACGTAAACGAAAGGTAAGATTATTGTGTTTTAATTTCATGTTAATCTCTGTTTCGGTGTGCTTATCGATGTGTTTTATCTCGAGGTCATACTGTGCGAATCGTAGACTGACAAGAAGATGCAGTTATTATTTCATATCAAAATTTTATTGGCTGTGCCTTTGATTACGTGCTTAACTCAAGTATTTTTAGCAAATGCGTAGTATTTCGGTATTGGCTTTTCACCAATTTTCTTTCAATTTAGACATCTCAAATTTAGTCTCGAGATCCTTCAGTACCTAGTTTGATTCTCAGCTTACTGTATCCTTGTAAATACAAAAAGTTGACGTTCGTTTTTTATCTACAGCTGGCAATATGGGAAAGGACTTCTACAAAATTTTGGGCATAAGCAGAACCGCCACCGATGATGACATCAAGAAGGCCTACAGAAAACTGGCCTTAAAGTACCACCCTGACAAAAACAAAGCTCCAGAGGCCGAAGAGCGGTTCAAAGAAGTCGCAGAGGCTTACGAAGTGCTTTCTAACAAGAAAAAACGTGATATATATGATTCACAAGGAGAAGAAGGCCTCAAAGGTGGTTTCGGCGGTGGAAACACAGGCGGTGGTCAAAACTTCACTTACACTTTCCACGGAGATCCGCATGCGACGTTTGCTCAGTTCTTCGGTAGCGGCAGTCCTTTCCAGAGTTTCTTTAACATGAATGGAGCCGGTGGAAACCGAATGTTCGGAGGTTTCGATGACGGCATGGATGTTGACATGGATCCATTCGCATCTATGGGGATGGGATTGGGACACGCTAGACCCGGTGGCGCTTTCAGATCTCACTCTTTCAATGTTAACGGATTATCCAACCGCAAAGACAAATCACAAGATCCCCCAATAGAGCACGACTTATACGTCACACTGGAAGACATCACACGAGGCTGTGTAAAGAAAATGAAAATATCCCGAAGGGTCGTTCAACCCGACGGTGTCGCCAAAAAAGAGGATAAAGTGCTCACTATTCACATCAAACCTGGCTGGAAATCAGGCACTAAAATCACTTTCCAAAAAGAAGGAGATCAAGGAAGAAATAAAATTCCCGCTGATATTGTTTTCATCATCAGAGACAAACCTCATGCACTATTCAAAAGGGAAGGCAGCGACATAAGATATACAGCCAAAATACCACTCAAACAGGTAACTAAACTTTCCATTCTATAGTAACACATTTTTATTGCTATTTAAATAATAATCCAATCAAAATACAATGTCAGTAGGTTGTAAGCGCATTTTGGCACAGATATTTGGAATTGGGTCAATGTCACGTCTATTTATACTTTCTGTTTTGATCTGCCCTATTTTTGGCATTGGAAAATTCTGTCATTTCGGCTCTGGAGTGTAAAGAATACATTTTGAATGTCCTTGTGCTCACTGAGATTTGCACTATTATGGTATTGGCATATGGTCACATCTGCCCATATACGGAATAGGTTATATAGCATTAACTCAATTATTTCATATTGGTATAAACATGTATTTTTATGAGTAGTGAAGCAGTTTTATAGGATGGATCACGAAATGAAAAATTGTAATGCACTAGACATGGAATTCAATTTGTTTTTGTTTTGTTCGTAGTAGATTTTAGTTATACCTACTGTTTTTTTTTTTAATCAGTATGTTAATTTTATTGATTATTAATGATTGTTTTTTTTCTCTATTGTTACAGGCATTGTGTGGGACTGTATTGGAGGTGCCTACCATGGGAGGAGACAAGTTGGCCGTCAATCTAACAAATGAAATTGTCAAACCAAACACAGTGAAACGGTTTGCAGGGTATGGTCTTCCATTTCCCAAAGAGCCTTCAAGAAAGGGTGACCTCCTGGTTGCATTTGACATCAAATTCCCCGATAGATTAAATCAAAGTGCTAAAGAAATACTAATGGATACACTGCCAAATTAACTCGCTTTTTTTAAACATAAATGTGAAGTGTAAAAATGATATTATGAATTTTATTAGACAAGTGTTCCCAAAATGTCTAAGAGAAATAATAAAATGCTCATAGTATTACTGACTGTTATTTTTTGTACGTTTTAGTACAATAATTTTCGTGACATGTTAGAGAGTAGAATCTCGGTGAAATTGATATAAACAGTTAACGTTAACCTATTTTAATATGTAAATACTTTATTGTGTGCTTGCGCGATGGATGAACGAATTAATTTAACTTACTTTATTAAAATCTTTTTTATATCCTATGCTCTGTGAAAAGAAAGTTGCATACTTATGGAATAATAATTAATGAAGCACAAAAATTACTTGATAGTTATATCATAAATATTATAAAATTAAATGATTCTTATTTATATAAAGAGTGTTTTATTTGTAGCCTTAGACATGTGGGTATTATCTTGGGGTATCGTAAAGCTTTATCCATCGTTATTGGTTATTAAGTTCCTGCATATTTGTAGATTTTATAAAATAAAACCTACGGGAGAATATGTATGTTACGAGTTTTTGAGTTAAGAGACAATTAGTGGAATTCACTGCTTATTAAACTTTAAACCTGATGGAGATTATTTCACTATTTGAATTGTATCAATTTTTTTAACTTTTCATTCAATGCAGCGGGTCTAAACACAAGCCTGCTTTCGGTCCGCTACGGCAGCTAAATAGGGTAGGAAAGTATCGAATTGTTAACACTTTTTGTAACAATTACAATAAGTTAACCGTCTGAACTGTCAAAACTGTCTATCTCGGTCTATAATTTATCGCAGCCAGGAGAGGTGCTGTTAAAACATAGTACTTATTATAACTAAATTATTGTAATTGTTGCAATAAGTGTTAATAATTCGATACTTTCCTACCCTGTTTAGCTGCCGTAGTGGACCGAAAGCAGCCTTGTGTATAGAATAGACCCGCAGGGAAAGTGAAGAGTTTGCAATTCATCAAACAATTTCATTGTCTGCCAGCACACTCAATGCAAATTAAAGTCAATCAGTAATGATAGGATAATAGGACTCTAAAAGTTTTATGGTGTGTGATCATGTGAACCTATGCGATCGTCGCAACCCAATTGAATGTGTGCATTCAAATGGCAGTGATCGCACTGAACGCCTTGAAGAAATACTTGTGCCGTCCTGCTATGCGATCATCACATAAGCAAAATCACTATTTTTCTTTGTTGATTACATGTTTAAAATGCAGCTGGTTTCGTTATGTTATGTTACTTCAGACAATGGGATTACCATTAAACATTATGTTTTGAAGATTTGTTTATCAAAGACATTAAGATATTGAATGTTAACATAACCATAAATCCTACATAATAAATAATATTATGGAAATATACCTACCACTAAGTAAATATTACAATTAAATATTTCCAGTACAGTACATTCTCAGATTAACCCATTCGCTGCGTCCAACGCAACTGATGCGTTGCCCATCAGGTGGCCATTAGATATAATTAGCATGTTATTTAAATTCTTTAATTCTGAAGTGTTATTTTGAGTACATTTAAGTTTTTATGTAATCATTTTTCTCAATTTTTATGTTTGAACTTTGCTTACTCAGAAAAAACCAGAATGGACTTAGTTCACTATGCTTGTGAATCATTCAATTAAAAGGTAAGGTCCGCAGCGAATGGGATTAAGTAAATAAACAGATAGATTGTTTCTATACAAAAACAATGTAGGTATCATGAACAACTTTCGCCAATAGACTTTTTATGGCTGCGCAAAAACGAAAAACTTTGAAAACCACTGATTGACAGGAGATAAAAAATGGCAGGAATATGTCAAAACAATGTCTTGTTGTCTATTGTCATGCAAATGACAACAATAATAAATATTAAGTTGGCAGCATTGGATGAGGTAGGTACATACAGTCAATTTTGAAACGTATGTTTTCTACTTAAGATATTCCTCTTTGTATCCTTTTACAAAAGATTTACAATCGTAATATTTTATAGGTTTTAAAAAGTGTATATCGGTAAATTGAAAGTACCTACAAATTAAAATATTATCTTTCGAATGACTTTGAGAAATATTGCCGTGAACTTTTTTTACTAGTAGGTGGGAGGCCTGACGTCATGTTATTTTATAAATATGTGTAGTTTGTCTCTCTTCATTCTGCACATTAGTAATGGGTGTGTGAAGGATAGCATGTGTTTCCGCGCTCCCACTGGAGGGCAAGCGCAATGACTATTTTTGGAGTTGCCCGCACTCTGCGACTCCTTACCAAACTTTGTCGATATGTCAATGGAAAAAATAATAACATTGCCTAAATGAAAATACACCGTAAAGATAATACCTACATCAGTTATTACTAGATGTGAAATAATACGCTAAAAATGAATGTTTATCATTAATTATTACAGAACTTATTTACCACCTGACACCACTGTACAATCGTGGTTAAATTGTAAAAATGTTAATATCCCTTTACTAACCACACGTATTACGATGTTCCGGGCGGTATTCATAATAATATAATCTATGTTCCTGGCACACACGTCTAGACCAAGAACATTCACGCTTTACAATGTTTTCCATCAGCGGCGGAAATGTAAAAACAAACATCGATATAATAATATCTACACAGGGGGGCGGGGTTATACCTAGTAAAGAATAAAAAGAAAATTTACTCTTTATGAAGGGAAAATCAAATGGCCAAGAAAAACCGGATTTCCGCAAATAAATATGGTCAATGTAAAATCACGCAAAGGTCATAGGAAGTTGCTCCTGGGACACTTTCGGCACAAATTTGAAGAGCTCCTAACGTTAGTTACGCCACGGTATACGCCCGAATAACGGGTGTGGAGACGTGGCGGATGGTGGAGGGAAAAGCAAGGTCAATGTATTACGATTGTTATGATAACATAGTGATTCCTAACCGGTTCCGCGTAAATTTGAAAAAGTTTGTGAAAAAAAGTATTTAAGTACCTACTTGTCACAACATTGATACTAACTAACCTAATCGAAAAAATAAATACTAGTAATAAAATATGGTTTTCACGGAAATTATTTTGAATCGTTATTATTCAATAATGGAAAAATACGCTGAGAGTTAATATTGTGTGGGTAGGTATCTACACAATGTTTTTAACCAGTAAGCCAAACAAAAACTGATTTTTTTTAATTCTTGTCGAGCCTAATAAATGTATCAGACAGGTAGGGGTAAAACAGCTACGAGGGTGGGTCAATAATTCCTTAGAAAAAAAGCATTAAAACAGTTTTTATTTTTGTATTTTTTTTTTATTTCTCAACATAATCTCCTTGGAGCTCAATACACCTGGTTAGACGTTTCTCAATTTTTTTTAAACCGTCAGAAAAATAAGTTTTCGGAAGGTCCTCAAAATAAGCATTTGTCCGATCGATGACTTCTTCATTTGAAAAAAAACGTTGTCCACTTAGCCATTTTTCTAAGTTTGGGAAAAGGAAAAAGTCACCGGGGGCTAAATCTGGCGAATACGGTGGGTGGTCGACCAATTCGAACTTCAATTCTTCAATTTTAGCCATTGATCGTAAACATGTGTGAACACGGGCATTGTCCTGATGAAAGAGGATTTTTTTCCTGTTTAAATGAGGCCGTTTTTCTTCAATTTTGTTTTTTAGCTGGTCCAATAAAGATGCATAATAATCCCCTGTTATTGTTTTTCCTTTTTTCAAATAGTCAACGAAAATAATTCCACGTGCATCCCAAAATACAGTAGCCATAACCTTACCAGCTGATTTTACGGTTTTCGCCTTCTTTGGACATGGTTCGCCTTTCGCAATCCACTGCTTTGACTGTTCTTTCGTCTCGGGAGTATAGTGGTGTATCCATGTTTCATCTACAGTCACAAAGCGACGAAAAAATTCATCCGGATTGCGTTGCATGAGCGACAACAGGGCTTTAGAGGCCATCACCCTATTGCGTTTATTGTCGACTGTGAGCAAACGCGGCACCCATCTTGCAGAAATTTTTTTCATGCCCAATTTGTCATGTAAAATAGAAATGACGCTACCTTTTGAGATCCCTGTAACCTCAATTATCTCACTCAACTTTAATCTTCGGTCACTTAACACCATATCGTGGATTTTATTGATCAATTCTGGTGTAGTCACCTCTACAGGACGTCCTGAGCGTGGTTCATCCTTTGTTGATGTACGACCACGTTTAAATTCATTTAACCAGTTATAAATAGTTGCAAGTGAAGGAGCAGATATGCCGTGAACTAAATCCAACTCATTTTTTATTTCCTTTGCTGTTAACCCTTTTATATTAAAATGTTTAATAACAGCTCTAAACTCAATTTTCCATTTTTCCATTTTTTTTTTAAATGTACGAGAAACACACAACAACCCGACCAATCTGATTGAAACTTCGCAGTATACTGAATCGGTAGTGCCGCTGCATGAAAACAAACCGCTTACAGTACTAGTCGCGCCACCTGTCGGCTTTTCTAAGGACTTATTGACCCACCCTCGTACTACGCCATCCAAAAAATGTTGGGGATCGTTGTAGCTGATAGGAACGTAAGTTACGTCGTTTTCGTGCGATAGACATGCATTTTCACCAGAGTTCCCACAAAAATATGCCAGTGGGCCAACAAAATAAGCTGAATGACAGATTTTTTTTTTTCAAAATTAATGAAATGCCTAGAAAGTCCCATTTAAAAAAATAAGTCATTATTATCACCATTTTTTACGAGAACAATGATTGGTAAAAAGGTTTTTGATAAATTTAATAAGTATATAATTCATAGAAATCAAAATTAATCCGGGTCCGAAATTTGGTCATGATTTATATATTGTGCTTATCAAATTGTATGTAACATCTATTTTATTGGTATCTAAAACAGGACAGTATAAAATGCTTGAATGTTTATTTTCAAGCAAATTTGGTGTAATATTCTAGCTTTTTTATTGTAAGTTTTAAGCTGTTTGCCGAGTAGAAAAACGTGAATCTTGCAAAGCCTCTTCAAAAATTCTATGTTGGTAAAGCTAATTTTCACCACCCGAGCGAACGAACAAGTATACGCAGATACTTAGTTCGTGGCCCCCACAAGGGGGGGCTAACAGGGCTCTAGCCTGGTAGCCCGGGCTCAGGAAGGACCCGGCGTCACGAGTCGACCAGATAACTGAGATAAACACAGATCACAAATTTGCTCTAATAGTAAAAAATGTCGCCTGCTTTCTTCAATGTAATTAATAATTTAAAATTTTTGGTTGTACGAAGCAATTTTTAACTGTGTGCCGATACTCGACAACTTCATAATTCAAATGGGTTTACATATTAAAAATACAAAAAATCGCTAAAAATACATCTTAATTTTACCGCGTACACCATTTGGAAAACTACTACAGCGCGTCACACTGTCTTTACCCTTAGCAATAGGTAGGGGAGCCCGCCAAACATCCTAGCTTGGGGGCCCGCTTCAGGATGTGAGGGCAATGACCTAGTTGCTTGATGCACATTGGATTAAAAACAATGTATGTAGATAGGTACTAATGTTGCGACCCCGAGATGGAAAATTCTGCCCAGGATTGCAATCCCTAGTGCCTATATTATGTCATCTCATAAGGCATAAACGGTACTAATAATACAAATAATATTAAACGATATACCTACATGTACATATGGTATGATATACCATAGGTACCAGTGGCGCACCCAGGATTTAATATTGGGGGGGGGGGGGGCAAGGAGGAGAATGTAAAGCATAGGCTCTTTTTCTTCTTCATATAATTATTTTTACATACTCGTATTTTCACAATACACGGCGATATATTTGTGCAGTTTCTCCTAGTTTTTATTAAATTGGAGGCATAGGGCGGTAACCGTTGAGCGTGTCATCGGCGATTGGCGGATTGGAAGTGACTAACAGCGACCATGCTGGACATGTGCACCTATTATGCTAAAACATTACTCAAATAATATCGGCTGTGCTACCCGCTTGGTCTAGAGCAGTGTTTCCCAAAGTGTGGTACGAGTACCCCTTGGGGTACGGGAAGAGTTTGATGGGGGTACGCGCTGCACCGGGCTATGGCTGCGCCTGGTGCAACAAGCATTAATACAACATCTATGCTAGAAGGTTTATCGCATGCGGAAGAAGAGCAATTGTTGGAATTATTAGCTTCAGACGGATTCTTGCAAAATAAATATAAGGAGTGTACTTAAACATCATTTAGAGTGGTATTATGTGTAAGTTTTAACAGAGAAATTCCTGAAATACATCTTGCCTTTTCCAACTTCATATCTATGTGAAGTTGCTTTTTCAGCACTTGTAAACATTAAGTCAAAAAAAGGCCTTTTGGGTGTGGAACCGCATCTCAGATTAAAATTAATAACCAGGGAACCATATTATGATGATCTGTCGTTTCAACATAAACAATTTCATCCTTCCCATTGATTTAATGGATGTTATTTTTTATAATATAACTTTTATTTATATTTTATTATGAATTAATTTTATTTTTCGTTTACTATTATTTTGTTTATGTACTACAAAAGGAAAATATAAATATATTTTGATTGTTATTAAAGTACTTATATACATTTTTCTTTGACGAGGGGTACTCAGTGTTACGAAAATTATAGAAGGGGTAGGTACACAGATGTCGAAAGTTTGGGGAACACTGGTCTAGAGAGCTACAATATTTATGCCGAATTCCACCGAAAAAAAATGTTCTTTTGATTTACACCATCACCGACTGTCGTGGGTGTAGTCGTTCTTTTTGCCGAATGTGTATCGTAGATTTTTGGTTTTTTAATATTGAGGTTCCAAAATATTAATTGAAAATGGACAAAAAAGTATTATTGCATTTAACGTATACACAACCTACTCAGCAGAACACCGCCTAATATCTCGTTTATCGGTCTTTTGTCTATTACACTCGGTGTACCTACATCATGGCCCCCACATCCTGAAACGGGCCCTCAGGCTAGGGTATTTGACGGCCCTCCTATCCACCGCTTAGATTAAAGGCAGTGTGAAATATTACATTAACGTTTTTCAAATTGTGTTTTAGTTCAAATTGAGGGTAGTTATACAGTGAATTATTGGCGATTTTCAATACATCTACTTTAATAATGGAGCTGTCGAGTATCGACACACAATGACATTAATCGACACATAATAATCAGAAAATATATTGGACAATTATATAATTTAATATGTTCATGGCCATGAAGTATAATAGCGCCGCGGGCGACTTTTTTACTATTAAAGTTAATTTATGATGTGTGTTTATCTCACTTATCTGGTCAACCCAACATGCCGGGGCCGCACGCTAGAGCCCTGTCAGCCCTCCCCAGCCATGACCTACAACACTCTGGAATTCTTTGACAGTTCTTTAGGGAACGGGTTTCTAAAAAAACCCGACATTAATGTTTCGAAATTTTTGTGTTAGAAATTAAAATCTAAGAATTTTTTCTAAAAAGGGTGCTGGAGAATTACATTTTTTTGCCGTGTTATTTGTCTAAGCCCAAGGTATAGTATATTGGCTTTCAATTTCAATGTGTAAAATCATTCTGACGATTTTCATATTCTGGGGGGTGCCAGGGCCCCTCCCCCCCTGGGTGCGCCACTGATAGGTACGTATCAGAAAATGGCTAGAAATGGAGCATGTTGCTGACAATAAATTCTTTTAAAACACCCGTATCACTGAAATCAACGTTGGCCGCAAATAAAAACAATTTCGATTTCGCTGTTTCCTTTGTGATTTCTGCTTTATTCAGGAATAGATAAAAGAAAAATTTCGCTCGTATTCTCGTTTAATCTGCCAGAAACTCGAAGTATGCATGATTCTAATCTAAAGCATACACGTCAATCAGTAGTATTATCAAACGTCTTTTTGTGGTGAAACAAAATGCCTAATTGTTTTTAAAAAAAAAAATCTAATAGTAATATCTACCACACCCTCCTATTAATTGTATATCTTCAAATTAAATATATTAAGCTGGGTACTCATTATCGAACCGTAACTGTAACCGTTCTAGATACTGTAACCAAATCTAGACGCGAAATAATTACTTTTATTAGGCTCGCGAACTAATTATCTGACGTCCATACTGGTTACTGTATCTGCAACGGCCATAGCTACGGCTCGCTAATGAGTACCCGGCTTTATATTTGCTGAGCTTATGGTAACAGTAATAATAAATGATGGTGGCTGCCACGATTCCTGCAATGTTCGTTATAACTACTAATTCACTATACCTACCTAGGCAGAGCTCGAAATGGAACGGAACGCACCGGAGCGCCGTTCCGGCTCGTGAAATTTGTAAAATTATCGCTCCGTCTCGTGGAAAAAATATGTTGAGCGTCTGAGCTAAATCATCCATAGAATAGAAAATCTGTCACACTTATTTTCATAAAATACACATACGATTTGATGGCTACGTAAATATCTTCAGAAAATTTGTCGAGCGCTCCGGTTCATAAACTTTTCCATTTCGAGCGCTGTACCTAGGCCTTCTAAAATAATTATTGTTACTAAAACATATGACACAGATGCACACTTTTATGTCGTATTAGCAAGAGTAACTAAATTTTTTCGACATTTTCGTTACATACAGAGGCACTCTCAAACTCTACTTTTAAAAAAGCCTACTGCGACCCAGTTTAAAGTACGGGGACTCACTTCTAATTCCTGCGGTAGACCATGAGTGATGCAATACGACCTAAGTGATACGACTTGATCACGCAGACTTTCACGTAAGCTCGTCAAGGAAATCAAAACAGGAATGGTTAATGTTTCTCTTTAAAAAATTTAATGAGATCAACTGAATGTACATGCCTTTTACATTTCCACGACTCTATTCTTATGGGCATAATATGGTGCGATCGACGTATCGGACATGTCTGACGTACACAATCTTCATATTGTGGGGCTCCATAATTAATGTCATAGGAGACTCGTCATACTACCTACTCCGCCTGGGGAGGATATAGCGAAAAAATTATGCCCTAAAGGGCCTAAAGGCTACAATGCCTATAGCCAAAATGTTTAAACTTTATATGATGCAACTTGTGCAAGCGAATATTCTATAGTATACTATATATCGTCCATGATGAGAGCATCTAGGTATATCTATAACTTTAATAAGTAATAAAATCCTATAGATTCTTTCAAATAATATAATCTATTATATTCAATGACGTCCCGTGGAGGTGCTTAGGGGCGGCACATTATAAAGGGCGGCAATAATGTAGGAACGAATATTACAACATTTGAGAGCAGTAACAGGTTTCCAAGAAGTATAAAAAAATCCTCGCAACCTATTCTATACCTATTCTATACCTAATGGCGGTTTATCGTACACACAACATTTTCACAAGGGTGCCTCCGAACCTATCAGTTCCTCAGACCCCCATGTACCTAAAGGGCCCGATGTTTGACAGTAGGTTTCATCGACATGCTCTTATCATCAGTGGATGTGTTTTTTATTGCAGACAATACATACGTAATACAATAGATAGATAGGTAACCCAACAAATTTTCTTACGTTTTGAGACTAAAAATGAAAGGGGGCGGCATTTTAAGTCTGCCCAAGAGCGGCATTTTGCCTAGGGACGTCACTGATCCTATTTTTTACAACACATGTTGTGTCGAACAATCCGCGGAGGGAAAGAGACAACAATATTCGTGTTCGCGAAATGACAAGCTTTGTTGTGGGTACTAACTAAAATAGTAGGTAGCTAACGTTATAAGTATTAAAAAAAAGTATTTACCTGGTGTAGCGTCTAGCGTAGCATTTATTTTAAAATCACCCCGTTGATTGGGTATCGCAGACGTATAAATTACTGATGTATAATAATTAATAATAATACAGACGCGAACTCCTTGGCGGACAGCGACTTGCGCTGATCGCACTGTTATATACACTCATAATACATCACACCTATTTAATTTACAATGCTATTTGATTATAGCATCATAGAAACTTACAGCTTTTAAAGTAAACAATATAAAATAATATAAACATTTATGCACCCACTTGACTTTGTCAACTTAAGAAATGTTCAAAAAGATCTCACAGTATTCAGTTCAACATCTAAAAGCAGTAAATTAACTAAAATAACGCATTGAACCAAAAGCGCACCTGCAGTAATAAATAGAGTGATATATGTATCTTTTTATACAAATAACACTTCAAAGTGCTGTTAAGGAAATCTCTTGATAGATACACCTTTCTCACCCTCTTTTAAAATACTGACACGAGTTAAGAAATTCACTTAACTGTTATTATTTACGAGTTCATGCAATCTGTTCCCACCTATTTGGGGTAAACACCTGCACGTAACTATGTTGATTTAAACAGATGACATCAAATATTACTTACGAGCCTCTGTCCAATACTTGAAGTAAAGCAATTTGTTATCTACATTAATTGCACAAATGTGCATCTTTTTGGGTTATATATTCAGATCTTACACACTCTTTAACCTTTTTGACCCGAACTAGAAAACTCACTAACCATTATTAGTGTTATTTATTGTTGATGTAAGCAGATGTGATAATAAACACCTGCACAGTCGAATAATGTCATAAATGTTATTTCTTGTTAATGTAAAAGCATATATCATAACGGACACGTGCAGTCTGTTCTAGTCAAAAACCCATTAAAGAGAATAGTATAAAACCTCAGGGAATGTTACCCCTGTTTGTCTTTAGTCTCCAACCATAGTACTGTACGTAACTTATGTCTGTCAAACACTTTGTACTAAAATTATTACTGAAATAAATAGTAATGTTTTACTTCACGTAAAACACTATTTTCTCCGCTGTGTTCACAATCAATTACAAACGCCCACCGCTCAAGCAATCCTAAGAAGGTAAATCTCCTGACAAAACTACCTTCAAGACGTATAGTCTATAACCGTACAAGAAAACTGTGAAGAATTACATCAAGGAGATTCACAGAGTGTCCCAATTCTGGTAAGAAACTTAAGGAAGGTTAATATCATCAAACCATACAGGACCTGCCAACCCAGATCTCCTACTCCATTAAGCTACTCATCACTGGGACATAACAGCACCAACGAAAGCCTATGTGACGACTTCGACGACGCGCTTGCCGTCCTAGCAGGGGTACTATCTCTAGACCTGCACGTCCAAGTGTGTGGATCGATCACTTACCTTCTGAAAGAGATCAGCACAGTTATCGAGGGTGTTCATCAGAGATCCGAGGACAATATTACCTTACAGGAAAACTGTCAGCAAACTCGTTTGTAAGACCGCATAACAGTCAGGGAGGACGGCACCCTCCAACAGGCAGCAACAGCAAACATTCTTATTTTGTCCAAACGTATTCTGCAGACATCAGGCAAAGAGACTTCGATCGACAACACACTGAACTAGCCAGTTACTTACCGGCCGGGTTTCTCTTGATAGAAGATGGGCAGGATTGCACCTGCGGACATGACCACCAAGACGTTGGATACGTTATCTAGGATTGTCCACTTATGAATTCTGAGCGAGTGGAGCTGTTTGGAGTTGTCCGTTCACACACGGACCCTATTTTCCACGCAGACTTAACACCGAGGCCCACTTTGAGGTATTTGAGATATTTGCAGCGGGTTAATCGGATTGATCCTGAATCCTTCGTAGAATCATCGCATTCAAATCTTGATATTCAGTAGGTATGCGGGTACAGAGGACATTTAATATCACCGAGACTAGCTGAGTCAGTCCAACTCTTTTATTTTCTCCCTAAATTATTTTTTTAAAGCACCACGGTGCGTTGTTGTAACATCAGTCCAGTGCGGCTCCATATCGGGATAGCATAGTGAGCACGTAAAATATTTTCTTTCAGACACGTTTTAAGGCGGCCCTGCACATCCACGGTTGTACATACATGGCGGGTGGAGATGGGAACCTAAAATCAGTTTTATTAGTATGTATTAATAATATTTTTTATTAATTTGTTTTTCTTCTGAAGACTTGGCGGGAAAGTTAAATGGGTTACTCGTAAATAGAACAATACTATATTTAATTTGATATGTTTTCAAGGTTCCCCTTTCGCCTTGCTGAATGTGAAAAAATACCTCTACTAAAGCATCTGCGAAAAAATATGTCGCTCGTAACATTAATTTAATCATCACTCAAATGAGACTTGGCGAAAAATTAATAGGCATGCCTACACAGACGTGAATGATTTCCAAGGAGAGGAGATAGTTTATTTGAAATGATGTGCTAAAGTGGTTTTCTGTAAAAAATGTGTTATTAATCATAGTAGACTTAAGAAAAATCAGTTACCATGGTGTCATACGCAGTACGAAGGGGGCAATGCACTACTAATAATAAATAAAACTTAAATAGTTACACCCTTGGTCAAAATAGGTAAGTTATTTAAGAATATTTCGATGTGAAGACGTTGCTAAAAGTAGACACGTTATAATATTATATACCGTGTCCAGGATTGTGTACCTACGTATGCAGTTAG
This sequence comes from Rhyacophila brunnea, assembly GCF_057557595.1. NCBI lineage: Eukaryota > Metazoa > Arthropoda > Insecta > Trichoptera > Rhyacophilidae > Rhyacophila > Rhyacophila brunnea. The sequence continues at coordinate 46,959,374 of NW_028232859.1, forward strand.
CTGTATCACAGTTCACCGTTAGATGTCGTAGTAGTATTAAGGTCGAATTCATTTCTAAATAAACACTTAAAAATCGTACTAAAACCACCAGAATACACGGGAAAGACAGAAGAATTTGGTTGGTACATAAGTAGGTAAGTAAATTGAAATATAATCATATCGTATAATTTATATAAAATTCTACTAAGTTCTCATAAGTACCAAGTCGTACCTATCAATCATTGATTATTATTACTATCTGATAATAATGACAGCGTTATTATCAGATATTATTGATACCAATCAATATCAAATTAACGCTATTATTGAATCTAATAAAATTCGATCATACTGTCTGAAATGTTCCACAAACAACGCGTAGTTTTTTAAAATGTCAATGCTATACCGCCACCTCTATCCGGTTAGACAGCTCACATTGAATTGTGTTGTGGAGAAATGTTATACGTTAAATTTACATATAACCACTATTATAATATACAAAGAAGTCCTGGCAGAAAAAATCGCATGCAATGTGATTATTAATTATTGCAGATCGTATGGATACCATGATGCTCTTCCAAGATAAAATTTTATCGATCGACTGCTCACATTAACCCAGCAGTCCTAGCACCCGTTGTTCCGCACATGTATGGGCAATTCACGTGTACCTGCACTGGTACCGTGTACCGTGCTCCGCTTTAACGCTCTGCATATTATATTATATGCAGAGCGTTAAAGCGGAGCTCGGAGCAGGAGCACGGAACACTGGAGCAATGGGATTTTACCCGGAGCAACGAAAAATTTTAGTGCTCCACTACTCCGGATGTTTTTTTATTATTAAATTTTCGTCCTAAAATTCAATGAAAATAGTATCTACATTTTGACACTTTGCAACACTGGAATTATACTATTTTAAATACTATTTGAAATATGGCAGCACTGCCGAGTGATAAATAACCTAACTTTTTTGACAGAAGAGGCAAATAATGAGAGACGATTTGCTTCCGGTTTTGTTTAATAGAATTAATAATGAAAATGACGATTATTTTAAAAGTACTTTTTTTTTTTTTTTACATTTTGTATTCATATAATACTTTATTTCATTAAAACTTTTTACCCGGGGCGGAGTAGACCCTGGAGCGGAGCCGGAGCATGTATTAGGTCCCGGAGCGGAGCAACTTAAAAAAGGGTCCGCTCCAACGCTCTACCTATATGTCATATTTGACGACTTTAAAGGTCGTTGGAATCCGATGGCCTGATGAAATTCAAATCAAATAAAATTTTATTTATTTTTACATATACACAGTGGACATTACAAATTATTAATTTAAGACGTTCACAACATGACATTTTAGAACCAAAGAAATATTATCAAAACAGTTATAATATAAAAAAGAAATACACAGATCTGTATGAAGTTATTAAACAGTAGCAAAGTGTAAATACAACAAAAAAAATTAGATAGGTACATACAAGGAATGGAAGCACACCGAATGAGCTAAGCCTGCTAAGCAGACCCTATTTTAAGAATTTATAAAACAACGTCCACCCATACCTACTCATCCTCAAGTAGGTGGAATATATCAACATCCGAAGCGATTTGGTTGAACAGAGTTATTGCCCTCCCAATCCTTGGGAGAACAAACAACTGTTGCTCCCGATTTCTAAGATAGTTATCAGGGACACACAAGCCGATACAACCAAGAATGGCAGAGTTCTCAGTTACACCACGTATTCTTCCACACTCGAGATCGGTCGCTTGTTACTCCACACCCGTTAGGTATTTCAGATCCCATTAATTTTGTGTTCCCTGGCACTGACTTTTCGACCGGTGAGGTCACATATAATACATTTATGTGTTTTTTATTTATCAAATGCTGGGTGTTTCATTTATACTGCTACATTACTGTTTCACTACACCCATGTCTTATTGTAGTATAAAAAAAAAGAAAAAGTTACGTTGATATTAGATAGTATATTTTCTATAGTAGGTACTTATGTAGATTGTAGAAAATCACATAATAATTAGTGGTCCACATATTTTAATATTAGCTATGACCGCGTTGTTCGCGTGCAGTGGCGTAGATGTTGCTTTGAACTTTGAGTTTTTTTTTTTTTGCAAATTGGCGCGAGTATAAAATGAAACAAGCGTGGGAAGTCTAGAAATAACGTCCAAAATTTGCGGAGGACATTCTTTTGGAATGGCTTCGCATTTTGAGTATCGCGTTGTGAATATCCCACTCTCCGAATTAATCTTGATTTGACAATACCCTTTTGAAACCGTTTTAATAACCTTGAAATTGAATCACTGAACTGTGTTGACAACGTTTTCGTAATTATACGAGTTATGAGTTATGACATGATGTCGCATCGTTGAAAGTTCATTATATATAGACATCCGTTTTGTTTATTGTTCCTACTCTGCGAAATCAATGACCTCCTGAGATTTTGCGGACGTAGATTTCTCCGGATTTTGAACCGGCTTGCGTTACATTTTTTTTTTGAGTCGGCTCCAAGCGGTGCGATGTCGCCGGCAGGTGGAGGTGGCTGTTAAAATCCGTTGTACTTGATTAAATCAATGCGAGTATTGTTTGAGTACTGTTACATGACACCATCGCTATCAGAGTAATGTTGATACGATAACATTTACGGTGTCTGTTTTATTACGATGACCGTGTAGCAGTGGCGAAGGGTGGAGGTAGGCTGTTAAGATCCGCCATATATAGTGCACACTAAACTTTGTCAGTCATACGTATTTGTTTTCATTGAACTAACATTACAATTATTTACAGATGGTGTTTGTTGGTTAGTTTTTAAAATTCAATTAAACCCTGCGAAAACCATGCCATAATATATAATACCCGTCTATCTATAAAATATCTAAAATTATGCAATTAAATCATACATAACTTTGAATATTTTATAGATATAATAATATTTTTATCTATTATAGTTTGGTTTCGGCAGGACTCAATAAATTTAAAAAATGAATCAACAAATTATGTGTAAAAATATCTATTCTTAATCCAACGAAAACAAATAAGTATGAATGTGTGCACAATTTTATCGTATCGCCCAAAATATACCAAAACTATTATGTTTTGGCTTAGGCAGGGTTTAATTGATTTTTAAAAGCCGTCCAATACCATCTGTAAATTGTAGCTTAGTTCAGTAAAAACAAATACGTATGACTAGCAAAGTTTAATGTGTATGTACTATTTAGTCCGGATCGTAACAGCCTACCTCCACCTTTCGCTACTCAGTCTCCAGTTTTCCAGTTTGCTTTGTACCCCCTTTTTACGTAGATCCATTGGACATCAATTGATCCATCGATTCAAAATAAATGTTCGATAATAATTATTACCCATTTATTATTTATGGACAAATTAACGAAATAATGAATTTCCAAGATGCAAGATGCTATATACTTCAGCTGTGGCATGGTCTAAAAAGATCGTGACTAGGCGATGCTCGGATTGTGCAAACGACGCGAGCCGAACGAAATATAATTTGTCATAAAAATTCAACATGCATCCTTTTAATGTTATGTTTATTATTACATTCGTAATAATAATAGTATATTCATTTACATGTTTTATTTTTCAAGTACCTACATTCGGAACGTTTTTTAGTCATCTTTACAAGATTTAAGAATATATTCCTCCGACGTCATCACAAAATAAATTGACCTGCTCACACCTCGACTGTCGGTCTCCGATTGGCGACGACTGCGACATTTCGTTCCACCTATTGTTGAAAATTATTTGCTGTTTCACTTATGTATGCTCTGAACGGACGCTGCTCCAATACTCCACTTTGCTTTCTTATAAATTCAGTTTAGAAGTTAGGTAATAAATATATATTATGTACTCAAAAATTTAACAAAACATATTAATATACTTTCCAATGTCTCACAATATTAATATGATAATAATGAGGTAGGTACTATTGTACCTATATACCTATCTTTCCCGACGTGTGCGGAACAGGTATGGCAGGTAATTTCATGTATCATATTTCACCTGTTTATGGCAATACCATTATAAAACAACAACTTTGTCCTCTCAGACGAGCGTATTAAAAAAAAACTAGAGACCAACATAATTTTTGTGTGGTTACTTCTTATTTTTTCTCGCTTTTCTCAAGAATGTATCTTAGTAAAATGGAATTCTCTTTTTATACTCACTTTTAATGCCAATTTCGATATTTGTAACACCGGAAAATGCAATAATCACAGGCGTTATTATAAAGTTAAGTATGTAGTTATTTACAACGTTGTTATTTTTCTAGATATAGCTAAATTTGATGTAGATACGAGTCGTTGACGTTTTGCCAAAAACACGGACGGGGTAGGTGGGCCGGTTTTTATTCCTGGAGGGTTTCACAATGTTGTTTTTAATTACTAAATTACAATTTTCGCTCGCAAACGGAGGATATAGGCATCTACAACTACAGCGTGGAGCGTATATGTATAAACATATATTTTTATGAGTAGTGGTGGACAGTCATTCTGCCAACCCATCGGGTTATTGCTCTGGGTCAACCCCACGACGAAAAACAACATATGAATTTGAATCTGCAACCACCACTCAGGTTACCAGCTCTTTACGGCATTCTTCTTCTTTCTTTCGACCATGTCCGATCCTAATAGGATCATATGGGCCTCCACAGAGTAGAGGTTTGTATTGACAGATTTTGTTTTTTACGAGAAATGGATGTCAGCCACTTGCTCAACCTATTAGGTCCATACCCTGACACACACAAATTGAAAAACAATATGTGTACTTGCCAGACCCCGGATTCGAACCTGGGACCCACGGCGTTATAGTCCAACGCTTAAGCCGCGCGGCCGCCGTGGGCATACTAAATATTATAATAATTGTTATGTTAACACGTTTTAATACCACCAATACGCATCAGGATATTTCATATATGTACCTCCCTACCCTGATTTCTTCATGGAGTCCCCTTCAAGATCGTATATCAAAGGTATTATGCCAGTTAGTTCTAGTACTGCTAGTTCGAGTACATTATGTTAAATTATTTTGTAGAAAGTGATAATTGTTTCATATTATTATTGAAATACATGTTAATACGTTAATTGATTTAAACGACATTATCTACAATCGAAAATCTTCATTAAATACGAACAAATTACCTCATTACATTCTAATATAATCAATAACTAGCACTACCATCGTAACTCGCAGTTCAGTGCCCCGGCCTGACTATAGTCCGCCTTGGCTCATATCGTGGTTTGGCGAATTGACACAATCATATTTTGTAATTTAGCTCCAAGAAATAATGGTAATATTAATTATCCACACGATAAAGAGAGGTAAGTAACAAAAAGATAATCTAATAATAGATACAGTCCGACAAACTTATCTGAAGAATTGATGGGGGAGCCACAGTCGAAAACTACCCAATCAAGACTCGCAACTGGACAGAATCTGACATTCGAATGACTTTTCCAATATGGCGTCCATTATGGTAATTCGTAGTTCCATTTTTGACCGTTCTTCAAATAAGTTTGTCTGTACCTACCAATTTATTTTCAAAATGTTAATAAAACATCTGGTTTTCTTGCTATTCACATATTTATTATAAAAAAATACAATAACATAATTGTGGAATGGTAGAATAGATGACGAAAGTAGTAAATAGCCGGTACATTGGATATCCGACGGACATTTTCTCAATACAACTACATAATAAATATGAATAGTTCCTTACAAATAATCTAAAACTAGGTATTCAAATATCCCTAACGTTAGGCTTCGGCCACATAGGTAGGTGATTCGCCAGTGCTGAGCTAGGTGCTATGTTTGTCTACTAAAAACACTACTGCCACATTGCACGCTACGTGCTTAGGTACAAATTCATTTGACATTTGGTAGCGCTCAAGTCAACAACGATATGTCACTCTCAAAACTAACCAGAAAGCCATTTCTCACAGAGAATTTAAGTTTAAAATTTCGAGAGTCTCAAATTCGAACTTGTTGGGTGTATAATGTCAATAATTGAATTATTCATCCCATGCGTTCATTATTCATAGCCTCAGAATATACGGTGTTTGACGTTTGTCATTCTGAAGAAACATCCGCCATCTTGCAAAATCACTAGGTGACACAATAAAAACTAACACGTTTGTTCGCCGGGAGACTCACTAGGTGACTAATAATCACGTAGCGAGGCGAGAAGCGTGCAGTGTGGCCATTGCAGTGTTGCCATCTTTTCAAAGTGGGATTATAGTACAGAACCTCCAAAATTATAGTATTTGGGGGAAAAATATAGTACGCGTTGTAATCTGTTGAAAATGTATAGGTTTTTTGTTTCTCAGAAAAAAAATAACGGGTAATTTGAGAAACTCCGAGACCCCTTTTTTTAGGTACCTCTTCCGACCAAAAATGCTTACCGAAGAATTCAAGAAATTTAATTTTTTACCAGTCAAGGGATTTTTTTACATTTTTCGAGCATTTTTTTTTACGTTTTCTCCAAATCTACTTATATTGCGAAATTATAGTACTTTGCACGAATTTATCTAATGGAAATATCGAAATTTTAGTACTTTTTACATATTTTTTACCGATATTCAAAATTATAGTATTTTGAGCGTACTATACCTACCTGTTTTATATCGTACATAGTACGCGGACCAAAATTATAGTGCAAATACTATAATTATAGTACGGTTCGCAACCCTGGGCCATTGCGAGAGTATAGTGTGCGTCCGTTCGCTGTGTCACCTAGCACGTAGCCACCAAGCAAGGCACCTGCCTATGTGGCCTTATCTTATGTTTGCTTTTAGTGTTGGCACCCCTGTCTCTTGATAGTAAAGAAATGTATTCCATTGAAGCTCAAATCCGAGTAAACATCACATTGTATCGACGCTATGTACGTTGGTAGAAAACATAACAGGTCGTTTTGTTTTATTGAGCAGAAAAGTGGATAGCTTCCAAATATTGTAAGACAGAAGCACGTATGTTGTTTACCGTTAAATTATGATATGTTTGTATTTATAGAAAATTCCTGGCTGCAAAACTTAAATATTATAACTACATGTTAACTATGTATATTGATAAGTGTTAGGTACGTATATATTAGGGGTAACCATAAAAACAGCCATGGGCATTGGGTTCGGATGTCGGCATTTTGTATCATATGTTTTTAAGTCAGAAAGATAATTCGTATCTAGGTACCCGGACAATTATTGACCGCGCGGACATATTCACATTTTAATTAAAACAAAAGTAACACTAAGTTAGGTATGACACTATAAAACGTCTATTGACCACTTTCACACATCTCACCACAAAAGAACGATTGATAATACATACATACTTTTGAATGCGTAGAGTTTATAGTAAATTATATAGTTAGGTAATTATTTTAGTGTATTTTACTTTTTATCCATGAAGTAAACAAAGAAATTATAAAAAAACCTGTGATTTTTGCGGTCAATAATTGTCGGCAAATTTTCTGTGAATTTCAGTAACTATAACAGAACATGATATAACATGAGATGAAGAAACAGAACGGTGACAAAACAGAACATGAAAAAACAGAACAGTGACAAAATAGAACAGCCAGGGGAAAAATAAAACATTCGTTTTGTCGTATCTATTTATTAATTAAATACTTAGTAATAAAACTTAAGTTTATAAACCAAATATATATAAATATTTAATATACTTATAATCACTGCATGTTGGCCATTCGGCGCAAAAACCTCAATTTATCTGCTTGGCTTTGGTAATCAAATACTAATCATGCACCCACAGAATTATTATTTTAAACTTATTATTTCGGTGTAGATTAGTCACCCAAGCATTTTGAACATACTAGATTGGTTAAAATGAGATATAATATTAGTGCAGGATCCCATAGACTTTTCGTATACATAATATGCGGAACGCATTCTGACAATTGGAATAGGCTCTAGGGGTCACAAAGATATATAATGTCGATGTTGCCAGGCGATATTAGTCGTCATTTTTTTTATTGAGGTTTTAATTTTTTTTCTTATAACCCACCAAAAATTGTTCCGAGTTCTTCAATAAAACCACGACCGAATCAGGGATTGATTGAAAATGCAATAATTGTACCATGCTATCGGTATGGTCGTAGAACGGTTCGTCCCATTTGATAAAATAAAAATAGCGGGTAGTGCAATGTGTTCAAAATTATCGATTCTTAGGATCCTCCTTGGCTTAAATTATTTTATTTAGTATTCACCTTCCTATATATGCAACCTACACTGTTTCTAGATTAACCATAATACCAAAACTAATGTCATATGCATAGATATAGTAAAAAAAACAAACTGGGTGATTCCATACAAAAATGCTACTAAATAAGATAATTTAAGCCAAGGAGGATCCTAACATTTTTGGTGGGTTATAAGAAAAAAATTAAAACCTCAATAAAAAAAAATTACCACTAATATCGCCTGGCAACATCGACATTATATATCTTTGTGACTCCTAGAACCTATTCCAATTGTCAGAATGCGTTCCGCATATTATGTATACGAAAAGTCTATGGGATCCTGGACTATATTACCTAGCTTGCCGGCAACACGAAGTTGAGTCCCGTATAATTGAGGCTTTCCAGCGATTAGGAATGCAGAACTAATATAATTTGATTTAATTTTTTTTTTTATTAAAAATCTATACTTACAACATATTATAGAGATAGAACAATTTCAATATTAAATATTATATTTTTCCTGAAAGGTCATAGTCATATTATATCGCTGTTCTTTTTTATCATGTTCTTTTATATCATGTTCTGTTTAATCATGGAACCCTATAACTACCACCTAGCTATCGCTGTTGTATTATTATCAAATCAGATTCTAAGCGTATAACAGGTACCTACTTATAATCTATAATTTTATTATTGACGGGAATTTCACCCTACCTCTTACAAATGATAATGGTAGCCTTATCGTTGGTGGCAATGCTTTTGAACTGTGGATCCCTTGTTCCTTGTCACATGTTCCTTGTCACAAATACAAATAACACAAGCGTTAAAAAAAAGTCGCCAGATCAACCTCGTCAATATATGATAGGTTTCTAAAAGCCTAGCTATCTAATTATCATAGTTGATTATCTACGTGTGTTGATTGTTGATCACTGCTGATTTAAACCAAATTTTAGCAAACGCTTTGCCATGCTAAAAATATAATATAAATCGATACTTAGGAACCGTGCGATGTTGTCACTCTTGACAGTAAGTAGGCACCTACTGTCTTTTCCACTGAATATGCTAGACATTATGGAATGAGCTTAAAATAGACGAAAGGTGCGTGTAAGAATAGAATCTAAAAATAATCGGTTCTGCGAATACGTCTGCAATAAATAATATTTAAACATACGATGAAATCTTCGATATTATTTTATTTAGATCAAGAAAAGAATGTGACGTATTTTTTTCACGATATGTCTTTCTCGATGACTGCGACGTTTGCTCCTGAAGATGTCAACGATATCCTCGCAGGTCGCTCCGTCCATGAGACAAGGTCAGGGCTATCGATGGACGAACAGTTCAGGAGTGGGTTGTCAGCGCCAACACTCCTCATTACGTAGCGCTGGGCCATGTTCAGCGAATCGCCGTTGTCGCAGATTATGCTCGCCAGAGTTGTCTTGCGAATCTCGTTCAATTGTTCTAAAATTAAAAATAAAAAGTAGATATTTATACGAAGAATTTATACAAAATAGATAATAATTTCTTGATATTATCATTTTAAGTCGTGCAGTAGGACCCGCAATGATTTTTTATAGCAATTTAGACCAGGCCCGCCCCGTACATATGTGTGAAATATGAATTGCATAAGAGTGGTCAACAATTAGTTTTCATATCAGTGGATACCAGAAAACCTGGACTGGAATGAGGCTATAAAGAAAATGTGCCAAAGTATGTGGATAGATTTTCACCATAGGGCATCATTAGAAAAGGGGAAATGGAGTAAGTCTATTCTACCATCACCACGAGAGGTGCCCTGGTTTGTAGAGTCTTCTTTGACGAGGAATGAGCTTAAGTTAATACTGAGGCTAAGAATAGGGCACACTATGGGCAAAAGATTTGATGTCCTCATGGGAAGAAGCGAATCGCAGCTCTGCGATGAATGTCATGTTTTAGAGGACATTGTATATATAGCACTACAATCCCCTAAATATAAACTTCACGGAGTACAGCTGCGAATTGCAGATATCTATGAGAATGTCGACGAATTGAAGGGTGTCCTGGCGGTGGGTAAGACGGAAGAGCTAGGCAAATTTTAAAGTTATTTAACAGAATAGGAGTGAGGACCTGATCGACGGATCCCCTTCTAGAAGAGAAGAGGCGATATGACAGCGAGTCGCAGTCAACGGTAAAATCACAAAAAAAAAGTTTTTAAGTAGGTACAGTATAAATACTATGTAGATATTAATGTTTTTAAATGTTATTGATCACCGCCCTTTTCAAAGTTCGCCCAGCCGAACAAGTCAATAAAAACCCTCATTTATTTTAATTATTTTAGAATATAGAAAGGTATGTTTCAAACGTAAAACATATGTAATAAATAAAATACAATTTAAGGACTTAATTATAATTTATATTTTAAAAATCACAAACATAATAATAATAATAAATAGTATTTGATGGAAATTGAATTCGTTTCATTGAACCAGTTTTCGTGTAGTCCATGGTAAATATTATAATATGTAATACGTATGGCTTCTTGTAATACGTATGGTACTCGTATCTTGCAAAGCTTCAAAGGTCTCGGCTTTTGAGCTTTGAGAATCGATGTCTCCGCCAAATCTTAGGAGTGCATTGGCACGACCGCGTTACAAATACTCTAGCTCGTGAGCGGACACGGCCGCCTCGGTGATTGAGGTAATCACGAAGAGACGCTTCACGTGGCTGGAACATATGTTCCGGATGCCGCCAGAGAGTGCGGCCCTCCATCAACCTGCAGCGGTGCTGCAAGAGCCACCTACGCGCTGCAGGTCTGATATGGCGGGAGGCGCGAGAGTTGGCGAGGGACCGAGGGAAGTATTGCGAACTTGTGCTTGCCCTATGCCCCAACGCTGGGGCGTGACAGGGTGAACTACTAGTAGTATAATTTCATATATATTCCCATTAAAGTTTAGCATTTAGTAAATGTGTCTCATTATTTAATCACTGAGTCACATGTGTGAATTTAGTCAATAAAATTCAAGACATTCTTGTCTAATTAAAAGTAAGTTGCCGGCAAAATCACACCTGTTTTTTTTCATTTATGCAGGTAAGTAGGCTTACAATAATAAATTATTGAAATATGTATGTGTAACAGAACAATAATATTCAGTCTATATAATTAACAAAATTAAACAAGTGCCAGAAATAGCCGTAAATCAAACTCTTTTCATGACATGACAAGGCTTATGTTTGCGTATTGCTTCATGTTCACATATTGTTCACATATACTTTTCTAATGTAGACTGGCAATGCTTCGCGAAAATAATATTAATGATGTTAAAATATCTAAAAGGTGTAACGTACATACGCTAAGACAGCGATTTCCAAACTGGGAGGCGCAGAGTAATGCAAAGGGAGGCGCGAAAAGTTTAACACAAATGTAGCCTCAGGTTTGCACTTCTATAAATGATATAAAAATCATAATATTGGAAATCAAAATTACAAAAAAATAAGTTCGTCATGTTTCCACTTTTAAAAGATTTCTGCGCCAGATATATTGAAGCAAACAAAAATCTATTTACTGAGAACGTGTGTAGTTTTCTAATGCACTTTTCACATTATTTATTTATAAGTTCACGTGGATATAGAATCCATGGCCCCCACAAGGGGGGCTGACAGGGTTCGAGCCTGGGGGCCTAGGCATAGGAGGGGCCTGTCGTGGCGGGTTGCCCAGCTAAGTGAGATTAACACACATCACAAATTTACTCTTATAGTAAAAAAAAAAGTCGCCTACGGCGCTACTTTGTTTCATCTGTTCTTCTTTGTTAATGCTTCGTCAATAAATTCATTGCAAGTTATAAATAAGTAAAGTACTGCTAACATTCGTAACATCATATTTATTCGAAATGGGATTTTCTCCATTAGCTGCAATGAAACCCAAATATCGATCCCGTTTAGTAGAAAAATAACACTTTGTGCTAACAAACAAACACATCCATCGCAAGAAAAACAAATTAATTTAAAAATGAATATAATAAAAGCAGTAAAACCTTGTTTATTTTTATAATTAAGTTTTTTTATTTCATTTTTGTATTTAGTAGTTTAAAAAGATGAAATAAAGGGGGGGGGGGGGCGCCATGATTAGATTTTTTTAAAAGGGAGGCGTGAAAGTTTGGAAACCACTGCGCTAAGACATTACGTGTGTACGAGTATTTTTTGCACTTTAGTACAGTTTCAACTGAATACTAACTAATACGAACTTAATGATTATTAAGTACTTTTTTAGATCAGTCTACCTACAACAGGGTCGGCGGACCTTTTTACGTTCGCGTGCCAAAATTTCCCAAATATTATTATTCAACTTGCTGTCTGACGTGCCGAGCAGTTTTTCATGGGGAAAATAGTTTTTAAGAATTCTATATAATAAGTGATGACGTTGTAGATTACACTGATAGAACATAGCGTACATATGGCTTTATCGCCTTTTTCAATTACGCCATACATTTCGGAGCACCAATTTAGAAAATGTCTGCCAAAATTACTACTACTAGCTCCACCACGTCTTTGTTTCTTATTTAGTCCAGCCATTTTTTATTGGCAGAAATGAAATTGTTTGTAACACAATTACCCTGTTAATTAATTTTTAATTACCACATTTAAATAGCATGTTAATTATATCTAATGGTCAGGTAACGCGAACGCGCCAGTCGCGGTGTCCGCACTAAATGAGATAATGTATAAATTAGTTTGGTTCTTTGCTCACAAATTGACACCAGAATTGCTCCGATCAGATGAGGCATTTTCTCCCTATAGTGGTCTCAAACCATTGTAAATCAATAAAAACTAGACGTTCGCGGCGCGGCATCAACCACCGCCTGATGACGTTAGTCCGATAATAATTTATGTGGCGCATAAAGCCTAAGGAACGACCTATGCAATTATATACATATTTACATTAAACGTAATTCTTAAAGGACTATTTGCGTGTTATTTTTATGCAATGCGATCTGTCATTTATTATTATTATAGGTATTTTTTCTCTCTTCAAACGCGTGCCATAGGTTCGCTACCACTGACTAACAATATAACAATTTCTTATCGTGCCTAAAAAATGATTGTTAATTTTGTGTGTACGTGCACGAGGAGACTGCAAGGCTACAAATAAAATGCTGTTTATCATAATACTATGTAAGATTAATAAATTCTCAATGGCAGTGAAAGAATAATATGTAATGTGTTTTAAATGTCTATTCATTCTGATTACAGAATATTACGAGGATAAAGTAAGTAGTTATCAGTGTTGTCAATAATTGTCGTTGACAGAAACATGCCAGACGGGGTACGAAAACAAGCAGGAAATACGCTAGATTTTGTGTTTATGTAATGCCAGAGAGTGGAATCCCCGATAATCATCAATCCGATGCCACATTGAATTATAATATCAGATACCATTCAATTCAAATTTATTTATTTTTACATAGGTACCGTAAACATTACAAATTATACATTTAAGACGTTCACAACATGACATTTAAAAATAAAGAAACAGTGTAAAGAAGAAATAAATATATGCAGTATCACAAAAACAGTACCTATGAAAAGTAAAGTAAAAGGTAAGTACCTACTAAAAATTATAAAAAATATAAATTAGCAATATATCTCAATAACGCCAAGAATGCTCATATTGTTTCATTGTGTTTTTTGCATAAAAAACGCTAATAAAAACGCCATAAGCTAGATATATTTTTTACAAGCTAGCGTCTATCGAAAAATACTAGATCTGGCTAAGTTGGCAACGCTGGTAGTTATATGTAAAAAAAATCCACTAAAATTTGGCCTGCACTTTTGCAATTATCAACAATGTTATGTTCTCAATGCCTTGTTATGTTTTTACCTAATCTAACAATACTAACAAATAATCCAGTATATTATCGGCTATTTTCAAAATTTATTTGCCGCTGGCTTACAAAAAATAGTCAAGAAACATATTATTTTCTTATCACGATATAAAAAAAGTGTGCGATGCTAATGACCTATAGAAAGACAAGCAAGTTTACCGATTATATCATTCTGAAAGAAATCTGAATATTTTCAAGAATGTCTCGTAATATTACTTAAAATTTCCAAACAATAATGACTTTCGAGCGTGAGATGATCCATTCGTGTAATTTGTGGGCTAAAAATCGATTTTATGAATTTTTTTAATACGACAAAAAAAGACTGCCAGAAATTTTTGTGTACGTAATAGGTACCTAGCTTTTATTGTTTTGCCAAAAAATGTGTTAAAATCGTAATAAAATTAAGCAAACACAGATAAACACTTTAAGATAAGATATTATAATGCTAGCATAATATTTGTGTATTTTACATATAAAACAGAGATATTGCAATTGTAATTTTTAAGTCATTTACTTAGACACGTCGCTTCATCTTCAATTCTACACGATTTGATTATTGTCTATGATCTACTTTCCGCCTCCTCTACGAAGTTAGCAATCAATCAAAGCGGTCAACTTTGAGACCAATGGCCAGAATAACAAGGTTGTGATCTTTCGGAATTATGTCACCGCGGGCAAGACAGTTATTCGCTGAAACACGTCGCAACGAGTGATGGTAGACACGATCACAGCCGCAGTTCGCGTAGAGAGTATACTGTCTTGGTATGAAAAGAGGATATGCCATAAAGAACCCCTGCGAAAGTAATAAGGGATATACACAAAATCTCAAAAGACTGGATTCATTTGCATGAAGTCTCGTTCATAGTGCATACTTTTACATCGTATGAGAGGGCTAAAAAAATGCCCAGGATCTTGGCCTGGGGGCCCGCTTCAGAATGTTGGGTCCACATTGATGACGTACCACCATATAGGTATTAAAATAAATGCACGGCTTATAGACTACATTGTTGATACAAAATATTTAGTAGGATTTTCAATAAAATGCCGAAGCTATAACATAACACTTTTGCAACAATTCATCCCGATTAACTACTCGAGACTCGAGAGGTCAGATAGCAATGCTAGAGTGGTGCGGTGGATAGAGGAGTGCGCGCCTATATCCAATCGCTGATTAGAGTGTGTGGTGTAATTACACTGACTGAAAATTCAGAGAAATGGAATGGCTCGGTAGAGGTGTGAGAGGGAGGTGACCCAACCGTTGTCTATCTCATTGAACAATCACTGTAAGTCTATAAATCTATCAACTTTTAATTTTCGTATTTCACGCGGACTAGGTCGCTTGCCATCGTTAGTTGACAATATGGTGGCGAAGAGTGTGGGTAGGCTGTCAAGATCCGACATAAATAGTGCATACTAAACTATGTCAGTCAAATTATGTGTTTTTATTGAACTAATACTACAATGTGTAGATAGTGTTGGTTTTTTAAATTCAATTAAAGCCTACCTAATCTAAGCCATAGTAGATCATAGTCAAAAAACATTCGTTTATATTATATTATATAAAATATCCAAAAGTATTCCATTAAACCATACATAGTTTTAGATATATTATAGATGGAAGAATATTTTTTATATATTATAGTTTGGTCTAGGCAGGGTTTAATTAATTAAAAAAAAACTAACCAAAACCATCTGTAATTCAATGAAAACAAAAGTATGACTAAAAAAAGTGTGCAGTATTTTTTTCGGATCGCCCATAGCATACCTGAACTATTATGGTTTGGTTACGCAGGGTTTAATTGAATTTTTAAAAACTAACCAGCACCATCTGCAATAATTTGTATTCTTAGTTCAATGAAAACAAATACGTATAGCAGACAAAGTTTACCCACTGCATATTGTCCATATAGTTACCATCTATATTGATTGAGACCTCCCTCTCATAACAGTAAAAATATCGAATAGTACGGGAGTTTTTATTTAATCTATGAGTTCGGAATAAAAATATTAAAACGTTTGCTGAACAGTAAAACTTTCAGCAGGTAAATGCGATGAAAAAGTTAATAACGGAATTAGATATTCCAGCAGAAAATAGTGCGTTGTAGATTTTTTTTAAATATGCATTCCGTGAAAACATACGAAAAAAACACGATGCCCTATTTCAGCGTCCCGCAAATATCTGGAATAATAATAGTGATGGCAACTCATTTCCTCATGGTTTACTCTTTTTTCCAGCCGGCATCTTAAAATGCAGCTAAAAATATATTCCAGTCATCGTGCAACGTGAACGTAGGTATCTTAATAAATTATTCACTCTTCGATTGGATTCCGGAACCCGACATTCTTCGCGTCCGTAGGTAGGTATAGTTTATTTCTTTGCCGTTTCCGTGATTTTGTGTGACGCCCAGTTTGGGTCGGCTGGTTTTGAATGCCATATCGAGGTATCGACACAAGTTCAACTTTGCCGCAGGTAAGCCAGTCTACCTTATTCAGTAATCTAATTGAGATTTTCCATTTAGACAGACAACACAGATTAATTTGTAATGACGGAAATACGAATCTACTCTCGAGTATGTAACCTATAATATTATTTTGCACTATTTATGATAAATATAGATTTAAAAATCTGTACTCAACTGTTTAATTGAGGTACGTTTTATTAATTATTTCTGCTTGGTAGTTCCCTCAGGACTGTGGCCACTTTAAAATGCAACCATCTTCTTCGCAACCAATACTCCACCCCATGGCCCCCACATCCTGAAGCGGGCCCCCTTATCTATCGCTAAGGTTGAGGGCAGTGTGATTTTATACAGTAGTGTTCCCCAAGTGATTTCCACGGAACCCCAGGGTTAAGGGTATTCAGTGTATAATATTTAGCGATTTTTAGCTACATAGTTGGTAGGTAGGTACTCTCGAAGTAAAATAGCGCTGTTTTTTACTATTACCTATAGCAAATTTGTAATGTGTGTTTATCTCACATAGCTGGTTGACCAGCCACGCCGGGCCTCCCCTCCCTGAGCGTGGGTCCCCGAGCTTGAACCCTGTCAGCATCCCCTTCTAATTCCCCCCCACCCACTTCTCAACTAGTCGAGGAAAGGTTGTCCACAGTACCAAAGTCATCAAAATCACCTTTCTCATTCAGTGTCAAGTATAGAAACGTGGAGGTCCGAGGCATTGACTGAGTTTGATGCTCCCACGATAAAAATATATTAAATACCATAAATTCCTACTACCAAAATACCTACCTACTTAATAAACATATCAATGTATCTTTTCCTAGAATCGCATCCTCTAACTAAAAATAATCATTAATGAAAACGACAATGATGACACAATAATAATTGTGGTTTGTTTTGTGTGTAGGTACACGTGGTTATGTTATCGATTACGTAATCTGCTTCAAGAGAATCACCGCAGGTCTCGTCAGATTCTCTGGTCAACGAAAAGTCTAGATGTCTAAAAGATATTGTTGACTGAAATGCTATATTTTGATTGTCTCGATATTTTTGTTTGGTTCATTCCTTGTTCTGCCCAAAGAATTCTAAGCATTCATTGTCTATCTATCATTTTAAAGGCATCATTTGCCTTGCGTCCTCTTGCCCTCAGGCTCCACGATTCAAAGCATTTAAAAGATATGGAGAACACTAACGTTTTGACAAGCATAATCATCGCGGTAATTGAGAATCCTCGATTCTTCCATATAGTGGGTAAGACGTGCCAATCTCAACAATTTCAATTTTAATTATGTATAAAGATAGATTGTAAGATGATCTAAAAAATAATGTATGTATAATAATAATATTTTAATTTCGTTAGATCTTCGTGATGGTAGTCAATATCACAAAGTTCGATGAACTTTTTACTAAATAGCAATGGATTCTTGGCAACCCCTTAGATCTGCCGTCAATGTCTAGAAATGTTAAATGTCTATTATGTTTAGTGGCAGAATTCATTATTTTTAGGTGATTGAATAAAATAAATGGTGTATTACAGTTACAAATAAAATACCCGATATTTTTAAAATACTCGTAGAGGGCAAGCTCGAAATCTGTCTGAGAATATTATAACATTTATGATAACGTAGACTTTCTTTGTAACCTATTTATCTACATATAATTATCTACACTATAAAATTAACCTTACCTAAGACTGTGGCCCACAAGTGTGTAGACATCCACAGTGGCCGCGCGACTTAAGCGTTGGACTATAAAGCCGTGGGTCCCAGGTTCGAATCCTGGGTCTGGCAAGTACACATATTGTTTTTCAATTTGTGTGTGTAAGGGTATGGACCTAATAGGTTGAGCAAGTGGCTGACATCCATTTCTCGTAAAAAAAAACAAACTCTGTTAATACAAACCTCTACTCTGTGGTGGCCCACATGATCCTATCAGGATCGGACATGGTCGGGGAAAAAACACTGTATAATGACTTTTTTTAAATTGCTATCAGTTATCCACAAATATGTGCGATAAAGTATCAAAACTAGCAGTGATCCACTACCTCACATTGCCATTCTTCAACTTTAAATAACGTAGGTACGAGGGTGGGTCAATAAGTCCTTAGAAAAGCCGACAGGTGGCGCGACTAGTACTGTAAGCGGTTTGTTTTCATGCAGCGGCACTACCGATTCAGTATGCTGCGAAGTTTCAATCAGATTGGTCGGGTTGTTGTGTGTTTCTCGTACATTTAAAAAAAAATTTTGCTTGTGGAAAATGGAAAAATGGAGAAAATTGAGTTTAGAGCTGTTATTAAACATTTTAATATACAAGGGTTAACAGCAAAGGAAATAAAAAATGAGTTGGATTTAGTTCACGGCATATCTGCTCCTTCACTTGCAACTATTTATAACTGGTTAAATGAATTTAAACGTGGTCGTACGTCAACAAAGGATGAACCACGCTCAGGACGTCCTGTAGAGGTGACTACACCAGAAATGATCAATAAAATCCACGATATGGTGTTAAGTGACCGAAGATTAAAGTTGAGTGAGATAATTGAGTTTACAGGGATCTCAAAAGGTAGCGTCATTTCTATTTTACATGACAAATTGGGCATGAAAAATATTTCTGCAAGATGGGTGCCGCGTTTGCTCACAGTAGACAATAAACGCAATAGGGTGGTGGCCTCTAAAGCCCTGTTGTCGCTCATGCAACGCAATCCGGATAAATTTTTTCGTCGCTTTGTGACTGTAGATGAAACATGGATACACCACTATACTCCCGAGACGAAAGAACAGTCAAAGCAGTGGATTGCGAAGGCAAACCATGTCCAAAGAAGGCGAAAACCGTAAAATCAGCTGGTAAGGTTATGGCTACTGTATTTTGGGATGCACGTGAAATTATTTTCGTTGACTATTTGGAAAAAGGAAAAACAATAACAGGGGATTATTATGCATCTTTATTGGACCAGCTAAAAAACAAAATTGAAGAAAAACGGCCTCATTTAAACAGGAAAAAAATCCTCTTTCATCAGGACAATGCCCGTGTTCACACATGTTTACGATCAATGGCTAAAATTGAAGAATTGAAGTTCGAATTGGTCGACCACCCACCGTATTCGCCAGATTTAGCCCCCAGTGACTTTTTCCTTTTCCCAAACTTAAAAAAATGGCTAAGTGGACAACGTTTTTTTTCAAATGAAGAAGTCATGGATCGGACAAATGCTTATTTTGAGGACCTTCCGAAAACTTATTTTTCTGACGGTTTAAAAAAAATTGAGAAACGTCTAACCAAGTGTATTGAGCTCCAAGGAGATTATGTTGAGAAATAAAAAAAAAAATACAAAAATAAAAACTGTTTTAATGCTTTTTTCTAAGGAATTATTGACCCACCCTCGTATTATATTCGGTCGACGACACTGATGTGTTGTAAATTAAAAAATAATTTCACTTCTATTTCTCCATAACAAAGAAATACCCAATTTCCCATTCGTCGTGAAAGGTTTTGGTCTTCTTTTGGGCACTCATTGGACTCATCGTCGAACTATTTCCCTACTGTCAATGTGAAAATAGCCTACTGCGCGACGGTATAGAAAACTACGCCTTAGTTTAAGGCGTGTGGATTCACATCTTCCCTTTCTTACAGTGGCGTGAGTGGTGTAATACCTACAATTTAGGTGATACGACGAGGTCGCGTGGGCTTCTTCATAGTTAATTTGAAAACGAATTTCATGTAGGCTGATTAAAAAAATGAAAATAGGTATGGTTAAAGCTTCTCCTTTTTGAGTCACCAAATAAGAAACAAAATTTTTGTGAAGCTAGGAGTAGTAATTCTGGCAGACAGTTTCAAAATTGGTGGACGGAAATGTATGGAGCAATTGAAGAAAGTGATAAAATATGTGTGCTATGTTTTATGAGTGTTATCTGGAACATAATTATTTTTGTTTTAAATATAATTTTTAAAAACTATTTTTCCCCATAAATGCTCGGCACATCAGAGAGTTGAAAAATAATATTTGGGAAATTTCGGCACGCGTACCTAAAAAGGTTCGCCAACCCTACTCTTGTTCATAATGAATTATATATATAGATATATATTATTTTCATACTCGATAAGTCAAATATAATCCATAGAACTAGGACGGTGTTGATAATATTATGTAATGTGTCCGTATGTGACTGGGACCCAAGTTTGTGGAACTTCCTCTGCTCATCATCAATTAAAGGTTAGTGCCCGGAGTTCATCATACCCATCCAAACAGCAACAATAGATTACAGTCTACTGACATATTTTTAATGGCGTATAATATGGAGCGGGTGTTTTTCTGTATTATAATTAGTAGGTAATCTGGTGTAATGGTATTCTAAATTTAGCTATATGTATTTTATTTGAACATAACAGCTGTTTTGAATGCAGAAAGAGTAGAGTGAGCTAGAGTAATGATACGATCATCGTTAAAAATATGATATTCAGTAGGCAGTACGTACTTACCCAGCTGCTGTAAAAAAGAATGGGTGGGAAGAGAGATGAAGAATAATTATTAACATTACACCAATTATTTGTTCGAGTCTATTGTGGATGGTTTTAACTTTTTGAGAGTCATCTTTAAATAAATTATATAAACATCTTGAAAAAGAAAAACATAAAAAAATATCACAAGGTGGTTCATTATAATTATAACGTAGTTGAAAAGGGGAACCAAATAT
Source organism: Rhyacophila brunnea (assembly GCF_057557595.1). Taxonomy (NCBI): domain Eukaryota; kingdom Metazoa; phylum Arthropoda; class Insecta; order Trichoptera; family Rhyacophilidae; genus Rhyacophila; species Rhyacophila brunnea. The sequence goes on from NW_028232859.1 coordinate 46,980,566, forward strand.
AATGTATATTCAATGAAATAATAATCTCTCCAATTAATAGTGGGTATGGTCTATCATTTAATATGAAGGCAGCTAGTATTTATTTTCAAACACGATTTGACTTTGATTTCTTCAAAATAGTAGACCAGTGGTTCACCCCCCCCCCTTTATTTCATTAAATACATTTTTACACAAAGTGCTTTTTTCCTACTAAACGGGCTCGATATATGGATTTCATTGCATCTAATGCAGAAAATTCCGTTTCTCATAAATATGATGTTACGAACGGTAGCAGTACCTACTTGCATTGCTTTTCTTGACAAAGTATTATATTATTCTTCAGTTCGATTCAACCAAAATTGAACAAAGGTTTTTGTTTCCATATACCAAAGCATTTTTATTAGTCAGGGAAAACACTACAAATAATTATAAGATAAAATTCTACGTGTGAATTATCATCAATCAAACACATCACATAATCGCATCAAATTGTATCTCACAGACACATATATTATAAAATGTTATTATTATGCAAACGAAACAGCGACGCAGGCGACTTTTTTTACTAATACTATCTCACTTAACTGGTCGATCCGCAACGCCGGGCCCCCATGCTGGAGCCCTGTCAGCCTCCCTCTTGCAGGGGCCATACACAATAGTATAGAAATGAGGTATAATAAAAGTAATTAGTCTTCATATATTATCTTCATAAAGGTTTGCAAACAACCTAATTTTTATACGATTGTTTTGTATGTAGTTTATAACTAGCTGCCGTTTTATGAACGAATTATGAATTATTATTGCAAACTGCAAACCTGTGGCTACATTATTGTGTTAAAATTTTCGCGCCTCCCTTTGCAACAGTCCGCGCCTCCCAGTTTGGAAATCGCTGGTGTAGACAATATAAGAAATTACCGTATTGGGTACAGATAATGAAAAATCAGTTGTGTATTATTATTTATTACAGTAGAGGGCACTGTGTTGCATAGTGAAAAATGCCACCTCCTACAAATTATTTTTTTATACAACGGAGAACTCCGATGGAAGAGTTGAAGTGATTATCATGGCTGAAGAGTTCGAGAGTATAAGGCCCGTTTCAGACGGGACACCGGTGTCGCGCTCGATATAATATAAGAGGCCTTTGTATTCGAATAAACGGGCCTTTGTATTATGTTTATGAACGCCCCAGAGCTAATGAGTCAACGCATAACTTTGGGTTATAAATTAGAACATAAAACTGGCTGCGGTAATAAAAACAAGTGTATCGATGGCTTGAGAATGTAGCGGCCGACGGAAAAGTGTACCGGACACGCGTTGACTCATTAGCTCTGGGGCATTCATAAACATAATGCAAAGTCTCCTTTATTCGAATACAAAGGCCTCTTTATTATATACGAGCGCGACACCCGTGTACCGTCTGAAACGGGCCTAAGACCTCGTTGTTTCGGTTAGCGGTCTCAAAGATGGAGATCGCATTTATTTTAACCATTGTAGAGGAGAAATCAATGAAGAATAGAAGATTAGCGCTTGTTTTAATGGTTGTATTTATTGCCGTAGATACGTATCATCATAGTTAAAAAGCAAGTGGGAAATAAGAAATATAGAGCCTTAAGATCGGGTACGGTAGTATCTGGTGAGCCAAAAAAGATCGTGTTGGTAAATTTCAAAATATTTAAAACATATGTTTTGCATGGACTTCTTAATTTTGACTGACCTTCGGTGAACGCGTGCGGCTTTTCAGGTGATTCGTACCAGTACCGGTCCCCCCGCTTGAGTCTCACAAACTGATCGAGAAGTAAGCAGGTGACAGTGGCTCCCAACACGCTGTCTTGTAGGGGGATCTCGCTCAATGAGGCTGTGTACAGGTCAACATCTTCGACGTCTCTGGAAGTTCAGGAGAAAATTAGACAAATCCACAATGAAAGCATAATGTAATATGTCAACAGTTATGCAACATGATAAGGTGCATGGTAGACGATAGATATACAAAGTAGGTAGGTATATCGATATACTGCAGAGTTCAAGATTTTTTTCGTGTACGGTATAGGTGCAATAATTAGCTTATTTAGTGTATAATTGGATTAGTAAGTAGTAAAGCTGTTTATCTTTTCCATGTCACATTATTTATGCATAGAGGTCTGCTGCCAGATACAATTAGTATTATTGTGTTATGTAATTAATTTAAATTTGAGTTTTTTTTTATACCATGTCCGATCCTAAAGGTTTAAATATATTATGATCACGTTATACCTATGTGCTGTCACAATTGTTTTTCTTGGTATTTAAAATGTTATCAAACGACTGATGTTCCCGTCCAGAAGCACATTTGAACCTTTAAAACCTTAGAAAGTTAGTAAATTCTGCCGAAATCACCAGAACAACAAAGAGGTCACCGCACGCGTAGCGCACTTCATCAACACCCGCATGACTCAATGAACGTTTTTGCATCAATTCCTCAAAATCACGTGTTCCTTGATTTTAGTAGTTTTTTTCTATAGATTTTATATTAAATAATTATCTATTATCTATGGTGTGCAGGTTGGGTTCTGTTCAAAATATGATTCTATGAATGCAATATCACAGAACCTGTTACAATTAATTGAAATTAGTACGAATAATGAATAATAATCCAAAATACTGAGGAATTCGATGATGGCACTTTCCATCATTGAATTAATAGAGATAGTGATCATTCAAAATATTCTGCGGAATGACGAAACCATCGACTGAAGTTGTCGCCGTACCGGCATGTGACAGTACGTGACGTGATCATACTGTATTTGAACATTAAGAATAACATATTATGGGCCTCCGCGTGGTGGAAATTATATTTAAAGATTTTAATTTTTATGAGAAATGGATGTTAGCCATTTGTTCAACCTGTTAGAGTACACAGTCAGTAAACTTATTTAATATTTATCTGCCGCTATTAGGGATACGTATGTAGTAGATATAACTTATTTTTCTATCAATAGACCATGCAGATTTTTGCAGGTGAGAGAAGTCAATGTACAGACAGTGGCATGTATTCAAAATAATTCACACAGCCTCTCGCCGCACCTATTAGTTTTTTTTGTTTTTCAAATTAAACTGCACGAGAAGCGTGATGCGGTAGTTTTTTTAAGCTGCTGCCATAATATGATGGATCTCTTTTTACATATCATATTCAGCCATTTCTATCGCTAAACTTCAAATAGATTATCGAAGAACAAAATAATAATAAGGTCGTTTGGATAGGTACAAAGAATTTGGACCAGGGGTGGTCAACCTGGTCCCTACCTCGAACTAGTGGGCGTTTCAGCTTTTATGGTGGGCGGTAGGGGTATTAAAAACATTTCATAAAATTCCCCGTGACAATTTAAATTTCAGAAAATATACTACAATTAATTTGAATCGCCTTCGCATAAGTTTAGTTCAATTTTCTTTTTTTTTTGACCATGTCCGATCATATGAGCCTCTATAGAGTGGAAGTTTGTATTAACAGATTTTCTTTTTACGAGAAATGGATGTCAGCCACTTGCTCAACCTATTAGGTCCATACTCTGATTCATACATCAATTGAAAAAACAATAAGTGTACTTTCAGACCCAGGATTCGAACCTGGGACCCACGACGCTTAAGCCGCGCGGCTATCATGGGTGTTCACGTTAGGTAAGTGAAACTTGAATATGTATTCTATAAACTGACGTACACGTCACACGGAAAGCATCTCGTTCAAATGTTGCAAGTTTTCAATGGGAGGGAATGATATGGATGCTGAAGCGAGGGGGGGGGGGAACCGGCACGCCAGCTTATAGAATACAGACTCTAAATGGCGTTATAGTGCGACCGCAAACAGAAGAGCCTCGTCGTCACCAGACTTTGTGCTTCTATGTATGCAAAGTATAAATAAAAAGATATATTATTTAACTAAAGTAAGTTGTTTTATAAAGATTTATTTTGCCAAACTTGGCGAAAGACTGACATAAAGTATTTGGTAAGTAATTACTATAATATGCTTTAACTTGCTGTAACTCTGTTTTATAAATTTTATAAAGTAAAATTACTTCCCTACTTTATAAATCACCATTACTGTGGAACCGGTGGCGGTTAGAAAATTTTACTACTAACCGAGATACAGAAGTGGGGATAGATATAAAAAGGTTGACTACCCCTGATTTAGACTATAAATTGAAGGAGTCTAGGAAATACATTATTAAATTTCTTTTATGACATTTAAAATTATTTTGCAAGCCCATGAAGTATCGTTAAGTTGGTAAACTATGCGAACATTACGATCGCTCAGTTGTCTTTCCGATTTTCTTACAAACGCAACGGTAGCCATTTTTATATTCATTGTGATTTCTCACTCTAGTGCAGTTCTAGTGCAGTTATAAACGGTTTTACACATGTTATAAATGATTTTTCAAGTAAGTTTAAGTAAATAATAATGCTGAAGTGTCTTATTATTGGATGCTTATCTACACATCGTGACTGATTGTATTTTTATACGCCCTGTAAATTGTCAAATAAATGACATAGCAGTAGTATGAAATTATCTACAAATGAACATGCAATGCGCAGTCACTTATAGCTAAATTCATATGGACCAGTAGTCCTTTTTTTTTGATTCGATGTCATATATAAAGAGGTTTCAACATCTTTGAATAGGTATTAATGTATTTATTTATTTATAAGATGCAAGAACAATTTAAGTACCTAACCAAGGTAATAACAACTCAATGATCCCTCCGCGATACATATTATGTTCATTGTCCGATTAGGTGCCATTTACAAAGTGTCACAAGTTTCGGTCTCCACTCTTCACATCCACTAATGTAGGTGTGTTCGCGATATTATTAATCAGTTCATCAAAATCACTTTGTTTAGACACAAGGCCAATTCTCAGACATACAGAATCTAAAAAAAATGTTTACAGGCGACGTGTGAGGGAATTGACTCCCAGTGAGGTCATCTTTAATAGTATCATGTCGACCCAATGGCCGATCAACGTAAAAATATCATGTTATTATTAGATAGCATAGGTACTACGGAATCTATTTTTAAAAATAAAGATGTTGAAGAAAAACTTTCTTTCATCGCAGTAGTTTTAAAACTTTTTTGTATCACGGTGCCCCTATCGAATAAAGTATTCTTTTTGACGTCGCCCTAAAATATCAATTACAGTGGAAAGGGCGATCGACGGTATTGTTCACATTGTATACAGTTTCTCAAAGAGTGCCACAGTCGGGTCAAATTTACTAATTATTGTACTTTAATCAATATGATACGTATGTTTGTGTCAAGTGCATACGACTATGGCCCCCACAAGGGCGCCTGACAGGGCCTTAGCCTGGAGGTCGGGCTCAGGGGGGGCCCGGCAAGGCGAGTCGACCAGATAAGTGAGAATATAAACACACATCACAAATTTGCTTTAATAGTAAAAAAAAAAGTTGTTAGCGGTGCTATTTTCTTTCAGTAATGTTATTATCATAATCAAAATACTAAATTTTAATATACACATTTTATCGCGTACACCATTTGGAAAACGCTACTGTAGAGCGTCACACTGCCTTTATCCTTAGCTATAGATAGAGGGGCCCGCCAAATATCCTAGCCTGGGGGCCCGCTTCATGGCCCCCACCCATGCAAACCACAATAATATGTTGAGTGGATGGCTTACAACCGATACTTGTAACATCCTATTAAGATAACCCCACGGGAGGTCCCTGTCATTTTATTTGTGTATTGGAGAGGAAATCATGATTTATCTTTATAGATATTAGGTACAGACCGTACCCTACCACGCACAGTGACGATGTTAACTGGCATGTTCTAAACAATAAATGATAATCACTCCTAACTTATACTTACACTTATAACACTTATAACTAATTCACTGTAGGCCCTCTGAGATACTTGCATTAAAAACTATGACACACACACACGATGATTAATAAAATAACACGCGAATAACAAAATTATTGACATTTTTGTTACATAGAGATCCCCGTCAAACTATTCTCCTACTGTGCAAACAGTGCAATGAACCTATTACGTGACGGTAAGGGGGCACTACGCCTCAGTTTCTTTTCTCATTCCTGCGGCAGGCCGTGAGTGATGCAATACATATTAATTGATACATCGAAGTCTCGAAATCCCGATAAAAATAGAAGTGTAGTAAGTATCTATAGAGCATGATAGCACCATTTATACTTTATTTTGTGTTATTGGATAACATGTACTTTTAATAATATCATTAAAAATGTTTTATTCGGACATGTCGCCCCCTGAATGCTGCCGTCCGTGTGTTTCGTACCCCTAACACCCCCACTTGGTGTGCCCCTGATACATTGCATACACTATTATCTACTTTATAGAAATTTATTAAATTCATTAAATATTATACATAGCTGAATCTGGACATAGTAAATATACTTTTTATGTTAGTGTTTACCTCTGACAGTCTATTAATTAATTACGCCGCTTCCTGTATGAGGTAACCACAGTCCGTGGATAGATAACAAAGTGAAATGACATGGTAGACATTGATAATAACTAATTTAATAGCCTATCGTTATTTACTCGTTTACGGTTAAAAAAAGACACTTGAAAATCGATTTTATATATATCTATAGTATTATAGCTTTTCCAGCTATTATCTCTCGGTAATATTTTTCCTTTTACGTCATCTATAGAAGTGAATAATAATATAGAATAGACTGAATAGAAGTTGGCGAACCGGGGTAAATTATTCCGGCAGGGTAGATATAGGGTGCCAATGAAGGCTTAATAAACATATGCATTTGCACAAATAAGTATTATTTAATATACGAAGCGAATACAGTGTGTTTAGATTATATTTTCTTTGTTAGTATGCTCAAAAGTTCAACGACAAAATAGTGTTTTGCTAACGGGGTTTTACTGTTGGTAAATTCGAAAAGCAGTCGGTTAATTTTCCATTCTCATACATTTTAAAACAAAGTATGCATCGGTTGAACCCCGAATATAGTTTCAAAATTGCTGTCATCAAAATGCGTAACATCGTAATTTATTTCTGCAAGCCCTGAACTGAAAATGTTGTCAATGAAATTCTTTACATAATATTATGTTATTGTCTTTATTGTATGCCGTTTAATCATTATTTTATTTTATGGTGTTCTATATTTAATTAAAGTTTATTTATCGTTTAATAATACATGGGTTTCACATTTTAGGCTGTACCTACTATTAACTATTTATTCAGTTAATAACTATTTTGAATTTAAACGCTCTTCACGTTTTCCGAATTCTGTAGTCATGGCCCCCACAACCAGGATCTTTGGTAGGCCCCCCTACCTATCACTAAGATTAAAGGCAGTATGACGCTCTACAGTAACGTTATTAAGAGTATTTAGTACTATATTTTTTAGCCATTTTCAGTATTTTTAGTACATCCACTTGAATTGTTGAATTGTCTAGTATCATAAAAAATTGCATCGCATAACTACTTGCATGTTTTAAAACCATAATCTTAAATTAATATAATAAATTTGTGATCTGTGTTTATCTCACTTATATGGTTGATCCACCACGCCGGGCCCGTCCAGAACCTGGGCCCCCTGGTTAGAGCCATGTCACCAATGTTCCCTCTAAGGTGTGCGCGCACACACCTACCAAAATGTGTCCGCACACATGTTTTCATCCGCCGCACAGTCCTCACACAAAAATATTGCAAAAGAAAGTTTCCTTTGCCTGATTTTAGTTTTGCTCGAATGCACGAAACCATCCCATGCACAAACCTGTACCATATAACACATGCACCTTAAAAATATAAGTTTTAACGGAAAAATTGTGTATGTGTTTGTCGGGGGTGTGTACATTTACTGCACCGGGTGACGGGGTGACCAACTCTAGTTTCACCACTGCTCAGATGCGTTGATGATCCGCACACACAATATTAAAATTAGAGGGAACGTTGCCTGCCACCCCCCTTGTGGGGGCCATGTCTGTAGCAATTAAGAAAAAAGTGAGGAGTTTAGGTCAATAAGTACATATCTGTACGAAAAAGTTCCCCGACCCTTGACATAAAAGATAACAGTAGGTACTTTTTCTAATAATTATGCATTGGATTTACATAAAACACAGACGAATGTCCGTCGATTCTTAATCATACAAACTTGTCTGATGTTTGTAGGAGTACCTATCTAGTATTTTTTGTATATATATTTGTTGTAACCTGGTTATGTTACGCGTTTATAATCAGAAAGATGTTCACATTTGAAACATGTGTGATTTATAAAAAAAAAATACGCTGGGAAAACTATACGATGTCATTTTAATTTGAGAATTCGTATGGATAAAAAAAAGGCGACATCTTAAATAATTCATTCCTACGCGCTGTCAAAAAAATATATTTATCGTCCATCCGAGCACAACGTCCACTTGGAAGATGGACAGACCATCTTTCTCTGGCACGCCAAGCGTTGTCGCCTTGTATTGGAAAAGTTGGAAACCGATCACACAAATCATTCTCACAGATTTTTAATAAACATAATATTATTAACATGTTTCGTTTTTTTATTTATTAAACAGAGGCGTTGGATTATTTTAAATAGTTCATGTTGAACTTGAAATATTGTGTACCCATGTGAAATATAAAACACCTACAATATAATACATTAATACAGTGGTTTCCAAACTTTACGTTACTACGCCTCCCTTTTAAAACAATCTAATCTTGGCGCCTCCACCCCTTTAAATATGATGTTACGAATGCTAGCAGTACCTACTTGCATTGCTTTTCTTGACAAAGTATTATATTATTCTTCAGTTCGATTCAACCAAAATTGAACAAACGTTTTTGTTTCCATATAGGTAGCCATTTTTATAAGTCAGGAAATACACTACAAATAATTATAAAATAAAATTCTACATGTGAATTATTATCATCAATCACACACACCACACAACCACATCAAATTGTATCACACAGACACATATTATAAAATGATAATAATCTGTAAATTTGTGGTGTGTTGTGAGGTTGTCGATCCGCAACGCCGGGCCCCCAGGCTGGAGCCCTGTTAGCCGCCCCTTTTGTGGGGGGCATGCATGACAGTATAGAAATGACGTATAATAAAATTAATCTCCATATCTTTATACAGGTTTGTAAACAACCTAACTTTTATAGGACATAGGACTATTTTTTTATGTAGTTTATAACTAGCTGCCGTTTTATAAACTATGGACTTGCAAACTGCAAGACTGTGGCTACATTATTGTGTTAAACTTTTCGCGCCTCCCTTTGCAACAGTCCGCGCCTCCCAAGGGAGGCGCGCCCCCCAGTATGTAAATCGCTGCATTAATATATTTAATTATAATACGAAAGTGTGTCAGTCATAAAATAGTAGCTTGCTGTGTGTAGGTGAGGATTAAAAAGATAATACAGTTTTATCGGAATGATCCAGTTTCTTTGGGAGGCTTTTGAGGAATAGTTTATTGTGTAAGCAAGTGACAAATCGCATGTGAAACGATGGATATCATAATTATAACAATAACGCCAATACCTGTCAATATTCCTAGATCTAGTGCTAATAATATGAAAGAATCTGTCAAACTATTATGAGACTATCCAATCATTTCTTTTCATTCACGACTTGATTAAAATAAACGATTACTTTATTTACGTGTTAGTTTACGTTTATGTGTATCTAACTAATTTTAATGTACTATCTGTGTCGTTCTCTCCTACACATTTACATATATTTTCTCACATGCGTTACAGATAGACAGATAGATAAATCATATGTTTTCTCTCACCTTACCCCTTTTAATAAGTACGCCTCGCTCTCTCCTAGACATTTACATATATTTTCTCTCATGCGTTACAGACAGACAGATAGATAAATCAAAGCAAATACATTATAATAAAATAGATTATGAAGTATGTAATTTTTAGTTTTCTTTGTCTGTAAATATTGTATGACTTTCTTGGGTAGACCCACGAAGTCGCCATGACCGCCAACTTGTTTAGAAGCAGCACTCGAAGTGGAAAATATTACGAATCGGAGCGCTCGATAATTTTCCGAAAAATCCGCTCAGACGGTTAAATTAACTTTATCACGAGACGAAGCGATGATCTCGGGGATTTAATGAACCGGAGCTGAGCTCCAGCGCGCTCCGCTTCATTTCGAGCTCCGTAAAAGAATATTGCTGATGAAGACGTTAATTGTCGTTAAATGAAAGGTAACAAACTTACTTGAATATGGATGATATTCTCTTGAGTGAGTCAGGATCCATGACCTCATTAAAATCGTTGAAGGTTTTTGGCCTCTTGAAACCGCAATGTTCCCTCCATGCAGGATACGACGGCAGACCATGGTCACGCCCTCGTTGGATGTTCAGCGACACCAAGTCCAGTCCACACGGAGACAATGGCTTTTTGCCGGCCGTGTCTTTTTTGTCGGAGTCCAGGGGCTCGTCTCTCTTGAAGAGGTGGCTTGTTAACTATCGGGAAGAATAATACATATTTTATTATAAATATATTATAATACATCATAATGTTTGGCGTGGATTGGCCTAGAGACTCTTGGTAGTCGAGGCACGTCGAGACCTATTATTGGTACTCTAAGATACCGAAGAAAAGACAACAGAACCTTACATTAGTGGCGAAGGGTGGAGGTAGGCTATTAAGATCCGACAAATAATGCATACTAGACTTTATCAGTCGAACGTTTTATTGTTTAACTATGACTACAATATTATTGTGTATAATGTAGATGGTGTTTGTTAGTTTTTAAAATTCTATCAAATCCTGCCTAAACCAAATCATAATAGTTTAGGTATATTATGGGTGAACCGATAAAAATAGTGCACACTTTTTCAGTCATATTTACTTGTTTTCATTGAAAGAAGACGAAGACACACGAAGAAAGACAGAGAGATCTTGAGAATGAACCATTGCTTTTTAGCATAGCCATACTACAAATAATTACGTTTAGTAAATCATTGGAACACTACTATCAATCACCAATAGTAATATGTTATGGCACGTCAGTTTGTTGAATGAATGTTCTATCTCTGGTTCATGTTGAGAGCATACCTATATAAGATATTAAAATACTATAGGTGCTTTTAAATAACGTAGAACCTATTTTTTTCCATGAAATGTTATATTAAACAATAATTAAACAATCCGTTGAGGGAGACCGACAATGATATTATATTATTCGTGTTCACGAAGTGACTTGCTAGACTGTGGGGATTATAATCACAAGTATTAGTTACGCGAACTTTTGAAATTGTGTTAGAAAATATTCTATTATTTATGAAAACTTTGTACCTACAGATAAAAAGAAATAAGATAAGAAGGTGGAATCTATGTATATATGGTACCTAGATAGGTATCAATCAAATCAGTTCAATCTTGACCGAAAATCGTCAAACTAAAAGATCAGGCTTCTCTCGTGGTGCAATGGGTAAGGCGCTGGCCTTCCACCCGAGCGTTCTGGGTTCGATTCCCAGTCATGACAAAAACATTTATGTGTTTTTCTCAAAGCCTGGGTGTTTGTGATTGTTCAAAATTACTAACAACCACCTTGTACGAAAAAGCAAGGACATGGTGGACATGTCTGATTTTTTTTAAAATTTGAATATTTTAAACTTTCACGTTAAATAAATACTCACTCAACTCATATATTATTATTATTATTTATTAGTTACAAGTATTGTAAAAATAATGAATGCATAATAAAAGCTTAAACTATCGTTAAGATAAGACTGGTCAGTAATAATCAGAGATTTACAAGATTGAAATACGAAAGCCAGTCGCCATAGATCAAGACTTTGAAGCCAGTTTTGGTTTCTGAGTTAATTGGTGGTCATGCAATAAAACGCAAGAGATACAAAAAAAAAAAAACACCGAATATCCTCCAAAATAACCAATATTAACTGCACGTTTCGTTTACTGTTTACAAACTGTAGTGCATATTATGATACAGACGTAAATATTTAAATTAATACATTCTATATCTTTAATCCCATATGTCTCCACACTTAGTAATCGTATCGTCCTACAACCGCACCCAGAAGATAACCCATTCCCCTTTATATAGGTTTGGTTTGTAATAATGAAAGTAGGTAATGAAAAAGAATATCGCTTGTATTATCATGTTAAGCTATTTCATAAGCCGACCGAGGTACCTAAGTGCTTGCCCTATTCTCTGAGCATGTCCGGAAACCTACTGTTATGCATAAAATCAATAAGTAGATAACAGATTCTAATTAGAGAAACCGCAACTTCCTCTGATAACAACAGCATCCTCTTTGATATCGATAATATTGCTAATTTAAATATTGATTCAATTATTCTAATTAATTCCAGAAAACCACAAACAATAATATAATGTTATTTGTGTTGATAATTAGAAGTTTCTAGAATATTATTTCTTTCCATATATGAACCATTGCACACGTAATGAATTTGTTAGTTCTCTGTCAACCATTGTACCACTTGTATTGTAAGCTGGCTTTCTGTCAGTTGTAATATCTGTATTACTGTAATTCTTCTCCGTTTAATAAATCGAAACATCTATCAAAAGTTCTTCTCTGTCAATTTGATATCTCCTGTGAAGTTTTCCGCTCTATTTTTGCTATTCCTGACAAAACAAAAGAGACTTTAACAGAGTCCTATTTCCATAGTCCTCTGTATAATAATAAAATAGCAAATAATACGTTTACACGTATAAAGACTATTTAAATTCGTAATTACAAAACCTAAAAGAACTAGTGAAAGTGATAATCTATTTTACTTAAACTACTCCGCTTTTTGGGGACGTAACAGTACGTATGCAGTTCGACGTATCACAATAATTCACCGTGAAATGTTGTATTGGAAATATATGGCCGTATATTAAAGACCGTCCAACCTTTTTGGGTCGTATAGTATTGACATAAAATTCATGTCTAAATAAAACACGGTTCTTATCGGTTTACACTTTACAGGAAGCCAGCAGCAAACAAATTTTGAAAATAGCCGATATACTGGATTGTTTGTTAAGTCAGATTAGGTTTTCATTCTTGAATTCATGATTTTGCCAAAATCAGCTATGAAAATTGAATTAATGTTCATATTGAATCTAATAAAATTTGAGACCCTATATTATACGGTCATCTTTTCCCGGATAAGAAAGCTCACGGCGAACTGTGCTACGGTGAATTGTTTTACGTGCAATTTACATGTAACCTGCTCTGAAACTACCTACATAGTGAGGTGGTAAGTAAGTAGTGTGAAGTAATTGTTATTAATTTAAAATGTGTTCTACATTTAGTTCGCAATAAACATAAGCATTGCCAACAAGTATAAGTAATATAATCAGATTAGAACAATTTTCAATAATATTATTAATTTCTTTCCACGCTTTGGCGTTAATCAGTGGGCGTGTGGTATTTATGGAAGTCTGGCAGACGCTGGGCGATAGGTCTTGGATAAGTATAATAATATCCGCATCGTCTATAAAACTTTGGTTCAAATCCAATTAAGCAGGATAAACATTCATTTATTACATAATTTACGCAGTATATTACATGATTATTGTATTTATCTTTTCTGTATATAAAAATCGTCACTGACCACGTTGACCACTGACCAGGTACAAGCCAAGTAGCGTAACCCTCAAATAATATCAAATTGTTCAGAAGTGAAAAAAACTTTGAACATTAGATTTACTTATTATTTTTTATATTATTTATTTATTATTTTATTACAAATTGAGCGCCTTTCTCTGTGGCTTACGTTTATAGAGGGTTACAGCATTTGGCTGGAATATTTTTTGTCAAGTTACAAATGGCTTAAAAATAGTTTTGAATTATTTTGATAATTAATATTTTTTTAGAATTTGTGATACTTGGCCAGTTCATGTAAGAGTATGCAATAAGCCAATTACCATCACTTTGGTGAAAAGTGAGGGTTACGGCAATTGGCCTGTGCAGTGACGAATGTTGTTAAACTCATGCATTCTGTATACCCACACAAATATTGCACACTTACATAATTTTGTCAGATATTTTTTATGGCAACATCATTAACTTCATACTTATAATTACGATAAATGTGTCGCTACATTTCAAAATCAACCAAGTCCACCTTTAGGTATTTTTGACTTTTTTGTGAATTGCTGAAGAACTACTGCTTTCTAACATTTATGCATTATCAAAATGTGGAATTTATTAATTTTAAATATTCTATATTGTGACTGTGTATTTGGGAAAACAAAATGCAGTTTTTCTCCTATTCATCTATTATGGACTTGGCTGATTTTGAAATCTAGCGACACAAATAGAAAAAAATATTTATTTTTAAATTTGTCCAAATTCTCAATTCAATTTAGGTACTTCCAACGTTTTTCTATAGGTACACACAATTATTATAATAAAACTAGAAAAAATACCGATGGCAGTGCCACCTGTCAACATGGCGCGATGTGGCTGTAAGCATCTGTCAAACTATTATGAGAGTAATTATCTTTTTTTTCATGACCCGATTAAAAAATAAACTATTTTCTTTATTTGTGTCAATTTACTTTTCAAATTTAGAATATGCATTTACTTGTTATCTCTCAACCTTACTACGTTTAAAACGTTTTCTTCCTATTTCGCCCCCTCTTACAAATTTATATACTGTTTTCTCTCGTACGTTGCAGGCAGTTAGGTATATAAAATTAGATACAAACATATATATTATAGTCTTTTATATCTATAGTATAGTATCTTATGTTAAGACATTTCGTTGAAATGCACTAAATCACAGATAAGAGTAAAATTTATCAATAAAAATTATCTAATCGATACAAAAATCTATTACGTAGAATGTCATTGTGTAGGTACTTACGTCTTATAGTCATAATCTCAATTTATGTTGTTTTTTAATGATCAGAATGACTAGATACAAAGATATTGATAAAAAATCATTAATATAATTTAAAAATCTTAAATCACGGTGAACGGCGAGACGTACATATGTTACACCGAATGTGCGAAATTGACTATTACATGAAATGGGCAAAATTTTGGCTAATTCATGTAATAGTCAAGCCTGTTGCCTTATTCATGAATTAGGTAATTTTTCTGCTGAGTACATGAATTCGCCACGGTATGGAATTCTTGAACTGTCAACATGACAGAAGAAAAAGTAAATTTAATACGGATAGTTTTATTAGTTATAATTGGACATAATATAATATTATTATTATTAGGTTAGGTTAGGTTAGGTTTTGAAATTTTGAATTAAATTATTCAACTGAATGTCCATTTTGAGGTTAGCTATCAAGTGTCAACAAACTATCACACACATTCAATCGACCATTGCACAATTATTGATACCCAAGCATGAATCAAATCGCGAAAATACTTTTCAATAAAATTCTTCCATTATCATATTATGGTTCTAGAATTTTTTTGCGCATAGTAAATGGATATGAACGTCATTCAAATCAATGACATTTGACACATTTGTTTAGTTGCAAAAAACACCACGGAGCGCGATCATCTATTTTGACCATAGATAATATAAATGTACATTTTGACCAATCCATGAGCATTTGATACATTTAGTTTAGTTGCAAAAAATACCACCGTAGCGCTACTATCTAATTTGTCCAAGACATGAAGTAGGCAGAAAAATTACTGCCGATTTCACGCACTCTCCAGATATTTTGTCTAATTCATGAATAAGGCAACGGGCTTGCATTTTTCATGATTTAGGCAAAATTTTGCCCATTTCATATAATATTCAATTTCGCACATTCGGCGTAACACATACACCTTTTGAAATACTGCTATGAAGCCTGAAAGACGCCATTTTATTGATGTCATCCAATCACCCCCGTTATTTCAAAACAACGCATAAATTGAATCAGATGATAATTAATTATTAATATTAGTAATTGGAATTCAACAACAATATAGACGGTAATTAATAAACACATTATAACTGTATTATAAATACAAATAATTAATGAAGTGTAATAATAATAATTATATATGATAATTGATAATAATATATAATTATGTGATGCACAATGTGTATAAAAGTATTGTTTATTTTTAATTAAATACAAATGAAACCTCTTTATGGAATTATCGTACCTAACGTCGATTTAAGAAAACTGGCGGTGAAGCGGCCAAGATACCATCGGATTGTTGACCCAACTAAAAATTAACTAAATTAGTATTACTTCTGCAGTTTTTTTTAAACATTAGTAGGTACCTATTACTTCTTACTAACTCCACTATCTTAAAAACCGAGAACATCGGTAGTTGTTTGTTCTCCCAAGGTGCAGAATTAACCTGACATTGGTAATACTAATTGGGTGTGCAATTGTGTTCAAGTAATCGCTTCGGATAATGATATATTCCATCTACGCGATGATGAGTTTGGGTGGACGTTGTTTCGTAAATTCATTTTTGTATTTCACTCTTTTATTTTTCTTTATTATTCTTTCTATTTCTTTATTTTTAATAGCATTTCTTTACTTTTCATGTCACGTTGTGGACGTCTTGAATTTGTAATTTGTAAAGTTCACTACAATAATATGTGATCAAATAAATTTGTATTTTATTTTTTCTTCGTTCTGTTATGACGCAGTCGCGGAATGGTAAAAGTACAGAACAATGATGGTTTTTGAATTTTGCCTTTCTGAAGTAGAATTGTGTCAGAATATTGTGGCAATGCAGTCGACTCATATTTAGGTGATAGTATCATCAACACCGTTCCAAAACGATTTAGTCGTGGCATGGCCCCCACATCTTACAGCAGGCCCCCAGGCCAGGATCTATGGTGGGCCCCCCTACCTATCGCTAAGGTTAAGCGCAGTGTGATTTTTCACAGCTGTGTTCCCCAAGTGGTTTCCACGGAACTCCAGGGTTAAGGGTATTCCGTCTATTTTTACCGATTTTTAAATAAATACAGTTGATTTATTGAGTTGTCGGCACTCCGCATATTATGGAGCACTGATCGCGACCTCATTTTGTGGTACCCAAGTAACATGGAACCCTTCGCCATATTCGTCAGGAAACACACAAAATAATTATAAAACAAAATTCTGCGCATGAATTATCATTTAATTATATCAATCATCGTATCACATCAAATTACATCGCCCAAACAAATATTTTTAAATGTTATTAATCATTTAGGAAATTAGCGCCGCAGGCGACTTTTTTTACTATTAGAGCAAATTTGTGGTGACCGGTGTGTGTTTTTCTCATTTAACTGGTCGGCTTGCCTCGCCGGACCTCATCTAAGCCCGGGCTCCCAGGCTAGAGCCCTGTCAGCTCCTCCTTTGTGGGGGCCATGAGCCGTGGCCACAATGCCAGAAGAATCTGTCCTTCTTCTGCCCAAGTATTTACCAGAAGGACTCAGTTATAAGAAGTGAAATTGATTTAAATATTTATATACTTATGTTAGTAAGTATAAACAAATGATTAAACTCGGAATGAAATAAACTTATTATGCTGCTATCTTAGATTAAGTATAGAAAAATGCTGCTATGTTTGCCAGTTACAAATAAATGTCATTCTAGGTTATTTTTCACATATTAAATTAATTTGGAGGCATGCGCGGGCGAGGTTGACTTTGAATCGATTTTCGCTCTCAGATATTATCCTTCACCTTTTTTGAAGTGGAAAAAATCTCTTTGTGTAAGTGAGTACCTTCATTTCATTGCATTCATGAGCTCCGAGGGTCAGCAGCGTGATCGTTGCCTTGCGCGTATCTTTATGCAAATGTTGCCATTTGGTTATTCAACTACATCGTTGCACGATTAAAAAAATCATTAAAAAAATCTATGACGTGTTTGCTTATTTATTTTATGCACTTTCATGCCCGGAACATTCTGCAACATCTGTTATGTGCTCGAAATCGTACTGTATTTTTAATTACCTGTTTTAAATATTGTCCCCAAGAAAAGTTCTACTCAATTTCAATTGCATCTTATCCTTTGGCTTGCTTGTTGCCATTCAATTTAAAAAAAAAACATGTTTTATTTTACTACTACAAAAAATGCATCGAGCTATTACCTAATTTAGGAGTTATAAAATGGGATTCTTATAAAGAGTATTTTCATCGGAAATACTATAATATTGAAAATCGGAATAGTATAACTCAACTAAATTATATAATGCCCACGATGCCCATGATAACCGAGTGGCTGACGCGTCGGCTTAAAATGCCGTGGGTCCCAGGTTCGAAGCATGGATCTGGCAAATACACATATTATTATTTAATGCGTGTTTGGAGTCAGAGAATGGAACTAATAGCTTGACCAAGTGCTATCATCCATATCTCACGCAAACCTCCACTCTGTGGAGTCACATATGATCCTTTTAGGATTGGATATGGTCAAAAAATATTTCGCTGGTCAGACGATAGGAGTCATTCGTAGGGGAAAATGCCAATAAGTACTTATATTACTTATTGTATTCAAGATAATATTGTCATCGTTAGTTATCCAAACTGAAATTGTATTAGATTCAAATGTAATCGAACCGAAACTGAACCGAAAATTGGAACCGAACTGGGGGTTTGGTACATGTCCAAACACGCGCGTTAACATGATTGATCTTACTCCCTACTTCAGTTGTCGCATGCTCAACACGACTTACGTCTTGGGTCTTGGCCCTTAGACCTAGACTCTTGGGTCACTAACTACCATCCACTCGGAGCTGAATCGAAAACCGAAAAACCATTATTTTTTCGGAACGAAAACCGGAACCGAACCGATATAATTATATTTTTCTACTTTAACCGGAACGAAAAAAAATTACGGTTCGAAACCCTATACTAGGTATTTACTATCACAAACGTATAATTTAAAAAATCTGAACTGAAATAATTAGCAAAGAAAAAAATACAAATTATACGAGAAGCTGAATTACATTATATATGTAATAATTACAAGATAAAAAGAACTTTTTACATACAACGTTTTTAAATTTTCTGTTGAATCATATTATAAACTTGACTTGCTAGCTTAAACGATCAAAAAAACTCATACTTGATAGAAATAATACTGAAATGTCATTTTGATTTCCATAGTAACGCACGTATATATAAATAATTTAGTTGCTAGGACCATCCGCTTAGCAACCAATAATGGTGTCGAAATAACTTTTCATACAAAACAGAATTAACTGAGAATGAATTCAATTCTACTTAAAGATGGCTAAAAGTATTTAAAAAATGCATTGGCATCGTGTTCTGATATATTCTAAAAATCGGTTGGAAGATTTGTACTGGACAAAGAACCACCGGACAAATAAGAATACGAACTAAGAAAAACGTTGTAAAATAAAAAAAATGGTTGAGATACTGTGATGGAAATAATAAAATTATATTAGTTGAGTGTTTTATATTGTATTGTTGTTTGTAAAGTTGAGAGTGCCTGATTTTTGTCTATGGCATGAATCACTTCTGTGTTAGAGTATCTACCTACCTTGTTTTTTTTGCGTTGTCATTTGGATTGTGTATTGTTTTGTTATCGGCGTATTTTATGTGATCATTTGAATAATAGAGATTACCGTTTTCGGATGCAAAATAAATTATTTAAATTTCGAATAATGCCTACGTTTATTGGCCGAAAATAATTACCAAAGCGGATGCTCCATGTTGTTATGTTTTAAGCTAGTCATATTCTGTTGAACACACACTGTAAATTGTAAATCTTAAAATTTAATGTCAGCCAGGCCCTAGATTCAGCACGCGAAGACCATTTTGAAATCGTGGACTCATGGATAAGCAGTGAGAAAAAGAAAAAAACATGAAGTACCAAGTGACATTCGTTTAGAAAGATAGCAATAATTAATTATTCTTAATCAACTTGGTGGTAAGATAAAGCGGGCGAGAGGAAGAACGAGAAATGGGGAGGATGGAAAGATTCTGACATACATACAGTTTCGAAGGCTTTTCAAAATGATATATAATTTTCTTCTTGAATAAATGAACACTTTGATTGCTATTACTATTGGTACCATCTATAATTTTCATGTTAATAATGTCATACCTTGATTGACATTACAAAGATAGGCAATTTTTGGCTGAATTTGAAACACCTTAAAATGTTATATTTATGTTTTTATTAGGAATTATTAGGATGACACTAAGCTTTGGCTTTAGAATTAATAATGTTTACTGCAGGGCTCAAAATGAACCGGAACGCAGCTCTTGTTTATGAAATTTCCGAGATTTTGCATACAATAAGAAATGAAACGTGTAGCAATGGGGTGATAAAGCAACTTCTATCAAATGCATCACCAGACGTTCGGTATGCGTTTGCTTATTAATAAACTTATTAATTTGATAAAAATAGTGGACATATTAATACGAAGGCAGAAGCGGAAAACTACGGGGTTATTCGTGTGTCAAGCAAAATGCCATTTATTGATATATTGATTTTTTTAAATGCCGTGTGTTAAAAGGATAAGGGGGATACCTACATCTAAGTTTACTATTTTCCAGGAGAGCCAAAAGAAGATTCAGTTTTATCATCGTTTTATTTTAACATCGTATGTGAAATTTATTAATTCAGCAGAATTGAATTAACTTATCCCATATCTCCTGTACGTACATAATATATCGCAACCCCAGTAAAATACTGTCGTAAACTGTCTGAAATTGTAGTTTTAGTTTTTTCTTTTTTTTTTAAATTTTATTTATTAAGGAAACAAACAGTTACAATATATTGATTACAAAAATTTAAAATATAATAATGAAAAGTTATTGGAACCAGCAAAGTTTTCATGTATACATTATAATATAGTTAAGCCTAACAAGAAAGAGAGTAAGAATAACAAAAATATAAAGAAATTACATGATAAAAATCGGGAAGAATAATGAATAATTAAATTATATACAATGAAAAGTAACATATATACATATATATTTATACAAAATTTTGGAGATAGCGCGTTTAAATGAAACAGGTGAATTATTAAAAGGATCAACGGTGGAGAAATACATATTATAATTTAAACAAGAGCGCCGAATAAAAGAGTTTTGTGTATAATTAGAACCGCTACAACTGATATGGTACAAAGTTTGGTTTCGCGTAAATCTTGATGGACAATGGAAACCTACCCTTTCGAGTAGGTTTGGTGAGTCAACAAAACCATTGATAATTTTAAAAAGAAAATATTGATCAGATATAGAACGTCGACTTTCCAAAGATGGCACCATAAAAGTTGCAGTGGTCCAAATATAATTAGATAAATCATAACAGTAAGCTTTAAATGTTATGTATATATAACCCGCAGAGAAGTTGACAACCTAGAAAACTCATGATGTTGGGTCGGATCGGAGAAGGCGACGAAAAGCTGCCTCCAGATGTACAAACCAATTCAAGAGATGAATGCCCAGAGGAAGAAGGACATAGTTGGATTCGATTTTTTAATAAAATACCGTCGTATCTCAAATTCAAATCTAGTCAGCGAAAAAGCTCTTAATACAGTATATTATTATTATTAGCACCGTTTAATCGCTAATAAAATACTGCTGTAACTAAATTACGACTCCAGAAGTTATCTAAACAACTAAACAATATAATAGTATCTCTATTTTATTATGTAATAAAGAAATATAATAAATTAATGTTGTTGAAAATAGAACATGTTTTCTCATAAAAATAAGTGCTAATTTATACATCCAGACTTTTTCAAAGCTTTCCCACAAAATTGCATTTTTTTGGATTACTGGAGTATTATTCTACTTAATTCATATTTCATGATGAATTATTATGGTATAATAATAGTAAGTAATTAATAATTATATTGCATTATATGGAAATCCTCCGCTTACAATATTAACATATATTAATGTACCCATTAGATCATTCTGAATACTGATATACAAATAGCCATCTGAATTGAATTCACTAGCATCATTCTGACAACATACAAAAATAACATTTTGTCTAAAAAGCGGATGTTTTCTATTGTGTATCACTTTGTCATATAGAATATCATGATATAGCATACGAAACAAACCTACTCATAATGCCATAGTAGAAGATTCAATATTTTTTTTTTTTTAAATATAGTATAACAAAATTTGGTTTTTACCATTGTAGGCGGATACAGGAACATTTTTATAGATGCAAGTATACAATTTGTTAGATCGTAGTTTTTTTCTTCTTATTTATTTATTAGGTTGGTAACTATTTTATTTAAATATTTCTAGAGATATACTCGAGGAGATTTTACAAAATTCATCGAATGAAATAACATGATAATATTTTATGGTATTTAAAAATTTCAAATTATAATTCAATCTTATCATAGGTAGACTTATACACTATTGATAGAAAGTGTAAAAGTGCTTTATTTTCATATAATACAAAAAATGAGTCGATTTGATCGAAGCTCCGTAACCACAGGGACAACACAAAGCCACGTTATCTAAATACTTTCACTCAAAGTTTCCTCGTTTCACTATCTACAACAGCGCCATCGAAGCCTGAACGGATGGAGTCCTTCAGGAAAGGCATACATATATGTATGCCTTAAATATATGTTAAGAATTTTTCACATCTCTACATCGTTTAAGTGTGGGTTTCATGGCCCCACATCCTGAAGCGGGACCCCGGGACACGATGTTTGCTGGTCCCCCAGCCTATCGCTAAAGATAAGGACAGTGTAATGTTCTACAGTAGTGTTCCCCAAATGGTATTTCGCGGAACTCCAGGGTTCTGTGTAAAATAAAGGGTATCTATTCCGTGTATTTTAAGCGATTTTTGGCAGGTATTTTTAAATAAATCCACTTGAATTGTTGGCACTCGGCATCATAATATTATGAACCACTAATCGCAACCCCCCTTTGTGATTGCCAAGTAACTCGTGACCCTTAGGCATGTTGAAAAAATAGTCATTTTTATTGTTGAGGAAACACACTGAAAATAATTATAAAATAAAATTCTAATCGTGACAAAGCGCCTCTTTTACTATTAGAGCAAATTTGTGGTGTGTGTTTATCTCACCTAACTGGTCGACTCGCCACACCGGGCCCCGGGCCCATGCATAAATAATAGATACCCTGACAGCCTCCCCCTTGTGGGGGCCATGGTGCTTTCACTTATATTTTAGTGCGTAATTACTGTAACGTTCCATGGGGATATGCAGGTTATGCATTGCTTATGGGTAGCATATGCTTATAATATAAAACTTTGAGAGTTCATTCACCAAGACGAGAAATTTATCCCCTGCGGCACTAGGAGATTGTGCTTATTAAAATTATTAGTAGAGGTTTTTCATTGAATTTAATCGTTTAGATAGCGACGCATAAATAATACATTTTTTTAAGTAGGTACCTACCTAATGCATTTACATACAATTTGAGATTTAAGAATGATAGGGGTCACTATTTGAGGGAAGGGAGGGGGGTGTATATTGTCAAAAGACGTCATTGAGTATATATCATTGAAGCGTCTAGTTTCAACAGCCCCTAAAACGGTTTTTGAAAAATTTTAAGTTAGATATGTATTTAAATGGATATTTTTGTTACCTTTATGATGGCCTTGAAGATTGAACTTTAAAAAACACCAAAAACCGTCAATACGTATGATCAAAAATTGGGGTAAATTTCAAAACCCGCTAAAATGGTTGGGTGTGCTTTTCAAATACCCCTAAAATGGAAAGCCAAAATACTTTTTAGAATGTAACAAATTAAAAAATAAATACATAAAGTTCACAGATTTAATAGATATGATTTTTTCTTATTTTTCTCAAAACTACCTAAAATCGTTTTATCATTTTTCTCAGAACTACCTAAAATCGTTTTAGGGGCTTTTGAAACTAGGCGCTTCAATTAATATATTATTTACATTTATTTGAATTATTATTATTACCCTTCATTTGTATTGAGTTCACATAGCAACTAGTGCTTATTTTGTAGCAGAATTCTCAAACTGATATTCTGGCTAGTACCTAATACATTTAATATAAATAATATGTTGAATTAAAAAAAACTAGAATGATTTCATTAATAATTACATCAAGATATAAATTGTGATCGGTTGTGACCACCTTAGGTAGACGTCATCCGAAAATAGTTCGACGCTACTTTCAACTGTCCAAAATAGGGCTGATTGCACACCGGCTGAACATAAGTGAGATTGTTCCGATTTTTTTTACCTACGTGTCATTATGACAGTGACGAATTGAGGATATTCGACTTGCAAATATATTCAATGATAATTCGTCATTACGGATTGATTCCACGTATCTACATATTGTAAATAATGTACTCATCGCGCTCCCATGTCATTATTATAATAATATTATCATTATTAAAATGTCGTTACTCATTACATAATATGTATTATATATATAATTATATATAATATATATTATATATAATTTATTTTTGATTATGGCCAATCCGTGAAAAATAAAAATGGTACTAGTATGTATTTTTAATTTTACCTAATTTTTGCAGTGGTAAAGACTGGTTGTTGAACGATGATTTACTGTTTACATTGAAAAATAGTTTTTAATTATCTAGTGACGGAATTACGGAACATGTAATCTTCTACAATTTTATGAAAATTTATCAATACTTACGTGTTTATATAAAACATAATAACTATTTTACAACGTTTTTCTTAGCTCGTATTCTTATTTGTCCGGTGGTTCTTTGTCCGGTACAAATCTTGCAATCGATTTTTAACTAACTTCCCAACTAGCTAGATATTTGAAACTTTTAGAATATACCAGAACACGATGCCAATGCATTTTTTTAATACTTTTAGCCACTTTAAGTAGAATTGAATTCATTTTCAGTTAATTCTGTTTTGTATGAAAAGTTATTTCGACACCATTATCGGTTGCTAGGGGTCTGGGGTCCTAGCAACTAAATTATTAATATATACGTGCGTTACTATGGAAATCAATACGCCATGTCAAGTACAAATTTTTTTGATCGTTTAAGCTAGTCAAGTCAAGTTTATATGTTTCAACATAATTTAAAAACGTTGCATATAAAAAGTTCTTTTTATCTTATAATTATTTTAATTTAATTTTCTTTTTCTTTTGATCATGAAGATCCTAATAGGATCATTATATGGGCCTCCACAAAGTGAAGGTTATTTAACAGCAGGGCTCGAATTAGTCAGAGGCGCACCGGAAAATAAAATCACCAAAATTATCGCTCTATCTCGTGGGAAAAATAATTTGACTGTCTAAACTAGATAGGCCATATAACAAAAAAATCTAACACATCTATTTTTATAAAATACCTATAAAATTAGATAACTATGTTGATATTTTCGAAAAATTATCAAGCGCTCCGGTTCGTAAAAGTTTTCATTTCGAGCGTTGTAACAGATTTTGTTTTTACGAAAAAAATGTTGTTGGCCACTTGCTCAACCTATTAGGTCCATACTCTGACTCCAAACACAAATTGAAAAACAATATGTGTATTTGCCAGACCCAGGATTCGAACCTGCGGCGCTATTTCACGAAAGAGAATTTTACATTTAAAAAATGAGGTCGTTAGATGCATTTTGATTGTTTTGTGTTGATTTTTGACAACTACATAATTCAAGTAGATGTATTAAAACTACAAAAATCCCTAAAAATAAACCGAAGGCTCTTTTTTTACCTCTAATACAATTTTGATAACGTTTCTGTTGTGCGTCACACATGTCATTAAGATTAGCGATAGGTAGGGGGGCCCGTTTTAGGATGTGGGGGCCATGACTAATATAACAAAAACACATATATAAAATAAGGGTCCAAAAACCAAAACAACTTTCTGAAAATTCCCGTCTACTTAGTATAAAGTACGTATGGATCAGAATTCTTGTCACTCAGTAAACAAGGTAAAAAATTGATATAATATTATTTGAAAAAATAGTCGTTAAGAAACTTTGAGGTTGTTAAAGCAAATGGCGTTTGGAGATCGTGGTATGAGGAGCTGTAGGGGGGCGAAAAGATCACGCGGCATATGAAAATACAGATACTGCGCTGAGTCAGATATAGGATACCGGAGGATTTCTCAGCAAGGACAACACAAACATATCGAGAGTAAAAGAAGACCTAGCTAGACGGTTGAAGCTAGGAAGGCTGAACTGCGCTACAATGGTTGCATTCAATCTTTAGGAATGGACAAAGTTTTTGGAGAATTCTTAGACCTACCAAGGGTTGTGGGGGGCAAATATTATAAAAAAAACGATTACGTATCTACATCGACTTTAAACCCGTAGGACACCGAGCTACCATATATTTTTTTGAACAAGAGAGAATTATATTATACTTAGACGACACAATATAGTGTACACTTGATATTTCAACAAATCTAAAGAAATCAGAGCATTTTGTAGCGAAAGGTTTAAAAAATTGTCGTTTTCTGTATAAGTACCTACCAAGTCTAGAAATTTGTACGTAAATAGTTCACCGCAGGACACTTATTCGTGCGCCGCAGTACGTGAAACATGAGTTCGTGTAATATTTAATCAAATGACGAGTTCTTCGTTGAACATTTCACCATGGAGTATATTTTTATGTATGCTACAACATGTGGAGATGTCTTTACTAGGTTAGGTTAGGTTAGGTTAGGGTTAATCTAATTGGAATAGTACTATTTACGAACTATTGCCGCATTTTGTAAGATACATATAAATGTATTCCATGGTGTAATGTTCAACGAAGAACTCGTCATTTGATAAAATGTTATACGAACTCATGTTTCACGTACTGCGGCGGACGAATAAGTGTCCTGCGGTGAACTGTTTACCTAGAACTTACATTTGTAACCGTCTAGATCTGTGTTAATAGAAGTGTTATGTAATTGGCCGACGGTGGTGCAGTTCTACATAAAAAGTGCCTCTACCGTTACAATTTTTGTATTCTCGTCTTTATTTTTTTTTTTTTTTACATATTTTCTAATATTCTGATAATAGTATAACACTTTTGTAAAATAATGTCAATGATTAGCAATAATGATATAATCATATGTATACAGGATATGAATATAAATTTATGTTTTTAAAGTAAAATAAATTTTAAGAGAAGCGTTAGAAAAAAGTTTGCCTTGAAAAATTGATTAGTGTGTAATTGCCTCAATAGTCGTGCAAATGTTACGAGAATATGTAATCCGTCAAAATACGAAGGAATTCAATTAATTGGGCGTGGACTTGTTAATTGATCTCGTAACAAAAAAATAATTACATACGTTCCTAAAAAAATTCGTTGATAATCCGGCCCTGATTATTTTTATAAAATTATTCTGCACGATGTCGCCTACGTCTTACTTAGCAGAGAAAAATAAATTATTATAGCAGTTCACCATGTCTTGAATTATAGACTAAATTAATTAAATGAGTCGATGATAAACGGGATTTTATGACTCACTAGACTAGAGATATAAATTTTTAATAATTGCAAACGCTGGGAGTAAATCAAATTAATTAAAATAAATACAATAAAATGTCATTAAATATTATTAATCAGTCGGAATACAGTGATGCTGCTGTACCAGTTAATATTTTACTCCGATTTTTCTAAAGATCCCGATTCCGGTTTTAAAATAACTTAGGTGTTTTTTTGGTTACGTCGTTCTGTTGAGGTTCAACTTTGAGCTATTCTTAAATAAATTAAAAATCCATTAAATGATTAAAAAAAACTTCACCTATTTTTCTAAAAGGTGTAAACTTCATAAAACCAATTACGGGAGAGTAATGAATTGTAAAGTTAAGCAGGTAAGAACACGTTAAGTACCTAATACGAATTTATTACCAGCTAGATCAATTAATATAAATCGTTCCGTAATTGAATTGTATAGTTACCTTAATGTAGGCCAGACTGTCCACCACCTAGTTGACACATATTATTAAGGCTATACTTCAGTTGAGGCATGGTCTAAAAAGATCGTGACCAGGCGATGTGCGAATTGTGCAAATGACGCGTGCCGAACGAAATATAATTTGTCATAAAAATCCAACATGCGTCCATTTAATGTTATGTTTATTGTTATATTACTAATAATGATAGTATGTTCATTGATATGTTTTCTTTTTTTAAGTACATACGTAAAGTTTTTTAGTCATCTTTACACTATTTGAGAATATTTTCATCCGACGTCATAATAAAACAAATCTACGTGCGCACACCTCGACTGTCAGTCTCCGATTGACGACGAGTGAGAAATTTCGTTGCACCTACTGTTGAAAATTATTTGCCGTTTCACTGAAGTAGGTACAGTATGCAATTGAAGTATACATGCGGTAGAGGCGCTAGCAACTCTCTGTTTGACATATTATTAAACGTGCTCTTAAGGGTAAACGACAAAAATACGTGTCAATCCCACAAGTAAACTTAACATTTTACAAGTTGCTAAAAATGTGATATGCGCATAAACAATGACAGTTTGTGAGCGCCGCAGGAGACAACTTTGCGATTTCCACGGAAACTAAAAATATATTTAATTAAAAATAGTTATATACACTAGGTACTTATCTAAACAAGTTAATTTAATTTAGTTTGTTTCTTTGTTAAATACTACAACAGGCCGTGAAGCCCAATTACAATGGCAAAACTCCCAGGCTTGAGGACTTTACATATTAGATTATGTAAATATATTTTGACCTCATTGTGAATCGAACCCGGAACTCTCGGTTGGAAGGCCAGCGCCTTACGCACTGCACCACGTGAGCCGTTTATATATTGTCGAAAACTAATGGACCAGTCAATAATGCAAAATAAATTTAATAGTAGATCAAAAACATCAGTAGGTACTTTGATGTAATTGTAATATTAGCGTGCAAATTGTATACGGTTTGGCAGAAACAAAATGAATAGTGGATAGTAAACGGTGATACTCATTTATTACTGTGAACTTTATTCCTAAATTTTTATTCTTTCGTTTATTGTTACTACAACACTTTCCCTTTTAAAACTATCCCTTGGTGCCTTGGGGAACTATTCAATAAATACTACAACGCAACATATATTTAGTAATCAAGCTCAGCTTTCAAACGATTGAAATGAGCAAGTTTTTGCTAATTCTCACGGAACTCGACACAGCTCGCGGATCACCGGTTGGGAATCACTAATAAATATGTAGGTACATATTATAATATAATACGTCATAATGTATTTTTGTATGGGATAGTATACGTACATAATGTGCATGACTGTAATTGTTACAATACATCTATACTTCTATAAAGTAGGAAGATAATCTAATATATAAAAATTAATATTTGTGTGTTTGTTTGTTCGTATTTAATGCGCAGCCATACCGTTCATCCGATTGCGATAAAACTTTGTGAACTTATTGCTTGCACTTGCGGGAAGAGTATAGGCTATACTAATATATAAAAATGAATGTCTGTCTGTCTGTGTGTCTGTCCCTTATGCGTTCCTATACCATTCATCCGATTGCAATGAAATTTTGGTAAGTGGTTGTATGCACACCCATGAAGGTTTCTGAATTAGAAAAATCATCATCTTCTTCTTCTTCTTCATTATATTTTCTTTTATTCGTATGGTTCCTATACCATTCATCTGATTGCAATGAAATTTTGGTAAGTGGTTGTATGCATACCCATGAAGGTTTCTGAATTAGAAAAATCATCACCTTCTTCTTCTTCTTCATTATATTTTTTTTTATTCGTATGGTTCCTATACCATTCATCCGATTGCAATGAAATTTTAGTAAGTGGTTGTATGCACACCCATGAAGGTTTCTAAATTAGAAAAATCTTCATCCTTTTCTTCTTCTTCATTCTATCTTCTTTTATTCGTATGGTCCCTATACCATTCATCCGATTGCAATGAAACCTTCGTCAGTTGTTGTGGTAACACCCGCAATGGTTTTTGAATTAATACAACCATCTTCTTCTTCTTCTTCTATTCTATATTCTTCTATTCGTATGCGTTACTATTCCATTCATCCGATTGCAATAAAATTTTCGTCAGTAATTGTGCCAACACCCGCGAAGGTTTCTGAATTAGCACAACCATCTTCTTCTTCTTCTTCTTCTTCTTCATTTTATCTTCTTTTATTCGTATGGTCCCTATACCATTCATCCGATTGCGATGAAACCTTCGTCAGTTGTTGTGGTAACACCCGCAATGGTTTTTGAATTAGTACAACTATCTTCTTCTTCTTCTATTCTATATTCTTCTATTCGTATTCGTTTCTATTCTATTCATCCGATTGCAATAAAATTTTCATCAGTAATTGTGCCAACACCCGCGAAGGTTTCTGAATTAGTACAACCATCTTCTTCTTCTATTCTATCTTCTATTCGTATGCGTTCCTATACCATTCATCCGATTGCAATGAAATTTTGATCAAGTGTTGTGCTCACGCCGCAAAGGTTTCTGAATTGTTACAACTATTTTCTTTTTCTTCTATTCTATCTTCTTCTATTTGTATGCGTTCTTATACCATTCATCCGATTGCGATGAAATTTTGACCAGTTGTTGTGAGCACGCCCGCAAAGAGTTCTGAATTAGTACAACCATCTTCTTCTTCTTCTATTCGTATGCGTTCCTATACCATTCATCCGATTGCAATGAAACTTTGGTGAGTTGTTGTGCGCACGCCTGCGAAGGTTTCTGAATTAGTACAACCATCATCTTATTCTTCTATTCGAATGCGTTCTTATGCCATTCATCCGATTGCGATGAAATTTTGACCAGTTGTTGTGCGCACGCCCGCAAAGGTTTTTGAATTAGTACAACTATCTTCTTCTTCTTCTATTCGTATGCGTTCCTATACCATTAATCCGATTGCAATGAAACTTTGGTGAGTTGTCATGCGCATGCCCACGAAGATTTCAGAATTAGAAAATCATCTTCTTCTACTATTATTCGTATGCGTTCCTATACCATTCATCCGATTGCGATGAAACTTTTGTCAATTGTGTGCGCACACCTGCGAAGGTTTCTAAATTATTATTATATAACATACAAAGTTTGTTGTTTGTTTGTTCCATCCAATTTTGATTTTTTTTTACTACATATTAATAACATTAATAACGTTTTCATATTTTGGATTCGATTTTAATTTAGTGTTCCTATGTTTGACCTTTACTCCTATTAGAATTATTTTCATATTGCCATATTGTATTACACAGATATTTTAATATTAAAAAAATAATTTCCTCTTATTATTTTTCAAATATCTAAGATAAATATAACCACGAAGCGACCCTGTGCGAAGCCGGGTACTTCAGCTAGTATAATATACGAAATTATATGAAGCTGGCAAAAAACATCCTTATCATTTATATACTCGGATTTAAATTTGGAACAATCAAATTATAAACAAGATAAGAGAGAGAAATGCATTGTTTTCCTTTATTGTATAGTGGTGTAGTTACCTTATCGAAATACTATGTGAAAGGATTGGGGCCCAACCGGATAAGGGGCCCAAATCTCAGTCTGATAGTTGTTAAGTAAATGAATTTTGTATGCACATAATAAATCGCACGGAAATCTGAAAAGGATTTTAAGTTTCAAAATAAATCGCTCGAATTTGGACGCATTTTTGTAGAAACACTGAGGGGGTCCTGACACGATATTTGAACAGGAGCCAACTAGTTCATTTCAATTTATTTATATACCTACTTACACATAAAATATTTTTTTCACCACAACCATCCATTCCATTTTTATCCATAATCCCATCTTTCGAATTATTGACTTCCTAATAGGTAGGTATAGAACGTAAAAATAGGTCGTAAAGAAACGTAGTGTTCATAGACATTTTTTTGTGTTTGATCGAACGAATTTCATACTATAAATACACCTTTTTACCATGTCCGATCCTAAGATGTATGGGCTTCCACAGATAGGAGTTTGTATTAAAAGATTTTTTGTTTTTACGATAAATGAATTTTAGCCACTTGCTCAACCTATTAGGTTCATAATCTGGTCCAAACACACATTGAAAAACAACATGTGAATTTGCCAGACCTGAAATTGTAACCCGGGACCCACGACATTATAAGCCGACGCAGCAACCGTTCAGCCATCGTGGCTGTGGACGATGAGTTAAAATGAATTTGATCTACATTGTAATGAGGGTCATTATTTCAAATCTGCATTCATATATTTACAGCGTTATTGTCCTATGGCCCTACAGTTGTCCGCATATTGTTATAGCATGTTTGTAGGTCAAAAATGAATTCT
Organism: Rhyacophila brunnea; assembly: GCF_057557595.1. Classification (NCBI taxonomy): domain Eukaryota; kingdom Metazoa; phylum Arthropoda; class Insecta; order Trichoptera; family Rhyacophilidae; genus Rhyacophila; species Rhyacophila brunnea. The sequence continues at coordinate 47,012,693 of NW_028232859.1, forward strand.
ACGTACGTTGCAATAAAAATGATAATTGCAGATTTTCGTTCATGCTTTTGACCTATTTTGCAAAAAGTGGTCACTTTAATATTGAGCTTTCGTCTGTGACTGCGTATCCTGGTAGGTATATATGACTGTACCAAGGTACCACTGGATGGCGAGTCTTATGCTGAAGATTGAGGATTTTAAGGTCTTAAAATATTCTTTTCACACCTGTATTCTTATGTATTTGTTCGTTTTTTCAATGTGACTATGGTGCCAGCTTCGTTATTTCCCCAAGATATTGAGTGAACTTTTACCAAGTATTTATCATCAAGTCATTACTTCATGCTACATAAAAATAATTAATACATACCTCAGGAGTGAAGAAAGCGTCCACCCTCTGCATATCAGTTTGCATGGCTCCTCTGATGGCATCGTCGACTCCGTGTTTGGCGTAAAGTGAGTAAGGATTGAAGAGCATCTTATGAAGATGTACGTATTCGGGTGTTTGGTATTGTCCGTTCACCACTTTCATCAGCGTCTAGAGAGGAACATATAAGATAAAAATAATAATGTATTCTCACCGCGTTGGAATACCTTTTAATTAATGAGATTTATTACGAAAAATTAATTATTAATGATTATTACGAATGCTAAGCCCACACCGTTTTTTCATTGATTGTTTGAATCCAAAGCATGTGCGTATTACAGACCTACAAACTCATCTAAAGAATGGCCAAAAATGGAACTACGAACTACCATAGGACACTATTTTGAAAATATCATTCGAATGTCAGATGTTGTCCAGTTACGAGTCTTGATTGTGTAGTTTTTGACAGTGGCTCCCGGCCATGGCCCCCACATCCTGAACCGGGCCCCCATGCTAGGATCTTTAGCGGGCCCCTCTACTTATCTCTACGGATAAAAGCAGTGTTATGCTCACAGTAGTGTTTTCCAAATGGTGTACGCGGTAAAATTAATGTGTATATTTAGTGTTTTTTGTTGTATATTTTAATACATCCATTCGAATTAAGGAGTTGTCGAGTGTCGATAGATAATTTTGACTTATTTTTTACTAATAAAGCAAAATTGGTTTGTGTGTTTATCTCACTTATCTGGTCGACTGGCCTCGCCGGGCCCCTCTTGAGCCCGGGCCCCCAGGCTAGAGCCCTGTCAGCCCCTCCTTATGGGGGCCATAGGCTCCCCTATCCCATTCTTCAGATAAGTTTGTAGGTCTGTAAGTTGAGCAGGTAGCTTACATAATTTTATCGTAAAAAACCCTAAAGTCCACATTTAATTTTAGAGTCATTAATAAATTCTAGAATACTTAGGTACATAGTAATATTATGAATAAATTAGGCCGTTTCCAATAGTATCATCACCTAAATAAAGAATACCTAGAGATAGAAAAAGGCGATTTTCAAATTAATTAGGTCAGTATTATTAGGAGCAATGAATGGCTGACAATTTATTTATGACCCCGAATTTTTCTTCACAATTTTGAGCACACCTCATTTTTCTATGGCAATATAGCCAGGGGTTCCCAAATATTTGTTGATTTCGAACACATTAATTTGTATAATATAAAATAAGTAAATAATTGCCATAGTTTTAGAGATAAAGATATACCTAAGCAATCAGTACTTATCTATAAATAATTTTATGAATATTCGCACCGTGAGTGTAAAACCAAGGCATCTGCAAAATACATATTTTGGATATATTAGGGTTTGAAGTCTTCGCTTTGTTAGGAGAAATAGAGTTTCTAAAAAAACCATAATATTTGGTTTATATCTACATTATATTGCACGTTCTTTCAGTTACTTCACTTTTACATTATCAAGTTCACGACTTTTGCAGTTGTTTTGCATTTAATCTCGAAATTGAAAAATTTGCAGATGCCTTGGTTTTACACTCACGGTGCGAATGTTATTACACAACAGTAAAATATCGTGCAAGTATGTATGTGTTTTTTTTAGAAAATTAACGGAAAACTTGCTATTTTCAGTGCATGAAACAGACAATTTGTAAGAAATAAAATATGACAGGTTATTTTCAGAATCGGCAAGTTTCAGGGGGGAAATGGGGAGGTTCATTTTTTCCACAAGTTGGTAAGTAATTTGAAAATGAAATTTCCCTTTTCACCTTAACACAGATTACTCCTTACGTGACGGCCTAATTAACCTTGTGCACTATTGAAAATAAAATATTTGCCACTGCCATTGCCTGCTATAGATGATAGCAGTTTGGAGAGCAATAACGTTTTTCAACCAGATTACTTCGAGTATTGATATATTCCACTTAAGTGAGAGTGAGTTTAGAATTTTAGATGGACGTTATTATATAACATACCTACTTAGATACTTTGTGTACTTTTTTGTACTTGTCGACTGCATTTTATATTTATAGATATGAATCATTTTTCTATTTTCATTGAACTACTTATGTACTTTTTCTTTTTTAATATTATGTTTCATGTCATGTCGTGTACGTCTTGAACTTAAACATTGCAATGTTCACTTACGTAAATAAATTTAAAAAAAAGTGAATAATTGAATCAAATTGAAATAAAACTGAATACATTTATATTGCCTTACTTACTTATGATAGAAGAATGTTGTCGAGATGTTTATACATAAGTTTTAGATTTATAAAATATTTGTTTTGAATTTACTATTTTTTTCTTTAATATTTCTTCATTTTTATCAATATTTTGCATCGAGCGCATTGGCGGGCACCCGCGAGCACGATGTTGGAAACCACTGGATAGCTGTTTGGAATAGAATATAAGTAATAACCTTAATTTACTAAATTGCCAATGACATTTTAACCGGCCAACGCCCTGATTGTAGCGTATGTATATACTACTAGTAACATATTTTAGAAAATGCCAACTCGCAGGTATGCGATCGCTACCCGGTTGACCCGAAATTTTCATTCCATGTTTATTTTCCGCCCAGCTGACATCGTTGAAAATGTTACGCCAATCGCAATGCTGCGCCATCTATTGGCAGCAAGCGACACCAGTAATATTTTGGTGTGATCTCTTGGCTGCGTGACATGATTTAAATATACATTGTTATGAATGCCATTCATTAACAAAAAGTGAAAGCGGCGTCTATTATTAAACTGGTGCATTGCGAAATAATATCCCGAAGCTACAGGTATATAAATATTCCGACATGCGATATAACGAGAATAATTATATTCATAGATATATTCATTCATACCAATTTAGCTTGTAACGTAACCACCGTAAAATAAAAAAAAAACAAAAGAAAGACATACATTTTGAATAAAGAATATTCATCAATCAAAATGTATTTACCGGCAATAATGTGTGTGCAAATCTGAATGCTGACGCCGCGAAATGATTTGCGATGTTTGGATCAACGGATGCATTGTAGCCGTGGTAATATCCTTGTTTCTTTGGCGAAAGCTCCAATTTTTCCATTGCTTCATTACCTGTAGGTAGTAAATGTATAAAAGAACATTATATAATTAATTTTCATACTAGAACTATGTACGTTTGTGTGTAGTTTAGAAAATATAATATAGTAACTAGAAGTGCCAATATTTTCACTTCACGGTTATGTATCTACTAATTACCTACTTTGGTAATCTGCTTTGTAGTCATGTAAAATCCGAACAGTAATTTCATTTATTACATCTATGCTTAACATAAATATTTTATATAATAATATTATTATCGTCGATGGGCTGTGATGGAATTTAAATATATAGTATATTAATTTTAGTGGTATACAGAACATTGAGAGCATTACTCAACTGTATAGATGAAGTAAGTATTTTAAAAACATTTTTAAAAACATGTCATATTGAAGGTTTTAACAGGTCAACGACGATTTATTTATAGTATTTATAGTAGACACATTTTGCCCATTACGACTACCCATGTAATGTTAATACTCTCGTACAGACTATTTCGAAAAATTTTCAAGAATAAAGATACTTAATTAAAAATAAAGATATAAAAAATATATAAATTATTTAAAATTAAATTTCAATATTGTGTACTAACCTTCTTAAATACTCTTAATTAGAAATACTACCATTAACTCTTGCAGTCTTTCGTTTAATTGGATTTAGTAGGTAATAAGTGTTAAAAGCTGTTTTTACGTTATTGCTCTATTAAACCTCAAATTTCACTGATTATCGTAAGTATGTAAATTTCTATCGTTAGACAATTCGAAAACCAAAAAATCACTTGTTTTATAATATATATTTTTATTTTTTGCGGGCGGTATTGACGAGTACTGGTACGGGCGCATTTGGTTTGGCGGCAATGTCCAGGCGGTTTTGTCAGGGTGACGATTTGGGGACGATTATAGACAAGAGGAGGTTGTTAGAGATTTATGGGACGAATAGAGATTTAAAAATGAATTGACAGATATAATTTTCATTACTTTGAATTTCAATCTCACATACCTACCTATTGTATTGAGGGATGATATCAAATTATTATTTTTGTGATATTACAGCAAAGTTTTTCAGTTCAAGTCGAAGCCTAAAAGCGTTATATATATTTTTAATTATTAAGTTGATCTTGTTTTACAGTTTAAAAAGGTTGCATTTTCTTTTTGCTGCGATTGATAATCAATAGTAGCGTTGAAGCCTGTTTGTCTTAATTCCTACCCCAATTTGAAGTTACTAGGGGTATATATTTAGCATATTAATGTTTCTATGCCTTACCCAATAGAACTGGTAAAAACTCATTATAAGTGATATGCTGCATCTGTGCTCCAATAATTCTCCTTGCCTCTTGGTAGAGAGTCTCGTCATCCCAGTTAGGGTTTAGTTTGGCCAGCCATCTTGCCACCCTGTTATGCTGTCGCGCCCACAGAAGATGCATTGTCGTCAAATGGAGATTTTCATTGGCTCGGACGTCACCTGGAAAATAATTATAAAAGAGTCTATTTATTACTAGAGATTATTTGTATAAAACTACAAGTCTCTTTCGGCTAGATATTTGTATGGATCTGAAAGATGCACTTGCCCACTATTTTTTTATAGACAGATTATTTCTTCAATGGAAATAAATTAAACATACATTGGATGTTTTTCACTTTTTATATAGACATTTGTGTTTATCCATCTGAAATAGTGACAACATACAAAGGTAGCTTAAAATACTGGAGACCCCGGTTGGAATTTGATTTTGAAACACATCTATTTACTACAATGTCAACGACAGGGGCCCGCCATTGATAGTTGTTACCCAAGTGCCAACCCAAAATGGCCGCCCCCGAATATGTATATATTTAAATGAAAATATATAAGAAACGAAAATAGCTGAAAAATCATTAATTTATTATCATCAAAATATTTATATACTTACGGACAAATTATTACGTAATTGAGTTGAATAATTAATATTAGGTATTATAAAATGCATTTTCTATGTATTTTGCCACCCGGGTGCTTCTCACCCCCGCTTGGCGCATCCCTGGTCAACGATAAAGATTAATGCTTAGAGATTATGTTCTAATATTTTCTCTCTTAGCCAAAGCTTACCAGAAACAAAGCAATATTTCCCTTGGCGATTTAGGTCCTTTTCATTGCAGCCGTCATTGGGGTCGTGCGACGCAGGAAGAAGTTCTCTTCCGTCTTTCGTGGACAGCATCAGGAGTTCTCCATCCTCGAATCTTCGGAGAGCTTTGGACACATTTTCGTATGATCCGTAAACTGTTGATCCATCAATATATGCGGTCGCCTGATTCAGTTGCTCTCGTGGACCTGGACATAAAAATGAATTATAACCTATTAATATGGAATACTACCTACTTATTCATTTTTATATACCTAAGTAACCATATTTAAAAACAACTTTAACGTCTATACAGCTTTGCAACCTTAAATTAGATTTAGTTGCATTCAATGTCTAACACTCTAACAGTATAGTCAGTGATTCGCTAATTGGGGGTGTTAGGAGGTGCAAAACACCTGGGCGGCAAGATTCAGGAGGCGGCTATATTCGAACAAATAATTTTTAATGATTTTATTGAAAGTACATGTTATTCAATTATATAATAAGAACTCCATGATGAAAAGTCGCATGAGGTGCAATTATTCTCTTTCATGTCATCGAATATTAATTTAAAAATGCTTTCGTGATCCATTGACACATATTTATCGATTTAAGAAGCTTTATCTTATAACTAGCTGAGCCAGCTGGCTCTCGCCAGTCTGTCTCGCTAGGTCTTGCAGACGGCTTGGCGGTATTGTATATTAATATAATTGTGAAGTATGCATAAACGGCGCCATAGTTTTCCCTTCGGGATGGATTTTCATTTACGTCAGACATTTTGACATTTCGCTGATTTGTCAGTTTTACAATTTGCATCTCCTCACTGCCAATACAAATTTGGAGTCATATGCGTAGTCTATTCTGGAGTCAGGCCTTCACAATATCACCTGACACCACTTCAGGCTGCTAGGCCTGCTATAGCAGTGGATTGATCCTGGTTGATAATGATTTAAATAATATGTATAACACCAATTATTGTTGAATACCTTTTAAATATTTTTGGGTTATATGAGCCAATTGAATGTATATAAGTTTCATTGGTTTAAAAAAATTATCATTTAACAGCCATAAAAAAATGTTACTTTATTAAATTTTGAAATAATATTCTATGGTTGATCCAGTATTGCCATGTCTACTGAAATTTCAGTAGATCAACTGATATTTTTTGCCAATATACTGAATTTTTGATTTTTTTTTCGAAATTCAAGAAATCTACTGATATTTGTGTTTCTCCACAATTGTAAATTAACTGATGATTCTTTCAATAATAAACTTGAAATGATTTACGCATGACCTTTTTTGATGTTATACACTTCTAAATTTACATAAAAAGCATTGTAACTCTACCCAAGAGCGCCATTTTACCCATTAATATCATCATTGTTTACAGTAAATTAACATTATTAGTTATTGTTATTCTTATTAGTTTTAAATCATATCTAATAAACTACATTTTTCAAAATCTACTGATATTTTATGAAATCTACTGAATTTTTTGTCAAAATCTACTGAAATTTTAAATTTTGACTTGGCAACACTGGGTTGATCGCATAGTCAGTGTCGCCATGTCTATCTACTGATTTTTTAAAATTTTGGCTTGGCAACACTGGGTTGATCGCATAGTCAGTGTTGCCATGTCTATCTACTGATTTTTTAAAATTTTGACTTGGCAACACTGGGTTGATCGCATAGTCAGTGTTGCCATGTCTATCTACTGATTTTTTTTTTTAAATTTTGACTTGGCAACACTGGGTTGATCGCATTAGTCAGTGTTGCCATGTCTATCTACTGAATTTTTAAATTTTGACTTGGCAACACTGCAACCCAGTGTTGCCAAGTCAAAATTTAAAATTTCAGAAGATTTTGAAAAATGTGGTTTATTAGATATGATTTAAAACTAATAAGAATAACAATAACTAATAATATTAATTTACTGTAAACAATGATGATATTAATGGGTAAAATGGCGCTCTTGGGTAGAGTTACAATGCTTTTTATGTAAATTTAGAAGTGTATAACATCAAAAAAGGTCATGCGTAAATCATTTCAAGTTTATTATTGAAAGAATCATCAGTTAATTTACAATTATGGAGAAACACAAATATCAGTAGATTTCTTGAATTTCGAAAAAAAATCAAAAATTCAGTATATTGGCAAATTTCAGTAGACATGGCAACACTGCTGGGTTGATCGCATAGTCAGTGTTGCCATGTCTATCTACTGAATGTTTAAATTTTGACTTGGCAACACTGGGTTGATCGCATAGTCAGTGTTGCCATGTCTACTGGAATTTCATTAGATCTACTGAAATTGTTGTCAGGAAAAGAAGAAATAATGATATTTGTGATGAACAAAAGTCACTTTTTACATGATTTTTTAAAAGACACTTGTGAGATTATGTCAATATGCACGCTTTCACCAAACACAATCGTTGAATTTCATACATTTTTGTCAATCAATGGTATTTTGAAGAAAAAATCAAAAAATCTACTGAACTTTGAAAATGTTAGTTGGCAACACTGGTTGATACCTTTTAAATATTTTTGGGTTATAATGAGCTAATTAAATGTATATAAGTTTCATTGGTTCAAAATAAAAATTGATTCAACAGCCTTACAAAAAAAAAAAAAAAGTGACATCATATTTTAAAATTTTCCTTGGTGTCGTAAAACGCCGATATGTCGTACGCCCGCGTTTCAATGAAATGATCAGTTTTAATCGGAATTCGTATAAATGTTATTGTTTATTTGAATATTTATAGTTATCTATGGGTGTTTGTTATAAATGTGAGTTATTATATAGTGCTGTGCATTTTTAAATCATTAGGAGACGTAAATAATATCACCTGTCGTTTTTTACATAAACAACAAATAATGACGTATGGTACCTTGTTTTTAAAAGTGATTTTTTTGTGACTGTGTTAAGTTATATAAAATTGTGCTCACTTCAACTTACAGTCACTCGAATGCATCTCATAAGTAAATATGTGGTCAGTCAATTGAAATACCGTATGTTAGTATACATAGCGTAATAAATTTATAGTGTCAAAAGACTTGATTTCCGTCAGAGGTGTAGAAACTTAACTTAAACAGAGAACTTAATTCATAAAAATTTAAATAAATCAGTTCTAATATGTTTATCGATCAATCTTATTATGATTAGTTTGTGAAAATTGATTGTATATATCGGTTAAAACGCATTTTAAATTTAAAGCGGCCATCTTTGTTTAGTCGGTTCGAGTGTTGCAAACATTGTGAAAAAATAAATTCCCATATTGTCAATAATGTGACGTATGTGCCGGAAAGCTTTAGAGAAACATCAATATTATATCGCAAGATAACTTAAATTCGGAAAACCCTTCCTTTCATACTCTATATGACCTATTTGAATTTCGAACATTCCATAAGTGTGTTTGGCGTTTTAACCCATCGGACGTGACGAATAAGGCACACAATCGCTCGCAAAAACGGGCAAATCTGTAGGATAATAATATATATGAGATAATTGAATTTGGTAAGTACAATATTTAATAGATAAAATAAGTCAATATTTTGATGACAATAGAATAACTGTTTCAACTTTTCTTGAATTTTTGTCAAATTTCCAATAAAAAAAAATTGAGCTGGCACCCGGGCGGCAGCCACCCTTCGCGCGTCTCTGTATATGTATAGTTCACAATGCATACTGCACATAGCTGATATCAGGCCAGCACCTACGTACTAATTACTAATATATACTAGATTCTTAAAATATCATCATCAACTTCCACTACCGGATGTAAGCCCCACCACGATTATTTACCTTCTCGGTTCTGTGCATTGCGATGCCGTATACTTCCTCAGAATTTAACTATTTTTAGCCCTATATCAGGCGATATCCTTTTCCAGGGAACAAAAATAAATATGAGAACTGGCTTACCCTACAGGGTGTGGTATAACGGTACGGATCTCGAGTGTGGAGAAAATATGGAATAAACTTAAGCTTTTTCCCATACTTAACACGTGTTAAAGAATATGAGTCTATTTTTAATACTTACCTCTGTCTCATAATATGCATTACAGATTGTCATGTAAACGAAACGCGTATTGAATATTTGATAACAGTCGGTGCGCTGTCCCTTGGTTTTATGGCTTATAGCTTTGTTCTGGCTTTCACATTTATATCTTATTAATCTGGTCTGTGGTCTTTTCTTTTTGGTCGTTTTAAATCTCTTGATAACAGCTGGATGACTAGAGGTATACAACCATTGTTTTTTTTTAATTGAGTTATGTTTACCCATTTACGTTTAAAGCTTTGAATAAACTCTATTACATAGCATTCACTTGTTTTTTTTTTAATGAAGCCCATACTACGTATATTCAATTATAATAATAATTATACGATATACCTACCTATCGTATAAAAATGTAGATATGTAGCTACCGATTCCTAATTCGGAATTTCAGTATAAAGTAGAACATCGTAAATGAATGCAACACCCGCGAATGACTCGGTCAACGTTTAGGCTGACTTTAATTCTATTTTGTGAAAATGATAAATTGGAAAAAATATTGTAAATGTTCTCGAAAATTCTAAATAATGTATCAGTGAATCATGCATAATAATATACAGAAGTACCAGGTAACTATTAAATAAAATGAGTTGAAAACATCTTAATATCGCTTGAATTTTATAAATAGATTATTTTACTATTGCCGTTTCTTTCGATGCTGAGGGTCACGACCTACAACTATTATTAAACATTATAGTTTTTCCTAGTTTGACACATTTATATGTTTATAAACTAGAAACAAACAAAACACTTATACTAATACAATATTCCATTACGGTGTGGGATGAACACTGGCTGAATGCAAATGGAGTGGAGTGCTGGAGAAACGTATAGGTATTCTACCAAATTCCATAAACAGCCAAGCACAGAAACGCCTCTATTTTGAAGGAACTGAATATCGACGTTTGAGCAAAAAAAATACAGAAGCGCTGACATTCCGAAGAGCAGAAAAGTCACAGGAAACTTTGAAGGATGAAGATGATGTAGAAGAATCCCGACTGGCTGAAGTGACCAGCTGAATTACCTCAGAGCTGTAGAGTGCAGGAGGGAAGTGCGGAGGATCATCGAGGATAACGGGATGTATGTTGATTGGAGTTATGTTTGGTTGTCATACTATCCACACTCTATTCAATCTACCCGCATTTCGCACTACCAATTTATAAAAAAAGTTGTTAAAATACCACAAAAAAGAATAATCACCTAAAGAACAGGACGGGGCTGGCGCTGATCTAACGAAGTTCATGCAGGAGACGTTGTACTTCAAGGTATTAGGATCTTCCGGACTCAGCATGACTGGGAAGCATTCAGGGTGTGCGCGAAGACCTGACGACTCAAAAGCCTCGCAACACGAGATCGCCGATCCGTTTACTCCTGAAAGTTTACACATGACTATCAATTGTATTCATTTAACTAAAGGGTTGGAAGCCCTTGTTTGGTAAAAATGATATATTGTTTTTTTTCAAATCATGGTTGATCCAGGACAAGGTTGCGAGAATGGCTCATTGTTCGTAAGAAGTATGTTAATGTAACCTCAATATTTCTTAGTAGGTTCCTTTACTGTTACAGTTTTGGTTGGTGTAATGTTTGAATTTTTTAAAAATTTTAACTTCCCCATCTTATTAAATACACGTAGCTCAATATGTTTTACTTTGTGGGATATAGTTTTTCATGCACAATCGCATTAAAACTCGGAAATTGATTCCTTAAGTACTAATGCAAAAATATACATTTATTACCAAGGATTAAGAAATATGGTTACCTAGACGCTTATAATATTTTATTAATAACATAGGTAAGTCTAATTTAAATGCCTGAAATTTAGACCAATATGATATTATACCCCGTTTACACGTGCATGGATTTACTGCTGACAGTACGTATTATCGCGGCCATAACAAGAAAATGCACGTGTAAATATGTATTATCCTGTAAGTTGCAAGATTGCATGCATAAATCAAAAAAGTTCGGAAGCTTCTGAATTTTCACGCGACAGTTGGGATTTCTTAGATATCTGCGCCTGCGCAGTAGAACGATAGTGGCGAACTTGCCGAAAAGAAAAAACGAATTACATCGATCAGACACTCATTTTGAGATTAACCGATTTTTATGACTGTCAATAATAGTACCTACCATAAAATGACAACATCGCGTCTCGCTCACGCTTGAAGAATGAGATTGGCGAGACAGTCAGCACTTTTACGTGTAAACAGTTAATATCACGATAGTTTAAAATACACAATATTGGTGCAAGTGAATCTATGCACGTGTACAGGCGCTATTATACTATTTATCTTTTTATTCGTATTTTTTTTAACTTAATTTATTTTTCTCTTCAACCTTGATTAAGGGCAGTCGCTGTAATGTCATGATCGAAGAACTGTCCCCACACAGCTAAGACGACTGTAAACTCAGGATCCGCTCTGTAGACTGGCCTGTGAACTTGGAGACTGACATCTCGTGCTGATGGAAGCGGTCCACCATTGTGACTTATTCTGGGGGCCGACACACCTGAAAGTGAAAATGAAGAGCTGTTTAACAACATTTATTTTATTATTAAAGTGATAATACGTGGATGCACAAGAAAATCGTACAGGGTTTTGCGCAGATAGATTCACAGGCTTATTTTAATATAATGAAAGAAAATAATAATCATCATGACAATACAGAATAATAATTATAGTTTACAGTCAAATATATGAGTAACTACCGTTACAGACAATGAATTACAGTAGATAGAGACACGGTTAACAATTAATATCTTTTTTCAATTTATTCAATTTTCGTCAGATCAAGTGACAATTTGCCTCCAAAATGGAACCGAATATAGTAATATCTCACGGTTTCACCTGGGTTAATAATAAATCCTACACCCTGTTGCTATACATATATTTTTTTATTTATATTTTTCACTAATATATTACTTAGTAACGAAAAGTAGGTTTAAGTATAAAAAATAAATAATATATAAGCTATAATAATTACCGTCAGCATAATCGGGTTGAAGTACACGTCTAAACGGGGTAAAAGCAACCCCCCACTCTATGGGGTGGTTAAGATTGTTGCAAGTCCCGTTTATGGATCGGTATTTTGCAGGGGGGCAGTTTTTGTGGAGACTCTGGCTGCATTCCGGTAATGACCAGCTCGCGTTGATTGTTGGACCTCTTCCAATGCACCAATTTGCTTTGTATGGCTTACTGTAACAAATTCAATAAAATAAACATTGATTTGTCTTGCTTTAACTTTGGGGTAGTTAGGAGTTATCCATAAATGGCGTAACACGAACAAGGACTCAAAATAAATGCTGATAAAAATGGAACCGAAGATTATTAACATCTCCCGTTTTCGTTAAGAGACATCAGTGAAACGGCAAATAATTTTCAATAATAGGTGGGACGTAATTTCGCACTCATTGCCAATCGGATAGTGATAGTCGAGCTGTGAGCACGTCAATTTGTTTTGTGATGACGTCGGAAGAATATATTCTTAAATCGTGTAAAGATGACTAAAAAACGTTACGCATTTACTCGGAAAAGAAAGCATGTCAATGAATATATTATTATCATTACTAATATAACAATAAACATAACATTAAATAGACGCATGTTGAATTTTTATGACAAATTATGTTTTGTTCGTCACGCGTTGTTTGCACAATCTGCGCGTCACGTAGTCACGATCTTTTTAGACCATGCCTCAGATGAAGTATAACCTTAACTCATAGGAGTCTAAGAACCTCCACGGTGAAGGTTATATAAAGTGATTTTTACGAGGAATGATTGCTAGCCATTTGCCTAAACCACTACATACTGTAAGCAGGTAATATCATGTTAAAGGAAATACGTGAAATTTACCCAGCGAATATACTCGAACACACTACCCATGGAACACCAAACGAGTTTTAGTAGTATCTCTCACACGGATAGTGCGAATAACTAGTTTGGCATACTGAAGTGTAAAACTGTATGAAATTTAGTGATTCCATCGACCTATAGTACCTACATAACATTGGCGAAGGGTGGAGGTAGGCTATTAAGATCCGACATGAATAGTGCACATTAAACTTTATTAGTCATACGTAGTTGTGCTTATTGAACTAAGACTACAATTTCCAGATGGTGTTGGCTAGTTTTTAAAAATCAATTAAGCCCTGCCTAACCAAACCATAATAGTTATGGTATATGTTATGGGCGATCCGACAAAATTGTGTACACATTTTCATTCATACTTATTTGTTTTCTTTGAATTAGAAATACACATTACACATGTTGTTGGTTATTTTTTTAAATTCATTAAGCCCTGCCTAAATCAAACTATAATAGTCAAAAATATTATTCTATCTATAAAATATCCAAAATTATGTATGATTTAATGGCATAATTTTAGATATTTTATAGATAGAATAATATTTTTGACTATTTTCTATTATGGTTTGGTTTCGCAGGATTTAATTAAATTTTATAAACTAAAGAGTAGTATTAGTTCAATGAAAACAAATACGTATGACTGACAAAGTTTAGTCTGCACTATTTATGTCGGATCTTAACAGCCTACCTCCACCCTTCGCCACTGCTACAAAATATACCTAACTATAGTTATATAACAATATATTTATAACAGTTTTATTGCTAACAATGGCCACGCGGTTTAAGCGTTCGAATCCTGGGTCTGACAAGTACCTACACATATTGTTTTCAATTTGTTTATGAGTCAGAGTGTGGACCTAATAGGTTGAGCAAATGGCTGACATCCATTTCTCGTAAAAACAAAATCTGTTAGTACAGACCTCCACTCTTTGGAGGCCCATATGATCTTATTAGGATCGGACATGGTTGTAAAAAAATGCCTAACTATAAGTTATTATGATTATGTATTCCTATTGAGCTTAAAGCGTAGTATTCAACCGATGTGTGCAACCAGTGCATCTGAAACGTGGACATGTAATTAAGAGTAAACGTGGCGTAGAAATTTGTATGTTGGCCATAACGCGGAAAGGTCACGAAAGAAACCGATGGATCAGGAGATGGCCAAGAGTATACAACATCATAGAGATCGCCAAGTAGATGAAATGGCAACGGACCGTCGCTTTCCGAGTGGATAGTCGCTAAACAATTAATGCAGCTATACAGCTGTTAGTGTACCGGTAGTCCCAGAAGTACCCGACCTGACGTATAGATATCAGTTGTTGTTTGAAAATAGTGACCATGATAGAAAGTACCAACCTTATAAAGCCAAAGGTTGAAGTTTGACGACGCTACGTTCAAGCCATCAACAGTGAACGCTCTTAGTGAATTTGTAAACATGGAAAAAATTGGTCAAATTTATGTGATCCAATACTTTCATTTGAAAGGCTTCAATCCAACCAATATCAAAGCGGCGCTAGATTCTACTCTGGGGGTGTCTGCTCCTTTGTTTACAACAGTAACATATTGGGTGGGTGAGTTTAAACAAGGCTATACGAGCTGCCAAGACGAACATCGCAGTGGTCGACCAAATGAGGTGACCATGCCAGAAATGGTGACGAAAATCCACAAAATGGTATTGGATGAACGTCGACTGAAATTGCGCGAGCTAGTAGACATGGTAGGCATTTCAAAAAGTGCTATACATCACATATTGACTGAAAATTTGGACATGAAAAAGCTGTGCGCAAGGTGAGTGCCGCGATTACTCACAATGGAACAAAAACAGCATCGTGAGGATGTTTCAATCGAGTGTTTGGCGAAGTTTCACAGCAATAAAGCAGAGTTTTTGCGTCTATTCATAACCATTGATAAAACATGGGTCCATCACTTCACACCTGAGACGAAAGAACAGTCAACACAATCGACTGAAAGGGGAGAATCGGTTCCAAAGAAGGCGAAGACAGTTCCATCTGCAGGCAAGGTCATGGCGTCAGTTTTTTGGGATGCGCGTGGGGTAATTTTCATTGATTATCTTCAGAAAGGAAAATCAATCAACGGCGTGTATTATGCAAACTTATTGCAGCGTTTGAGTGATGAAATCAAGAAAAAACAACCGCATATGGCGAAAAAGATAGTTTCTTTTCATCAGGACAATTCATCAGTTCACACATCCGTTATCGTGATGGCCAAAATCAATGAGTTAAAGTTCGAATTGCTTCCTCACGCACCCTATTCGCCAGATTTAGCCCCCTCGGATTATTTTCAGTTTCCAAACTTGAAAAAATGGCTTGGTGGTAAAAGATTTGCCAACAATGAAGAGGTGGAGTCGGCGGTTGATGGCTATTTTGAGGAGCTCGACGATTCTCACTATAAACAGGGTATCAAAGCTATTGAACATCGCTGGAAAAAGTGTATCGACCTAAAAGGAAACTACGTAGATAAATAAAAAAAAAATCCCAAATTTTTTGTGTTTTCTTTGTTAGGTCGGGTACTTCTGAGACTAACCTTGTATATCTAGAATTGTTAGGTCTTCATGCAAAAATGTTTCAAAAAAGAATTAAAAAGATAGTTGTTTAGGTTTCCTTCCATTGTTTTCTTATATCAGTCCTATAACTATCTATCTATATGAGATTTAGGGCCATTTGTCCGGTTGGGCCCCAATACTTTGAAAACTCTTTCAATGAGATAGCTAGCACTGAGAATTATGGTTAAATTTAAATTGTACGTAAAAAATTTCACTGTGGCACAGTTCGCCGTGAGCTTTCTATCGGAAAGAGATGACCGTATACTATACGGTCTCCTATTTTATTAGATTCTATATGAACATTAATTCAATTTTCACAGCTGATTTTGACAAAATTCATGAATTCAAGAATGAAAACCTAACCTAAAAAATAATCCAATACCTATATCAGCTATTTTCATAATTTGTTTGCTTCTGGCTTCTTGTAAAGTGTAAGCCGACCAGAACCGTGTTTTATTCAGACATTAATTTTATTTCAGTACTATACGACCCAAAGAGGTTGGACTGTCTTTAATATATTACGGCCATATATTTCCGATACAACATTAATTCACGGTGAAGTGCAATGTGGCGAACTGCATACGTAGAAGTTACCGGATACGGAACATTATACGTAATGGCTTGAATTTAGCGGATGTATGCGGCATCAATGATATAGGGGCCGAGAAGCATAAACGGTGCATTGGGGAGTCCTCATTTAGCAGTGGATAGACACTGGCTGACAACGATCAAGATTAAAACTATTGTTAATTGAACAATCTTGAATAATTTTACAATGCTTCATAATATGATTATCTTACATAAAAATCTTAGTCAAACAGCTGCTGTTTGTTGTTTGTTATTTTCATGGAGACCTACATATTATTATTATGTGTTATTTGAAAAAATCAGGCGACTGATGTAGCCGTGTTAAAGAGAGAAGTGAGAGAGTTCGTGACGAAAGAGAGTGTGAATATGACAGCTTATACGCGTGAGAAAAATCAAGTGCTATTTCGGGTTCTTATGCCATCAGCAGGCGTCTAAGCACAGGCGAGAAACTCGCTCGAGCTATTTTCAACGATCCTTTCGCTGGCGAAGGTCGTAAGTTATTTAGATGCATGCGAACGCTAAAATGCTGGAAACAATGCAATTCTTGCGAAAATTTCACTATCAAAATAACGTAACAAAATGTTTTCACAATACAATTGATGTAGTACCAAACAATCCTTAGTATAACCCCGAAAACATGATAGGTATATAAAACATACTACAAACTACACTACATACTATTATAAAATATCATATCTTTTTAAGCAAAATAAATAATTAGTTTACCATAATTTTTCAGAGTAAAGTTTGGACACTCGGCCTGCTTGAAAGTGTAATCGTCACTGTTCTGGCAGAAGACACTAATTCGAAAAAATTACAAATTGAGTTAGATATACCAAAATGTTCCTTATTTCAAGCTTTACCGTCTGGAAACCTTCTTAATAAATAAACAGTCTTTATTTTAAAGTCATCCTTTTTACGATTACTTAATAAACTCACATGATAGACCATTTCAAAAATTTATCAACTTCAAAGTCAAATTACTCATAACTAGTATTCTCCAGTTAGTGTGTTCTGCCAGAACAGAGACGGTATGTTGTTATTGGAAATAAATAGTCCATATGTGTCTATACCAGCGTTTCTCAAATGAGGTTATGATATAAGTCCACGGGGCAATACAATACACGAGTGAAATATAAAAACCCGTAAGGCTTCGAGCAGTGACGTCCCGTGGGGGTAGGTATGTCATGAGTTGTTTAGGAGAGGAACTTTTGAGAGCAGTTTCGATTTTCTATGAAAGAGACGATACGGTCGATTCGTTAGAAAGTGTCAACATGTTAGTTTAAAAAATAACGGAAGCATTAAAAATCCTGGTAATCTCTATTATTATTCCTATTTTGTATTGTAATACTTACCCAATGACGGTTTATTGCATAGGGAAATGTCAACGCCTCAGACCTCAACGTTTCTAAAAACACCGCTGTTTGCGAATATATTTCGTTGAAATGCTCTAATCCTCAGTAGATGATAACTAATTACATTGGTCGGTAGGTTCCAACAAACTTGAATACAGTTTGAGACTAAAAATGAAAGGGGGTGGTATTCTAAGTCTTTCTAAGGGCAGCACTTTGCCTAGGGTCGTCACTGGTTTTGAGACACTTGTTTTCATAACAAACGTCTTATGAATTGTATAATATGATTCTTTTAAAATATACATAATATGTTTATATGAATATTAACTATGCTAGACGAAGCGGCATAATATATTATCAATTTTAATTTAAAGTCGACCATTCCGACCATGTCCGATCCTAATAAGATCATATCCACAGAGTGGAGGTTTTGTTTTAACGAGAAATGGATGTCAGCCACTGACTCATACACAAATTGAAAAACAATATGACAATGTGTAATTGCCAGACCCAGGATTTGAACCTGGGACTCACGACGCTATAGGCTGACGCTTAAGCCGCGCGGCCATCGTGGGTGTACCATTATAACTACGATAATTTAAAATGAAGTACCTATATGGGAAGTTTAGCAACTTTCAGAAGATCGATGGATTCACGAGGTAAAGTGTTCGTTAGAATGTATGAATATTTTCTGTATCATAAATTTCGACTATCTAAAAATACACTTATTGTGAAAAAATAAATGAAGATTTTAACCTACTCTAATGAAAACCATTTTTAATGGAAGACATAGCATATTCTAATTGTCTCGGAAAATGTCATTTTGGAACTCAGCTATCGTGAAATAATATGTAGATACCTAAAAGACTATGGATGAGAAATTCGCAGCAAAATAAAAAAATATACGAAGCTAAAATATTGAAGTTATGTTGATCGATGATTATGGATTCCGTCACTAAAATTACTTGAGTAACGTAGTTAAGTCATTAAGCATAATATTATTGTGTGTGTATTTCTTGTAATTAAAAAGGTTTTTATTATTTCCTTTTAATTTGCAATTATTGTTATTCTCCTAAATTATTGTGATACTTCTTCAAAGTTGTTTTACCACGTGCTAGCTAGATAGGACAGTGTACTGTTATTATAGGTATCACAATAGCGCGAAACGTCTTAATTAGATTGTTATCGTTCACGTAGCATCATATCAACTTGTATCGGAAATTGATGGCCGAATAATATTGAGATCAAATTCATGTCTAAATAAAACACTTATACATACCCGATTACAAAGGAAAGACAAGGAAATAGGAAGATAAATAAATTTTATATAAGTAGGCGTAAATATCAAGTTATATCTAAATATCTAATAATATTGACAGCGTTATTATCAGATATTTTACACCAACCAATATCAAATTAATGTTCTTATTGAAAATCAATAATATTGGAACATTATTGTCTACAATGCTCCACGAACAACGCTACCCGAATCAAACAATAATATTCGTGGTATACTTTGGGCGACATGACAAAATTATACCTTCACATTTTTTCATTCATACTTATTTGTTTTTCGTTGGATTAAGAATACATATTACCTACACATAATATTGTTGGTTCATTTTTTTTAATCCATTAAGCCCCCCTGTACCAAACTAAAATAGATAGGTACAAATATTATTCTATTTATAAAGTATCTAAAGTTATGTATTATTTAATTGCATAGGTAATTTTAGATGTTTTATAGACGATTTTTTTTTTGACTATTATCTATTATCGCTTGGTTTCGCAGGGTTTAATTGAATTTAAAAAACTAACCAACCCCATCCGTAAATTTTAGTCTTAATTCAATGAAAACAAATACGTATGACTGACAAAGTTTACTGTGCACTATTTATGTCTGATCTTAACAGCTTACCTACATCCTTCGCCAGTGATAAATATTATACAATTACAAATTCACTAGGTAATAAAGGATTAAAATTTATGTCCCCATGTTCGGTTTGCCCCAATGATTTCATACTCTTGTGATGAGGTAGCTATGACACTGTATTTGTAGGTACACTTATGAATTATAAAGTACGACAGGAGTGATACAACTACCCAAAACAGCAGTACATAATAAATAGCGCAGTATAATATACACAATACAATATAAATAAATTTATTGTTAAGTGGAATTTATCACATTACTTTTTCACAAAATGTTTTGTGGCGTGATCTTTCGCATATCCTGCCTTGGCCAGCCTGAGAGAGGGCGGAACGCCAGCCATAGCGAGTTGAGCTCTGTGCGCCGGAGATCCTGGTGCCGGTGGTTTCGTAATGGCTCCCGATCCTGGACCCAACGCTTCGAACTTCATCCTCATTTCAAGCGCGTCTGCTCCCACCTTGGCAGCTTCTTCCAAGTCGCTATCCTGTAAAGCCATGGTTTCGGACCAATTCGCTACGCCAGGATCTGGAAATAGTTAGAATAAATTATTATTTATGACATAACTCTCAAAAAATACATAATACTATGTTTTATTCAAAGGGAAGAAAATAAACATGTTATTGGACCAATTTACAATGGGCTGTACTTAGGCGCATTAAACTATTGTGGCCTTAGTGCGCAGACACACGGCATTGCAGTCTACGTACGTTCACTGCAATTCCGTGTATCTGCAGCCTTAATAACAATTTAAAATAAAAATACTGCGACACAGGTGAGCATATCGTAAATAGTAAATATATTGTTTCCTATTAATCCTTGCCGATCACTTGAGTCGAAAGTAAAGGGTCGGAAGACCCTTGCTTTCATTTTTAGCTTTAAAAGATTTCCTTAGCGTTCACTTCTCTTATGCGTGAATGAGAGGATTATAAAATTGATAATTTAAAGCTCACATTTATCATTTTAAAAGTAACATATTATATTAATTAATTGCTTGTTGTGATCGGCCTCTCTCACCTTACAGTGACACTACAAGAGTAATCTACGTATTGTATGGTTGCCATGATTGAGAGACATGGCGGAAAATCTGTGTTATTCTGTGCTCAGAGCCTATACTAAGATACTATCGTGAATACTAAATGCAACAATTGTTTGTAAACCGTTTTAAACAACTTTTAATTAATGATGTTAACAGTAAATTATTGGTGAAGCGGACGAAACCGCTACTGTTGTTTATTAAAGAATGTGGAATAAGTTATTAGGGGAAGGTCGCGATCATTGGACCAGTGCTTTCATTGGACCACGTAGGTATATCAGAAATAAAAGATGTTAGAAACCATCAGTGACCTCACAAAGCAAGCTTTCCATGCCTCTTTCGCGCCTCTTTTTTTTCAGTCTCATCTTGGACGTGGTAAATGAGTCACATTCGTTGGTGTGTTCATCGTGCTTAAAATATAACAATCAGGTAAAACTAAAACGAATGTAAGTATGATTCCATTAACTATATTTGGTTGAACTTACATCAATTATATAAGGTAATTTATTACTATTTGCAACTATGATAATAGTTGTTACGTTATTACTTTGGTTTTTTTGTGAAACTTGTTTTTGTGACAGCACCCGTAGTTGCTATCATTGGACCATGGGTAACATTTACCATTGGACCGGTCCAATCATAGGAACGATTTTATAACATTTTTCACATTATATTCTTTTTGCATTCCTGAATGGCGAAGAGAGGGAATTACTATACCTGGAATGAGCCCAGCATGTAATTGGCATTACAGGCATTAAGGAAAAAAGGAGTAGGTTTGAACGAGGCAAGTCGAATTCTTGGAGTTCCTAAAGCGACACTGAAACGAAGACTAGATGGAAGCAATTAAAAAGCCAAAGAAGAAATTCAGATAGTTGGTTCCGAAGGTGATCTACCATTAGAATTAGAGACAGAGCTTTGCGAACACATTTTCGAGCTTGAAAGTTGTTTGTATGGTATCACTCCAGTAGATGTCAGGCGATTTGCATTTCAATTAGCTGAGCAAAATAATATAAAGAATAGATTTAATAAAGAAAAGCGAATTGCGGGAAAGAAATGGTATTACGGGTTTATGAACCGGTGTCCGAACTTGAGCCTACGACAACCGAGAGCTACTTCATTCAACAGAGCTACCGGATTTAATCAATCTACAGTTAAAGATTTTTTTGATAAACTTCAGACATCTATGGATATGCATGACATTAACGATGGTCGGCGTGTATTCAACATTGATGAAACGGGTCTCTCCAACGTGCAGAGAAAACCTAGAAAATTTTTGGCATTGAAGGGTAAGCACCAAGTTGGAGCAATCACTAGTGGAGAACGTGGCAACGACCACAGCTGTATGCTGTGCCAATGCTGCTGGCTTATTCGTTCCTCCGCTTATCATATTTAAACGGAAGAGAGCAAAGGATGAATTGAAAGATGGAGCACCACCTGGTTCAATATTTGCTTTCAACCCAGACGGAATTGACATCGAATTGACAAGTGTCAAGACGCCGAAACAAAAGGAGAAAAAGTCAAAAAAGACTCAAATCAAAAATCAAAAATGCAATAAAGATATTGAGAAATGGTTTTGCAAAATCAGCCTCCAGTGTTCCGTAGAGGATATGATACAATGCCTAATGTGTCAAGCCTGGATCCACGAAGTCTGCGCTTGCGTTAGTAAAGGTATACAAAATATATTTGTCCTATATGCAAAACATAAATAATAATTATCTACATGTATTATTATTACTATTATAATATACGATACCTACTATTATTAAATGTACTTTTGTTTCATTGTTATAAAATATTATTATAAATCACCTTGATTGGACCACGTGTGTAAATTATTATTATTTTTTCAAAGTCCAATGATGGAAACCTAGTGGTCCAATCAAGGAGTATGAGGTCCAAAGACGGCAACAAACAAAAATTTGGTTTTCTTGTTAAATCTCGAAAATGGTTAATTTTATTGGACTGATGCTAAGTGTATACATAATAAAGTAAATAATACATTGAAATCAACAATTTGTTTTATTTTATCAATAATATTTGATGAGTTACACCATCACAAAGTTAAGTGGTCCAATCATAGCAACCTTACCCTACTATAATATTATACTGTGTTTTATTTTATTTTAAACAACTTTAAAATAGATTTTATACAATGTTACTGCAAAAAGTCTCGAAATCATGCTATGAAGTAATTTCAATTTGAAGTTTGACATGTCCTCTAGGTATAATACTAATTTCTTGGTGCTTTATGTGCCTGTTCTATATTATATCGGATGACCTTGAATATTTTTTCTATGTACTTATACATATTTATATATAGACCTATAATCCGTTGTAAACTCTAATTACCTAAATTATCGACTTACTAATTTTTGGCAGCAACTGACATGTATGTGTATATCGGCTCGGAGCCTATGGTAAAATACAGTTTTATAAGTATTCTGATTTATTAACTACACCTTGTGATTAATATATTATTTTGGAGAGAGCTGCAGAAAATGGTTTAATAGCTTCTGTTTGCATTTTTGTGTATTCTAAAATTGCAGTAATTTACTGATATTTTTGCATTTTCTGAAATAGATTTTAGATTGCCTGTCTTATAAAATAACTTATCGTTGTATCTTTATGAGTGTCTACTCATACATGTCTGAAACTTAACTATGTGGATGGTTTAGTCACTTTAGTGTGAGAAATTGTAATTGAATATGCGATTCTTCGACCACTTTCAGTCGACGGTATTGATTTCAATCTGTTTCACGTTACCTTTTATTGGCCACGACAGCGTGAGTAGAGTGGTCATTGCGAGACTTCCATTGGTGATATCAGATATGGTCACGTTGTCATCGCCCGTTGGATTTACTATTGTGTATGATATTGAGATGATCAGCGCCAATACGAAGATAAATCTTAAAATATATATAAAACACAAATAATAAGTATAGGTATACATTTAATCTAAGGATGGTGTAATATTTATTATGAACGATTACAAGTAAATACTGCCATTATGTTTACGGTATAACAGCACACGCTGTTAATTTATACCGCAAACTGCATGTTACCTCTGGAATAAATGGTAATATTTTACAGAAAGTCACCATCAAACATAACGATCAGCGTGATCATAATAATACATGTATTATTACCAGTTTCTTAATAATTATCATACCATAAAGTCGACTTAGATTCGTTCAAGATCTTAGCTTTTTCAGTTTCTTTGTTCCTATAAAGAAGTAGATTCCTGCAATTTCGAAAAATTGTCATCGATCATTACCTCATTCTAAAATTGTAGATAATAATATTGTCTATGAATTCTTAATTCAAATCGACATCTTTTTGACGTTGAATAAAATGTCATCAGATAATAATTTTATTATTATGCCGTTACCAAGGTTACCGATTATTAAAGGAATAGAAAATGAAATATGTATGTCAATTATTAATTCAAATTTATATTTAATTCATTAATTCATTGGATTATGTCTTCTTCTGTTAATGATAATGTCGGAAAATATAATTATCATGTGAATTAAACTACAAATTTTAACCAATGAATATTCATTAAAAATGACAATTTTCTAAACATTCGAAGCTTTTAAATTCCGGACATACTTTATATAGATACATTCTGGATAGTCCAATGAAACATTGCATAATTCGCTATATTTTTTTAATTATACAACTTCGATAGTTTTATATGTATATATATATATATATTCATCAATGTGTATAATCAGCTATGCATATAAATTTTAATTGAACAAGTATTTCCCATCAACGGATTCCAGAGAGTGTCTTCTCTCATCTCATGCGTTTTATAATCAAAAACTAAAACCGGTTATCTGAACCAAATCCACATGCTATGTGAAACAGCGAATTATTTTCACACCAATATAATATAATATTATAATACAACAATGTCCAGAATGTTTTGTATTGGTCTTGTTTGATTCAAGAAACTTATAAAAAGTAAATTTAATAAACACTTTTACTGCATTGCATTATTATTCAATAAATTCAGAACAGGATGCTGGTGCTTGCAAATGAAAGCCTCTAAGTAGGCTTAAAGATAAATTTCTCGATAACACAAGTAATAATAAATAGCTTTGTGAAATCAAAAGCGATCCTCATTTATGGCACTAAAAAAACAAACAGAAAATGTAAATCGATGGTGGTACTAGTATGTATGACAAAATAGTTCGTAACCAGACTGGCATGGAACGAATTTGGGGGCCTGAATAGTATTTTCAAAAGTGACCTCCCGTTGGGTATTCAGTGTAAATGGTTCAACTCATGGATGCTGCCAGTGCTCGCGTATGTATGCGAAACATAGACCCTTAATGTAAGAAATGTGCATGTTGGGCATAACTCAGAAAGACCACAAAAAACCAATGGATTAGAAAGCAGATAATAGTTCGCGATGTGATAGAGATCACCAAGCAGATAGAGTGGCAATGCCATGTCCCATGCACATATCGCTCAGCGAGTGGACAACCGCTGGACACGTGCTGTGTCGTAATAAAATGGTACTCAAGGGGCACTAAACGATCACCACATTTCCGTCGTAAAACCTACTGAATAGGTGAAGTCATGTGACAGCGAATAACTGTGGACTGAGAAGAGTGGAAGGAGCTATGGGAGATCTTTATATTGCATTGTAGCAACTTCGACTGATGTTGATGATATCCATTTATATACTAATTATCACTCACATGTAAAGGTAGTATAGCATATAATAGAATAATCTATGGATGTAAATATGGGTTAAACGAAATTGACGTTGAAGAAAAAAGGAAACACATTCAAAATGTGGGTAATCTTAAAATACGTCATGTACATTTTTTACAATACATGACATCTCAGTTACTACCTAATCGTATGTTTCGTTTTTGTTTGAATGTTTATATCAATAGTATTGGTAGAGAATATTTTTTTATACCTATATACTATGTACTTATTAATTATAGCTAAATGTAGAAAAGACCATTCAGCAATTTGAAAAACTTTTGAATATAGAATTTTCCTTACCACCGATGGTAATTAACTTATTGATAATTTTGCAAGCACAATAGTATAATATGTATACAGAAAGTATTCTGTTATTGTTTATATCAATCTATTTATAGGTAAGAATATTTATTTCTGTTTGATAATGTGTTTATTTTAAAGAAAGATGTGTTTTTGCCAAAGAAAATTGTGAAAATAAACGAAAAACGAAAAAATGCTCTGATGAATTTATTGCACGTGTTGTATTTATTTATGTACCATAATATCTAATAGCAGTCCCACATCTTTTTACGTTTGCAATGAGGTCAATAATATTTTCAAATATCACTACAATTTACGTTGATAAATAAAGAGTTTGAAATAATCAAGAAAATTTGAAGCTTTGAATATTTACTAACAATATCATAACATTTATTATCAATGACAAATTAAATTAAAATTAAAAAAAAAATAAAAAAAGTAAAAAATAAATTTATAGGCAACGCAAATTAAAACCATGTACAAATAGTACATGGTTTTAATTTGCGTATGTTCCTGAAATCATCTTCTTAATATTATCATGCTACCCATCATAATGAATCTTTTATCCGGTTGAAATAGAAGTATAATGGCACTGGGACAACTGGACGTCAGGGCAAGTGGGCGCCTCACTGTTGAATGAAATAACGTTCATCAATGAAATAAATGTATGTTCGTTTCAATTTGATACATAAATTAGACGAGGTTTACTAAGTTTATATCTACTATTCCGTAGTTTTAATTGAATTTGCTCTTAACGTATTGTTTTTTTTATTGCGGATTGAAAATTATTATGCCTGACGCTTTATATAAAAATAAAATAAATCTCTTCTCGCTGAAACTTAAACGTATGGACAATTAAATAATTATTTACGAGTGAATATTTAAATTCTCACGAAGTATCAAATAATATAAAAATACATATAAGTATTAAATATATATTTTTAAAGTTCCTATAATTTATTCACGAACGTCTATTTATTTTCATTATTTCGTTCGATAACGTAGCGCCCAGTTGTCCCGGCGCCGAATCGTCCTAGACCCAGTATAAGCTATAAAAGTCCAAAATGTTATATCATAAAATATGGTCAATTATTGTACTGGAAACTTGTTATGGTCATACAAGTAGGTACAACCATTGTACGGTAATTCCAAGTTGAAATGAAACGAGGGAGTGTCGTTTCGAGAAAATACATACTTATAGCTTTGTGATTTTTTGTGGATTTTAACTAATGCCTCGAGAATTCAGGAAAAACTAAAATAAATGATATTGTCCTCTTTTTAACAACTTTGTATCACGCAAATATTTAACATATTCATTTATAGTTTTTATGGCAATCGTGATTTCAATTTAAAATTCAGTCTTCAATTTATTGACTTATCTGTGACCTGTAATAAGTCCACTTAACCTTCCTCCCTAATAATATATTGAAGAACAAGAACTTCTTGTCCACGTGTTGAAACTGTGAACTAAGAAGCCCCTCCTGCGCAGTTAATCGCACTTCCGTTTTTAAATGAGGAACGCCTGCAAATTTATCATTTCATTTTACACTTCCGTTGTGTACGGATCTATCAATTTACGTAACTTGATGGTTTTTATATTACTAATATGTCTAAAACAATCAGGAGTGATGTAAGAATTATTATTAGTAAACTTTTAGTTTATTGCAAAGAAGAAAAGTAGTCACATCTAAAAAGAGAACAGATACATAATTTATACACGACGTGTTGCCGCCATGACAGGTACGTCAATGAGAAGTCTTCTATATGCGACTACAGAGACTTTATTTTATTGACGAGATCTTGTTGTCGAAAGTAGGTACCCCCTGATTTCAAAGAAGAGCTGATAAGGTAATTATTTATGGCATGTGAAATCCATTGAATTAATAATGCACACTCTTACAATATGGTGCAGCATATACAGCATTGTACTCTTCGGAGTCTATCGCGGCGATTCCTGGCGGCGGCTGATGAAAAGACGTAGGCGGGGGCAGCCGGAGCGCCCATCAAGGGCGTCCTCTCAGACGTCGACGCTTCCATCTCTGATTTTTCACAAAAAAATCTTCTTGATCAGTGGTGCATGTTAACACTGAAAAGAAAACATATATTCGTGGTTTGTAATTAATCTTTATTGTTATTTTTTTAGAGGATCAAAATAGTCATTAATACCTACTAATTAAATACTATCTCTTTTTTTTGTAAGTAACTTTTCTCATTTTATTATTAACAATTAATTAACAATATGTAGGTTTCATCTTTTTTACCATTTTTAAATTATGACAAATAACGTGATATTAAGTTTAAACCATATGAAAATGTTCGAACAGACGAAACCAGTATTGGTTAATTATTAAAAATCAAACTTGGAAAAGTAAAATACACCTAAAATAAAAACAATAAGAATATATGTGGTTTTATTTATTTAACTACCCGGTGACGATGGAATACATATTTTCAAAATATTTTTCTAACGATTGTTTCAAAAATTATGCACTGTATTCAACTATATTTTTACTAGATCTACAATGACTATATTATAATTAATACTGAAAATAAACTGATTTATTTTAAAACAATACTACCTAATTGTTAATCTGTTATAGGTACATTAAATGGACATTCCCAATTAAGTCGTTATATTATTATTAATTTAGACCGGACATGTCAAACGTGTCGATTTCGGTATGGATTTGTTTAAGACTCTCGTTACTGTAATGTCACCTTAGGTTACCATTTCAGTTAAAATGCACTTCGTCATCTTCATATTTCGACTATTCATAGAATCATCAATATTGCATATAATTAAAATTTATTATTATCGAAATCGATAGCATTATCCAGTTATACATATAATTGATAGAACTAAAAGTATATGCGACAAAGAGAGACATATTCAAGTGTGAGAAAAAGATATGTAAGTATGGGGCCAGATCAAAATAGTATATATTATGACTTGTAGGTTGTAAGAATGTATACAAATAATCGTATGATTTTAATAAAGTTTTGATGCCTTTTTGATCATTTTATAAATAAAAAGTAAAATGATGAAACCTTATTAGATTTATTTATATTTCCCAAAATAGGCATTTCCATTTTACTTATTGTAATATTGTTAATATCATATAGTAGCTCAAAGTGACATCACCGGAACGCACATAATTTATTAGCATCGTAAAGGGAAGGTTAATAGGAATTGAGACGTGAAAATATAAATATATACATTCAGTTGAGAATCTTTTGACGATGAGTATGTAAGCACAAAAGAAGACAATAACTTATACTTTACGTTGAGTATTTCTTTGTGTTGGTTGGTTAAATGCAATAATTAGTGTCGTTGTTTAATTTGTAAATTCTCAGTATCTTTCGGCAAATACAACATGTTGACATAAGTTATAGAATGACACTGGGAGAGTATAGAATATCACTGCCTGTTTTAATAGTGGATAGTAGTTAACAGACTATTTGAAGTTTGGACATACTTGATCTAGACAGTAAAATACATTAAATTTCTTAACCGCAAACAGTTATTACTATGGACATTGTATTACCAATATTCAAATAGTTAAATACATGTGTATGTTATTATATCGGTATAATTAGGTGTGTGTTCTAATGTTCTCCACAGGATCCACGAGGGAACTCCGATGGGCGCTCCACCTCTGGGCCGCCCACGTAAGAGATGGACGGACGGCGTGAATACGTATATAGAAAAGTCAATGTGTCCTGCTGGAGAGAGAAGACTCAGAATAGAGACGTGTTCAGAACAATAATTCGTGCACTTTTCCCATGGTCATGGATGCACTCTAGTGCGAGTAAGTAATATAGTGGACTTTAGAACAGTGAATAATAATAATTAATATCTCCGATTAGATGACTAAATGAAAAGAAGGTAATATTTATTTTTTTATTAGCTAGTAATATTTAAAAATTTTGAATTTTATAAAATTAATATCATTTAATTGGTGTTAATTATCAATGATTCTTGTTGGAAAGACATCTGAATGAAATAAACACGAAGTATTGTAATATTCTATCATAGCTGTAGACCGAATATGTATATGGTCCAAATTAGGGAATCCAATCCCGAGCCAAAATTCTGATCCCGGGATTTCGGGATTACAATTTGACAATCCCGGGTTTGGCATTTTTTCCATTGTTAATATAAAATTTTTATATTTACAAATAACATTGATAAAATCGGTCAAAAATAAATCTAGTATAATTTATACAATTTAAGACATTTATTGTTAATATTTTATACGTTGAATCTTGGAAATACACAAGGTTAACGGAGTAAATAATATTGTAATTTAAATAATAATGTGAATTTAATAGGAGATTGCTGTTTCTGATAGTAAAGACTTGATGAATGGATTAGCGAGATTTAAAATATTAATTAATTATTTAAATTTAATTAATTAATACACCCACGGTGGCCGCGCGGCTTAAGCGTTGGACTATAAAGCCGTGGGTCCCAGGTTCGAATCCTGGGTCTGGCAAGTACACATATTGTTTTTCAATTTATGTGTGTCAGGGTATAGGCCTAATAGGTTGAGCAAGTGGCTGACATCCATTTTTCGTAAAAAACAAAATCTGTCAATACAAACCTCCACTCTGTGGAGGCCCATACGATCTATCAGGATTGGACATGGTCGGAAAAAAAAATATTAAAGCAAATAATCATGGCGTACTTATCGCCTTTCCGCTTCATAAATCTAATTAGTCAGACAAATTTGAAATTGCCGTAAAACGTATGATATCATGGTGGAATTACTTTGTTAAAAGTGCGAAGCATTGTTTTTTGCCAATCTTTTCATTTTTAATAATTTACGTGAAAAAATAAAATGAATCGGCAACCTACACATGGGTATAAATCAAACTTCATTCAAGCTCAGTTTATTTCTAATGTAGTTACTTTTTATTAAATGTATTTTTTCTGTTATATTTTCGCTTTTATTTTATTTTCTATAAAATTGATAAAAAAATCAATCCCGAAATCCCGGGATTATGTTTATCAATGGATTCATAGGTATCGAAAATAGCTCGGGATCCCTAGTCCAAATGAATATGCGTGTAATTAAAATAATGTGACATTATTGTAAAATTTTGAATATTATTAAATTAATATCATTGAATTGGTGTTAATTATCAATGATTCTTGTTGGAAAGACATCTGAATGA
The DNA here is from genome assembly GCF_057557595.1 of Rhyacophila brunnea. NCBI lineage: Eukaryota > Metazoa > Arthropoda > Insecta > Trichoptera > Rhyacophilidae > Rhyacophila > Rhyacophila brunnea. The sequence continues at coordinate 47,043,800 of NW_028232859.1, forward strand.
AATAAACACTAATTAGTATTGTAATATTCTATAATATCTGTAGACCGAATATGTATAATATGTTCCAAATGAATAAGTGTGTAATTAAAATAATGTGACATTATTGTAGACTTGGCCTGCGCCTAAATAAAACAATATTTAAAATAACATGTTAATAGTAGGACAAAATCAACCAGGAAACACATCCCTTTGAAGAAACCGTACAAAATACACCAGTCTTCCTGCCATGTCAACCGATACAATAGATAGGTATCATAGGTAGGTATATTGTTACAAAAAACATAATGTAGAAGGGTTAAATTCTGAATATTTAAAATGCCTATATAAATAGCACGTATATACCATGAATGTTGCAATATAAAAAGACTTTTCATCCAGATCTTTAATTCGCATTTCGAATTTATTGGAATTTGTTATGGGTTAATTTATTATGACGTAACTAAAAGGTTTTTTTTTTAAGTATGGCTGCAATTCCATGAAAAATAATTGTTGTCATTGATTAAACATATTTTTTTATTCAAATTACACGCCTCGTGTCATGGGAAGTGAATATTTATGCTAAATATTTCTGGTCAATATTTAACTTAAAATGCTAAATGTCAGTTTTAATTCAGTAGTGCGTACTACGCTTTTCAGAGCTACGAAGTGGAATATGACTGACATTTTCGGTAATGTCTATTGATTTGAAATTCTACACTGCCTCCAGTTTAAAAACTGTCACCGTATCTCACATTATCATGTTGGCATAGGGTGTAATTTGATATTAATAATGAAAACATGTTAAGTGGTAAATATTAGTAGCTTGATGCTAACTATAATAGTACTAAATACAACTAATTTGCAAGCTGTGTGTCAGGGGGTCTATTCTATACACAATTTGACTATCGACGGTAGTATATTTATTTATTGAGGTATTATAATTATTACAATAAGTTAACCGTCTCTAAACTGTCTAACTCGCTCTAAAAGTTAACACAGCCAAGAGAGGGGCTGTTAAAATATAACACTTTTTGACAGTTCAGACGGTTAACTTATTTTAACGATTAACCACTCAATACATAAATATGATAAACTACCGTCGATAGCAGCCACCTTGTGTATAGAATAGCTTCGCATGTGTGCAAAGTGTGCCACTGAATTGCATTATACTCCTTGATTTCATTGAAATTATTGTATGAATAAATTTACAATATAATACGAGTTTTAGGTATTAGCAATTTCATTGTGTAGGTATGTTTTGTTAGTGGTACGTTGATATTATTGTATAGGTGTTTCGTTCTACAGCGACACTGTTGTACGCTAAAAACGATTTGCAGTTGTGTTGGTGTTCTTTAGTAGTATTGACACAGAGTGTACATGAAGTATTACAGTAAATAAGCATATTTTATGACTTATTGTTTATTAAAATATGGAATAAAAATGCGTATAGGTACCTATATATTATTTTCTTATTTATACTGATAGTTACAATTGAATGAAAACATCGTGTATTATTATTTATTTTGTGGGGATTGGGAATATACAATGTTTTGGAATTTATGAATTAGCCTTGCGGCCCACATGCTCAGCGTAGGTGAAAATGGAGCTTTTATGGTATCTTCAGAGCATAACCATGGACATTCCTTAAACGTTGTAGATAATATATTTATATATATTGACATAGCTTATAATCAGTATCTATAGAATTATCTTCAAATGTGTTAATCGTGCCGATTTTTTAAATAATAAAATGCTTAATTCTTGTCAAACTTGGGATCACAAAGATTATAAAATATATTTTTTTGTCGTAAATATGTCACTATATAATGTTAACATTAATTTAACTAATGGTTTTGTAAATGCGTTTAAAAATTAATAAATCAAAAAAATAAAATCATAATTTCGTTGGCAATGTCATTTAAGTATACATATAATAATTAGGTGATCATATAGGAAGACCCGGTAACTGGAGAAGTGTGGCGAGAGACCGGAGTGAGTGTAGAGCGGTTGTGGAGGAGGCCAAATCCCACCCCGGGATGTAGCGCCGTGGAAGAAGAAGAAGAATAATTAGGACTTCGGAGAACAATTACAAATGGCATTTTCAATTCTAAGTACACAATAAATGATATGCTGTTAAGGGGGGACATGCTCGTCGAAGGTCAAAATTGAGTTTTTATTGTATATTCAAACCATGATCCTGGACACTCCTTAAACGTTGTAGATGATCTATTTATATACTTTTGAAGCCTTATTATCCTTTATAGTTATTTTAAACATTTGATGACTGCATGAAGTATTTTTGTTACATAAAATAGTATTCTTTTAAACCTCTCGCTCTAATGTTTTAGAATATAGTCATATTTCGGTACATAACTGTGCAGTGGTGTTAAGATTTTTTAAATTTATTAATTTTTAAACGCATTTATAAAACCATTAGCATAATTTATTATGAGATAATTTTTGTAAAATATTCACGATAAAAAATTATATTGATAATCTCTGTGATCCCAAATTTGACAAGAATTAGGCATTTTATAATTCAAAAAATCGGCAAGATTAACACATTTCAAGATGATTCTAAAGATATTTATTATAAGCTATGTCTTTGACCATTCAAGTGTGATAAACATCTTATGAATAATGATTGCTTTATAATAATTATTGACCTAAGAATAAGGTAGTGTTTTTTTGAAATACGCCATTTCTTTTGTCATTCCCCAGTGGTTAAGCTACAACATACGGCCGTAGCCATAAATTGACAAACTATAATTGAAGTAAAGAGTAAAATGATATTGACGCGCGTGTTTGAACATGTACCGTTTAAAAAAAAAAAAAAAAAAATTCGGTTAGGTACATGTTCAAACACGCGCGTTAACATAATTTTACTCCCTACTTTAATTATAGTTTGTCATTTTATGGCTACGGCCGTATGTTGTAGCTTAACCACTAGGGAATGACAAAAGAAATGGCGTATTTCAAAAAAACACTACCTTATTCTTAGGTCAATAATTATTATAAAGCAATCATTATTCATAAGATTTTTATCACACTTGAATGGTCAAAGACATAGCTTATAATAAATATCTTTAGAATCATCTTCAAATGTGTTAATCTTGCCGATTTTTTGAATAATAAAATGCCTAATTCTTGTCAAATTTGGGATCACAGAGATTATCAAAATAATTTTTTATCGTGAATATTTTACAAAAATTATCTCGTAATAAATTATACTAATGGTTTTATAAATGCGTTTAAAAATTAATAAATGTAAAAAATCTTAACACCACTGCACAGTTATGTACCGAAATATGACTATATTCTAAAACATTAGAGCGAGAGGTTTAAAAGAATACTATTTTATGTAACAAAAATACTTCATGCAGTCATCAAATGTTTAAAATAACTATAAAGGATAATAAGGCTTCAAAATTATATAAATAGATTATCTACAACGTTTAAGGAGTGTCCAGGATCATGGTTTGAAAATACAATAAAAACTCAATTTTGACCTTCGACGAGCATGTCCCCCCTAATAGGAAGAACACAATTTATTGAAGGTAATCGTTAATGTCATCCGTTTGACCTAAACACGCCAAACGGTTCTTAAACCAACTCCTGATGCATCCGAAACTTCTGTCACAACACTAATTTCACTACACATTTCGTTTTAATTTTTTATGTATGGATATATATATTATATACAACTTCCTTCGTTTGGGCATTCATATTATGGATGAATTAAACGGGTCATAATTCAGTATGCAAAATCGTTTCGATAACAATCACTATATGAACACACTGTAGACAACTGCAAAGAATGAGTTTATGACAGGTTTTTGGCAAGTGACTCTCAATAATAATAGAAACTCTGCCTTGTATGCCCCTGCACTGCACGCCTAACCAATTGGTGATAAGGTAATAATTGCAGGCGGTTCTAAGTAGGGTTTTATTACAGGGCTTAATGCATACACACAAATAATACCAAAACAGATGCGAAGCAATTTTAGCGTATGTGACTGTGTAAAGTGTTTTACCTATACCTACATTTAATTCGATTGATCCATTACTTATGGTGAGAATCCTAACAATGTAGTTAATGTTCGCAAAGGTTTGTGATAATCCTTTATATAACCGAGAAGAATATTAAAATTTTGACTTATACACTACATAGCAACCTAATGAATGTACCAATAAAACTTTTGTATTTTCCCATAAAAACACAGCTTATTTCCGTTTTATTATAAATGCGTCCTGATGTATTTTTTAAAAAATAATACTTGGAAAGTTTATGGAAAATCAAAGGTACCGCATTGGTACTAATGCTGAGCTCTGCGAATTATTTAAGCCTCATATTAAATTAGTCGATGTCTTGAAGACGCGAAGACTCAGATGGGCCGGTTATGTTGTTAGATGCGATGGAGTTAAAGATCTCCACAAAGTTTATGAAGGAATCCCTGAAGGTACTCGATGAGGATAACGTCAAGAGTGACGCAGAAAAGCTGAGTGTGACTGACTGGAGAGGAAGAGAGATCGGGATAACGTTTCCTGGAAAATGGTTGTGAAGTCGGCCATGAACCTGAATGGTATATAGGTAGGTACTCTATGTCTATAGCACCAGCTTAAGTAAGTAAGTTAGTATGTATAAGTTTATTATAGTATTAACTCTATTTTAAATTCGGATGTTTTAATAATCTTCAAATAAAATGTTGGAGAGACAGCGTTAATACGAAATAAATGTGATAAATACCCGGAAGGAGTTGTCGCGATTTTTCAAATGATATTGTTTTATAGAGGAAAATTTTGAGGAACACTACCTAACGAGACAACACAGTCTTCCAACGCAGAAATAGTGTTTCATTATTGATATCGTCGACTTTTTAATGACATATTATGATAATCATGACCCCATGAACAAAGGGGGGCTGACAGGGCTTTAGCCTGGGGGCCCGGCGAGGCGAGTTGACCAGATAAGTGAGATAAACAAACATCACAAATTTTCTTTAATAGTACAAAACGTCGCCTGCGGCGCTATTTTCCATCAGTAATATTTTTATTAAAAATTTAAGGTTGTAATTTTTTTTTAATAGTATATCAATACTCGATAACATCATAATTCAAATGGATGTATTTGAATATACAGAAAATATACACATTAATTTTACTGCGTACATTGTTTGGAAAACGCTACTGTATAGCGTCACACTGCCGTTATCCTTAGCGATAGGTAGGGGGGCCGCCAAAGATCCTAGCCTAAGGGCCCGCTTCAAGATGTGGGGGCCATAATGATAATACTAACTATTACATATAACAAACATTTTATAAGATAATGTAATGAAAGCCACTTTTTTAAACTCATCAATCGCTATATAGTCAATAGACAATAATATAATTTAATTATCATAAAAATCACAATTATTTCGTTATTGTAGTTCACAAAAGTTCAGAATGATTAATATGCTGATTGATCTGTGGTGGTTGTGTGAATCGTAAATAGTACAGTTGTTATTAAATTCTCCTTCTTTCTACTGCGCCTATTTTTGTAAAAACCCGTAGGTATATAATCATCGTCACATGTGGGGTAAAACTATTTCGACAACTACAGAAAACAGTACATATTTGAAAATAGTCAGTTGACGATTTAATAGCAGTAAGTGTGTATCAATAAATTGGAAGTTTCTGCAGTCCCTTAGTGGGTCAACGGCAATACAATAAACGAATTTTCTAGCTATATACCTATCTAAATTAAATGAATACATCAAAATCCCCTTTCTGCTATTTTCACGAAACTGTTCGTGAATAAAAAATTGATAAAACATAGCAATCACAGTAGATTAGTAAGGATTTGAGTGACTTTTATTAAGTTAAGGCTAGGGATTGCAGTACCGAATGAAAATACCAATACCGATATTTCGGTATTTACTATTGAATACTGGTATTAATACCGGTATTCGTAAAATAATTGAAAAAACAGAAGTATCCACCAATAAATATAATATTAAACGAGTACCAATGTAAAAATCTCTTTAAAATATTAATACTTTATCGTGTCATTGCTTGTGACCAAAGACGATGAAGGGCCACGGAAGTAAACTAAGTAACGTAAGGAAGTAACATGATAAAAATACACTCCTGTTAAGCCTTTCATGCTAATTAAGTAAAACGTTTTGTTTCCACTTTCAATACAGAAAATATCGGTATTGTCTGATTTTTAAAACCGGTATTTTGGTAACGAAAAATACTGAAATACCGGTATTGCAATCCCTAATCAACGCTACTAATGTATAAGTATGTATGGATACGTATATTATTATAATAATAAATTTCTCACCTCTAACGCTGTATTTTGAAAACTTTCTGAGAAGTTATTATTATTTGTATCTAAATCACACACAACTTTTAATAACTAATTAATTAACTAAAACAGTTACACAATACTTATTTAGGCGTTATTTTTAAAGTCCAGTAATTTGTCCGTAACTATTTTATGCTTAATATAAGGAAAACGATTTAATTTAATAGGTACGTATTTAATATGTTAGTAATGTATTTTTGGTTAAAAAAAAAGTTACATAATCGCACCACTGACTAGCGTCGAAATAAACCAATTAAGAAATCTTTTAAGTTATCACAAAACTGTTTTATTATTTTGAAATATATATTTTAGATGGCTTGAAAAGTTGATAATTTATTTTATAACAAACTCGCGGAGCTCTACACACATTCGAGATGCAAATAAGCAAACGAGTTTACATCGTTTTTAGATAAAAACACCTTTCCAAGATGTTTGCTTTGTGATAATTTTGTCAAGACTAATCAAAAAGACGCGTTGAAAGGCTGTATCACAGGGTGTATGTTTTCAATACAAGGTGACCTGAAAAACTACCGGAGAAAAGTTCATTTTTTATCATAATATTCAGAGTATGTATAAGTATGAGGATCCACGTTATCAACAGAGTAGAGGATATATTATTATTTATTGTACTTATATAAACACAATATGTTTAGCCATTCACCCGATTCTTCAATTCAATAGTCGTTACTATGGATCCAACACAAATAGAAAAAAAATAATTACAAGATAAAAAGAACTTTTTATATACAACGTTTTTAAATTTTCTGTTGAATTATTATGCTCAAACTTGTACTTGATATGAAGTAAATAAAAACAAACAAACAAACAAATATATAATTTTGAATTCCATAGTAACGCACGTATATATTAATAATTTTGTTGCTAGGACCACCTCCTCAGCAACCAATATTAGTCTTTTACTTTTTACGAATTTTTCTGAAATAACTTTCCATAAAAAAACAGAATTAACTGAAAATGAATTCAATTCTGCTTAAAGATGGCTAAAAGTTTTAAACGAATGCATTGGCATCGTGTTCTGATATATCCTAAAAGTTTCAAATATCTAGCTAGTCGGGAAGTTAGTTAAAAATCGATTGCAAGATTTGTACTGGACAAACAAGAATACGAACTAATAAAAACGTTGTAAAATATATGAACTTTGTCAGACAAAGAACACAAACCCACGACTCGCACTCACCCGGCGTTCAGTTCAAACTCTTAACTATTCAACTATATATTATGTAATATAACATAGAAAGGTCATGCATAATAAAACAAACTTGCGGATCAATACATTTTTAAAACCAGGCCTCGAAATGGACCGGCGCGCACTTATCGTTCCGTATCATGGAAAAATTAAGTTGTCTGTCGTGACTGAGTAGGCCATACAATAAAAAATCTAACACACTTATTTTTATAAGAATAGACAAATGTGTTAATATTTTCAAAAACATGTCGAGCGTTCGACATTTCGAGGTTCGTACATTTTCCATTTCGAGCGCTGATTAAAAGAGTAGAACTATTTTTCCACGTGTGTTGACAATCAAGGATAATCAATAAAAAATTAAAATGTGCATAAGTTCGATATTTATTGTAAGTACATATTTAAAATGTATCTACATATGCGTTAAAGATAAAATATAAATACGGTCTAGTGAATCTAGATTTACAGTAGTAAGATTAATAAATAATATTTTAATTATTATTCGAATGTCTGATTTAATTGACCCACCCAGTATTGATCAAATAACAACCTTTTCAAATGTATGCAGGTATGTAGGTAGGTATGTTTTTCCCAATATACACGTGGTCTGTGTGATAACAACTAACATATTATTTGTATCGTCCTCATCCAGCATATGGTTATACGTTTTTCAATGTTTTGTATTTTTAATTTCTACAAACTGCGATTAGTTAAATAAATATGTGATTGGTAATTTATCGTAATTTGTCGATATTTTGAATGGCCCATTAATATCAAACAGGTACCTACTTACATTACGTATAGATCGCACAACCAGAGTTGAGGCGGACGAATACTCACACAGACACATTCAAAAAAGGAACAGCCTGTAAAAGAATACTGTACTCTGGGAATGGGACAACTGGACGCCGGAACAATTGGACGCCGCACTGTCGTAGACACGTATACAGAACGTAGACGAGGAATTTTAATCAGTTTCTATCTACAACTTAGACAGTGGTTTTAATTCATTTTACTCTTAACATAATGTTTTTTTATTGCGGATTGAGAATTACCACACTTAAGGCTTTATATAAAATAAAAAACTCTTTTTTCGATGGTACTTAAACATATGCACGATTAAATCATTATTTACGTGTGCATATTTAAATTCTCACCAACTATTAAATCATAATATTATAATAATTTAAATATAAATAATATTATTAAATATATTTTTTAAAAGTACCTATAAGTACCTAAAATCGATTTCATTTCGAATTGCGTGGCACCCAGTTGTCCCGGCGCCAAATCGTCCTAGACCCTGTATTCTTTAGAAATTCACCAATGCACACAATCTTTCATATCTGTGTATGTGTATAATAGTATGTGTAAGTATGTCGATATTCATTTCATATAACAAATACTAGTCAAAATTGTCGTGATTCAATAAGATTCCCGTAGCTTAATTGAAAAAGCATAGGTAGGTACTGGCGCGAATCCAGCAAATTCAGGTTTAAGTCCCGTCGGATGTCGTATTTTTTCTATAAAATGATTTTTTCTAGTGTACTGAATATACAGTGTAATGTAGAATATTACATTCTGAATCTTGTGTCTTATTCGTTGAATAATAGAAATAGTTTAATGAAATTAAGTATGGCATTGAATTTATTTATTGTTGTTGTGAATATTTATAGTAGGTATCATAATATGAATATCTTGGAATAATTAAGGCATGCGCATCATCCACAGCATCTATGGACCGCAGGTCACTGATGGTTACATGTAAATTGTACGTAAAACATTTCACTGTGTCGCAGTTCGTCGTGAGCTTTTTTATCGGAAAGAGATGACAATATACTATACGGTCTCCAATTTTATTAGATTCAATATGAACATTAATTCAATTTTCATAGCTGATTTTCGCAAAATTCATGAATTCAAGAATGAAAAACCTAACCTAATAATCCAGTATATCAGCTATTTTCAAAATTTGTTTGCTGCTGACTTCCTGTAAAGTGTAAACCGACAAGAACCGTGTTTTATTTAGACATGAATCAGTACTATACGACCCAAAAAGGTTGAACGGTCTTTAATATTTTTTTTCCGACCATGTCCGATCCTAATAGGATCATATGGGCCTCCACAGAGTAGAGGTTTGTATTAACAGATTTTGTTTTTTATGAGAAATGGATGTCAGCCACTTGCTCAACCTATTAGGTCTATACCCTGACAGACACAAATTGAAAAACAATATGTGTACTTGCCAGACCCAGGATTCGAACCTGGGACCCACGGTGTTATACCCGCGGCCACCGTGGGCGTCTTAAATATTTTTATTTTTTGCGGGCGGTTTTGTTGGGGTGTCGATTGGGGGATGATTAGAGACAAGAGGAGGTTGTTAGAGATTTATGGGACGAATAGAGATTTAAAAATGAATTTACAGATATAATTTTCATTACTTTGAATTTCAATCTTACATACCTACATATTGTATTGAGGGATGATATCAAATTATTAATTTTGTGATATTACAAAGCTTACTTAAGCCGAGCGGCCACCGTGGGTGTGAATAATATACGGCCATATAAATTTCCGATACAACATTTCACGGTGAAGTGTGATATGGCGAACTGCATACGTACAAGTTTTCGGACACGGTCACTGATATGCATACTTTCTTTTTAACTATCTTTAAACTTGTAATAACCAATAATAGATTAAATTAAAATATGACATTATGTTGTAAGTATATACGGAGTGTTGGCCAAAAGTTGTTCTGCCAAAATACTACAAAATAGATAATGCATTTGAAATACTCAAGCTTGAAAAGTTAGTTTCTTTTGAATCGAAATAATCAATTTGAAAGATATTATGTAACATAGATACATCACGTTGTGTCCTTGTATTTAAAGTTTTTAAAAGGCAGATTTAAGTAATAAATGACCAATGCCTAGAAGAATAAAATTATATACGATGTGGTTTTTGTATTCGCATTTTTATGAAGCGGCTGAATTTGTTATTTCGGGAAACAACAGAGTTATTTTGAAAGATCGTATACAGTATGCGAACACGAATTGCTATTTTGATGAGATTGTTGATATTAAATTTTTACAATCTATTGCATAATTTCATAGTAGCAGGTAGCTTATGTTTTCCAAAACACAATTGTCGTCTAATTATATTCATCAGTAATCGTCGTAATTAAGACGTCACACGATGTTCAGCGTTTTTGACCCTCATAATCGGGTCCCGACAAAACCGGCAGAACCAAAACGGCCCGGACATTGCCGCCAAACCAATTTAGAAATGAGACAATTTTCATTTTTACATAATATTATATTATATTTTAGATACATAAACAAATAAAAATAAACATACGTAAATACATATAAATAATTACAAGATGAAAAGAACTTTTTATATACAACATTTTTAAATTTTCTGTTGAATCATATTATAAACTTGACTTACTGAAATGTCATTTTGACACTCATATTGATTTCCATAGTAACGCACGTAGGTATATATTAACAATTTAGTTGTTATGACCCTAGCAACCAATAATAGTGGATTGGATTACGGATTTCTTCCGAAATAACTTTTCATACAAAACAGAATGAACTGAAAATGAATTTAATTCTACTTAAAAATGGCTAACAGTATTAAAAAATGCATTGGCATCGTGTTCTGATATATTCTAAAAGTTTCAAATGTCTAGCTAGTCGGGAAGTTAGTTAAAAACCGATTGCAAGATTTGTACCGGACAAATAAGAATACGACCTAATAAAAACGTTGTAATAATAAAATAATAAAATAACGATATAAAAAATATGTACTTATAGATATATAGTAGATAATCCAGGTATTCCATCAGGGAATTCAGTTATAAGCTATGCAGCTGCCACGGATTAAATCTCAAATTACACTGATTCTCGTAAGTATGTAAATTTCTATTTATACGCAATTCTAAAAACCAAAAAAGCACGTGTTTTATATATTTTTGTATTTTTGCGGGCGGTTTTGTCTAGGCGGATTTGTCCGGGCGGTATTGACGAGCACTGGTACACAACGTTCGGGCGGTTTTTTCGGGGTACCCTCATAATCACACTTCGTTACAAAATCTTACCCCCCTGTCCTAAATAATGTCACATTTTAAACTCCCCCTTCGTTAAAAACAAATCCCACAAAATATGATCGACGTTTTTACGGAGTATTTTATTCTTCGAAAAAAAAATATTGGTTTTGTGACGTCACATTTTCGACAACTCCCTATACCCTTCGTCACAAATCATCACAGTATATTAGAGGGATAGGCGGTAGAGGGGGGCCCTTAGGGCGTGACGTTATATATGGACGACCCCTAAGTACCTACACGTTGTATAGAAAGCTTTGACATTTACTACAATGATGAAAAATAAATTATAAGTATTTTAAAAAGTACCTACCTAAACTTATTCGAGGGGTCCAGGAAATTTCTTCTACCATATTATTATTCAGTTTAATTCGAAAACATGTTCAGTTAATTTTGAATAAATTATTTTGTATGTTTTAAAAAGTAAGGCGTCAGTCATGTAAGTTATGTTCATACAAATATTGTTCACGATTGCAGATCAATAATTGCATACTATTTAAAGGCGTTGTCGCTCGTTCATCTCGTATTTTCGTTAGGTTACGGATGCATCGGTATAATGTATTTGTGTCATTGTTATGTTTGGCAACTCCACTAATAATGGCATATTATTGAGTTTTCACCGAGATCAGCTCCTATGTAATAATAGAAGGAATAATTTATTGCATATTTGTGATACAACACAATGGGCCCCCCATTATGCCCAGACACTATGTGAGTTTGTCGTTAGTTTTCTCTATGGATATCCTCCATTGCATACTTTTTTTTTTTTTTTTTTTCTAGATGCCTTCATGGATACCTCGCATTTACTACCGAGGTTTCTTAAGGACTTTGGCACGCAAACTACTCTACTTGATGCTAGTCAAATGAAAATTGTGCCGGCTGAGAGAATATGCCTTATTGAAAACTGTTCTTCTACCCGCATCGGGTATTGCTAATTTAAATTCGGCCAGGGCCTATGAAACCGCCTTGCAAAAACCCTGGAAAATTCTTAGTAGCGCAAGGCGGAGGTGATTCTGATGAATATTTTGTCGTATTCATTGGGAACTGAGGACTGCGATTAGTAGTCGAGTTTTTTTTTTTTTTTTTTTTTTTTTTCCCGTGGTAAAAGAAATGTCGCATAGGACTGATATTTTAAACATATACTTATCCTATCTTATATGATTGCAGTCACTGGATCTGAAAGGCATGAATCGTCTTTACATGTCACCATTTATTATTTTTATTCTTTTTATTACATCAATACAGAAATTAAAAAGTGCATCTCTTCCGGCCTCGTTTGCCATGGTCCCCGGAAGGTCTCGAATGTCCGCATCTGCCATCTGTAATAAAAAGTTCAGGTTGTGCCGCTCCTTGCTAAAGATTTGACAATCTAGGAGTAAATGTAGGACGTCCTGGTCGCTTCCGTCGTCGCATGGACACTTTCCATCAGATGTTATTTTAAACCGGTGCAGGTATGCTCGCATGACTCCGTGACCTGTAAGAATCTGAGTCATCTCAAAACACAGCCCCTTATGCACCCTGACGTCTCGTGCTGCTAAAATTGAAGGTAAAAACTTTCGGGTCAACTCCCCTGTCGATGAGTTTATGTATCGTGAGTTCCATTCGTTTTTCACCATATCTGAAATTGTAATTTTCGCGTAGCTCAGAGGAAATTTGTCATAGGCTATCGCGGTCTTGGGTTCAGAGGCACCATGCCGAGCCAATTTGTCAGCTCTTTCATTTCCTTCTATCCCGGTGTGTCCTCTTATCCACTTGAAGTGCACCTCGGGGTGGCGCCGTCTCAGTATTGCGGACTCGCTGTGAATAGAAAAGACAATCGGATTAGTAGACAAGGGATCTCCAATTGCTTGGATTGAGCTTTTGGAGTCCGAATAAATACAAATACTATGGTTTTCGGTGATCTTACGTTGGATTGGATCTGAGCCTGCCCACTCCAGAGCGCAATGGATGGCATAGAGTTCGGCCTGCATTACCGTACAATAGCTGGCAAGGCGGTACTTACGAGCCGCTATCTCACCGCCATTAATCCATTGCATACTACAGATAATATTGCAAGCAGGAAACTATAATTATTGGTACAAGATAGGTACTATGGGAATAAACAACTCAATTCGTGTCAGCATATTGATCGGTGATATTAAATGCATTACCGCAATTATAAATTCTTTAATATCCATTTCCCGTAGTATTCAAGTATGGAAAACTCAGTAAATAGCTTACTGCAATTATAATTTCCGCAATATCCATTTTTCCACCTAGTCAGCCATATCCAATCAAGTAAACTCTATATAGAGTAACTGATTCAATAATAATAATTATTTCCTAAATATTCTTTTCAAGATATTATTTTGATTGTGACTACGTCAATAAATATAGGATCATAATTCATTGGACTTGTCATTCGAATATAAGTTCCCGGTCTGTTAGTATCTCAGTCTCTGTATCGCTCCGCACAACATCTCATTCCACCGAGACTCGGACCTCGGAACAGTATCATAAGTATTGTAACATAACTATTGTAACATACTCTTGTACTGACTGTTTACGCTGCAAATAAAACTCGCTCCTCCATCCATCGGAGCAACCACCAAATCTCGACTTCCTCATCAACAACCATCACTCCCACAATTCTATATAAATTCAGAATGATAGTCAACAAAGGTACATCATAACATTTGCATCCCTGGTTTGTTTGGTGATTTTTTTTCCATACCTAAGCAGATTAACTTAAAATATTTCCAAATAAGCGCTTACTGTACACTTGAGAGGATTCCTTCCGAGGTGATAATGTATTATGGAAAAAATTCGTAGGTAGAATGTGGAACACGTAAGCTTTTCAGCAAAACACTCTAAATAGAATACGTACTCACATAAAATGAAGTTCATTCATTGGCAACAGTGGCGTTCTATATTATGTTAGATTGATTTAAAGAAAATTAAACTTTTCGATTATGTTTTTTTCGCCATATGTTAGATTTACTTCAAATTTTGTATTTCTATACCTACTGCTTTAATTAATTCATTTTAGACATACGAATGGCGTATTAGCGTAATATTGTTGTATGTAGATGAAGGAGATATTCTTCTGGAATTGCGGCTACGACGAAATCACTTTGGAACGGTGATAGTGCTTCCCGGGTCTTTTCGGATGTTACGGTATTAAAACTTTTATTTAATTCTTTAGGGTCTATTGTTTGGGCACCGCATCAGTTGAAGTATGGCCTTATGATGGAGAGGGTTCAGAAGAAATTCTTGAGACTCATTTACTTGAGGTTGTATGGATACTATCCGTGGCTTTATCCGACTGACTTTCTCTTAGGCATGCTTACATACTGCAGTCTGCAATTTAGAAGATATCTTTATTTAGCTACTTATTTTTTTCGACTTATACAAGGTATAAATGAGAACTCTGCCATTCTGCGCAGTGTTGACCTGTTTGTCCCTGATAACTACCTTAGAAATAGAGAACATCAGTTGTTTATTCTCCCAAGGTGCAGAACCAACCTGCCACTGGTAATGCCAATTGGGTTGGCGATAACTATGTTCAACCATATTGCTACGTGAGGATGTATATAGGTGGACGTTGTTTTATGAATTCTTAAAATAGGGTCTGCTTAACTCATCCGGTGTACATCCTTGTACCTATCTAATTTATATTTTATGTATGTACACATTTCTACTGTTTAATAACTTACTATCTATCTCTATACTGATCTATCTCTTTTTATGTAATATTGTTTTATATTTCTTTGTTTCTGAATGTCATGTTGTGAACGTCTTAAACTTATAATTTGTGATGTCCACAATATGTTAAAAATAAATAAATTGAATAGTGTCATTTGAAAGTAACAAACCGACACCTAAATGAGTCGCCTGCACTGTCACCAATATATCTATCTACCTATTGATTTATAATAACGTCAAAACCAAAAAGGCGTCGATCGCGTCGTACATTTTAGACCCTGCCGTAAAATAGTTTTCTCACGTGCTTTTGGGAGACTGAAAATGATTTTGAATGAGATTGAGAACTCATTCTATCCTTACCGTCCCTGACGCACTTTTGACTTAACTACCTTTGACATTATATATTATTTTGTTAATAATAATTTATGTGACATATTAGGTATACCTCCGAATAACGAAATGATAGAGGCGGCTCTCGTCGTGCAGTGCTTAAGGCTCAGCTGCGGCATGGTCTAAAAAGATCGTGCCTAGGCGATGCGCGGATTGCGGGTCGCGGGTGCAAATCACGCAAGCCGAACGAAATATAATTTGTCATAAAAGTTCAACATGCGTCCTTTTTATGTTATGTTTATTATTATATTCGAAATAATAAAAGTACTTATATTAATCGACATGTTTTCTTTTTCAAGTACCTACATGCGGAACGTTTTTCAGTCATCTTTACACGATTTAAGAATATTTTCGTCCGACTCCATCAGAAAAGAAATTAACGTGCGAACAGGTCGACTATATCTCTCAGAATGGCAACGCGCCGCAAAATTTCGTTCCACATAGTGTTGAAAATTATTTTCCGTTTCACTTATGTACGCTCTTAAGGCGCTGGCCTTCCACCCGAGAGTCCTAGGTTCGATTCCCGGTGAGGGCACAGTATTATTTTATGTATTTTTCTCAAAGCCTGGGTGTTTGTGATTGTTAAAAATTACTAACAACCACCTTGTACGATAAAGCAATGACATGGTTATTAATAATTCTAAAAAAAACAAAATGATAGAAACATAATATTACCATGATGTCACGTGTGCTCACATGCCAGCACTACCGGAACATTCAATAATAAAAATTAATCGCTAAAGCCTCAATTACATTGAGCTTCTTTACGAGCTGTGTGTTGGCGAATTTATAATCCGCCTGTAAAGTCGCCCAGTGTAATCATCGAACAAGCTAACATGTTCGATGATTACACTGGGCGACTTTACAGGCAGATTATAAATTCGCCAACAAACAGCTCGTAAAGAAGCTCAATGTAATTGAGGCTTAACCTACAAAAACATTGTGTCAATTACCTCCCCAACTACTAGAACGTGACTCGAAAAAGTGAAAATTTTAAGAAAATAATAATAAATAAATAAAGAAAATGCTAAAATGTTTGGCGCCCATTGTGGTGCTGTGTCAGGAAATTTGTACGTATGCAATTGGCCGTATCACAGTTCACTGTAAGCTATTGTATCGTAAATAGACGGCCGTATAGTATTAAGATGAAATTCGTGTCTAAATAAAACACTTCAAAAAATGTAATAAAACCACCGGAACACAAGGGGAAAACAGGAGAAAATAGGTACCTAGGTACGTAAATTATAAATAAGTAAGTAGTAGTAAGTAAGTCCCAAGTATCAAGTCGTAACTAACAAATATCTGATAATAATGACAACGTTATTATCAGATATTTGTTACCGATAAATATCAAATTAATGTCTAAGAATCTAATAAAATTTTAACATTACTGTCGGCAATGATCCACGAACAACGCATGATGTTTTATCTCAATGTTATACGGCCATATATTTCCGGTAAGACAACTCACTGTGAACTGTGATACAGTGAAGTGTAATACGTACAATTTACATGTAGCCCTGTGTCGCAGATTCAAAATAAATGGAACAAAACCAAATTCAATTGTGCATATTAAATAACAGACGTAAGTATATCCCTTTACTGCATAGTGTCGCAAATTTGCGACATTTCAAACTATTTCGAAATAGCCAATGCCATCTGTGTAAATTATCAAATAATATCCTTTTTCGATGCCTAGAAAACTGTTTTTACCATAAACATCCTACTTTACCGATTTTGTTTCGACATTTCAAGAAATAAAGCATTTCTGCATTATAGTCTCTGCATTTCTGCTTTGACAGTTGACGAATTCGTATGTACGCGAAAATCCGCATTTGTAAATAAATTAAAAAAATATACAGAAGATTGAAATTGGTTGAATAAAAATATCTACACATCAAATAAGGTGTGTACATTAGTTTTTTATAATTGTTTTCATTTGGTTTTGTATTTTGACATACTGAAATGTAAGATTTCCAAATGTCGTAAATCTGCGACGCCACGCAGTAACATACAAAATTTAATGAAATTTTCGAAAAATATTTTTTTTATTATTTTTCCTTCATTCACAAGGCATTTTGACACCAAGAAAAAAATCAATATTTTCAAAAAAAAAAAATCATGCAGTAAAGGGATATATTATTTATTTATAATAATGTGTGTCGTGACACTGTGAAAATCCATATATTATGATATGCGAGCGGAATTGGTTATTTTACAGAATACTAATAAGGATGTACCTATTCAAATTCCTAAATTACTTTCGTTATGTATTATACGTGTCTCTCTAATACGAGGGTGGGTCAATAAGTCCTTAGAAAAAAGCATTAAAACAGTTTTTATTTTTGTATTTTTTTTTTATTTCTCAACATAATCTCCTTGGAGCTCAATACACTTGGTTAGACGTTTCTCAATTTTTTTTAAACCGTCAGAAAAATAAGTTTTCGGAAGGTCCTCAAAATAAGCATTTGTCCGATCGATGACTTCTTCATTTGAAAAAAAACGTTGTCCACTTAGCCATTTTTTTAAGTTTGGGAAAAGGAAAAAGTCACTGGGGGCTAAATCTGGCGAATACGGTGGGTGGTCGACCAATTCGAACTTCAATTCTTCAATTTTAGCCATTGATCGTAAACATGTGTGAACACGGGCATTGTCCTGATGAAAGAGGATTTTTTTCCTGTTTAAATGAGGCCGTTTTTCTTCAATTTTGTTTTTTAGCTGGTCCAATAAAGATGCATAATAATTCCCTGTTATTGTTTTTCCTTTTTCCAAATAGTCAACGAAAATAATTCCACGTGCATCCCAAAATACAGTAGCCATAACCTTACCAGCTGATTTTACGGTTTTCGCCTTCTTTGGACATGGTTCGCCTTTCGCAATCCACTGCTTTGACTGTTCTTTCGTCTCGGGAGTATAGTGGTGTATCCATGTTTCATCTACAGTCACAAAGCGACGAAAAAATTCATCCGGATTGCGTTGCATGAGCGACAACAGGGCTTTAGAGGCCACCACCCTATTGCGTTTATTGTCGACTGTGAGCAAACGCGGCACCCATCTTGCAGAAATTTTTTTCATGCCCAATTTGTCATGTAAAATAGAAATGACGCTACCTTTTGAGATCCCTGTAACCTCAATTATCTCACTCAACTTTAATCTTCGGTCACTTAACACCATATCGTGGATTTTATTGATCATTTCTGGTGTAATCACCTCTACAGGACGTCCTGAGCGTGGTTCATCCTTTGTTGATGTACGACCACGTTTAAATTCATTTAACCAGTTATAAATAGTTGCAAGTGAAGGAGCAGATATGCCGTGAACTAAATCCAACTCATTTTTTATTTCCTTTGCTGTAAACCCTTTTATATTCAAATGTTTAATAACAGCTCTAAACTCAATTTTCTCCATTTTCCATTTTCCCATTTTCCACAAGCAAATTTTTTTTTTAAATGTACGAGAAACACACAACACCCCGACCAATCTGATTGAAACTTCGCAGCATACTGAATCGGTAGTGCCGCTGCATGAAAACAAACCGCTTACAGTACTAGTCGCGCCACCTGTCGGCTTTTCTAAGGACTTATTGACCCACCCTCGTATTAAAAAGATCCAAATATACCTCCATATACCTAGGTACCGGTTCTGTAAAAGACTGTATTATTATTATACTAGTCAGAAAATTTAAAAAAAAACTAGTCGAAAACAGTAGGCAGTTATTGGGTATAATATTTTTGACTATATTTTATTAATTTTCGGTGGATAAATACCTCCATGACATTTTAAAATATGAAGGGTGAATAGGTACAATTTAAATTGCGACTTCGGTTTTAGTCTGACGAGCTCATTTTTTATAGTCTCTTCAAATCCGAGTTTTCGCGAACACCACTGGTTGAAAGTTTTTTTTAAATACTTCGATTGTTGAACGTCTGCCAAGAATAATTGTATTTTTAAAAGTTGTTTTGAGTTGTTTGCGTTGCGGAAAAAGTTTTTCTTTCGACGATTATTATTTGCAGTCATTTTAAAAATTATTGTTTTCTGATAAACGCATGCAATTTATAATATTTGTATGCTGTTGATAATAAAGTGCCCCGGATTATGTTTCGTCGGGCGCTTGATACTTGCACATCATACAGTCACAAACCCTCAAACTGTTTTCTGCGAGAAATTGTCTGATGAAGGCATGCATATATCAATTGTCATATTATGAATAGTCGTCGCCAGACGTCTAATAACCTTCAGCCATCCAATAATACTCCGCTTTATACAATGTGGTTAGTTCAACGTCCTACAAAAGACACAACATGAAGGATAAACTTAGGAATGTATTATATATATAATATAATATATGTAGGTACATAATATTATTAATGAATTTAGATATTAAATAATATTAATTTTATTACCAATGAAAATATTGTAAAAAAGCTTTATTTTGCATAATGGATTTTCATCAAGAGTCGATCGTAATTTTATAAAACCGACGTTTACCCAAACTCACATCACGCAAGTGGAATACTTATATTAATATCCAAAACAGTTTGGTTGAACATTGTTATTGCAGTCCCAATATCGTTGTAAGTAATAATTATATAGACTACGAGTATACGGCACTTTTTTGCATTTTTTACTTACTACACTAATTCGCCTCTGCCTAATTACCTCGCATAAAATTAGTTCAAATGATATTTACTTGTATTAATAAATTTAATGTATAATATACAATGTATAATAAGGAAATAAATATATAATTAATTATGTAAAAAATGTTTTTAGAATATAAATTATCTACATCATTTTCATCGTAGAGCTGGGAGTGCAAAGTTATGAAGAAGCAACTCTTCACGGGGTTAAGGTAACCATGCACGTCGGCGGGTTTGTGTACGAGCCTGGAGCACGTCTTGCAAAAGTATTGCGTATGCACTATTATATATATAGTATTGCGTATTGCGTATAACTCAAACCGTTACAAATACAGAATTTTCTCGAAGACTTTTTTTATAATTTACGCTGATATTGTGAACAATACTCTTCTTTTTAAGATTTTCATACTTTCTGACGAATTGACTGCCTCACCTGCTTCCTGGAAAACCGTCAACGGTCTACCTGTTTATATTGATAACGTTATGTTGTACTAATATTCTTGTGATAAACCATTTTTTATGTAACACATCGATGGTCTAACATTGGCACTCTTATCTGACCAATGACATATTATCTGACAATCAATATTTTTGATAGGGGGATTCAAAAAAATCAGGTGATCAAATTAAATTAAAACAGAAAATAAACTAAATTATTTTTGCACTAAGCGTATTTTTGTTTTTATTTAATTCCAATTAATAGTTTTTGTATAACATTTTAACTCCCCCTGTTAAACATATTGAATGCCAGATACGAGGTGTCAATGTCAGGGTAACTGGACAAAACAGAACATGAAAAAATAGAACAGTGACAAAACAGAACAGCCAGCGGAAAAATAAAACATTCATTTTTGTCGTTTTTATTTATTAATTAAATACTTATAAAACTTAAGTTTATAAACGAAATATTTAATAAATAATATTATATAATCACTGCATGTTGATCATTCGGCGTAAAAAGTTAAGTTTATCTGCTTGATTTTAATAATCATGCACAACTCCATTGAAAACTGTATTGAAAACCTGTTATTAAAAATCTATGCAACATAATATTTACGACATTTTCAATATTAAATGCTAGGTATATTTTTCGTGAAACGTCATAGTTATATTTATCGCTGTTCTGTTTTGTCATTGTGCTGTTTTGTCACCGTTCTGTTTCTTCATGTTCTGTTTATACATGGAACCCAATGTCGGATATCGAAATAATGCACAAAATTTGAGAATGTAATATACCGAGGGTATACTGACAGAAAGCATTAAGTCATTAAAACAAGTTCTGAGATAATCGCATTAATAGCTTAATTTTTTTTTCAAAGCTTTCTCCCACGTAGAATGTTATATGTTTTATATATTTTTTTTCTACATTATAAAGAATAACCTTTTTGGCATACAAAACATAAGATTTGATGTTGATAAGTTGTATGGATATTTTTTTAAAAATGTAAATGTAATGTGACCTCTGACATAATGCATTCTGTCAGTAACTATTCGCTAACTTTGACATATTATTAGATAAATGACAATGCATTATTGTTATATTTTTTTATGTTAATGATTAGATTGGTACATAATAATACAAATAAAAATAATATTTTTAGTGAAAATAACATTATTTATTTCAAATTAGAGAAATATAGAAAAAATACAATGAAAATAATAATAAATCACAATAATTTTTAAACAGATTTTTTTTAAATTAAATTATTTACCGTAAACTACAATAACATTTCTCTGAAGGGTATGCAGATTGGATAGTATGCTACATATTACGACTAGCCTTAATTCTGATTGACATTCTTTGCATTTCCTTGCACTTGCACATTGCACTTATTCATGAAAACAATTAGATTAGAATCAGTATTAATATTTAAAAAAAGAATGTTCATTATTATTCGTCGTTTTTGGCATCGGAATCATTCATATCGGGCTCCGGAAGTAAGTCTGGATGGCTGTTATTCTCGGCAGATAATTGTTGAAACCACCAATGAAAAATGTCCAGTATTACACTTTTTTCACACAAATCCTTTTTTTTGGCACAACTTATTTTTAATGGATTTTTATATTATAATTGTGGAATGTTTTCGATTTCTACAAAACAAATTTGGTTGATACGCGAAGCATTTCTAATTTTTAAAACGTTTATTGTTTCGTACACATCACTAAAATTATATTTATATTGAATGGTAAATGGTTTTTCCTTTTCATATTTAAGACATTTCATTTTTAGCCAATTTACGCCAACTTTTTATTTTTTATTAACTGATTTTGAGGTCATAAAAGTCAGTATATTTTAGTTCGCTTGCTTCGTATGGTTTCTTTTTCGAAATGAAACGAGACATTCAAAAATCATTTAGTCATTGGCACAATAAATCGACCCAAACTTTTGCCTGTTTTCTATGGCACTATGCATAGAATTGCATTCCATAGATTCAAGAAAAGAGCAGATACTATTATGGCCTCCGCATGTATCGGAGAAGAAAGATATTTCAGTTACACTCGATGGAAGCTGCTTGAGATACCACATGAGACAACTTCCTATTTCGCAACTCCCTCGCTTTCCATTTATTTCGGTCCAAGCCAAACAAAATCCTTTATTCGGCTTTGGACCTTCGTAAATAGTTAAGTTAAACATATTTAATTTTCTTTTATAATAGAGCAGTGAAACCTCTGTATATGGTATATGTAACACACTCTGAAGATCGTATGTTACAGTCATGAATAAGGAATCATTATTGGACATATCCTTATCTTTTTCTTTTTCAGAATGACATTCATTTTTCCTTTTCAAATGACTCTGAAAATCCTCTTCCATTATGATGTTGTCTTCGAGGCAACTTACTTTGTATTTATTACAAAATGTGCACTGGTCCTTTTTTGGTTTGAAAAACGATAAATTATAATTTTTGCAGAACACTCTATGATAGGTTATCTGTGTCAATGGTGATACGCCTTTTTCTGTGCAATAGTCTTTACACAGGCTATACATTTTAAAAAATTGTTAATTTACTGTCTAAATATTACCTTATATATATATGTCCTTTCTCGTGTAGTGACTTCATAAACGGGAAGGATTCTATGTGAGACTTTATATGGATTAAATTCTCATTGCTTGTTTTGTGAATAGGGGGATGTTTACCTCTACGATCGTGTAACGTAAACTGTACTCCCACGTCTTCTTGTCCTTTAAATGCGCGAATTACTGATCTATTTGAAATGTGTAAAGTACTCTAAAAAAATTTTTCAGACTCTGACTTTTTGTCCACTCTTGAAAAAGAAATAACACTTTAGTTTTGTCTGGATTTCCTTTTTTCATTCCTTGGTTTTCTATCAACGGGAATTTCAATCTCAACATTTTTTAGAAAGTAATCTTTTTTGCGATCATAAAAACAACTCCAACACATCTTTAATATAATATGTTTTGCTCTTTGAGACGAAGCCATTCTAATAAATTCTTCAAATGGTTCATTGTATTGTTTCACTAATCACTAAAGACAGATGAATTAAAATTGCAAAGGTATGGCATATGCCCTATGGTGACATCTTTTGACAAAATTTGTACTGACAGAATGCATTATGTCACACTTAATGCATATGCCATGTTACAAGTCCTGTATTTTGTACACACATAACGCATTATAGGTCATATAATGCTTTCTGTCAGTATAAAAAAATAACAATATGACTTAATGCAGTTTCTATTTTCTTACCAGTATATCCTATGACTAAGTGCGTTTTACCAGAACGTAGAGCGTAAAATTCTAAGAATTTTGGCATTTAAAACAGAAAAACAGCAAAAACTCACTTAATGCGTTCTGCAAGTATACCCTCGATACATACTACATTCTTGTAAAGAGCCAGTGCATTAATTCAAGCGCAATAGCCGGTTGCTAATATTAATGCAATTTGAGAAGTACTTATTACTGCATAGCTGACTATTAATTTGTTTTGTCGTAATATTACGAGTATGATATGTAGGATGCGAGTGGTCTTACAATAGTTGGGTAAAGCACATTGGCCGGAATCTGATGGACGCGATGTCAAGTCCCGGTTGTTTTTTCTAGTATGTATGTATGTTTCTGAGGTGTTATCAACCTATATACCTAACTATGTTTAATATTAAGGTATTTAAAAGTCGACAAAGCTTCGAAAAAAGTTTGGGCACACTTAAATGCTGAAGAAAAGGTTGTGAAACGTGAGATCGAATGACAACAAGCTTCGATGAGGCTTCCCACAGCTGCAGGGCCTTCAACTTTGAGTGTTCATAATTATTATTGTATAAAATACATTGGTAGTGGAACGAAATGAATTTATTGTATGTAGTATTATAATAGATACTACTGAAACTAGTATGTAACTACATAGTAACTAATTTATTATTTACAATAATAATAATTATAAATACCTACTATTATGTGCAATATAACAGTATGATTGTGATTTTCAAAATATTTTAGCTTTTTAGTGCACAAGCTGATTATGAAACATTATTGTACTCAATGGGTAGGTATGTTTTTATTACGACCCCATTATATGACATACCTAATAATGGCCCCCACATTTAAAGCAGGCCCCCAGGATCTTTGGCGGCCCCCCTACCCATCGCTAGGGTTAAAGGCAGTGGGACGCTCTACAGTCTACAGAATAGTTTACAGAAGTGTTTTTTTAGTGTTGAATAAATCCACACAAAATCGACACAAACTAATCAAAAATCGCATCACACAACTGGGTAGGTATATTAAAATGTTAATATTCCGCAAGCAAAATAGCACCGCAGGCGAATTTTTTTCTCATTAGAGCAAATGTGTAATGTGTGTTTATCTCACTTATCAGGTCGACCCGTCACGCCGGGCCCTAGGCTAGAGCCCTGTCAGTCTTTCCTTGTGGCGGCTATGTACCTAATACTATTATAGCTCAGGTTTGTTGTTATCTATGTATGTTTAGTTTAGTTAAAGTACCGGCTACGATGTAACTGTCGAAACTTAAAAAATATAGGCACATAATTATTACAGGTAGATAGGACTTATTATTAACAATATTTATTGTTGAAGATAAGATCAATAAAGAAAATAAAGGCTTATGGAGGAGTTTTCAATAGTATTTCTTGATATTCAAATTGAAGACAATAATATTTTTTTCGTACCTACAATAATAATATCAAAGTCAGGATGTTATAATTAATTAGCCTGTTTTACCTATGATATCAGGCGCTGGTTGATTATCTATGTATTTTTTTACCTATGGGGATCTAGGGTCAACACCTATTCTACCTATAGGTAAGTATTATATTTTATTACCTACGTATATTATTTTCCTGCGTACGTGACTGTTGGCATGTCGTTCCTCAACTTATTAATTTCATGCTACCTAGTTAACTTTAGTGGGTAAATTTAACGGAATTATTACAATTTATTATTTATTACTTACTTAATTAGTGAAAAGTAATAACCATTGTCCAATTAAATGCTTAGTTATGTAAACAATCAAATTCCACATTTCTGTTGAAATACTTTTCTTTTGAAAGACTATTAAATTCATTACATATTAATTTTACATAATATCCGTGAAAACCTTAGATTATAGAAAAATAGTGAAAACCTTTGTAAAAATCAAAGTGAGGTATCTTTTTTTTCAAAACAAAGATTTTATTTATCTACGAACAACAACATTTATTTAGAATTAATTTTTGAAGATTACTTATAGCTATTATTTTCATTGTTTTTATTTTGATAAATAATAATATCCACTTTTCACAATAATGCATAGCACAAATTAATATTATAGGAAGTAGGTTGTGTATAGAATAGATCGACAGGTCCATTTGGATTACCCAAATTTCTCGATTAATACCTAAGTACCTATAAGAGGTAAAAATAATAAAATGTGTAAAAAAGATCAAATAAATATTCATAGGTAAATAAAAACATTTTAAAATATCAAACAATAATTTGTCCATCGCAGTGAACGATTCTGCACGGATTTTTTTTTTTGTTTTTGCATTTACAATAACCGAGCTAGGTATTTGATTTAAAAATTGTATGCAAAATCTGCTTCGTGGTTTAATTTTTTTATACTGAAATCTTTTGACGCGTAGCCAGTGCAATCCTGTGCAATTTTTTTTTCCTATTCCTAGTACCTCTGTATGTGAGCTGATATTTAATATTAAATATTTTTAAAGCGAGTTCATTGGTTATATAATATATCGCACCCCCAGTAAGATACTGTCGTAAGTCTGAAATTGGCGTTTTCGAGTTATGGATGTGGTTGGATTCGTATTTTTTTTTGCTATTTTAATAAAATACTGTCGTATCTCAAACTCAAATAGTGTCAGAGAGAAAGCACTTAATACAGTACATTACTTTCCGAAAACTGTTAAATCGATAATAAAATAGTGTTGTAACTAAGTAACGACAGTATTTTACAAGAAGCTTTCTAAAAAACTAAAACAATACTTTTCAAAAAATACTGTTGTAACTCTGTTACAGCAGGGAGATCTTGATATACAGCGTAATTTTCTCACTAGTTGCATGGATATTATTGTTCCAAAGTATTCAAACAAAAAAACTGGAAGCAGCAGAGGCAACAATTTTTGTTATCAACTTCAATTAAATGGAAGTAAAATACAAGAAGTATGCAAAAAATACTTTATCACCACATTTGGGGTGAGTGAAAGGTACTGCTCTACTGCATGGAAAACAAGAGATCTCCTTGCCGGAACGCCAATTCCAGAACAAAGAAGTCACCATGGCAATCACAAAAAAATTGATGATGTTTTAAAAAATGATACAAGAGCTCACATTAAGTCTTTCCCAGTGATCGAGTCACATTATTTACATGCACAGACGTCTAGATTGTATTAAGATGGTAAATTAACAATTGCTGACATGTATCGGTTATACAAAAAACAACAAGCTGACAGCAATATGCCATTTGGAAAAGAACACTATTATACGCATCCATATTTAATAACGAATTTAATATTGGCTTCTTTAAGCCCAAAAAAGATTTCTGCGTTGAATGCGACCAATACAATAATTCTTCACCAGAAGAAAAAGAACAACTTCAAGAAAAGTATGAGACACATCAACCTGGAAAAAAGAGGCAAGGGATGAAAAGACCAAAGACGTAGCAGAGTCCCAAACTAATGGCCAAAATAGCGTCATTAATGTAGCTGTATATGATTTGCATTCTGTTTTACCGCTTCCTTGCGGAAATGTGTCAACTTTCTATTATAAACGAAAGTTGGCAATGTACTATCTTACAGTCTATAATATCACTGAAAATATTGCAAACTGCTTCATGTGGGACGAGAGTCAAGCTGCACGAAGATCCAATGAAATTGGTAGCTGTGTACTCGATTACATTGCATGTGAAAAATATCACCACATTGAGCATTTTATTTTTTACAGCGACAATTGTGCCGGGCAGAATAAAAATAAAAACATTGCTGCAATGTATTTGTATGCCATCGGGAATTCACAAAAAAATAAAACGATCTCTCATAAGTTTTTGGTCACTGGGCATACCCAAAATGAAGGTGATGTTGTCCATTCTACAATTGAGCAGCAGAAGACTAGGGCTCTAAAAAGTGGACCAATATTTGTGCCCAGCCAAATGATTCCCATTGTACAAACAAGTAAGAAAACAGGACAACCATACATAGTTAAACCTATAACGACAAATAATTTTCACAACATGAAAAAACTAGCAGATGAAATCGGTAAAAATTACAATACAGATGAAAATGAAGAAAAAGTTTTGTGGCAGAAGATTAAAGTTATAAAAGTATACAGAGACTATCCATACATTCTTTTTTTTTAAACCAGTTATCATGAAGAATGTAGGAAATTGAATGTTCGTCAATGGCAAATAGGTAAGCCGTTACCAATGGATAGTCTCAATTTATCCAAAGCATAATTATCAAGAGCGGCCAAAAATAACGACAATTAAAAAGAAGGATTTGCTTAAGTAATTATATTCATTGTAATTATAATTCACTAAACATAGTGAATTTTATTATGATTTTTTTTGCTTCTCTTCCAAGCGATGTTTAAAAATAAAAAATTGATCCTACAATTTTTATTTGCCCATTAAATAAAATAATTAAGTATTTTTTTTGTTGTTTTGAACTAATAATTGTGTTTTTCTAGTTTTTTTTCAATAAATCTTTAAAGATTGTACCATAACTTAATATTTTGAAAACCTTCCTTTACAGTGCCTAACAAATTAGTTAAAATTATTATAGTGATGGTAGGGAATTTTATATAGAAAGTATTGAGTTGATTCAAATTTTACCACGAAACTTTCAAATATCCTAATAAAATACAGTTGTAACTCAGAAATATTCAAATATCTCCATTTGTATGTGTTTTAGAGAAAAATGATGAATACAGTTGAAAATAGATCACGTTTTTCCATAAAAATGAGTAATAATTTTTACATTCAGACTTTTCCTGTATTTACAAAGAATATTTGAAACTTCAAATGGCTCTCCTGCAAAATGCCAATTAATGGATTACTACAGTATCTTACTGGGGGTGCGATATATTTTATGTATCAAGTCACTAAATTTAAAAAAAAATAATATCTCTTATATAAACTCGAAAACAAAAAACCACGTGCACAAACATAAGCAAATAATGGAAAATTTTTGTATTTTATGAAAAGTTTATAAACTTGTTGGGTGGTTGGTTCTATTTAAAATTTCAGAAAATTCAAATTGGAGATTCAAGTATCATCTATCCACGAAGGTAAGGAAAACTAAATATTTATATAGCAACACTAGCCACAACTGTCAAGCTTTGCTGTCGTGGGCTTGCGTGATTCTGACCATAGACTAATATACTTTATTCTGACGTTTCAACATCTGGTAGAAAGTAGTAGGAAGAGGCTGTTTTATTACCCATAGGATTCCTTATTTTTTTTATTAGAAAAAATAATAATAGGGATACACTTTAACAACAAGATTATAAATTTGTAATAATGGCGAACGTTAAGGAGTTGCTTGCAAAAATAAAAGACTTAGAAAGTCAATTATCCGCACAGAATCAAAGAAAAGGGCCCGTCCGACAAAAAATCACCGAACTCTCTTCAGAAGTCGTCGATTCGAACCCTTACAGGTAAAATAACTTTTGTTGGATAAAATAATTGAGTTTTTGTTCTTACGTTATTTATAGGGTTATATTGACTTTTAACAAAGCATGATACATTCTTATGAAATATGTTTCAGTCGTTTGATGGCATTAAAACGCATGGGAATAGTTGACAACTATGAAAAAATAAGAGAGTATTCTGTGGCCATTGTAGGAGTTGGCGGAGTAGGAAGTGTTACCGCAGAAATGTTGACCAGATGTGGCATAGGAAAGGTAATTAATCACGAATTAAATTGTCAGAAAATCATTATCTATATAACGTCTAGTGTCTTATCTTTATTAATTCATAACATTATGAATTACAAATGAAAAAATGTTTTGTTTTCCAGCTTATTTTATTCGATTACGATAAAGTGGAACTGGCAAACATGAATCGGCTTTTTTTCCAACCTCATCAAGCTGGCCTAAATAAAGTAGAAGCAGCCGCTCACACCTTGCAAGACATAAATCCAGATGTCATCATAGAACCTCACAATTATAATATCACCACAGTGGACAATTTTCAAAAATTTATGGACATTATAAGGTGAGGAAATCATATGGTTTTAATTTACTATCACTGGAAATGCTCTTGTGCGTCAAAATCGTAAATGTATCACTTTGGTCATACATACATTTAGTATTATAATAAAAGAATACAACCTCTCCGCCTATCGCTAAAAACCAATGCGAAATCTTTTAAAATCATCTCCTATTTAATGATATCTCCATAATAGTTAGTTACACTGCTAACCTTTTAATTACCACATTTAAATAACATATTAATTATATCTAATGGCCAACTACTCCAAACGTGCCCGTCGCATATACAATTTCAGCTGAAAGATCACTAGATACGTAAAAAAAAGTTAGCCTTTGCGTGGCGGGTTTTATTAGTGTAATTGTAATGTGTAATACCACATTAAAAAAAAGCAAAATAGAATTATTTGTTGTGACTACGTTAACAATTATTTATGTTTTACTTTCTCAAATAATTTTATATCAAAATTTATGCACCTTTTATATCAAATGTGCTGAATACTGATATTAATTCATGATAAATTCTATAAAATTATCATGAAATACCATAAACATTGAATCTCTTGAACATCAATAAATGGTGAATCAGTTTGTTTCTGTCTAATAATAATGTTCACAATAAATTCTTTATATTTTAATTTCATTGCAGTACTGGCAGTATTACTGGATCACCTGTTGAGTTAGTTTTAAGCTGTGTAGATAATTTTGAAGCTCGAATGGCTATCAATGCTGCTTGTAATGAACTGAACCAAAAATGGTTTGAGTCTGGAGTTTCTGAAAATGCAGTATCCGGCCATATCCAATTCATAGTTCCTGGAGAGTCAGCATGTTTTGCTGTAAGTATTGTCACTTATTTTTGAATCCTGTTCCTCTGTTTGCGTTTTACTGAGATTCATTACTTGGGAGAGTCTCGGATACATACCAAATAGATAAAGTTAATTACATTCTTACACATAATATTGTATAATATTTACTCTTAGGCGACTCTCGTGGTGCAGTGCGTAAGGCGCTGGCCTTCCACCCGAGAGTTCTGGGTTCAATTCCCGGCGAGGACACAATATTTTTAGAGTTTTTCTCAAAGCCTGGGAGTTTGTGATTGCTTAAAATTACTAACAACCACCTTGTACAAAAAAGCAAGGACATGGTTATTAATAATTTTACAAAAGAATATTCACTTTTAAGTGGTTATTTTTCTTATCCGACAATTGCAGGAAATTTACTTTGCACACTTCATTCTGTATTTTCAATATCTTGAATCTATCTGGACCTACCTTAACTTAGATTATAATTGCTGAGTTCACGATAATTATTTGTTTATTTTAACAGTGCGCACCTCCATTGATAGTTGCATCAAATATAGATGAGAAAACATTGAAAAGAGATGGCGTTTGTGCTGCAAGTTTACCTACCACAATGGGAATTGTTGCTGGATTTTTAGGTAAATAGAATAAAGTAACTAAATATATTATATTTGTATCCATCTACATACAATTTTGTTTATTGATTTATTTGGTCTTTGTATTACAGTTCAGAATACATTGAAATATTTGCTGAAATTTGGAAATGTATCATATTATTTGGGATACAGTGCTTTGACAGATTTCTTCCCTACGATGACCTTAAGGGTAATAATATTTTTCACTATATTATCATAAATCCAATTATTACAAAATGTTCATTTGAATATAATTGGGTTTTTTTGTGGTTTCAGCCTAATCCTACATGTGATGACAATTATTGTCGTAAACGTCAGGATGAATTTAAAGCAAAGCCTGTCGTGAAGGCTGTTGTTGTTGAAAAGTTACCAGAGGGACCAATACACGAGGAAAATGATTGGGGTGGGTTTAATAAAACATTATTTCTTACGCATATTCTTTTCCCCTAAAATTGTGATTTTTCCTTACAATAAGTACGTGCTGTTCTCAAGGCCTTATTGTGCCATGAATCGCTGGTTAATGTTACTTGCATCCAGGACTATTTTTGAATTATTCCCTGGAGGTGAGCAACCCACATTTCCCTCGATGGTCTCTGCAGCGTTATTTATTATTAGTTTATTTTTTTTATTGGCTCTTTAATCTGATCTAGATCGGAGAAATTTGTCAGACCCATGACTTTATAAGCAGACATGTTACTATTTGACCACCGAGGGTGCAGATTTTTAGTATACATCCTCAGAATTTGTGTGCATTTCATTTTTTGATACCGTTTCATGGCTAGAAATGTATTTTTTGTAATCCTTATTAAATAATTGTATTACAAATATATATTTTTTTAGGAATTTCTCTCATGGATGAAACTCAAGATGATAAAGATGAAGACACATCAAATTTGCATTTAGCCGAAGGCATTCAGGTAATATATAAGTTTCATAAATTATATACATACATGCTTATTATTAGTATTGTGTGTTAATATTTTAATCATTTTAATACTCTCATTCTTTAGTCAGCCCCTAAAGGTCAAAGAATCATATCTCATTTTTCTCTACTTTACAAGCGAGCCCAATCACACGTAAATTTATATTCCACTAACATTAACGATAAAGTATTTTTAGGAGATACCTATTGAACTATCTTTTTTTTTTTTAATTTTTCTCCTTGTCACTTAACGTAATAATTGTTTTTATATTATATCCAGTACCACACATAATTAAAAATTGCTTAAAACTGACAAGTTTCTTTGACCCTAAGGGTTAAAGAGTAGAAGGTGGGTTTGTTGGTATTCACAACGTTGTGTAATGTACTATCGCACACATCATCAATGCACCATACTTGGAAGTGCTCAGTGTGAATGTCGCCAAAGTGTGTAGTACAAAAAGTCACAGAATCCATATTATTCATAGCAAGCAAGTCGCTTTTCAAGCTTGTTCAAGCGACGAATGAATTAAATACTGCATTGGTATATTTCTACTCGATATTAATGTATTCAATATTTTTTTCAAGAGTTTCTACTTTATGGATTATGTTGCTTGTGTGTGCGGAGGAGTGAATGCAACTTTGTTAGCATTTCTGAGTTGGGATTTTGGTAATCAAATATCAGTGTGCATACGTCCAATATTTTATATTGCATAAATACTACATTAGGATAAGATAATATAATGCAACTTCATTATTGTAGCTGATACATTATCACCATCATCTGAGGAACTAAAAGTCCCTCAGCCCTTTCATGTGCATTTCTACCGCCGTCTCTTCACACTACATACAATATTTTGACGTGTTACCCACAGTGTTTGATGTCGTACTAGATAGTAATTTATTGTTTCATAATAACAAGTTACTGTAAACTCAGAACAGTATGATTATTGATAAAAATGAACTAAAGATAGAAGTAGGTATTGTCAATCACGTGAATTTTATTTTATCTGTCTTTAACAAATATTTACTTTTTATAAAGACAACCGATAATCAAAGAGTCTATAAGATCTTGTGAAAAAAATCATTGCCTGCTTGTAACGTACCTGCATACATTTTTATTTCACTTTTGAAGGTGGCCTACACTCTGCCGGTGGACGATGGATCACCCGAATCGAGTACCGGAGCTGCAGTGGCCGCCTCTGAACTCTCTCTCGACGAGCTGATGGCTCAAATGAAGTCCATTTAGGTTTAACATATTACAAATAATATATTATTATATACATTTATTAAAGTATTGGTAAAAGTTTTACATTTTATATTTTTATTTTTTTATAATAAATATTATATTATTATTTTAAATAATATATTTAAAGCATATCGCTTGTATTATTTTGTGTTTTATTTGCCATGAGTATGCCAGTTTACAAAGCAACTATAATATTTGGTATTTTGGCCGATAAGCCTCTGAATTATTTCTTGAAAATTAAATTATTTATGCCTATCAAATAGTATTGTTTTCTTTAGCTTTATAGCACCTGTACACGTGCATGGATTTACTAGCAGCAATAGTGAGTATTTTAAACCATCGTGACAATAACTGTTTGCACGTAAAAGTGCTGACTGTCTCTCCAATTCATTCTTTAAGAGTGAGTGAGACTCGATGTTGTCATTTTATGGTACTATTTCATACTATTTGACAGGTAGTGAAAATCGGTCAACCTGAAAATTTGTTTGTAGTTCGTTTTTTTGTCGGCAGGCTCGCCACTATCGTTCTACTGCGCAGGCGCATATCGAAAAAATCCTGATTTATGCATGCAATCTTGCCAACTGCAGAATACCCATACATTTTCTTGTTATAGCCGAGATAATACTTACTGTCAATAGTAAATACATGCACGTGTAAACGGGGTATACCTTGTTTATCAATTAAGATTTTTCAAGTTCCCAGTACATAATACTTGTGTTACGGCTTATATTAACCTATTATTTACAACAAAACAGTATACTTAGTAAGTATGTATTCCTTGATAAATCATTTGGTATGCTATACAGTACTCTCTCAGTAATCCGCCACCCCAAAAACCAGACAAGTGTCCAATTAGTGAAAGCGGCGGATTATAGTGCATACATACAAAATATGGTAAAAATTAAAACAGGTTTGAGAAATTTGTACTAGCAAATTACGGTTTTATTTATAATTAAAATCAAGTATTAACTAATTATTAAACAGTAAATCACTTGACACAACCAGTTATTCAGTGAGGCAAGTATTCTTGAATGGTTTAGGATTCCTGGCTTTCCTATGACCAAAAGCTTCAGTTTATGTGTCCCGGTTCCATTGAAGCACGGCACAGGCACTTTCATCCCTGGTACATTACTTTCATCGCAATGAACGTACGTTTTACGAAGGAGAAGTTTCCAAAGTAAACCCGTGTCATCTGCGTTGTATATTTGTACGCGGCGGACTACTGAATATGAAAATCGAATACCGGCGAATTATAGAGCTTGATTTTGTGCTTTCAACTAGTAAAAATAACGGCGGATTATAGTAGTTGTTGGATAATCGAGCGGCGGATTACTGAGACTGTACTGTATTTTGATTCTATTTAAGCTTGTTTATCATATTAAACGAAATACTGTCATTTGAAAGTATAAATTCCATGTGGTCGATATATTTTTTCTTTAATGCAGCTTTGCGCAAACTTTCATCGGCTGTGGGAAGTGGGAGTTTCTGCAAAAAAGAAACCAGAATTACAATTTTTATAGTATATTACATTTAAATTATAGAATTGTTTTTGAAATGCTGAGAATATTTTTTTACCGCCAGATAGTTGAATATATTCTTAGCTCTGTTAGTAATGGCGGTATCTATTCCCACAGTCTCAGCTACTTGATATGCAAAGCTGCTCTCCGTCACCCCATCCATTAATTTGTAAAGAAACACCAACTCATTGTCTTGAATTAAATGCTCAAGAGTCTGTAAAGACATCAAAAATATTAAAAAAATAACTATGTAAATCAAAATTATTATCAAACATTTCTGAATCCGTATACATAATTAACGATGGCCGCTAGGCTTAAACGTCGGCCTATAGCGCCGTGGGTCCCAGGTTCGAATCTTGGGTCTGGCAAGTACACATATTGTTTTTCAATTTATGTATGAGTCAGAGTATGGATCTAATACATAGCTTGAGCAAGTGGCTGACAACCATTTCTCGTAAAAACAAAATCTTTTGATATAAACCTCTACTCTGTGGAGGTCCATATTATCTTATTAGGGTCGGACATGGTCGGAAAAAAAAAATTGTTTAGTACAAGGGTTCCTCATTATCCAAGTATTCGTTATCCGAGTCCCGGCAGTTACGAATTTGCAGGAGAATGCAAAAAAACTACAAAAACGAATAAAAACACAAGCGCAATTATAGTTCACAGTCATCAACTGTCACTTTCAATCTGTCAATCCCACACTCCTACGGTATTTCTGTCTTGCTCACGTGTCTTCTTCTTTTCTAAACGTGCTCATCTGGTCCAACCAGCTTACATGTTGTTAGGAAGCGTCATCTGTCGTCTATCCAATAGTAAATAAGTTATTGATGTAGCTTGCATAGTTTCCATTTAATTGCCGTATTAAACGTATTTAATTTGGCATTATTTGGGACATCTGAAAGTCCATACGTAACCCCTTACACGGACTTGAGGAAAAACGTAGTTCTACGCCAACAAAGGCAGCAAAATGTAATTATTACACTATAATAGAAGTGAAAGTTATGCACATACATACCTGTAGTTTTAGAAGTGATGAAGCTATGACGTATTTGTGTAAGTAGTGGAAATGAGTCGAGACGAATATGTGCGGTGATTTGTCTTCACGGAAAAGAAAATGATTGATGCTGGCTGCTAATAATGATAGTCCATCTATCTCCGATGTACCTTTTCCAAATTCATCGATGATTATTAGAGACGAGCTCGTTGACCCTTGTATTGCCAGCGACATCTATTGAGAACAAGAAGACAGTCATTTTTATCTGTATATATAATATAAATAATAATAATTTAGGTATAAATACGTTTTAAAACACTAACCTTGTAAAGTCACCAAAACATCATAAAATAGAAAGATGTTGAATTATTGAATCAATAGGTATTTAGCATACTGTGGGGGTAGTGGGATTTTTATTCAAGAAATTATCATTGATTGATAATGCAAAACCGTTTATTTGAATTCAGTTATTTCAAAAATTAGATGGACTATTTGGACTTTTTTTTACATTTATTTAGAAACCGACCATAAAGAATCTACCACCATAGGTTTCACATTGAAAGCATCATTAATAAAAAGGTTTGTTTTTTGGAAGAACGTTGTAGCCCATGGCTGTTCTCAAATTTTAAAGGAATGTATTTTTGCTGTATTAACATCTGTGTACTGAATTACAAGTGTCTGGGTACATGGAAATTGGTGAATAAAGTTTAATTTCAATTTAAACACAGATATAATATAATTATATAATTATATAATATGTATAAAGAGTCCAATTTTATTGAAATTGATATAAGGTTATAAAATAAAATCTTACTTGTCGTAGATCAATCAGAAATGCAGACATTCTGGTCGATATGTTTTCGACAGTTTGTACTCTCGTGTAAAGGTGACGAAGCATTCCTATAGTAGCAGCATCCGCCGGCACAAAGGATCCAATATGGGCCATGTACACAATAAGGGCGACCTGTTTCAGGTAGATTGATTTACCGCTCGCGTTTGGGCCTGTCAGTATTGTCACCAAATTCGCATCCGCTGTCGACACGGTAGAGTTTGGCACGAAGTTCCCGATGCATAATTCTTGCAGAGGGTGCCTGCCATGTTTTATGTCGATAATTTTCTCAGTTGTCAGTGTAGGTCTTTTGTAGTCGTTGTCTCTGGATGTTCTTGCCATCGATATAAGACTGAAAAAGCATAAATATAATGAAACTATGATGGGTACCTTAAAAGTATTGCCAATTATTTCAGTTGCACCTTCATCTTCCTGTTCCCACCCATTTATATGCATACAATACATATACAACAACAACTTAATCAATAGACAGTTGAGTCATAGGCGAATACACTATAATAAAGTATTCTAACCATCTTCAACACAGTAACATCTATTTGCAAGTGCCAGTTACACATATCACATATCAATACGTATGTATTAATAATATTAATAATTATCAATAATAAACCTGTATTTCCAATAATAATGAGTCTATTCGTGGTGAATGGTATGACATTAGAGGCGTCTGATTACAAAAAGCGATAAGTCCACAATTCAATATTTTCGGGAAACAACGTTTTTATGTGACAAGCTTCAATTATTTGTTTTAACGTGAGATTATTTTTTCCGTTGTATTCTATGTTGAAATTAGAACCAAATGGCAAATTGTTTCAGCCGATAAACTCTTAAATGTAATAAATATAGGCAAAATAAAATTGGACGTAGCGCTATTTGTACCTCACTTTTTAATTTACTCCGCATAGGGCACATATTTCCGTGGCACTGTCATGAGTTTACCAGATGCTACAACATGGGAGACGCCCTTTTCAATATTGAACGTTCCCTTATTGGTTCACTTAAACACGCGCGAAATCAACCAAGCTTTAAATAATATGAAACACGGACTTGGCGCTTTTTGTAATAAATCGAGACTTAAAATATTTTTTTTCATAGGGTTATGTCGCGTTTTGGAATTTATAGATCAATACATATTGTGTAAAATTATACAAAGAATACGTGCGTATTTTTTTCTCGATTTTGACCAAATGTGGACTTATCGCCTATTAGACGCCTCATTAGCTTGTCGGCATCTGAGGTTTTGACATCCAGTTGCGGACGTGTCTACGAATTCAAGGTCAGTGACCACAGCGCTCCACCTCCCAACCCTGTGGTTGCAGTTATTCATCCATTCGATTAAAGCCACCCACTCCTTTCAAAATTATGGCTATTTATATTTCATATTAAAAGTGCTTTGTTTCTAGATGATATTGAATATTATAGTGCCTGTACACGTGCATGGATTTACTGGCACCAATAGTCTATAAATTAAACTATCACAATAATAACTGTTTACACATAAAAGTACTGACTGTCTTGCCAATGTCATTCTTCAACCGTAAGCGAGATGCGTGGCTATGAAAATTGGTAAACGTCAAAATGCTCTGCGAGCGGTTTAGTTACTATTTTTTTCTGCAGATTTGTCACTATCGTTTTACTGGGCAGGTGCAGATATTGCATTAGTTCCAACTATCGTATGAAAATTCATAAGCTGCTGAACTTTTTTGATCCATGCTTGCAATCCTGCAAAT
Organism: Rhyacophila brunnea; assembly: GCF_057557595.1. Lineage (NCBI taxonomy): Eukaryota > Metazoa > Arthropoda > Insecta > Trichoptera > Rhyacophilidae > Rhyacophila > Rhyacophila brunnea. The sequence continues at coordinate 47,082,531 of NW_028232859.1, forward strand.
TCCACGATGATATGTACTGTCAGCAGTAAATCCATGCACGTGTAAACGGGGTATTATACTATTTACCAGTCTAATTCAGCGCAGAGTTTTATTACAGTCGAGAGTGAATCGAGATGCTCTAAGATAAATTTGGTGAGCCGCATCATGATTCGCATTTCGTGCGCTAATATTTCAGGATGTGTATCTCCAATCAGATTGTCCAACTCTAAGACATACAAACATAATTAATTGAAAAAGTTCAGACATTTTAAATTTTTTACGTTTTCATTTTGAAAAGTCATCATACCTTCACATCCTCTGCTTTTGTAATGAATGTAGTCATGATTCTGAAACTAAAAATGGAAGTGTTATTATAGCCCGATGATTCAATTGTGAAATTTTTTATAATGCACACACAGATACCATAGGTTAGCGTTCAGATATTGCATGTCCAGTTTTTACTGAAATTAAATAACCTGTCTGCATTCATACATTCATACTATAAAAGTAATGTACATTCATATAAGGTATTGGGAAATACCCATCAATATATTTTAACGAACCATGAATCTCAAGTTAGGCAGTGCTTTATCTTCTTTGGTTAGGTTTGGTGCCCATGCTTTAACACCCAAAAGATACCCCAAATTGGGCAGGTAGACCATCGTGCACTCCTCGACAAATTGGGGGAGTTTCTCTAATTCCTGTGTTGCTACGGACGTCATTAATCCGTGAAGTCCCATCATGGTTTGCCTTTCTGAAATTAATATTTATATATAGTATATTATATCGTATACTTACTATAACCTAGTACTATTTTGAGACATTACAAGTAAAAATATATGTTAGAGCCAATTTCCTCTAATAATCCCTCCAAACAATCCGAAATCATGGCCATCCATGAATCTTCTTGGCACATTTAATTTAGTGCTAACACGACCGCCGCCAAACTTACAATCAACAATCAAACAAATAAATTCAACTAAACCAATAACCTTAAAGTTGATGGTGTCCGCCAAGCAAGTGATAAAGTAACTTAAACTCATCATAAACAAAACAAGTGTGCGAGTGAGCGACCCTGGAGTTCCACCATCAAAAGGTTAGTGCCTGGATTCCCTCTATCCACCCAAACCCAACATATAAGAAAATACAGTCCATTTAAATTATCACCAATATGTTATAATATGTATTATTTGATATTCTGGTTATTTGGAATAATAATTATTATACTCAATTTGTTCGTGAGGTTTGATAGTTTTGGTACGAAACAAAACATAGCAATGATCGAAGTATTGTCGACGATAGCACCCTATTCAACAGGGGGGGCAAACTTTTTGGATGGAGGGCCAAATTCAAGAATTCAAAATGAGCGGCGGGCCGCAAGTAAAGTACCATTTTTCGATATACTCTATTTATTATCACGAAAAATAAACATTACAAAAAAATTCAGAAGAATGAAACTGTTGTACATTTTTTTTAAATTCAGGTGTTAATTTTGTAGTTGATATTCTCAAAACTGCTTGTAAATGGGCATCGGAGATATTTGATCGTAAAGATTTTTTATTGAGGTTCATGATCGAAAATGTTTGTTCATATATATAGGTTGATCCAAAAATAACGAACATTTTTCTTGCATAATCTTTAAGTTGGTCGAATTTGTCTGAATTAATAGCATTGTAAAATTTGGAGATTTCTTCACGACGATGCAATTCTCTTAAATCAGTGTCACACTGCAGATCAATACTCTCAAGTTGTAGCTCTGTCGGTACACTATCAATATCTATTGAAAATGGATCGCGTACTATTGCTAAACTTGTCTAAATTTTTCGGAAGTCACCAAATCTTTGTGAAAAATCGTCATTCAGAGCTTTAATAATTTTACCATATTCTTCAAATTTATATTCTGGTATATTCAGCAACTTCAAAGTTGGAAAGTGGTCCACGTTGTTATTCGATATTTATTTTGTCAAAGGAATAACCTTTTTAATTTTTTTTTTAACTTTAAAATTGAAATCCATTCAAACTTTTTACCATATCATGGGCATATAATTTTTTTTCCTTGCAACGCGGAGTTAAAAGTATTTAAATGTGTCACGATGCTCAACGTAGAAAATAGTGGTTACATAGTGTGAGACGAGACGCTAGGAAGACGTACTGAGATAATACATTTACGAAACAACAAATTCTTCTATATTATATTTTTTAATATAATATAATATTTTTTTAAAAATTATAAAAAAGTTATTTTTGTAATCAGAACTACAATTATTAATGATGGCGGGCCGCAAAAAAATACCCGGCGGGCCACATGCGGCCCGCGGGCTGCAGTTTGCCCCCCCCTGCTTTACAATAATGATTTCTTGGACACAAAAAGACATCACATCTACGGATATTCAAGGCTAAATGGTTTCACTTTAATCAGTATTACATTAATAATGTCTATTTTAAATTTGGGGATTATTAGTATGTTTTCACATATTAGAGAATTACATTAATCCAAAGTGTTGGAGACAACATGATCCATATAGACAAAGTCTACAGCCCATTACAACAGTTAGACACAACCACAAAATACATGAAGTAGCAGTCTAGGTGAATATTTTTGGACGGTTTGAACATAGGGATGCGGAGGTGTCGCATGCCCGTCAATCAGCAGTGTGATGTGATCACAAAAACTGCGAATTGCTGCTGTAAAAGCACATGCATCAAACTTCACATTGTTGTCATATGAACAATCACAAAAGTGTCATACATACATGGTACTGAAATATTAATCCATACTGGATTAGAGCCATCAACATTAGGTATATTATAGCCATAAATATTAATTTTTAATCACTGTAAAAATTTTGAGGAATCGTCATCAAAATATGTACCGAGTAATACAAAATGTTCGTATGACTCCCTTTAGCTGTAGTCCAAGCTTTTTGTATTATTCATAGATTCAATTCAATTGAAATACTCACTACGGTCTAGCTCAGGATCTAAACCTATTTTCACAGTAAATTTTCCTTGCACTTTTGACACTTCAAAATCAATGACCGTATTCATGTGGTGCGCTACCTGTAAGTAAAAATTTATTATCAAGCGTGTAAAAAGTTAGTATAAAAAAAAAACTATGAAAATTCTTGAAAATATATTAAACAAATAGATTATTACTTGGAATAAGTCATGATTGTTTCTGGATCCGAGAGAATCAATCAACGGTGAATGTCCTTGATGCTTTTCACACATTTCACAAATTAATACACCATTGTAGAGTGTCTGTAATGATAATAATTTACATTAATATGCATTATTAACTACATAGGTATTGACACCAGTTAGTGGCCAAGACTTAATACAAAACAATTATTTAACCATTAGCCGGCTCTCACATCAAAACTCATCTTGCCAGCAACGTGCCGAGTATGTCGATGTGAAATCGTCGTTATTCACAAAACACACGTTGCCAAATGGAGCTTCGCAGATTGGTTGAATGTGACTGTTTAGTTTGAAAAAAACATCTAATTGCAATCGACAAGTTGCATGCTTCTCGGGTTGTGAGTTGAAGACGCCAGGACGCATACAAACACCTACGAATGGTCATTCCTATACCGGCTCGCCGATTGCCGCATCTAAATATCTATACGTTTCGAAGGTTACGTGTGACTATCACTATGTAGATGTGCTCGGTCTTTATATGCAACACCGGATCAACGTTCTTTGAAGGTTTGATTTATAGCTGTGCGGCAGACAAGGCGAGGTTAGATGTGAGAGCGGGCTTATATTAATTTAAAAATGAGATTTTTCTAATCCTAAATATTATATAAATGTTTTAATACAAAATTTTTGTCCTAAATAAACTATTTAGGTATTAAACTACATACTTAATTGATATTATAATTATTTGTATTTACATTGAATAGTGATTTCCATTCGTATGGTGTCGCTCGTAAACCTTTTATTCTGGTCATGATACCCTGTCAATGATGAAAATATGTTTATATTATTAAAATACAAGACAAAAAATTGAATCAGTTAAGAATGCTCTAATTTTATAAGTAGGTTCGCTGATTCATGCCAATTATAATAAGCAATCGTCAAATCATGAATAACTATTACATGCAACATATCAGGTACCAATCTGATTGTCTTAATAGCCTGTTTACACATGCATGAATTTACTACTGACTCTGAGCATTTTGACGTTTACCAATTTTTACAACCAGTCAAATAGCATCACAAAATGACAACAATGCATCTCCCGAGCACTTGAAAAATGCGATTGGTGAGACAATCAGCACTTTTACATGTAAACCGTTATTATTGTGATAGTTTAATTTACACACCACTGGTGCCAGTAAATCCATGCACGTGTACAGGCGCTATAATACTCAATATATCGTCTAGAATTAAAACATAGACATGCATGGACAGCACACACTGCACGATTGGAAGTAGGACCTAATGCTTTCATTGGATAGTTTCGACCGTTAATCTTTGAGGCAATCGTGGGCTCCAGTCGTTAAAGTTAAATCAGGCAATATAATTAAGTAGTAATATACTAGTATAGATTTTTATTCTCTACTTACATTAACATTTTTAATATGTCTCAAACAAGAGCATATATTTTTAATGATATCTTCATTCCCCGGTTTATTGCAGAAAGCGATTGTGTTTAACCTGCCTTCTAAAACCTTCATATCGTTTGTGGGGTGCTGAAGCATCACTCTAAAATAATCCAGTTAAATTTGATTATTTTCATTGATTATTTATATCACTGCAATAATATATTTTGCAATGCTTACCTGAGATATTGCATCCCCATTTTTGAATAGCATTTATTGAATATTCCAAATAAACTCAATCCCTCTTTGGCGCTATGTGCGGTGCCCTTTTTGAAGTTACTCGGATGCGATAGTCTATTGAAGACTTGTAAGGCTTTGTAACTTTCATCATCCATATTGAGAAGTCTGTACCTGAAATTAAACGTTTATAAATATCAATGTCTGGGAGGTGCAGTAAAGAATATTGATGATAAACACAATATAGAGTCTTGCAAAAGATCTTTATACCCCGTTTACACAATGGATTTACTGCTGGCAGTACGTATTATCACAGCCATAACAAGAAAATGCACGTGTTAACACATAGTATCGTGCAAGTTGCAAGATTGAATGTATGGAGCAAAAAAGTTCAAAAGCTTCTGAATTTTCATGCAATAATTGGTACTACAGTAGAATGATAGTGGTGAACCTGCCGGAAGAAATACGGACTACACTGCCTCTGGACTCTGTAGGAAATAAAAAATAGCACCATATAATGACAACATCGCATTTCGCTAATGGTGTCTGACAATATCGCTACAATCATCAGTTCTCTAAACTCTTTGACAAGCCTCATGTCAAATTTATCAAAACCCAATCCGTGTGATGTGCTGGCTATGTGAAATGTACGAATGTTCAAGCTTTGATAGAGCACCTCACAAAATGGAGTGCGGAAAGATCACGACTTCAGTGGCTTGATGGTCTACAGAGAGACTTGTGAGTGCTAAGGGTGATGGATTGAAGAAGGAGGGCGGAGGATCGGGCAGAGTCTAAACTGTAAAGGCTGTAATGCCAGGGAGGGAAATTATAGAGAATTCAATGCTTACAACGAAACTGTATTGAGGCTCAGGTAAGTTGGCGATGGAATATCTTCCAAAATGATTCTACACCAATTCTTGTCTACATATTTCAATAGTGCGCCAAGTGCATGCACTGTCTGCGTGTATCGGAAGTTTATTATGGAGTGTAAGAAAGTTTGGTGGTCAGCGTCTGATGAATCACTCGGCTCGTTTGGGAGAGTCAGTTGGATGATTCTTCGCTTGCATGTCTCAAAATCTGTAATATACAACAATCTGGTGCAAATTACAACACATCCCAAAACTTTATTGTTAAGTCAATTCAAGTTTGTTAAGAAATTAATAAAAAATGGTTTATAGAAAAATATTATGTTATTGAGGAGTCTTATCAATTATTTACATTCATATTTACAAGCAGGGGTGGATTGGAGGCTTGTAGGCTACAAGCTACCAATCTACTAAGACTGGCTACTAAGCTACTAATACTGGCACTAAGACTGGCACTAAGACAAGCTACTAAGACAAGCTACTAAAGCCTCAATTACATTGAGCTTCTTTACGAGAAGTTTATTGGCGAATTTACAATCTGCCTGTAAAGTCGCCCAGTGTAATCATCGAATAAGCTAATAAGCAGGTTGTAAAGAGTTGAAAGCCGGTCAACTTTAGGCGCTACACGCCGGTGTGTGGGCCTACTGCGTCTGCGCAGTAGAGCGCAGTACCAACCTCCCGGTAAAAAACGAACTACGTTCCGTCAAAATAGTCGTTGGCTTGTGGCTTTTCAGCGAATGGAAAATTTTGTGTGTAATTATCAAATCGCAGTAGCTGAATCGCCCGCTTTTAAATTCGCCAATAAACAGCTCGTAAAGAAGCTCAATGTAATTGAGGCTTAAGACTGGCAGTCTGGGATTAGTTTTACTTAATCTGCCATTAATTAAATTATTACCTAATTAAAACAATAAAAAAAATCTTTACAAAAAATAAAATGTTGACATGAAAATGAATTAATTATGTTACTGAATATTGTATGGCTCGGAGCGCTTTACACAATACGACACAGCACCATGAATTATTGCGTATGGTCTCATTCAACAGTTTCAAATTTCATTGATATCTAGTATGGAATCTGGTACTAATCTGCCAATCTTTTGGTATCCTGCCGGATTTAGAAGTTATAGTTCACAATTAATAGTAATAATAAAAACAAAATTGCGTACTATATTCTTTGCTGGGCAGAAAGTCAAGCTGTGTTTTTGAGTTAACGCTGGGGATTGACTCTGTGTCTGTCGTCGATGCAGGATCCACATTACCGATGATTTCTTTCAAGCACTTCACAAATGATTCTTGAGCGCGAGAGTCTGTGATGATGATGTTTGGATTTGTTTGCCTATACAGGTTTCTTAGCATTATGTGCTCTGGTTTCAAGTCTGTTATTTCATTCAGGGTGGACAGCTGATTGAAGAGAATCTTTCATTACTCATTTTATATAAGAATGTAATATATTGTATATAAATTTTGGATTTTGGATTTTTTGATAGTGAAGTAATATTGTGATATATAATATATAATATATTAGTAGTGTGTAGGTACCATAATAATTGGATTAATTTCCACTTTATTAAGAGAAAATATCTAAATTAGTGCCTCGAAGAAACAATGTCCAATCCAAAAAAAAGGTATAGGTACTTGACATTTTAAACCATATTAATATTATGGTTTTATTGTCTAATTAAAATATTACTAAATGTTATAGCGCCTGTACACGTGCATGGATTTACTGGCAACAATAGTGCATAATATTTTAAACTATTGTGACGATAACTGTTTACACATAAAAGTGCTGACTGTCTCTCCAATCTCATTCTTCAAGAGTTAACGAGACGCGATGATGTCATTTATTTTTATAGTACTATTTGACAGGTAGTGAAAATCGCTGAACCTCAAAATGAGTATAGTTCGTTTTTTTGCAGGCAGGTTCGCCACTATCGTTCCACTGGACAGGCGCAGATCGAAAAAATCCCTACTGTCGCATGAAAATTCAGAAGCTTCCAAACTATTTTGATTCATTCATGCAAGCTTGCAACTGCAGGATAATACATTTTTACCCATACATTTTCTTGTTATGGCCGCGATAATACTTATTGTCAACAGTAAATCCATGCATGTGTAAATGGGGTATTAGCGTAGTTCGAATTAACGGTGACTTAGCGAGTACAATATCAAACATATTTGTTTAAAGGCTGCAAAATTTGACAACTTTCAATCGTTTGACTTGCATGGTAATAGAACAGGGGCATTAGGTATATTATCTATGTTTATTGGGTACCTCCGATGTAGTAATATTGTAGTAAGCAGCTCCGAATTTTTGGTTTCGCCAGAAAACAGCCATAATAATCTGAAAAAAAAAACATAAACGATTGGGTAACAACATGCTAAGAAATGACCGAATTACATATTTTTTTTGTGGACCAATAAGCTTGAAGTCCGGCTTTATAAAGCAGACCTTAGCTGATTAATTTAGAAGGCTGTGACCATGGTCCCCACATCCTGAAGTGGGCCCCCAGGCTAAGATCTTTGGCGGGGCCCCCTACCCATCGTTAAGGATAAAGGCAGTGTGACTCTCTACAGTAGTGTTTTTCAAATGGTGTACGCGGTAAAATTAATGTGTGTATTTAGTGTTTTTTTTTTGTATATTTTAATACACCCATTTGAATTATGGAGTTGTCGAGTATCGATACACAATTAAATATTGTATCATACAACTACATTCGAATTTCTTACTATTAAACCAAATTTATGATGTGTGTTTATCTCACTTATCTGGTCGACTCGCCTCGCCGGGCCCCTCCTAGATGCTACAGCCCTGTCAGCCCCCTCTTGTGGGGGCCATGGCCGTTCCCCATGAGTTTGGGAAGGTACACTAAAAATAATGTTTATATACTTACCTATTCATACCTAAGTATTTACCAAAAAAATATGGAATTCCAATTTATATAATACAAATAAAAGGAAAATAATACTGAATAGGTAGGTACCTATGGAAATTAATATTTAATTAGGTACCTCGTCTTCATCGGATTCAGTGGTGCTAATTGGATGCAAATTATTATCATTTGAGATTTCTTTCAAATCTGACTCTTGTATGTCATCTTGTGAAATGTCTTTATCATCTTGGGCATCTTTGAATTGTGAGTTGGGTGATATCTTATCTACAAAAGTGAAGTTAGTTTATATAAATGTATAATGAATATTATATAAAACTATGTAATCTTGTCTAATTATTAATATACCTATAGTTATTAATTTTAGTACAAACCTTTCACAAGAGAAAACTTTCCTGGGCCTCTGGAGGAATTTTCCTGGGTGGATAATTCGCTACATTCCGAAAATGAACTCATAGCCATTCTTTTATAAGGGGACATTGGATGTTCGGAATGATTATCATCACTTGAAAGTTTGTTAAAAGTATCCATGTTAATATTTAATATTAATTGATTATTTTAATTAAGTATGCACAACCAATTTTCGCGCCTGTCAAATGAAAACTTTTGTATCGGAAAATAATTTAACGAACAATAAATCTCACAGATGTCACTATAAAAATAATTCTTAATTTGAATATTTTATTGCCATTATTATAATACCATAGAGATGTGTACATTAATATCGACGAATTATCTATACTGCGAAGCTACTCGTATTGACTAAATTAATATAAAGCGCTAAGCATATGGACATTTCTATTCGATTTCGAATTATCTGATCATAATTTATTTATCTCATGCAGGTACCTACCACTAGGGTCGTCATATCGAAAGAAAAAGTATTCGTACCTGTATCGGTGTTGAAAGAAATGTATCGATACCAATGTATCGGAGTATCGATCAACAGATATCGAAACTTTTTTGACGGCTCTCCCACACTAATAAAATCCAGAACCAAGAACACAATCTCGACAGATCCCGACAGACGACGAGAAAATGGTATAATAATTGGTTTGTATGTTACCTAAGATATCGAATCTTCTTCCAGATTACAGTTTAGTTAGTCTAGAATCTAGACAGACAGTGTTTCTCAATCTTTTTACAGTATGGACCACTGAAAATAGGAGAAACGTTTTGCGGACCGCTAACACAGAAATAAAAAATCGGTGTTATGTATGCGCGTTAGAAGTTATACTTCTTTGGCGTAACAAAACAAAACACCCATCTTTGCCATATAGCGGTTATAATCGATTCAGGCCCATGATCAATTAATAAAAAATCAAATTTTATTGGTTATGTTATTATGATAATATTCATTTCGATCTCAAGGGTATTTTATCGATATAGGTACCGTCAGCAATAATATTATTGCTGAATGTACCTACTTTGGAAGAAAAAAATTTCAAAACCTGTGTTTCATAATTTTAGCAAACCGCTATTTCGACCATCTTTGCTTAAACAGATGACTGTACAACTATTTTCGTTAATAATTTATTACAAATCAAAGGTAAAACATAGCCCTTTTAATGGTTTAACTGAAACGTGATATTGGCTTTTGTGATGAAACATAATAATTATTATTGTCTTCAATTATTATAAACCGCTAATAAATAAATTGACATGGGATATGCGACAAATATTATCCTAAACTTATTATCCTTGAAATATGTATTTTTGTGTATGGAGTGTCTAAATATTGTAAATTTTCCAACATACCATTAAGTATTTGAATTATTTACAAACTCAACATTCACAAAATTTATTTATTTATTGATATATAATTTCACTCATTTCACTCGTTTGGACAACGTGAAAAACAATAATGTGTACCATGTTACTTGGTGCATGTTGTCAAATTCATTGGAAAATATTATTAGGAAGAAAGTAATTACAATAGAATTTACGCAAATGATTTATTTCTTTGCGTGCGGTTCTATTTTCGATATGGCATCATTAAACACAACCGAATTTTAAAAAAAGGAGACGCGAGTTGCCAATGTTATTATTGGACTGACGAGGATACTTTGATACAGTGACATCTCGTGGGGGTAGGCAAGCTATGCGTTGCATAGGGGTGGCACATAAAGCCGGGTACTGATTAGCAACTGTGACCGGGTTGCAGATACAGTAACTATTATGGACGCCAAATAATTAGATCGCAAGCCTAATAAATAATTAGTTCTCATCTTGGGAGTTACAGTATATGGAACGGTTACAGTTACAACTCGCTAATGAGTACCCGGCTTAATAAAGGGCAGCGGATGGAGGAACGAATACAACTATTAGAACTTTTATGAGCAGTGCCGGTTTTCCAAGCAACAGACAATGTGGTTGCTTCATTAGAAAATATCAATATCTTAGTTTAAATAATAATAATCGTAGCATATAAAATCCTGAAAACATAACGGCTATGTTGTTGTATTGTAATAGCCGTTATAATACATATTTTTATCACGGATTATCGCACAGTCAACATTTTGACAAGGATGTCTCCAAACCTGTCAGCGCCGCAGACCTATACGTACCTAAAACCACGCTTATTTTAGAGTAGATTTCCTGTAAGAAATGCCGTAATTCTCAGTAGATATATTAATTTGTTTGTTTAAGATAGATACCCGAAATTGATTATAAAAATTAGATAATTAGTGGGTACCTAATAAATTTAGTTACAAATGATTTGAAACGAAATAATATAAAATGGGACGACGTTACAATAAATTAGTCTGCCTAATGGCGGCACTGGTTTGATATATTATTCTGTTTTATTACATCTGGGAAAATTCACATACATAAATAAAATCTTAATATTAATTAATTAGTAACTAGTAGGTAGAGTATGTCAGTGATATCATTTTGTGTAGTATTTTTAATTAATTAAAGAACAGGAACGCGGTAACTTAATTTATTATACTTCGGGCAACATTCAAATTTATTACCGAGGGTGAGCCCTGGTGAACCTAAAATATTTTGATAATGAGAACAATTTATTTACCCATGCTTACTCACCTTGTGTTGTAATAATATGCTACCTGTCCGTTTAGAGTTTAGATTGTAAACCAGAGCGTTGGAGCGGAGCTCGGAGCAGGAGCACGGAGCAGTGGAGCAATGGGGTTTTTCCCGGAGTAGGATCGGAGCCGGAGTATCGAATATTTGTAGTGCTCCACTGCTCCGAATGTTTTTATTATTAATAAATTTTCATCCTCAAATCGTCAAATCCAATGAAAATATTGTATTTCACTTTGCAACACTGGAATTATTTGAAATACGGTAACACTGCTGAGTGATAAATAACTTCAACTTTTTAACAGAATAAGCAGATAATGAAAGACGATTTGGTGTCGGTTTTTATTTCTTTAATTTTTCAATATTTGTACAAGTACATAATACCTATTAAAACTTTTTACCCGGAGCGGAGCAGACCCTTGAGCGGAGCTGGAGCAAGTATTAGGTCCCGGAGCAACTCAAAAAAGAGTCCGCTCCAACTCTCTGTTGTAAACACAATTGTACATAATATATTATGTATTCCCGTATTAGGTACACATTATTTGGCGGAACAGTTTGAGAATGTAATAAAGTGTACGTATACGTAGTTCGAGCGTCGCCGAGCGAGAGACAACGATGTAATTGGCTTCACGTAAGAGCAGTCTGCAATAATAAAGGTAACTATAATTAAATTTACTCGTCGTAATTCGTGCGCAGTTGAAGAAATCGCAATCTGCGCATTTTCAAGGTTAAGTGGTTCCACTATAATAGTGTCATTATGTGAGTATATAATATTGCCGTATTATAATAATTGGCTCTACAATCCTATGTGGATCTGGCCGCCTCACGAAGGCGTTTCTTGACGGATTTGTGTTATACGAGAAATGGATGTTAGCCATTTGGCCAACCTATTACGTCCATCACAAGAGAGGTGCTGTTCAAACATAGCACTTAATGTAAAAATTATAATACTTCAATACAAAAATATGAAAAACTACCCTCGATAGCCGTCGATGCGGCCGATAGCAGTCTTGTGTATAGAATAGATTCGCTGGACTATATCGTAATATATAATATAAAATACATAGGTAGCCGTTTATATTTCGGGAATTTGCAACACTAGTGTTGCTAGGTGCAATTTGACTTCTGTATTTTGAAGTTTGACATTTTTAACGGCAAAAGTACTCAGAACGTTTTAACAAACGGACGCTTTTTGTTTTTTTTTTTAATTCATTTGAAAAATTAATCTCGGCCAAAAAATGGAATTAACTCGTGAAAATTTTCGTGCGATTATTTTTAACATCTTTCGACGTGGATTATCACGGGAACAGTGCATCGCTGAATTTAATGCTTTATATGGGGATGAAGCACCATCCAAAACTACGGTATATCGCTGATTTAGCGAATTTTATCGTGGCTGTCGTTTGCTTACAGACGAGCCGCGTGAAGGTCATCCAAAATCAGTTCAGAATCAATTCAGTCTCTAGAAAACACCGATGAAGTGCATGAACTGATAATGCAAGATCGTCATGTGACATACCGTGAGAATGAAGCATCTCTGGGCATTAGTAACACTGGCGTGTATATGATCTTGCATGAACATTAAGACGTAAGGAAGCTACGTATGTTCATGTTGGATTCCGCATAATTTGACAATCGCACAAAAAGAGACGCGTGTCGATTGGTGCAAGGAAATGCTCAAAAAATACGATCGAGGTGTTTTAAAAATCGTTTATAAGATTGTTACAGGTGATGAATCTTGGATCTATACGTATGAGCCCGAAAGTAAACAGCAGTCCATATGGGTCTTCAAAATGACCTTAAACCAACAAAAGTTGCTCGCGCTCGAAGCACTTCGAAGCAAGTGGTCGTCTGTTTTTCGGAAAAAACGGGCCATGTCACAACTGTACCTTTAGAGAATTATAGAACAGTCAATTCTGAATGGTACACAACCATTTGTTTTCCAGAAATTTTTAGAGAAATGAGGAAAAGCAACCGTCGGCGTCAAATCATCTTTCGTCAAGACAATGCGAGCTCTCACACATCGACTCAAACAAGCGCCTATTTGAGCACTCAAAACATCAAATTGATGGGTCATCCGCCGTACAGCCCTGAGTTGGCACCAAATGATTTGTTTTTATTCCCGACAGTCAAAGATATATTTCGTGGTCAAAGATTTTCTAACGGGGTTGATGCATTCAAAAACCATGTTTTGGAGTTACCTTCTACAAAGTGGCAAAAATGCTTTTCAGATTGGTTCAAACGTATGGAAAAGTATATAAATTGTCGTGGAGAATATTTAAAAAAATAATAAAACTGTTTTCATTGATAAAAAATTCGTTTTTGTTTGTTATTCCCGAAATATAAACGGCTACCCTCGTATAAGTATATATATGTACCTATCCTATATAGTTATCATTATAATTTGTGCCTATGAGTTTTAATCCAAACAAAAACGGGCCCCCATATAATTGGACCACTACCTCTAGAGGTTTTTAATATTTGACTTATCCCCATATTATATTTACAATGTATCTACCTATTTACCGAGCATCGATATTGCTACAGAAAATAGGTAGGTACCTACTTAGGTAAATATTTTCAGGTCAGTGTACGAACATGCAGGTTAAAAGCTTATTGCGTGTTCGATTTGCAAACATACGCTGTTGTAGGTACTTATCTGCTTTCAGTATATAATATTTCTAGGCATGTCATAGAGACAAAGGGAGTGATTGTCCTCCATTTAACGTGACATGTGCAGTTAGCATAGATAATATTGAATTTTGATGTTTATATCATTATCATTTATCATTATGCTTGCCAGTTGGGGACGGGCGTCAATCTGGTCAAGCAATGATAATGATTATGTTCTGGTCTTGGTTCCAATTCAGGATATTGAGTACAGTAGTGCACTTTCGAGGATTCCGTTCATATCGTGAAGTTTGGGGTTCCCGAAACTGCGGCGTCCATCTGATACGTCTATCCATTGGCGACCACTTTGGTGGCACGTCGTCATGAATCTCTCATGTAATAATAATATGCTACATGATATTTTGATATTTATTACCCATATCTTACGACACCCGTTCTGAAAACAATTCTGTGTCAATCTAATTGATTTACTATATAGAATAATTATTAAGATTTTAGATTCATGTAGATTTGCTGTATACATACATACACATTTTCTTATAGTTCGTAAAGCATTCAGAGCCATCTATTGGTCCACGTATTGTTATTAAACGGTATGGAGCCAATGAAGTATTGACCGTTAGTGGTTTTCAGGCAATGAATTTTTTTTATCGAGTTTGCCCAAATTAAGGTGGATAATGTACGATTTTCGTTTGTAAGAATGTCTCCATGAGCGCAGCCAAAAAATCAAATCGGAACGCCGTTCCAAGAAGGTTTTCCTCGGTTTTATTTTTGGTCAGTTTGTATGGGGCATCGACTTGTCAAAAATGGTTAAATCATACAACATTGTGTGATGTGAGCTGTATGTAATAACCACTTTGATTTATTTTGTTGTGGGTAGGTATACGTAGATCATGGATTTTGGGGTTATTTTCACATATTATATTCAATGAATATAATGGCCGCGAAATCGAACCGTGTAGCTCAGCGGTCGACAACTCAAATGCATTGGCATGCCACAAAACAGGTAATTAAAAGTACTGAACACTATATTGCCACTATATTGGACACTGGATTCTATACCAGCGGTCGGCAGCTCAAATGCATTGGCGTACCACAAAACAGGTACCTAATTCAAATGACTGGATACTCAGCATGCCTCTGAAATAAAACTAGTAAATTTTTGTAAGACAATTTTATTTGCCTATAATAATACACGCTATATAAAAACATCATAAAAATAACAACATTAGTGACTCCCTGTGGCTCAATTTTGGAAGCTAACACCTCAATATTTGGTTCATAGTTTGAAGTTTTTAATTTTATGCACATTTCAAATCGTCATTTTCGAGGCGTGCCACCAAAAATCCTTTAGCGTGCCACCTAGTGGCATAGGTTGCCGGGCGCTGGTGTAGCTCTTCATTTGAATGCTTCAATCACCAAATCCATGTGGAAGGCTGTATACATTGACGCCGACAATCCTATACAGGTTTCCAGTCTGCATATCAAGCTGGTGTCAGAGTTTAAATACTGAGGTGCCACGGTTGCAGTTTGACAGTTTTTCAGTGAACTTGGAATTCACAGGGGCATGGCGAGTTGCATTCATCAAACTTTGCGTGGAGATCAAGACTGTATTCGTCGTTTGTTCAACGCGTGCGCACTGCCTGTACTTCGGTATGGCTGTGAGACATGGCATCTTCCTAGGTTCCAAAGGTATCGACTTTTTAACTTTAAGAATATTGGAGAATATTCTGGCACTTACATCCTTTTAAGTTTCCGGTATTCAATATGTCTCCGCCGAATCACAGGGTATAGGTAAATCATTCTACAGTGACACGGATGGGTACGGCAAACGCGGCTTGCAGTTGTAGTGGTATTGTTTGCTAGCATTGAAACAGGCATTATCGCAAGCAATTCAATACACTCGCGAATCGCCTATGGTGCCACTATAGAATGATTTATCTATTCATTGGTAAATGAACACTCGAGTTGGTTATCGGACACGCCCCACGCGACATGAAGAGACCTTCACGTGGGTTGGCCATGTACTTCGGATACCGCCAGAGAGTGCGACACTCCATACCTCTATGACACAGCTTCAGCGATTACGTCACTGTGGCCACCATTTTTCACATTACAGTGGTGCTACAAAACTGACTTACGCGCTGCAGATCTTGCGTAGCGGGAAGCACGAGACGTGGCGATGTATCGAGAAAGTGACGTTGTCCTATTCCTCAATGCTAGGGATTACAATACCGGTATTTCATAACCGGTATCCCAATATATTACGATACTGAAATACCCGTTTTAAAAATCAGACAACACCGATATATTCAGTATTGAAAGTGGAAAAAAATGTATTATTTAACATACAAAGTTTACCAAGACTGTATTTTTTTTCGGGTTACGCGATGTCTGGTTTACTTGCGTTACCCTTCAACTTCCTTGGTGACTAGCAATGATACGTGCAAAGGTTGCGTAATACACTTGCATTAAAGGTAGGAAGGTACATACTTCTGTAATTTTAAATTTATTCAAATATTTTCGCTAGTCGCTCGCGGGTTTTAGAAGTTGTCCAGTGTATTTTTAGTACTTCGATATTATATCCGAAATCTCGGTTAAATACTGTTCGTTTGTATAATCATGAAGAAAGTGCCAATAGTTTAACTTTCTATTTATAAACACCCGAATCTCTACCATATCTTACCTCTATATAAAGTTTACATATTATAATATTATGTAGGTACATATTTAAATATTTTTGCTATAAAATATTAATATTTCAAAGAGATTTTTATATTATCTATATTTATTGGTAAATACTTTTTACCATATATTTCACAAATACCGATGTTTAATAGGAAATACCAAAATACCGGTATTGGTATTTTCATTCGGTATTGCAATCCCTAGCTGTAACGTAACAGGGTGAAGTAGTAATAATAGTTCACATGTAACATTTTGTAAAACTGACCGGAAGGGAACTCCGGAACCAGATAACTCCTAAATTGTTTTGGAACTGTAGGTACTAAATTTGGAACGGTGATCTAACCATTTCCGTATAAAAGGCTCGGAAATATTGACAAAAACCACGTGATTATTGATATGATTTGAGTAATTTCCCCACCTTCACCCGTTGAAACGATAAATGTCGGAACTAAGTAGAATACAGACTAATAGGTTGGTACTATAAATAGTGGTTTAATTATTGTCTAATTCATATATTTTATGACATGTTAATGACGCTGGTATCTGCCTACCTACTTTATGTTGTTCGAAATATAAAAAAATATAATTATAAGTTTTAACAAGTCAGCTGTAGTCGGTTTGATGTGTTTTTTGTGTTAGGGGAAATTCCCCTACTTTGAGTTCTTACACAGAGTAACGTTTATTTAGTACCGAACTACCTATCGATCGATTTCTCAAATGACCACTGTGAAGGTGTGGGGAAGGAGTGGTCTGTGTTTTGACCGAGAACACTGCGTCTATTGTACTGAACCGTTGACCTTTGGGGGGATGCCGGGACGAAGAATAAACATCCCTTCGAATTTGGCGGACGGACGTTTTATTGTGTCACGGTGACACGATGACAGCACGCCTTGGTGGCTATTATACGCGTAACAAATTTAGTAGGTGACATAATGGGGTGATACACGAATTGCGGCCTGGCAAAATACACTGCAATTATTATAATTTTTACACATCATATTAAATGCCAATTTGTCATAATCTTTTTTTAGTGGTTGTCATGTGAATATTTTGTGCTAACTATGTATATTACCTACTATAATTTTTATTTGTTTCATAATATGATAATGTGATGGTGTTGGGCATGGCCCCCACAAGCGGAGGGCTGACAGGGCTGTAGTCCGAGGACCCGGCGAAGGGGGTCGACCTGATAAGTGAGATAAATATACACCACAGATTTGCTTTAATGGGAAAAAAGTCGCCTGTGGTGCTATTGTACTTGAAGAGTGTTAACATTTTAAAATATCTAGTTGTGTGATGCAATTTTTGATTATTGTGTGTCGATATTCGACAATTCCATAATTCAAGTAGATTTATTGAACAACACAAAAAATACACCGAATACCCTTAATGTTACCTGAAACAACGTTTATAAAACGATTCTACTGTAGAGGGTCCTACTGCCTTTAACCGTAGCGATGGGTAGGTGGACACGCCAAAGATCCTGGCTTGGCGGGCCCGCTTCAAGATGTGGGGACCATGGTGTTGGGTTTAGGCTGTGCACACGATAGGCAGTATGTAGGCCAGGTGCTCATCGCTTGAATAAAAATGCGGAGTGTCTGAGTATGGGGAATGTGTACAGGGAATGGACGCTGCAGAGTTTCACGTCCATCCGTCGTTCCTCGCTATGCAGTGTGTGCTCCCTAGATATATGGCACTAATATTATATTCCCGTCCAATGCGTCTGATGGTGAGTATGATTCTTCGACTCTGCAAAAGGTCCAAAGAATAATATTCTGTACCTATACGAAAAGAAAAAGGAAATAGGTACATCTGTAATTACTATTTTTGAGGTTAAATATCATTTTTTTGGCTAAAATATTGATATTCTGTGTAACTTTGTAATCTTTGTATAAGAACTTCTATGTTTCTTTGTGAAAATTATTAGTTCAGCGGCACCCGTTCGATTTGTCATATTTTACCTTTATACCTACATAATCTTATAGTTACACCCACGGTGGCCGCGCGGGTTTAGCGTTGGACTATCACGCCGTGGGTATCAGGTTCGAACCGTGAGTCTGGCAAGTACACATACACGTACACACATTGTTTTTAAATTTGTGTGTGAGTCGGGGTATGTACCTAATAGGTTGAGCAAGTGGCTGACATCCATTTCTCGTAAAAAACAAAATACAAACCTCTACTCTGTGGAGGCCCATATGATCCTATTAGGATCGGACATGGTCGAAAAAAAAATCTTATAGTATGCACTATGAATAATCAGGCATACTTAAAAAGAAGACAAGGGTACGCGATGTGATAGAGGTCGCCAAGCAGATGAAATGGCAGTGGGGTGGACAGATGCCGTCATACAGTGGCACCCAAGGGGAACTAAATGCCCACAGGGATGCCCTAAAACTTACTGGATAGACCGTGGAAGCAAAGAACTAGGGACCGAAAAGAGTGGAGGGAGCTAGGAAGGCTTTCATCTAGCAGTGGATTGACGCCGGCTGAGAATGACTTAAAAGTTCAATTTATTTATGTAATTTCCATTTTCTTTACACACACATATTTGAATACTGAATGTTAAGATACTACAGAATAAAAATCTTACACTTCAGTTGAATGTATGAAAACTTTATTCAATAAATTAATAATTACACTCATATTGTATTATGACTTACTACATATATTATTTAAATAATGGAATCCCAATTTATAGCCATACCTACTTTACTATTTTTAATAATTTCATTACTTCTTGGTCCATACATGCACTCAATTTAGGAATCCATCTTATAAATTAGCAGAAGAATAAATAATTATTATGATAGACACAGAAATAGTATTACATTAATGGAGTATATAGACATGAACAGTAATGTTTATAATATAATAAGGCAGAAAGAAGATCTTTCAGATATGTGATATTTACAGTTTTAGTTACTTTTATGTTTCTACTGTTTCGTGAGAAATATAACAAATGTTGTTTTATTATCGTGAGAGTATTTTCAATGTGTTGGGTTCATTGTAGGTTCAAATTACTAATTGATTTGATTTGACGTTTGGTATAACACCACTTTTTCATTTATGGGGAGTTTGCAAACACTTCAAAACGTACCTAGTTAGAAAAAAAAACAATTTTCCATGTCGACATAGAGAAAAATAAACATATTAATGACATGATTGATTCATTATTTTTATTTCTAAATTATTAAAAAAAAATACTTTATAAAACGTTATGTTAATTAATTATAATATGTCTACAATGATTTTGATAGTGATATTTCATTTATTCACTATTACTATATGAAAAACAGTGCGGTCAAATAAATTGCTTTTATACATAAAAAACGTCATTAATTTGTGACTTTTTGTTTAATAAATAATTCATGAAAAATGTAAATGATACAAAGTTTATTTTCACAAAGAACTGAGAAAAATCAACGTAGAATTAATATGCAAATTAAAGCTACGTGAAAATTTCGGACTAACTCATGTTTTAATGATTTTGTATAAAAATAGAGTTTCATCACCTTCGAGGAAATTTACAAAAATTTTAAAAAGGAAAATTATTTATTCGTGTAAAAGAGTATTTCCAGCGCGTAATTTAATATAAAATTTTATTATAAATAATGTTTATTATCGTGGTGTATAAAAATACAGTAGTATAATCAATAAATAAATGCAAGACAATCAAAGAGTTTACGAGTTTTTCTTGAAACCATTTTTATTGGAGCTTTTAGTATATTTAGCACAGAGCTTGTTCCTATTCAGCATGCTCTTATAATAATCGTATTGCGACAATTATCAACTGTAAACTAGTATACATAAATCTGGTATAAGTTGCAGCAAACATAATAATGTATTTATAATTCAAACAAAATATTTGTTATACCAGAACAAGAAATATATTTTTTTGATGATACGTTCAATTCATGCCAAAAAAAATTTTTTTCGGTAAAAAAATATGTTTATCGATATGTTTCAGTTTTTCATCATTTGTATATTATAGATTGGGCTTTCAATAGCTTAAAATCATACTTAAATATAGGCTTTCAGGTGGAGTACAATTTCCACATTTTTTTTCGACATAGGAAAATGTTATGAATAATGAACATAATTTATTAGGTAAAAATACGTAGTTAATCAATTTGTAATATAAAATACATATACATTACATATACCTAAATACCTGCAATATAAAAGCTTCGAAATAGTCATCAGCCCTTGAAAGTTTCATAGTTTAAGAGTTTAAGGTATTATACAAATCATGGCCCCCACATCCTGAAGCGGGCCCCCAGGCTAGTATCTTTGGTGCCCCCCTACCTATTGCTAATTATAAAGTCAGTGTGAAGGTCTACAGTAGCGTTTTCCAAATTGTACACGGTAAAATTAATGTGTATATTTAGTGTTTTTTTGTATACTTTAATACATTCATTTGAATTATGGAGGTGTCGAGTATCAATACATTGGTAATTTAAAATAGTATCGTACAGCTAAATAATTTTAAATAATAACATTATTGAAGGAAAATAGTTAAAACTTTTTTTTACTCATAAAGAAAATTTTTGATGTGTTTTTATCCCGCTTATCTGGCCGACTTGCCACGCCGGGTCCCTCCTGAGCCCGGGCCCCCAGGCTAGAGCCCTGTCAGCCCCCCCTTTGTGTGGGCCATGATACAAAGTTTCAAAACATATTACCAACCTACATAATAATAATATGTACTTACTAGTTTTGTAAACTCTACTGTTTCTAGTTCATAATATTATAATATGGTGATCACTCACCATGGATGTGTGGAATGTAAAAATGATATTTTCACTTTTTCTTTTTATCGGGTAGTATAGTGAGGGTTACACGATTGAACAATGTAATATTTAGAGACTTAAGACATTTTCGTTCATATGCTTAGGTATGATATGTACCTACTCTGTTTTTCAAGATTTATATTATTGTTTATTTTTTATCAGATTATTATTTCTATATATTATTATAATTATATATTGTTTACTTTCCAGTGCGTTTCTCTATTTTTATTGAAATCACTCGGTACCTACTATTCAATCAGTATCATTTATCATATTTATTTTTATTGGTTTTACTTTTTTTCTTTATTTAAATATCAAGTTGTAAACGTTTTTATTGAATTAATTATCAGGCCTTTAAATAAAAAGATATAAATGTCTACAGTTTTAATTAGATAACATAGTTATTTAGTCATTTGAATCTTTTTATTTCTAAAATAGGAAATGTCTTATATTTTTATTAGAGGCACATAAGAACGGCCATAACCGTAAAAGTATTGGTGTTCATAAAATAGATAATCACACTAAGGGGTGCATTTCATTTTTGTAGGTGCGCCGGAGAGGTGCGGCCGGAAACGGATGGAAACTAAAAGCATCGAGCTAAAGAATACATTCTTAAACTGTGTCATCGTAAACGCGGTAATAATATAATACCTATGAAGTCACGTTATCTTACTGTTTTCCTACTGGCAAAGTAATCATTTTAACCGACCTAATTCCAAAACTATAGCCTATTAATCACCACTGGCATTCAAATTATTTGGCGCTACATATTACGATATATATTAGCATAGTTACGCAGTATTCCATTTTTGAAAAAAAAAATCATAAACACTTTGAATGTATTTGAAACTGTATTGGAATATGTGACAATGTAGAAAATATTATTATATTTAACCTTTCCAATGTTGGTTGCAGTGGGTCTATTCTATACTTATCGACCGCTAAAATAATAAAGTGATAAATATTATCAAACTTAGGGTAGGTTTGTATCAAAGTATTAGCACATATTGTAACAATTATAATAAGTGCTAATACTTTGATACACAACTACCCTATGTTTGATAATATTTATCACTTTAGCGGTCGATAAGTATAGAATAGACCCACTGGTATCAATCAAAATGATTAGTAGAATTGTAATAATACCTACATTTAAAATGGCGACTTTCAATATCGTTTTGAATTATTTCATAACATATGGAAAACTCATCGATTGACCGGTGATTTGTTTTTTTTAAATTTATTTTGCCAGAGTCCCGGGCCCTAGGGTAAATCTAGCCAGTGACGTCCCTAGACAAAATTCCGCCCTTGGGCAGGGCCATAATGCCGCCCCATTTTTTTATACAATATTTTTTATCATTCGTGCTCGTGTCATTTCTGGTCACCAAAGACGTCGAAGGACAAGGAAGTAAACTAGACATCGTGAACCCGACAAAAAATACAGTCATGTTAAACCTTTTATGTTAATTAATACATTTGGTTCCAACCAGTGAGCTGAGTTTTTTAAAAGAAATATATCTTCGTTATTAGGTAGGTACTCAGTTTAGGTCGCTATTTCTATACCAAACGATTTTCCTCAATTTGCCGCCCTTCTAGTAACTGCCGCCCCCAAGCGACGGCCAATCTGCCTACCCCCGCGGGACGTTACTGAATCTCCCCTTGCGTTCAGTTGACTCTCAGTTTATTCGGATAAATGATTAATAAACGATTAATTCAAAACAATTATGAAAATATTCATAGCTACGCAATTATAATTGTATTCTTACATTCCTATTCAATATTACTGCTCGTTTTGAATGTTTGTATAAAATAACAATCGCGCCAATTCACCCGTGAAAATATAACAATAATGGTAGATAGATCACTAAGCATTTTTTAGTACAGCCACCACAGGTACAAATTTAATGGAACTGTATAAATTCATATCCGCCTCGCCGCCTGGTAAAATGACTTCGATAAAATTGCCAGTGGACAATATTTATTTTTCATTGAAGCTGTAAGCATACTTATTCATTAAAATATACTGTATTATTATAAACACACTGACTCGTTTTTTGTTTTTTTCCCTACACAAATAAATTACAAACAATATAAGTATATACATAATTTGAAAACACTTCTGAGAAATATATATCTAATTAATAGAAAAAAATCTTTTTGAAAAAATACGACCCCCAGCAGGATTCGCGCCCACGTGCATTGACAACTATGCTATAGAAATCTGATCTAATTGCGACGAATTTTAACTAATGGTTCTTACTATAGGTACTCTTCGAAGCGCTTTATATTGGTTATATAAGTGTTTTCAAATGTATGTTCAATAAAAAGAATTTTGCACTCTTAAATCTTGTGAATTATTCGTTTGATTAAAAAAATAGTTGTATTGTTGTTTTTATTTAATAAAACGCAATTTTTATGTACTTTTAATCAAGAGATTAGGACCGGTTTCGTCCGCCTCAGAGGGACATTTTCAACATAAAAATACAAAAAATACATACAATAAAATTACATAAAAATTGCGTTTTATTAAATAAAAACAACAATACAATGCAGTTCCACCATGAATTGACAGTTAACAAAATAAAATAAATTAAAAAAAAAATGTTAATTACAAACAATATACTTATATAATATCATAACAGAAAATTAATAACGATTTTAAAGAATATCAGTTAACATAATACAACACTTTGATTATAGAAATAGAACATAGAAATAAATATATTATCTACTAGGTATGTCAATTTAATATTGGATAATATAAATTATTTATAACAAACTAGGTACACTGACTAATGACTAGGCAATTAGACGATTACACACAATATTCTCGAATATTTTCCCGTTCATACTAATAAACTCAAGAATTTTTTCGTTTTAAATTCACTTTCCTTGGCTTCAACGTTTTTATTAGGTCGTATTCTTGTTTGTCCGGTGGTTGTTTATCCAGTACAAATCTTTCAATCAATTTTTAAGTAACTTACCGACTAGTTAGACATTTGAAACTTTTAGAATAGGTATATCAGAACACGATGCCAATGCATTCTTTTAATACTTTTAGCCATCTTTAAGTAGAATTGAATTCATTTTCAGTTAATTCTGTTTTGTATAGAAAGTTATTTCAGAAAAATCCGTAAAAAGTAAAATACTATTACTGGTTGCTAAGGGGGTGGTCCTAGCAACTAAATTATTAATATATACGTGCGTTACTATGGAAATCAAAATGAAATGTCAAAATGACATTTCAGTATTTTATATTTATTCAGTATTTCTATCAAGTAAATTTTCAACAGAAAATTTAAAAACGTTATATATAAAAAGTTCTTTTTATCTTGTAATTATTAAAAATTAAAATTATACACGATATTTTTTGGTAATTGAGGGAAACACTTGTGATGATTTTCCATATTTTTTCAGGCTTAGAATATCTGTCTCGAATTACGTTCCAATTTCGAATTCTGCAATGAAACAGTTTGAATGATCGATATATTTGATTATTTTTGTGACGTCATAGTTCCTTTTTTAAACAATGAAGTGAAAGTATTTTTGGCACATCGGACCATAGGTATTCGATCGCCTATCGTTACTATTATAAGCACTTATGAACTTTTTGGCTGAATCGTAAACACTCCTTGCAGGGTGATAGGCTGTTCGTCACTTAGTCTTCATATCATGAGGACGTCGTCAGATCGCCTGTCTGGAGGGTCGACAAGGGTGTAGTGCTGGAGTTTCATGCCGCCCCAGAAACTTCCGAAGGCTTCCGCGCATGGTGTGACGACGGCCTGGGCGCAGGACTTGGTGCAAGTCCTGCAAGCGGCGCAGCTAATCTTGAGGACCCGCATGCATGGAGCGACGCACCAGATGTGCTGAATAAGGAAGAAAAAAATGAAACACAATTTGTCAATATAAAGCTAGGGTGAATGAATATTTGTATGGGGATGTTTTCACCATGAAGTCAAATATTCACAGGGGTATATCGATGCACACATCCGTTACACTAATAATAAAATTGGAGTGTTTACCCGTTTGTTCGGTTATAACCAGGGAATACAAACATGAGAGAAGTGGGCTACCTTATAGGTGTGGTCAGTGAACACAACATTAATGGGAACTGGCTTACCCTACGGGATGTGGTCAGTAGTATAATATGGTATGCTTCTCGACTGTAGAAAAATATGGGATATACGTTATTTTCAATAGATACGTCTATCTCGTAATACGCAGAAAAGTTTATCACGTAATCAATATTTGAGGAGAGCCGGCGTGCTTTGTGTCTAAAATAATAAAGCGAAACCTGCTTCAAAACTGCTACCACACTCCGTAGGGTAAGCCAGTTCCCATTAATTTTGTGTACCCTGGGTGTGGCTGTAAGAAGGTACGATTCTTGAATATGGAGAAATATGGAATAAACTTAAACATGTGTTAAAAATAAGTTCTTTTCAATACTTAAGTTATTAAAGTTTGTCACTTAAAACGAAACGCGCATTCAATATTGGTAATAGGTTCGCCATTGACTCATAAATTGAAACTGCCTTAAAAGTCCCGCCTTATTTTTATCTTAGAGGGCATCCATAGACTGAAACCGTGTGGCATACTAAACTTATGATTTCTGTTCATGAAAATATATTTCCACTAAGTTTGTAAGTGTAATGTATAAACGAATATGATCAGATGATTATAATAATAAATACTTTGTCAAAATATATTTCCATGAACAGAAATCATGTAGTATGAATGGCACACGGTTCTAAATCGCATACGGTTTAAGTCTATGAATGGCCTCTTATTAAAGTGTTATAACTCAAAAATTACTAGACCAATATTGTTAAAACTTGCACTGCTTATAATTGCTAAATTGTTGGTGGTACTATAAATTTAGTAGACTTTTATCTCGATTCTCGATATCTTGAAAGAAACTTCTCGAAAATAGCCCACTTGCACGATGAATATAACAATATGAGGTGAGAAACCATCGTATCGTATAATCCTATAATCGATGCAATTTCAAATATCGAATTCGGTTCGATTGCTTACGTTTCACAACGTTTTTATTAGCTCGTATTTTGTCCGATGGTTGTTTGACCAGTACAAATCTTGCGATCGATTTTTAACTAACTTCCCGACTAGCTAGACATTTGAAACTTTTAGAATATATCAGAACACCATGCCAATGCATTCTTTTAATAGCCGTCTTTAAGCAGAATTGAATTCATTTTCAGTTAATTCTGTTTTGTATGAAAAGTTAATTCGGAAGAAATCCGTAATCCAATCCACTATTATTGGTTGGTAAGGGGGTGGTCCTAGCAACTAAATTAATAATATATACGTGCGTTACTATGGATATCAAAATGACATTTCAGAATTCTATATTTGTTTGTTTGTTTGTTGCAAAATAGCGAAAAAATGATTTGTTGACAATTGCCTTATTTGTCCTAAATTATTAATACATAGAATTATCAAGTTTATATGATTCAACAGACAATTTAAAAACGTGGTATATAAAAAGTTCTTTACGTCTTGTAATTATTAAAATAATTAAGTTAGTGTTAGACAGTGTTAAATTGTAACGTTAAAAAATAGATACAATTATAAAACGTGTGATATTCATTCACATGCAAACTTTAATTAAGTATGTAGTTATTAGAAGTACCTACTTCTAGTATATTAGTAATTAGAATTAGTGCAAAAGATAATGTACTAATAATATTATGTAATTAGTATCATTGAATGCACTGAAAGCTAATGTGATAACGCTGATAACAAACTATTGAAATGCTTTTTCCTGATTAAAATATTGTGACAGGTGTGGTCTCCGCTGACACGGTTAAAATTATTATTATCGGAATCCAACACTCAAATAAATTGTAAGTAGATTGCAAAAAGTTTAATCAATTAAGTAAACCTTATATAAGTTTGTTCTCGATTAAAACAGTTTTTCAAATTATAGTTTCCATAATAATTGTTGTTTGGTTACCCTTTCTTGTTATTTTTATGTTTGTACATTCTCAGATAAGTGGAACATAGTTTAATGTACTTCATCCTGATACACATTGCACTAAAGTAGATTATATTATTTATGCCACAATGATTGATGTTATAATTTATTTATGTTTAGGAGTTTAGGTACACCTAACCTACCATCTTTATGACCGTATAATATTATCCCGTAGACTCCATTTTGTTTATTTGAAAAATTGACACATTATTTCAGAAATAGTTAATATAGAATAGAATATAGAAATAGATAATAGGAAATAAAAACTTGATCCTGGTACACAAATAAAATATTTTATTAATAAGCCATTCTCTGTGTTTTTGTGTTCTAGGAGTAATCACTGTTTACATCTTCATCAAATTTCATCATTCATCAAACATTCATCAATCAGCAAAAATTTACAAAGCGAAAGAAGATGTATGATAATTGATAAATTTCAATGATAATACACGTACAGAATTTTATTGTATAGTTATTTTTGGTGTAATTTTTGACTAACAAAAGAAAAACAGCTATTAATCCAATATGGCAAGGGGTTGCATGTTAATTGAGTGCCACAAAAGGGCATCGCGATTATATTATATTCATAATGTTATGATGTGTAGGTACCGATAACTAAAAAATTGAAATGGATTTATGTATGAATACAAAAAAATGGATACCTACCCTTAATTTTACGTTGGTAATTTGGGAAACACTGCTATAGATAGAGCATAACAATTCCTTTAACCTTGGCGATAGAAGCTAAGATAGCTGCCAAAGATTCAGGCCTGTGGGGCCATGATGTAGGTACCTATGTTTAATTATGTTTTTGTTGAAATTAAAAAATAATAATAACGACTATAGTGCCAAAAAATGTGTAAAACAATCCATAAAATGTACAGATGTAAACACGCTCGATATATTAATATATATATTTTTAATACAGTATATTATAATATACATTATATTATACAATACGTTAAAAGAGAAAAGAAAACATATTATTGCAGAGAAAGAAATAGTTAATAACAATTTTACAGAAAAACGCTCTTTAGATAAAGATTTTAATGATAGAATACCCAGAATATTGTTGGAAATCTATACTTGAATGCGAAAGCTGTTCCAGATGATGTCTGTGTGTAAAAAACTGTTATGGCACGAGATTTATTAGAGAATTGTATACAAGAATGATTTATTTTATTAAAAAATCTGAAAAAATTACATTATGAATTGCTTGTATTTTTGGAAATGTAAATATTTTGTGAAAAAAATCTGTTGAGAATAACAATAAATCACTGCGTGAAAAATTGTTCAACAAAATTAAGCCTCACACTAGTAATGTGTTCGTACAACGAATTTTTCTATCCATTTTGAAGTTGTTAGAATTCGATCAAATCCTTTATATTGGGATAACAAAAATAGTAGTTATATCAAGAGAACAAAAGGGCGAAAAATGTCAAAACATAAATGTCAACTTACACACATTACAACATAAGAGGGCACTTCCGTATCGCGTGATTCTAGATCGTTATGAAGTGGAGCTTTTCTACGATCGCTTATCAGTGTTTTAATCATATTTCTTTATGGTACTTACCTACATATGAGTAACAGGTGAGAAACTTAGTAATTTCATGATATATTTTATTAATTGTTCATGATACATAATAATGTACATGATATTTACAATGTACATGATACACAAGACCCGAAAGACCTCCAAGGTAGAATGCAAGAACTCGCGGACGTCAGTCAAACGGTCGGTCTAAAGATAAATGTCTCAAAGACAAAAGTGATGAGGAACTGTTTTTCGGACCCTGCGATTATCTGTATTTCTGGCACCCAACTCGAGCAAGTCAGCAGCTACGTCTATCTCGGACAGCAGGTGTCCACGATGAAATTGCTCGAAGAACAAACTGGGATGGAGTGCTTTCGGACGTCTGAATAGTATCTTCAAGAGTGACCTACCATTATGTCTTAAGCGTAGGGTGTTAAACCAATGTGTGCTACCCGTGCTCACGTATGGCTGCGAGACGTGGACCCTCAACACGAGAGATGTCCAAAGGCTAAGAGTCACACAGCGAGGCATGGAGAGGTGCATGTTGGGCATCACGCGAAAGGACCGTAAAAGAAACGAATGGGTTAGAAAGCAGACAAGAGTACGCGATGTAATAGACGTTGCCAAACAGCTGAAATGGAGATGGGCGGGGCACATTGCTCGCCGAAAGGACGGCCGCTGGACAAATGCCGTCATCCAATGGTACCCAAGGGGTACGAAACGGCCACAGGGTCGCCCTAAAAGCCGCTGGATTGACGAACTGGTAAAGTTCGGCGGAAATACGTGGCAGCGAACGACACAGGACCGAGAGAGTTGGAGAAAGCTTGGGGAGGCCTTCATCCAGCAGTGGATTGACCCCGGCTGATGATGATGACAAGATACATGATTACGTTAAATATCGATTAAAAATAGGAACGACTTCTAATTCAACAAGTCTATATTTGAAGAGTATAAATAAGATAAAAGTGTAATACATAATTATAAATACTTTTAGTACACGGAGAACCAAAATTCATATCTATAAAACGCTACTTCGTTTCGTTTCGAAAACTATGGTATAGGTATATTGGTGGACGAGTTTTCCATTCTGACATGTTTTTTAAAAGGTATTTGTAAAATCTAAATTTACCATTACATTTTCACTATTGTGCGAAATGGCTGAAATACAAAAAAGGTCATTACCTCAAATGCCAGGCAAGCAAATGTCAATCCAAGGCAAAGAGCGGCGCAAGGGGCGACCAGAACGGAGAGAAAGATGTAGCAGCAGTTCCTTGAAAGCCGAAAGCAGTGGTTGCTCAGCGTCCATGCACACTCTGGACTGCGGACTCCATCTGGTTCACCAATCACATCGTTCCACCTCACCTGGAAATTGACATTTTCGGAATATTGCTTTATGGCTCTTTAATAACATAATGTTTTTTCGTTATTGGTACAAAATACAGACTGTCTCGCAATCGCAATTTACAATAATATAACAATTGACAATAAACTATATTACAATAATTCTATAAATTTTGTTAAAATTAAAGAATTAAGTACTGTAGTGTAGGTATAAATAGATTCTTGAAAATACGTTCAATTATAAATACACGTGTATGTTAGAAACATGAAATATTATTATCGTTGTTAATATTGTGTTTCAGATTTTGTATAATTACAAAGTAGTTATAATAATATGTCATTATTTTACGCCCACGATAGCCAAGTGGTAACGTGTCTACGTTATTTTTCAATGTATGTTTGGAGTCAGTGTATTGACTTAATAGGTTGAGAAAGTGTATCCATTTCTTGTTGAAACAAAATACGAATAGTTAAAACCTCCACTCTATAATATGAACCAGTGATTGAACATGGTGATGATAAGGTTTTATTAGGATATTAAATTATTGTTTTCAAATATTTATCTGTTTAATTCGTTGTCTTCGTGTCGCTTAATGTTCAAGATTATATTTCCTTATAAATTGAAATTCATGTCCAAGTTTTGTCTCTTCAGCGATTCCTTTATTCCACTATCTGGATAGCTGAACATATTAAGAGATCAGCAGAGTCTTTCACTTGGTCGGACTATGATGTAGGCAACTTTTTTTCTTTCGAGTTGGTTCTTGGTATCAAATTATTGTTTTCTCTGCGGGTATGTGGTATCAGAATTCTATGGAGATATATTTCAGTGAGCTGGTTTTTCAAGTTTATATCTTTTCTTCTGAACATATGTTTTCGACCTCTTTGCCATCCATAGAATCATTAGCATGTATCCCAAACACCACATCTCAAAAACATCAAGCTGCAATGTATACTTAATCAAAGCTATGCATGGATATAATTGAAT
This sequence comes from Rhyacophila brunnea, assembly GCF_057557595.1. Classification (NCBI taxonomy): domain Eukaryota; kingdom Metazoa; phylum Arthropoda; class Insecta; order Trichoptera; family Rhyacophilidae; genus Rhyacophila; species Rhyacophila brunnea. Next base: position 47,114,063 of record NW_028232859.1, read on the forward strand.
GACTCAAACCATCATATTGTCTCAAATATTTACAATGCAAAAAGATGTTCGAAAAGGACACATACTATCGCCTAAACCTTTTAACGAAAAACACAGTTTATTCGTGAATACGGAAACACTAAAATTATTGTAAAATCCGAACATCAAGTGACTGCACTTCTTAAACGTATAAATGTTGAAAACAGAGTCTTGAGTCTGGAGAGGAATCAACTCACAAATAAATTAATGATAACAGAAAAAGATCATAACGGTCAATTATGTAATAATAGTCTCGTAATGCCATAATCAAAATGGATCAAAATTCGCCTGATTAAGACTGTGATTTTTTCTCTATATTTTATAGACTTAATCTATTAATTTAGTACATTTTTTTAAAATTTCATAGATACTATAATATGTACTTATTTTTCAACATATTTAATATACCTATGTATATCTACATGTTTAGATTAATAAGGATACTAGAGACAATTATTGATACACCAAGAAATGAGTGCACTTTTTAAATAATAATTTTATGCGTTACAAATATAATAATAATATTAAACTGTATTTTTTTACAATTAATTCACATAAACAGATTTCTAAAAATATTTGGTGAATACGTATTGTAACGTTTAAATTAATTTACAGAAAATGGTCATACTTTGTTCTCATTGTGTCATCAACCCCTGAGTTATTTAAAAAATACGCTTATATTAATTGATAACAGAACAAAGAAAATTTGATGTTAAAAACGTTATAAATATCTTTAAAAAAAAGAAAATATTTTAAAATAATTGAGGGAAACGGCGATAATGTTATGCAAAATAAACATAGCGTGATACAAATTTGATTTTCTAAATACCACCATGCTAAGAATATTTAATTATACGTCATTTAATAATAAATGTTACTTTAATGATCCTTTTGCAAGCGAGTGGCGTGTTAAAATAATAAAGTTTAAAATGTCTGAAATTGGACTGCAATATAATTCAATACACGATTTTAATGCGAATAAAATAAGATTATGAAAAGTAGATTTTTAAATAATCATTCCATAGACAAATAAAAGAAAGAGTATACTATTACTATTCATCGGATGGAAGAATTATCGTAAATCTCTGCTTTGGAATGGCATTACAATATTATAAAACACATTGACTTTAGATACAGTTATGAGTAGTAACTGACTACCGATCAAGTTGTAAACAAAAGTTTTGACAGGTATCTACTTATTAAGGATATTTCACATTTAATGGAGTACTTCATATAAATTTTGTTACCTGTAGATGTTGGTTCAAATTATTTGGATCACGATCTTCCAAATCAACGACGGCACTTCCGGGTTTCGACATATTGTTTACTTTTCACCGTTTTACTTAGACGTGTTTATTTTCAAAAAAGTTTTTGTAATTCTGTGAATGAAATATTACTTTTAATAATTAATATAATAGCAATTCAACAATGTTTAAAACAATTCTTACTTAACTCAATTTAATATAACAAGGTAAACTAATTTAAAAACTTAATGTTATGGTAAAAGATATGAAATGAATTGTTTACAGTAACTTCAGTTTAAGTATGATGAACAAAATATTGTCTTTATAAAACAGTTAAAACGTCGTATTAAAGTATACAAGTTGTAAATAACTCTAATTTATGATATTAAAATAATAAGTTGATTAAGGTATGTTAATTATGAGATAAATCTATAAAAATATGTTTGTTTTATTGAGTTTGTAATCTTTTTACGTTGTTCCGGGATATATATGATTTTAAGTAGAATTTCTACATGTCCGGCCGATGTAATATTTACAGAGCGACTGTTTTCGTTAAGTGCTTGGCTTTGTAAGCGCCGCGACGTCCAAGCTGAAGCGACGTCGGACGGCGCAGGCTGTGTTGCGTGACGTCGGCTATTGCATGCGCGCGACTCGTTAATGGTAGTTCCTTTGAAAGCTCTGTGGCAGTAGTCGAGAACTTATGGTTACTTATTTATCTAGGTACGGTAGATCGATCTTAGAATCAATTGTTGTGAAATCATACTGAAAATGAGTTTGTAGCCAGAAAAAAGCAATGCTAAATTATTCTACAGTGGTTCCATTGGCAATAAGGTAGCACCAGTGGTTTCAGTGATAGGGTGGTTTTGCCTCCAAGCTCTGTCAGCTTGTCCTAATAGAATCTCCGACCTGGCGAATACTTAAAGTGTTTGTAAAAAACCCCATACTTTATCAATAATAATACACTCGATTAGCGTATATAAATCGTAAAAACCTAATAATAGATCATTAGTAATTATTATAAACAATAAAAATACTACACTCATCTAATGAGACATATCTATGACATCAGTCTTTAAAAGTTATTAGTTAAACCAGCGCTGTCCAACTGGCGGCCTGTCAAATTTTTATTGCGGCCCGCGAGCTGTACAGTAAATTTTTCATCAAACATTGGGGAGAGAATTACCCATCATACATTAAAATATGAAAACATTTTAGTATAATACTAAATATCAATTGGAATAATGCGACCTTCAGGCTGACCCATTTATTGCATCTAGTGGAGCAACTGGAATAGAAGTGTACAAACTTTTGGATATAGAAAAATACCCAAAATGAGAGATTTTGGACTTCAAATCATTTCTATGTTCGGAAGTAGGTACATATTATCTACGTGCGATCCTTCTCTGACATGAAATACATCAAATCAAAATAAAGAAATAGCTTGAAGGACTCCACGCTTGAAAATATAATTAGACTTGCCACAACAAATGTTGATATTGATATAAAAGAAATTGTTGCTCAACAAATTTGGCCACAATGCTCCCATTAAATAACTTATAAGTACATATAAGTACAATCTTTGTTTTATAAACGTAATTAATTTACGATGAATAACAATTTTTACAAAAAAAATTAAATAACTTAATAATATTTTTTTTTTTATTATTTCTAGTAATGTGTTATTTTTGATTTTTTTTATATGAAAAATAACTTTTGAATTGAAATTAACTGGCTTTTCATTTACCTATCCTCTTTGGTTCCGAAATGTTTGCTAAAGAAAAAATGGCCCGCGCCTAAAAGAAGTTGGACAGCGCTGAGTTAAATAATTAATATTCTTGCTTGATACCTGCTTTTTTATTTTTTTAAATATAACAAATCCACAAATACACTCACGTAATATATATTTATATACTTACCTTCGGTCGACAGTATTAATAAGATACTTAAAGGGGGACATGCTCAGCGTAGGTCAAAATTAAGTTTTTGTTCTATTTTCAAAGCATGATCCTGGACATTCTTTAAACGTTGTAGATAATCTATTTATATATATTTGAAGCTTTATTATCCTTTATATTTATTTTAAACATTTGATGACTGCATACAGTATTTTTATTACATAAAATAGTATTCTTTTAAACCTCTCACTCTAATGTTTTAGAATATAGTCATATTTCAGTACATAAATGTGCAGTGGTGTTAAGATTTTTTACATTTATTAATTTTTAAACGCATTTATAAAACCATCAGTATAATTTATGTTGAGATTATTATAGTGAAATATTTATGATAAAAAAATATATTGATAATCTCTGTGATCCCAAATTTGACAAGAATTAGGCATTTTAATATTCAAAAAATGGGCAAGATGAACACATTTCAAGATAATTCTAAAGATACTAATTATAAGCTATGTCTTTGACCATTCAAGTGTGATAAACTTCCTACGAATAATGATTGCTTTATAATAATTATTGACTTAAGAATAAGGTAGTGTTTTTTTGAAATACGCCATTCCTTTTGGCATTCCCCAGTGGTTAAGCTACAACATACGGCCGTAGCCATAAATTGACAAACTTTAATTGAAGTAGGGAGTAAAATGATGTTAACGCGCGTGTTTGAACATGTACCGTTTTAAAAAAAATCGGTTAGGTACATGTTCAAACACGCGTGGATAAGAAACACGAAAGAATAATAAGGCTTTAAAATTATTAAAATAGATTATCTACAACATTTAAGGAATGTCCAGGATTATGCTTTAAAAATAGAAAAAAAGCTCCATTTTGACCCACACTGAGCACGTCCGCCCTTAACGTTGAAATATGGTTATCAATGGCTGGATAACGCGTGGTAGTTGCCTTTTCTACCATCACGTATAAGTAAGTGGCTATATGATTTTTTTATCCGCCACCGAGCTTTCGTGTGATTTTTTGTCGAGTGGATTTTCTTTGTTCTATTTTCGCGAAATGTACAAGTTACTCACCAAACGAGGTCAGCGAATGACCATTAAAGAAATAATTCCAATCTAAAGTGTAGGTACTGCTAGAAGTTGACATCAATTTAATCCAATCCTACATCTAAATACCTACCATTCATAAAGAGCACATATTGTGATATCTGAAAGAAAATCTAGCGTAGTTAAATGTAACAAATAATGAAACAATAAAGCGAACTTGTAGGTACGTATCTGCTGTGTCCACTGGTAATGGTGATCCAGAGGTACATGGAGGCCAAATGTGCTGACATTTTTAGAGGTTCCATAAATAAATTCCAGGCGTCAATTTCAACGCTAAGAAAACCAACGTCTTGTGTAATAGTACCTGTCCTGATCCAAATTTCCCTTCGATTAGCGACGGACAAAACATCGAGAGAGTCGGCAGCTTCAAGTACCTGGGGGTACACATCACGGGAGATGGCATTTTGCAGCAAGAGCTCGCTATCCGAATGGGAATGGCTGGAGCAACATTCAACTCGATGCGGAATGTCTGGGACTCACGATTGTACTCGGTCAAAACCAAATGCCGCCTATTCGACGCTTGAATTCTGACGGTGCTGCTTTACTGTAGCGAATCATGGCACCTTACGAATGCTCAGAGCAACCGTATACTGAGCTTCGAAAACAGATGTTCGCAAGCAGCCTCTCATCATGCTGAAAGTGAAGAGGCGATGTTGGGCCTGGCTCGGCCATGTGCTGCGGATGCCAGAAGAGAACTTCAACCTGGCTTGCCTGTTCTTCAAGCCGACCGGATTCCGGCGTCCTGGAAGGCCGCTAAATACAATCTACAGAGTTTATACGGCAGAGCTACGGGATGCTGGTTTGACCTGGAATGAAACAAGAAGACTGGCGAGCGACAGGGATTCTTGGAGGTGCCGCGTGGTGTCCATATGCTCCAGTTAAGGGGCGGATATGGCCAAAGATACATACATAATTTGAAAAACAATATGACGTGTACTTGCCAGACCCAGGATTCGAACCTGGCACCCACGACGTAAAAGGCCGCACGGTCATCGTGGGTACCCAATTGAATTCCAATAAAATAGATCATCAATAATTAGTATTAACATACAGAAAGAGTTATTTAAAAAAAATGTACACTCAGTTAGTGAAAAGTAGGTACGCATCTTTTCAAGACTTATTTATGAAGAGGTGACCACCTCACCTGCTTCATGAAAAACCGTTATTGGTTGTGTTATTAGTGTTATTACCCTCCATCATTTTCTGAGCGCTGGGTGAATGCACCTTCGCTGGACCCCTTCCTTCTGTCCCAATTTCTCTCGGCCCTTACTCTTTGCACTGTCACGTATCTACTTCTGGTGAACTTAATTATAACATCGATATTAGGTACAAATATACTCCTACACAATAAAATTTGCTCCTACATAAATGATTTGAAAAAATATCTTAGTTTTTGTTTGATCCATTAATCGTTAAAAGCTTCTTCTACATCATTCCACTCCGGTTTCCAGTTTTTTTTCTGATTAGTTTTCAACAACGATTTTATTATATTAATATATACATATTGTTTAGAGATATGTATATTAAATTTATATTTAACTAGTGGGGGTCCACCCCCAATCTCGTTCCACAGCTCACTAATGTGAGTTAATGTGTTTAAGTTTGATTATCTCAAAAAGTATAACGATAACATCCATTAATTAATAATTTTGATAAAACACATTTTTTTGTACTGAATTCACTTTTTTATATTAAATAATTGTACCGGTTTCGTCAACTTCTATAATTTAATATAATAAGTGGATTCAGTGTAAAAAAAATGAGTTTTATTAAAATTATTAATACAATGGATTTATACCATGACTATTGACAGTTAACACAATTAAAGATGACATGCATGTTTGTTTACATTTCTATCTAAAAACCGTTCACGGTAAGCCTATTCGTAAAGGTTGAAGCGCATAATATTCTATACACAAGACTGCTTTCAGCCGCACAATAATTGTTACAATAAGTGCTAATACTTCGATACAAACTATCATTCATATCGCTATTAATTGGTTGGAAATTACATCAGGTAATAAATCCTCACTACAGAATCCATCTTAATTTCAAAAATGTACGTAAATAAACATTATAACTATCTCAAAAACGTAAAATCTATAATTGAACTTAAATGCACGCAATATTAAACGTACAAGCAAGGATATGCAACGGTGGATAATTTCTTTAACGCAACTATTGAAACAAATCCGTCAGAAAATGTTAAAGGAAGCCTCCTAATTGTTGAAGCCAGTCATATAATTATTAAGGGGCGGCTGAAGAGCTCCGTATTCAAATATAATTTAGTATGAAATCGACCTCGGCGTCGTGCGCACGTTAATTTAAATCGATCTTTTGGCAAAAATCACTAATCATCGGAGATTTTATTTAAAAAAAAAACATTATTATTAGTATTATTACTATTGTCGACCTTCTACATTATTATTATTGTGGACAATCTTACATTATTATTTGATAAACACCACCTGCACGTGTACGCTGATCAGAAAACAGGGCTGTCAAAATAATATAATATTTGTAAAATGTTAATTTCATCATAGTTTTTAATCAAACCTGTGCAAGTACATACTGATAACTTGGGTGGATATCGTGGCAAACATACTATTGATATATCTACGGGTATATTATTATTATAACCCAATTCAAATTGAACATAGGTTGATACTCAAATACTATTATAGTATCTTTATGATTTCGAGAAAATAATACGATGGAATATATTATATAATCCATTTTGGTTGCCAGTTTTTACTGCGATGAATCACTGTGTTCCTTACTGTCTTTTTTTATTCGTAGGTTTGTTTACTATGTACACCGAGAAATTTCCATTAATAATATCGGAAATGAGTTGGAATATAATGCAACCAAAACTGGAAAAATTCTATTATGGGTGTTTACTTTTTGAATTAGCTGACCCCAGAAAAACAGGTACATGCCACTACGTGAACCACAGTGGATATTATGCCGGGTCCAAATTGGCAACATGTTGCCGGCAACCTCGTTAAATTTTACGATAAGTATGATAATTATCGTAAAAATTTTTAAGCCATTATGATAATTATCGTAAAATTTATCGAGGTTGTCGCGCGACATTGTTTTGCGCCAGTGTGGACCCGGCATTAGATGCACAAAACTTAAATAAAATATATTATAAATTAAATTTAAAAAGTACAATATAATTAATAATTGCGTCGGCAGCCCTGTCAGACACTTTTTCTAACGACAGTCATTTTTTATAGTCATTTTTTATATGCCCGCCAGTCCGATGGATTAATAAAAAAATAATGTGTCTAGTGACTGTATGTTAATAATTATTTTTAGGCACTCTTAATATAATATATAATTTCGCCCATTGGCTTTACCTACCACTTGTTTCACTAGTATAAAAGTGAAGTTGCGCAGGCAATAAAAAGTCACTTTCTTTTTATAGGCAGACAGTAAATTCTACGTTTTAAAAAATATGCATTAGAATTAAACAATACCTATTATTTTTAATATGTAGGTCCTAAACATTACAAATAAGCACTATTCATTAGTAATGTTTTTTGGATAGCACATGAAATAAAAATGTAGGTTGATATGTATGTCAACATCCTTCGTATGTTTAGTTGTCGGACAATTTCAGGTTAAAAAGTTATTAATATATTATTAAGTTTATATCGTGGCCAACACATAATCAAAAAAGTTATCATATCCATCATATCAGTTGCAATACTTCCCACCAAAGAACTGATAAACATATTGAATTTAGTAACATTAAATGTTATTAGTAAATTTATTAGAAAATAAATTTTATTAGAAAGTACTATTTTTTGGTCACCCCATAGCTTCACTTCACAAGCTTCACTTGTAGGGAGTTTATTGAGACAAACATTGGCGGCAACCTTTTTATATTAACTAGTAGACCAGTTATTATGGACCATTTGTAAAAAAATCATATTTTCAATTCTCAAGGCCGATTCTGTAGAGCGTCCTCTTAAACTATATAAAATATGTAAAAGATGCGTATTTCTCATAAATTGATGTTTTTATTTTAATAATAACTAGCTGAAGTACCCGGCTTTGCACAGGGTCGCTTCGTGGTTATATTTATCTTAGATATTTAAAAAATAGTAAGAGGTAATTATTTTTTTAATATTAAAATATCTGTGTTATATAATATGGAAATATGAAAATAATTCTAATAGCTACTATAGCGGCCCAAAGCAGTCTTGTGTATATGATAGATGCGCAGGATCATAGAACGTATTGTCACCGCATTAACACTTGTGTACTGAATTTCAAGTCTCTGTGTATATACTGGAAGTATACGAAAATTGAGTGTGACAGAAAAATGTTTCGGTTTCATCGTTTCATAATATTCTATATTATATTTATTGTGTCTCGGCTATATTGATTATAAAAAAAAACAGTAGTATGTGCTTACACGAATAACAAACAACATTTATTTATTAAATATTTATTGGGTCTTTGTGTTAATAAAATACAATTTGATAAAAATGAAATAAAAAATATAATTTTTTTGAAATACATTATTTACATCGGCTTTTCTTATAAAAATTGAGCAATTTGTGACACGACATATTAATTCATTATACAACAATTTTATTATACAGTATATAAGCAACAGATTTGTTTTATTTAACATTTATTAGTCACAATGATTATTATATTATTTAAAAAAATATATTCTTATATAATATTATTTCGACTTGAATATTTTTCTTAAAAAAAATGAGTATAATAATTGTAAGCATCGTGATAATCTGAATTAAATCAATAATTTACTTATAAATTCAACAACATATTGATTTCAGACGTAACAATTATAAATATAACATAATATTTAAGTGGGCACCCTATATATTTAATTAATATAAGAATAACAGATGTTTTAATTAACATATTATTATTTTATTATTACTAAGATGGAGAAAACATCGATAAATAATATTATTCTGTTTGCTCAAAGTACCTACGTATAAGTATTATTGGAATCAAATTAATTTAATGGGTAACTGACAAATATATTTTAATTTACTTAAACTATATTATATTATAAGATTTAGACGCGTATTAATCCTGTCAACAGGTTTTAATATTACACTTATTTATCTATTATCTATGTTTATTTTAAATATTTTACTGAAATACAGTAGTAAAATAAATTGTATACACTATTTTAAACGGATAGAATGTTTTCATTTGGTATATTGTACTCGTAAATGTATTATGGTGTTAAGAAATCTAAAAATAGAAGCGAATTGATTAATAATTTGATTTTACATTAGACAATAAATGTTACAAAAAAATATAATTGAACAAGTTAATATTTCTTATATTTTGAAAATATATTCAGAAAAAATCGATAAAAATACATAATATTGTCAATATTAGCACCAAAGTTAATGTTATTCTATAAAACTATATAAAAATAGAAGTACCTACTTTCCTAACGCCTGAAAATATTTTTAGAAATTGACTTTCAATAAAAAAAGTAAATAATAAACAGGGGAAACTTCCTTGAAATAAAATTTAAAAATATATTATATTATTATATCCGTACTTCAGGCTGAATGTGTTGTATGCACGATTTTGCAAAAAAATAATTAATTACAGGTGTTGTACTTGAAGTATCATATTTCTCAAATCTAATTCACATTTTGTGTCTATTAATAATAAAAACCTGAAATTATTCAAACCATAAAGCCGCCAAAAATCTTAAATTGTATTTTTCAGAAAATGTTCTATCTATTTGGAAATAAGATAGACTGGCTCTCCGGTTTCGAATTATTGACCAAATAAATATAAAAATAAGTAGTTATACCTATAAAAACGATAAAATGTATGTGAATTTATGTAATATATTTCATAGATTTTTTTAAAATATTAAAATTTCTTTTTCAATAGTCTTCATCTAAAAATCATGATTCTTTTTTAAAAAAAATAACAATTTTTTTTAACAATACGATATACGTAATTGTTTTGTACGTAAGCCTTTACCTATTTACAAATATTTTATACTTTACAAAATATGTGCAATTGTACAAAAAGATTCGATAAAATTTCTTTCGTAAAAGAAAACAGCGCTTCTTGATTTCATTACAGCATTTTCACAACAATGTGTACTGTCAAATTACTGCATTGAAAACAGTGGCATCGTCCCTCTATCTCTACGCGGTAACGATGTTGAGAACTTTTCATGAAGGTCATCGTTCAAGTAGTTTTCACTTGACCTGAAAATCAAAAGACACGATTAGAAGAATGCGAGAATAATTCATGTAGAGGTATTTGGGATGAAGATTAAATTGAATATTCTCAGTTTGTTAACATGGGATTTATCTGATTTGACATGAATTTTTGATGATTTTCATTAGGGGCCCGTCCACATATGACATACAATTTTGTCACATAACCTTTTACCCCCTATCTATATCACGTTTTTTTTGATCCCCCGCCCTAAACGTTAAAAACAGAAAAAAATGTATATGTATAATGTATATAAAATATATATCCTTATACCCCTTTCTAGTTTACTTTGTGACGTCACATTTCATTTCCTATGACCCTCCTCACCCCTTCGTCAAAAATCATTGCATTATATCAGATGCCCCCTAGAGCGTGACGTCATATGTGGACGACCCCTTATGATTATGATGCGCATTTTATGCATCGTTGAGAAATCAAAAGAATGGTTGTTGATAAAAGAGGAAGATACAAATAATAGTTATATTTACATTTTTTAAATTATCAGAAATGTGATCAGTTAATATCAGTCATATCAGACATTCTAAATCAGTGAAGGCCTATTTTTGACACTTTAATATTTTCAAGAATTACACATTTTTTATCCATCGCTGCTACGAATATTACCAAAATTACGCTATCCATAAATTATTATGATTGATAAAAAGTGTCTTTATAATGTCGTAGGTCCCAGGGTCGAACGTTGGTCTGGAAAACACACGTATTGTTTTTAAATTTGTGTTTGGAGTCCAGAGTATGGACCTAGTAGGTTGAGCAAGTGGCTAGCTAACATAGCTACTTCTCGTAAAAGCAAACATCTGTTAATACAAACCTCTACTCTGTAGAGGTCCATATAATCTTATTAGGATCGTACATGATAAAAGAAACAAAAATATACATATTATTATGTATCCATTGTATATTTTGAATTCCAAAAAGTGAGACATTTAACATATTGGGTCGAAACTACTGCGACAAGTTGTCCACGTCTCAACTAGCCAAGTTATCCAGACCTGCCCGTCTATTCTATACACAAGGTGGCTGTAGATGGCTATAGAGGGTAGTTTATCATATTGAGGTGGTTTATTGTTGCAATACGTTAACCGTCTGAACTGTCAAAAAGTGCTATGTTTTAACAACACCATGTTAACTTTTACAGCGAGATACACAGTTTTGACGGCTAACTTATTGTACTAATTATTATAATACCTCGTTAGGTATATAAATATGATAAACTACCCTCGATAGCCGCCGATAACAACCTTGTGCATAGAATAGATGCGCTGACGCAGTGTCAAATGGAATGAGCCATACATATCTCGTGATTGTTTTAATTTATAAAAAAGTTTAGTGCACACTATTTTAATGCGAAATGTTTGTAAAATAAGTTTTTTTTAGTCAGTTTAAAAATGCCAGATCTCTGAGTAGCAATGAGATAATATTTCTTTTGATAAAGTAACTTTTAACACAGTTTAAAAAAAGTATAATATTCGTTGAAGTATGCAAATAATTAGAACATTGTTTAATAAGAACGCATTTCAAAAAAAGCTATTCTTTGACTTAAAAAATAACTTTCCCATCGTCGGTACTTAAGTTATTTTTCGTTGGTATTTTAAAAAGTTGTCAAAATAATAAAATTCTACTGCGAAGTTTACTTGTTCAGTAATAATAGTTACATTGTATACTTTGCCTACCTTAATTTTCTATAAATTCTTCTTTATACAAAGCGATAATTCAAACCGTCTCGAAGAAGTACACTGAATCAGATGCACGATAGGTATGTGGAAGACGTTTAACTTGACTAGATAATAAGGCAGGGAAGATGGTGTTAATTCTGCTTACAGTGTTCCATCAAACGAAGACTTCACCACCTGTTACAATCAAAACATCTACCTGTTAAACTATTTAATAAAGCAAACTATTTATTTGTTAGTACCCAGTCAAAAGCTTCATGCCATTAGTAGTATGTTAATTGAAAAGGTTATTTTTTTACTATACATATTTAAAATAGCTTTTGTGATAATGTAACATAAGTTGAAAAATAATTGAAAATTATTTTCATAAATTGAAACATTAGACGTATTGATAATGTATTGTTTCAAGAAAGTTGAGCTTTAGTTAACATCATAAATAGTTTATCGAACTTATGTGGCGTGTAGAAGATTTTCATTTTATTAGCGTGCTACAAAAGGTCAAGTTGTTTTCGGTCAATATTGTTATGTTCGGTTAAAAGGGTCGTTGATATCGTAGAGTTTTCATTGACTTGGTTGAACTATAATATTATTATAATTGCAGTTTTTTTTATTTAGACATCTAAAATTTTGTTATAAGCTCGGTAGCACAATATATAAAATCGTCTCGTCTGGGACATACATGGTCATAAATAAAAACCGATGGCAATGTTGCAATTCTCTTCAGCGTGCACAGGGGAGACCATTCCGGGACAACACAAACAAATCAACCCGCCCCGCACGACACTCGGTCTTAATCGAGCGTATCACGAGGCCCTACGTTTGGACATCAAGCATCAGTAGTTTTTTACTTTTGGTAATGTCTCAGGAGCAGATACCCAAACTGAGGTCGCCACGCTCTCAAATGATCTTTAGTTGAATTGAATTAAATTAATAAAAAGTGCCATGGGAGAGAAAGGCACGGAGAACTAACATAAAAGAAAATAATTAATTGTATTATATTTACTTATATTACATAAACAAAGCTAAATATTACGGACATACAAAAACTATGTGAAGAGGTCTTCACGTCCGCAATTTTTTAAATTAAATACAATTGGCTTTGTGGCGACCAGGTCGGACGGCCCGATAGGTAAAGCAGCTGGTTGGACCAAATAGCTGTCGGGATAGTGACGTTACCCGGCTATCCGAAAATAATGAAAAATCACCGTCTGCACATGCGCATATATGACATTTTTCTATTAAGGCCTGAGGGTATTTATTTATATATTAATTTCCATGTCGAATGAAATTTATTACATGCGACAAACCGATGTTTTTTTCAACCAACAATGTTGCACCGACATTAAGTGAATGAGAACAAACCACATCGTGTTGTGAGAAAACACGTTGAATGATGAAATGATAATGAAATAAAAGAGCGTTATTGGTTTACTTAGGATAGATTCACGTAATTGTTATGTAAGTTTAATGACACTTAATTATATTAAACCTAAAGTGTGAAAAGCTTTCAGTTAGATAATATGTTTGTCAGAAGAAATTCGAAAGAAGTACGTCAGTCGAAAGTAATGATTATGTTATCCTTGTTGTCAACGAGGTCTCATGTAGGTAATGTCAGAAGTCAGTTCGTCCTCTTTGTCGTTGTGCTCACCATACCAAGTATGGCTGAAGGTATTTTGGATGCCAGAATTACCTGGGCGGCGTGACAAGCCTTCCTCTGCCGCCCTGCGAGAGGTCCGAGCCGGAACTGCTGGGCGCTCGCCGCCCTCTCGCGAACTCTTTGCGATAGTTGTCGGAGTCGTTCGCCGCGTCCGAAGTGGTCGCCCACCCTCCGGAGCCACCTCCGCCCCCACCTATCGCCACCACAACCGAACCAAACAGACCTTTCCATCAGCTATTGATAATCCAATCCCAAAATAAGCAACCTTTAGCAATACATATAAGCTTTTGCCCTCATGGCATAATGCTAATCAAGAGTAATATAAACATAAGTAATTGTTGTATTTACTTATACCATGCTTTTATATAAGTTTTAATTTCATTTGGATTGTGTCATTTCATTGTAAAAATATTCACGTTAAGGTGATGTCTTTACCTACCGGAGGCACCCAGCGGAAAATAAGAAGTTTGCAATTTGAGACATTTTTTTGATAATTTACAACTTCAATTGTATTAATTAATAAATAATTTATCTGAAAACATTAAAAAGAAAAATATTTTTTATTTTAAGTCAAAGATAAACAGCTTACAATTGTTACAAAAAAAAATGTGAATTTGTTGAAGGACCTAATCTTATTATTACATATATTTTATGGTCATATTTATTATTAAAATTTAGTTTATTAAGTTTTATATGTTTTATCGTAGAGATTTTTGACTAATACATAGTTTTAATATTTTTTATATTTATTTTAAAAAAACATCGACTTTTATAAAAATATAAATGTGTTTAACTTGAAATCCTTTTTATTTATATCAAATCGAGCTTCAAAATTGAGACCATACCTAAATAAAAGCTTCGTATTTTTCCGCTAGGTGTCTCTGGTAGGTAAAGACATCACAGACAGAGACGGAATTTGCCACCACAAAATCATTTATGAAAGTTACCAGAAAAATCAATAGAAAAATATTTAATTTATTAATCATACTAATAAAAAACGAAACTATACTCATTAGATGATTTTTGAATGAACAAAGAATATATCTGCATATATTATATTTTTATCACTTATTTTGGGATTGTGGTTATTTTTTTCTTATCAACTATGGGAAAAGCTTACAGTTTTATGCAATTAAAAGTAGGCAGATAGATAATTATGGGAATGGATAGGTTTACATTGAACATGTTTTCTGGATAAAAATAGCATTGAAATACGGCACCAAATTTGAGATACTATCTGATAATTATTGAAATCTAAGCCTAAATGTTTTCAACGTGGAAAATAACACATTTTCCGGGTTTATAATGGTGTTTATATTCAAATAGACTTGATTCAGGTCAATATACTGATGTAATCAGCATCCAGAGCAATCCAATTTACTTACAATGTTAATAAAGGAAACAAATATTTCCTTTTCGTTAATAGCACGGCATCGATACTTCTACAAACATACAATACAAGATTTGCTGGTTAATGACCGACGCCATATGCTCTTTATTACTTGAATATTAGAAAATTTAGTGAAATAAATACGAGTAAGTACTAAAAAAGAGTGGCAAATGGTCTTTGTAAAATATGTCTCAATATTAACATAAACTTAATACCATCTTATACTGTTCGCTGATATATTATATATCGCTGATTTTTAAAATAATTTAGCTTAGAAAATTTTAATTAGGTATGCCCAACTAATTTAAAATACTTCATTAAGAAATATCAATTAACGTAATAACTATAGCATTTTCAAAAAAATATATTAGTTTTATGTGTTTACGGATAGACAGAAAGTAAATCACGGTTGGATCATCATCCATAGTAGGGTTGCCATGGTTAAAATTATATACACGACGGTGACATCCGCAGCCACATAAGAATATTTACCTAGATTTTTGATTTATTTTGACCGAATGCTGTTTTCAACAAGCGATACACATAAAAGACTTCACACAAAATTTCATTTAAGATATTTTAATCCGGAAACACAAAATTAATAACATATTCGTTGAATAAATCCTCGCAATAAGATAAAATATTATAATTGTTATTGATATTTCATTCCTGGTATATTAGACTTATGACACTACATAAGTTACACTAGAATTTTGGGTCATGGGGGATGGATGCTACGCCGTTAAAACGTGACCTGGAAAACTGAATGAAACGTAAAGTACCTACTTCTATTTTGACCTGATTCACCAACAATTGCGTAGTAGACTAACACAAAGATAACATACTAGTAAATCCATAATATGTTGTTGACACTACACATAAAATTTCATGTAGATTTTATTTGAAACTTGTAGACCACTCTTTACATTACATTAGTCTACACTAGTGATGCATGTTTGTATGAGCTGATTAAATATTATAATATTATATAAAACATTTTTAGCGATGCATTATGTATTTTGTTTTTAAAATTCTATTTTATTATTTAATTTGTATTTTTTTGAATTATTGTTTTTTTATTTTATTTCCTTTGGGATGAACTTATTTTTTACTTATTTTTTCTTAGGCCGTATTCTTATTTGGCCGGTGGTTGTTTGTCCGGTACAAATCTTGCAATCGATTTTTAACTAACTTCTCGACTAGCTAGACATTTGAAACTTTTAGAATATATCAGAACACGATGCCAATGCATTTTTTTTAAATACTTTTAGCCATCTTTAAGTAGAATTGAATTAATTTTTAGTTAATTCTGTTTTGTATGAAAAGATATTTCGATACCATTATTGTTTGCTAGGGGGTCCTAGCAACTAAATTAATAATAATATATACGTGCGTTACTATGAAAATCAATATGGAATGACATTTCATTATTCAGTATTTCTATCAAGTACAATTTTTTTGATCGTTTAAGCTAGTCAACTCAAGTTTATATGATTCAACAGAAAATTTAAAAACGTTGTATATAAAAAGTTCTTTTTATCTTGTAATTATTTGCTTTGTTTTTTTTACTAAGTTGATTTACCTGTACTTTTTATTCTAAATGTCATGTTGTGAACGTCTTGAATTAATAATTTGTTATGTGCTCAATATGTTTTTTTTTAAATAAATAAAAACCTCCCAAGTGTTTTATCCATAGGATAGAGTGTGTTTTTGTAATATACGAAAATCGTGCCATGGATTGAAACAAGGAGGAAATTGTCGTTTGAATATTGTTAAGTCAATTAAAAGTATTGAATAAAATAAAATAAATTTAATAAATAGGATTTATTTGGCTGATATTATAATTGTATATTTTATGTAATTCATAATATTCATACATCGAAAACAGTGTTCTAAAAACAATTTTTTGACAATTTTTCAAAAGGAACGTCACTATTTTCCTTGCATTTGAATATATCAAACAAGTTTTAAATGTTAAATGGTAAAAAAATGGTAGTAAATAAAAATGTGACTAAATACTCTTTGTAGATTCAATACGTTATAGAACAGCGATCAAATGGATTTGCTCCGCTTACTACAAGGGTTTGTCTATAAACGACGTCACATGAATCATCTCATTCACTCATTGTCAAACATAGTCGAAAAATCTTTTATCTCCCTGTTTAAATTATGTCACATTTAACTCTCTCAAATGCACAGGCTAGACCGCAGCGACTAGCCTGCGCGATATAGTTTGTGCAAAAAATACGAAACAATTTTCGGTTTGCGCGAGCTACAGTTTTCCCGTCCATATACACGGGCTTCCCGATACAAACCAGTTTGCGCAGTCAAGCTTGTGGTAAAGCATGAGCGCCTAGCCAGCGCTTAACTTTATTAAAAATGGTAGATTTCAGTAAAATATTCAGTATTAATGGAACGTTTTATTCCCATAAAAATCAGTATTTCCCTGTAAGCGCCGGCTAGACGTTCATGCTTTACCACAAGCTTACCTGCGCAAACCGGTTTGTATAGGAAAGCCCGTGTGTATGGACGGGAAAGCTGTAGCTTGCGCAAACCGAAAAGCGCTGTAAAAGTGTTCCGTATTTTTGCACAAACTATACCACGCAGGCAAGTCTCTGCCGTGTAGCCGGCGCTTTAGTCATAAATTGACTAATTGTATTATACTATTTGCCCACTCCTCCGCTACCCCTTGGGTGTGACGTCATATATGGGCAATCGCATACTATCTTATTATAAATTACAGCAATATTCATTGTTTTCCAGAGGATCCTCCTTTGTATGATCAGTGATTTCGGGTCACGCCTAAAGAAATAATCAGCACATGCACAATTTACGCAGCAATTCGTCGGCCCTTTAACCTTAATTGGGTTACGAGGTCAATGACCCCCGGTTCCGCCATTTCGTGAGTTATGTTTGGTTAAGTAAGATTTACAATATGAAAGCGTCTGTGGATTAATGTCCAGCTGTGTTATTGGTGTGTTAACTGCTCTCCATTTTTGTCGTGCACGCGAAAAATACATTACTTGCAGTGCAATACTCTAACATTGCGATTAGACTCCATTATAGCAATATGTTATGGTGATTGCAATAAAGCATAGGCTCCCAACCGTATCGACCGTGTTTCATAATAGCTAAATTTCCTGCAACCCCCCCCCGCCACATTTTCAAATAGGCTTTTTTCATAGAACAAAAGTATCTAATCATGTAATGGCATTTTAAATGTGGCTTAAAAGTCATCCAAAAATGATGTCACACAATTTTAGACATTTTTACAACAATCCTGTCACAGTTTTGAGCACCCATTTCATTATAAAGAAATTCGTTGAAATTCATTGAGTTTAAATTATATTGGTTTTATGTGTAACACATTTAATTATATCCGTACCCGTAATATGACCCGTCACGTCATAGCACCATATTATATTAGATTTCCACACGCCCTTAGGGCCTGGAGTCATACATGGACGACCCCTTATCAATCACATTTTCATTCACTTTATTTCACATTTCTGTATGTATACTATTATGTTTTACATATTTTTTGCAATGGATTTGATTCTACTTTTAAATTAGCAAACACTACTAGTGGGTTCACTTTACATTTCGCTGTTTGCTGACTTTCAAACATTACACCTTTATTGTGACTAATTTTTATGTTATTCAACGATAACAGATTGTGTGTTGTTTATGGATTTCCCGAGTGTTACATAACTTTAAAACATTTTATACTTACAAATGAATTTTGATAGTCAATATTAATTATTTAAAATAATTATTAATTAAGCAAAGTTACTTGATTCCTATATTAGTTGACACCGCCTAGAAAATACCGTGCAACACTTCTAGAGGTCGTGACCTATGGATTGGGAACCCATGCAGTAAAAGATTGAAATGCACCATTTGCAAATAAAGTTAATGCATAATATTATTACTATGTCTTCCACGTTGATACAAATTATTGTTAGCGATAGTAACAACGCTAAGAGAAACTACAACATTTGTGAAGAATATCTATCAATTTATTTCAGTAAATCAAGTATCTACACTAATTATTATTCTCCTCGATTTACTTCTGTCATGACGTAGCCAGGTGATGGTGAAAACAAATCTACCAATATCGTATATTTAGCTGTATATATAAATCTTCAGTACCTATATTATTATGTAAAATTGTATTTATACATATACTTCATTGTTGAACCTCCATTTCCCCAATTTCCACCTTGCGACTATGAAATAAGCTAGACTATTGGAAAGCCTTGTTAAATTAGGTTAGGTTAGCCATTCTATTTAACTATGCGATTTATCAAAAGACACGTACTGAACGCAAAGCAACAATATATGAGTTTGACCATTGCTGACTCAAGTAGAAAGCCGATACATTCACAACGACTGGTCCTACCTTATCCGCCCCTCTCGTTGTTGTCTAAAGATGACCTGTCATTGTCTGTCATTGTTCTATAGAGTGTTTATACTGACGCGTCTGTCATGATCGTACAGGGAATGGTTTGATTTGGATAGATGAGTTACATGATAAATAATACACTAGCATTAACACACCTTCTACAATAATGTAATACATAAATCAATGCTACATATTTTTTGGAAATCGATATTACCACCGATTTTTGTGTGAATGACTAGTCTGACTTTGACAGCTGATGAATAACAGGAATGTATAGTATTTATAATAACATTGATAGTTAATATATTTGATTTGAGAATTTTTTATAATTCAATTTGAAACGAGAAAGAGCGAATCAATATGTCAGCAATCTGGGATCTGATTTTGACAGCTGAACAGTGGACCACTCGTTGGTTGTGCAAAAAGATATTCTCAGGCTTTATTAATCTAAAGATGGCGCTGGTTTGACTCGATTGCGGGAATCAATTCTAGTCCCTGTTACACGATGAACACTTTTAAGATTTTAAGTAGCTACTGGATTCTAAATGATTTTTTTTGGAGTTTTATGAGTTACTAAGATAATAATTATACAACTTCATTGATAAAGTACCAACAGAGTGATGGACAAAAAGATTGTCGTAAATACGTATATAATATTATTATGTACTAGTGAAAACACTATAACATATAGTTTATAATTAATTATCAAGATTTGTATATATAGTTATTACGCCACAAACGTAGACTTTAAAATTAAAATTATAATTTATTTGTGTTTTCATAATAGTATATTATGAGACATGTATTCATATATTATCTAATATATATTCCCCTAAAAATATACTCTATTTTTATTAAAATAATAATATGCTAATACGCCATGGGAGAGCCGAGAGAGGATTAGTAAATAGAACGCAAGACACGCACCTGTCCTGTTGGATGAGGTAGGGGCCCGCGGCATGTTGTAGCACGCCGGGGGGTGTATCGTGGGTGCTTGAGGGGCGCGGCGATAGTCCCTGTACTCTCTCGTAGCCTGTCTGTACTCTGACAGGACCCTCGTGGCGGGGGCCCTGGGTGCGCCTTCTAAAGACGTGCTGGAGGCCCGGCCTCCCGACGCGGCGCTGCCACTTCCGCTGCCGCTTCCGCTCGCGCTGCCTGACGCTGGAGGTGGACTTGGGGAGACTGCGCCTTCTGGTTCGGCGCGGCCCTGATGAATTATATACCATTCAATTATATGAGATTAGGAGCAATTCCATAATCAGTGACTGATTTCGATGCCTTATTTTCTTAACGTAGTACCTATTTGTTTACATTTTGGAAGGCAAGGCCTGTAGAGGTTTACTCATCCCTATAACTGACGCATTATTGTCTATGCTCATTTATATAGCATATACAATAATACGAACAGGATATGACAGTCAAAAAATCAGTTGCGTTTCGGCCTTCCTACAATGTAGTTCATGCGTGCCACTGTGCCGCGCGTCTCACTTAATCTAGATTCAAAATTACAATGTAAACATATCAACTCAACATAAAAACTAATGTAACACTATAAAAACAAGAAAATGAAACCTCTGTGTATCATTCCTCACTACCCGCATAACCATATTGTGCACACTTAACGCAACCTTCCAGAACATATTATATTAATGACATCGGGGCTACATCAGCATCTTCAAGATACCCCCCGATAGACCTTCTGTAGTCTGACCGTGGCACGAAAATGTGAACTTCGAACGTAGTGGTAGTTATTGCTCATATTTAGAATGCAATTTGGTAAACTGTTTATAGAAAATTATGATATTATATTGAAAATTGAAACTTCAATTAAATTGATGCGATCAAAAATCTTCATCATTCTTCATCAAGAGGTTACCGCTTTGCATTTGAGGATAATCAATAACTAGAACTACCATATTTTTCTTATCGTGCCATCCCCTAACAGAGGTCGGCCACTGTCAAGGGGATCTTTCATTTATCAACTGTTATCTGGAAGAGTTTGGTGGAGCTGTTCAATCACAGAGGTTCTTAACGGTCTACATGCCCAACGTAGGTTACAATTGAGATTTTATGGTATTTTCAGAGCATAAGCTTGGACTTTTCTTAAACGTTGTAGAAAATCTATTTATATAATTTTGAAGCCTTATTATCCTTTATATTTATTTTAAAGATTTGATGACTGCATAAAGTATTTTTATTACATAAAATTATTCTTTAAAACCTCTCGATCTAATGTTTTAGAATATAATCATATTTCAGCACATCCATGTGCAGTGGTGTTAAGATTTTTTAGTTTTATTAATTTTTACAAAAAGTTTAATATAAAATATAATTAATAACTGTGAAGATTCATATATTTCGCTTAGAATTGAAGATGGTAATTTACTTTTATCAAAAAATATGTGTCGCTAACTGCTTAACGCTAAATGTTTATAATAATGAGTAGCTATATCTAATATATAAAAAATAATATTTGTGTGTTTGTTTGTTCGTATTTAATGCGCAGCCATACCGTTCATCCGATTGCGATAAAACTTTGTAAACTTATTGCTTGCACTTGCGGGAAGAGTATAGGCTATACTAATATATAAAAATGAATGTCTGTCTGTCTGTATGTCTGTCTGTCTGTGTGTCTGTCCCGTATGCGTTCCTATACCATTCATCCGATTGCAATGAAATTTTGTTAAGTGGTTGCATACACACCCATGAAGGTTTCTGAATTAGAAAAATCATAATTTTTTTCTTCTTCTTCATTATATTTTCTTTTATTCGTATGGTTCCTATACCATTCATCCGATTGCAATGAAATTTTGGTAAGTGGTTGTATGCACACCCATGAAGGTTTCTGAATTAAAAAAATCATCATCTTCTTCTTCTTTTTCTTCTTCATTCTATCTTCTTTTATTCGTATGGTCCCTATACCATTCATCCGATTGCAATGAAACCTTCGTCAGTTGTTGTGGTAACACCCGCAATGGTTTTTGAATTAGTACAACCATCTTCTTCTTCTTCTTCTTCTTCTTCTTCTATTCTATATTCTTCTATTTGTATGCGTTCCTATACCATTCATCCGATTGCAATGAAATTTTGGTAAGTGGTTGCATACACACCCATGAAGGTTTCTGAATTAGAAAAATCATCATTTTTTTCTTCTTCTTCATTATATTTTCTTTTATTCGTATGGTTCCTATACCATTCATCCGATTGCAATGAAATTTTGGTAAGTGGTTGTATGCACACCCATGAAGGTTTCTGAATTAAAAAAATCATCATCTTCTTCTTCTTCTTCTTCTTCATTCTATCTTCTTTTATTCGTATGGTCCCTATACCATTCATCCGATTGCAATGAAACCTTCGTCAGTTGTTGTGGTAACACCATCTTCTTCTTCTTCTTCTTCTTCTTCTTCTTCTTCTATTCTATATTCTTCTATTTGTATGCGTTCCTATTCCATTCATCCGATTGCAATAAAATTTTGGTAAGTGGTTGCATGCACACCCATAAAGGTTTCTGAATTAGAAAAATCATCATTTTCTTCTTCTTCTTCATTATATTTTCTTTTATTCGTATGGTTCCTATACCATTCATCCGATTGCAATGAATTTTTGGTAAGTGGTTGTATGCACACCCATGAAGGTTTCTGAATTAGAAAAATCATCATCTTCTTCTTATTCCTCATTCTATCTTCTTTTATTCGTATGGTCCCTATACCATTCATCCGATTGCAATGAAACCTTCGTCAGTTGTTGTGGTAACACCCGCAATGGTTTTTGAATTAGTACAACCATCTTCTTCTTCTTCTTCTTCTTCTATTCTATATTCTTCTATTTGTATGCGTTCCTATTCCATTCATCCGATTGCAATAAAATTTTGGTAAGTGGTTGCATGCACACCCATAAAGGTTTCTGAATTAGAAAAATCATCATTTTCTTCTTCTTCTTCATTATATTTTCTTTTATTCGTATGGTTCCTATACCATTCATCCGATTGCAATGAATTTTTGGTAGGTGGTTGTATGCACACCCATGAAGGTTTCTGAATTAGAAAAATCATCATCTTCTTCTTCTTCTTCTTCTTCATTCTATCTTCTTTTATTCGTATGGTCCCTATACCATTCATCCGATTGCGATGAAACCTTCGTCAGTTGTTGTGGTAACACTCGCAATGGTTTTTGAATTAGTACAACTATCTTCTTCTTATTCTTTTTCTTCTATTCGTATGCGTTTCTATTCCATTCATCCGATTGCAATAAATTTTTCGTCAGTAATTGTGCCAACACCCGCGAAGGTTTCTGAATTAGTACAACCATCTTCTTCTTCTATTCTATCTTCTATTCGTATGCGTTCATATACCATTCATCCGATTGGAATGAAATTTTGATCAAGTGTTGTGCTCACGCCGCAAATGTTTCTGAATTGTTACAACTATTTTCTTTTTCTTCTATTCTATCTTCTTCCATTTGTATGCATTCTTATACCATTCATCCTATTGCGATGAAATTTTGACCAGTTGTTGTGAGCACGCCCGCGAAGAGTTCTGAATTAGTACAACCATATTCTTCTTCTTCTATTCGTATGCGTTCCTATACCATTCATCCGATTGCGATGAAACTTTTGTCAGTTGTGTGCGCACACCTACGAAGGTTTCTAAATTATTATTATATAACATACAAAGTTTGTTGTTTGTTTGTTCCATCCAATTTTGATTTTTTTTTACTACATATTAATAACATTAATAACGTTTTCATATTTTGGATTCGATTTTAATTTAGTGTTTTTATGTTTGACCTTTACTCCTATTAGAATTATTTTCATATTGCCATATTGTATTACACAGATATTTTAATATTAAAAAAATAATTACCTCTTATTATTTTTCAAATATCTAAGATAAATATAACCACGAAGCGACCCTGTGCGAAGCCGGGTACTTCAGCTAGTAATATTATAAAAAATTCATGGCTTTTTCAAATTAAAATTTTTACTGTTCAGATTTTGTCTTCTTTTTGGTTATTCCTTTGTTTTTCTTTGCACATAATTTTCTCATTTTTAAACTGTCGATAATAAAACAGTGTGAGCGATTCTACGATATGTATAGGTTTTGGAAGATGATTACAGTTAAAGTTTCAACATTTATTATGATAATATTTTTAAAACACCAGAGAAACTATATTCAATGTATTCGCAACATATTATGTCGGTGGTAAAATATGAACCAGGCATTCATAAATAAACAAACTGTTCATTGAAAGGTTTTCTTTTAGCCATACAAAAAATACTATTAATACAAATATTTCGTGATAATTTCAAATAAAATCCTAAAATGTCAAACGTAATCTACATAAAAAAAATATTATCTGGAAAGACAAAAGGAAAAATAGCACAGTAATGAATGCATCACGCGTTTTAGACATGCGCGAGTATTCCCTCGCGTCTGGTGCCGTTGTGAAAGTATTTAAATCATGTAAGATTAGACAGATTAATAGGGGTATTCAAGGTAAAAACATTTCCTAGTTGTAAATATTGCATGATAATATTATCAATGAGTTTGTTTTTTTTAATATTACTAAGTTAGTTTTGATGTTCTTACAAAAACGTGACCTATTTTCATAGCTACAAGGTTTGAACCCCTTTCCTAAAAAAATGCTTATGTTGCAATTATTTTTCCAGGATATTTATACATTTTTTTCGTATATTTCGGACATGTTCATCTATGATAATATTTATGGTAATAGATGCTAATTAGAAAATTGAGTTTTTCATGGTTATGTAAAATCAGAAAATGAATCCAAATTCGGTTTGAGACTTTCCGCATGCACAAGACAGAGAGACGTACTGCAATTCATTTTCCCGCTGACAAAAAGTTTTAAAGAAAACCCTCGGGACTGCAATTGACTGACTTTCCTTAACACAGATAACGCAATTGTTTTAAAAGGGGGCTTTGAAACAATTCAAACCTGTGAATTATTGTAACGTTTATTTTTTTAAATATGCGTATTTCCCATAAAATGAGTACAACATATTACGCAAAAGCATAAAAAACCATGTAAATAATATATCAACATAACCGCTTCAATAATAATTATTTTTAGTTAGGTAATAGATGTGATACTAGTAAAGAAATACTTATATTGATATTTTTACTAGGAACGTTGAAATTTTATGATTTTTTTTATCACGGTGCTTAAAATCAGTCATTTGAGCTAATGGGCCCACCAAATCACACCCGCCCCGCACCACACCCGGTCTTCATCGGGCGTATCACGAGACCCTACGTTTGGTTGTGAATCATATATTTTTTTATGACTGGGAATGTCTCAGGAGCAGTTACCCAAGACTGAGGTCGCCATTAACTCAAATGTGCTTTGACTGAATTTACACAACTTTAAGTGAAGAGTACCTATGGAAGAGAGGAGCACGTAGAGCCAATTACTAATGTGTAGTAATTAATAAAAGCTATTACAAACCGCTGAACAATCTAAGATCTTCACGTTGGCAATATGAAAAAATTGGCAAAATGCAACAAAATTGGCATTTGTGGCGAACAGGTCGGACTGTCTGATGGGCCCAACAGCTGGTTGAACCGACTTGAGCAACTCTTACCTTTCCGTACACATTTTATGACAATATGGCAACAAGACCAAGCTCATAGAGCATGCCAGCGAAGTCATCATTTCCAGTCAAGAATTGACTGGAGTAATGATCTGGAGTCATAGCGGTTATCTTCATTCGCCATCTGATTAAAATCAATCTGTGTATCAATCACTGTTCGGGATTCCCTGTATTTAAAACCACCATTACCAAATTACTGTTTTAGCCATCAAGTTGAGCATTTATTTTCGTGAATGAATGTTATACGGACTTTTGACGCGATACAAAATCTTTAAAATTCGATGAATGAGCATCTCGAAAGTGGTGTTTATGATGCTTTATTTAGTTTTAAATACATTATGTGCATCGACTTATCCATGCCAAAAGGGCGTAAGTAACATTTTGGTGATTTTGAGTTAAATATGAGGTTAGGTTTACAAAATAAATATCTACAGACTGGCAAAAGGGCGTTCTTCATATATGCTTGCAGAGTTACGATTTTGTGCGTAAGTGATAACCCTACAGAAAACCAATAGGAATTGTTGTATCCACCACTAATGTAACGTACCAAAATTAAAATGATTATAATAAACAAATAACACATAACAAAAACATGAATAAAATGATGGAAAAAGAAACAATTCGTTGTTTCCTATATGAACTTCGTATTTTTTTTTGGACAGCCAAAAAGAATTAAGTGATTTAAAAATTCGAATTCTAAATAAATAAATAAATTACCACTACATACTCCAAAACAATATTATTCTATTACAAATGAAAGAAAAAAAAAACTACAATACTAAGAAAGAAGTGGTTTTCATTAACATGAATTTTTTTCACTCTTTTTGCTCTCATGAATAGTAGTGATTTGTCTTTGGAATAATCGATGTGTAGCCAGTGTTGTTATAAGAGGAGGAAGTTATATTAGTTGTATTATGATCTCCTTGAAAACTTCTGTTTCGTATGAATCATGATTATATTCATAAGCATAGCGGTGTAACAATCGGTAGACCGCGAATTTGAGGAAGTTAGCCGACCATCTCGAATGGAATGTACTGTATGTACTTATCTAACCAAAACAATACGGAAATATGTCCCGCAAGATCATATTTTGCATACAAATCTGGAGTGGAATGCATTTCGCACATTGTGGTGTTACCGAGAATTTCATATTAACACTGCATGCAACTTCCAACTAGCTTTAATTCAATACAAATACATCCAGAAGGAAACAATCTACGTGTCAGTATTAATTTTATTATATTATATGGCATTAAAATAGTATTAATTATTAGGTATGTATATGAATAGAAATCTTCCAATAGTATGGAATACTTCAGTATTTCCGCCAAAATAAATTATCATATTTTGAGACTTGAATAACGCGGAATATATTTTATTGCCTACTAAGATACAATAATATGTTCATATACAAATTAAATCATCATCATCAGCCGGGGTCGATCCACTGCTGGATGAAAGCCTCCTCTAGCTCCCTCTACTCTTATCGGTCCCCTGTTCTTTGCTGCCACGCATATCTACTGAAACTTATGAATTCGTCTATCCAGCGTGTTTTATGGCAACCCTGTGTGCGTTTAGTGCCCTTTGGGTGCCACTGTAGGACGGTATTTGTCCAGCGGTTGTCTACTCGACATTTCCAGTCCACTATCACATCGCGTACTCTTGTCTTCTTCCTTATCGTTGGCATAATTAATATTAATATGCACTATTTACGTGCAAATATTTAAATTCTCACGAAGTAATATTTAATGATATATTATATTATGTATTAAATACATATTTTTAAAGTACAATTATTCACGAACGTCTTTATTTTCGAGTTTCATTCGATTGCGTAGCGCCCAGTTTCCCGGCGCCGAATCGTCCTAGACCCAAAAAATACAAAGTTTGTGTGTAAAAATTATATTTCCTGCCAATTCCAATTATAAATTTTCACGACAAATGAAGTTCGCATATTGTTTTGGATTAATATTTTTTGTTCAGAATTATTTCCGTTTTGACATGTTGTATGCCTAGATATAGATATTTGAATAATGAAGAATGTAATTATTATTGTTTTGTTAAGTAGGATACATATTATTATATCGATTAAAGAGGCGAAATTATGCGTAGCCAGGTACTTCGGCTAGTATAAAATATTTTAACATTTTGAATTTTGTAAATAATCAAATGTTTTCAAAATTATGTAAAAATAGTTTGTTCAATAATTAATGTTAAATTCTTAAATCTTGTGAATTATTCGTTTAATAAAAAAAATTGTTATTTAAAAATTATTAGCAAGTTCAAGTAAGTTACAACACAAAATATGAAGTAATCCGTGACGTCGGTTAGTAATCAAAGTAATACCTACTTTGATTTAAAGTACAAACGCCGATAGCCAATGTAGCTCAATTTTGAAAATCGCTTCAGAGAGTATTATAAGAGCCACTAGTTAAAATTTGTCGCAATTAAGTACGGCGTCTTCAGAATTGTGGTCAATGTGCACGGGTGCGAAACCCAATAGGTGCAGGTTCGATTCCTGCGGGGTATCTTACTTTTTTCAAAAAGATTTTTTCTATTGGTTATAATACATTTTCTCAGAAGTGTTTTCAAAATTATGTATAATCAAATCTAGCCAAATAATGACGTCCTAATTTTGTCCAGATTTTATTTATGGCTTATATTTAGACTAGTAATAAGTATAGGTTTTATAAGACTTCACAATTTATTAATTTATTCAAAATGTCTTTTATTTTTTATGACAATTTATTTAGATAACTCCACATAGGTGACGAAACATATTACCATTGAGGTGGCGACAGCTCATCAAAGCGGAAAATGACCGAATTTATATCCGAACCGTTGACTGTCAACGCGGATTTAATTACCCTTATTTTTCGGATTGTGGAGATACCGCTATCTAGCTTAGTTTATAAGCTCGTTAAAGAAAGTCGTAACTGTATTGTCGTGCGAAGGAATTCTTCATGCATACCAGCCCGCCCAAAAAGGGCACCACGTTTTAAATGCCAACCTAAATTGATGTTATAAAAGACAATGCTAAATTTATATTCATAAACGTTACAATAAAATGTCAAATGAACATACTGCAAAGAACTATAAAACTATAACAACGTTCGCCCGTTATAATGGGCCAATGAAAAAAAAGTGTTTTATTTGACCCAATTTGTCAAACTTTAATAATTATTTTATTGGTGTATTTCAACAATAAGTTCATCACCTCAATAAACTAGATAACTCTGATTTGGCTATTGGTGGGAAAATGAAATTCAAACTTTACTTGATTAACATGAATCTAGGCTATAATTATTATTTAAAATAAAAATAGAATATTGTACTTGTTTAATTGGGAACGATTAAATAATATTCAATTCTATGAAACAATATCGTAGATATATTATTTTATTTATTTAATGCATTTATGGTTTTAAAGACAGTTATCTAATATTTTTAAACACAAAATTAGTACAGTTCCCATTAACTTCTAACTTACCCATTTTTACCAATTTGTAGAAAAACAAATGTAGAATCATATTTAATAGCTATGTCAAAAACAGTGAAAATCAAGTTATCTAGTAAAGTTATAGTATTGAGGTGACGAATTATATTAGAAAGATATCGCCAATCAATAGTAAGCATTGGATATAGAATTATTCAGTGTTTAATTGGAGATAGTTCATGATAATTTCGCCCTGTCTTTACTCTATTTTAATTTGGAAATTATTTCAGCTGTCCGCAATATTATAATAAGTATTACTTAAGTATAATAAATTATAAACTTATTTTTTTTTGTATCTATACCTGATAAAATTTATTATGTGGGGTAATAATGTCTCGTACTGTTTTTTTATATGTGGCGATATTTTTTTTCTTATTCTAAGAAAATTATATGAACCACAAAAATAGTGGTGGATTTGTTAACAGATTTTTGTTTTTCCAGAACTGTATGTTAGCCACTTGTTCAACCCAATAGGTCCAGTCCAGACTCTGGGTCCAAATACACATTGATAAATAATATGTGATATTTTTTTCCACACCCGGGATTCAAACACGGGCATACGACATTATAGGCTGACACGTTACCCGCTCGGCCATCAAGGCGAACATA
The DNA here is from genome assembly GCF_057557595.1 of Rhyacophila brunnea. NCBI lineage: Eukaryota > Metazoa > Arthropoda > Insecta > Trichoptera > Rhyacophilidae > Rhyacophila > Rhyacophila brunnea. The sequence goes on from NW_028232859.1 coordinate 47,144,447, forward strand.
ATATTATATACATTTTATAAAAATGTTATCATTCTTTTAACCGGTTATTACAGTACTTAGCGAAACACATTATAGAATTACTCAGGTTTGAGAAAATCAGAAAGATGTATTGTGTTGTGAACTCAGTGGGATTTGAACCCGAAACCCTCGATAAGAGACGTAAGTACCTTATGCATTGAACTACTTGGACCATAATATCTATTAAGTAAAAGAAGACTATTGAAATCAACAGATTTACATTTGAAACACGTTTATATTAGATTTTCCAATTTTACAAAATTAATTAATTTTTAATCAGTTTTATTACCACTACAAAAAAGTATAAAACGTGTGTTGCAATTTATTGGTACTTAGAAGTAAATAATAGGTGATGATATCAACTGACCTGTCCCCAGGATGACGGCAGACTGGAGCATGACTCATCCAAGCTGACGAGACGAAGTTGCTGTCTGATGGATGCCTTCTCGCGAGCCCTCTTCCGCTGGAATTCTTCTTCGACCCTGTGAAAAAATAAGCATTTAAATAATCTCCATATTAATTTAGCTTTTAATTTATGGTAATGATGAGCAATTCATAATATCACTATTTATATTCAAATTTAAGATGCATACATATAATAAATGTCATTAGATTTTGATTTTTTGATGTCAAAATTTTTAATAATTTGAATAATGGGATCGAAGAATTTCTAGAAAAATAAAACATTAAAATATATGAAAATGGCTAGATATTTATGGAAATATACGGTTTCTTATATTATTATTTTATTATAGTTAGATAAAATAATTATTAGTATTCATGGTGCCATTTTTTTTAAATTTATATTTTTCTAAATAGAACCCGCTTCGATTGATAACATTCAAAACTGTACAACACCATAACTGTTTAATTATTCATAAAACTACATTTTTTTATTTAGTATGATTATTGAAATTATTTTGCTATACTTACTTAAATAATACGATAATATAAGAAAATATATTTAGTTTCATTTTATTTTTACAAATCTCGGGATTGGGTCAAAACAGGGGTGGCGAGCTTATGGCTCGCGAATGTTTTATTTTGAAGAGAGTAAAATTACATAATAAAAAAATACCAAAGAGTTTTACAAATAAATATATAAGTTACATAATATTAAAAAATATTTATTTTTATTTAAATTTGATATTATTTTTACGAATAATATTTACCAAACGATGCGCAAACGGAAACGACGAAATTCATAAATTAATGTAAATATATAATTTTATAGGCCGGTCCTTTAGCTTTGTGCGTCATAAATAAATACTATGATCGCACTTACCTCATCAGGCGGGGGAAAAGCCGCGTCGTCAACCACTGATGTTGATCGATTTACAATGCTTGAGACCATTCAGGCAATTAAAAATAAAAATATTCATTCAATAAACATCATGAAATTTATCGGCAGTCATTCAAATATCAACAGCTGATCTTCAAAAATAATCGCTAAAAATGAAAGAAGAAGTGTGGTTAAAATGCTTCTACGATTTCTTTGAACATGAAAAAATTATTCAAAGAATAAAAGATATAGAAAGGCTACAAACACGGCGAAAGATAGAATCTCAAGAACTCAATTGTAATTTTCAAACCTTTTTAATAGAATTTTTTTTTCATTTTTCCCCCATGAAAAACTACTCGGCACGTCAGACAATTGAAAAATAATATATGGAAATTTGTGGCACGCATACGTAAAAAGATTCGCCAACCCTGGGTTAAAACAATATCAATTCCGAAATCCCAATATCGATAATTCTTTCCGGGAGTGAAATCTCTAATATTCGTCTGAATAATAAATGATACCGATTTGTAAAGTGAGGAAGTAATGTTTATAATCGAAAAAATGTATATTTGAGAAAAATATTAATGTCCTAATGTCAATATCTCGTAAGTGACTTTATAAAAATTGTGCAAGAAGCTAAATAAACTACCTAAATATTTAATATCTGACTGTTAATAGTTCACACATGTTGTAACTACATAGCATGTCAATAACCCGTAACGTAAAAAGTGGTAAAGCAAAGCACATAACGCCTCATATAATGATAACATCCAATAAAATGGGACATATATATATAAAGATAAACATCCAAATTTATTATTTATTACTTACTGTTTTACCTTTTAAATTATTCGAAAGTGACATTTTGAAGCTGAATTCAACACACGTCATGCAACACGATTGTCATGATACGGCCTATTACAGGTTCATTTCTGCAATCTTCAGATACCGGAAATTACTAATATATTATTTTTGTTAAAATAACTACAGATATGGGAATTACGCAGTGGATGGGCAGTATTTTTGTTGTTTTTAGTACACAAAAAAGTCATTTTCATCATATAGGTGAGATAAAGTGACGGCTCTTGTAAAAGAGCAAAAGTGCAGTGCATCTCTGTATTATTATCAATTAAAAGACGATATCCATATCATAACAATATAATATGTATACGAGTTCACCAATTCGAAATTTCCCGCGAATTCCTTCCAAAAAACACTACTAAGGCGTGCATAATCGGATATGTCCTGCCTAAAAATTAATATTTGTGACGTCATACTAATATTACTTTCATAATGAAACTGGTGGTGACACATTCAAATATGGAATATTTTAATCGTCAAATGTTGCTGTTCTCCCCGAAACGACTGTTTATTACGAGCTTTACGAAAAGTTATAAGTATGTATTCACATCAGTCAAGGTCAGTCGAGGTGTATTGTTGAACTTGTAAGGTTCGTTAACTATGTACAGTATTGAACAGTGACTATGATATCATATTTAGTTGAATATATTAAAGAAAATCGTTGCGATTTCTCCAAAATACTGGTAAATAATGCAGCGGGACGCCCTTTGGACATATTTAAATTTAGATACTTATCATTAATATCGGACTTCAATATTTTGCGTAATCGACATGTTTTCAAAGTAAAAAAATCGGAGGGTGAACTTCTTGCATAAATAGGTGAGTTTTTTTTTGCACTCCCTAATATTATTGTCATCGGCCGCCACTGACTCAGATACGGGGTATTGACATTACATCGATATGTAAAGCACAGCTGACTAAATATTTTATATAATATATATTTTTTATTATTTATTCAAGTACCTTCCCGCAAATATCATTATTTATTTCCTATAATATTTACATGCATTCCTCTGCATAACATTTCGTTATGTCAATCGTACTGTTGATTTATAAAATGATTGAGTGGTGACCTATCGGTTTGTACTTTGCGGTTTGACCTGACATATCGCACAATATTCAATGGCTTTTATATTGACCGGATTCAACGGTATTAAATATATAAGTACACACTTAGTAATGTTGAAGATTTAATTTCAAAAGCTACGATTCTGGATATGTGTCAATATAAGCGACTTTATAATTAAGTGACAATTCACTTAACAAATTAATAATATGTAGATAAGTATGTCAGAAGATGCGAAGGTATTCATAACTGTATTGAGAGCTACAAGAACTCTTTTCTGAATCGCAAAATCGTAGCATTCCCGGAGTATTTATTTACTGTAATACATTAAACATTCTTTTGAAACACATTTCGTAAATTATTTTAAGAATTTTTGTAAAGTTAGAGCGGAATGCAGAAACATTTGTCATAACTAAAATTTCCTTAGCAGAAAACACTATGCAGAAACACTGTCCTTAGTTAAGATCATTTTTATTGAAAATAATACCATATTTAAAAATTCTCGTTAGGTAAATTAGGTAAATTATTTTATTATTGTTAAACGATGACAAAAATATGACAACTGCATTTAATAAATGCAATAACTATAAATACATAATAATATTTAATTATAATACTCTTATGTTTCCGTTATAAGTCATTATACGTGATTGCACAGGCACCACAAGATTTTTTTTAAACATGGTAACACTAGCATCAAGTGTCATTCTTCATCTGGTATTTTGTATTTCTGCGGGCTGGCGTATAAAAATAAAATAAAACTCTGCAAGTACATGCCAAACGAATTAACACTATCAATATCCATATTGAGATACATTGTTAAATGAATTTGAGTGTATGGACTGTGTTATAGACATGCGAATTTATTTTGACAGCAGCTGTCAGTGGTAAATGGTAATACAGAAGGGGGCGTGTTCATAACAAAAGTAGTCTATGGTTAAGGATTCCTTAACTCTCTACTCAGGATTGTCTATAGTTAAGTCATGCTTTTCGGCGACTTATCCTTAGGAACGAAATCTTAGATTGTGCATTCCGCTCTTAGTTATCAATTTTAATGTTAAGATATTTCGGACAAAATATTAAAAGTTAGAGTCTAAATAATGTTTTATTTATCAGTGTTTTTCAACCGATGTGCCAAGTGAGGCCTCCAAGTAAGCCGTTAAATTTTCTTTAGTTTTACATATATTATATTGCTTAGTAATGAGCTCATGTATGGCTGCGAGACGTGGAGCCTCAACACGAGAGATGTCCAAAGGTTAAGAGTCGCACAGCGAGGCATGGAGAGGTGTATGTCGGGCATCACGCGAAAGGACCGTAAGAGAAACGAATGGGTTAGGAAGCAGACAGGAGTACGCGATGTAATAGACTTTGCCAAACAGCTGAAATGGAGATGGGCGGGGCACATTGCTCGCCGAAAGGACGTTTGCTGGACAAATGCCGTCCTCCAGTGGTACCCAAGGGGCACGAAACGGCCACAGGGTCGTCCTAAAAGCCACTGGATTGACGAACTGGTAAAGTTCGGCGGAAATACGTGGCAGCGAATGACACAGGACCGAGAGAGTTGGAAGAAGCTTGGGTAGGCCTCAATTCAGCAGTCGATTGACCCCGGCTGATGATGATAACACCAAACCTTCCAACATTCGTGAATTATCGAAAAAAGCTCTACCGCTATTTCAAAAATATTTACAGTGTGAATTTGGGGCGTTCAGCATTGAGAAATATAAAAAAATAATAAACGGGGAAGGCTGCTTTGCACACGACAGGAATTTGATGAAACCTCTTTTGACTATTCAACCGAATATTAAACATTTGTGTAATACGCTAAAACACAAATATGCTGAATAAGTTTCATTGAAAAATCACAATGAGTTAAGAATAGCTTTAGTAAACCGTCATCAGGGCCACACATGGGGGGCTCTAGCCTGGGGGCCCGGTGTGGCGGGTCAACCAGTTATGTGAGAAAAACACACACCACAAATTTGCTCTAATAGTAAAAAAGTCGCCTGTGGGATGATTATCATCATTCAAAAATATGTGGCTCTCCAATGTAATTTGATGTAGGTATAATGATGATTCGCATAATTAAATGATAATTTAAGTGTAGAATTTTATTTTATAATTATTTTAACTGTGTCCACTAACTTGCAAAATGGCTTTTATCCAATATGGCAAAGGGTGGCATGTTACTTGGCTACCATAAAAGGAAGTCGCGATCAGTGCTTCATAATATGGTAAGTGCCCTTAACCTTAGCTATAGGTAGGGGGGCCCACCGTAGATCCAGGCCCGGGGCCCGCTTCAGGATGTGCGGGCCATGACACTATACATCAATATGTATTTTGATAAAAATGAGAGTTAAATAACATCACTATATTCTAATAGAATAGATATATATGTATAAGTATTTACTTTTAGCCATCAGATTGTTTTTGAATGAATCAAATAACATTAATGACTACTATCGACCGAAGGTAGTTGAATGAATTTGAATTTAAATTCTAATATATGTAAGCTTTGTACCATTCCATTTAATTTCCAATACGTTACCATTGTTCCTAGAATTGACGATTTATACTTCTTGAGGGTAGTATTTTTTACTGTTTATAAGTACCTACTAATGATTTATTATTAGGCATTGACGATTTATTATAATATGCTAATCGAGTGTATTATTATTAAGAAGATAGGGGTTTTTACTAATTAGGTTTTTTACTAACACTTCAACTATTCATAATTTGTTTGTTATTTTTTTTATTGTTGACCCTTGAGTTGTCTTGATGGATAGGTAATGAAGTTTTTTACCTACTTTATTGTATTGATTTATTATAATATAAGCTAGAGTTAAGAGTGTTTGTTGTCATTGTATGTTTGCCTTTGGTGAGCGTACACAGCGCCTGAAGATGCCGGAAGGCAAAACCCGGGTCGTAAAAAATGACTCAAATGGAATGGTACAAAGCTTGAGTCTATTAGAATCAAATAACATTGAAGAGAATTTTACCAAACAAAAATATTTTACTAAATGCATCTGATTAATGTTGGCGTATTATTAATGTCAATGAAATTGAATATTAGCATCGGAAACAATGATATTTATTATTTATTAATTTGCTATTTACTGTTAATACCTGTTGGGAGTTTTCAAGAAACAAAGAAATCTTGGTTTACTTAATATTCCAAGGTGAAATCGCTTCATCAAATTTGTTATTTTTACGAATCATCGTGATTCCCATGATATCATATTTCGATGATTTATCGACTTGGGTAGATACTTATCGAACGGATGACCTTTGTAGCTTTTTCGTTAGGAAGTTTTTGTGCGCACGACAAAAAGAGAACGACAACAACGCAGTTTTTTGCTTGAATATTAATATTTGTGTTGAGAACAAATTATTATGAGTATGGCTTACAATTACTACGTCAAAGTATAAAAAAAAACATAATATGTCACTGCATATTAATGCAAATGATGATGTTAACATTTGGTTAGATAACTGTATAATATATAATTAATTATTCAATGCATAACAAATTAAAATAACTACTAATAATAATATAAAAAAAATTGTATAAGTTTAGTGATGATGTAAATATAACTGCATATAAAGGTCATTCAAAATTATTTATCAAAGTTATTTTTAAATTATGCATTTATTTTGCAAATAGTGTATTTTTATAAATATTTTGGAAGCAACAATCGGTTGAATTATTAACTTTTCTCTTATATAAGGAATATTTTTTCAAAGTCAAAAAGTTTGAAGCATGGGGTAGCTTTTTATGCTTAAAGCTCGTATTAAGTAATATAATAGGGCTGTATTAAAAAAACAATTCAATAGAATGCAGTTTAAAATATATAATATTTTATATATATTTTTTTTAGTATTTTCTGTCCAACCGTAAAAACTATTTTTCTGCCCAGAATTTATGTAGATAGATTTCTCGTTTGCTTTCAATTTTTTTCCTTCCACCCAGTTATCTTATCAAAAATTATATATGATATTTTTCATAGTCAACCAACCCCAAATTAAAGTATCTAAAAAAGATAGAAAAATTCAAATCGAAGGCGTACCTGCAATCTACTTACAGTAGCAAATTAATATTCAAAGCAGTTATCATTAAATGTGTATTAAAAATTGTTCTATGGACACGATCGGGTAGTGGGTATGAGTCTCAAGTAAGGCAAATGAATTACATATAAACATTTGGCCTCCATCTCTATAGATAAAGGTTTCATCAACATCTGAGGTGCAGGTAGATTATTTATAAAGTAGATTATAATCTGCATTGACAGAAAAGGCGAATAAGATTACCGTTTCACAGAAAAACCGTGTTGATTAATCTATTCATGTAATGTATGTCTTGTATATGTTTTTACTAAAAATGTGCGCAAGTATGTAGGTCAAATCAAACGATTAGCATCGTTTTTAACAGCCATTTTTATTACAAACGATCGTTTGTGGTGATAACTGAACTTATCACTGGAAAGACACAAAGTATTGTATGGTGTGATAAATTATGTTGTGTGTTGATTTTATGGTTAATGTGATAATTATGCATGGATACTTTAAACTAGAGAATTTATTAGTATGAATGTAATGTATATAAAGCACGCAATATTGTCGTCATATATTCTAAAATTCAGAAATAAAAAACTTTTTGAAATTGAAAAATTTAAAAAAAATTAAAACGAACAGCAAATTTTCTATATTGCTCTTCCAAGGAAGAAGGCAGTAATTCGCAAAATTTGTGAAATTGAGTTATGAATGCCTATGTAGTATGCAATGAAGTATGTATTATGTTCACTTTAAAATCAGTATTATCACTAAAATACCGATGAAATCCTAAGTGAAAAAATAGACATCTGCTAAAATGATACACATTTCTTAGCAAACAGGCAGTCATTGCACCTATATATTGCATTTACAGCTTGTTTTTTTTATTACTTTGTTTGTATTTTAACATCTTACTAATAAAAATATCACCCTTTTTATTAATTGACAGTATTCAAATTTGAAAAAAAAACACATGTAATTTATCTAGAAAGTGTGTGAGAGTCAGTTACTGTCTTATTCCTTGGAAGGGCAGTATGCAAAATGATAGATTCTTTGTGAGAGTTCTATACAATAAGCTACTGACCCGAGTTAGCAATTCAAGACGTATACACAAGATTGAAGAATGTATCATTATTTACTGAACATTAGTAATCTTTAAAAGTTTCTGAAATAATCATATAAGTAAAAAACCTAGAAAACGTCATGAACTGAGTGGAATTCGAATTCCGTAGTTTGCTCCATTTGGGTGAGAATAGTAACCACTAAGGAGCCATTCAAAGTATACCCATTGACCAGTATTATATCGAAAGACATGCTATAAAAGTTGGTCACAAATATATTTATATATATTATTGTTTGTGTATCATTAAAATAGTCAATATAATGATAAAATGGATAATATTTAAAAATCACAGACCGACATATTTTTAGAATAGATACAACTTAGATTAGAATACAAAAAGGTTCGTCTATGTGTGCATATTCAATAAGACCGTCAGAACATTATAATATGATGTTGATTATGCACTTACAATTAGTTATAATACTTTTTGGAAACATAAAAAAGAGAAACCACGTCTTATAAGCATACATGATAAGTTAATAGATTTATTATTCCTGGTAATTTTAGTACCTAACCAAAAGTTTTAGTAGAACTCAAAAAAATCTATACAGTTTAATAAATGCTTACTAACGAAACTATTATACATAGAGTATGGTAAAATAATCGCGAATATTGCAATTGTGTCCATATATGAAGCGGAACATATCGTAGAGTTTACCTATTTGCGTATGTAGATGCAAATTGATATTATGTGCATATACCGTAAACAGTTTCTCTTTTATATGAAAATTTAATCGACCTATTGTGCATAATGTGAAACAGTAACCATGTCCTGGTATGTGAGACGTTATGTATATGAAAATCAATAGTACCACTGAAAACGGAAATTAACAGGAATTTATATTGTAGAGTGTAGACCATTCGCAAATGAGTTTTAAGATGGTCGATAGCTTTTGAAAATAAGTCACAGTTATATTGACGGGATCGTGACAAAGAGATGGCAATTAAAAATAGCATTATTGGCAATATGATTAATACGAAAAAAATATGAATAACTATTATAACAATAAATCATTATTATTGTTTTGGTTATTAAGCATAGGTTTGTGTTGGGGCTGTGGTATAAACCAAACGGTAAAAAGGTGTGAGGTTCGAGTCCCACGTGGTGTACATTATATAATATGACGTTTTCTACAGTTTTTCAAAATTATTCTAAAGTCGATTACCTCCATATTACACCATTTTGAGATAATCGCAAGAAAGAAGTAATAATATTTTTTTTTATTTCAAACATATTATTGGAAAGTAATTTTAAAAAGCGATTAATGAAATAAAAACGATATAAAAGTTTATTTTTCAATCAATAAAAATATGTTATGAAATCAATCTCCAGTTAACTATTTTCCTAACAAACGAAGCTGGATTTAATAGTTTATGAATAAACATAATATTAAGATAGAACAGTACTAAGAGAATTAAGAATAATATAATAAATGGCGGTAACTGACTTTGAAACCGATAGCCTCAATTTATTTATTTTCGATATTACGAACCTAATATTCATCTTTTTAAAGGGGCATTAAAATAAATATTATTCATCATTTTTTTTATTGAATTTTCCAGTTAAGAAGGAACTAGAAAACATCTTAGATTATGAATTAACATTCAATTTATGACTGTCGGGTGTAAAAGTACAATATTTTGAGTCGGGTTACCTTTGCATAGGAATATCACTTAAAGCATATGTGTGATATTAAGTTAGTATTTGGTTAAAAAATAAAACATTTTTTAACCACTTAATCCTAATAACTTAATAATAACCCGGACTGTTTTCAGAAAACGTATTTTATGTTCATTTTGAGAAGCGCACTCTGATAAATCAGTACAATAAAATTGCGACCCCGTAAATGAATACTCACAATATCTATATTTTTTTTTTCGACCATGTCCGATCCTGATAGGATCATATGGGCCTCCACAGAGTGGAGGTTTGTATTGACAGATTTTGTTTTTTACGAGAAATGGATGTCAGCCACTTGCTCAACCTATTAGGTCCATATCCTGACACACACAAATTGAAAAACAATATGTGTACTTGCCAGACCCAGGATTCGAACCTGGGACCCACGGCTTTAAAGTCCAACACTTATGCCGCGCGGTCACCGTGGGGGTCACAATATCTATATCTTTGTGATTTTCTCAACCCGGTATTTTTTATGATTATTTAACTGCTACTATATACTACTGTAATCTTATCTCGTGGCCTATTCTGCCATACTAAGTAAAAAGACTGTATATTTAGAGATCATGTCAAAACAATTCAATAATTTTACAACCCTCAAATATTAAATTGTTCAGGAAGTGAAAAAAACTGTGAAAGTAAAAAAAAAATATTTTTTATTTTACATAATACTTATTTTTTATTTTATATATATTATTTTATTACAAATTGAGAATTTTCTTTTATTGACACACCAGTGGCTTACGTTTAGAGGATTATAGCAATTGGCTGTAATATTTTTTGTCAAGTTACAAATGGCTTAAAAATAGTTTTGAATTATTTTGATATGAAATATTTTTTTTGGGATTTATGATACTTGGCCAGTTCGTATAAGAGTATGCAATAAGTCCATTGCTACCAAAAATTCACTTCGGTGAAAAATGAGGGTAACGACAATTATTGGCCTCTACAGTGACGATAATATAAGAGAAAAGTTAGTTTAAAACTTCGGTTTTCACCAAAAAATACCATATTTTTACTTAGCAGGGTAGTATTGTAGTTTTTAAACGAGAATTTTTTTACCTCCAAAATAGTATTTATGTAATTATAATATACTCGTAATATACATAATATATTTCAGTTTGACTTTTTAAAAAAAGTATCTAAGCGTGTGAAGTTATTATTTGTGAAACCTATAATAAGACCTATTGACGAAATAGGTCTTATTCGCCGTGGAATGACAATTTGCAGATAACAACGTAAAATAGCATTTTTATTGCATAAAAAAAATGTTGAAATACCTTTAATATATGTAAAGTACACGATAAAAACAATTAACTTAAAAATAAAGTATACCTTTATGTTTTCTACAATTAACACGGCCACGGATGTATCAATCACAGCTTGTCTCGTCTCCCGTTAATTATAATTACAAGGTTGTGTAGTTTTTATTAGGTTAAACATACCTAATTGAGGCAAATATTATGTTATGTTACTCGTTATTTGACTACATGTCTTTTTAAAAATTACAAAGTATGTTTTTTTTAATTGCAATAATGTGAATATCATGTACTTAATTTAAGTGCATATTGATAACGTTAAAATAATTATTACATAAATGAGTATTTAAAAAAAATGTATGCAAGTAATTAAATTTAAACACAAACAAAATAATTACAAGATAAAAAGAACTTTTTATATACCACGTTTTCAAATTTTCTGTTGAATCATATAAACTTGACAATTCTATGTATTAATAATTTAGGACAAATAAGGCAATTGTCAACAAATCATTTTTTTGCTATTTTGAAAGAAACAAACAAATATAGAATACAGAAATCTCATTTTGATTACCATAGTAACGCACGTATATATTAATAATTTAGGACCAGCCCCTTAGCAACCAATAATAGTGGATTGGATTACGGATTTCTTCCGAAATAACTTTTCATACAAAACAGAATTAATTGAAAATGAATTCAATTCTACTTAAAGATGGCTAAAAGTATTAAAAGAATGCATTGGACATCGTGTTCTGATATATTCTAATAGTTTCAAATATCTAGCTAGTCGGGAAGTTAGTTAAAAATCGATTACAAGATTTGTACTGGATAAACAACCACCGGACAAACAAGAATACGAGCTAAGAAAAACGTGGTAAAAATTTATTTGTTTTAAATAAATGAAAATGATTTTAATACGCCATATGATTGGCTAAAAATTATAAAAGTATCTATTAATTAAAACGCCAGAAATGTTTTGTTTGTTTAAAATGATTAAGTATGTAAATAAAAAATAAATAAAAAATCATATAATTATCGTTTTCGAAAAATAATATGTGTCATTACTTGGAATAATTTAAAATGCGATGCTTTGCCGCCCATATCATTCGCATATGAGTCCTATAGCTTCAAAACATGTCAACTAACATTGGTTTTGAGATATATCATATAGATATAGCACTGCGTAAGGCGCTAGCCTTTCATCTGGAGATCCCGAGTACGATTTTCGGTGAGGTCACAATATAATATATTGTGATTGTCTCTCTTATATTACTAAATACCTATATTACTGCCATTGAGCCTCGTGGCCTGTTGTAGTGTTAAAAATAATATATATATATATATATTAAACATACATAATTTTTGAAAAACACTTTCTGGGATAATATATTATAACCAATAGAAAAAATATTTTTGAAAAAAGTAAGCCACTCCGGCTAAAATCTAAATCAAGGTAGAAGAACGCTGATGAGTGGGTATTAAAAAGGCCAATAGTTAAAATTTGTCGCAATTAGTATGTCACTGCGTAACATAGAGGTAAATGCAACGGACGGGGCGTAAACCCAGGAGATGCAGGGTTCGATTCCCTGCCGAGGTGGCTTACTTTTTTCAAAAAGATTTTTTCTATTGGTTATAATATATTTTCTCAGAAAGTGTTTTTCAAAAATTATGTATGTTCAATAATCAGAATGGTACATTCTTAAAACTTATGAATTATTCGTTGAATAAAAGAAATAGTTAATTATATATAATATATTATATTATTATCATAGTTTAGATTATAAAAAAAGAGATAAGCGCCGTATATAGTAGCTACGAGTATATAAACAAAATATTTACAGTTGTAATGGAAGGATAGAGCGTTAAAAACATTTTATAATATACATATGGCAGATAAAATTATTGGAGTTGACTAAAATGGTGTGCGATGACTTTTCCTGGTGGGTATGCTATCTGTATAATAACGAGTATTTGCTACATAATATTATCTATTTAGGATATGTCACTAACTAAAAATTGGGGCAGGAATTAGTGTGTATTAACTCTGCAATATTATAAGAATATTCATGTAATATTAAAAAAAATGAAAACTTAAAAAACAACAACCAATCGTGAAAGTCTTAAATAATATAAAATATAAACTTACTTTGAAAAATGTGTGGTTAACTAAACTTTACGACACAATGACGCATTCGAGTAAAGAGTTATTTATCAAATATTTCTGGGATTGCTCCGTTTCTACAAAATCTATTAACTGCGCGCCACTGGAGTTTATATCGTTTGAAACTAGCTGAGAACAATTGAGGGAACTTTGTAAACTTAATAGAATTTTAATAAAATCTTGCATTTTTTACGTATTTTGTATACATATTCGTATCAATGATAGTTGGCGACACTGTTCAGCAGTTGATCAAGCAAGCTGCTGATGATAAAGTAGCTTGTCTATGCTGCGGTTTTCGATGATTTTAAGATACGTGACAAAAATCCTTGACCAAAACAACAGTAAGTAAATAGGTACGTAAATATTCGACACTGTTCTCAAATTATCATAACAAAAATATGTATTGACATTCCATTACCTAATATAGGTAAGTAGTAAGCACACTCGAGTGTTGGCACAATAATAGTACACAGGTGATGTGCTCATCGTCTATTCTATTACAACATTTGTCCAATTATCACGTTGCAGTAGCTATATCACCTTGACTTCCTGAACTCAATGGAACAATATTGTATCATGGATACTGGTGGATTTGCTGTCATATTTAAATCGAATAATGATAGACAATCATTATACATTTTAGAGTGTCAAGGATAGAATCAAAACAATACTATGATTTTATATGTACCGGTGTTGCCATCTTTTTTATGTTGATTATAAAAAAATAATCTCAAAATATGTAATAGTTGTAGTACCTACATTCACATTTAATTTTTTTTTTGCGTATATGACATATAATTATTGTATTTTAAAAAGACAGTATAGACACTGGAATATAAATTTCCGCAAAAATAATCAAAATCAATAAATTGTTACCCCAATAATGCATTAAAATAATTTATGGTACAATTGATTATGATATTATTATAATTACTTGTAAAATTTTTCTCTATGCATACACGATATTACTATCACAGATTTCACCAGTATCAAAATGTTAGTAAGTATAATACTAAAATTATAAATTCTAAATTCAAATTTAAACTGTACCTACATTACATATTATTATGTTATATGCATTTAGCCATCTCATATATTTCTTTAAGACAAAATACAGTGTAGGTATGACTTATAGCAGGGATGGTGAACCTTTTTATGTACGCGTGTCAAAATTTACCAAATAATATGTTTCGACTGTCTGACGTGCCAAGCAGTTTTTTATGGCGAATATTTTTTAGTTTTCTAAAAAAATAGTTTTAAAGAATTCTATGAAAAGGTTTAAAAATTACAATTGAGTTATTGATATTCTATCTTTCACCGTATTTCTAGCCGAATGCATATCTTTTATTCTTTGAATATTTTTTCCTTGTTTTCAAATTATCCAAAGAGATCGTGGAAGCATTTAAACCACTCTTCTTTCATATTATATTCTCCATCACTGGAGCGGTTTTCCATTTTTAGAGATTATGTATGAGGTAAAATAACGAGCAGTTATTATTTTTGAGTGAATGTCGATAATTAGTTTCATAAGGTTTGTTGGTTGTATATTTTTATTTTTAATTCCCCGATCCTAAGGACCGACCTATGCAATCGTATATTTACATTAAACGTAATGATTATTCTGTAAAATGATTTGCCTGCAATTATTTATACAATGCGATTTGTCATTATTTATGGATGTATTTCGTCGTTTCCATTTCGTCATCGATTGGTACCTAAACATAATATGAAAAACCGAAGAAAATACGCATGGCTATGTAGTAATTATTTTTTTAATATTATAAGTAAGTACTTACTTACTTAAGTAAGTATATATTTATTTGTAAAACTGTTTTATATAAAAAAAACATTTTTTAAATATATATAAAATAGTTATATTTATTTTCTCTTGAAAATGAAACATTCGCGTGCCATAGGTTCGCCATCCCTGACCTATAGGTAGTTATGTCGAAAAAATAAGCATATTGCGTAGGTCCAGACTAAATATTTTTAAATACACGAATAAACGATTAAGCAACCTACAATATAACTCCAATGCATAAAAAGTCCTTTTATCAGATCGATAATAAAGTTACCGATGAGTCATCTGAGAAATTTAATATAGGCGGGTATATTAATTATATTATATACATTGTAAAATGTCCTTGGACGAAGAAGGTAACGAGTAGTGGGGTAGATGCAGTGCATCTACTTCTAAAGATAAGGGATAGCGGGTTTTCATCGCGCTTAAGTTAATTAACTCTGAATCATAGTTGTGAGGGATTACAATATTATTAAGTGTATATATGGTGGTATTTACCTTCTCATTGCTTCCAATTCGCTAAGCCTCTGTCTTTCCTTGGTTTCAGCCTCCCTTGAGAGTTTTTCCGCTAGGCGCCGCCTCTCAATCTGACGAACTGTGCTTTGAAACGTGAAACGTTTCCCCTTTGCTCTAGGTTTCGTCTATAAACACACAAAAAATAATATTTATTAATATTAGATCCAATATCATAAAAAAATTAACGAAGAATTCATCGATGTCACAATAACTGCAGGGAATAGAATATACTTCTCACTTATACCAATACTAAGGCTTAGAAATATAATATATGATATCTGCATACAAAACAATTATCTGTATGGGAGTAACCTATATTATGGATCACATGCCGATTGGTAGGAAGATCCTGCAACACATATAAGTCTGGCATAATAGTAAACTGCCATAATCTAGCAAAAGATCCGTGTTTATCCATACATATAAAAATGCTTCGACTAGGATAACCTGGACGATACCTACAAAATGATCTAATCTTTGGCATTCTAAAGAAGATGCTTTATTGATGCCAAGGTAAAAAAAAGACTTCGCTGGGGAGACAATGGGGATAGACGCCAAGGAGCTGTTGCTTGTAATACGACGAGACGAAAGCAGAAGAGGATTGAGTAGAGTTAAGGTTAGAAATTACAGTATTTTTAACTACTACCGGATTTACTCTGTTTTTGCTAGAATTTAAATCAATCAACTTGTACATTTGCTATTGTATTGGTATGATATTAATTTTTACCTTCGTAGGATTACAGTGATTGATGATAAAACGTAAATTGATTATTTAAATAGATAAAACTATAATATTATTACTTATATCTGTTGTCAATAATTAATGTTAAGTGCAAAATTGATATTTTTTATAAGAAGAGTTTGTATCTGTAAACCAATAAAAGAAATTGCAATGGTACTTAAATTTTATAAAATATAATCATCAAAGAACTATTATTATTTCTATAATTATTTTGTAGTGAATAAACGAAAGAGCTCGCAATCGAAATGTGCGTAACTGGGTATAACGGATACAGATTAAAACAACATTGGATAAGACGACAATTATTAGAATTGTGCGGTGTAATCAAGTTTCTACAAGCCTTACATATAAATAAAGAGGACATAAAGCTCAAAAGAACAAATACTCGTTGGACAAATTTAATATATTATTATCCAGTATTACAAAATATCCATAAGGTAGGCAAGAATTAACTGTGACATAGTTAATTCTACCTCAATCGCTGTAAATAATGCAAAACTATGTTTGATAAAAAAAAGCTGCAATGTATATTAAAAACTTTGATATAATGTATTTAGGGATTTTAAAAGAGAATATTATTAAATATATGTTTTTCTGTGTTCGATAAGTTGGTTTTTATTGCCAAATATTGATTGTTGATCACTTGCTATACTTATATTTAGGGGTGAGTAGAAGACAAATGAAGGGGTCTAAAACACGATAAGATTAATAATTCCATTGCCATAATATAAAAATAATGTGCCTTGAAAAATATATAAAACATTCGCAGAGTAGATATGGATAACATATACACTGTGGAGATTTTCACTTACAAAACATCACTTTGTCACAATATATTATGATTTCACTGTGATAAAATAGCAATTAATACATAAACAAACAGATATAGGTATAGTTAATTATTTTCGTAAAATATCAGTGACATCATTTTATTTTTGTATCATTAGTAAAGTCAATAATTAAAAAACGGGGATAATTTATTACCGTGAGTTAGTATTAGTTATGATTGATATCACAGGTGTGGCGTTTGTTGACTAAATAGGGCCGCACTCGGCTGTCAGAGATGCGAATGTAAACAAACACAGAGACGTGCGAATACCGCAGGTGATGAACTAACACAGGTGTGCCGCGACGCTACCTGTCTCTAACTGTATGACGCGATGATTTCCATTTTGCGTCTATGATTATTCGAGTGCTCGGTACAGGTAGACAGGGGCAGCCGTGCGAACATTCGGTATATTATATAAGTTAATTAGTATGGAGTTAATGTACTTGCGTGGTGTACAGAAGTGGCTTCCAAATCTTTCCTAATTTAGACCAAAATCAAATATTGACCCAAGCAAAAAAAACTAATAGGAAAATGTTTCAGTTTATTGAATTTTATTTGGATGTTATTTACTATATTATTTATTTGCCACCATAATTATTCAGGCTGGTATAAATGCGCTCAGAGCTGAGATAGAAAATCTTTAAAATTACCTAGGTATTTCTTTTATTCAACAAATAATTCACAAGATTTCAAGAATGTACCATTCTAATTATTGAACATACATAATTTTGAAACGACTACCATGCTTAATTGTGACAAATTTTAACTATACCTGCTCATAAGCGCCTCTCCAAAAGGCCAATAGTTAAATTCAAACTCATATCTACTAAATCTGTAAACTGTGATCTGTAAATATAGGTATTTATTTTTTAATTCGTTACATTCTAAAGAGTATTTTGGCTTTCCATTTTAGGGGTACTTGAAAAGCAAACCCAACCATTTTAGCGGGTTTTGAAATTTACCCTAATTTTTGATAATACGTATTGACGGTTTTTGCCGTTTTTAAAGTTCAATCTTTGGCCATCATCATCATCATCAAGTAACGAAAATATCCTTCTAACTACATATTATTATCTAACTCAAAAATATTCAAAAACCGATTTAGGGTGATTTGAAACTAGGCGCTTAAATTATAAACAATAAAAATACTACACTCAAGAGGTGTAAAATCGTCCATTCTGGGAACAACGTTAACGGACACTCGATAATTATCATCATTAGTAATTTATAAACAATAAAAATACTACGCTCAAGAGGTGTAAAATCGTCCATTCTGGAAACAATGGTAACGTATTGGAAATTAAAATGGAGTTATGTAATGAGATATAATATCTACTATGATATCAGTCTTGTTTCACTGTGATTTTTGGGATTCCCCCAGAATACACGCACTCGAGTTTACAAACCAGCGGCGTAGATGAAAATTGCACACACCGGTGCACTGTGCGCGGTCGCCTTTGTTGGGTGAAATAAAAATGAAAGTTTGTTTTATGGGAGCTTTGTCTCTAGTTATCTCGCGGCCGCACAACGTTACAATTAGCCATTTCAACGATAATGCAACACTAAATTGTAACGGTGAAAACAAAAAAAGAGATTCGTAATCAGATGAATGTTTTTTTCTCTCGTCGGCGTCTGTTTATTAATTGGTACGTGTTCACGTGAAACGCGCGCGCTATTCGGAGGTTATTTTGTTTTATAATAATATATATAAGTTTGCGGTTGAATTGCGCGGGCGAAATTGAATAACTCGCGAGATTGTGATGATAACGTTTTTTTTTACGAAATTGTTTCTCACGAGAAAATTTCGCAATGACTTTTTTGAAATTGAAACTTAACCGACTGCAAGAACGATTATGCGTAGGTAACTACATATTATATATATTTCTTTAATTTATCATAAATTAAATATACTTCTATGACAGTACTAGAATTTATTTCCATATAAAGATTTATCAAATTAGTACTATAGATTATTAAAACGTCATACCAGCCATTTTTTTTTTGCTGATTCTCACCAAAATTTACATTTGTGTTCACCATTGCTTGGCAAATTATCATGAAAAGATACACAGTTGTACAGTGTACACAAATTGTTAAAATTTATTAACAATATTGAATCTATTCGAGCTACGTTTCGGACAATGCGTAAAATTTATGGTCAAAATAATCGACCTATTCGTAATTTGAATAGAAAATGTTCGAGTCAAATGGTAATGTTTGTCATGTTAAAAATTCAACCTGTCAACAAAGTAAACGTACTGCTGAAGATATCGATGTTGTGAATCAAAATGTAAATGAAAATCCAGGACACACATCACAATATTCTTCATTAACCTTTACATTTAATTATGTATACAATACAGTTAAGGCGATACTTCAGTGAAGCGGCAAATAATTTTCAAATATAGGCGCGACGAAATTTTGGACTCGCTGGCACTCGGAGACCTAACGTCGAGGTGTGAATACGTCAATTTGTTTCGAATCCTCCCCGCATCGCCTAACCACGATCTTTTTAGACCATGCCTCAACTGAGGTGTAGCCTTAATAATAAATAATGTTAATGTTGTGGGTCTTAAGTTTGAATCCTAAGCCAAATACTTAAATTATACTTACATTATTTTTCAAACTGTATTTGGAGTCAAAGTATGGACCCAAGCAAGTGGCTAACATCGATTTCTCGTAAAAAAATCCGTTAATACAACCTCCACTCGGTGGAGGCCCATGTGATCCTCTCACGATCGAGCATACATGGTGAAGTAAGTAAGTAGTGAGTGGTTTATGGTTTGGGTGTGTAATTGGACTGTATTTTTTGAAACTGAAAATGACAATGCAGTTAGGTACT
Organism: Rhyacophila brunnea; assembly: GCF_057557595.1. NCBI lineage: Eukaryota > Metazoa > Arthropoda > Insecta > Trichoptera > Rhyacophilidae > Rhyacophila > Rhyacophila brunnea. The sequence continues at coordinate 47,164,678 of NW_028232859.1, forward strand.
ATCAATGGAGAACGTTACAGCAACATGATTACTGATTTTTCTGGCATGAATAAGATGATTTTGATCTGGAGGATATTATGTAAAATGGTGCAAAAATAACACATTGATATCTTTCACCGTTATGTTTTTATTTCAAATTAAAAAAAATATATAATATCTCTTATTTGATAACCATTTATATAACGAAGATTTTTATAAAGTCTTCATTGTGTCTACTTTCACCATGATTATAAATAAATAAATAGACAATAAAATCGTCACAATGGCTTAAAATCATAATAACTGGAATAACAATACAATACCAACAAACGAATTAATTACCCGAGAGACCAATTAATTATCAAAATTATAAAAAAGAAAATTTTCAGTACGTACTCACATACTCATTCCTGTACAATTTATATGTTCAATATTGCTCTGTTTAATTCATACGGCAAATATAATAATATGAATGAACAAAAGAAAGCATAGTATGTCATTATTAGAATGAAATATTTCTTATGAATTTCTTTTTTTTTGGCAACGGTATTTTGAACAACGGTGGAATAATTAAAATCTATGATGAAGTACGGTAAAAAAATAATATTTATTTTATGCGGTTGTATACAAAAGTAATGTAATAATAATAATATATCTATTAAAAGAAAGATTTTGTTCATATTTATCAGTTTATAATATTATACAGTATTAAAATATATATAAAAATAAAATAAGAAGGAATGGTTTTGTGCACAGAACTGATTAATAAGATCAAAATTCAATAGCAAGTCGCCACAGACCAAGACTTTGGCGGCAGTTTTGGTTTATGATTTAACGAAGACCAAAACATTGATCGTAAGAAATACAATATGTCCTCAAATAATATTGCAGATATTGAATGCGCGTTGCGATTATGTGATAAACTTAAATGCACATTTTTATTCAGACTTAAATATTGAAAATAAGTATTTTTAAACCCATATTTCTCCACACTCGAGAACCATACATTCTAATAACTACACCCAGTAGGTAATGGACTGTTAACTCATTATTTTTATATATAAATTAACTGTTTTTGAATATTATTAATAAACTTAAATATAAATCATTAATTTCAATTATTAATTAGGTATGTATTAAAAATTGTTATAAAATGTCTAAGAATCTATGAAAGTTTAAATTAGTTTTATTTATATTGTCGAATTTAATAATATCATAGAGATGCATATGTAAGCTTTTATATTAAATATATTTATGCATATTGCTGTATTTTTCGTGTTTTTTTGTAGTTATCGATATTTTGACTTCTTTTAGTAAATACACACTACAATCCAAGAGAAATATACTGTGTGTATCGTGGTAGAGTGGTAACGTATCCTCTTATGAAGTTATGGGTCTTTGATTCTCGGTTTGGCAAATTCATTTGTTATTTTTAGACAGAGAGCATGGACTTAATTGGTTTAACGAGTGGCTAACATCCATTTCTCGAAAAAAAAAAAAAAAAACTGCTACGAAGCCTCCTCCTAAGGGGTTACATGTAAATTGTACGTAAAATATTTTACCGTGGCACAGTTCGCCGTGAGCTTTCTTATCGGAAAGAGATGACAATTTTATTAGATTCAATATGAACATTAATTCAATTTTCATAGCTGATTTTGGAAAAATCCATAATTTCAAGAATGAAAACCTAACCCAACCTAAAAAATAAGCCAGTATATCGGCTATTTTCAAAATTTGTTTGCCGCTGGCATCCTGACAAGAACCGTGTTTCATTTATACATGAATTTTATGTCAATACTATACGACCCAAAGAGGTTGCACGGGCATATATTTACGATACAACATTTCACGGTGAAGTGTGAAAAAAAGCGCGAATGACAAAAAGCAGTTGCACTATTGAATCATTTTTACGCATACATGTGTATGTGGTGACGTGTAAACTACACTTTACTATTTTTTACTTATATCTAGTCCTAGTATGTCACAGTAATCTCCAGTTCCTCTAATGTTCTGAGATAAAACCTTGGATAATAAAAATATACCGTTAGGACATTATGATGGAAAAAAAAACGATTCACTGATCACAAAAGAATGAGTTAACATGAGTGATTAGGTGACATAATCACTCACGTTGTAGTTGTATAAAAATATTTACCTGAGACTCAAAAATGACATAAATAGTTTCTTGATATTTGGAAAAGACTTGAAGGATCTAATCTTTAAATGTTTTTTATTTGTCATAGATGTCAAATTTTAATAAAATGTAATTAATTTTTTATTAATCTTGGTATATATTTATTGTGACAAATAAATTAACCAATATACCTACATATACAGACTTATATGTATATCTGTGGTGAAGGGGTAAGCTGTTGAGATCCGACATAAATAATTCACACTAAACTATGTAGGTAATTCAAACTTATTTGTTTTCTGTGTGGATATTGTTAATTCATTTTTTAAATTCAATTAAGCCTTGCCCAAACCAAATCATCGTAGATAATAGTAAAAAAAAGATTTATTTATAAAATATCTAAAACTATGCCGTTAAACCATTTATAATTTTAGATATTTTATAGATAGAAAAATATTTTTATCGATTATGGTTTGAATAGGCAGGGCTTAAGGCTATACCTCAGTTGAGGCACGGTCTAACAAGATCGTAGTTAGGCGATGGGCGGAATGCGAATCGCGGGTGCAAATGACGCATGCTGAACGAAATATAATTTGACATATAAATCCAACATGCGTCCATTTAATGTTCTGTTTATTGTTTATTAGTAGCAATAATAATATATTCATTGACATGTTTTCTTTTTCGAGTAAATGGGTAACGTTTTTAGTCATCTTTACACGATTTAAGAATTAATACCCCCGTCGCCATCACGAAACAAATTGACGTGTTCCCAGCTCGACGTTCTCCCCAGCCAGCGAGTCCAAAATTTCGTCGCGCCTATAATTGAAAATTATTTGCCGTTTCACTGAAGTATCGTCTTAATGAATTTAAAAAAAACTAACCAACACCATCTGTAGTTCTAATAAGTAATTCTTAATTCAACGAAAACAAATAAGTGTGACTGAAAAAGTTTGCATTATTTTTGTCGATGCCCATTCAGTGGGGAGGTTTTTTAGGCTCATGTTAAAATAACTCAAATTAACGTGAAAATACGTAAAAGCTTTTCTCCGACGAATCTAGCATTCTATGAAAACTTTAAACCTGCTCTGACATCAAAACTCGTCCACCTGCAACGTGTCGAATACGTCGATGTGGCGTCATCATTATTCACAAAACACACGTTGCCAAATAGAGCTCCGCAGATTGGTCGAATGCGACTTTTTAGTTTGAAAAAAACATCTACTGTTGCAATCGACAAGTTGCATGCTACTTAAAGCTACCTATATACGTCATTAAAAATGCTAGATTTAGTGCTGCATACCAGATATATTTTTTTTTCAAGCTAGATATCTTCTAAAAATGCTAGATCTGGCAAGATACTATGTGGAAAACGCAAGCAATGCTGCCAATATACATTATAAAAAATACCACTTAAACAATAATATAAAAAAAAAACTTTGAAATTGCTAAAAATAAATATAAGTCGTATTTCTTTGTGGTTTGTGTATTTCTGCCACTGTAAGTATATGTTTGTGAATGTCAATTAGTAGTATCTGTTACAGGTGGTGAGCAAATAAGTCAACACAGAGTCATCCGAACTATTTTATGAATCGTCACGTACAAAATCCAAACCAAGTTGACGAAAACAGCTAATAAACGTTTCAATGGCTTAACCTTCAAAGATTTTTGCGGTTTTGAAATTGTTTTTGTTATTTCATACAACTAAAAAAACGTAAAAAACAGCACATTACATTCTTTTGACGTACCTCCTGGTCTGTATTTTAATTTGAGAGAATTTTGTACAATGCGCAAATTCTCAACTAAAATTCAACAACCGATATGTGAGTGATGATTCAATGTAACAATCGCATTTTATAATTCATTCTCTTACTTGAAAGACAACATAATTACTACAAAATAGCTATCTACACAAACCTAATACAAGAAAAATTGTCTGTGATTATTGAAATAATTGCCTTTTGACCAATGTTTTTTACTATTTCCATGACAACCAAGCACAACATAATATAAGTAGGTATTATAGTCATTATTTTAATTTTTGTATATTTTTTGGATTGAAAAAATACTAATTAAACCGAAATTTATTTAACTTGCACAGTTTATAGATTTCAAAAGGCTCCTAAGTTACAAGTTACAAGTTAAACTTTTGCAACAACATATTACATTTAGGTAAAGTAGATATATAGTTACAGTGGAGTCATGAGGTTAAGTGCAGAAAGAGATGCGCACGCATATATGCAACAGTTGTCTATATAGGTTGATAAATTACATACATATCGAATCAGCCTATTTTTTATTGTGCATATCTGTCTATTTTTTAATATCCATAGTTTACTCGGACGAAATCGCGATGGATCGCTAATTGTAAATAAAAGTGTTGATTTTAATATTCAGTCTAATAAATAGGTCACGTTGGGTACGTATGCATTATGTATTTTATAATATTGAAAAGAATTTTGAAGAAATTTCATTTTTCATTAAATTATGTAATATTGTTGTTTGGTTAGGAGTTACACAAAATAAATTACCTACATACTATATTGTCATCAGAGAAAAAAAAACACTATAATTTACTATTGAATTGCATTCGAACATTATTTTAGATTTACATGATCGTTGGTATGGAAAGTTTCAAGTATGATGATTTTGAAATCAAACTGGAACCTGTCGCAAAGTGACGGGGATCTGGAGATACTATTTTCTTTTGTGTTATTTATATTATACTATTTTTGGACATACCTCACTCACATTGAAGTCAACTGTAAAAAAAATATTAATAATGTTGCCAAACATTATACATAACATATTACTCAGTTTTGAAAAAGGTTATTTAGTGAGGGTACAAATTTTGATGTCTATATACTTCAGTTCGTAGGAAAATTTTGTTCAGGCACACTTTTTGAGTTTTGAAAATAAAATATTTGTAATATACTTATAAACTAAGTAGGTGTAAATAATAAGTAACTAATTATATAGATTTTTTAAAATCAGAACTGAATCCCGTAACCAGGGTAACGATTATTGATAGAACTGAGCTTCGGAACCGGACCCACTTCGATGTTTCTACTATAATCGAATGTTATAAGGGCTCTAACTGTCGTACCGGAAAATGTTGGGCGTAAAGCATAGAAATTAGATAAAAAAATGACACGTTGTTCGTGGAACACCTAATTTTGAATTATTCAGAATTTTATATTACTTAAATATATTATACGATATGTACGATATATACGATACGATTGTATTTCTAATTTACTTACACACCTATTTTCTTCTGTTTTTCACTTTTCCGGTGGTGTTTGTTAAGTATGTTAAATGTATTATTTATCCATGAATTTGATCAATGCTATACCGCAATCTTTTTAAGATATTATAATCTTTTATTATTTTAATAATATTATAATAATAAAGTTGGCTTTATCCAACTGACTTTCTCTTAGGCATGCTTACATACTGCAGTCTGCAATGTAGAAGAAATCTTTATTTAGCTACGTATTTTTTTTCGACTTATACGAGGTATAAATGAGAACTATGCCATTCTGGACAGTGTTGACCTGTGTGTCCCTGATAACTATCTCAGAAATAGAGACCATCAGTTGTTTATTCTCCCAAGGTGCAGAACCAACCTGCCACTGGTAATGCCAATTGGGAGGGCGATAACTATGTTCAACGAAATTGCTTCGGGTGTTGATATATTCCACCTACGTGAGAATGAGTTTAGGTGGACGTTGTTTTATAAATTCTTAAAATAGCGTCTGCTTAACTCATCCGGTGTACTTCCTTGTACCTATCTAATTTTTCTACTCATCTATCTCTTTTTTATGTAGTACTGTTATATTTTATATATCTTTGTTTCTAAATGTCATGTTGTGAACGTCTTAAACTTATAATTTGTAATGTCCACAATATGTTTAAAAAAAATGAATTTTAATAACTCACTGTGAATTATTGTGATACGCCGAACTGCATACGTACAATTTTCCGAACACCGAGGTTTTCCGAGGTATAATAACCACGAAATGAATAAAGCAAAAATATTGAAATGTCATTATTGTGTTGTACATTCCTGTATAGATAGCTACCTAGTTAAAATTGATTGTTAAAAAAATGTTTTCGGTCGATAAGTATGTATTTTATCTAAACACGATTTATTGAATGAAAAAAAATATAAATATATATGTAGATGATCTATTACTCACCGCCAAAGCTCGCGATGATGTGATGATCTCTCCGCTTGACTTGCTTCGGCTAAAAAAAACAAACAAAAATGTGTAAATATAAAAAAAGGTAAATTACAATAATATATTCACTCCTAAGCGAAGCATATGGGACTCCACAAAGTGGAGGTTATATTAACCACATTTTTACAAGGTTGTTAACCATTCACCCATCTCATATGGTTTATGTACTGGATCAAAAATACAGACTGAAAAAAAACAACATTTTTCGAGTAGCCGCGGATTCGAACCCGTGATCCACAGCAGCCGCTTTAAAAACACAAATTAATCAAGAGTAATATAAAAAAGAAGTGTACATATATTTCTTCCCTATTAGTGGCTATCAATTATAAGTTTATTAATAATAATTATTGAATAATAATAACAAGATAAAAAAAAAACTTTTCATATACAATGATTTTAAATTTTCTGTTGAATCATGTAAATTTGACTTGTATTAATAACTTAGGACAAATAAGGCAATTGACAATTGTCAACAAATCATTTTTTCGCCATTTTGCAACAAACAAACAAATATTGAATACTGAAATATCCTTTTGATTTCCATAGTAACGCACGTATATATTAATAATTTAGTTGCTAGGACAACCCCTTTACCAACCAATAATTAATAGTGGATTGGATTAAGGATTTCTTCCGAATTAACTTTTCATACAAAACAGAATTAGCTGAAAATGAATTCAATTCTGCTTAAAGATGGCTAAAAGTATTAAAAGAATACACTGGCATCGTGTTGTGATATATTCTAAAACTTTCAAATGGTATGCTAGTCGGGAAGTTAGTTAAAAATCGATTGCAAGATTTGTACTGGATAAACAACCACCGGACAAGCAAGAATACGAGCTAAGAAAAACGTGGTAAAAATAGAATAATGCTTTAAAGTAATATCTATATTAAAATTGATTAGACGCAAGCAACGTTTCCTCTAATGTTTCTATTGTATACGGGGATCATAAACTCATGTGAGCAGTTATTTTTTTACAAAAAAATATGCGCAATGAAAATGGCCATTTTTGATTAAGTAGATAAATGTACTCGACAAATTATTATACCGCGAAAACAAGTACACAACTAACAAGGAAATTATTGTTTTTATATGTAAATTGCATAATATTTTTATTCGATTTTGGTGCTTTATCCCGTTTGGTGGGTGTAATAAACTGACAGAACAGAACAGATGAATAAATAGATTTCAGATAGGCTAGAGTATACGACGAAAATGAAACACATTATATTGACGTGCAATAGTGTGTGTTGCAGCCATCAAATAAACCAATATTGAATGAGCGTCAGTGTATAAGCCGCGAGCAGTTGTCAGAACTAAGGACAAGCTTAGAATTACGTATTTTTGACACGTGTTTAAGTTTATCTCATATTCTTCTACACTCGGGATCGGTTTCTTGTTACTCAACACCCGTTAGGTATTTCAGTTCCCTTTAATTCTGTATTCCCTGATTGACAGTCATTTTTAGAGAATTTACGGCATTAATGTAAACCAAAAATACGCTCGAGGGAAGGCTAGTTATATTATTTTATTATTATCTCCTGGTACATATGCACATACTTATCTAAGCTCCCACATATTATTATTTATTAAAAAGAATATAATTTTTAATTTTATGAAAAAATACTTTTATATGAAATAAATTTGAATATTTGTGTTAAAAGGCAAAATAACCAGTTTTAATGTCAAAATAATTACCGATAATTTCACTGATTTAGAGACCAGTTTTAATAGTTTGGATAAATAAGAATTATTTATTGGTATCAATTTTCTCCTGAAAATCATAAAAAACGATATTTATGCAACCTTTCCTACCTACCGTAATAATGGTACTTTTCTATAAATAAACATTGAAAACGAGTCTGACAGTGAGATATGGAATGATAAATTCATTGAAAAGGGTGCGTTTGGTGGACCACTAATAAAAAACATGTTACCAGCGTATATTTTTTTATGAATAACTAGGGGTGTTGTGTTAAAAAAATAGTATTGATACTCATACCCCGACAGTTTATATACCGATACGACAGTTGCACACCGTATCCGGAAATTTGTACGTAAACAGTTCACCGCAGGACACTTATTCGTGTGCCGCAGTACGTGCAACATGAGTTCGTGTAACATTTAATCAAATGAGTTCTTCGTTAAACATTAATATTTCACCGTGGAGTATATTTGTACGTATGCTACAACATGTGGAGATGTCTTTACTAGGTTAGGTTAGGTTAGGTAAGGTTAAGGTTATTCTAATTAGAACAGTACTATTTGCAAACTATCACCGGATTTTGTAAGATACGTACAAATGTACTCCACGGTGAAATGTTCAACGAGGAACTCGTCATTTGATAAAATGTTATACGAACTCATGTTTCACGTACTGCGGCGCACGAATAAGTGTCCCACGATGAACTGCATACGTACAACTTACATGTAACCGTTGCACGCGCGGATAGTTTTAGACTATTATTATTTAAACAAAAAAGTATATTGCATCGAAAGAAAATATTGATAATTGGAAATATTGTAAGTTTCGCATGGATGAAATTTGGGAGAGTTTTTCAATCTTCTAGAACCGTAAGTACCGATACACGGTATCGAAATCATAAATAGAATGAAAGTATCAATACATTATTGAATCGAAAGATAATTTAAATAAGTTTCGATACGTTTGTGACATCCCTGCGAATAACTATCGCTTGATTCGTGACTTAATCAGTGAGATTGGATTAGTATTAAAAGTAGGGCGTAGAAACTATTGTTTTATGTCAGCCCTGGAAAATAAAACTCTGTATTTATTAGTGTCATTACTTTAATATTATGGAAGTTTTCGGATGTTCAAAAATACTATTAATGATTATTGAATTACTCATAAGGAAAATACTCAAATTACAAAAAATATTTTATAAATATTTTTTAAGAATGTATCATAATTATATTTTTATTGTTACTATTAGCAGATTTTCAGACTATGCATCGGATCATAATTGAATACTATGCATTATAAAATAAGTTTAAAAATATATTTATAATGAAAATTACTCATCAATCATCCGGTTAACATCATTTTAAAAGGAATGGGAAACGCACATCATATAATATTTGAAAATTCTTACTAAATACATAAATTTAACCGATTTGTGAGGTAGGTAACGGTAGAAGTCACAATATAAAAATATACTTATTTGAGATAACGACTGTTTAAACCTCTTACATATTTAAATCACGGGTCAGCATTTTTTTTAAATTTATGAGTCGTATTTTAGTTTTAGTGTTAATAATAGAGCACAAACGTTTAAAGAACAAAGAGGTGAATATAATAAAACAACGAACAGTTTATATACCTATCATTATCTTTCTCAGTGCCTTTTGTGGCTTCATTAGTCAATTTATCTAAATTCACTTCAAATCTGAGGTGCAAATTTGAATTGAAGCTTTCGTCAGTCGAGAAGAAAATAAATATTCATTCTAAAGCTCATTCATGGCAGAAAACGATTGTTTGCAAAAGTAAATGCTTGCAATTCCAACTAAATTCTTAGCTAAAATGAATAATTCTTTAATTCTTAAGGAAAGCCTTGCAAATTGTATATACTTGTGGTGTATAAATATATTTTTTTTAATTTTCAAATAATATTTATTATTGAAATATTTCTGCGTAGACTTCGACGTCTATATTATTATCGAGACGTACACGTCACTGCGGCCGTTTTTAGAACTAAAACCGTTGCAATACCGCCAGCATGTAAAAAGCGCGTGAGGTAATACTGTCATCGCATACAGCGCATTGACGTGGATCTAGAAGCTGAACAGAACGTGACCTGTTGGACACTGTGGATACCCATATGATCCTCTTGGATCGAACATGGTGAAGTAATATTAGTAAGACGTGGCCTGTTATGTTAGTATGATCAACCATTTTTGAGACGCAATAATGCACGTGTATACATACAGTATGTGACCCACGGGCCGCTGGTTACTTATTTCTGCCTTGGATGATAATAATAATGTATGTTGTGCTCGATCCATGTTATAAACGCTAAAACTCTTGAAAAGGAAAAATTAACCCTGACGGCTAAAATTATTAAACATGGAACATGCTTTGCCTACTGATACTCTGAATGCTGGTTGTCCAAATTCGAAAGAAAATTTATTTGTAAGATAGTACCGAATCCAAAAGATTCAAACAATTTTACTTTTCTGAAAATCATGTAATTACAATAATAAAACTAAAGGAGTAATAATAACAGACGAACAATACGTCGCACAGAATGTAGGCTACTGAACGCAAAGCGGGGCGCGGGCAGCGCGTCAATAGTTATTCTACGTCTATTTTTCGTAACGCTTTTGCATCGGAGATCATGAGTAAAGCATGTTCCATGTTAGAAAATATGAAAATCGAAATGAAAGAAAAATAGTCACCTCATCATCATTCTTCCATCGCGGAATCCTTTGTATTTATCTTTGTCAGCTGCGTCGATTTCTTCAATCTCTCCATCGCTTCTCCTTTCCATTATATCATCCTGGTACTGGTGGTGATGATGGTGGTGCAGTCGATCCTTCTTTCCCGCTTCGGCGTATGACATGGAGTATGGCTGGTCATGTAGTGGGAGTGAGAGACCCTGACCATGGGGTGGAGCGGTTGATCTCTGTGAGTCGTATTGGGGAAGGTACATGACGTGACCACCCGTTGCTAGGTAGGAGAATGGCGGTTGCTGTCTCATGATGTTGGGAAGAACAGGGGGAAGGCGATCGTCCTCCTATCAAGAAATTATACATTATAAATTTAGTGATATATAATATGTGAAACGATTGGCCGCGCGGCTTATGAGGTTCGAATCCTGGGTCTGGCAAGTACACATATTGTTTTTAAATAATTAGTGTATAAGTCAGAGTATGGACCTAATAGGTTGAGCAAGTGACTGTGCATCCATTTTTCGTAAAAACAAAATCTGTTAATACAAAACCTCCACTCTGTGGAGGCCCATATGATCTTATTAGGATCGGACATGGTCGGAAAAAAATATGAAACGTGTTCCATTTTATTAAAACGAGATAGATGTACCAAGATGGGTTAGTGACAATTATTTAGAAAATTTCAAGAGAAATCAAATATCACACAAAAATTATAAATGTACGGTCAAAATTATGTGGATACTGTTTTATTTAATTAAATTGAGATTTTTAATCCAAAAAGGCGAAATATAAGAATTTTATTGTTTTCGTGTCTACAAAAAAGGTGTAAGTTCGTTACTGAATCAGTCTAACTGAGATCTTTTGGATCATTGCTGAAAATAGCATTCTAAACAGTTTAATCAACCAAATAACTGATTTTCATATACGCATATCACTTATACCCTTTTGACTTACGTACCTCGAAATAAAGAGTTATATCTACGACATTATTAAAATATCAATAAGTAAAAGCTTCGCAAACGAGAAATGGCTTTTCATAGTTTAAAAATACAAATATATCTTTGATCGAGTGATATTCTACTTGGACGAGTACTTTAATAAATTAAGCTACTAGCTCCAGTAATATTATTAACAAGTTTGAGCAAGAGTGCACGCAATTAGCAAATTGAAATGGAAACTATATATCACCCACCTGATCTGATGAAGGAGGTGTCTGTTGCTGACCAGAATCATTTGACTTGGCTGCGGAGAGTTTCAAGTTCGAGTTCATCCCATTATTCAGCGAATTGGGCGCGGACCTGCTGAGGAACCAGTTGTTGTCGGCCTGCTCATCACTGGTCTCTTCGATCTCCGTTTCCAACTTCTTCGCGCCCAACGCTACTCCCAAGGCTCCGGACACTGACTTCTTGAACTTTTGCAAGCTGTTGAATGGCTGCTGGAATTGCTTGTTCTGGAAGCAGTCATAGAGACACAACATACTTTTGGACTACTCGGAATTATCATTGCTGTTGGCGAAGTTAAGGGTACATGGTCCCTTTATTTGGCAACGTCGTTTTTGAAACGGTGCATTCAGTTGAAAAATGTCGTCAAGACGTGCCAAATAGGTTATATTATATTGAACAGATTGAATATAATAAATATTATAGAAATGGTGATTGTATTTACATTTTACAAATCATTTACAATCTGTGCTTTGTATAAAACAATACTATGTTTTTCGAATGATGTAAAAGAACAATGTACCAAAAAGTTGAAATATAAGATTTAAAAAATTATTATAAGTAGATATACTTAAACTATTTTAAAACAAAAGCCTTAATTAATTCATGAAAGAATCAGAAAAAAACAGATAAAGCCGATCTTTAATCACGAGAAATATTTTTTTTTGGAGATTTCGAGATAATGAGATTAAGTATCGATAAATTGAAAAATTATCACTAGGCAAAACTACCGACCGCAACTGGAATTTAAAAGAAATCGAATGTAATTTGTCAATAAATTTAAATTTATTGATTAAAAGAAAGCCCTCGACTTTCTTTAACGAAATTACTTAAATTTCCCGGTATTTTTTTGCCGAAATAGCTAAATAAAAAGGACTGAACTTTAAATCTGAATGACATTTCTTTAAAAAAATAATACAGTAAACTAGCTGAAGATATAAAACATTTAAAAAAATCATAAATAAGTAATTTCATAATAATTTTAGAGAATTTAGATCTGTTGCGTAGCAAATATTGTCTTTCAAATAAAACAAAAACACGCCATAGACTGTCATCCATTATTATTTTCAGGATATTTTTATGGTTTTTCGGAACATTTAAACGATTTTCCGCGATATGACAATATTATATATATGTATTTATAATGGTAGTTTGCTCTTTGGTATATTGTGGTGCTTAATATTTTATTTCAAGTGGTATAATATTCAAGTTTAAAGTATGTGACCAAATGAAATATGTACTCAAATAATATAAAGTATATAAGCCTAAATAAAAGCTTGCATAATAATATAGTATAATAATGTAAAAAATATATTAAATAAGGGAAATGACAGTAAAAATGAAAAAAAATATTTAATTAAAATAATAGGTAGGTGTTCCACCAGCTTCCACGGCGTGAAATTACGATTTTTGATAATAGTGCTAGATATTGTTTTTACTTCAAACGGATTGAAACAAAACTGTTTGTGGCAAATGCAAATTTTCCAGTGAATTTCATTAGTATTAAATATCGTTTTACCATTGTTATCTGTATGAATTAATAATAACCATTTACCGCATTATATTTGAAGAATAATCAATAACTGGCACTATGATCAGAATTCGTAATTTCGTGCCGCGACCTGATTTTAGGGAGCCTTGATTTCAACCTAAAATGAAGCACAATGTGGTCGGTTCTTTATACTGTGTAGATGTGTATTTTTTAATAAGATTTTGTCGTCGACCATTCAATTGAACTCTTGGTTCCCAGTGATCCGAACAGATATTGATTGAAAAAAAAAGGAATTTGACCAATTAACGGAATGTGAACCCATAACCAACCGGAACAGAGGCTGGTATATTAGACTAAATACGATTGTGTACATAAGTATTACATTTGAAATAATTAACGAAATGAAAAATATTATGTAAGTTTATAGTAAGTAGACTATTAAGGAATGCTATAATGTAATGAATTACTTGGTGGATTTATACAAACATTATTTAAATGATAATCATAAATAAATTGTAATAAAATAAGATACGGGTGCTACCTGTTTAATTACAAATATTGCGAGAAATGAGGTATGAGGAAAGCAATAAGACAGGTGTTGTAATATTGCCAAATAAAGGGTATTTGATGGTTCTACGCAATACCTTCTCTCCTAAATGTGCGAGATGCGTCTCTCGAGGCAGAGATAAACTGAAAACCTGTTGTCTGGCTGAAAACTTGGCAGGGGCATTCTCGATGTTGGCACTATGAGGTGAATCCACTCCAGCATCGGAACTGCTTTCTTCTTCTAAGTCCTGCTGCGGAGTCCAGGCTGTGAGGAGTGGACGGCTTGGTGATTCCTAAAAAGAAATAACAAAATTAACCTTTGATAGTTTTTGCACTATTCAAAAAAGAACAGACAGAAAAATCTAGGCATCTAACTCATGGATTGGCTACGAACGCGAATTATTAAAAATCTCTGTTTACATATCGAGGGCTTAGTGTCAAACAACACTATCTACAAAAGTGCAACTTTACAGGAGAGCCAAAAATCGTTATTTTAGATTCTTGTAACTAAACAAGGAAAATGTTTATTTAAAACCTAATGTTAATATTTTATAATTTATTGTGTATTGTACATTTATCTTGCTTATGATGATGTTAAAATTTATAGGGATAGTTTTAAAAAAATATGAAAATAAGGGTAACTTATGTAGTTAGCGTTAAACTTTACTGACGATTTAATAAGAAATTAGAAAAGATTGACATAACGTTGTTTGACTATCATGTAGCCATAAATGTAAAATAACGTTATCTCAAATCTCACATTTTTTGTAGATAACGTTGTCTGACTTTAAGCACTCGATATTGCAGTGAAACAAAGTGGTTTATTTTTTATAGTGTCATTAGAGGATCGAAGTTTTAAGATGAATGAGATATTAAATACGCTATAATACTGGGTTTTGAAACCTTAGAACCGCAGCACACGATGAGTAGGTATGGAGAGATAATTTAAATGGGGTTAGGGAACACAAAAATAATGAAACGTGGGTTTCCTTCTGGGTCTCTAATACTAAGACTCTTGCATTATATCGATATTATTACAAAGCGATTCAATATTCGTAAAGCGGATTATGTATTTGTAGTATTATGAGAAGGTTAAAAACAAACAATTCCAATTGAAAATGATCATGGCTGTGAATTTTAATATAAGAGAATTAAAGACAAAATATGCTATTAAATTCATGTGAATTTGAATATGATACTTATTTCTGTTGGTACAACTTAACAGTTATATAATGTTTGAGGCTTTCACGGTTGTTTTTTATCCTAGTATATTCTTGGGGTTCCACCGTGTCTCCTTCTTCCTTCTTTACTCGACGTTTCGGGCTCGTTGCAGAGGCCATTATCAAGAGATGATATGTTTTATGATGAAAATGTAGTGTAGGTATGTGAATGTAACCGTTGCTCTAAGAATGTCAAAAGGAATCCGATTAGCTAAGAGCAAACGTTGCTCAGAGTAATCTGTCAATCGTTACGACCAGAGATACCGGCTCGAATATTAGATTTTGCTTATAGTGCCGGAAACCATGACGTTTTTAACCGTAATCCATCATCCCTATTAATATTTTCAGGGTTTCTATGGATTTCAATGGCCTCCTTTACCAATCGTGCGAAATATCCTTTATTCCGACCCAATATCTTGGTTTCAAAGTCAAATTTGTGTCCTGTATCCATCGAGTGCTCGGCAATTGCCGACATCGTGTAAAGAAGTCAGAAAGAAGTAAAATCAAGTAAAGGAGAAGAAGGAGACACGGTGGAAACCCAAGAATATACTACGACAACTTAACAGTGTATTCATTCGCGAAATATAACTTTAGGGCTGGCCAACAAAGGATACTTATTGAAGACACATTACCTACATTAAAAAAAACTGTTATGCCATACTGTCTTAGGCCCGTTTCAGACGGGACACCGGTGTCGCGCTCGTATATAATAAGGAGGCCTTTGTATTCGAATAAAGGGGACTTTGTATTATGTTTATGAATGCCCCAGAGCTAATGAGTCAACGCGTGTCCGGTACACTTTTCCGTCAGCCGCTACATTCTCAAGCCGCCGATACACTTGTTTTTATTACCGCAGCCAGCTTTATGTTCTAATTTATAACGCGAAATTATGCGTTGACTCATTAGCTCTGGGGCGTATATAAACATAATACAAAGGCCTACTATATTATATCGAGCGCGACACCGGTGTCCCGTCTGAAACGGGCCTAAGACTCTTTCATTATATCGATATTATTACAAAGCGATTCAGTATTCGTAAAGCGTATTATGTATTTGTAGTTTTATGAGAAGTTTAAAAACAAAGAATTCCAATTGAAAATGATCATGGCTGTGAATTTTAATATAAGAGAATTAAAGATAAAATATGCTATTAAATTCATGTGAATTTGAATAAGATACTTATTTTTTTTGGTACAACTTAACAGTGTTTTCATTCGCGAAATATAACTTTAGGGCTGGTCAACAAAGGATATCTACTTATTGAAGACACATCACTTATATAAAAAAAAAAAACTGTTATGCCATACTAATGTCTTAGTCACATTAGGTAGTTACATATAATTTAAATAATAAAAGGTTACTATTTTTGCCATTTGAGTAGATAGACATACGCAGTTACTTAATTGAACCATTAATGTATCCAAGTCATTCTTACATCTATAAAAAAAACAAGCCAAAAATAATAATATTATAATCCAATAATTAGTTTAGAACAATAGCAAACAATAATTATGTAGGTAGGGACCTATATATTGTGTCACCAAAATTATTTACATATTTTTATATAGACGTAACAGTATGTACAGTCACAGTCAAAACGATGTACGTATATATTATAAATTGTAACAAAATTTAAATGTGAAATAAACTAAAAAAAAATATTAAAAAGAATTGTCTGCCGGTCGATAATTTGCGTGATACTTAATATTGTCTAGGTAGACTGTAGAGTATATGCTTCACAATTTTGCACTCCGACTCTAGGATGAAAATGATGTAAGATATTCTAAAAATACCTTTTTTAGATAAAAATATTATATATTTATTTAATTATCCTATTAATACAAGTGAAAATCATTTGTTCTGATTTTAATAAATTTATGCGAGGTAATCAGACAAAGAGGCGTATCAGTGTAGTAAAAAGTGCAAAGTTATAAAACGTATATTGTACAAGAATACGTTACGTTTACGTTACTACCGATGTTTACAGCGGCGATTTTCTTTGACGCAGAGACGCAATCAATTCGTAAGAAGATTCCAAAGGGGCTTTGAAACAGCTCAAATATAAAAATTATACCAAAATCCTAAATAGTAAAATATGTTATACGATTACCAAAATCATTAAATCATTTTCTTGCATGTTTGATGAAATGAGATCGTTTTATATATGTGAAATATATTAACTATGTAGGTATTTGAAAACTATTTTTTATTTGATTGCTATTGGATAAAAAGTATGTGGATTTAATTGCAACATAAGAATTAGGTGCTAACCTCATGAGTAATTATGGCACTGCTAGGTCCAATAGTAGCCTCGATGCAGTCGTCGTTCCCTGGCCCGGCATCACCAGAAATTCCACTATCACCAGATTTATCATGCGTACTCCGCGCCGGTCTCGGTCTCGAGAGTCTTCTGATGCGTTCTTCCTCGTGATGAGGAGCTGGCGGAAGATCTGGCCTCGGAGTGATGACCTCCGATCCCGTGCCGCTTTCGTTTTCTGCTTCCATGGCTGCCAGTAATCTCCATGCTGCCGCAGGGGAGAATCGAGGTATTTCGAGTTGTTTTTTGGGGAGTGTGGGCCGAAGTTGCAGTGCAATGCCGTGAGGGTTGTTTTCCACCGACATGGGGTCATCTGGTTCTGGTTCACTTGATAATGCCGATTCCGATGAACCTGTAGAAACAGTAATACCGACTTGTGAATCAAAATGGCGTAACTGATAATTACAACTTTATAGGAGAGTAAAATTAAATAACAATAATTATGTTGGTGTAACATATTTATTTATTTTTCACTTACGCCCTGCTAAAATTATTTGTTCCTTCATCAAGAAATACATCTTACTAAGGGAATTTTCGTGGTGAAAATAAATTTTATACTTGATGTAATGCAGAAATATCACTTAGCAACCTCAATATACTAATTATACTGAGGGCTCTGGAAACAAAAATGTATAATTTGTTTCTTATACTATGTAGGTATATCTTCTAAACAAAATATTCTAAAATGGTATACATATATCAGTGGCGAAGGATGGAGATAGGCTGTTAAGATTCGCCATAAATAGTGCACATTAAAGTTTATTAGTCATACGTATTTGTTTTTATTGAACTAAGACTACAATTTACACCTAGCCATAATAGTTTTGGTATACTTTGGGCGATACGACAAAATTGTACATAGGTACTTTTTCATTCATACTTATTTGTTTTCGTTGGATTAAGAATATATATTACACGTCATATTGTTGGTTCATTTTTTTAAATTCATTAAACCCTGCCTAACCAAACGATTATAGATACAACATATTATTTTTGTTGTTATATTTTATAGGTAGAGAAGTATTTTTTGACTACCTATTATTTATCATGGCTTCGTTTTGCAGGATTTAATTGATTTTTAAAAACTAACTAACCGTCTGTAAATTTTAGTCTTATTTCAATGAAAACAAATACGTATGGCTGACAAAGTTTAGTTTGCAATATTAATGGCTGATCTTAACAGCCTACCTCCACCTTTCGCCACTAATCTATATTAATAAAAAATAACATTTTAGAATAGTTTTTCCAGTGCAAATACATAATATAAGAAGAAAGTAGAACAATTTTTATTGACTTGCCAACATTTTACGAGAATGAAAATTACAGTGTCAAATTGCAGGGTCCTCAATATCACGTCTCGTTTTTGTCTAATCCTGGGTATTAAATATTTTGTCCGGGATTAAAATCCTTTGTAGGCTGTACGCGGAAATATCAGGGTGAAAGATTTATTCCTCACAGAAGAACATTTAAAAATAATATTGAACTTAAAAATATAACACTGTATTAAAATATCAACAATTAGATTTTTTTAATTGCTACTCCCACATATTTTTATTTAAAAAAAGTAATCGAGATGTCTTTATTAAAATTAGTTGATGTTATTTTAATTACAATGGTGTCCCATTAATAATCGACAGTTAGAACAAAAAAACTGTTGTTTAAATGGCTGTATAATGTTAAGTACATAAATACCTTGAGGTAGTTCCAGTTTTGTATTGTAGTCGTCTTTAGGCGTGTTCGGAATGACTTTATCGTCAGCAAGATATGCATTTGTTTTTGAAAATTCCTTGTAGTTCATCTCCAAATGCCTGCGGACCTTTTCGTGGACGTTCACCTCCTCTTCGGCCGCGGGTAAGATGCTCTTGTCCATTCCAAAGTAAAAAGATTTACATGGCTGATTTTGTTGGTTCCTAAAATGTAACCAAAAAGAACATAAGAGACTATTGTTTGCATAACTATAGCAGGTGCTTGAAAATATGAATGAATCTTTAAAATAATTAATTCATAATTTTGAAAGTACCTAAATATATTTTTCACTAAATGTAAATTTAATTTAAACATTTGCTTTTATTGCAAAATTGTCACCCGGCCTGAAGTATTAGCTTAAAGTTTCAATATCATCAAATTGCAAAGCCCGAAGCATATAATGAAATTATTGATATGTAAGTATACATCTAATAAATATGATATCAGTGATCATTTTGATCAACAACTACAGATATTTATATAAGTGACTATAATAATTAGCGACCAGATTACTACGAGAGGTTTTTGATGTTTTCAGTTATATAGTAATGTGAAAATTTGTTGACTTTGATTCTAATTCACAATTCGGTAAGCATTTCATGTAACAACGACTAGTTAAAATCGTCGTAATTAAGTTGGATGCCCGTAGCTTAATTGGAAAAGCACACTAGTGCGAATGCAACGGATTCAGGTTCATGTCCCGTCAGGTGTCGTATTTTTTTCTACAAAAAGATTTTTTCTAGTGCGTATAATATGCATGAGATGTTTTTAAATTATGTATGTTCAATAATATATAGAATGTAACATTCTCAAATCTTGTGTCTTATTCGTTGAATAAAAGAAATAGCTTATTATCTAATATATATATATAACCATATCGTCACCTCAATACTACAACTAGGTAATTCTGATTTGGACATTGCTAATTGCATAATTATTATTTAAAATAAAAATGGAAAATTGTACTTGTCTAATTGGGAATACTTAAATAATGTTCAATTGTATGAAAAAATATTGTAGATATATTATTTTATTTATTTAATGCATTTATGGTTTCAAAGTTATCTAATATTTTCAAACGCAAAATTAATACAGCTCCAATAACTTGTGACTTACCTAGTTTTATCATTTGGTAGAGAAGATAGTGTAGAATCATATTCAATAGCTAACTCAAAAACAGTAAAAATCAAGATATCTAGTTGTAGTATTGACGTGACGATATTATTATGTGAATTTATTAAAAGTTTTATTATGAATATTGTGTATGATAGTGTGTTATGTGTAAAGACGTTATATCGAAATCTGGTATCTGTCGAAAAGTGTCGATAGTTTTTTTGATGTCGGTAGTAGCATTATGCAATACGTAGATCCAAAAGTTACGTGCATTTTGGGCATGGCACGATGACAACATTAAATATAGTATATAATAATAAACTAAGCATATTTCTGACAAAATTTAGTCATTAAATTCAATAATTTCGTTGATTTTATAAAATTTCAGAGTTTCCGGCACATCGATTGACAATCACTGTACTCGTAGCTTCGCTAAAAGCATTTTTAGCTCTGTGACTCATTTCAAACAAAGTAAGACTGTGTATGTGACATTTTGCTATCAAAGCTTTGCAAATATAAACAAGTAAGAAGTGTCAAACAATGCGGCACAATATACATAGATATATCTAATATATTTTTTTCAAATACTTATGTTATTGGATCGTTACTATAAAGGTGTGTTTAGGGATACGAATACAATACAAGTATGTAATACCTGTCCCATGGTGCTTCCGCTTTCACTCGACTCGGAGACTGTTCAGGTGTTGATTCTTTCCCAGAAGCCTGGCCTCTGTCAGCAAGTACTCTACTCTCTCTTCGATTCCTGACATTTTCTTTAGCTATTTTATCGACTGGTAACACTTTTGTTCCAATAGCTTTCACTCCAGCCTTCGTTTCTTCTTTCTTCTCCTCGCGGACGACTCTGGGTGCTTTAGGTTTAGTCTGCTTTGACCTATCTAGAGTTACAATATAAGATTTATTTTGGTTAGTTGTGTTCTTCACCCCGTTCGTTCTGGCATCTGTATTTCTAATATTTCGTTCTTCTACTCGATTCAGTGGTTTCGTTGTAACTTTATCATTTATCATCTTCTCTTTGAGACCGCTATCAACTTTACTTGTAATTATCTTCTTTTCTATCTTAGTTTCTTTAGGTGGTAGTGGTTTACTGATATTTCTTAATTTTCTAGTGGCCATCTTCAATTCGGCTTGAAAATCTGAAGACCCTATCGCACTCGGCAGACCACCGGCTGGTGCCGATTTTCTGTTGTTTATGGCACTTTTTTCTACACTTCTTTCTCTCTGTCTTTCTTCGACAAGAGGATCATCGCGGTTATTGAACTTGTGTTGGGTTTCCAGCAAAGTTTTTCTATCGTTATGCATTCTATTTACACCGTTCATATTATTATGACTGGATTCTTGGATTAAACTAGTATCAAAAGATTTTTCTCTTCTCATAACAAATGTGTCAGTGTCTTGTTTTTTGAATCTTTCAGAATTTCTAAAGCCTCTATTGGATTCAAACCTTGACTCGTTCGCTTTTGATTTTTCTCTGTACATATTTTGTTGGGAATTTTTGGTTCTGATGAACTCTTGTCTACTAAATGCGGTTTGGAGTATATTTTCTTCTCTCTTTAAAGAAGATTGAGTTTGCACCATATCATCTTCTCTATTACTGGGATATTTAAGATATTCTTCTCTTTCTCGAGAAGGAGACCTAATAAGTTTTTCTCTTTCGTTAAATCGTGATTGTTCAAAAATATCATTAGGATATTGTCTGTTGTCTTCTATTTCATATGGCCGTATGTGTTCTTGGGTGTGATGAATGTAACCATTACTTTTGATGTCGTGATGGTGCTTTACATTTTTCTTCGTCTCCGCCCTCGTCTTAAATAGGCGAAGTTTTCTTGAAGGCGGCTGTGGTGGTTGGTGATCATATGACTGTTGGATCTTCCAGGAATCTGGAGACGAACCTCCGTGATTATCCTAAAATAATATTACATAATATATGTAAATAATATTATATCGGCACCTTAAGGGTAGTAAATGATAGACCGGATTTTGGATGATGATTAACTGATGGGCCAGGGCCCGCACTGTACTGTAATGCTAAATGATGCGACCTACCTGTATATATCTATATTTATAATTTATTGAAGGATTATTGAAATCAATTTATGAATAGTATAACAAACCTGGTATTGAGGTGGGGGTGGTGCTTTGTACTTTTTCTTCATATTTTTATTATTAACTTTATTTTTACTTTGTATTTCTTGACTACTTCTCAAATCAGGTTCTGATCCAAACCTCTTAGATTGAGTAGCAAAAGACTCTGCAATGTAAAATAAATAAATTATGATTATAATATTCAGTAAGTTACAAAATATTTACGTAAATTAATTGATTGAACATAATAATAATTACCTTCAGGTTCTTCTAAATGCAGGTGAGTATGAGACCTGTGAAGAGGATCTCTTTGGTTGGAGAGGTAGGAAAATCTTTGTTGTCGTTCTCCTTCGTAAGGATCTTGGTTGATACTTTTAGATCTATGAACGCCATTCTGAAAAAAACAGTGCGTTACATATTATCGGAAAAAAGATAGTCAAAAATTAATTTAATAATTAAAGTAAACAATATTTATCGTAAAACTATATAAAACAACGATCGTCCCAACTTTACCTCTATTTTTACAAAAATGTGAGTTAAGTCTAATTATTTTAATATAGTGCAATTTAGTAATACGTAATTTTATATGACTTTAGCGAGACACATATTTTTAGTTGAACAGTTTTTTTATAATGATAAAAATTCAAGAAACAAAATTGATTTTGTAATATTGAATATCTGTATGACTTGACTTCAATAAAATATATATTTATATAATTATATTATATAGTGAAACAACTTAACATTGAAATTGCGCAGATCGCGATATCTTCTACTACGCACGAATTATATAGGGTAAATTTTATTGTTGTTACCCCGTTTACTCGTCCATAGATTGACGCTGACAGTATGTATTATCGCGGCCATAATAAGAAAATACACGTAATAATTGGTACCTGCATGGCGGTGCGCATGGACAGTAGAACGAAAGTGGCGAAAATGTCTGAATATGTCAAATAGCACCATACGATGACAACATAGCGTCTCGCTTACGCTTAAAGAATGAGATTGGAGAGACAGTCAGCACTATTACGTATTAACAGTTATTATCACGATAGTATAAACACACGCCATGCAATAGAGGCGCTATTATTTTCGACTACTCTTACTGAAGCCTTTCGCATCTTTTTTTCTCGCTCGGCGTCGCTCTAGTAATACATAAAATATATGTACCTGTGACTTAAGTGTCTAAAATCAAATTTTCCAAAAAACAGTTTTTGTACATAAATTTTATCTTCCTTCCCATACCTAACATAAAGCTAAAATTCTTAAAACCACAAAGCCGTAAACGCATTAACAACGCCATGGAAAACATTTGACTGTGTTTTTCCGAAAGTGTTCTAATGTATATAAGATATAATGGCATTATCAATCATTTCACATAGTCACTCTCTGCATTATAATCAATTTCCGTTTACCTAAAAATATATACTCACATGACTGTGCATAGGATCTCTGTCATGCGGCAGGGCGAGTGACAATGGCCTCCTCCCGCTGATGGTGCCTCCCGAATGCAATATGGCGCCATTGTTGGTACTCCGGAGACGGGGGTTTTGATCCAAGTCCGGGAGAACCTGAGAGAAAAATGTTTACGTCATGTATTGCATATTATGATCACAATAGAAAACTAATTTCCGCATTGTGATACTTAATTCATAGTATAATAATATACCTTGAATGAATCTGTGTGAATAATCTATGACTTAGCAAGGGGCGTACAATTTATACCTAATTACTATTTTTTGTTAAAGAAATATGTATTTATGTTTTTGTTATAGCAGTTAAAATTAATATGCAATAATAATATAATTACTGGAATTATTTTTCGTGTACTGAAAACGTACGTATATTTTTATAGAATATCCTCTAAGAATGCTGAATTTCAATTTGTTTCCATTTATCTATCTATCTATCGCTGCTTATCACATTATCAATTCCAAAGTCACACTGATACCCATATTAACGCCACGTAATAATATTAGCCGGGGTTCGCCTTTTGGTATCTTTAAAGACTATCTTAGACTAAGACTAGATCAATCTATCTACAAATACTGATATAATAGATATATCTCATTAGTTAACTCCACTAATTTCCATTGCTCCCAGAATGGACGATTTTACACCTCTTGAGTGTAGTATTTTATTGTTTATAATTAATTACTAATAATCTATTAGGTCTGACGATTTATTATACGCTTGTCGAATGTATTATTATTGACAAGGTATGGGATTTTTTTTACAAAAACTTCAACTATTCATAATTTGTTTGTTATATATTTTTTTATTGGATCCTTGACTTAATAGATACCTAGGTGATAAGTTTTTACCTACTTTATTGTATTGATTTATTATAAGTTAGAGTAAATAGTGTTCGTTGTTAGTGTGTGTTTGCCTTTTGGTGAGTGTACACAGCCTCAGAAGATGCCGAAAGCCGAAACCCGTGTCGCAAAAACGACTCAAATGGAATAGTACAAAACTTTTACCATTAGAATTGTAAGTATTTGTATTCAGAATTTAATTAAATCATCCTAATATTATTATGTGACGTTAATATGGGTATCAGTGTGACTTTTAAATATATGAGGTGTTAAGTAGCGATAGATACAATTGCGCCGCAGGCTAATATTTAATTATTTCCATGAAATCCATGCCATGCAAATTTTTGAAGAAGGAACTTCATGCGCCTGTAGGATAGACCGATTTATTGTTACCTAGTGTACATTATATAATACATATAAAAATGGCTTCATTGTACTATTATGAAAGCTAGCTATTTCTGCTACGAAATAGTATCAGCAGACAATCAAACATGCGCTTTGTAAGGTTCATACTGATAGTAATCTATCAGCATAAAAAATATATACCTATTTATAATAATATATGCATCTCCGTTATATTTTATGATAGTAGTCTCAATCCTTGTTTGATTATTAATGTTTATTTAATGTATCTATGTTAAATCAATATAATTAATTAGAAGTTTATTTCACCTTTAGATGTGATGCCTTCATCACCGGGTCGCTTGGCAGCGAATGGTGCCAATGAGCAGGCTGGTGAGGCTGGTGCCGGGAGACGACGGCTGCTGCCACGCCACCCCCCGGTTGTCCATGGGATCCGCCGTTACCCATGATGGCGATAGAAGATCATCTGCAGAAAAAGAAAAACAATAATTAATACAAATACATAAGCTTCAGAATAATAATATTTTCATTGTTATCAGATAATAATAATTTTCAATGTGTTATTTATAGTACACTCTGGCGGAAAATTTCCAAACGTCTCACATAACTTAAGCTTAACACCGCTAGATGGTACCAAAGAAAATGTTCTGAGAGAATTATAAATAAGAAATTTATTTTCTGTCCCGTAATAGAATTCGTGGCGTTTATAAAGTAAATCATTGTTGCTTTATTATTGGTTATATATTTAGGAAAATTTAAATACATAATAATATTGTTTGTAAAAAATATACAGAAAGACTCGATAATCTAAATTTAAATAAATTATTGTGAAAAAGTTTCCAATAATATTACTTCATTAAAATACAGTTGGTATAGTTTGGTAGAGGTATCTATCTATCTATCTATAAATTAACTCCTATCCAACTTTCTACAATAAATTACTCATTGATTATAATACAATTTTTAGATATTCATATATTATCATTAATCGTTTATACATAATATATTATATTTTATTGTTAAAGATTAGGTTTAATATTTAGGCGTATAAAAAGTTGGGTTGAAAGCGAATCAGGCTCGCACGGTCGGCTGCTTAAAATATAATATAACTCTGTGAGAGTCGAATAAAGGTCACACTTTAAAGGTCAAAACATAAAATAATAATACGTAATATTTAATGTATCAGATGACTCTTGTCAGTTTTAGTAATCAAAGCGTTAACCAACATATATATGTGTTTGTTAATAAAGGATATCATATCACATATCAACGTAAGTAGTTTTGTACCTAAAACTCAGTGACGTTCCGTGGGGGTAGGCAGATTGAGCGTCGTTTGGGGGCGGCTGTTACTCGAAGGGCAGCAAATCGAGGAGAATCATATAGAAATAGCTACTTAAACTGGGTACTTAATAACGAAAATATCTTTCCTTTAAAAATTCAGCTCACTGGTTGGAAAGAAAATATATTAATTAACATAAAAGGTTAAACAGGACAGTAAGTTTTTGTCGGGTTCGCGATGTCTAGTTTACTTCCGTTGCCATTAGACGTCCTTGGTGATCAGAAACGACACGAGCACGGATGATAAAAAATATTATATAAAATAATGAGGCGGCATTATGGCGCTGCCCAGGGGCGGCATTTTGTCTAGGGACGTCACTGCTAAAACTTGTATTATTTTTCGTACTTGAGATATCCCGGGTTATCTTCTTAATCTTTTCCTTGTTTCGGCTTCGGAACAGAAGACACTTTGAAGAGATACCGAAATACAGTGTAGGTATTAGGTGAATGACTGCGGAACGTATATAAAGAATACGGGTATATCTAATGTGTCCCCGTTGTCTCAAGCACAGATTTGGGGCGCCGAAATGTCCCGTTTTCAGAATGAGAGCAACCCACGGTAACAATTAGAAATAAATGGGCGAATTTAACCAAAATACCTACATGGGAAGAAATTCAAATTGTTATAGATGTATAGATTGAAAAAGGATTCATCAATTATTGTAACCAAGATACAGAAGTATTTGATGAGTACCTACCTATTTACTTATTTTTCACTACATTACACGCCAAAAAGTGACAGAATGGAATACTGAACACAGGGTCTTTTCTCTTAATGAATAAGTTGTGGACGATCGAAAAAACACAGTTGCAAGTCGTAGTTCTTAAACTGTCCTAAAGCAATGTTAATTACCAAAGTAGATTTTAAGAAGTCCTGCCAAGAATTTAATTATTATTTGAAATCAAAACCAAATACTAATAGTTAAGCAAATTTATTCTTCAAAAAAATATAAGACCACATAAATTATTCGTTATCACGTGTTCATTTCTGTTATCTGCATTAATAAATAAATAAAAAAACTATGAAGATATATGCGTTTTCTTGAATATACAATAGTACCCACTATTACCTAAAATTAGTGGATGTCCCGTTTTGAGGAAAAAAATAAATGGTCACGTTAGGTACCTATATCACATAATATGGTACTTTTCCGAGTAACAAATAAAACAGGAAAAACAGTCTTGAGGTAATTCATACTTAAATGTTATTATTTATTTATAACATTCCTACACCTACATAGGTACCAATTTCTAATGGATACCTTGTTTAAAAAAAACCTTTTTTCCGTAGGAATTCCAGATGAGAGGACAACACAAAGATAGACCGCCTAAAGCAATTCACCCCGAACCATACTCGGTCTTGGTCGAGCGTATCACGAGGCCCAACGTTAGTTGTGAAGCATCAGAAGTTGTTTACGTCTGAGAATGTCTCGCCACGCACTCAAGAGTGCTTTTTAATGAGTTTACTGAAATTATTTTATTTAAAAAAAATCCCACGGGATAGAGGAGCATGGGAATTAACAAAAATAAATGAGTCTAATTAATGTATATATAATATGTAAAACCAAAGCTAAAACAATACGGATATACCAAACTAAGTGAAGAGATCTTCACGTCCGCAATAGGACGCCGCAATTTTTTTATAAGCATTATAATATATAGTTGGAATTTATGGCGGGATCTAGCACGATTTGGCGCCAGGACAACTGGATGCTACGTAATTCGAAAATAAACAGACGTTAGGTACTTGTGCGTACTTTAAAAAAAATATTTAATACTATTATTTATATTTAATAGTTGGTGAGAATTTAAATATGCACACGTAAATAATGATTTAATCGTACATATGTTTAAGTTCCAAAGAAAAAAGAGTTTTTTTTATTTTTATATAAAGAATGGTAATTCTCAATCCGCAATAAAAAAACATTATGTTAAGGGTAAAATGAATTAAAACTAATAAGTAGTAGATAGAAACTGATAAAAATCACTCAATCAATCTACGACAGTGCGGCGTCCAATTGTCTTGGCGTCCAGTTGTCCCATTATGGCGACAAGATGGGACGGGCCGATGGGCCCAACAACTGGTTGAATTGACTTGGACATCTCTTCTCAATCTCAGAAATTACAAGAGGATGTGGTTTGCATCCTGTAGTTCTCCGTCACATGGGTGAAAAAGAGCTTGGCAGCGAATCCACCTTGCCAAGTCAAGAATTGACAGATAAAGTCAGGAGTCGAACTGGTTATCTCCAATCGGCATTGGATATTAGGAAAGAATAAATATATGTGTCTGCTCTTGGTGAAGGAATCAAAGTTTCGCTGCCAGGTCTTTGACGCCGCATTTAGCGTCATTTGACGTATTGTCCGATTCCTAAGTGATACTTTTTCAGCATAAAGGCTTAGAGGCGGGAATTGTCAGCATTGTTTATTATCTATCAATCACATTTGTGAGAAATGTGTAAAGCAATGGCTAGTCCACAATCAATACTCACCATCGACTATTAAATGCCAACTATACCTAACCATATAATGCGGATATTACAGATTAGTCATGTTTTATCACAATTATTTTAATCTGCCATTGTTCTGAGGGCCAGCGCTCAATGCGTGATGCTGTACACTGGACGTGATTATTTCACGCTACTTCTCGGAACTTCCACATACCGAGTCCAACCTGGCGAGCAATTATTCCATTAATTCTCTGTTACACTAGTTATGGAAGCCGTATGAGATATTCCTCTTGCGGAAGCCGCAGGTGAAAAGGAATTATCAACGAAAAGAAAATTTGAACGCCATTCTATTCTAAAAGTTATGAGAAAATCTGAGTTTAAGCTGAAACCGTATGCGCTTTCAAACCGTGTGCCATACTAAGCTTACCTTTTCTGTTCAAGGAAATATATTTTCACAAAGTATATTATAAGCATCTGATCATATCCGTTTATATTATACACTTACACTTACAAATTTAGTGAAAATATATTTTCATGAACAAAAATCATAAGTTTAGTATGGCACACGGATCTAAACCGCATACGGTTTCAGTCCATGGATGGCCTCTAAAAATATAATATAATATAGTGAAAGCATATAATTATTATTCCACAAATTACTATTATTACTATACTACCCAGTAATGGCGTAGAGTTTATGTTTGGCAGTGGCGATGGGTGGAGGTAGGTTGTTACGATCCACCATAAATATTGCACACTAAACTTTGCCAGTCATACGTATTTGTTTTCAATTAACTATTTCTTTTATTCAATGAATAATTCAGAAGATTTAAGAATGTATTTGTACCAATTATTGGACACACATAATTTTTAAAAACACTCCTGAGAAAAAATCTTTTTGAAAAAAGTAAGACACCCGGCAGGATCGAACCTGCATCTCTTGGGTTGACGCCCCGTGCGCATTTTGTGCAAAAAATTTTCTATTGGTTATTTAATATTTTTCTCAGAAGTGTTTTTAAAAATTATGTATTTGTTTTCATTGAAATAAGACTACAATTATTTACAGGCTGATGGTGTTGGTTAGTTTTTAAAATTCAATTAAACCCTGCGAAAACCAAGCCATAATAGATACTAGTCAAAAATACTCGTCTATCTATAATTAAATTATATTCATAATTAAAAATAAATATCTAAAATTATGCAGTTAAATCATGCATAACTTTGAATATTTTATTGATAGAATAATATTGTTATCTATTGTAGTTTGGTTTAGGCAGAGATTAATGAGTTAAAAAAACGAACCAACATATTGTGTTATATTATGTATTCTTAATCATACGAAAACAAATAAGTATGAATGAAACAGTGTGCATAATTTTGTCGTAGGTATCGTTCAAAATATACAAAATATACAAAACTATTATGGTTTAGTTTAGGCAGGGCTTAATTGAATTTTAAAAACTAACCAATACCATCTGTAAATTGTAGTCTTAGTTCAATAAAAACAAATACGTATGACTAACAAAGTTTAATGCGCACTATTTATGGCGGATCTTAACAGCCTGCTTCTACGCTTCGCTACTGATGTTGGGGGGTAGGTAACCAATGGGCAACCGAAAAGAATTGCGCATTTTTAGGGAGTTATATTACTATTGATGGGTTAGTGATGACTTATATGATAGAAGGGTGGTACGTTAAGTTATCGTTCATGTTAATTACAATAAACTAGTGGCTAGACACTACTTCCGGGTGTCTAATACCGCGCCCTTGTTACTCTACTATGCGGATTTCGTCGACACAGTGTTGCTATAAGAAATATATTATACACGCTGCAGGTTTGACAATTAATATAATAATAAGAGCTGGAGCGAGGGAAATAGCGTGACCTCGTGATTGTTATATACACAAATAGTGGAGCGTAGGAGGGTGAAATAATCAAGAAGATAATATGTAAATAACAACATACAAACCAGTTTGGATACTGCTGTTATATTAAAAAAATGAGTGCTTATTCTGAATGCAGTAGGTAATGCCTCTTGATGCCTTGGCCGACGATCAGCCTTCAAAACAAGAAGAAATACAAGAAATGTCAAAGTCTGTCGCCATGGACCAAGGAGTTAAGGCTCGACTAAGTTTATTATTGTATGACGACTAGGTCACAAAAAATGATAAACACAAAGGGTGCTGAGTATACTTAAATATTGCTAAAATTGAATGCGCCCTTCATTTACGTGACAAACATTAATGTATATTACAAGTATGATAAACACAGTGACGTCCCGTGGGGGTAGGCAGATTGAGCGTCGCTTGGGGGCGGAAGTTACTCGAAGGGTGGAAAAGTTGAGAAGAATCATTTGGTATATAGCTAAAATTAAGTTAACAATTTTGTTCACATTTTGTACCCACAATTAATAATAGCATAGTAAAAATGGTGTGGAAATAATAAATCAGTGTATTGCTAAATGGTATAAGCCAAATAGAATATCAACCACATATAATCTCAGCCTCTGATAATTTGGGTGTATTTATTCGCTTATGAAAGGATGTTAAAAATACTGTATAAAAAATGGGGCGGCATTTTATCTAGGGACGTCACTGGATAAACAGACGCATGTATATATCACATATTAATTAACACGCGTTTAAGTTTAACCTACATTTATCTAGACCCAAGATTTAAAACTTGTTGCAACCTCACTCAAAAGACAATCCACTTTTTGTGTGTGAAGACACGTGGTATTATTCACGTGGTTCATCCATCTTGAGTGAGCCTTATCTGACCTACGACCTGAATACCTGGAGTTTCTCCAGGTTGTCATCTCCGTTGTCGCCTGTATAAGCTCGAAGAGTCGAATACAAAGGGAGAATCTGTCGTACACATTTCTCTTGTCTTCACCGTCCAAGTTTTTGAGGCATATACACAAACTAGAAATACACTACATTTTAGACAGTAAGCACAATGTTTTGTATTGCCCTGTTTATCTACTAGCTAATATTTATCTTATTGTTTGCCAAAGAGTCCATGATTTCTGAAAGTCGGTCGGCCCATACATTAACGGTGTCTTGTGGAGGCATTTTATAAAGACTGCATTCAACACTATTAACTTGGTGATAGACTACTGTTATTAATGAAGACATACCAAAGAAAATCAATCATTTATTATTAAAAAAATCAATTCTCTGATAGAACCACCATTGAAATGATTACAATTGTAACTTATTAACCTAGTTAGATGTATTAAATGTATTTGAATAAATTGTCAATTGAGGCTAACGCGTATTGCACATTCAGATGTCAAGTGCATCTGTTATTAATGGTGATAATGTATGACAACAAAACACAGAGTGCGTTGCATTAATGCATTTTTCTTAGTTTCTAAATGCTACTTGGCATTATGAAAATATCTCACGATTCCGCGAAAGAGAGAAGTTGATCGTCTATCTGTCAATATGTCGTCACAAACGGAACTACTATTATCAAATCGAATACCAGATTCGAAATTCGAATATAAACTTTACTGAAATACACAGAATTTATTTTTAAATGTATTTTATTATAAACATTTCGTATCAATATACACAAGATATCATATAATTATCTGTTAATACAACCTCCACTTTGATCTTACCCTGCCCATATGATTTTCTTAGGATCTGATTTATAATTTTTAAAAAAATTAGCAAAATATACTATCAATAACCTGGAGATTACCATTTTGAATTGATAACCTTCCTTTTACGAAGCTAATAAATTCCGTCCGTTCCGGTGATAACACCTTAGGTTACCGTATAAGATTGATAATTTGTTACAGTAGGTAAAATAGAAATGTATTTTCGCAACAGAAATAATTAAGGTTTCATCATCATTATTTACTATTTGTTTTATCTATATAATGATCCAAACTTAATTAAAATCATACGAGTATTTTTATACAACCTACAAGTCATTATTCCTTACTTTTATAGGTATCTCCTTCTCAGAATTGAGTATGTCGTATATAATTTCAACATGTCTTTTGTTCGTAATGGAATGCGACGCTCTGTTTGCAATGTGTATTTATAATTAATGTTACAATACATTAAATATGACGAATATCTGGATAATTTAATCAATTTGAACAATAATGATATTTTAATTACCTATATATTGTGATATTGATGATTCTAACAATTGCCGAAATATGAAGATGACGAAGTGTATATTAACTGAAATATTTGCAGTTTAGACGGGTGGGTAACCTAAGGTGGCATTACAGTAACGGGAGTAATAAAACATCAGATGTGACAAAATTTAAATAATTTCATACAAAAGATAAAGAACCGCTATATAAGTGCAAACATGAAGGTGGTGTTTTTTTTTTTTTTTTTTTTTAATAATTTAGTTTGTCTTACTGACACGACAGTAAAAAGCTCATAATAATCGAATGCTTGTAGCTCCGATGTGATTACCACAATATAAATTCGAGGTATTTCAGTCTCATTAAAATGAAACATGTTAAATTGAAGGCTTGTATACATAATTAATTACATTTTACTTTTTATGGTAAACAGAGTATTATGGGTTTCATTAAGTTATACGGTTCAATATAAATAAATGATTTAATTAAAAAAAAAAAAAAAGCATGTTGCAGCATTGTCACATCGGCAGTTATAACAGGTTGACGACGTCATAATATCGACCAGTGGTTAAGGTTCGATACTAAGCGATTATTTAATGTTTAGTAGTAATATATTCTTGGGTTTCCACCGCGTGTACTTCTTCCTTCTTTCCTCGTTGCAGAGGTCAGAAGAAGTAGGTACACGCGGTGGTAACCCACAAATCTATTACGATAAAAAACAACCGCGAAAGTCTCAAACATTATTTAATGTTTTCTTTGGCTAATTTAAACGATTTTTTTCTAATCTGTATACTGAAATACATAATAAAATTCTATGAGAAAGTTACTCCACTATTAAGTACATAATGTCAAATATAGTGGCAACAATTGGGGAAAAATAATGCTTCATCGGAAGTGGTGACATCTTGTGGAATGATTAAAGCGCGCAAATTTTTGCGATGTGGACTGTTCAAACTATATTTAATTTGACAGTATTGTTTGCAAGTTTGGACTTGCGATGAGTGTCAACCAAAATGATTATACACGTGCATTAAAATTGGTATAGCTTTAAAAGTTTACAATAATCACTGTATAATTTGTATGCGGATATAATATAATATCAATGTTGGTCTAATGTAGGCATGATAATATGTCAATGAACATTTTATCATGATCGTAGAACCAGAAGAATTATATTTGTATATTTATAAAATGTGTTTTTTTCTACCCAAGTTCAGCAAAGTGAATTGGAATAAATTCTAAGCTTGGCATAGGTACAATCGATCATTTTAAAATAACGTATCGTATTAAAAAAACGTTTTCAAACTGCACCGGGTAGAAATTTAATTTAATGTGTATTTATAAATACGGTATAAAAATTTCTTGACTGCATATAGAATTTCTTGTCTATCAGTAAGTAATACAAAGAAATCGAGATTCTCTTTAGCGTTTGTGCCATTTTTCAATAGAAAATCTATTCAATTAGTATTGCAAAGAGTCGGCATGACTATTGAACAAATTTTACTGCATTACAATTATTATTAATATATTACTAATTTAAATCCGTGAAAGAATTTTAAAATGTCGAGAAAAATATAATTAAATACAATTGAAATAATGTTCCGTGATAAATCTTCTTCTTTTGGCGCCGTATTTTATTGAAGGTTGGCGACCAACTTGTTGTACATCTCCCTATTCTGGGCCAGTCGTATTGGACCCATAAAGCCTTGGACATTGAGCCACTTACAGAGGTTGCATAGCCAAGATAATCAGTTCTATCTACGCTTCTGGTACCTAGTCTCTATGTTCTTCTGCATTATGGTTGTATTAAATCACACTTTTTATTGCAGAAAACATATGCAGCTTTTCTGTTCTTGGTAGTATCTATAGAGAGTTCTTTATAACTTCTATAAACAAGAAGTTTTAATTTATTAAGTGGGATCCCATCCATTTAATTTACAAAACGCTATAGGTACATCTGTTATCATGCCCTCCACATCCTGAAGCAGCCCCCTACCTATCGCATAGTTTAAGGGCAGTATGATTTTGTACACTGTTCCCCAAGAATTTTCCACGGAACCTCATGAGAGTATTCCGTATATTTTTAGCGATTTAAAAAAAATCCGATTGAACACTGACAACGAATACAGTTACCTCTAACCTATATAACAAATTAATACAATCAATGATCACAATAAAAAATATAACAAAGAAATTGTGAATAATTGAAGTGTTTGTAAAAAACACATACCTTACCACTAATAATACACTCGATAAGCGTATAAATCGTCAAAACCTAATATCAGTTATTATAAAAAATAAAAGTAATACACTAAAAGGGTATAAAATCGTCCATTCTGGGAACGATGGTAATGTATTGGGAATCAAAGCTATTTTCGCATTTCATACTCTAGAGTCTAGACATATATTAAATGCATACATACTAAAACAATAGTTTTAGTAGGTATGCATTTAATATACGTATATAATTCAATATCGAATGGCTTTTTTTGAAACTGACAGTTGTTCTTGTCAGAGTATGAAATGCGAAAATAGCTTTGATTGTTGGCATAGGTCATTATTTCCATGTTTAAGGCTTTCTGCGAAGTGAAATAATTCTCTCACATTCGTCGATTTTCCACGTTTGCTAAAAACCACAATCTCACGTCGGCATTATAATAATAGAAAGGGATAGACAGTAACGTATAGTGTGACCCGATTCTTTTGTTGGCAGATTGCGCTAAGAACTGGCAGAATTCCACCATTAGTTGGATACAATAACAATATGTAAATGAAGCACGCAATTGGGCTTCCGTGAAGAACGCCGCTGGTCAAATTAGATTACGATGTCATTGTGTTTTTGTATTCAACAAAGCCTTTGACAATAATGAAGTCACTTTCCTTTTGAATGAAAAGTACACGCAATGGATCCGTTTGATAGGGTCTCAATCATTTATGTAAGACAGTGACATGGAAATATGCAAGAGTGAAAATGGAGGTGAATCTATTGTGAGCTATTTTCCGCTAGTCGCTCTAAATAAATGTTTGAATAAGTATCACACATTACAGAGACATTATATTAGTTTCTGTTATCTGTTTTTATTATATATTTAGAAATCTAATAATATAAAAATAGTGATCCTTTAATATTACTGCAGGTACTATGATATTGCGTTATGTGAAATAATTTTATATTGTTATTTACCATCTCTACTTCATATATTTTATTTCATAATATAGATTAGAACGATCCTTCTCTGATCTTGTTAATTAAAATAGTGAGTATCTAATGTATCTCCTACGGTTTTTCCAAATACTTCAAATTTCCACCACTCGTTTTTATATTTGCTTCTTTCCTAAGTAATAAAGTTTTCACGTTATTATATTGTATTCATTTGTTATATTATAACCGAGAATTAACTGCATTCTTAGTCAGTGTGCATTTGCCGTTGGTGAGTGTGCATAGTGCCTGAAGACGTGGAAAGGCGAAGCCCGGGATACAAAAATGAGTTAATTGGAATAATACAAAGACTTAAATCAATTATAATTTAATACAGTCGCTGTCAATTTAATCGTTTTTTTAAATAAAAAAAATACACAATATATATATACTCTTTAAGTAATCTCATTTAGCGCTGACAACGCGACCGGCGCGTGGCCATTAGATACTATCAGGATGATAATTAAATGTGGTAATTAATTAGTAATTAACTGGTCAGCAGTGAATGTGATATTACTACAACAGACCATGAGGCCCAATGACAGTAGTGTAGTTAGTAATAGAAGTGAAATAATTGTAAACACGCAAACTTTAAGAAAATCATATAAATATATTATGACCTCAGCAGGAATCGAACCTGTAGCCCCGCATGAAAGGCCAGCAACTTACGCACTGGATTGCGACTTTAATTCATTCGTCCTCGTGATATCATCCCTTTTACTCTACTTGTGATAACCCACATCGGTAGGTTGTTCTGATCTTTTCTAACAATGTGACCGAAAAATTAAACGCGTCTCTTGCAGGTGGCGGAGAGACTTTCTTTGATGTCAAGGCTAAAGACATTTGTGCAACCATGAAAAACGCATCCTTCAGAAAGCGTCAATTTTCTTTTTGTTGGACTCTATGAAAGTACAAATTACATCACGAAGTAGAAAGATTGTAAATATCAGCTTTGTAAAGAGTTTTTATTGTTTATTCCTGGTTTTCAACATTGGAATAACTGATAATATAAACTCTGTATAACAGATTTCCGTATGATTCTTGGCGTTACTATAATATGTGCACTGCAGGTATTGAACACATTGATCACTGTCTAACTTTGTATTGTTATTCTCTTCGTTTATCATAATCGTTTTGCTCTATCCAATATGTATTCTTCCCATTGATACCTGTGAGAATATCGGTGATATAGTACTACTTAACTAACGAAGAAAACGATCAACTTAAGTCTTATGTAGATAGTATATTATTATCCATTATGATATGTAACAATACTGTATAAGAGCCAAGTTCAAAAGTAACCATGTATTAGCGGCAATTAGTAAGACTTTGAAAGTTTGAAGAAGAAGCTCACAATAAAAGTACGCTAGTACCGCGCAAAAGAGATATAATTATGACCATTGTTTTGGTTGTTGGATTCCTCGGGATCAAAAGACTTGAGTGAGTCGTTTCAAAGCGTCAATCTATGATTGCTATCGCATCATTTGTCATGGCCTTTAGGGTCGACAAACTCATCTGTCCACAAACAGTACCGTAGTCAGTTTGTTTGCTGACAGCTTTTTACTTTAATTAAGTAATACTTGCAGCAATTACGTATTCTGCCATGACATGGTATACGAAATGAATAGCTTAAGTAACACATTTCTGTAATAATTACATGATAAAGAGAACTTTTTATATATCACGTTTTTAAATTTTCTGTTGAATCATGTAAACTTGACAATTCTATGTATTAATAATTTAGGACAAATAAGGCAATTGTCAACAAATCATTTTTTTGCTATTTTGCAACAAACAAAATATAGAATACTGAAATGTCATTTTGATTTCCATAGTAACGTACGTATATATTAATAATTTAGTTTCTAGGACCACCCCCTTAGCAACCAATAATAGTGGATTGGATTACGGTCTTTTTCCGAAATAACTTTTCATACAAAATAGAATTAACTGAAAATGAATTCAATTCTACTTAAAGATGGCTAAAAGTATTAAAAGAATGCATTGGCATCGTGTTAGTTAAAAATCGATTGCAAGATTTGTACTGGATAAACAACCACCGGACAAACAAGAATACGAGCTAAGAAAAACGTGGTAAAAATGGAGTTGGGTCTAGAAAGTTTTTACAATACTGCTTATAAATACATTATTACTGTGTATACCTATTTTCAGAATTTTTTTAAAACATATTTCTTTAAAGAACTGTTGGAAATGTCCACATAAAATATGAGCTATAGCTATTAATTTTGAAGGTTTTTTATAGTTATTTTTACATTACTGTTTGCCTATCAGTGGCGGAGCAGACTGCAAGAAGCCGTGTGATGCGCGCACGGCTTAGGGGCCTAAATGGCACTTGGTTCGCGAAATACCTACGCTGTGCGAAAAGCAAGTGCTTTTTATGCCTCTCGCGCCACGCGCCCATCGCGCGGCGACTCGCAGTGTGCTTTGGCCATTATACGTACTTACATAATTTTTTTAAAACACCCCTCAGAGGGTATCGTTTACATCCTGTACTTGGAACTTGCAACGTGGACATGGTGCTCGAGTAATAATTGAAAACACCATATCCAGCCAACAATTTACTGGTGTTATAGTAGTCGGAAGTCAGTGCCGTTATCTCTAACTGCCATTGTACTTTAGGGAAAACAAATAGTATGACTACCGTTGGTGGAGGCATCTCATTTTTTCTGATAGTGTTCACGATGTGATACAATTCTTGGTACAACTATAACTGGAGGTGTGGCGTTTTTTGAGAACTAATGGATTACAATACACCGGGATTACATACATCGCAATACTAGGGCCAAATTATAGTTGCTGAATTATACATTATAGGTTTGTATTTTTGATAAACAGTAGTTTAAAAATAAACAACACACAATTCTAATAATATTGACACTATTTTGATAAATACATGTAAAATATAATTTTGATATAAAAAAAAACTTATCAATATAAAAGTAGGTATGTCATCTCTCTAAATAAGAATGTTCAGGAAATTTAAGCTTAGCTAAATGAAAGAATATTGGCGATTTTCTCAATAGTACCGACCGATATTACAACACTCATTTACACATAGTATTGGTATATGTACATATTCGTATTTGAATATATATTATGTAAGATATAATACAACTTGTATTATGCTTGGCTACTGCAGAAATACTGATCCGCCCACGCCTGAATTCGGCTCTGTGTATAAGGCGGCAATGAACTCGCGGCCGCTCCAGACTCGGAATTACACAAAATTCTTTTTTCGCGGCCCGACCACACTTTGTAATTATTATATAATGCCGTATTTTTTTGCTGTGGCCACGAGGCTATCTTTGCTAGCCAAAGTCAATGAAGAAGACAGTAACATAGTTATGTATTTTTATTGAAATTATATTATTTTAATTATAATAACATAGTATATATCTATTGGAAAGTATTTCTGATTAAGTATATTATGGAGTATGGGTCACAACAATTTCGAAGGTATTATCTTATTTACGATGTAAAAAGGCAAAGTAGGGAAAACAGAACATTATCATGGCAATACTTACACTCACTGAATTCAAAAAATACGAGGGTGGGTCAATAAGTCCTTAGAAAAGCCGACAGGTGGCGCGACTAGTACTGTAAGCGGTTTGTTTTCATGCAGCGGCACTACCGATTCAGTATGCTGCGAAGTTTCAATCAGATTGGTCGGGTTGTTGTGTGTTTCTCGTACATTTAAAAAAAAAAATTTGCTTGTGGAAAATGGAAAAAATGGAGAAAATTGAGTTTAGAGCTGTTATTAAACATTTTAATATAAAAGGGTTAACAGCAAAAGAAATAAAAAATGAGTTGGATTTAGTTCACGGCATATCTGCTCCTTCACTTGCAACTATTTATAACTGGTTAAATGAATTTAAACGTGGTCGTACATCAACAAAGGATGAACCACGCTCAGGACGTCCTGTAGAGGTGACTACACCAGAAATGATCAATAAAATCCACGATATGGTGTTAAGTGACCGAAGATTAAAGTTGAGTGAGATAATTGAGGTTACAGGGATCTCAAAAGGTAGCGTCATTTCTATTTTACATGACAAATTGGGCATGAAAAATATTTCTGCAAGATGGGTGCCGCGTTTGCTCACAGTCGACAATAAACGCAATAGGTTGGTGGCCTCTAAAGCCCTGTTGTCGCTCATGCAACGCAATCCGGATGAATTTTTTCGTCGCTTTGTGACTGTAGATGAAACATGGATACACCACTATACTCCCGAGACGAAAGAACAGTCAAAGCAGTGGATTGCGAAGGCAAACCATGTTCAAAGAAGGCGAAAACCGTAAAATCAGCTGGTAAGGTTATGGCTACTGTATTTTGGGATGCACGTGAAATTATTTTCGTTGACTATTTGGAAAAAGGAAAAACAATAACAGGGGATTATTATGCATCTTTATTGGACCAGCTAAAAAACAAAATTGAAGAAAAACGGCCTCATTTAAACAGGAAAAAAATCCTCTTTCATCAGGACAATGCCCGTGTTCACACATGTTTACGATCAATGGCTAAAATTGAAGAATTGAAGTTTGAATTGGTCGACCACCCACCGTATTCGCCAGATTTAGCCCCCAGTGACTTTTTCCTTTTCCCAAACTTAAAAAAATGGCTAAGTGGACAAGGTTTTTTTTCAAATGAAGAAGTCATCAATCAGACAAATGCTTATTTTGAGGACCTTCCGAAAACTTATTTTTCTGACGGTTTAAAAAACATTGAGAAACGTCTTACCAAGTGTATTGAGCTCCAAGAAGATTATGTTGAGAAATAAAAAAAAAATACAAAAATAAAAACTGTTTTAATGCTTTTTTCTAAGGAATTATTGACCCACCCTCGTATATTATACTTTACGACATAACAAATTTAATAAAAGCCATCCTTCAAAGCTATAGTGGGAAAACCCCTTCCGTAGATGCTGGTTGTAAGTAGAAGAACTAATTCTAGTTATATTCTCATTCGATTGAGATTATCAGTGGTTTCTAAAGTTAATAATCATACGAGTTACCTTGACATTTTAACTGTCGTGAGAGCTATACCTACATAATGTATCTATACCGGATTCAGAAAAAGATCCAGGGAGGGGATTCAGTTTAAAAAGGTAATTCACAAAAAAAATATGCATAGGTTTAAAATGTGATATTGAAACGGACGAAATCGGTCCTGTGGGTCTATTCACTCTATTCTATACTTATCGACTGCTAAAGTGATAAAGTGATAAATATTAGCACTTATTGTAACAATTAAGTGCTGATACTTTGATACAAACCTACCCTAAGTTTGATAATATTTATCACTTTAGCGGACGATATGTATAGAATAGACCAGGGGTCGGCAAACTCTTGAACCAAAAGAGCCAAATATGAGTGGCACAACGGTTAAAAAAAAATTCGAGAGCCATACGTATATTTTTATAAATATGATTTATTTAAATGAATTAATTACATTTTATAGTTGTTTATTTATTAAGTGAAGATGATTTCCCGAATAAAACTAACGTAATTACTTAATATCATATGTTTTTATTGTTGACATTATAAATATAATTTTTACAGAATATGAATTACATACAATTTTTACGCATTCCTTAAAACTAATGTGAAAAATGACCTTCCTTGCATTTCTTTGGAGAGTGTGTATGTTTGGTATGTAACTTGTAGTTTTTAATTTCAGGCGCGACTCCAAAAAATTCTCAAGTTCATATTTGAAAATGATTGTTCACATACATATTATTATGTCGACTCGAATATGAGTTCGGAAACCTATTCCATAATATGAATTAAAAATCGTAGTATCTACTTCATGTAGATCTTTTAGAGCACCCCACATGTGTTGTCAAATTA
This sequence comes from Rhyacophila brunnea, assembly GCF_057557595.1. Classification (NCBI taxonomy): domain Eukaryota; kingdom Metazoa; phylum Arthropoda; class Insecta; order Trichoptera; family Rhyacophilidae; genus Rhyacophila; species Rhyacophila brunnea. The sequence continues at coordinate 47,206,854 of NW_028232859.1, forward strand.
AATTGCATTTTTCTCTCTCCATATCCTCAATTTTGGTGGCAAGACCTACAAATTTTTAGCTCCATAACTATTTGCTTTTTAAATCCACCAATAAAATTGTATTTCAAAAGTGCTCGTGTCAATATCAAATGGAGAAAATTTTGATTTGTCGACTTTTGTAATGGGCGGATTTAAAAGAACAATCATACCTTTATTTATTATATTATTTGAGGAAAAATTAGGCTCGCGATAATGTCATTATATAATATAATACGTGTACAAATCAATGACAAAAAATAAAAATTGTGAATTTTGCAAAAGTTTTTGTAAAAATTGGGAATTTGGCAAAGAGCCGCACGCCAATACCCAAAGAGCCACATGTGGCTCGCGAGCCGCGGTTTGCCGAACCCTGGAATAGACTATCATATATCAGGATTCGGGGTGTGTGGGATTCTATTAGACCGAGTGGTTAAAGTTTGGCGGCGAAACCACTGTGGTCGGTTAAAAAGTTTAATTTATACTACAATGATTGGTAAACCATAACATATTTATTTTAGCCAATTAACAGGATTCAAACAAATTTAAAGACTTGCACTACGGTCAGACAGAGCAAAACAGAAAAAAGTTTAATGTGATTACTAGATAATATATAACGTAATTGAGATAATCACCAGAGATCTTACGAAGTATGTTAAGAATAAAAAAAATACGTTAAATAACTATGAGAGTAAATGTTATATAATATTTTAATCCAGCGACAAATGTTGAATGTCAGAATATTGACGAAGAAATTAGTGCTCCAATCTCCAATGATCTATGTAGTATAATAGTTTCATAGATAACATAAAGAAACTCATATAAAGAAATTCTGTGGAAATTTTAGCCAAAGCAAAAGATTTTCATGGACTTTTATTTGGTAGTAGTTGAAATTATATTACGCTATAAAGCACCTCATAATAAGGTATTTGATCAGTATCCACAATGCCCACAATGTGTTGACTGTAATATTTCATGTAGGAATCAAACAAAAGGTACTTAATTAAAAAAAAAATGAAATTTCGGACACACCAGAGTGATTAATGAATCAACACTCTCTATTAATTCGGTACCTTAGTTTTTTTTTCTATTGAAAGTCGTAATAATAATTATTATTGACACAAAGAAAAGCGTATAAAAAGATATTCGATGTCGAAAATGGTATCATCAGAATCATTATTTAGATAATATCCATTCTGCAAAATTATAAACAGTCATAGAGATTGCATAATTTATGATTGTGTGTTTAATTTCATCAATAGGTTGATTGAAAAAACATGATGAGTTTAGATTGCGCGTAATAATTGATTTGCATGAAGCGAATATAAAAGTTGATCGATTTTCAGATTATTTAATCATACCAATATCACGACGGAATAAGTCCGGTGTTTTGAATGAGAATGAGTTTCACTTTCTTCACCATAAGATTGGATTCATATGGAAATCATTGGGATTTACTTATTATGGAAGCATTATCTAATAGAGTTGGTTGTATAATACGTAGGTACGTTATTATACAATCAGTGATAATACATGCGTACATTTCTTTCAAAATGCAAGAATAAAAAAAAAGATTACGTACACAGTATTTTTTTATGGTATTAATAGTTTGTCAATTTATGGCTATGGCCGTATGTTGTAGCTTAACCACTGGGAAATGCCAAAAAAATGGCGTATTTCAAAAAAACACTACCTTATTCTTAGGTCAATAATTATTATAAAGCAATCATTATTCGTAGGATGTTTATCACACTTGAATGGTCAAAGACATAGCTTACAATCAGTATATTTAGAATTATCTTCAAATGTGTTAATCTTGCCAATTTTTCGAATAATAAAATGCCTAATTCTTGTCAAATTTGGGATCACAGAGATTATCAATATAATTTTTTATCGTAAATATTTCACTATAATAATGTCGACATAAATTATACTGATGGTTTTATAAATGCGTTTAAAAAATAATAAATCTAAAAAATCTTAACACCACTGCACATGGACTGTACTGAAATATGACTATATTCTAAAACATTAGATAGAGAGGTTTAAAAGAATACTATTTTATGTAATAAAAATACTTTATGCAGTCATCAAATGTTTAAAATAAATATTAAGGGTAATAATTCTTCAAAATTATATAAATAGATTATCAACAACGTTTAAGGAATGTTAAGGCTAATGCTTTGAAAATACCATAAAAGCTCCATTTTGAGTTGAGTTTGAGCCCTACGTTGGGCATGTGGGCCCTTACTATTGTTATCTTATCAAAACTTTGAGCTTAGCATCTAGTCCCTGTTGAGAGGAGCATACAGGGAAAAAAATTACCAATATCTTCGCCGCCGTCCGGTATAATAGAATATGGCACAAAGGTTGACGAGTGGTTTATTCAGGTGTTTTAAAATGTTAACTGACAAACGTTTTCAATCTTTCAAATAAAACCCATAAAAATATACTACGTAACGTATTTTTCGTGTCCGAAGATTTGTACGTATACAGTTGACCGTATTACATTTCACCGTGATCTGTTACATCGAAAATAATTGGCCGTATAGCAATGTGATCAAATCCATGTCTTAAGAAAACTACCGGAATATAAGAAAAAGACAAAAGAAAATAGGTAAATAAGTAAATTAGACATACAAATATATCGTATATATTTAAATAATGCCTCGAAAAAATCAAGTCGTATATATCAAATATCTGATTATGATGACAGTGTTACTGTCAGATATTTGATATCAATCAATATCAAATTAATGTTATTATTGAATCTAATAAAATTTGAATAATAAGTCCGCACTCTGCAATCTTCCATGAACAACGCGTCATTTTATTTTATCTCAATGCTATACGGCCATCTCTTTCAAGGTGAACTCGAAACGTATTACGTACAATTGAGATATAACCATTAGGTATTTTGTGTTGAAAAACTTTAAAAACAAACATGGAGAGTCCACTAGTTGGTTAAATACGACTTGAAAGGTAAATATTATTTTCATTTCTATCAAATATTAGAATTATTATAGGGATGTGAAGCTTTAAAATATATTAATTGATATCTTAAAATGACCGAAAATGCTATAAAAATAAGTACTTACTGATGAAGTATGTACAATATTTACGATATTTATCAATCACAAAAGTCACAGCATTATGACAGCGTATAGAAACTTTCAAACGTCAAGATTCTCTGTCATGAAGTTGTGTCAAGTTGACAGTAGGTAGCTGTTGACATTTTCTCGTTTCGGGTATTGAATTACAACACATAATATTTATCACTATAACAATCATTCGATCAATATTATTGGACCCACGGTGGCATGGTTGGTAGAGCCTCGGTTTCCGAAACCATGGGTCGCGAGGTTTTTTTTTTTTTTTTTAAATAACCATGCCCATACTTTTTCGTACAAGGTAGGTGAGACAGTTAATTAAATTGAGTTATTTAAATATTCAAATTATTAATTCGATTATAGTTTTTAGTTGAAGGATGCAGATAATTATATTTCTCCATTTGTAGGTATCTTCAATTTTCTTCATGGCCAGAATTAAAAATATTTTGTGTAGTGTCTTTGTGTTTTCTTGTTGTTTAGTATTTCTAATATTTAAATTTCATGATTATGTTGTCTACGCGGATTTTCGAAAGCAAATTCTCCTTTTCTAGTATTGGGCAGTCGTTGATGACATGCCACAAAATTTAAGATGTGTAACAGTCATGTTACATACTGCGCCTGTGCACAAAAAAACATTTTCTTTTTTTAATGTCCAGCAATTGGTTGGGAAAATGGCTCACCAATCTTCTTAGTAAAATTTTATTAATATAACCTTCATTTATTTGAGGTCAGAGGCATATGTAATTCTTCCACTACCATCGTACATAACAGTGGCGAAGAGTCGAGGTAGGCTGTTAAGATCCGACATAAATAGTGCATCGTCAAATGTATTTGTTTTCATTGAACTAAGACTATAATGTGTAGATAGTGTTTGTTAGTTTTCAAAATTTCATTAAGCTCTGCTTAATCCAAGTCATAGTAGATAACAGTAAAAAAAATATTCGTTTATCTATAAAATATCTAAAAGTATGCCATTATATTATACCATACATTTTTTTATCTATTTTATAGATACAATAATATTTCTTATCGATTATGGTTTGGCAAGCAGGTTTAATGAATTAAAAAAATAAACCAACACTGTCCAAAATCTGTAATACCTATATATTATTAATTAAACGAAAACAAATAAATATGACGGAAAAAGCGTGCACTATTTTTGTCGGATCGCCCATATCATACCTAAACTATTACGGCTTGGTTTAGGCAGGGGTTAATTGAATTTTAAAAACGAACCAGCACCATCTGCAAATTGCATTATTAGTTCAATGAAAACAAATAAGTTCGATTGACAAAGTTTAGTGTGCACTATTGATGTCAAATCTTACAAACAGCCTACGTCATAATACATAGATAATATAAAAATATTAATATGTATCAAATTATAAAACAACCGAGTAGCTAGTTTTATTGCTTTAAATTATTCAAAGACAAAATAAATGTGAAGCATGAGAATATAATAATTAGTAATTATGATTGCAAAGATAATATTATTATGTCTCCAGCTAAAATAGTCACCGGCAAGTTTTGAGCGTGAGAAAGTCATTGAAGGCAAAGTACACAAGAGCAAGAACAAGATAAAACACTTAAAAGAGGCTTAACAATGTAAATACTGAACCCGCCATTGCACGTCTTATAAAATCGTTAGTCCCCATGCGACGCACGTGTGTGAATGTGATGTGGCGGTAGCAACCTGTTTTCGCAAAGTGATCTACTGGTTGACGCGAATGATCAGGTTGACTATCTTTATACTAGACACAAACAATAACCATGCGATTCTCTATTTTATTGATCGTTATAATTATTATTATTAAACATTTTGGAAAACACACGCAAATAATGCGTAGGTATACGCCACTTTGTTGATTATTTTAGAATTTCTTTTCGATTTATACACACCACATATTAATATTATTATTATGAAATTTGACGCTTAAAAAAGATGTTTGATACGGTGGCCGATGGCTTATAATATCGTGGGTTGCGTGGTTCGAATTGTGTGTCTGGAAAATATACATATTGTTTTTCAATGTAAGTGAGCAACATCCATTACTCGTAAAAACAAAATTCTGTTAATACATACCTCAACTCTGTGGAGGCCCATATTATGATCTTATTAGGTTCGGAAATGGGAGAAAAATGTTAAAAATCGACTTGATATGAAACTTGATAGATTCTGCAACATTTAACACGACCTATCAAAAAATAATTTCGTGTGATTTTCGATAATATGTCGCAGTAATTAAAAAAAATATTCCCTCGGATTATTCAAATAATTGAATACATCAGTAGCGTCCAATAAGTTGCAACCTTAAAAAAATGTGCATTTCGTTACTAATTACAACGAAAATATAGTCAGATAGCAGTGTGGCGAAGGGTGGAGGTAGGCTATTAACCCATCGAGCCCTATCGGCGCCAAATTGGCGCCGGTGGTACAGGATGCAGGACGTGATGAAAATAAAAAAAAAATATATATATTTTGATTTTTTTTAAGTTGAAATTACTTAATAATATATGTAGCTATCATTTTATGATGTTAGTTATATACAGTCCAATATATTTTTTTAAGAAATATTTGATTTATAAAATCTATTTTTATTTAAATTTGTCAAAATAATGATCAGTTCGCTAGGTATGAGGTGTTGGAGACAGTAATTAACATAAAATGGCCCTCCATCTTCTAAATATCTTAAATAGTATTATATTTAGCTCCAGTTTTAGTATATCTTCCTTTTATTATTTACTTCTATCATGGACTTTTTATCTATATCATTTTGTATAAAAAAAGGCTAAAAAAACCCAAAAAACTATATTTGACATGTTTTTTTTATTCCACTTATACATGAAGTTTACTTAAAATGTAAATACTTAATAGAAAAATTTAAAACCTATAACTGTTTAAAAGATTTATTTGAATTGAATGAATAATACATGAGTTATATCAATTTTAGTAATCAGTATGCCTTTTTAAGTGATCCTGAAAAATTAATTCTGTCTGCAATAGGTTAAGGTCAGCCATAAATAGTAAATCTATCCAACACCATCTGTAAATTGTAGTCTTAGTTCAATAAACACAAATACGTATGACTAACAAAGTTTAATGTGCACTATTGATGGCTGATCTTAACAGCCTACCTCCACCCTTTGCTACTGTCATTTTGTTTCATATGGCTGTCACCAGCAGGCTTCGTTTAGTAGGTAATGTATATTATATTAAAAATTAATCATCTTCTTCTTTAACATAATATCCACGAATTACTCCTTTTAATATGGTGTGAACATTGAATTAATAATAGATGCGGGATCTGAAGAACAAAAAACTCTCGTAAATAATTATCCTACTGATAGACATCTGAGTCCGCTCAAACACGCATTGAAAAATATGTGAATGACCGCTCAAGAAGCAAGCGTGTCAGTGATGATATCTTTTTTTAATGTTAATTATAGAACAACATCTCAAAAAGTTGTACACACTATAGTATTTCTGACCAAACTATAATAGTAGTTAGATAGGTACGCAGTTATTTTGAAGTATCTACCTATCAATATATCAAAATTATAGTATTTTAGCATAATTGATGTAAAATTATAGTATTTTTAACTTTCGTACATTATTTTACGTGGGATCAGAATTATTGCACAATACCTACTATAAATTATAATAGTAAGCGATACTGAAGCGTAAAATATATTTTACTCCCCAATGGTTAACTTTCTCAATCACTTCTTCTTCTTTCTGCGCCACCCATAATCGCACGTCGGTGATGATTTCGGTTATTTTTCTTTATCTTTCACTGTTCTAAATAGGGATAGAGTACCTACCGAGCTCAAAACAATGTTTGGAATTCTTGAACCAAAATTCATTATTCTTCTAATGCCTCTCTTACCAGAGATATTCCCTTAAATGATAAGATAAAAAAAGTTGATATCTCTCGGGGTGTTGCTTGGTATGGCCAAAATATGTCAACTTTCTGGTTTTTATTTCTATAATAATTATTTCATTGATCTTTTTAATTTTATGTTATCTTCTTGACATTTGTAACTTGGGCTTTCCAGCTGATTCAAAACGTGCATCTGTATGGTTACATGTACATTGTACGTATTCAATGGTGCCAGTCAGCTTTTTCACTTGGTCGCTCCAGCACGCAGACGCTCTTCCTCTGTTTCCCTGGAGGCCACCCAAAACCACCAGTCTCTCCAGGTTGTCCGGTACGACCATAATATATTTCCGATACAATATTTCATGGTGAGGTGTGATACGGCGAACTGCATTCGTACAGATTTCCGGACAAGGCGTCTGTATATCGACATTTTGAAAGCTTCAGGTATTCTGAGCGTTGTTTCCGTAAGTGTCCACGCCTTCACTGAGTATAGTAGGACTGAAAATACGTAGTATAGCATCTTACTATCCTCATTCTAAGTTCCATGTTTACGTAGAAGCTACATAGTATTTTCCTCAGTTATGGAAAAGCAGCCTTGGCTTTCTCGATCCGGCATTTCAGTTCAATGGTATGATTCCAATTATCATCCAAAGTGAAACATAAGTATACAATAGAATGCACTATCCACAAGGATACTCGATTCCCTTCGCAAGTTCTGTCATCTATACTATAATTATAGTGACTTGATTATACTCGTGTATCGTATATATTGTCTTTCTAGTATTAAGTTGATACCTCTACCTACCAGTTTAACTTTTATTTTTACACTACATATTTTATATTTTCATAAAAATATATGTTTTTTAAAATAAATATTAATACTTTGGACGCGGAAGACGCACACGGCGCGTAATGACCAGGCGGCCGATCGATGTAATTAACGTGCATTTTAAAGGGGGCAATTAAAATCTCATTATCTCTTCAGCAGCGAACGCGTTAATAATATTAAAACTGTGAAATAGTCAAAAATCTCTACAACAAAACATAGAAAACTTAATAAACTAAATTTTAATAATAAACATGATCATAAAATATATGTAATAATAAGATGGAGTCTTTTAACAAAGTCACATTTTATTCGACTTAAATTGAAAAATATTTTTCTTTTTAATGTTTTCATTTATATATATTAATAATTAGTACAGTTTAAATTGTAAATTATCAAAAAAATGCCTCAAATTGCAAGTTTAGTATTTTTCCGCTAGGTGCCTCTGGTAGGTAGAGATATCGCCTTAACCTATTGCAGACAGAATTAATTTTTCAGGATCACTTAAAAAGGCATACTGATTACTAAAATTGATATAACTCATGTATTATTCATTCAATTCCAATAAATCTTTTAAATAGTTATAGGTTTTGAATTTTTCTATTAAGTATTTACATTTTAAGTAAACTTTGTGTATTAGTGGAATAAAAAAAAACTTGTCAAATATAGTTTTTTGGGTTTTTTTAGCCTCTTTTTATACAAAATGACATAGATAAAAAGTCCATGATATAAGTGAATAATAAAAGGAAGATATACTAAAACTGGAGCTTAATATAATACTCTTTAAGATATGTAGAAGATGGAGGGCCATTTTATGTTAATTACTGTCTCCAACACCTCATACCTAGCGAACTGATCATTATTATTGACAAATAAAAATAAAAATAGATTTTATAAATCAAATATTTCCTAAAAAATATATTGGACTGTATATAACTAACATTATAAAATGATAGCTACATATATTATTAAGTAATTTCAACTTTAAAAAAATCAAAATATAATTATTTTTTTTGATTTTCATCATGTCCTGCATCCTGTAACACCGGCGCCAATATGGCGCCGATAGGGCGCGATGGGTTAACCACAAATTTTTCATTTGTATCACCACCAAACGTTAAATATAATATTGTTGTACCTAACAGTAAAAATTAACAATTTTTGAATACTATGAATATTATATTTTATCTGCGTTACGGTGTTAACACTATTTCGCCGAAAAGTTCATTAAAATAATAAAGAAGTGTGAAATTATAAGGAAAACATTTCTAAAAAAATAAATAAAAATACACAGGTCTCCTCAGATCAAGCTAATCAAAAACTTATCTCAGCGGTTTATATTTTAATATTATTGATCATCAATCATTCTTAGTAATATGTATACTAAATCATATTTTTAGACATAGAATTAGTTTATATTTTATTTAAAGTTTATCCTCAAACAGTGTTTTCGTCATTACGAGCACAGTCATTAGATTATATTATAGTATGAACGAACTTAAACCAATTGTATGATAATATTGTTAAGGAGAAAATCGAAGTGGATAATGTTGCCGAAGTTTTCCTATCACTGTGCAGTCTCGTGTCCCGAGGCCGTCTGGTGTCCGGTGACCACTGACCAGTGCCACCCACCAACCTTATAAGGTCACCCCGGCGACTTGAGAAAGTCTCCGTTTGACCGATGGCGGGAATGTTCTTGTTTTTGCGCGAAAGATGAGATAGACTTCGCTTCACTGAATGATTCAGAAACTTGGAATATTCACCCTTATGACTCGTAGCATATGAAAATTTACTGCTTTTGGAAAATAATCCTACTCACACATGATTGGGGAAATTTGAAGCCATTTGGAAAATGGCAAACGACATTATATTATAAGAAATCAAATTAAGACATACTTAAGACTAGGAAATCCAATCCCGAGCCAAAATTCTGATCCCGGGATTTCGGGATTACAATTTGACAATCTCGGGATTGGCATTTTTTTCCATTGTTAATATAAAAATTTTATATTTACAAAAAAATAACATTGATAAAATCGGTCAAAAATAAATCTAGTATAATTTATACTATTTAAGATATTTATTGTTAATATTGTATATCTACGTTCAATCTTGGAAATACATAAGTTTAATGGAGTAAATAATATTGTAATATAAATAATAATGTGAATTTAATATGAGATTGCTGTTTCTGATAGTAAAGACTTAATGAATGGATTAGGGAGATTTAAAATAGTAAAGCAAATAATCATGGTGTACGTATGGCCTTTCCGCTTCATAAATCTAATTAGTCAGCCAAATATTAAACTGCCGTAAAACGTATGAGATCATGGTGTAATTACTTTGTTAAAAGTGCGAAGCATTGTTTTTTACAATCTTTCTCATTTTTATTAATTTATGTGAAAATATAAAATGAATCAGCAACTTACACATGGGTATAAACCAAACTTCATTCAAACTCAGTTTATTTCTAATGTAGTTATTTGTTATTAAAAGTATTTTTTCTGTTATATTTTAGTTTTTATTTTAATTTCCATAAAATTTTATGAAAAAATCAATCCCGAAAGTTCCGGGATTATGTTTATCAATCCCGGGATTCATAGGTATCGAAAATAGCTCGGGATCCCGAGATTGGAATCCTTACTTAGGACAGATTCTTTACATAGGAAAATCAATATAATTTATTTCCACACGAAAGTCTATTTTTGTCACTGATTCGTGGATTCATTTATAATCTTTCTACACTAGAATGTTTAAAAAATTAAATTTCAATGTTACCAAGGTCAATCGTAACTCTGCGGTCTTCAAGATATTCCATTGTGGGACAGATGTGACGATTGAGAATTATATATTATATCGTGTAGGTGACATATTTGTAGTTATCTATCCATCATTTTTTTCATACTACGCGTGTCATACACAAATGCCACGCATTTTAGAACTTAACTGTTGCACATTGTAATATGTGCCATATTTTACGTTCTATCATGTGAAACATCATAAATTGCTACAATTAGTTTAGCTGATTTACACAACTAGAGCACTATTATTAAGATTTCTAAAATATGCCACCGTTGTAAGATACTATAGTATTTTAACTTAAACTTTTTTTCGTTGGCTATTTAATTAATTACCTATACTTTCAATATAATATTTGAGAACAGAATAAAAGTATGACGTAAAGCAGGCAGCAAGCAAGCAAGGCAGCTTGTAAAGTAGCTCAATGTCATCGACCCATTAGCCGGCTCACATATCTAAACTCGCCTCGTCTGCCGCACAGCCATAAATCAAACCTTCTAGGTACGTCGATCCGGTGTTGCATATGAAGACCGCGCACATCTACATAGCGACAGTCGCACGTAACCTCTCGAAACGTGTAAATATTTGGATGCGGCGATCGGCGAGCCAGTATAGGAATGAAAAATTCGTAGGTATCCGTTTGCGTTCTGGCATCTTCGTCTCGCAGCCCGAGAAGCATGCGATTTGTTGGTAGCAGCGCTAGATCTTTTTTTTTCAAACTAAAAAGTCGCATTCGACCAATCTGCGGAGCTCCATTTGACAACGTGTGTTTCGTGAATAACGATGACGTTACACACGTTACGTTTGACACGTGAGAGCCGGCTTAAAGACTTACGCGCCTAACTTTGGGTCTGCATCGCGCTCTAAATATTTTAATCATCTGAATAGTATAGACAAAGACAATTAGAAGTAGATATTAATTAACTTTTAACAATAAATATGATTATAAATACAATTTTACTCGTTTATACTAACTTATATCAATTACGACGATACATGCATTGTGTAAGTAGCCGGAATCTGTAGGTGGAACGGTCACAACCCGCCGCGAATTGCGACTAACTGGTTAGAGATGAGGCGATGATTTCCCGCGCTTTTGTTGATGGTGATTCATCGGATACTGGGAACCCTGGCCGGAAGGGAGGGCCGAAAATATTCAATGAGAATTTCTATTTATAGTGTCGACTCGAGCCTTCAGTACAGGTGCCTACCTGGTATTATTATCATTATGCACCTTATAAAATAATCGTACAATGGCTTTCAAGATTATCAGTAATATATCGATAAAATTTATTATTATAATATGCTCGAGTCTTTCTCTGGTTACTAGTTGTAGTAAGTTATTTTCTATTGGATCAATATTATTTATAGCTTCATAATTATTATTTACAATATAACTACAGATAAGCTTCGGCCTGGAATGTACTATCTTATAGACATTAAATTTATGCGAATGATAGTATTGATAAATACATAACCTGGAAAAAACCAGGATTCGAAAATATGCCTTTCGGTTGTCGGATGAATTCTTCACACAATTTAGCTACTGATCATAATTGCAGATATTTCCTAATAATTAGCGTATCCGGAAATTTGTACGTAAACAGTTTACCGCAGGACACTTATTCGTGCGCCGCAGTACGTGAAACATGAGTTCATGTAACATTTAATCAAATGTCGAGTTCTTCGTAAAGCATTTCACCGTGGAGTAGGTATATTTGTACGTATGCTACAACATGTGGCGAATTTTATGAGATGTCTTTACTAGGATAGGTTAGGTTAGGGTTAATCTAATTGGTACTATCTGCAAACTATCGCCGCATTTTGTAAGATACGTACAAATGTATTCCACGGTGAAATATCCAAGAAGAACTCGTCATTTGATAAAATGTTATACGAACTTATGTTACACGTACTGCGGCGTACGAATAATTAGTGTCCCACGATGAACTGCATACGTAAAACTTACATGTAACCATAATTATGTACCTAACTACTTGAGATATTTTAAAATTTCTGTCAATAAATGGTTACTATTTGCTGTAAATTAATGTAACTATATACAAGCTAAGTATTCTCGACGATGGATGCAACGTTATTTAACCTTGAGCAGTCTTAAATACGAATAGTTAATTTAAAAATTAGCGTTATAAATCGAAATTACATGAGGATTATATCCGATTAAGTATATAATAAATCAGAATGGTGGACACTCAGCAAATAGAATGAGAGAAATATGTCTACGAGGAGAGTTTTGAGAAGGATCTTCCTTGGGGCTGTTCAAGAAAGTGGCATTTGGAGGTCCAGGTAAAATGAGGAGCTATATACACTTTATAGGGGCGGAAAGATCACGTAGCATATGAAAATGTAGACTGTGCTGGATCGGCCAAGTGTATAGAATGTCGGAGTATATACCAGCAAGGAGGATTATGTACGCAACCTCCGAGGGAAAGAGAAGAATTGGATGGTCGAAATTGAGATGGACTACGTCACAGCTCTGTCAAAGTAACTGGAGAGTGTCGACAATGGATCGTCCAGGATGGAGGAAGGAGGCCAGGGTCCGCCAAAAGCTGTAGTGCCATAAATGATGAAGTATAATAACATTGTTTCTAATCTTAAACAAAATATTGACTGATTGAATTCATATTATATACCTATAGTGGAAACACTTGCGATTCCTTCTCGTGCTCAGAAATTATGCTGAATTAATGTATTCATTGTTAATGGCTGTTCTTGCGAGTTTTGTCAATATTGCGTATATTGTATCGTCTTGTCTTGTAATTGTATCTCCTATCCAATCTCTCACTTGTTTCCTGCCCAGATTATCAAACATTGCTGCTTATTTGGTATGTTTATATTTTATAGGTACCTCACTAATAATTAAGAGTAAGTAATGTGATAGACCTTAGTGTAAATCAATAGTTAAACTATCGTTATTATACATCATTAATGAGGATATCTGATCATTACTAAGTAACAGTACTAAACAACGATATGATTGATTATAAATTTCTAACAATAAAATTGTATTTATTTCTGAATTAGACATTTCAATAAATTAATTAAGAATTGATTAATCATCACTGTACTTAGATCTGTTTGGAAAATTATTATCTTGAGCTAAAAAATAATAAACAGTGACGGAAGGTTAACTGATTAACATTCATCACAGTGTGTCCGTGCCGTGAACAAGCAGAAATCTTTCTATAACTCTTGTTCCACTTTGTTCATGAATTAAATCCTAATAATATGTTGGTTTATCAACGTTCTTTTAATGTGATTTGATTTGCGTTATCAGTAAACACCAGCTGCAGATAATTAATATGATTCTTACTAACGACCGTGCAAAGATTAAAAAAACATTCCAATGCGTTTAACTACAAATTGAAGAAAGTATTACGTTTCCTGTGATAATTAAAAATGAGAGATGCCCACAATAAGTAATCAGTATTAAGTATTGATAGAAAGTATTTAATTCAGGCAGCCGATAAACGTGTTTTTTATACTCGATCAATCAATTTAATTAGGTATATTACTATTTCTTTAAAGCGATTACTTTTTACGCGTGTGCTTTTATTACTTTTATTTATTTTTATTAAAATAGTGTTGTACAGTCACACAAAATTATCTAAAGAACGGTCAAAAATGGAACTACGAACTACCATAATGGACGCCATTATGAAAACGTCATTCGAATTTCAGATTTTGTCCAATTGCGAGTCTTGATTGGGTAGTTTTTGAATGTGGCTTCCCACCGCCATCTTTAGATTAATAAAGCCTGAACATAACTTTTTGCACAAGCAACAAGTCCACTGCCATACTATTTATTGATAACGTACTTGCAAGCAGAGTCTGGTATTCTATAATGACTGAATAGTATAAATAAGTTATTAGTTATTGTCGTTTAGAATCGACTGTCACATTGACAAACGTCTTAGTGTATTATGATATTAATATACACAGAAGAAGTTTACTTACTTTGATTGTCACTTCCAATTATTAATCCAAGATACGTTAAAATAATCTGAAAGAAATCTGAAACTAAGAATACTCCGACAAGTGAACACGACAGACGCGTCAGTATGAGCACTCTACAGACAATGACAGGTCATCCATAGACAACGAGAGGGGCGAAAAGTAGGACCAGTCGTGTAATGTATCGGCTTCCTTCTTCAGTGGGCAATGGGCTCCCCCATCAATTCTTCAGATAAGTTTGTAGGTCTGTAAACGTTTTTTCATAGGCACTAATTCCCAACTGAGGTTCCATGAGTCATAACGGAACCATGTGGTCCGTTAGAATTACCATAATTGTATGATACTTCAAATCTTTTCGGTTATAGAATAAAAAAAGTTTAACGTGATATTATGCAATGAAATAATTTGAATGTTAATCTTGATTAGATGACATAGTTGTAATTGGAGTGATAGTTTTACTTGATACGGGAATTTTCGTAAATAGCAGGAAGGGATGTAGGAATATTAACAGTAAGCACCTAATGAACGTAACCGCCTACAATGGCATTATTAATTTAGTGTTTGAAATAACGTTTTATACAATTATATTTTGTAATTTACTCATATGTGACTTAATATTATATGTTAGCCAGGTAGGGGTTCTGCAAGGTTTTACAAAATGTTTCATGGTTTCTGACAAACAAAAAGTTGGGAATCATTGGTCATATTATATTTGTATAAAAAAACGGTGATATTCAATTCAGTTATATTATTTCTTACATATATTTACCACTTTACATTATTATTATTATTTTCGGTAGTTTATGGATTATATTTTTATTGGTTATCTAGAATCCGATCACATCATGCGAGAGTGTCTCCATATATCAGTTGAAAGACATGCAATTTGGTTTGTATGAGTTCAATTTAAAAAAAATATGGCATCCTAAAGCGAGCTATAAGATCTCTCTTCATATAGGGGCGGATTTACCGATACTTTTAGTGTGCGTAAGTAGGGTCCCGTTCTGAGAAGGGCCTCTTTAATTCAAGTATTTCATACATAATTTTGAAAAACACTACTTTTTTCAAAAAGATTTTTGCTATTGGTTATTATATATTTTCTCAGAAAGTGTTTTTCAAAATTATGTATGTTCAATAATCAGAATGGTACATTCTTAAATCTTGTGAATTATTCGTTGAATAAAAGAAATAGTTAATTATCAAGTATTTCAATTAAAGAATAATGATCACTAGGTAAATATTTCAGTATCTCTTTTGAACAATTCTACAAAGAAGATAGCTGTGCCGATCGCGGCATTCTCAGTTTCCAATATTTTAATTTTTTTTAAAATTTACCAATTATTTACAATACTAATTTGTAAATAATTATAATACAATTAAGTGTGTTTTATATAATAAAAATATTAAGATATAAAGTATTTAGTATGTTTCCTGGGCAGATTCTTCTGGCATTTCGGCCACGACGAAATCACTTTGGAACGATGTTAGTGTCATTTGAAAATCGGTACCTATATATTATTTTTTATGTGTCGCGGTTGGTGCTGCGATTTTATTAATTTAATGTATTTTATTACAACGTTTTCATTAGCTCGTATTCTTGTTTGTCCGGTAGTTGTTTATCCAGTACAAATCTTGCAATCGATTTTTAACTAATTTCCCTACTAGCTAGACATTTGAAACTTTTAGAATAAATCAGAACACGATGCCAATGCATTTTTAATACTTTTAGCCATCTTTAAGTAGAATTGAATTCATTTTCAGTTAATTCTGTTTTGTATGAAAAGTTATTTCGGAGGAAATCCGTAAAAAGTAAAATACTATTATTGGTTGCTAAGGGGGTGGTCCTAGCAACTAAATTATTAATATATACGTGCGTTACTATGGAAATCAAAATGAAATGTCAAAATGACATTTCAGTATTTTATATTTATTCAGTATTTCTATCAAGTACAAATTTTTTTGATCGTTTAAGCTAGTCAAGTCAAGTTTATAATATGATTCAACAGAAAATTTAAAAACGTTGCATATAAAAAGTTATTTTTATCTTCTTTATTTAATAATTAAATTTTCCGACCATGTCCGATCCTAATAGGATCATATGAGCCTCCACAGAGTAGAGGTTTGTATTAACAGATTTTTTTTTTTTACGAGAAATGTTTATTAATTATTAATTATTTTCTGTGTCGCGGTTGGTGCTGCGATTTTATTAATTTAATGTATTTTTTAGTGATATTATTACGCATTAGTAAAACAATTTAATTACAAATAAAAATTAGTGTTGTGGATGTCTCTACTTATAGAGTTTGTAGAATATGTCGCAAACTATATTATAGCATTGAAGCAGTTGGTTACGTAAAAAAATACCCATACTCAGTTTGAATAATAATTTATTGCAAATTTTAACCTTTTAGAAAGTGTTGCGTAATAAATCGATTTTTATTCAACGTCGGTAATATTGTGTATTTACTCTATTAAGTATTCAAACTATTTTCATGAACTACCCAAGTACTTACTTAACTGATTATCTATCATACACACTCGCACTTGCATATTATCAAATTTATTATAGAAGACAGTGACATTATGTAACTCATAATATATATCATAATATATCATCTACACGTACCTCACATTTACATTATAAATGACATAATAAATAATACAATTTGAGTCGTTTTTACTCACTGCCGAATTGCGTTAAAATAAATACCTCCACATGATTTAAAAGATATGACACGTTCAGCGGTGATTTTTTTTGACGCAGTTTACGCAAGTCAACAAATTTAAAAGGGGGAATTGAAACCAGTCATGAAATTATTAAATTATACAAAAATCTTAAAAATGTGTGTATTTTTCACATTTTGAATATAAACTTATTACCCAAAGCATAACGTAACCACTTAAAAATATGTAAGTATACAAAAAATAAACTAATAATATTATGACTATCTATAATCATAATTGAATAATATACATACATACTTCTGAAAACACTCATGAGAAAATATACAGGTAGCTGGAATTTAGGGATGTTATTTTATTGTTAATTGTGGGGGGTCAATAAATGTGTCAGTGCCTCGGGACTTCAAGTTTACTTACCCGCCACAGAACTTTTTCAACAACAGAGCTAAACAGACTAAGCTGAAGCTGAGATATTGTGAGTGAAGATTAGGAAGTGAATACATTTAGGGTTAAATTCTAAAATCCGAAGTAATGGCCGCCACATACTTATAATAAATATGCGACACCAAATTGTAATAATAAAAGATTCATTGACTAGGTATATTATATGAAATATTTGTAAATTATGATTACGATTTTAATTACAGAGATGTGATGATTGTATCATAATAATATACTAATGCCTTCAGTCCGTATTTAATTCAGAATTATTGCTGTATTTCCATTTTTAATGTAAATTAATATCAGTAGGTGAAAATAATTTATGATAATGGGATCGAACTTATTGCTGATTGATTCTGTTTATTAGCATGGTTCACACGGAAACATAAACATTTAAAAAACTAATATTTTCATAAATTAAACGTTCATTTATATCACTATTCGAAAATTTCGCCAAGCAGAATTATTAAACATTCGAAACTTTCGTTTCACTTAAAATTCAAGAAGTTAAAAAAATAATATATACTACATACAAAGCTTGACGTTTAACCGTCTTAAATTTCAACACTCTTTAGCCAAATATTCATAATCAAGTCAATACCATTCGTCAAACGACTTACTAATGTCAATGACTTCGGTAATAATAATTTTATTTAGATTTTTTTTAAACGTATGCTTATTACTTATTTAGTGAATGTTGTGTGCTCACCGTCGTTCGACTACTATTTTTTTCTGCTAAAATGTGAAAGTATTCTTTAAAGGTTAACGAGATGGTTTATGTTAATATTTTTGATATACATGTGAAATTTTTAATTTCACTTCAGGGCGGAAATTGATAATACAGTTTAAATTTAAGATTAACATTTTATCGATCGAGAAGTCTTGGGATTTTTTTTAAATGAATTTTAAATCAAATTATAACTGTTAATATCACTAGTAATAGCAGTACCAGGGAACTCATCTGTTCTGTGAGCAGTACATATAGCTACCTTATCGAAAGAGTAACTACGGAAAGTATTGGGATAATGTGCCCTAAATCTTAGTGCGATATATTATTTGGTTTGTAATGAACGCAATTTTTATGGGTAGGTACATAATAAATAATATTAATTGTAACTTAAGTTTCATAGTTAATAAATTATGATAATGTAAGGTTCGAAAGTTCGGGCGGGAGATAATCGGATACGGATGTCAACACTGCCGGAAATAGACAATTTTCTACAAATTAGCTCCGTCTATGTCTTGTTTAAAGAAAGAATAATGGTGTCTGTGCGTCTTACCCTTACTGCGGTAACTAGGGAATACAAATCTGTTCTGTGGTGGTAACACTATAATATAGCAGTAGTGAAGGGTAGAGGTAGGCTGTTAAGACGCACGATAAAATAGTGCACATTAAACTGTGTTAGTCATACGTATTTGTTTGTATTGAACTTATACTACAATTTACAGATCGCATTGATTGGTTTTTAAAAATCAATTAAACCCTGCTTAAACCATAATAGTTTTGGTATACTTTGGGCGATATGACGAAATTGTGTACATGTTTTCATTCAATTGTTTTCGTTGGATTAAGAGTATATGTTACACATATTGTTAGTTATTTTTTTTTAATTCATTATGCCCTATCTAACCAAAACTATTATTTTATTTATAAAATATCTAAAGTTATGTATGATTTAATTGCATAATTTAAGATATTTTATAGCTAGATGAGTATTTTTTGACTAGTATCTATTATGGCTTGGTTTTCATTGAAATTTAAAAACTACACCATCTAAAAATTATAGTTTTATTTCAATGAAAACAAACATGTGTGACAGACAAAGTTTAGCGTGCACTGTTTATAGAGAATCTTGACACTAACAGCCTATCTCAACCCTGCTATATAGGTAGGTACATCATACTAGAATTCCCGCTAAGTAATAAATTAATATTGTGCTTTGATTAGCCTAGGAATGAATGCACCCCGTTATGTCAACTTAATCAAATTCCATCCAATTATGGCATCTCAAAAACGTCCGTAAATTTTGCGTAGGGACCAAAATTTAAGGTACCCCACTGGTAGAAAGATTGACTGATTATAAAAGTATGTAATTATGCTTGTAATATTATATTAAATCTATGTTATAATATTTGAAGATATAGTACATCGGATGAATGAAGTGCATGCTGGGAATTATCAAAATAATTAAGAAAATTATTAAATATATTAATGAAGATTGTAGGTAATATTATTAAATTATATAATATCGTATTAGTTAATAATATATTTAAATACGAACTGAAAAGCCCATCCACGGATGTGCGACAACATTCTAATTACTTGTTTCTTATTAATGCATCAATTGCATCAACAGCATGACTTTATACATTCGTTACACGTAAACAATTGCGTAACTGATTTTTCAGTGTATAATGTAATGAATTTAGAATACGAATGACAGTAAAACTATTTTCATTTGTTTTTTTTTTAATCTGACACTGAATTTTTATAATAAATATTGTATTTAAAAATTGGAACACTGCACACATAAAAGTTTATAATATACATTATATCGCACGCTGAGATTATCAATATATTTTTTTATCGTAAATATTTCAGTATAATAATGTCGATATAAATTATACTAATGGTTTTGTAAATGCATTTAAAAATTAATAAATGTAAAAAATCTTAACACCACTGCACAGTCATGTACTGAAATATGACTATATTCTAAAACATTAGAGCGAGAGGTTTAAAAGAATACTATTTTATGTAATAAAAATACTTTATGCAGTCATCAAATGTTTAAAATAGATATAAAGGATAATAAGGCTTCAAAATTATATAAATAGATTATCTACAACGTTTAAGGTATGTCCAGGATCATCCTTTGAAAATAGAAAAAAAACTCCATTTTGACCCACGCTGAGCACGTCCGCCCTTAATTCAAGGATTTTTTTTTTGATTCATACGTTTTGGTTTTTATTAAATAATTATTTTATTAAATCTTTTTGTAAAATGATAAATATCGAAGGGTTTGGCTGTGCATGGCCATTACTCGATTCGCTTCGACGGCGGAACAATGAATGGGCATCTGACACGCGATGAGCTCTTGTGCAAGGTAAGTATCGTGATGCAGTTTCCAGATTCCGTTAGATCATAAAATAATACCCATACCCACTTACTTACTGCGTGGCTTTAATGGCGTGGGTGAATTAATTACGTCATCGCAATGCCCGCTATTTAAGAAGGAAATAACAGTAGAACTGCAAGCCCCTCAAGGCTGTACTAACATTGATTTACTAATGGACACTGCGTATGAAGATTAAAAGGGTAGTCGTAAAAAACCCTGCGCGAACATATGAGCATACCGTAATTTTATCTTATATACAAACAATCGTCTTAACGTAGAACTTTTTTTTTTATAGGTTAACCGTACAAAAAATCGTTATGAAACTACTGTCAAATGTTGCATCTCAGATCCTATGATTCTCTCTAGAAAAATGAGGTTACATGTAAATTGTACGTAAAACATTTCACCGTGGCACAGTTCGCCGTGTGATTTCTTATCGAAAAGAGATGACCGTATACTATACGGTCTCCAATTTTATTAGATTCAATATGCATATTAATTGAATTTTTATAGCTGATTTTGGCTAAATTCATGAATTCAAGAATGAAAACTTAACATTACCTAACAAATAATCCAGTATATCGGTTATTTTCAAAATTTGTTTGGTGCTAGCTTCCTGCAAAGTGTAAACCGACAAGAGCCGTGTTTTATTTAGACATGAATTTTATGTCAGTACCTATTCGACCCGAAGAGGTTGGACGGTCTTTAATATACGGCCATATATTTCCAATACAGCATTTCACGGTGAAGTGAGATACAGCGAACTGCATACGTACAAGTTTCCGGACGCGAAAAAATGAGCATTTCTATAAATCTTTAAAAAAGTGATATTAGTTCGTACCTATGTATGTATTATGCATTTGCATGTTAATCTGAGGGTTACATAGTATTAGTATTATGGATGTATTTTTAGAATATCGCTGAATTATCACTTCGCAATACCACACCCACAGTATGTCAAAGTACAATAATTAGTTACGAAACCTAAAAATATTATAAGTAGGTCGTAAATAGTAGATATATTTTTTTCAATAGCTTCTCTATAAACAAAAGTCACCGCACACCACTGCCCTCTAGTTATAGTTATTCAGACATACGGTGGATTCAGCATTGTGAAAAATACGAGTAGTCTTAAACTACCCTGCCCATAGACAACTGGGTGTGTCAGCGACTGCTCATTCAAATTTCATTTGTCATCGTCTCAACTGAGCAAATTCATAATATTAATGTAATTGAAAATTATACATAACAAGAAGGTATATTGCAAATCCGCATACGTTGTCGTATTGTGATAACGTGTCCTCATGTACCTGCATGCTGAAATATCGCCATTCAAATATATTACTTTTTGTAAGTAGTTGAACATTTATTAATTCTGTTCACGTTACAATAAGGATGTATATTGAAAATTAGTGCTCATGACATATTTTACTAATGTAACCACATTATAGATTGAGATTTGTATCTGAGACAGTGTAGATTGGAAAGTGTGAACCGACAACAACCAATGGACAAATACGTTATTGAAGAAAAATATTATTTATTACAGATTCTAGACACACCTTCTTATAATGTGAAAATGGTACCGAAAAGGCTTAATAGGAGTAGGTAGGTAGGTAAATATCGATTAAATTAACTGAAAGTCATCTTGCAAAGCATATTCAATTGCAACAAAGGCAACTTATATTCTATTATTAAAACGTTTTTATTAGCTCGAGTTCTTGTTTGTCCGGTGATTGTTTGTCCAGTACAAATCTTGAAATCGATTTTTAACTAACTTCCCGACTAGCTAGATATTTGAAACTTTTAGAATATATCATAACACGATGCCAATGCATTCTTTTAATACTTTCAGCCATCTTTAAGCAAAATTGAATTCATTTTCAGTTAATTCTGTTTTGTATGGAAAGTTATTTCAGAAAAATCCGTAAAATGTAAAAGCCTATTATTGGTAGCTAAGATGGTGGTCCTAGCAACTAAATTATTAATATATACGTGCGTTACTATAGAAGTCAAAATGAAATGTGAAAATGACATTTCAGTATTCTATGTTTGATTTTTATTTACTTCTTATCGAGTACAAGTTTGAGCATATTAAGCATAATAATTCAACACAAAATTTAAAAACGTTGTATATAAAAAGTACTTTTTATCTTGTAATTATTTGGTCTGAGCTTTATTTCCTAGAGCCACACAAAAAATGGCGGTTAAAATAACTAATTTTTAATTTTTATACAAATTAAATTTCTACCATCGTCTCTCTTCAAAACTTTCATACAAATTATATTGCGGCGAGATATTGTAACCAGTATCCTGGAATTAGGTATTAAATCATAAGAAAGAAAACTGCCCGACAAAAATTACAATTTATTTCTGTATAGCCCTGCATATCTTTTTGAAAAGAGAACAGTGCTCTCATCCGCCCGTAGATATTGCAGGATTCTGTTTTATCAAACGGAAAATCTGCGAGGGGAAGTCAATGAAAATTTATTAGATAATGCCCTTGGTTAGATAATAAATAAGAGTGGTGTTGCCAGAACAAAAGCTTTCCCCACTGATTTAGCTTCGACACAACAATGCCTAATGGTTTCTCAGCAATTGAATTATTTATACCTTTTTTAATCTGATATCCAGCTTCACAGTTTTGTTTCCATTGTCTGCGTTGTGTGCAGTTGCACGAGCAGATTATTTTAATTTTCAGCGCTTTTGTTGCGCTTCACACGTGTTGGTGTTGTTAAATAATTACGTCCAATAATACAAATACAACATTTAAAATAATAATCAATTTCAACAACTAATTGCACTATTTATATTTTTTAGTTGCTTGCCGATTGAACATGATTAGAAAATGCGTTTATATTTTGGTGAATTGTAACTGTTTGATGCACAAACACGTCTCTTAATCTTTATTGCAAACTAATTCTATTACTCTCGGTCATATGTATTGCGTTGCTATATTTGAAGCCTCTCCCTCAATAATGATGTAATGTTAGGTACATTTGGGAATTTTGAAATGATCAAATAAAACTATTTTGTTGAGAAGAATTTATTTATAATTAAAAGGCCTCTCCTGAATTCCTTAATCACTTGTTTTTATTCCTCTTCCAATTCTCCATGGGTTAACAAAAACTCTCGTATCATCCTCCATTTTGACATATGCATAGAACATTATTGTAGGGAGGCCAACACAACGGATCAAAAACAAGTGACTTAATGTTGCTAGATCAAAAAAAAAATATGCTAAAACTTATTGCATATTTTAGTTAAAAACTGACAAAATGTAACATAGATCATTATTGAGGGGGAGGCTTCATTTATTAAAATTTGAGATATTATATACCCACCATCATCAGCTTGGAGCAATCCACTGGTGGATGAAGGCCTCTGTAAACTGAATCCATTCCGCTCAGTCATATAAGTTGCGTTGATATGCTCATATTAAATTTAACAGTCAGCGTTTATCTTTAACATGAAACGATTGAGAGAATTCTTAATATTAATAATTTCATTTACGGCAAACGAGCGTGGACTGATAAGGAGTTTTCATTGGAGATGGTTTCATACGTGATAAAAATTATGTTCTACTCAAAGATGATTCTGTGCAAAGATTAGTGTTCTTCATATTTTATGTACGGAATCGACTCATTGACCATGTGGGCAAGGGAGCGGGAGACAATACTTATTGATGCTTTTGAAATGTGGCGTTGGCGCCGAATGATTAGTATTTCTAGGACAGAGCACAGACTCCAGATAAAGGAACGACTATTGACAATAAATGTCTGAGACGTATTTTACAGATTTTTACATATTATGTGGCGCGAACCGGATAACCAGATTAGGAGAAGAAAATAGAGAATGCTACTGGTGATCATAATGTGTTTTTAATGTAAATATACCTATCGGAAATGAAGCATATGAAATAGTGCATATTGGGCATGATGCAGAAGTGTCATAATTATGTGAAAAATTGATAAAGTAGAAGAATAAATAGCGATGTAATAGATGTCACCAAAGTTGTGAAATACTAAAATATTTAACACCAATGAAAGATTTGTTAAGTTAGGCGAACACACGTGGAAGCGAAACGCAAAGGATGGGCAGGCCTTCATACAGAAATGAATTATTGGTTAACAGTAATATTTACGATCCATATTATAAATACTATATTGAATAGAATAAATAATATGGGGATAAAGAAACGTTGAATATTTTGAACATTTTCCTTTATATCCGTGGATATGTTGCTCCGATAATAAAATAATATTATTTAATTCCCTCGGATAAATTCAATTGATACACCAAATTATCGGCTGTTGTGTATTGACGAGGTGTGTCATTTTATTTTAAAATGCCATATTATCAACGGCGACCGAGTCCATTACATAAAAATGACAGCGATTCGAATTCAGACCATGTCATCCGGCATGGCGCGTGTTCGCGCCAAACGCCCATTTTGGAAAGCGCCAACGAACGGTGGCGCCCTCACGTGACGAATTATGATACTGACAATAAAACTGCTACATGTCCTGTCACAATATTAAACTAAGATTTTCAAATAAGTTAAGTAAGTATAAAATTGAAGGAAATACAAGATTGTGGTGTTTTTTTCGTTACTCAATGCGAATTGTTTATTGAAGCCTATTCACGTAAGTACTTGGATTACCACAAACTTGCAATAGATATACATATATTAATATTATTAATTACTATGTCCTTGCTTTTTTGTAGAAGGTGGTTGTTAGCAATTTTGAACAATCACAAACACCCACGCTTTGAGAAAATCACATAAATATATTGTATCCTCACCGGTATCAAGCCCAGAGCTCCCAGGTCAGTGCTTTAATCACTGCATCACGAAAGCCTCCACGCAATAGATATATTATGGCTTTAAAGTTTTCAACAAAAATGCTCATATTTCTGTTGATACATTCATGAAGTGATGGTGTTGCAATTAAGTACCTACATATAGTTAAACATTTTATTATTATACATGATTAAAATAATCTATTATACCTGAATCGTATAAAACATTTAATTCATACACTTTAATAATGAGTAGGACAGGCTTTCTCTGCTTTGAAGGACATTTGGAAAAGCTCTTGATGTAAAATTGGTTTTTATTTGGTTTAAAAAAATCGTGCATAATATTATTAATACTTATAGTAGGTATTTTATGGGAAGCAGCATTGTGAACGTAGAGAAAACGAACTTGTTCAGTTTAATATAATCGTCACGTCACTTTGACATGAACAGAAACAGCTCCAATATTAATTGTAATTGTAAATTGAGACATCCATATTAAATTGGCACCATTTCAAATCTACTGTTAATCCAACTCCACGATTCACGGATTCAAATTTCTAAGCTGGCTCAAGCTAACACAGCATGTTCTCTCAATGCATGCTTGGACCTAATAAGATTGGCAAGTGAATATCAACAAATTCTCGTATACATCCTAAAAGAATCATTCATAATAAATAATTCAATGCTCTGATGTAAAATAATACTACATAGTTCGCGAAGTCAAACATACCTTTTTTTGTACGCGTAAGAGGTAATGGGAAAGTAAGTATTTGAAATGAATGTGACATGGAAATAAAAACAAAAATGCCTTAAAAGTTACGTAGTACAATAATAATCCTTTTTTGAGCGAGTTAGATACGATATTATGGAATCGATTATCTCACAGATACGGTAAAACGCAAAATTGTTGTAAACTAACAACATTCTAATGCAGTTCCCTTATTCGGTTTCCTTGTGAAATAGATGCGGAAATATACAGTGAACAAATGCCAATAAAAGTAAGTGTCTAGCTAGGCAGTTGTATATTGATACACTACCTACCTATATTATCGTAGTAGCATTTTTCAAAATATCTTAATTTTGTTTTAGAAATTACTTTCAGAAGGTTCATTACATGTATCTACATAGCATGTAGATTATTACGTGTCCGGAAACTTGTATACAGTTCGCCGTATCACACTTCACCGTGAAATGTTCTATCGGATAGATAGATAAATAAATCATTTAAAGACCGTCCAACATCTTTGGGTCGAATAGTACTGACACAAAATTTATGTCTAAATAAAACACGGTTGTTGTCGGTTTACACTTTACAGGGAGCCAGCAGCAAACACATTTTGAAAATAGTCGATATACTGGATTATTTGTTAGGTTAGGTTAGGTTTTCATTCTTAATTTCATGAATTTTGCCAAAATCAGCAATGAAGATTGAATTAAAGTTCATGTTGAATCTAATAAAATTGGAGACCGTATAGTATACGATCATCTCTTTCCGATAAGAAAGCTCACGGCGAACTGTGCCACGGTGAAATGTTTTACGTACAATTTACATTTAACCAGATTATTAAACATTAATGTGCGACTGAGATTTTTTATTTATTTATTTATTAAGGAAGATGAGATGGAACAGCTTTTATGTCCATAATGAATTTAAAATTACTGCATGATCATTCATAATTGGAAACACTTCAGAAATATTATGAATGCAGTAGTAGAAAATATTGCATTTAAGAGTGTTGCCAGCAAATAAATGAAACTGCTTGTTAGATGTTAACACGTTTTGCACATGTAGTTAATATTTCTTATTACAGCGGAAGTCAGCAATTTGCATTAAAGATGAGATATTTCTGATGCATCTGTTAAGATTTTTTTATATCCACGGTACAACTAATGATGCGAATAAACCTAACGAGAGATGGCGTTTATTATTTTTTATCAGACGATTTAAATAGCAATGTAGGTGATACAGTGTTATCTTTTTGGCAACGGAAATCCTTACCAACGGGCCCCGATCCTTCACGTGGTCCAGTGAATGGTGTATGTCAGTAATAAGAGTCGATGGATGTTAATCTTCAGAGATGTTTATTCGTCAATTCTCAATTTACAATTACATAGTGTATAAATAAAAAGGAGAGAACACAGGAAAGTTTGATACGCAGTGCTATAACTCGGTGAACAGAGCTGAGTTAAGTTTGAACAAGTTGAATGGTCTGAGTTGAATGATATCAGAATCATTTAGAATAGTATAAAATATGAAATAGTAAGTAAGTAATATTTGTGACGCTTAGTTAATATACAAGGGTTTATATTATGTGTGTAGTAACAAAGCTAGATAGGGTGGGTAAATGGGGGTTGATCAATAATATAATATTAAGTAGGTACCTACATTGCAATAGTCGAAATCACACCGATCGAATATTTTTAACAATTGTACAGAATTAGTAACTTAGGGTGCTGATGAATTAAACAAAAGACAATTTATTGTTTTTGGGGAGATATCATAGAGAGTGGAATAAGTTACGAATACATAACAGGACAAATATTTTTTCGGTTCGAGATGCCAAAATTAGTAAAAGAAATAGGTTTTTAATCATTTTAATGCTTCTATGCAAATTTCTTGTTTTAGTTTTAATAACAATGTGAAAATCAAAATAGCTATCGGCTAAACAAAAAATGTTGGAATTTAGTATAACAGTATTGAATTATTGTGTTTATTCTTATTGTATCTGTTCTTCTTATCGATCACAGTGATCTTTGCTCTATTATCTGTGACCAGAATCAGTTCAGCGAAGCTGCACTTGTACCAATCACAGAGGTTCTAACCCATGAATTACGGCATCGTCCTTAACCTAAATCGGAGATGGCGTACGGTTTATTGTTATGTAATCTCAAACCTTTTCTATCGTATGTAGCAAGATCGACTATATTCAGGCCGCGGCACGAAACTGTGAATTTCTGTAGATTGAACTGTTTGTAGAAAAAGATGATTGTTGTAAAATGGTAATGTATTAATTAATATGAACGAAATCTTCATTTACTGTACATATTGCTTTCGATATTCAGCAATAACTAGTACTAGTATTGTATCTCGCCATTTAGTGCCGCGGCCTGACTATATACGGCCTTGGGTATGGAGTTGTGATCACTAAACCTAGATATGTCAACGAGAGCTGAGGCTTTCAAGACGTGGCTGTATGGACGCATGCTCAAAATTCCTTGGACTCGTTCTCAAAGGAATGGAAAAAGATCCAGAAGTTCTGCATAGTATCAGAATGGGAAAACTACCTCGGCCACATTATGAGAGGACAAAAGTACAGTATACATACATTGTACCCCAACTTTATATCCAAGGAAAGATCAATTATTGTGCTTAGTATTAATAATTGTAAATTATTATATATTATCAAGAGTACAGTTTTGTGTTTATAATTTGTAACATAATACTATTATTAATTATGTACGACGTACCTGCATATAACAGTCACGGAGACTTTTTATTAAATAACTGCATTTTTCATTGTTTCTTTCGTAATAAATTATCAAAGATTTTACACGGGACAATCGGTAAGTAGAGTGAGAAGTTGAATGACGTGAGCTTTTTAACGTGCAAGGAAATGAAATGATTGCATATATTATTGTGTTTTAATATAAAAAGCTTACATTTTCAATTGTTAACCGTGAGAACTGTTACGAAACAACAAGGAAAAGAAACTGAAAAATGTTCCGCATTATATGTCTAATGAACGATTCATTAATGTAAAGTTATACATAGGGTTATGAGTAAAAATTAAACTTTCATCATAGTAGTGAGTTTCTGTAATACACTATTGATAGGAACAGTCTGAGTTCCACTCCACCAAGTGATGATATTCGTAGACCTTGTGAGAATCGTAGCACTCATAGATATGTACGTACCTAGATTTTGAAATTATTTCTACAATAATATATCTTTTAACCCTTGAAAACTATGTACTTACATTAATTTTACTTTCCTTATCTTATTAAAGTTTAATTATGAAATAAATATTTAAATTTTATGAAACGGTTATAAAAAAGCTTTGTTTCATTTTAATAACAAAAAAAATGCTAAAAAATATAATATAGGTACACTCTCATTATTGCAAAAGAATCGAAGAATGAGATTAAAAATACATAAAGTTAAAATTAATTAAACAGTACTAATATGTTATGTGAATATTATGTTAATCCATTAACTTATCTCAACATTGAATATATTTTTTTTTTTATTCTTTATAGCATATTGGGTAATACACCGTTAGTAACGATGTTAATACAATAATGTATCGCAATCTTTGTATACCGATGGATTTGTGATTGCGATTAAAATTTACCAAAACACATAATATTTTTCTTTATAATATAATGTGTTTCGCGGATCAAAAAGATTCGCTTGAATTCGTACAGGTAGGTATTGATAATCCTATTTTGATTAAAAAAAACCAATATAATGACGATTCAAAAACATCGTGTGTATGACATTCTTTTCGTTCACCTAACCAAGCAATATTTAATATATATTTCATAAATACAAAACCGTTTTGTCACATGATGTAAATTCTTTTCATAGACTGATCTTTTCATAGTCAAAACCATAGACTGATATTGATACTAGGATTACTAGGCAAAACGAACCTGATTCCTCGGCTGCCAGTTATTTTTTGTTTTAAAGTACATATAATCAATTTTGTCAACCCTTTAAGTGCAAGTTTTTATGTACCGTCAGGCCATAAGCGAATTAATCCGCGAGATATTAGTATATAGCTGTTCATGTATATTTTTCAAACAAATATTTATTATTTTAATATAAAAATTATGACGACAAAATAGACAAACATGTTAGGTAATTTGGTAAGGTTTCATAATTATTATTCATCATTCTATACGTAGATATTTCATATTTCTCACGTGATTTATTTTATTCCAAAAATAGGTGGCCTAGAGATATTTATCTAGTAAAATTTGGTTGGCAGTGAAAACAGTTAAGTCGTAATTTTTATTGTTTCGTTGTAAATGTAATATTTATTTGTACAAATAGATCGTTTACAACGTCGTAACTTTTTTTGTTTTAAAGTCATCCAACCCTCTGCCTATCTAGTCGAGTAGATATTAAAGTATGATAACATGCAACAGTAGCTTATTTTGTATTGCAATTTTCTCATGCATATTATTATATAGTGGTATCTATATTATGTTCTAAGTTAGCATAATCTATTGGAGTATGTAGCTAACTCTTCTAACAATCATGTCATATATATAATAACACAAGCTATTGCGAACTTATGTGGCATTCTATTATAATGAAATATACCGACAGTCAACTGGTTTTATTTTTAATGTTGGAGAAAAGGTATGTTCATATGTGAGCGTAATAATTTTTGAGCATTATTATGTACACCTTTCTATTCGCATGACGTTGGAAATAATTAGTTTTTCTTTTATTGGAGTATGCATATTGAAATGAAAACCATATACATTAAGAGAGTTTCTTTTCATTAGTTTTATTTGTAACAAAACACTTCCTGAAACTATCATTACATTATATTATAGTTATCTTGATGTACCTGTAATATACGAGAGAAAACATATTTATTGCGTAGACGAGAGCAAGGCAGAGGTAATACGTATTCAAAAAGATAAGGTAAGAGAAGGCATACACGTCAACATAAATTATAAATTTGAAAAATAATCTGACATAAAAAAAATCGTTTAATTTTAATCGGGTCGTGAAGGAAACAAATGATATAATACTCTCATAATGATTTGACAGATGCTAACAGACAACAGTGCAGTACTTATCAAAAATATCAAACATAATTAATTTGTGATTGATTGATGAAAAGGTATAAAGAAATCATCATATCAAACAATGGTTGACAGGTGGCACTGCCATTGTTTTATGTAAATTTAAGGGTATTCAGTGTAATTTTAGGGATTTTCGTATTTTTCATACATTCACTTTATATATTATATATATATATATATATATATATATATATATATATATATATATATATATATATATAGTTATATATACACACAATAATCAAAAATTGCATCGCGCAATCACATATTTTTCAATGTTAATAATTTTGAAGTAGGTAAAGCGCTGCAGGCGACTTATTTATTATTTGAGCATATTTGTAATGTGTGTGTTTATCTCACTTATCTGGTCGACCCACTACGCAATGGTTGCAATCAATATTTATAGAATATTAATTAGGGCCAGTATTATCTGGCGTATTATTCAAAATTATAAAATAGATATATAGGATAGGTAGAACACGGTTGATTAAATTTTAACTAACTTCAATAATATAAAGTACTTGCATTCACTTTAATATGCAACGCACATTACCTTGGCGTGTGCCTACTTATTGGCTATTTTTGCATTCTGAATGCCTCATTCGACCCGCAGGAAGCATCTTCTTAACATTCAACAAACAAACTGCATTTAAAAGCATATTTCCTGTCCTCAATCGCAATTTGATAGGCAAATTCAATAAATACAACTAGACAAACGAAACGAATTACACAATAAATATTCAAATCGGAAGTTTGTAACTAACCACCGTTGTGCTTATCAAGGTTAAAACTAGGAAACTTAATAATTACATTATTCATGCTTAAATTATAAAATAAATGGTTTATTTTTTGTGAGAATTAGTTTGTACGTATGACAGTAAATTAACAATGGTATGAAGATAATTTTCACGTAGTAATATCTGTACCTGAGAGCTTGTGGATCGTAGGTGCTTAGGTAGGGTTGCCATCGTGATATTACGGTCTATATAAAAATAATTGGTCGACCTCAACAGACCAAATTTAATTTAATTTATTCAAAACTCCCGCCATTTCAGGACATAATTTAAAAATATACCAATAGAGTCGTTATCCGCCCGGTCACTAGATTACAGTAGTGAAGGGTAGACGTAGGTTGTTAAGATCCGACATAAATAGTGCATAGAAAACTTTGTCAGTCATACGTATATGTTTTTTTATTGAATTAAGTCTACAATTTACAGATTGTGTTGGTTAGTTTTTAAAATACAATCAATCCCTGCGAAAACCAAGCCATAATAGATAATATTCAAAAAATATTCGTATATCTACAAAATATCTAAAATTATGCCATTAAATCATTTTGGATATTTTATAGATAGAAGAATATTTTTTATCGATTATGGTTTGGTATAGAAAAAGCTTAATGAATTTAACACCATCTGCAATATAATATTATATTATTAAACCGACAAAAACAAATAAATATGACTGAAAAAGTGTGCACTAGTTTGTCGGATCGCCCATAACATACTAAAACTATTATGGTTTGGTTTTGGCAG
Organism: Rhyacophila brunnea; assembly: GCF_057557595.1. Taxonomy (NCBI): domain Eukaryota; kingdom Metazoa; phylum Arthropoda; class Insecta; order Trichoptera; family Rhyacophilidae; genus Rhyacophila; species Rhyacophila brunnea. Next base: position 47,239,866 of record NW_028232859.1, read on the forward strand.
GGTTTAATTGATTTTTAAAAACAAACCAACACTATCTGTGAATTGTAGTTTTGGTTCAATAAAAACAAATACATAACTGACATAGTTTTATGTGCACTATTTATGTCGAATCTTAAAAGCCGACCTCCACCCTTCGCCACTGCTAGATTGCTAGTACAAAGTACCTGCAGGAAGACTTTTTGAAAAATGGCACTTGATAAAGTCTGGGAGCATGAGTACGCCATTTTTATTACCAACCCATAACGTAAACTTATGTTCAAACAAGACGTAATCGAATAAAATGTGTAACCGGGTGGCGATGTCGGTGTCGCCCATTCAATGGCGACATAATATTATTATACCCACATGTAATTTACTTCCCTTGTAGAATAAAAGTGTTATGATGTATTAAGTTGACATAATGTCATTAATTTACAGTAGGTACCTATATCCAGAACTTGGGAAACACAGCTTAAGATTGTATAGTTTTTTTTTGTTTTAGATACACTATCTGTACTTGATTTGTTTTATACAAAATCGTACATACGACATACGGGTTTTTAGGTGGTTACAGATTTGATGACGGTGTAAACATAACGGAAATAGATTAGAATTATATTATAATGACCCACAGTATCATGACCACCATTAGAACTAGTGCCCACCTCAATCATTATCTATTGTCGTACAGGAATCTGCAAAGCCTATCCTAGCATCCTTGTTTATACCCACAGTATACTATGTATGTACAATAATCGGTTGTTACGGTGAAAAATAATTTAAAGGCATATAAGTTTAGTTATATGCACCTAATTTTTTCCCGATTAATATTCGTATGACGCAATAAAACCTATACATCATAGACATAGTCCTAAAATAGTTAAACGAGTTAGGAAAATTTCCAAATTTTCCAAAGCAGTGGAAATTGCGTAAAGTTTCCAAAATTTCATCGAATAAATCTGTCACAATTTGATGCAAACTTGATTATAATATATCTGAATACCTGAAATGAATTATAATATATCTCAGAATAAAATAAAATCAATAAAAGGCAATAAACGAATAAAAAAAAAAACACCTACGTAATTTTGAACAACTTCAGAAACATAGCTGTGGGTACACACATTATTATAATACTGCGCGAATCTGCACTAAGTCAAAAGTTTTACGAAAAATTGTTCAAATAAGTACTTTTTACATCTTTCATGCGTACGAGTACCACAGTTTGACAATCACTGGACAATATATACATATTATAATGTTTATGAGTATTTGTAATTAACAACTTGTGTTTTAATTCGCTTTATAGTCTCTTGACCGCCTTATGAAAAGGTTTCTGAACAAATCTTTTTTTATTTTATGGTCTTTATGGATATTAGTCACTTGCTCAGCCTGATAATATGCTCATGCTCTAGCTAGGTCCACGCACTGAAAAACAACGATCCGGGATTAGATCTCGACACCTATGACTTCATAATTAATTTAATTACTATATTATATATTAAGGACTTTCAAATTATTAATTGAAAAGCAAAACGATACGTATTGGAAATTTCTCATTTGAATAAAACTAATATTATTCAATAAGAGACAGCGATTTGTTGGTGAATATTTTAACCAAGATCGAGTATCAGCACAACTAGTAACAAAAATTACGCAATGTTGGTATGACCGCATTCTTTAAACAAATTATTACTACTGAAACAAATTGTGTGTTGCCAAAACGAATTATATCACAGAGCGATTATTATTTTATTATTTAATTGTTTATTTTTATCTGTAGTTATGATTGATTTGCATTTTTACGTTTTTAGTTCGGCCGATAAATAACTATAAAAAGCGTGATACTAATTATAATAATAATAATTATTGTATGTGGTCTAAAAAAATATTAGTTTTTATTGCGGAAAAGTATTATTATTTATAATGTGGTGGTAGTTAATCTATTGTAAATAGACATTGATATCTGAGAATTGGCGAATTTTAATCTGTGATTTAAGATTATGCAGGGTATATTATATGATTTATAACTTTCCAATATGTTATATTAATATCCTAATTATAGTGGTATTAAAATATGTTTAGTAATAAAATAACTCTGTACGTAAATATACAAGAATATTTCTGTCTTTAATATTATTACTTAGTAGAAACTTGATAATTAAATTAATAAATAAATAAATAAATAACAATGCGAGTATTATTATGTTTGTTCTATATTAAATTTTCAAAGCTGATTATAATACGACCGGTTTCGTTTTATGACATTACCGATTGGATAATCTGTCGTAAGACGAAGCCGGTCTTGGTGTATTATACGTGTGGAAAAGTTACTGTAAGTAAATGAAAATATTTAATAAATTTAATATAATAATATTAATTGTATTGTTATTTATTTTAAATTGTAGTTCGAAATTTTAAACAAATCGTTTAAAACAATTTAAAATTAATTAAATATACGAGTATTATACCAAATGTAAATAGCTGGTCGGCATTAGTGAAAATAAAATACAATAATATATACTTATTATTTATTCCTATATATTATGTCGCAATGGAGCGATTTCTTAAAAACTCTTCCTTTCAAAAAACTCCTTTCAGATTTCTGTGCGATTTATATTTATTTTATATTTTTTGTGAACGGTATACTAGGTATACAACAGAAATGTCATTAACTAAGTACTGTCGGACTGTTATTTAGGGGGTCTTATCCGTTTGGCCCAACCCCAATGTTTTGAATTTTCTTGCGATATGATTGCTACACCATTACGTAATTAGTAGGTAAGTAAAAATTATAATTATATTACAAATATTACTTTTTCAGATTTCACGATGTCACTTTTTATTCCTTAGATTTACAGAGTTTGCAAAAATCACCCAATGCGATGTCAATTATCATAATATATTTTAGCTCTGTATCTACCAGTAAGAGCTTTCTTGCTACTCACTAGCCTTTAATAGTTTGAGATCAACCCTCGAACGGTAGATATCTATTTAAATTAATATGTTATTAAAAAACCATTTCTTTTTTTCAACGAATAATTCACAAGATTTTGAGAATGTAACATTCCATATATTGAACATACATAACTTGAAAACTCCTCAGATATACCCACTAGAAAAAATCATATTTGAAAAAAAAATACGATATTTGACGGGATTTGGATCCGTATAATCACTAGTATCGCGCCAACTGTGCATTAACCAATTATACTATGAGCCTCCAATCTAATTGCGATAATTTTAACTAGTGGGTCATACATAAAATGCTAATCAAATTGCGTTATTATTGACTATCGGTTTTTGTGTATTAAATCAAGGAATATTAATTACCTTAATTACTAACCGATGCCCGGCTCTCGCCAAATATTTTAGTTATAACGTCTACTTGAACTTGCTAACAATTTTTAATAAACTATTTCTTTCATTAAACGAATAATTCACAAGATTTTGAGAATGTAACATTCCATATAATTTATGGAATGTTACATTCTCAAAATTAAAATATAAGTATCCTGGATTATATTTAGTTTTATAATTTAATTTCCTATGCTGATATTTAGAAATTGATAGTCAAAAAACACTATATTATTATAATAACATAAACAACCACCCCAATTTACAATATAATATAGGTAAAACTCTTGCAATATCATTTATACCTGCTGTCGATAACATGTTATCAGCAAGTTAGGTAGTGAATGGCTCTATTGATACTTTTTATCACAGAAAAAACTCTCCGCGCTAAAGTCAATTTTCTCCGTAGATTTTACCGCGCATTCTACTAATGTTTGCAGTATTGCGCAGTCGCATTTGACGTGCGCAGAGTTTGTGCGCATTGGCACCGACTGCAATGTGACTCGACGTATGGAAGAATGCCGTCGTAAGGTATTATTTGGCCTAGTTTCACCTTGTTATGCGCAAAACGCCGGTATGGCAAACCATCACTTCGATCACAGCTGGGGTGACCAGTAGATTTTGATTTGCTGGAATCAATCGGTAAATCGAAACATAAGTCGTTAGTGCGTCAAAAAGAGTGCGTGGCGACCACACTATTAGATAACTACTCCTGAGATATTTCCAGGCATAAAATAACTTTACTGATGACGCTTTACATCCAAATGTAGTGAATTCATGATTTGCAATATTAATGAAGTGTATTACCTAAGTAACCAAAGTAGATAGGCTGTATATTTCTGCTACATTTTCCGGAATGAAAAGTATACGTTACTCCAGTTCATAACACAGGGAAAGGTAGAGGGTTGAAAGGCGTGGGCAGCAGAAAATTATCTTGCTGAAGTGAATCAATATTCAAGGCATTTGGTCATCTGACATTACTGGCCCTTGATATGGTGACATAAGTTCTGAAATTTGCTCGATAAACTACGATATAAAAGATAGATTATTTGTACTTGCTGATTTTATGTGGTGATTTTAATGGAAAACTGATCTTGATATTCAAGTTTTTATGAGCTGGTAAATCAATCGCCCAGCAAAAGAAAGATGTGTGTTTATTTTTTTAATATGCAATATGCTTGCTTCGCTGGGTTTCCTAATGTATGTATATTCAATGGAGAATACTACATTTCAAAATTTTTAATGAAAAATAATTAGCAATGAATGGTAACCCCCCCCACTCAAAATAATCATAAGTCAGTCGACAGTTATGAAAGAGAGAGATGTATCTGCTGATGTTGCTTGCGAAAGCAACATCAAATTTGCATCAAATGATGGCAGATTTACTCGCTGGAATCTTGGAAACTTTACGCAATTTCCACTGCGCTGGAAAATCTGGAAATTTTTGCAACTCGTTTGATTATTTTAAATCTATGACGTATAAGTCAAGATACACGAAACTTGCTGTCTTTGGATTAAGATTCATTGTAAGTAGTAATTATTGCATATGTATATGCCAAACACGATGGGTAACAACAAACATGCTGGGACAGCTGATGGAGATTCCTGTAGGACAGTGACGAATGATTGGTGTAGGAGAAGGAAGTTATTGTTAGGGCACTAGTGATTGTTTTGATACTATTGGTAACTATATTACGCCTAATCTATTATCATTGCATATCTACGTTACGATGTCTAATTCATTATTTATATAACTACTATTAACTAACTCTGATTGTTAAGAAGATAAGAAGTATAATATTGCAGTACCTACATAGAAATAATGATATTATATTACGCATATTTGGTAATATTTTACTTTTTAACTTATTATTATCAAAATAATCAGGAAAGGGACATATCTACCTAATAAATTGACAATATATACGTATATATTTTTATGTTTGTGATTTGTTAAGATTTACCGTTTTGATTATTTTGAAGCACAAAATATAGTTTATTTTTTATTTTCTGTCTGGTTGTTTAGTTATAAAACTTAAAAACTCTTGGAACAATATTGATAAAATTTGTACAATATGCAGACTACATTTTTGAAACAAATTTACTATAGTTTATTCTTTGTATCTCAAAAGATTACGACATAAAGTGCAATAGTGCATTTGCACATTTTTTTTACGATTAAATAAATTGGTAAAATAGTATTCGCCTAAATCCAGCTGTTGTCTGTTTCATTTGATTTGAAAAAGATCAAACCGAACCAGTCTTCATTGTATTATTGAAAAGTATTTTGAGATGTCGGCACTTACAAGAAGTATACTTATAACAGTTACTAAAATATAAGTACATAATTTGAAAACATCTCATGCATATACACACTAGAAAAAAATACGACACCCGATGGGATTTGAACCTGTATCTGCTGGATTCGCGCCAGTATGCTTTTCCAATTAAGCAATGGGCATCTTACTAAACTAAGACGATTTTAACTAGTACTTGTTACATGAGATGCTTATCGAATTGCGTTATAATGTTGGTTATCGGTATGTATATGTTTCAAATTATGTATATTCAGTATATAGAATGTTACATTCACAAATTTTGTGTCTTATTCGTTGAATCAAATAAATAGTTTACTAAAACTAAAATGTAGGTATGGTTAAATATTTTGAAATGATAATAATTTTCGGTACTGTTCGATTATCAGGAATACAGCGGAAAACACATTTTGAAAATAGCCGATAAACTTGATTATTTGTTAGTTTGGGTTAGTTTAGGTTAGGTTAGGTTGGGTTAGGTTAGGTTAGGTTTGGTTTGGTTAGGTTAACCTAACAAATAATCCAGTTTATCGGCTATTTTCAAAATGTGTTTTCCTCTGTATTCCTGATAACCGAACAGTACCTTTTCATTTAATTTTTAATTTTAATTTAATTTAATTTAAATTTAATTAAATTAAATTTTAACATTTTAGTTTTTAATTTTCATATTCACGCTGCTTTCAATATGAATAATATCGTCCTAACGAAATCTGTTAGATAATATTCCCGACCCTAATTCTAGATGGGAAAATGTTATGTAGGTTTTGTTGGTATGTTTTCAATATTTTTTGGCAAACTCTAGGCCCCAATTACGATGGCCGACAAGAGTTACAATAAATAAATAAATTTGCTCCGGTAGACTGCCAATATTGGTTATTTTTAACTGTACGTTGCGGCGCGCGGCAGATATAATAACTGGGAACCGTTAAATCGTCGGAAATGTTTGCAATGCGTGCGGTTAGAGAGAATTTGTACTGGAAAATGTGTTCCGGCGGTTAAACGGAGCGCATAGACATAATATACCAGACAGTGGCGGTCATAATTGATGCATAATATCCCCCATAATTTTTCGGGGATATGATTACTTATTAAGTTTGTAATAAAATAACAATAAATGTGAAAATGCTGTCTCAAATCTATATAAAATGAACATACATCAAGAGAATTGCAACAACACTATTAAGAGCATACTTCAGTGAAACGGCAAATAATTTTCAACTATAGGTGCGACGAAATTTTGGACTCGCTGGCAATCGGAGAGCGAAAGTCGAGCTGTGAACACGTCAAATTGTTTCGTGATGGCGACGGGGGTATTAATTCTTAAATCGTGTAAAGATGGCTAAAAAAACGTTACCCATTTACTTGAAAAAGAAAACATGTCAATGAATATATTATTATTGTTACTAATAGAATAATAAACAGAACATTAAATGGACGCATGTTGAATTTTTATGACAAATTATGTTTTGTTCTGCAGGCGTCGTTTGCACAATCTTCGCGTGGCGTAGTCACGATCGTTTTAGACTGTGCCCCAGCTGAGGTATAGCCTTAATTAGGAACGAAAGGCAATCGTTGATATCTCATCTTTCAGGAATTATTTAGATATGAAAATAACTCACTCCAGCACGAGTGAATGATAACTTAAAATAATAGCAAATATTTGTAATCATTTAATGATTATATGCCTGATATAAGGTCCCCTTTTAAATCTTATGACGAATCGATTGCGTCTTTTGCTTTACAGAAACGCACCACTGCTGAAAAAGCTTTATATAATATATTTTTTATTATATAGTTAGCATACTAAGTGGGTTCTATTCATGCGTCTTTAAGAAATCACATACTGTTTTTTTTTTCAATATACATTTTATCCAGACCAACGAAGCAATGTGTAGGGCGAATGGCCATTATTCGTAAAATACTTATTTTTAAATAACCTTTATTAGGGATGAAATTGATAATATAATTTATGATAGATAGTTCAAAAATAAAGAGTAGTTGAAAGACATTATTAAGTATAACTAGAATAAAATAAGACAATTACCATTTAATGGTATTTTTAATAAACTAAAATTTGGTAATTCATATTGTATATTTTGTATTAGGTACCTAAGTACGCTAGCGGTTGACTAATAAATGTTAGAGTTCGAATATTACATGTGAAACCAATGATCGTGGATTCGAATCCCATGTATGGTTAATTCATAATATTATATTTGTCAATGGATCCAATACATGCAAATAGTATATTTTGTTTCAATACTGAAATTGAATGTAATCAGTATTATGAATATTAAAAATTGGTATATATACCTTATGGCGGTACAGAAATTTAAAAAAGTCTTATTTGTGGAAAGATATTTATTGAAAAAATACGAATACAAAGAGATAATATCGACGCAAATAATTGAAAGTGAAAATCGAGGGGGATGCTGAGCATACTTGGAGGGCAAACTGATAATTGTTTGCTGTTTCCGATGCTCTATATAGCGGCCTGACTTCTTGGAATTTAGCCAGGTCACACTATTTCAGATACAAGACTTGTTACAATCTTACAAGTAATAATTTATTTTAAGATTCAAAAACGAGTTTCAGCCCAAATATCTGGATGTGGGTCAATTTAGTCATAAGTAGATGTCACTTACTTATATTAAATCAATATTTTATTATAATTCGTTTTATTATTATATTTTAAGACAAAATATGCACTGCACTGCAATAAAGACTGTAAAATCACTTATAAGCGATAGTTAAAAATGATAATTCAAATCAACAGACACCGTTGCGTATAGGAAATCGACATCGCACATTGCAAACTGGTGTGCAGTTTTCTTCTCAATGCATAGCAGAGAATTGCCGATTCACGGTATATTAATTAATACATGATTAATTAAATGATTTAGTTGTTTGTCTGATTGATTTCTGTATTAAATAGCAATGGAAGGTAAAACAGGTTTCTACCTTATCAGCTGTGTATGATTTATGATAATACTAATATTAACGAGTTTCCAATGAAAGTGTCCACACTACTTACACCCAGTGACATACACAGTGATAGTAGAAGATATTTTTGCATACATAGGCATTATTGAAATTTAGTTAAAGTCTACGATTAAAGAAAATAAGGCTATAATCTATCTATTGCATGCATATTATGATATGTAAATTCACCATTGCCAGGGGGCGCGGCTGGCAGTGCTCTAGCCTTTTGGCTCGGCGTGGGCAGATCGACTATGCATACGACGCTATTTTACTTGAGCAATTATTTAACAACATTTAGCGATAGCGCTCATAGAACGCGTCGAGCGGGCGAAGTCGGCGAATGCAGTGTTTATTCATAACCATAATCACACGTCTCTTCCCGCGCATTACCCTTCACCTATGTAATAAGCGGTCCAAGCAGCACAAAATAATTATTTTTACAGTGTCTCTCATAACAAAGCAATAAAAATATTATATTATTTCGGGGCTTGTCATTAATATTTACGACGACATTATTCAACCAGCGATAAACTGAACACGCAATAAAATTAAACAATGACTTCTCTGTAATTAAATAATTGCTTTTCGCCCGTCGATCGACGAGGCCTCAAGCAGCGTAATTTTGGTAGCCGTGTTCAATGAATGGACTTCTTTGTATTTTCATTAAATCGTATCGCCGAGAAGCGAAAAACGGTGACTCATGCGGCACGCGGGGCGCAAGGCATCGTGAAGTCCAGTGGGCGCTGGCGTATTTGATTACGTTGTATTTTTGATGATTTACGCGCCACTTGTAGAAATTTTGCGCGAGCGCCGCACTCGCTGCGTCAATGGGCTTTATGCCTTACAATTATGTGGATGTGATGAAATTCGATGTCATGTTGGTTGATATATAAATAAATGATAATTCACGTGTAGAAATTAATGTTAATTATTTTTAAGTAGTATATTTCCTGACTAATAAAAATGATTATTTCTCATAATTATCAGTGCTTCATAATAGAATGCAGAGTGCCGACAACTCAATAATTTAAGTGGATTTGATTAAAAATAATAAAAATCGCTAAAATACACACTTACTTAATTTTACCTTGCGGAACCCTGAGGTTCCATTGGGGAATATCATTTAGGGAACACTAATGTAGAACATCACGTTGCCCTTAACCTTAGCGATAGGTATGGGGACCCGCTTCAGGATGTGAGGGCCATGAGTGTCATTTTACATTCGATATTTTGGTTTGTTTATGAAACTTTATACCTATTCTAAAATTTTGTCAACTGAAAATGACAATTTAAAAAAATAATCGCTTCATAACTTAATTGACTTTCATCAAATTATCTGTATAAAATTATAATAAATTAATCACACGAAAAAGCATTTCTGTCTGTACTACCGTCTGTGCTTGAAGAAGTCCTAGGCCAATAAATATTGAGTGTCCCAAACAATAACTTACTATTAAAGTAATTTGAATGAATTTTTTTTAATGATAGGTCTTTTTTTTCCTTTTTTGTTCGTTGAAACACGTAAGTAAAAAATCTATAATTTTAGTGAAATTAAGTTTTGATACTTATTAGGAATCCTACCGTATATTTAATACCTTTAAAATCTGATCGACGGTTAACTTGTCAAAGCATCTATGACGCGTCAGGCCATGGACGAGTTAACTCGTGTGTTCTTGTAAACATCATAACTCCTGAATAAACTGTGTATATTTTCTAAGCAATATTTATCATTGTATTGTGAAAATATTCACGATAAACTCAAAAAACATAAATATTTGGTAAATTTTCAGAATTATTTATCTTCTGTTCATATTTTATATTTTTTAAAGGATTTGATTTTTTTCTAAAAATAGCTGAACTAAACGTGTCCACCTAGTAAAAATTGACTGGCAATGATAAGGATGTAATATGACCATTGGTAGGACATATAAAAAGTACCCTTATTATACTATAATATGAATGTTATAATTAACGGAACATCTTAAATAATATACCTTTCTTTTTGAAAATGCGTTTCTTTCTATTCGGCTGATTCTTCAAAGTCTCACATATAAATAATTTATATGAAAGCTCACGTACTGTTGTCTCCGTATGCAGAATGCACGCTTACCTGCAAATAAATGAAAAATTCACATGAGAAATTTGCTCAAACGAAGGTAAACTTGAGGTCAGTAGGTGAGAGAGGCGTCAATATGTTAAAAAGATAATAATTTACATTCAAATGTTGGATGGTAATAATACAAACGCAAATAACTTTCATACTATGGCATCGTTTTAGTTGGAAAATATTGTTTATAATAACAAAGACGTTGAAGAATAATATCTTATTTTAATATTTGAAAATGAAAAAACATAAGTAAGGATAAAGATTAAATGAATAGCTAATCGTTTCGCGTTGCAGATTCATGTGTATCAAACGTTACACTGTTATTATATACAACTCACAATAGTGACAATAACGATCCAATAATCGATTCCAAAAATTAAATAAGCAGATATTGCTAAAATAATTCCTAAATTTGAATCGATCAAAATTAGAATCCTTCAATTATTTTGGAAAAGGAACCGGGATCAGAAACCTTGATTACAAATATCTTTAACTTCTTCCCGAAACCAGAACCCATTAAAATTAAATTTAAAATTAAAATTTAAATTATTTTTGATCATCATATTATACTCATTGTGGAGTTCACATAGTAATGATATTTTGAAAAATAGTAAGGATCTACCTACCCTCAAAGATTAAAAATAAAATAAAATATCCATAAAACACCCACAACTAGCTATGTAAATATAATTAGATAAGAATATAATTAATTTTAAAAATAGAAACTGAACTCGAGAGCAGGGGTTCCAATTTTCGACTTGATTGATGAATTGTACATGAAAAATGAATTCGAATAAAATGCATTTTTAGAAAAGTAAACCTAATAATTTGAAGCGTAGGTAGGTATATATTAAATTTATTATTTCGTTCATTTTAAAGTGTATAAAAATTATATTGAAAAAGCTTTTCCGATATAAGGTCATTATAATGTGGTATTCTATATAGGTACGAGTATCTATTATATGACATAATATACCTAAAACGGTGCATGTGTCTCTGAATTATATTTTTTTATGTTGTGTTAATCTGTTTATAATATGATTTTAAAGACACGTTATACCAAACACTTATCTTTACGTAACATAACATTTTACCTCTACGCAAGTTGTATTATGTATTTCTGGAACAATTTATTTATGATTTTTGAACTTACATACTACAAGTTTAAGTTTACGGCATGTCAAAGTCAGTTACCCATAATGTGGTTAAAAAAATGACGACGAGAGAATAAAGTAGACCGTACACATGAGTTAATACTGCGGAAATACAATTTTTCATCACATATGATGATCGTATGATATTGGACCTAGCTCGACCATAATATGATAAGGATCTAGCTAGACTATCATTTCTTCAAACCATTCAGATTACGAAGTCTCGGAAGTTCATTAAATATCAGCGGAGCTATAGGATGCGTACAGGGGAGATGCAAAAATAGATATATAATAAGGATTCTTGATGGAGCGGGGTGGTGTCCATATCGTTCACCAGGAGCAGACTTGAAAAAAGAATATAAAGAAACAAACTAACTCTAAATTTATTTTGAATTCTCACTCAGCTCCATTTCATTTAATACCAATAAAAAAATGCCTGTATTTGATTTCGAAATATTCGCCTTTTAACCAGAATTATAATTATTTTGCATAATACCTAAGCACAGAATATTATTTTGTTCATGTTATGTAACTATTTGTTACCACTGATTATCGATAAAACTTGCACGGTTTATAGAGTACATTGAAGGTTAAAAGATAAAACTTACCAAAAACGCACTTGCAAAAAATGATTTCGAGTAAGTAAAGTTGTCAGATAGCAGCGGTGGAATGGTTAGGTGAGGTACGAATATAGGGGGCGTACGTCTAGATCCAACCATGGTCTATCACGTTATCGCGTTGATTTGAAAAAGAGATCAAATCGAAACAGTCTATTTCTTCATTTTGTATATCAGCCTAATTTTTATTTCTTCATTTCACCCGGACGAAGTCGCGGGCTATTGTGAGTATGTAATTATAGACTGTAGAAAAGCAAAAGGATTTAACCATTAGCTTTATTTTATTAGTTTTATTGGATGATTACATTGTTCACGACTAAATAAATACACGTTGTATCCAAAGAATATAAGCTGCAAATGACGAATTATTATCTAATTTTAGCTTGTATTTTGAAAAGAAGAAAGTGAAGAGGTAAAAAAGATTTAACCATCATTTCTATTTATTTAATCAGATTAGGAAAATAAAACAACAAATTATTAATCATCATGAACTTCAACTTTATGCCTTTTTTATATTTTGACTTTGACCGAAAATCATAACAACGTTTTTGTGCCTCCTAAAAAAATTGATTTATGTGGGTTAAGTCGTTTTGCTCTTAAAAATCGATATGGTATTATTTTATCTTTCTCTATTTGCAAATGTATTTGTAATAATCAGGTTTCTGTGTTCCAGTACCGCAAATAATCAATAATACCCGAATCATTTGGTTGAGTATAATTATTGTTGTAATAGATCCGGTGACGATAATTTCGGGTACATCTCCGCCTCCTAACGATCGATAATGTGCACTCGAATCGCAAATAAACAAGTCGGCCACATGAGACTTCGTATCGCATATCTCTAATCGAGAAAGTGATCGAGCGCCGGTTCTCGAATCGGCACATAGAAAGTAACTTGGTAGCCCCGAGCCATCCCGAGGTCCTACCAGTCTCTGGGGCCACTCGGTTATATGGAACAATGAGCCTTACTCGTCAAATGGCTGATGAAAAACGGCTGTAAATCATAGCGCAGCTGTCAATTCTGAAGTCGTTCTCGGCATCGATTACTTGGTTGGTATATTGTGTTAAATGAAAGTGTTACAGACGTCAACTCTTAGGGTTTTTGACAGTGAAGTGCTGTGTTTAGATTTCAAAGATATATCTACGGTGCAGGTTAATTATACGTTTCTACGGTTGCGTGTCAAATAAAATAATAAAAATCTTATCTTATAGCTTATAGGTTTCCAACACGCCGTCGCTGTAGGATTGGTTTCCCGAATAGACCAAATGTTCAGGAGACGAAAAACAAATTTCATAATCCTATATTTAAATACATGGAGATATTTAAATTGTTATTTTTACAGCATATGAATGATGTATTCATTGCCATTACAAAGTAATTTAAAGTAAGAGATGGTTCTCGTCCAATTAGATACAAAAAAACATTCTGCATTAAGAGGTTGATTTCGATAACAACGTATTTTCGGGAAACCAATCCTATAGCGACGACGCGTCTGCTAAATTATATTGTAACTAAAACTAGTTAAAGCTGAGGTATATAATATAAAAAGACGTGTGAGTTCATATAATATATCTTATACGTCATCATACTATCGACCGAGGGTACTAAGTTTTATTCAATTTGAATCGTTTTTTGCGACCCGGGTTTCGCCTTTCGGCATCTTCAGAATACAATTTTCTTTATTCGTTGTTAATGTGTCTTTACCATTGGTGAGTAGTGCATTTTTAATTAGTGAATTTAAAAAAACTAACAAACACTATCTACCTACACTGAGTGTAGTCTTAGTTCAATGACAACAAATAAGTATGAGTGATAATGTTTAGTATGCATTAATTATATCAAATCTTAACAGCCTACCTCCACCCCTCGCCACTGTTTTACGACATCTACAGTATTTATTAAGGCTATACCTCAGTTGAGGCATGGTCTAAAAAGATCGTGGCTAGGCGATGCGCGGATTGTGCAAATGACGCGTGCCGAACGAAATATAATTTGTCATATAAATCCAACATGCGTCCATTAATATTCTGTGTATTGTTCTATTAGTAACAATAATAATATATTCATTGACATGTTTTCTTTTTCAAGTAAATGGGTAACGTTTTTTAGTCACCTTTACACGATTTAAGAATTAATACCCCCGTCGCCATCACGAAACAAATTGACGTGTTCACAGCTCGACCTTTGCTCTCCGATTGCCAGCGAATCCAAAATTTCGTCACACCTATAGTTGAAAATTATTTGCCGTTTCACTGAAGTACCGTCTTAAGTAGGAAGAATACGAATTATATGTAAACGAACAAATCAATACATTAAAAAATAATCACGTGGGTTATAAATTATCATACAATAATATTTGTTACATTCCTGATGTAACTGGTGTTATTTTCATTGCAAAACTGTATTATTATAATATAGTAATTCAAATGAATTCAATGTACGGGGGTGGATTAACGAAGCTCACTTTGCATCAAAATTCAAATTTCCCGCCTACTTGAAAGCTTTTGAAAATGGTAAAGACAATAAAATGACATCACTTAAATCAGGTTTATTATAATATGTAATATATTTATTTAAAGGAATCTTACTTGTATTTATTATTCCAAATGTTTGTGTGTTAATAATAATTATAGTTGGTATGTAATAAATCGAAAAGGCGTTAACACGTCTAATTATGCATAATGGTAAATTTAGATGTTGCAATAAAATGGTAGTTATGTTATTTTTATGCGACCGTCAGTAGAATAAACTACCTATCAAATTCTGTTATTTCTTTGCGCCTGATACAATAAATTTGTAAATACATTTAAATTATTTAGCTACATTGATTTATTATGATTTTTTGTGTTGATTTATATTTATACAGATCCCATATCTTGTCATACTTCTAACGCCAGCAATAAATGAAATTAGTAATATAGGATGGCTTTATTTATTCATAAGTTAGAAACACTTTCGGCCCACGTTGGTCGCCAGTTATAGTATGTTTTAGTTATAAAATAAAAACACTTCCGGTTTTAGTATTTATTCCGAGTTCGCAGAGATTAATCAACAATAATAGAGAATACTTCAAACGGTACACGGAAATTGATTAACAAGATAAGATGACTCGCTCGACCAAATAACCAGATGAACTTGCCAAAGGATTAGTTCAGTTCAAGTAGGTATCACATTTGAAAATTAGATACCACACTTATCACTAGAAACAAATCTCGATAGTGTAAGGTGCTTAGTCTCAAAATAGAGGACCTGTATGATCAAAAGGGTCGGAGCTAATCAGATTAAATTGACTGGCACTCTAGTATCTCCGCAATATGCGTTAGACTTTTTTAGAGTAAGATAGAATTTCTATGGGTGAATTAAATATTTTTTGTACACTTCGCGGAAATATATTGATTTGGATGATTACAGCCATTTAAAAACTGCGAGCACGTGTTAAATATAAAGTTAGTGGTAATTATTTTTAGTTAATTTAGTAGTAGAACATAATATGGTTAACTATGTTGTGTTTAAATTTGGTAGCCGTACTGAGAAGCAATACCATGGTATAACGTTTCATAATAAAGTTAAGATAATAATAATAAAATTACAAGATAAAAAAAACTTGTTATATACAGCGTTTTTAAATTTTCTGTGGAATTATTATGCTCAATATGCTCAAACTTATACTTGATATGAAGTAAATAAAAAACAAACAGACAAATATAGAATACTGAAATGTCATTTCGACATTTCATTTTGATTTCCATAGTAACGCACGTATATATTAATAATTTAGTTTCTAGGACTACCCCCTTAGCAACCAATAATAGTCTTTTACTTTTTACGGATTTTTCTGAAATAACTTTCCATACAAAATAGAATTAACTGAAAATTAATTCAATTCTGCTTAAAGATTGCTAAAAGTATTAAAAGATGCATTGGCATCCTGTTCTCATATATTCTAAAAGTTTCAATTGTCTAGCTAGTCGTGAAGTTAGTAAAAAATCGATTGCCAGATTTATACTGGACAAACAACCACCGGAAAAACAAGAATACGAGTTAATAAAAACGTTGTAATAAAAATGAGGTCCTACTAACTGTGTGTTATACTAAAAAAAACATGGCTTCATTTTGCCGAACAATACACACTCTCTTTATATTATTACTCTGAGGTTTCACCATATCTTAGGCGCCCTATCAAATGCAGAATATCCAACGTTATGAGCAGTTTTGATTTAGTACATTAATGCATTCAAGCTTTAATTAAAAAAACTTACTTGATTGCTGTTAGAAATTGACTGTATCTATGAGAATCTCTTTCCTATTAACGATACAATATAGATATCTCTCAAAAGATGTGATTGACACCTTGCAATCCGCGTATTACGTACACTCAAACGGAAATGGGACAACTGGATGCCATGAGAATTAGACGTCGCACTGTCGTAGACACGCAAACAAAACGTAGATGATGAATTTTATCAGTTTCTATCTACTACTTAATAGTTTTAATTCATTTTACTCCTAACATAATGTTTTTTTTATTGCGGATTGAGAATTACCGTGCCTCAGGCTTTATATAAAAATAAAAAACTCTTTTTTCGTTGGAACTTAAACATATGCACGATTTTACGTGTACATATCGACCTTTAATCGGCAGAACAACGTAAGCGACACTTTTTGGTAAATTGCGTTTTAAATGGAGAACTGTTCAATATCACCTAGCGCATAAGTGACAAAAATTTTAGAGCCCGATCTCAATCGCGTGACATTTTTTTAGGGTCTGTGCCTTTTAGCGTTTTAACTTTTATCGCATTATAAAGTAGAGCATAACAACGTAACCGACGTTATTTGATAGTGTAAGCTACGGTACGGTTTATTCGGTGGTCCGTCTGGTAGTGAGTTGTGCGAAAACCGATTTGGGAGCAAAGCTCGCGCCGTTCAGTAAAACTGGCTGAGATAAAATAAACCTGGTAAGAGAGTTTATAAAACAATAATTACCCGCCGTTCCATCTCACTACTGTCGGAATAATCTACGAAGAATAGTATCTTCCTGTAGATTTTTGAAATGTTAAAAATGTATAGGTATAAAATTTATACTGAAAATTTGGATTCTTTGAATGAATCCACTAATGTCGTGATTCGGAATGTTTTCAGAAACGTATTTAATAGACAGTGAGTTCAACTTGGGTTTTCATCTACCAAAAAAGATAATAGTGTTCTTTTTGCGAGAAAGTAACAAATATGTCTGGTGACGAGAGACTTCGGCTAATTGAAACGGATACTTACAAATGTCCCCTTACCGTAAAGGATAAATGCAAGGAGATGTTTTTTAATGATCTGGCCAAAAGTAAAAATCACAATGACATTTTGTGCGCAAGTTTTGACCTCGAGAAGGTGCTAAACACTCCCTAGTCGAAATACGCATAAGTACTATAATGAAAGTATCTACGAAAGTGGAACAAATGATGGATACTGCTTTTTATGGGGTGAAACTGACGGTAAACGTGGTAGTAATGAGATCTCAGCAATCATGCACAAATCTTTGGACAGGACTGACAAAGCGGGAAAAAATCAAGGAATTATTATACTGTGATTGGTCAGAATAAGAACCGGGCAACACTGGGTATGCTATCTTATTTTATGAAAAATTCAACTTTCATTTTCTATTACCAGTGGGTCTATTCTGTATTTATCGACCGCTAAAGTGATAAAGTGATAAATATTATCAAACTAAGGGTAGGTTTGTATTATAGAATTAGCACTTATTGTAACAATTACAATACGTTGATTATAATTGTTGCAATAAGTACTAACACTTTTATATAAACCTACCCTAAGTTTGATAATATCTATCACTTTAGCGGTCGATAAGTATAGAATAGACCCACTGGTCGTACTACGATGCCGGTCGATTCCCTTCATGCGACAATTGAGTCATTTATATTCAGAGTAGTTTAGGCACTATCAGAATGACCCACCATCATTTCCAACGCTAGGTCATCATGTCATATGCAGAATTCCGTGACTGGAAATCTTTCGCTGCTACTTGCATTCCTTTAAAGTTCAAAATTAAATTTGGTGAATTACGAAAGGCATAATTTAAAAAACTTACCAAATATTGTACCTACTCTGGTGACAGTAGGACTAAACTGTTAGACCTAGAAAATGTCATCAGATCCCGATCAAGTGCTGTGATGCTTTAAGCGCAGCCACCCTTGCTGTATAGTGCTAAATCACCAATATCGGAGATCCAGTATAACGATCTTAAAAGTCTCTGTGTTAAATGTAATATCCCTCAGAGATGACGGATGAGTTTATGAAACTGCCACATGGATTATTAATGGAAGATACTATTATATATATTATCTTCCGATATAGATTACCGGAATCCGATCAGGAAGATGTGAATGAGGATAATACAGCGATTACTGCTTAAAAAATGTGGGACAATAATTTTTTTGTAAAACTGAATAGTTGATTACAATTTTATTTTATCATAATTAGTAGGTCCCCATATTTAATTATGTACGAGTAGATACGTACCTATTTCATTTTGAAAAATAGCAATACCTGATAATATTAATAATATAAGCGAAACCTTAAAAATACCAATCATTTGTTTTTATTTTACCTATATGTGATTAAGTATCTACAAGCAAAAATATTAATTTAAAAAGTCAAAGTATTTTTAATTTATTTAACAACGTTCCCTTTCGTAAAATAAATGGGTGCTTATGTTATTTATTTTAATACTTAATTAGTAATGCCCTGTGATGATAATTAGCATGAAATTTATAAATAAAAACGACTACGCCAAATAGCGTAAGCGACATGCCTGGAAAAAATATCGTGTCATAGACATAAGCAAAACAGCGTTACCGCCACTATCTCGAAAACTAAAAGCACTATTGCAATTGTTTTATAATTTCCGTATAGGCAGTAACCAATTATTATTAACCACATTAACAGAATTCATTTTTGGAACTAATTACGGAAATAATTAAAAAAAAACCTTCTCCTCTAAAATTTATGAATTGTCGCTTACGTTGTTCTGCAGATTAAGGGTCGATATTTAAAGTATCACGAACTATCAAATCATATTACAATAATTTGAATATAAATAATAAAGTACGTCTATTTATTTTCGAATTGCGTGGCGTCCAGTTGTCCCACCGCCAAATCGTCCTAGACCAAACACTAAAACGCATCAGGTCGATGCAGTCATATCTATCGTTTTATGACATATCTGAATTTTTTTATAGCATTTAGCAGTATTTAAACAGCTTAATATGAATTAGGTATATACTAGATACATAAAAAAATACTTGAATGTACTACTGTTAAAATACATCATTTGTTTTTGCTATATCCCTTCTTACTATTATATTAAAGAAAGTGAATTCTTAATTAATATGCGTCGGGAAATTATGTCAAATAAACAATAAAGTCTCTTAAATAAATAAAGAACAGCGGGATCTTATAAATTTGTAAACACATTATTCAAAAAAAATACGAGTCGCCTGTTCACATATGTAAATAAGAATCAGCTTATAAAAATCATGACGATATTATCTACACCGCAAGCAGGTACTTACAATTTACAATTACGAAAGTAATAATTATTATGAAGCACCGAAAGTTACCAGTGTTTCAGAGTTTATTTTAAGTGCAAACCGGAGTGTAAAAATCATCATATTGTATCTGGTAATGGCGGCTCACGAGATGCCTTTGCAGGTGGGCACTGTGGGCATGCCGTCTCAGCCACCAGGTTAATTAAATTTGTAGCGAAAAAAAACGAAAGTCACGGCGGAATCCACGCTGATTAAGGTGCGGCCATTTAAGACTAAGCGCTTATTGATGGGAAACACTGATGAACTATTTTTACAGTAGTGTTTCCCTTGGAGTCAGATTCTCATATTATTATTCGAATGGTTTCTGAAAATATTTTTCAAGAAAAGACTTTTTTCGTTTTTTTCTATTTGTATCTAATAATTGCAGTAGCAAAGGGTTGAGGTAGTCTGTTAAGATAAGACATAAAAAGTCTACAATAAACATTAAACTTTGCCATTCATACGTTTTTGTTTTCATTGAAATAAGTCAACAATTCACAAATGGTTAAAAACTGCGAAAACCAAGCCATAATAGAAAACAGTCAAAAAATAATCGTCTATCTATAAATTATGCCATTAAACTATATATAATATTGGATATTTTATAGATATAATAATATTTGTATCTACTATGGTTTGATTTAGGTAGGGTTTAATGAATTTTAAAAAACTAACAAACAACACATTGTGTAACATGTATTCTTAATTCAACGGAAACAAATAAGTATAAATGAAAAGGTGTGCACTATTTTGTCGAATAGCCCATAATATATCAACACTATTATGGTTTGGTTTAGGCAGGGTTTAATTGATTTCTAAAAAATAACCAACACCATCTGTAAAGTGTAGTATTAGTTCAATAAAAACAAATACGAATGACTGACAAAGTTTAATGTGCACTATTTATGTCGGATCTTAATAGCTTACATCCACCTTTCGCCACTGAGTTATAGTATAATCACATCTATCGACAAGAAAAGAAAACTAACTGTCTCGGTCGAAAGTAAAATCTCTCGTTAACAGTTGACATAAACTGAAGTGTCTATCCGAAAGTGAAATATCCTTAAATCATTATATATCATAAGATAAGATCATTATATATAATTACAGTCGGTCTTCACTAGTAAAACAATAGATACAGCATCAAAAAATACTTCAATGTTTTATTAATAAAATATGTATCAGAATCATTTATAAACAACTACGAATGGTAACTGAGACATGGAAATTTGTAGAAACACTGCAATAGGATCAGTTGTGGCATTGAAATTGAAATTTTATCAATCAAATGACAATACTTTGAAGACATATTGTCTACTTATTATATACTAGTTTCCAGAAGTTTTATCAGATAAGCACCTCTTTTTACTACATATATTACATTAGCGCCTATTTAAATGTATGTTATTGTACAAGAAGAACGAATTACCACTTTAATACATAATATTGTAAAATGTGCGCAAACTCGTAGAAAAGTAATTAAATTTTGTTTTCATGATTATTTACAAAATGATTTATACAGATGAAAATTTCAGTTATGTTATTTTTGCTTCTTTGATTAGCCTAGAGAAGCTTTTTTTTTAAAGGTCTTTAACACCACCGTGTCATCCAACGTCCTTTTGGTCATCTGGAAATTGCCTCCACTATAGGTATCACTGATATTGAATCCCCATACGTTATGTAAGTTTACATTATTTATATTCGTAGTCAAACTTGTACCTTGGCACCATAGTTGAGAATGTTTAAATCATCTTATAAATCGTTGCATTCAGATTAGATATTTTATATTGTCGTTTCTAATAAAATAACGCTTTAAAGGGCTGAACTCTTAGCATTAATAGACTATTATTAAGATAGCCGTTAGCAATAACAGGATTAATAATATTTATTAGATTGTTAATCCCAGAATTTTCAGTATCTACATAAAAATTACACAATTACAGAGTCAGAGCTCACTTTGAGCGTAGCAATCTAAGTCTTGGGCATCTTCTCCCAGGACACTCCCAGGCCAATTCTTAGATGCTTCACATCACCAATTGATGGGTCCCGTGATACTCTCGATTAAGACCGAGGGTGGTACGGGGCGGGTTTGGTGGAGGGACTTTAACTTCTCTGGTCTCTGCATAGATATACAATAATAACATTATCTTTTTTTTTAAAAACTCCAACGGTAAGACAAGGCAAAAACCCGAAACAATATTGGGAAATTTGGGCATGAGTCCGTCACTAGAGAGTATTATAAAATCATTGCAGAAAGACTTATTATGCAGTCCCTTCTAAAGGCGTGGAGGCTCGAAGCACAGTTTAATTTTGAGCCCCCCCTACCAACAAAATAAAAATTCCAACTACCAACGTACCTAGTAAAAATAGCAATGTAGATATTTCTAGAATCAATTCCTATAACTAATATTAATACTAATTATCAAATATGACAGTGATGACCAATATTAATATTAGTGTATACAAGTACTATCTGTTTGAGTTTGTTGTTAGTTGCAGGGATTTTTTTATGCTTCGAGTAAATATTTTATACAAAATTTTTGAGTAATACCCATATTTTTTAAATTTTAGTGTGTAATCTAATATTTTTTTATGATTGGTTTGAATTGTTTCGTAGCCCCCCCCCTTTAGATCTTGTGTCAGTGTCAATAGTGCTCCCCCTACTATGTTGGTCTTAAATTTTAGTGAAATTCACTAACTTTTTCAATAACTTATTATATGAGTACCTTGGTATCAAAGTGGGACAAACGCCACCTCCCATTAAATTCATGTTTTAATTGATTATGGTAGTGCAAGTGATGCTATTTTCAAAAAATCCACCTAAAGTATCAAAAACGGTAGTTTTCACAGAGATTTTTGAGTTTAAAGTTGGTATGTTATATGAAAAACGGACACTTTTCATACATGTTTGTGAGTCTTCTGTAAAATTTTGTAAATGGCTTATGTCCCACTTTGATACTAAGCTACTTATATATTTATAGGTGTTTATAATAACAGCGAGAAATGATAACATAATGCTTGAAATCGTAAATTGTAATCCTTTCCACGCGAACGGTATATCCGTATGTACCCCTCATTATTTTGCAATTCGATATAATTTGCATGATATTTAAATGCAGTAAATAAATAGTCATACAATGCTCCGCGGTCAATAAGTACTAAAAAAAGATCATTTATTTATTAAAAATTAAAGTTATTTATAGATAGGAAAATCCAAGAAGTATGTATATCAACAAAATGAAAAATTAATTAGGTACGCGTGCAAAGTGGATCATTGGTGTAATAACAAATTTTGGGGTGAAATGGTAGTATTGTAGTTGTAAATTTTGTATTTTCTATTACTAGTGTTGTTGTTATTAGTCTCCCGTACTTAAAATAATACCATTTTCATCAATGGTGGCAGAAAATAGTAGTTAATGGATTAAAACAATAGGCAGACAATCGCTGTGAAAATCTTAAATATTGTGACGTAGGTACACATGTTTGTCGAAATGATTTTGTTTATAATCGGTATGTACACTTTAACGATGAAACTGCTGCTTCTCCAGAACATGCCGCACCCACAGAGCGGCAAAGATTACGGGAGAGAAATTAACACCATACTCATCGAATAATCCGTAAAGGTTTACTCTGTTTTACGATCTATTAAATTCGTATCGAAGTGTTATAAGGTGGCTCTAATTTGATGAATGCAATCGCTCGAAACGTGAGATGTTTTGTAACGACTTGATTTATCGTTGAAAGCGAGAGCTGGCCGATTTATTCTAATGAGAATAATTTTATTGATAGTACCAATGCTTTATATGAGTCGTTTTCTCTCACTATGTCGGCTCATTTGACTTTGATCTTTGTTTTCTTTCCACTGATTTTTTTTTACTTCGACCATGTCCGATCCTAATAGGATCATATGGGCCTCCACAGAGTAGAGGTTTGCATTAACAAATTTTTGTTTTTTACGAGAAATGGATGTCAGCCACTTGCTCAACCTATTAGGTCGATACCCTGACTCACACACAAATTGAAAAACAATATGTGTACTTGCCAGACCCAGGATTCGAACCTGAGACCCACGGCGTGATAGTCCAACGCTTAAGCTGCGTGGCCACCGTGGGTGTCTACTGACTTTAGTCAGATAATACATCATTTACAATAATTATTATCTTAGCAAAATTTTGCAAAAGAAGTTTTCGATTAGTCACATATTTTTATTACACAATAAAATAATATGCTACGGAAGAAGAGCTTGCCATTAATATTAAATGCTAATTAATAACGTGTTACCAATCGTTCCAATTATTGACAGTATTTCCTATAACGCCGCAGAACAAATTGTCACATTTAAACACGATATTCTTAAAAGTTACAATATTCTAATTTTCCATTTATTTAACGCCTCTTTCAATGTAGTACAATCTAGCAGTACATGGCCCGCCTACCCGCATTTATGAAGTTACTGAGTGGCAGATGCGAAGGGTGGAGGCAGGCTGTTAAGAAGCCTCATAAATGGGGTACAATAAACTTTGTCAATCGTACGTATTTGTTTTCATTGAAATAAGACTACAATTAACAGACGGTGTTGGTTAGTTTATAAAATTCAATTAAACCCTGCAAAACCAAGCAATAATAAATAATTGTCAAAACATACTCGTCTATCTATAAAATATCTAAATTAATGCAATTAAATCATACATCACTTCGAATATTTTATAGATATATTAATATTTTGTATCTATTATAGTTTGGTGTAGGCAGGGCTTAATGAATAAAAAAAATGAGCCAACAATATGTATAATAAAAAAGTATGAATGAAAAAGTATGCAAAATTTTGTCTTATCGCCCAAAATATACAAACACTATTATGGTTTGGTTTAGGCAGGCTTTATTTATTTTTAAAAACTAACTTAATACCATCCGTGAATTGTAGTCTTGGCTCAATAAAAACAAAATAAAAACAAATACGTATGACTAACAAAGTGTAATGTGCACTATTAATAGCGGATCTTAAGAGCCTACCTCCACCCTTCGCTACTACCGAGTGGATTGCTTCAGGATGGATGGTTATGATTAATTGTGGAACTTTTTTGAAAGCAATAAAAGAATTTTCCCATAAATGCTTCGTTAGAAAAGAACATAAAATTTCGCTTTGTATATCGGCTTCATTACAATAAAATGACATTGTGTGTGACGTTGTCTGCATGATTTTAAACATTATAATATTAAAATGGATAATATGAATACCTACATAATATACTTATTATTTAGGACTATTATTAGAAGGGGTATTTTAATAAGCCAGTTAATAGTAATTTTAGTTTCTTTTATGTAAATATGTGTATTGAAGAAAGTAAAATTTAGCCGGGGGCTGTCAGAAAGCTGCGCGTGCGCACCAGCAATAATTTAAAACAAGTGATTTTTTTTTTGTAAATACGTGACTCCTGTTCTGGGTGGAGGTGGGGAAAAAATATTCTCGCGTGTGGCAACACACATTAATTATTTTTCCCAAATAAAATTACTTTCTAACAAGGTGCCAAGCATACTTTTGACGAGTTTAATTTAAATAAAGAATAATAGATGCATGCTTTGGTAATTAGAAATTTTGAATACATACGATGTTTGGTTTTATTGTTTTATTGAATGCTATCAACACATTTTTTTTATTATTTTATTGTGTTGTTTGATTCTTTTGGTAACCATAAACAATAATGTCAATACAACAAACAATATGATATAATATGTAAGAGAACGTCTATCAAAATAATGTTTACAATATCAATATTTTAATAAATTTCTCTTTCTTTAAAAATTCTTTAGTGACCATTCGTGAGATATGTTTCAATAGGTACCTACGTAATGAAAAATGTGTGTAGTTTGTACTGAACCAGTTATTTTATTCTCTTTACAATGCACTAATATTTATTTAAATCGCACCTGCAGAAAATCACCATTGCAATAAGCAATAAAACTACAATTAACTTTTAAGATTGCTCTTAGATGGTTATAGATAGCCAGCTATTATATTCAGGTTTATAACAGTAGCGTGCTTGCATATTATTATAGGACGTCGTTATTAAAAAAAAACAATAATAATTAATTATAAAAAATAACGATCATTCTCAATAATCTCATTCAGAACAAGTATTGGGATTTTGTGTTTTAATAAATTTGTAACCCAGTGAAAAATAATAGAATCACGTTTTGCATGTTTATAAATTCATTGAATGGAAGATTTTAATGTAAAAAGGTGAGAATTTATTAAAAAAAGAAACGTTAACATAAAATAATTATAACCACGCAGTGGTGCATTCAAATCTCAAAAATAACACATTATTTTTGTTATGAATGATGAGCGTCGACATATTATGAATTGGTAAAATACAAGTGTATTGTATTGAAACATTGTTTTTTTAATACTACAGTAGGTACATAGTGAACTACATCATAGAAATATTCAGGCTTGAGAAAGCCACATAATATGTATTGTCATCTCATGGGGATCGAGCCCGAAACACCCGGTATGAGAATCATTGAGAAGCATTAAAGACCTATATGCCTGAAATACTAACTAATTTTGAATTTAAAAAAATACCAACTTAAACGAAGTGTAAATGAGAACTCTGCCATTCTTATTGATATCAACCTGTGTGTCCCTGTTAACTATCTTAGAAATTGGGAGCATCAGTTATTTGTTATCCTAAGGTACTGATATAATCTTCTATTGGTGGTGCCAATTGGGAGGGTAATAACTCTGTTCAACCAAATAGCTTCAGATGTTGATCCACCTACGTGAGGACGAATATAGGTGGACGTTGTTTTATAATTTTATTATTCTACTTACGAGTACCTTATTTGGTGTACTTCCATGTATCTATTTTTGAATTTACTCTTTATACTGTTTTTTCTAATCCTGCGTATATTGCTTTGTTTTTAATCTAAAATTTATATTTTATAAAGTTCACTATTTATATTACGTAACCTAAATAAATAAATTTGAAGATTATTTGCTGAAATATTGTATTTCGGTTTATTCTATAATATTCACAATACATAGTTCGTCTACTAAATTTACTATTCGCACCCTATTGATATGATTTCCTGGCCATGTCTCTGCTCAGCGGGTGAGTGTCCATATATGTGGACCCTGCATTCCGTCGGATTCCACTCTCTTGTGTTTTCGTCAAGGTGAACCTGGTCGTGTGGTTCGATACATACTTAGCTGGGCTGCTGAGACCTGAGGATTATTTCATAATCTGCGTCGTACATAATGGATTTACTCGCCAGCTCTAAGTCTAACCACAGATTTATGTGGACTTACATTATTATTGTCTGAAACAGGACCGGCTTAGAACCAACGGCCAATAATTTGGATATTTTTGAATTTTTCTATTCGAATGCGTCAATAATAAAATCAATAAAATAAATATATGATGAATACTTAACTCATCGCTAACATCGCGACTGGTGCATTTGGAGTAGTTGGCCATTAGATATAATTAACATGCTATTTACATTACACGCCCACGGTGGCCGCGCGGCATAAGCGTTGGACTATAAAGCCGTAGGTCCCAGGTTCGAATCCTGGGTCTGGCAAGTACACATATTGTTTTTCAATTTGTGTGTGTCAGGGTATGGACCTAATAGGTTGAGCAAGTGGCTGACATCCATTTCTCGTAAAAAACAAAATCTGTCAATACAAATCTCAACTCTGTGGAGGCCCATATGATCCTATCAGGATCGGACATGGTCGGAATTAAAAGGTCATCAGTGAATGTGTTAATAGATACCTACTTTAAAATTAATACTCGTGCATAAATATCATAATAACTCGAACCATCAGTTGCAGTATTATGCCCAAAATACATTAAGGCTATACTGGCCTAGTTGGGGCACGGTGTAAAACTATCGTGACTACGCGACGCGAAGATTGTGAAAATTATGCGTACAGAACAAAACATAATTTGTCATAAAAAGTCAACATGCGTCCATTTAATGTTATGTTTATATATTCATTGACTAATAAAAATAATATATTCATTGGCATGTTTTCTTTTTCAAGTAAATGGGTAACGTTTTTTAGTCATCTTTACACGATTTAAGAATTAATTCCCCCGTCGCCATCACAAAAAAAAATGATGTGTTCACAGCTCGACTTTCGCTCTCCGATTGCCAGACAGTCCAAAATTTCGTCGCACCTATAACTATATACTGAAGTACCGTCTTAATCGTATTAGAGGTTGGGAAGTTATTTTTTTTTTCATTTTTCTTAGTCTGGATTATATTTAACACTTAGGATTTACAGGTAATTAAGACATTTTTTATTTAAGCTGTGCTTACTATAAATTAACTTAATTTTAAACATTGGTAACATTTTTTTTGTAACACTTATATGGCTCATTTTCATAGAAGAAGATTTGCATTTAACATAATCTTATTATGGTTTATATGCGTTAGTTTTCAGCGGATCTGTATTTTCGTATAGTATGATTCTAAACATTACACGAAAGGCGGTTTGTTAGAGCTCATAATAATAAATTATTAATACTGAATAATTACATAGCTGTATAAAATCATAAAAATATAAGATCATAACAATATTACAATAGCTGACTGATATGTACAGCCTAATCGTGTGATTATATGACCTACACAATGTGTTAACCAATTACTATTAAAAAGCTTCTCATTATTCATTCACGCGTTGGTGATTGTATTGCCAGATAGTATTGAATTAATTCTGTAAAACACGGTGTTATTATTTTGAATAATTTAACGTCACGAAAAATTATGTAAATTACATTCAATATTTCTTCTAAACATGATTGATGGAAAACAATATGATTATAGTTGATTAAAGGGTCCATTCGGAATAACTTATTCGAGAAAACCGACTAATTCAAATATATAGATTATATTATTTAGGGACTACAATACAGGTATAAAGTATTTATCGATACCGGTTTTAAATATCCAAAATAACGGTATTTTCGGTATTAAAATTTCAGACACTTGTTAATATTTTTTCATTGATTTCTACTTTAATGCCTATTAAGTTGAGTGTCAAGACGCAGTGATATTGTATTGTAGACACTAATCTAAATTTTATATTAAATTTTAATATTGATCTATCAAAATATATCATTGATTAATTAATTAAAATTAAAATAAGAACACAAAAGAGGCAAACTGTGCGTTTCAGATGTATTACACTATTTACAATACTTATACGGTTAAAAAAATAATATAACGGACTTCTACGGAGTTTCAGAAATATTAAATTCAATCAATAAATTTCAAAGTATTATTGCAAAAATCAGTAGTTGTTCATATTATTGTATAAATATACTTTTAAAGATCAATATATAGGTATTTAAATATCTTTGTTATAAAATATCAATGTTTTAAAGAAAATTGAATAGCTATATTAATTATTATTGATAGATACTTGTTTTTTGTCTTTTCTATATAATGACGTATTAATGAATACCAGTAATCAATAAGAAAAACCGGTATTGATATTTTCATTCAGTATTATAATCCCTAGTTATATTGTAACTATTAACAACCATATGGAAACAGACATCAGAAGACAAAGACAGATAGCGTAAACATCTGAAATCCAAAGTGATATATCGGAAAACAAAAATCCAGATATACAAAGCACTGCTGAAGCCAGTCCTCATATATAGATCTTAGTCACGGTCTTGTAATTTTCGAAATAAATGGTGTATTTTTTCAAAAGAGTAAAAAATAATGAAGATGGAATGGTCGTATACATCACAACCGTGAAGTCTACGAAGAATTTTGGAAGCCAGCATACTTCAAACCATAAAAATTTCCCGACTAAAATAAGCTGATCATGTTGTTGTCGAATGGACAAGTCATGACACATTACGATGGCTCAGAGTAACCTTATAATGAGCTGCGAGAACAAAATGCTTGCTGTATATAATTGGTGTGTGGTGATGTGGGGTAATTTAAAGAGTAATAGGGAAACAAAATAGTTGGACCATGAATCCTCTCGTCACACATAGAGCGAAGAAGCCTCAAAATTATCTCAACTTGGCATGTCTTTTCTTAAAGCCAACCGGAAACGCATAATAATACAGATATCATTTTTTTTGCTATTATTTATTGATGGAAAGAAACGGTATTAAAAAATAACAAATACAACTGAAAAAAATAGTAAGTAATTATATAGCCGAGTGGCTTACACGTCGGCGTATAATGTCATGGGTCCCAGGTTAGAATCCTGGATGTATTTAGAGTGGCTAACATCCATTTCTCCTAAAAAAAAAAACTTCCACTATGTGGGGGCTGTTAAGAGACTATTTGGATCGGACATGGTCATAACTGAAAGCTTTTGGATCGGCCAATCAAATATTTTTTTGCTTTCATAGTCGCGTGTTATATTACCGATGTCCGAGCGGCAGCACGTAGGCTTGTAATGTCGTGGATCCCATGTTTGAATCTCGGGTCTGGTAAATTCATGTGTATTTGGACCTAGAATATGGACCTAACCTAAGGATAACATCCATTTTTCGTAAAAACACAAATCTGTACAACATCTACACTACAAAGACCCATAATAATATTAGGATCGAACATACTCAATATAATATATATATATATTAATGTACATACAAAAGGAAAAAATATGCTGCAAATGCTATAATTTTAATATAACTGACCACAGAACAGATAATAAATAGAATTTCGATAAGGAATATATTCAATACACTACATTTTGATGCAGTGTTTTGAATGTATGATTGTCTTACGAAAATGAAACACGCTTTATGCACATGCAATAGTGTGTGTAATACACCAATATTAAATGAGCATAAATGCATAAACCGAGAGCAGTAATAAAATTTTCAGTATTCGACGTATGGCGTATTCTTGACACATCGTGTTTAAGTTTATATCGGATTATTCCTTACTTGAGATCGGTTACCTGCTACTCCTAACCCGTTAGTTATTTCAGTTCCCATTATTTCTGAGTTCCCTGTAACTGTCTAGGGTGGAGAAGTAAATTTGTCAAATTAAATGTTATAATATTGCTATATATGAGAAATATCTGATTATAGCGTTACTACATGAGTGAATTTTTAAGTTAGTGTATCCTCGTATTCTTCAACATGAATCGTACTTTTACTTCAACATGAATCGTAAGTAAGTATAATGTTTTAACAATAAAAATGACTTAATATTAATCAAAATAGTGCTTACCCAGTGTAATTGTTACGTTCTATCTCGCAATTCATTAGGCGGAGAGAATGTTTGAAGAGAAAATAATTGTGAACATAAGACAGATAGACCAAAGGCAGTGAACACAAAAATACAAAAGGAATATTACAAAAAAATACAAGTGAAAGTGCCGCAGTTTGTGCACGGAAGATTCTTAGTAGAAAAAGACATGCGACTTTGTATTGTTTGTGTTTGAACTTTCAAATAATGTAAACTTAGCCTGTACCTCTGTGAGATTACTTAGCAAAGTATGTATGTATTTATCATAATATACGAAGTGCTTTTGCATGTGATTAAGGAAGGCATTGAGTTCGCATCGTATATTAAATATTTTACGATTCATGGAAAGTTATGTTAGGCGAGGTCGGGACCCTGCCGTAAAAACGCATTTTCCGCATAGGTTTTTTGATAATATAAGAAAATACATTTATGAAGGTATCGTAAATATACACTATTTATGGCGTAGGTTTTATTATATTATAATGCTTAGAATATGCTCATATGAAAAAGAGGCATTAAAAGTACATTGGTAATAAAATATTTCTGTACCTTAGAGCTGAAAGTCTGGAAGTCGCATATTCAATATTATGCAGAAGAACAGTTTTAATATTATAGTTAATCTAATCTAGTTAAAATACTCACTCGCGTTCGGACTAAAACTCCGTACGTTGGACTTCCGCACTTTTGCAATTAATCTTTTTGCTATATCTTAAAGAATAAATGACTTCAATTGGACATCGACTCTTTCAGCTCTAAAGTATAATAATTGGACTACCATCGTTCTAGAAGTGTAAGTATTTTGAAAAGCATGTGACATTGGACTCCCAATTTTTAGCATTAAGAGAACGTGAATACACATTAAAATCTGAATACTTAACTCAAAAATGATAAAAATGTGACTTCCGCACTTTTAGCAGATTTATTTTTGTAATGTTTTTCATTCCTTTGCTGTATGTTTAAACTACATTACTACAGGGTATCGGGAATGTGACTATTTCCGATACAGAAAATCTGGACAATTGCTGCAGTAATCATACCACTCAACATTAAATGAGTGTCATACTTTAATATGTAGGTTTTGTTATTAAAACAAAACAATAGAGCAATAATTATTATCAGCGTCTTCTTTTGGGGCTAAATAAGTTTCAATAAATGCGGAATACACATACGCAAAGACGTGGAACATTATGTAACTATCCAAGTCTAATAAAGACATTCCTCAAGTAGAAAATATTGACGAGTTTTGACTATTTTATAATATTATAAACATTTTAATTTCATAGTATCTACTGGTGACGCTACCATTAGTTTAGATAATACGAGTATTGTAATAATAATATTTTAACTACATAATTGAGACACTTATGAGTCATGACGATTATGTGTTTTAATTTTTGAATATTTCACAGAGTCGCTGTGATATTGGCAATAGTATTAAATTTAATGTAAAGCTTCTTATCATAATATAGAATATTTTGATTCTTGAGAATTAGAGATTGGTTTATTGATTGCGGCAGGGCTCGAAATGGAACGGAACGCACCAGAGCGCCGTTCCGGGTCGTGAAATTTGTAAAATTATCACTCCGTCTCGTGGAAAAAATATGTTGACCGTCTGAGCTAAATAGGCTATAGAATAGAAAATCTAACACACTTATTTTTATAAAATACACATACGATTTGATGACTATGTAAATATCTTCAGAAAATTTGTCTAGCGCTCCGGTTCGTAAATTTTTCCATTTCGAGCGCTGGATTGCGGGGGATTCATTTTATTTAAGATGTTACCCAAACTGTTAATTAAACAAACGAATAATTTGCAATGGAGATTTTTTGATACCTTGTGTTTTCTTTCTGCCCATTTTTTCCCTCCGAGAGCTTTTTTTTCGTCCAGTTTCTAAATTGAAGTTGCTTAAAATTTCTGGAATTCTCAAGAATCTCATTTAAGATTATAATTTCATTTATTATTTCTAAAGACTACAAATCACGATATTAACCTCTAAATATTTGCAAATGGCTCGATATTTTCCATATAGCGTAATACACTACATTACTTATATTGCATACCAAATTAATATATTGTGCAAACTAACCACAATATTATGCAATATTTGGTATGCATACTTATACCATTTTTTGTTGTATCATATAGACAGCAAATACTACCATTGATTATTTATAGCTGCCTACGTGGATTTTTCGTTTATTTTTTTTATGAAATACATAATTATTATAGATAATATTGTTCAAGTGCCATTCAACGTTTTTAGCCACAGATATCTTAAAAACAGTTTACTAGAATAATATCGACAAAGAGGATGTGTGCAAACCGTATAAGTAAGTATAACATTTTATTAGCTGTTAAACAGTTTTCTCAACACGGAAGGCGTCTTTTATTACGAGCGTAAAAGTATAAATAACATTTATCAGGCAAAGCAACAATTTTTTTTAATATTTAGGATAGTAAAGTGTCGACTCATGTTACTAATATTAGTTTTGAGGTGCAACTGTTGCTTTGTTTAGTTCGCTTTGGTATTGTTACAAGGTGGTTACAAATTTATTGCGGGAAAACTAATTATTCACATAGTTCAACGCAAAGATGACGGGACTTTCATGTTTAGGTAGATAATGAGACTAATTGCACTTGTCTGCATACAATGAATAGGCACTACAAGATAATGTAATTATTGATACATATTATTTAGAAAAATACAATATTATAATTTTATATAGGTAATATACGTAGTAGTATATTATATTTTAATTACTCGTAAATTAATGGCGGAATTTAAATTTTTACCCCATTCCTCCGCAAAAATTATTAACTAAAACGACTTATAATTTTTCACAATATTGATACTTTGGTATAGGTACTTATGTATATACGCAACATTATATTTTGGTCGGCTGTGTCATGTCATGTCCAAACTATCCCTGCATTGGCTACATTGTTAATATATACAACGATTTCGACTGATTATTAAAATTATGTTTTCATTGTTTTATTGGTAAATTTTATACATGATGATGGAGTGATATTTTGGCCGTCTGAATATAATGTCTTCAAAAATGACCTCCTACTGTGCCTAAAACGCAAAGTGTTCAACCGGTGCGTGTTTCCCGTAATCACATATGCGTGTGAAACATAGACCCCTAAGTAAAAGAGAGATCCAGAAACTTAGAGTAGCACAGCGTAGTATGGAGAGGAGTATGCTGGGCATAACACGAAAGGACAAAAAGCGGAATGAGTGGATAGGAAAAAAGACAAGGGTTTGCGATGTAATAGTGTTTCCAAAAAACCTCAAAGGCTCGAAGAAGGGATAATCGCTGGACAAATCTAGTTGGTATCTAAGAGGTAGCAAGGTAGACCTAGAGGCCGCTGGATCAATGAAAAAATTCGCTTATTTCTTTGAAAGTTGGGATATTTGTTTCTTTTACCGTCAATGAAATATTCATCGTATCCCTTGCACCTATAATACCTATATGCTGTATGTATATATAATAATTTAGTTACAGTGGTCTATCATAAAGTTTTATTGGATTTTGCATTTATTACACTGCCAGTTGGTTACGGATCACCCGTTATTATTATAGAATCGATAGAAAACGCATCAATAGGAAGGAGACCTTTTGAATATGCAAGCGAGCAGACGAGTTTAGTTCGCACAGGTTTCCCGTTTGCAGATGACGACGCAGATTTCCTCTATCCTTCAGTGATGTAGCTGGAAATACTGGGTTCTTTACAATCAGATTTTTTAAAAGCATTTATAAAGCTATTAGTAAAATTTATGTCGACATTATTATAGTGAAATATTCACAATAAAAAATTATATTGATAATCTCTGTAATCCCAAATTTGACAAGAATTATTAACCTAAGAATAAGGCAGTATTTTTGTAGGAATGTTTATCACATTTGAATGGTCAAAGACATAGCTTTTAATCAGTATCTTTAAATGTGTAAATCTTGCCCATTTTTTGAATAATAAAATGCCTAATTCTTGTCAAATTTGGGATCACAGAAATTATCAATATAATTTTTTATTGTAAGTATTTCACTATAATAATGTCGACATAAATTTTACTAATGATTTTATAAATGCTTTTAAAAACTAATAAATATTAAAAATCTTAACACCACTTCACATGGACGTACTGAAATATGACTATATTCTAAAACATTAGAGCGATAGGTTTAAAAGAATACTATTTTATGTAATAAAAATACTTTATGCAGTCATCAATTAATGTTTAAAATAAATATAAAGGATAATAAGGCTTCAAAAGTATGTAAATAGATTATCTAGTACGTTTAAGGAATGTCCAGGATCATGCTTTGAAAATAGCATAAAAGCTCCATTTTGACGTACGCTGAGCATGTGGGCCGCTAAAGGTTCAAAATGTCCTACGGGATGAGAGAAAGAGATGCAAGAAAAACGATATTACATACTTTACCACCGTAGACGCAGCTTACTGTAATGTCACGTGATAGTACGCGACGTGCAGAATATTGTAATTACAACTTTATTCTTTGCGTTATATTTTTGTTATTGAGGCAGCTACGCGCCTGCTTTCAGCTGAGGATTCAGCATCATCCCGCAAAGAATGCAGCTGGAGGGCGTCGTTAGCGGTGGGCGGAGCGGGGAGCCGCAGCTAGCCCGCCCACGTGGCCGCCTAAGCCTCTCTCGCAAGCCTAATGATAATATCAAAACACACATCTTACAGAGAATAAACGAGGCTATGCGAAATTTACTGCTAAGTTTCCATACTTCTGAATAATTAATACAACATTAATTCTAAGTTTATGGCAATATACCTACTACATTTTAATGAGCAATCGATTTAGTTAGAAAACATTGAAAAATAACTTTCCTATATAGACGGGACATGTTCTAATGATTAAGTTAGCCGCAAATCAATCTCGCAATTTTCACTTGTAAATTCGTCAATAATTACTTGCCAATGTGTGGATGTCTGGATGAAGTTCTTATTCGTGAACTAAGGAATGTATACTCATGAAAACCATGAACTAGATATCTGCTTATGCCACACTTTATTTCTCGTTGTTGCCAATAAGAGGGTAACATACAAAACTCTTAAACGTAATTAGATATTAATATTCGTAGATGTGTTAACCAAATGGTTTTATTAAGGGTATTTTAAGAAGTTCAGCGTTTAGTTACTCGGTTGTATAAATTAGCCTTAATACTTAAATTATTATCAAACATATTACTGGATTCATATTTATGTACTATATTCAATATATGAATAAGTGAAAAACATTTTTTTTATATTAGACTAGTTTCAAACTGTAATTTTTTTAATGCTTAATAATATTATAACTTGACAATATATTCATTATTTCAATTGTTTCAATGATTCAATTGATCCAAATGGAAGACATAAAAAAATAGTTAAAGTGTAGGTATAAAGGTATCTAAAATGATCAACATTGCATTAATCGTAATTTGACTAAAAACCACAGAAATGTATTATTATGGATTCATCTGTATAGATAGAGAAAGGATTTTTCTCAATATCTTTTACATGAACCTTACTACTTGTTTGATACCATATACGTATATCAACACGTATGTATATAAATATAGGTAGGTACATCATTATGTTAAATTAGATTTACGATAGTCTTAGAATGTTATGTTATTGTTGACATATTAAAAGAAATCATTTGTCATCAAAATTGTATGCAAAACTATTCATCTAATAGTAAAAGAAATATATCATATAATATTGAATCCACCTTCTTTGACATAGCATTACAACTATTAATTGTCATGTATTGTGGGTACGTAATTGATGGTATTATCATTCATTTGAATAATGTTGCTGGTTTCAATAAATATTATTTGTATTTAGTGTTCACAATAATTAAGCATCTTGCAACAGTCAAAAATAGTTGACAATCGTAGTATATTATAAAATGTAAAATTTAAATGTGTTGTCGTGAACGTATTGAAATAATAATCTCGTAATGCGTGTTAAATTAAATTTGTGAAATCGAATTTGACTATGTTATTCAACATCAAGTTCTTTACATATTAGTCAGAATAATATATAAATATTATTATAGTCCACAATTGAGGGTTTTGAAAAGGTAAACACAGCTTATAAAATAAGAATTTGAAATATTCATAAATATTTGCAAAGTAAAAACGCCTATTTGCTTGAATATTTTTTTTATTTACTAAGAAAATTCTTGAAATATTTACAATGACTCTTACACATATTGAAGAATTTATTTCCCATTGTAAACAAAATATCTTAGGTTCTTTTTTATTAAATTGAACAATAATTTGCAAGAAACAGATGTGTTTACTCTAAAAAAAGCTGTTTGAATCAAAAGCACCTGTTTTTGTGTTTCTCTCGTAAATAGTTTGCAGTTTTTGATTGAGTGTAAACGTTTTGAATGTGTGTCATAAAATGTATACAATCGATTAACTGAAGGTTATAGAAGAGATCTCAAAAGTTGATCGAAATATTATAAAGCATGTTTGAATATTATGTTTTATAAATAATGAGTATTATTATCATCATTCATCACTACATAGTTAATACATCCCTTAGTGGTAACACCCCCAAAAGTGTATTATATAGGTGACTGATTCAGCGCAAATTCTGTATGTTCGTATACCGCCTGATCTTATTTTACTAATTTGAAGTGAATAAGCACTTCTCAAACCTTCAACTCCATGCTATTTAACAACCCCAAAGATTTTTCTTAGGACTTTATCTAAACTATTTTTTAGTTTACGTGGCGTGAACATATTACTGTGCTCTTGGATTCCATTACCATTTACTACATATTCATACCCTGCAGCAGTACTACGAAAGCAATCCACGTGCTGCAGATCTCACATGGCAGTAGTACGACCTTGTCTGAAGCTAGAGCATGACAAAGTGAAATAATTTGGTAAGTAAATAAACCAGACTAAATTCAAATATTTCTAAATTAAGTATTAGAATTGAAACTAGCATGAACAATAAAATTGCCAAATTTACTTATATCAAACAATGATCGACAACTACTTATGTTTGAAGAAGTTTGCCAAATTTTTCATTCAAAACATAAAATCGCGTAATAGGAAGAAGGAAACTGTCACGGCTACGAAACATCCGCTACTAAACTTGACATTGAAAGAGTCTTCCATACTGCTCGCGACCGAAACGGTTTTTACAAGATGGCGTTTTGGAGGTTTTTGATTTAATTTAATTAACCAATTTTAAAACAAGGTAATTAAGATAATCTTATTGATTAAAATATAATACTTTTATCCTTGAAAATAACGCGGGTAACGGTTTGGAGATGATGTATATTTTTTCTGTACAACACGTTGTAATATTATATTATTAACCATTCTCTTTAAATGGGTGGGTACTCAAAAGGTATTAGAGTACCTAATACAAAATAAGTATAATTATAATATCTCAGCTACAATATCATGTTAGCATTTTTGTAATAATGTATTGCTTCATATTGGAGTGTGGGTTTGAGTCCCGTAATTGGTAAAAAATACGACATACCTAGTTGCTTCTTTTTCAATTTGCATTTATTTGATCAGGTGCAAGGACCCAGTGTGTTGGGCGAATGGCTAAAATGTTAAAACCCGGTTTTATATTAGACAAGTAACCTGTGACCCAACACCACATTTGCGATAAAGTAACATTTTAATAGGGTGAAAAAAATCATACAATAAAACGTTTAACGTGGATTACATAATAAAATCACATTTTAAGTTCCTTTTTATAATTATTTGTTTTTATATAGATAACATATTTATTCACTTTAATAATCTCTGTTTGTTTTCTGTCTAGTTTAGACATAATACGAGGGTGGGTCAATAAGTCCTTAGAAAAGCCGACAGGTGGCGCGACTAGTACTGCAAGCGGTTTGTTTTCATGCAGCGGCACTACCGATTCAGTATGCTGCGAAGTTTCAATCAGATTGGTCGGGTTGTTGTGTGTTTCTCGTACATTTAAAAAAAAATTTGCTTGTGGAAAATGGAAAAATGGAAAATGGAGAAAATTGAGTTTAGAGTTGTTATTAAACATTTTAATATAAAAGGGTTAACAGCAAAGGAAATAAAAAATGAGTTGGATTTAGTTCACGGCATATCTGCTCCTTCACTTGCAACTATTTATAACTGGTTAAATGAATTTCAACGTGGTCGTACATCAACAAAGGATGAACCACGCTCAGGACGTCCTGTAGAGGTGACTACACCAGAAATGATCAATAAAATCCACGATATGGTGTTAAGTGACCGAAGATTAAAGTTGAGTGAGATAATTGAGGTTACAGGGATCTCAAAAGGTAGCGTCATTTCTATTTTACATGACAAATTGGGCATGAAAAATATTTCTGCAAGATGGGTGCCGCGTTTGCTCACAGTCGACAATAAACGCAGTAGGGTGGTGGCCTCTAAAGCCCTGTTGTCGCTCATGCAACGCAATCCGGATGAATTTTTTCGTCGCTTTGTGACTGTAGATGAAACATGGATACACCACTATACTCCCGAGACGAAAGAACAGTCAAAGCAGTGGATTGCGAAGGCAAACCAAGTCCAAAGAAGGCGAAAACCGTAAAATCAGCTGGTAAGGTTATGGCTACTGTATTTTGGGATGCACGTGAAATTATTTTCGTTGACTATTTGGAAAAAGGAAAAACAATAACAGGGGATTATTATGCATCTTTATTGGACCAGCTAAAAAACAAAATTGAAGAAAAACGGCCTCATTTAAACAGGAAAAAAATCCTCTTTCATCAGGACAATGCCCGTGTTCACACATGTTTACGATCAATGGCTAAAATTGAAGAATTGAAGTTCGAATTGGTCGACCACCCACCGTATTCGCCAGATTTAGCCCCCAGTGACTTTTTCCTTTTCCCAAACTTAAAAAAATGGCTAAGTGGACAACGTTTTTTTTCAAATGAAGAAGTCATCGATCGGACAAATGCTTATTTTGAGGACCTTCCGAAAACTTATTTTTCTGACGGTTTAAAAAAAATTGAGAAACGTCTAACCAAGTGTATTGAGCTCCAAGGAAATTATGTTGAGAAATAAAAAAAAAATACAAAAATAAAACCTGTTTTAATGCTTTTTTCTAAGGAATTATTGACCCACCCTCGTACTTTTTAGAATTCAACTTACTTCTCCTTTAAAATTACTTAATATTGCATTTAGTTTCATTTAGAAGTGTCCGTTTGCTTTCCCTTGAAGATATGTATATATTTTCTAGTAATAATTGACTGTGCAGATAGATAATAAATTGTTTATTGCCCTTTTATTGATTGAATCCTGAAGAAGTTGGCGACTAGCCATAACATACCTTTTGACTTCCTAAGGGTGTGATCTATCAATTGATGGCATCGTAAGATGACAACGAATATTAAGAAAATGTTTGTCACAGTCTCAGAGTAATGATACACAATGACCACAGTTAATGAGCCCAGACGCAGGTGGTAGAAGTTTACAATATAATATATATACAAGCCGTGAAAGTCTACAGATATTGTTGAAATATATTAATATCACTCACCTGTTACTAATAACATTATGAATTACCAAGTACATAGTCTTGTTATCCGTGGAATTTGATTCGCTTTGTTTGCTATCACAATTTAAATCTATGAGATTTTTTTCACCGGCATTCCAACACGACGCTAAGTAATTTATAACTAAAAACCTCTATTCAATTTCGATAACAATACTAATTTAATGTTTTTTTTTCTCTCCGTGATTTTTTTTGCAGTACACAGATGTGATTGTGCCTTACGGGTAACTGTCAATTTCACTTTTCGGGACCAAAGGTTGGACCATTAAGAGTCATTCACATATAACTGATGATAATAAAGACAGCTCACTTGCCTTTTTTATGAAATTACTTTAAATCGTAGAAATCTTTTTTTATGAAAAAATATAACAATGTAAAAATGTTCATAATCGGCTTTAATATTAACCTCCGTTTATTTATTATAGTCAGCATTTACTTGCAATTTTATAAGGCCATGTTTGCAACTGATATAGTAATATTATGTACATTTTTATCCGACTTGATGTTTTCCGAAAGTAAGGTGCACTGTGAGAAAATCACGAGTTTATTATTAATGATTGATGCCTAAAAAGGTTTTCGAGTGCATTCGTGGAAAAATTGAGAGAGTAGCCTTCTTAAAGTATCCAAACTCACCCCACGCAGTCCCATAAAATATTAGGGAAAATATGTATTTTAGAATAATTGAATTATTTTAATTTTATATGACAATAAAATTATGAATTTATAATAGTAAGTGTGCCTTGTTAGGACAATGGCTTCGATCTAAGGGTAGTATCTTGGCT
Source organism: Rhyacophila brunnea (assembly GCF_057557595.1). Classification (NCBI taxonomy): domain Eukaryota; kingdom Metazoa; phylum Arthropoda; class Insecta; order Trichoptera; family Rhyacophilidae; genus Rhyacophila; species Rhyacophila brunnea. The sequence goes on from NW_028232859.1 coordinate 47,281,568, forward strand.
TTGTTTTTAGTTTTGCACCCAGGTTTTTCATTCAAGTAATCAAACACCGAAATATGTTTTTTGTATTAAGTACTTACTTAAAAAATACAATTCTGTATTGTACTTACAATACAGAATTGTATTTTTTTAATTGAAATATGAATAATCAGCGTGGTAGTGTTTATACGGAAAATCTGTAAATAAAAGTGTGTTTAAATGATGAAAAGAAATATTATTTGTTATTATTATAGGAAACTACAGTAAATCGGCCACATAATGAGACGATTAAAGTACATCATTCCCCAACTTGTCATTCAAGGAAAGATCAATGGAAAGGGTAGCAGAGGACGACGCCGCATTTTGTGGCTTAAGAACCTCCGTGACTGGTACGAGTGCAACTCCACTAAACTGTTACGGGTAGCATATTACAAATCTAAGATCGCCTTGATGGTGGCCGACCTCCGCTAGGGGATGGCATATTAAGAAGAAGCATAATAACAAAATAATATTCATGACAAACATATGACAGTATACGTAGGTATGTTATAATACGAAATTTTGTTTAGTTATAACGTTATTACTTAATGGGAATTATTCATAATATCGTAGTATTTTTATTGTTTATATAAGTACTAATGATCTATTATTAAGGTTTGACGATTTATTATAATATGCGTACTGAGTGTATTATTTAAGACAGGGGATTTTTTACAAACAATTAAACTATTCATAATTATTGTTTGTTATATTTTTTATTGTGGCCCTTGACTTGATAGGTAGGTAATGGAGTTTTTACCTACTTTATTGTATCGATTTATTATATCAGTTAGAGTTAAGAGTGTTCATTGTCAGTGTGTGTTTGCCTTTGGTGAGTATACACAGCGCCTGAAGATGCTGAAAGGCGAAACCCGGGTCGCAAAAAACAACTCAAATGGAATAGTACAAAACTTAAATTCATTAGAATTTAAATCCAAATTCCATCAAGTACCTTCGGTCGATAGTATTAATATAATTCATAATACACATGCTTACAACGTATTGAATAGTTTTCTCTTTTGTGTAAGTTAAAAATCATGATATATTGCATTTATAAGTTATACATAATGAAATTTTGAAGTTTCATTTTAACTTGAAATGTTTAATTTTAAGTTAATAATCGAAATGTTGTGGGTGTAAAGAACCATTTAGAAGATCGCGTGGTTCTATGGGCATAGTGAAAGTGATAAATTATTACTTATACCTAATGGATGTCGTTGAAAAGTTTTATGTGACTTTACCATCTGGATGCCCGTAATGAAACTAGTTTTATTATTAGTATTAAATTATTGTGTGGCTTCGATATTGTGACAAATAACGTTGTAAACATGGGACGGAATAGTTTACGCATTATTTCAATTCCATCTCGATTGATTGAGCGCTATGATTCGCTGAAAGGAAATAAAACTATTTTGATATTGTGATTGCCGTTCTATCAGAAGTGTACGAACCATTAGTTATAAAATAAATTACAGAGTCTTATTTCTTTGTCCGGATTATAAGTTGGCGGTACAAGGCCATAAATTAAATCGCATGAATAGAAACGTATCCTAAGATTTATTGTTTTAGAATTAGTAGAGATAATTTTAATGCTTTAGTCGAGACAGTGCAGTGTTGCCAATTAAAAGTTTTTTTGTCAGGTTTCTCCTCTAACATTAGCCATGTCTTTCCAACTAAATTAGGTGACATAACAAACGTTCGGTGCTACGCCCTTTAACATTGTACCAGGAATATCCCAGGCGTAACATATCAAGATTAGCCTACATTAAATTAGTGTGTCGCATTAGGTTGCACGGGAAGAAAACCAACGTCTTATGTAATAGCACCTGTCCGGCGGCTCTCGTGGTGCAGTGGGTAAGGCGCTGGCCTTCCACCCGAGAGTTCTGGGTTCGATTCCCGGTCATGACAAAAACATTTATGTGTTTTTCTCAAAGCCTGGGTGTTTGTGATTGTTCAAAATTACTAACAACCACCTTGTACGAAAAAGGAAGGACATGGTTATTAATAATTCAAAAAAAAAAAAAAAAATAGCACCTGTCCTGATCCAGATTTTCCTCTGATTAGCGACGGACAAAACATCGAGAGCATCGACAGCTTCAAGTACCTGGGGGTACACATCACGGGAGATGGCATTTTGCAGAGCTCGTAATCAGAATGGGAATGGCTGGAGCAACATTCAATTCAATGCGGAATGTCTGGGACTCACGATTGTACACGATTGTACTCGGATGCTTGCATTCTGACGGTGCTGCTTTACGGTAGTAGTCATTACACCTTACGAAGGCTCAGAGCAACCGTATACTGAGCTTCGAAAACAGATGTTTGCGACGAATACTGGGTGTGTGGTGGTATGACTTTAGGAGCAACGAGGAGATAACAGAACGCACCAAGCAGCCTCACATCATGCTGAAAGTGAAGAGGTGACGTTGGACCTGGCTCGGCCACGTGCTGCGGATGCCAGAAGAGAACTTCAACCTGGCTTGCCTGTTCTTCAAGCCGACCGGATCCCGGCGTCCCGAAAGGTCGCTAAATACTGTCTACAGAGTGTATACGGTGGAGCTACGGGATTCTCGTTTGACCTGGAACAAAGCAAGAAGACTGGCGAGCGACAGGGATTCTTGGAGGCGCCGCGTGGTGTCCATGTGCTCCAATTAAGGGGCGGATATGGCCAAAGAAGAAAGAAGAAATTAGTGTGTAGTTTCTGTTCTGGTTTACCAAACAACATCCAGAGACTTCCATTGGACCACAACAATATAAACATAATAAATGAAAAGGTTTCACCCAAGACCTGAATAAAAACGAACCATAAGTGCAAATTAGAACGCATTCGGCACGCTTATATCTCCACAATATGCGTTAGAGTAAGTATATTTATATAAAATTCTAGTAGGTACTCGTAAGTATTAAGGCTATACTTCAGCTGGGGCACGTTCTAAAACGATCGTGAAGACGCGACGCGAAGATTGTGCAAACGACGCGTGCAGAACAAAACATAATTTGTCATAAAAATTCAACATGCGTCCATTTAATGTTATGTGTATTGTTCTATTAGTTCTTTTTTCTTTTTCAAGTAAATGGGTAACGTTTTTTAGTCAGCTTTACACGATTTAAGAATTAATTACTCCGACGCCATCACAAAACAAATTGACGTCCTCACAGCTCGACTATCGGTCTCCGATTGGCAGCCAGTCCGAAATTTCATCGCACCTATAGTTGAAAATTATTTGCCGTTTCATTGAAGTATGCTCTTAAGGCGTACCCTATCAAATGTCAAATTAATGTTATTATTGAATGTCATAATATTTAAACATTACTGTCTGCAATACGCTATAAACAAAGCGTCATTTTTTGATCTTGATGCTATACGGCCAACCCATTTCGGTAAGACAGCTCACGGTAAACTATGATACGGAAAAATGTGATACGTATAATTTACCTACATGTACCGTTTTCTGATACTTCAAACAGCTTAAGACAGATTGTATAATACATGAAATACAACAGTGTTTGTATAAAATCCATCATTTTGTTTTAGCTATATTTTATGTAAAAAAAAGTCGACTTACTGACTAGATTAAAAAACGTTTTAAAAATATGATTTAGGTATATTTATATATTATTGGGTTTTAAACATTGTTAATTCTAGTTTTATACTAGTATTTTATTGTTGATTAAAGTCTACAGACAATAAATCTTTCCTCAAGTCTTGTTATGTGATTATTAATTATTTAGCGTTAGTAATATTTAACAAAAAATCTTCAACTTAAGCCAGTAGTGTCAATGCAAGTTTATAAATGTTTTTGTTTTTATTATTTTAGATTTTTTTTTGTTGCCAAATAGCTTATATTTATTTCCCCGACTTGGCATTAAATATTGTGAATAGTTGGCAATACTAGCAATGCTGTTTCACTGAGATGCAACCTTGTTAGTTTTATCTATCGAGTTAGTAAGCGGTGTAAACAGGTGTGGAATGAATATTATTTTGTATACGAAAGTACATTGGTAAATTCTTAAAAATTACAGATCAACCGGACTAAGACACTTGGTCGTTTTAATAGTCCACCAGAAATGCGTTAGATTGTATGATTTAATTTTTATTGCAAGAACCTATACTAATTCTTATAAAAGGAGTAATAAGCTAAGTCAATTGTACTGACATCATACAATGAGTTTACGTATTCGCAGTTTCATTTGGGAATGAATTAAAATACATACACGTTTTGCTACTGCGGCGGCTTGATTTAGTAAGAAGGTTTTTTTATGATTTTACCGAGACTTTGACGGCGACTAGTTGTCATATCGCCTTTTCTCATCTAGAAGAGGATCCCCCGATCAGGCGCTCACTGTAATTCTGTTAAAGAACTCTACAATTCTGCCAAGCCCTTCCGTCATACTCACCGCTAGGGTACCGTTAAATTCGTCGACATTCTCAAAGATATCCGCAATTCGCAGCTATACTCTATGTCGTTCATATTTAGGGCATTGTACTGCTATATGTACAATGTCCTCCAAAACATGACATTCATCGCAGAGCTGCGAATCGCTTCTTTCCATCAAATATTTTACCCACTGTGTGTCCTGTTTTTAGTCTCATAATAATTTTAGAGATCCAGAAACTTAGAGTAACACAACGTAGTATGGAGATTTGCATGCTGGGCATAACGCGGAAGGACAAAAAAAGGAATGAGTGGATAAAGACAAGGGTTTGCGATGTAATAGAGTTTGCTAAAAACCTCAATTGGAAATGAGCTGGATACATATCTCGAAAAAGGGACAATCGTTGGACAATGTTCGTCATCCAGTGGTATCCAAGAGGTACAAAACGTCCGCAAGGTAGACCCAGAGGCCGCTGGATTGATGACATGATAACGTTCTGCGGAAGTACGTGGCAACCGAGAGAAGTGGAGAGGCCATCATCCAGCAGTGGATAGATTCAGGCTGACGAAGATGATGATGATGATGATGATCAGCTTAAGCTCATTTTTCTTTAATAAGTAAGAAGCTTTTAATATGAAGTTGGTCGCAGGTGTCTACTAGTGTGATATAAATTACTGTTTGATCAACAGTAATAGATACATGCAAATTGTTTTCATAATATATTATTGAATTTAATATTTATTAGTTTATTTCATTCTGGTGTATTCAAATGTCTCTTATATATTGCTGTAAACACTCATTGTTATTTTTCTCTTTTTCTCATACACATATGACGTAACCGTAGGTAATTACTGTTTATAAGCTTCTTCTGAAGTTTTTGTTTTATTTTACTAAACAATCTATGTTACAAGACTAATAATTATTAGTATTGAACAAAACAACACAATTTTGTAGCAAACAGCAGTGATTATTGAAAACGAACACTGTTTAGTTTGAGGCCGTCGCAGGTTTTACTAATTCATCCGTATAGGATAAGGCCTTGAAAATAAACGTATTTTGACTGAAACTATTATTTGGTCGTTTTTACTATAAAACATATTACCTATATTATTTCAAATATAATTAAAATAACCCCTTTTGCCTACTTATGTACTACATTATCACGGTTAGATGTGTGGTTACATGTAAGTCAGACGTATGCAGTTCATCGTGGGACACTTATTCGTGCGCCGCAGTACGTGAAACATAAGTTCGTATAACATTTTATCAAATGACGAGTTCTTCGTTGATCGTACCTATTACTTCAATTACTAACCGACGTCGTGGATTTCTCCAATATTTTTCCAAATTTTGTCGCAATTAGTATGTTACTGCGTAGCTTATAGGTAATGTGCGGATGGGACGTAAACCCGGGAGATGTAGGGTTCGATTCCTTGCCGGGGTGGCTTACTTTTTTCAAAAAGATTTTTTCTATTGGTTATAATATATTTTCTCAGAAAGTGTTTTTCAAAATTATGTATGTTCAATAATTAGAATGGTACATTCTTAAATCTTGTGAATTTTTCGTTGAATAAAAGAAATAGTTAATTATGTATTAATTACACTTGACAATTATAACTAACGCCTTCGATCGCCGAGTGGTTAGGTATTGACTTATAATGTCTTCGGTCTCGAGTTTCAAATTCCGGATCTGTGCAATTTCACATGTTGTTTATTCAATGTGTGTTGGCATCCAAATTATGGAATAATTTTAGCAAGTGGCTAGCATTCATTTCTCGTAAAAATAATAATCTGTTAATACAACCCATACTCTGTGGAGTGATGAATATGGTGATGTAAAACATCCATGTTTACATTACATGCTTTAGATTGAGTCTGCAGTGAGGTGAAACTGAAATTTTAAATTTATTTTATGACCAGTAGTAGATATTTTGCGTAGTGTTTCTGTGATACTTTTTGTGTAGTATTTCCTGATGGCTTTGGAGGTCAATTTCGAATTTTTGAATCAAATGGCGAATTGCAGACAATTTTTTAATGTTTTGGAATTTATCGTTCAAATTAGAAAACATATACTTCAATGAATGCATACTAATAAATTATACCACGTCAAGATAAAAACAAATTTAAAAAATAAAGTTGTATGCAGACGAAGTGCATGATAAAGGGTAGATATATATAATATTATATACGTTAATTAATTTTGAATTATTTATGTTTGATAATGAATTTCTAAATTAAATATTTCACACTATGCATAGTTAAAATTAGCGAATTATTATAAATATGGCTAACACTTAATTAAGAAAATAATTTACGATACAATTTTATTATAAGTACTACAAAAGACACAAAGGCTTGCCGTTTAATGTATAATCATTGCAGTAAATAATTTGCTGTAATGGTGAAATTGAAAGATAAAGCAAGAAGAAACTGACAGATTGATTTCCGTAATAATTTGCCAAAAGAAGAAGGTAATTTGTTTTTATATCTGGTATAAATATTGATGTAAAATGTATATAAAGTATTTACGAGTTTATTGGCAATAGTTTCGTTTAAGATTTCTAAGTTGAGAGAAACATCTGAATTATTTAGAAATATTACAATTTAATTAGCTCTTGAATAGGTAAAAGAATATTTTATGACGCATCTATGGAACCGTGAATAATTTAAGAGTATGGAGTACGATGGTGAACTATATAATCCATATAATATTTTTGATTATCCGTAGAATTGGCGGAAACTTGCAAAGAATGAATGATTCGTGGTTGAGACATTCTGCTGGTGAAAAACTAAAGTAGCAGAAAATTGACATGGCCATCGCTCAATTTAGACTGTATCTCACTCGATATTATAAACATCTCATAAGTAACTTAATAATGAATTATTTTTAAATAAACATATTATATCATGCTAAAACTAATGCGTAAAATTAAAAAAAGATTATGAGTTACATGGAAATTGCATTACTAAGAGAGTTTTTTTAACGCTTTCGCTGCTGAATAGATAATGAGATTTTAATTGCCCCCTTTAAAATGCACGTTAATTACATCGATCGGCCGCCTGGTCATTACGCACCGTGTGCGTCTTCCGCGTCCAAAGTATTAAACACACGATAAAACGCCAGATATAGTAATCTGATTACTTGCGTTTGATATTTTTACAGGTAAATAATATTTAAGATGCATAATGCATTCCTAAATTTATTTGGGTACCTACGTCCTTATCCGGAAATTTGTACGTAAACAGTTCAACGCAGGACACTTATTCGTGCGCCGCAGTACGTGAAACATGAATTTTGTGTTATAACCAGCAAATTTTATGAGATGTCTTTAGTAGGTTAGGTTAGGGTTAATCTAATTGGAACAGTACTATTTGCAAACTATCGCCGCATTTTGTAAGATACGTACAAATGTATTCCACGATGAAATGTTCAACGAAGAACTCGTCATTTGATAAAATGTTATACGAACTCATGTTTCACGTACTACGGGGGACGAATAAGTGTCCCACGATGAACTGCATACGTACAACTTACATGTAACTACCTACGTAATGTATTGATGGAAGATAATAATCAAAAAAATAAGATGATAATCGATAGCGAACGATATTTTATAGTATAGTGAGTTTTAATATGGATAAGATAGCTATAACACTCTGAAGTAACACTTAAAAGTAATTTCGATAAAATATTATTACAGTATCTTAATTACCAAAGGTTTAATCATTGAGAAAGAAGAAATGATGTTAAAACAGGGATTGTAGACCAGTTTACATACATTAATATAACTTAATGATAAAATTATTGAACGTATATTGAAAAACTTTGATTTTTAAAGATTTTTGAAAAAATATCGATAACATAGAATACGTTTGTACCAAATTTTTTCAACTAAAAATTGAAAGTAACAGTGGCTATATCGCCCTTTTCCAATTTATTACTTTGTCAGAATTATTAATTGAAAATGTAAATTAGAACCGCCGAATGGGATCTATCCCGCGTCCGACTAATTGGAATCGCAACCCGCTGACTTGTGGTCTGCGTTAGGTTGAATTCCGTTAAGGTTATACTTCAGTTGATTCATGGTCTAAAAAGATCTTGACTAGGCGATGCGCGGATTGTACAAATGACGCGAGCCGAACGAAATATAATTTGACATAAAAATTCAACACGCGTCCATTTAATGTTATGTTATTGTTATATTAGTAATAATAATAGTGGTATATTCATTGACCTGTTTTCTTTTTAAAGTAAATGGGTAACGTTTATTAGTCATCTTTACACGATTTAAGAATATATTCCTCCGACGCCATCACAAAACAAATTGACGTGCTTACAGCTCGCTGTCGGTCTCCGATTGACGACGAGTGAAAAAATTCGTCCCACCTACTATTGAAAATTATTTGCCGTTTCACTTATGTATGCTCATAATAAAAGTTTATTGAATACCTAGTATAATTTTGTGAATATCTTAGATAAAACTGAGTGACAAACGAAGCAGAAATAATTCTCCTCAAAACAGTGAAAAAATTAAAATCGTCTAGATTCTAGATACTTCAATAACTATGTTTATTTAAATCGCTTCGGATATTGATATATTCCACTTACGTGAGGGTGAATTTATGTGAACGTTCTTTTATGAGTTTTTAAGATAGGGTCTATTAACCTAGTTCACTCTATGTGCTTCCATGTACTTTTATTTTTCTTATTGTATTCTCACATTATCCTGTATTTTCTTTGAAAATTGTTAACACTTACTTTATGTCATGTCGTGAACGATTTGAATAATTTATAATTTGTCACGTTTATTATAGGCATGTAAAATAAATAAATTTGGATTTGAATTTCAGGCACTTCATCAGCAACCCAAAGTATAGGATCCTTAAAATTGGGGATTGAAAAAAGAAATATCACGGTTCAAAGGAAGTAGGTAATTGTTTGTGCTGGTTGATCAAGATAACACATCGATAAAAGAGCACGTTCATAAAATACTCAGTGTCAATACAAGTCTACAAGTAGAATAAGAAAATATAAAAATAAAAGTATATTGCTGGCATATTATAATTATACTGATCTCATTTCGACAACCGTCCACAAAAAGGCAGTAGTAAGTACCATAAACGAATTTTCGAAGTTGTTATATTTTTCAAGCCATAAGATAAAATAGCAAGTTATTACTAAGTATTGTTTTTGCGGCCCTGAGGCCATCGTTTGCCCATATGTATTGTAACTCTTTCTCTGATGTATCGATCAATATATAGATAAGTCTTAATAATAATGAAAAACCATAACCGTTAAAAATCGGCCGATTTCACGTGTTGTCGATTCGCGCAAGATGGCTTTTACTACTCACTGATACAGGTTGGTGGTGTAATAATTTGTGGAGAAGTAGAGGTAAAACTTTGTACTTTTTATATTTTATAACGTTTTTATTAGCTCGTATTCTTGTTTGTCCGGTGGTTGTTTGTCCAGTGCAAATCTTGCAATCGATTTTTAACTAATTTTCCAACTAGCTAGACATTTGAAACTTTTAGAATATATTATAAGAACACGATGCCAATTCATTCTTTTAATACTTTTAGCCATCTTTAAGTAGAATTAAATTCATTTTCAGTTAATTCTGTTTTGTATTGAAAGTTATTTCAGAAAAATCCGTAAAAAGTAAAAGACTATAATTGGTTGCTAAATTATTAATAGATACGTGCGTTACAATGGAAATCAAAATGAAATGTCAAAATGACATTTCAGTATTCTATATTTGTTTGTTTTTTTATTTACTTCATATCAAGTACAAGTTTAAGCATATTGAGCATAATAATTCGACAGAAAATTTAAAAACGTTGTATATAAAAAAAAAGTTTATCTTGTAATTATTTTTACTAAATTTTATGATTATAATTATAACTTTATTACGTGTCGTTTTTAAATAATAGAAAATTAGACTTGAATTAAATATCCATTTTTTAGAGAGTGACGAGTATTTTATGATTCACTCTAAATTTATTATTAATATTATTTTTTTTAACCATATACGATTCTAAGAAGATCATACGGGCCTCCACAGAGTGGAGGTTGTATAAACAAATTTTCGTTTTTACAATAAATGTATGTTACCCACTTGCCGGATCTAAATACAAAATGATTTAATGGAAATCTAAACCTACCATATCAAGTGACTTTAAACATAAGAGGAATACGAATTTAATAAGAAAACATATAATAATATTATTACATTAAATTACATCACCATGTTCGATCCTACGACGATCATATGGGAAGCCACACAGTGGAAATTACATTAATATAGTTTTCTTTTTACGAGAAATGGATGTAAGCCACTTTATCTACTTATTAGATTCAAACACACGTAGAAAAAAAAAGTAACCATTCGGTCTTTTTGGTCATGTAAATACTTGTAATAATACAGCTAACCAATAATCAAAAGGTTAAAAATAAACCACAAGACACGGTAAAATAAATCACAGTAAAATAAAATTTGGTCAATTACCATATGAGTTCCAGGCGGAGTATATGGACCGACATAGAGTAGAATGATGATGATAATATTAACATTTTTTATGAGAACTGTTTGTTAGCCATTCGCTCAACCCATTAAGTCGCTCTGAATTATATTTAAAAATATTTATTTTGATGCGCAACGTAAACCCGCATTAACGACTTCAGCGCATCTATTCTATACACAAGACTACTTTCCGCCGCTACGGCAGCTATCTAGGGTAGGTTTGTATATAACTATTAGCACTTATTGTAACAATTATAATAAGTTAACCGTCTAAACTGTCAAAACTGTCTATATCGCTCTAAAACTTACCATAGCCAAAAGAGGTGCTGTTAAAACATAGCACTTATTGTAATTATTACAATAAGTGCCAATATTTTGATACAAAGCTACCCTAGATAGCTGCCGTAGCGGCCGAAATCAATATTGTGTATACAATAGAAATGATGCGCAGAGACAGAAACACTAGCACTACTCCACCGTAGAGCTAACTATTAATATATAAGTACTTATATGATTTTAATAAATGTTTCAATTTGATAAATATAGGTATTTATTTAAATAATATTTTAGTATGTTAAGAAAAAACGTATAAATAATAGAGATCGATACCTTTCGAATTGTTTGATTATAATGACAAACAAAACGTGTATAATTATGAAATAATTACGCCATTTGAAAGGTATGGCATAAGTGGATCATGTGCCCAATGTTATCATCATCAGTGGGTCTATTCTATACTTATCGAACACTTAATTGATAAATAGTATCAAACTTAGGGTAGGTTTGTATCAAAATATTAGCACTTATTGTAACAATTACACGAAGCCGGTTTTTATTGTTGCAATAAGTGCGATATTTTAACAGCAGCAAGATAGGTGCTGTTAAAATATAGCACTTATTGCAACAATAAAAACCGGCTTCGTGTAATTGTTACAATAAGTGCTAATATTTTGATACAAACCTACCCTAAGTTTGATAATATTTTTCACTTTATCACTTTAGCGGTCGATAAGCATAGAATAGACCCACTGGCGTAGAAAGTGTACGAGATCGACGGGTGGAAAGACGAGAGATGATTTTTTGCTGATCAATCGCGCAAACTTATGATTTGTAGCAACATTGAGTTACGTTGTTTTTAAACAATTTATCAACTGGCAATTAATTATTTTAATTTTAAAATCAAGCTGCAGTTATAATAAAGAACACAGTATCGCATTATGGTCATAATCGGCATTTTATTTGTCTTTAAATAAAATTATAATTCGGTTGTCAGTCAATGATTACAATACGTTTTTTTGTAATTAGACTAGACAATTAATTAGACATACTATTATGTATGTTTACTCTCTTTATTTTGATTTCTGGATCATTCTTATTTGCAGATTATTAGTTTTCATATATGAGAGTTACGATTCCTGGACAATAATTACATACATTATCCTCGATAGTTTATCATGTTGCTATATTATCATCGTTGTAAGTTGTATAATACATATAACTCATATAATACATATAACTCTAATATATGAAAACTGAGCATCCGCAAATAAGAATAATAATATATATCATATACCCTCCTATGTACGGAAAAATAAATTAATTTTAAATATTTTCTGCAATTATAAGGTGGACGTAATATTTATTCAACAAAACGAAAAGTCATGGAGAGCATTTGGGCGCCTGAATTGTATCTTCATAAGAGACGTCCCATTATGCCTAGAGTGTAAAGTATTCAATCAATGTAATATACTACAAGTGCTAGCGTATATTAATATAGGCCTTTATTGTAAAATAAATCTAATAATTACGAAAAACGCAAAGTGACATGGAAAGGCAAAAGTAAGGTGGGGTAAATGAATAAAGAGGATAAGGAGGCATACAGTAGTACGCAATGTGATGGAGGTCATCGATTTGATCAAATAGCAATAGGCCGGATACGCACAAATATTAAACATATAGATATTGATGTACACACATGTGTCGCTAGATTTCAAAATCAGCCAAGTCCATCATAGATGAATAGGAGGAAAACAGCTTTTTATTTTCTCGAATACACAGTCACAAGGGTGAAAGTTTATATTATTTCGAGTATAGAATATTTAAAATTAATAAATTCCACATTTTGATAATGCAGAAATGTTAGAAAGCAGTAGTTCTTCAGCAATTCACAAACAAGTCAAAAATACCTAAAGGTGGACTTGGCTGATTTTGAAATGTAGCGACACACATATAGAAATAGTTTTTAGTCTTTTTAGAATTAGAAACACTACAGCAGGCCATGAAACACTCTCACAGCATTGCGAACGCCTAAGCTCACTTTGACAAAATCACATAATTGTGTTGTGACCTCACCGGAACCGACCCCGCAGCTACCGGATGAGAAGCCAATGCCTTTCGCACTGGACTTCGAGGGTATGTTACTGAGTGGATAACTGCAGTCATATTATAGCGGTACAAAATGGGCCCTAAAAGACTACAGTGTATCGATGAACTTATCAAGTATGACGACTATAGAGCCACAGAGCAAAACCCTCTCCATCAACGAACTACGTGGCAGAAAAGAATTAGGGGCCAATAAGAGTGGAAGGAGAAGTTTGTGAGAAAGATCCTGATGATGATGAATGATGGTGGGGAGTGGAGAATTAGGTACATCACGGAACTATACCGCTTATACCAAGATTCAAAACTCTCCACCTTCATAAAACTCCAGAGGCTAAACTGGGCAGGCTATGTCCAGCGCATGCCTGAGTCACGCACACGATGGGGTGATAACATTACAAAAAATGCCAACCAGCTGCTAAAAATCAGGAACTGGAAAAGACGTGCGGAGGCCAGGGCTCGACTTGAGCTGTAGCACCATCAAAAAAGAAGAAGAAGAAGAGTGGAAAGAGTTTCGGGATGTCTTTATCAAGCAATAGATTGCCCCGAGACGATAATGAAGATACATTTAAGATATTTGTGAAGTCAAATTAAGTGATAATTGTTTCTAAATCGTAAAGAGCCTTTACCACTGTTGACTAGTAAGCATAATTGTTTCAGTTTCGGACTAAATTACCCCCGTTCATTGTCAAAGGAAAAGTTGTTCACTTGCATTGCGTACAGCTTTCCGGCGAAAGAAAAAGTGACCGGCCGGCAATATGGCAGAAGAAATTGGCGAAGGCAAAAAGAATCGAGGCCACGGTCGAGAGTGAAACAGAAGACGAATCGTTATTGTTCTGCCGCGAATGTATGCTATGTGTCTTTATAATAATTGGCCGGCTTAATCGTATGAAATGCTTCATCTCTATTTGACGTTAAACGATTGAAAAAATTAACTGCTACGCGCTGTATTGTAAAAAGTTGTTTTAAATTTATGAGTAGAAAAGAAAAGTTATATTACGATGTGCCAATTTTTCTTTCAGTCTAATAAATTTATGTTTGCATAAACAAAAGTTAAATAGTGTTCTTTTTTTTAAAATACGATTTTACAGAAGGTTTACTACATATTGTTAAATATTCCTTTTTGCATTAATATTTTTTAAAAACACATATTTTTATAGATCATTGCCAATATTGCGAATAAGTCCAGTCCTAATCATTTTTTATTAAATTATGAATCTACGCATATTTTTCATATTCAGTATGAAAACAAAACAAAACAATCGAAGTATAGAAAAGAAACACTGACAACTTAATTATTGTTGTATTTGTTTCACTGAATGATGACAATATTTTCGCAAGACCTCGAGCTTCCAAGTACCCAAAATCATCCCTGCTAAAATGAAAATACGAAAGCAGATCAGACAAGATAATAATTATTATATCGTCTTTTCTTGTCTGTATGTTTATTTAATCAATTACACGCATTGTCACAAGTTTATGACTACGTAAGTAAGTCTTATTTATTGAATTGAAATTAATGGGTGTGTTAAAACAATGGATAATACATTGGCCTACATTATAAATAATTACAAGATAAAAAGAACTTTTTATGTACAACGTTTTTGAATTTTCTTTTGAATCATATAAACTTGACTTGACTAGCTTAAACGATCAAAGAAATTTGTACTTGATAGAAATAGAGATAAGATAAATAGAGAATACTGAAATGTCATTTTGACATTTCATATTGACTTCCATAGTAACGCACGTTTATATTAATAATTTAGTTGCTACGACCCCAGACCCCTAGGAACCAATAATAGTGTTTTACTTTTTACGGATTTCTTCCAAAAGAACTTTTCATACAAAACAAAATTAACAGAAAATGAATTCAATTCTACTTAAAGATGGCTAAAAAAAGAATGCATTGGCACCGTGTTCTGATATATTTTAAAAGTTTCAAATGTCTAGCTAGTCGGGAAGTCAGTTAAAAATCGATTGCAAGATTTGTACTGGATAAACAATCACCGCACAAAAAGAATACGACCTAATAGAAACGTTGTAATAATATGAATTGGTTTGCAAATCAAATAATATATATATACACAATATTTAGGTATATTGGTCATTTTATAGGTCTAGAACTCACAACAAGTATCCAGATTAAAATAATTACACATTATATACAAATGCAGGTATAAGACATTATTTTATGAATGCAGTAAAAAATCTGTCGACATTGTTTTGTATTAAAATCATTTTTTACCAACACTACTTGCTTTGTAATTATTATACTATAATAACGTTTTTTCCAACATTGACGTACATTATATCATTTAGAGTTTTGCTGAGGCGAACTGAAGTGGAAATTAATCCTAGGGATCTGTCAAATGAAATTGAATACTATAATATTATGTTGTAAGGCATGTAATCAGGGATCCCGAATGAATGAATACGTCTTAATGTATTGACACTGAGTGATAAAGATTTAAAAGGCTGGAAACTCGAAAATTGCGATTTGCTTTTATAAGATTTTTCATATGAAAGAATCAATTTTGTGACCTAAATAAGTATGGCCAGATAATAAATAACTAGTTTCTCAATAATCTATACATTCAAATATTATTAAAAAAGTGTGATTAAGTTTTTTTTACTTACCCGGATTCAAATTCTTGTGACAAATTGACATTTTTAAAAAAGATATTTGGATTCAGACACCGCCATCTTTAGATTAATAAAGCCTGAGAATAACTTTTTGCACAAGCAACGAGTGGTCCACTGCCATACTATTTATTGATAACATACTTGCAAACAGAGTTTGGTATTCTCTAATGACTGAAGAGTATACATAAGTTATTAGTTATTGTCGTTTAGAATCGACTGTTACATTGACAAACGTCCTAGTGTATTATGATATTATTATACACAGAAGAAGTTCACTTACTTTGATCGTCACTTCCAATTATTAATAACACATAACCACTAAATCAGATGAACTCCAAGGTCTCCAAGACACGTTAAAATAATCTGAAAGAAATCTGAAACTAAGAATACTCCGACAAGTGAACATGACAGACGCGTCAGTATGAGCACTCTATAGACAATAACAGGTCATCCATAGACAACGGGAGAGGCGAAAAATAGGACCAGTCGTGTAATATATCGGCTTCATTCTTCAGTGGGCAATGATGCAGAGCATTACGTATAATAGATTGAGCAAATGACTGACAACCATTTATTGTAAAAAAATACCTGTTAACTAATGATTCGGCATATGGCTAAGATCCACATATAATTGTAGAATGAGTTAAAAAAATTGCAAGTGCGTTAACTTTAAAACCAATATTGATTTCTTTCATTGAAATGATGCTGATAAATAATTATATCATAATAATAAGAAAGACAACTTATAATATATTTTATTGGTTATAGAGTCATATTTTTTAAAATACATTAACTTAAAAAAATAAATTGATATCTTTCACTGAAATATTGCTGAACGTAAAACGCCAAAGAACGCTAAACGTTTTTGTTACGGTTTTCGGTCAAATTTAAAATACACAACCTTGAAGTGCATGATAATTAATAATTTGGTTTTTATATCCCTAATCTTATATTAATTATTGAGTTATTTAAAAAAATTATTGCTAGCTAAATTTAGATAATAAATCGGCATTTGCAGCATACAACCTTTGGATACAACGTGTATTTAGTCGTGTACAACGTTATAATGCAATACAACCTATTTTGGAAAAAAAACTGAGGGTTACGCCCTTTTTATTACAGCCTTTTAATTAGCTCGTATTTTTATTTGTCCGGTACAAATCTTGCAATCGGTTTTTAACTAACTTTCCGACTAGCTAGACATTTGAAACTCTTAGAATATATCAGAACACGATGCCAATTCATTCTTTTAATACTTTTAGCTATCTTTAAGCAGAATTGAATCCATTTTCAGTTAATTCTGTTTTGTATGAAAAGTTATTTTGGTAGGAAATCCATAATCCAATCCACTATTATTGGTTGCTAAGTGGGTGGTCCTAGCAACTAAATTATTAATATATACGTGCGTTACTATGGAAATCAAAATGACATTTCAGTATTCTATATTTGTTTGTTTTTTATTTACTTCATATCAAGTACATGTTTGAGCATATTGAGAATAATAATTGAACAGACAATTTAAAAACGTTGTATATAATAAGTTCTTTTTATCTTGTAATTACTCCTTTCTATAGTCGATTTCCATTTAAGTAAAAAACAGATACTGAAAAAGAATACGTGGTAACAATTTCATGATTTAAAAAAATTCCGGGATTCAAAATACTGGGATTGATAACTCTGGCTGGGGTTACAACCTTGGAGAAAAACTGTCTTGTATTTATAATCTATCATAATATATCATTTCACTGGTAAAAACCACAGTAGATAACGAAGAATCGATTAAACGTATACAAAGTGATACCCACTTAATATAGAACAAATTAATAATTATTATAAAGTTGAATACTTATTACGATCTAAGAGATTGTCGGAAGAATAGAAATTGACCTGATTTAACTAAGCGTTTATTAAATAATTGATATTATTAAGTGGCAAAACAGGTGCCATTAAAACAGTCTTAATTTACATCGCAAATAAACTCGAAAGAGTTAATGACTGTTAAGCTTGGTAAAAAAATAAATATCGTAGTAGTGAAAACGGTTACTTCTCTACTTGTATCGTACAGGTATTGGCAGTTTTCTGAGAAAAATCTAAACATTTATGTAGAATTTGAGTGACATATATGCATGTTTATATATATTTTTTTGAATTAAGATAGAAATTTTAAAAATATGATATTTATTTAAATTTGGAATATCACTCATTTTTAACAGTGTATAAAATACTATTGTAATAATAATCAGCAATTACCTAGTTTATTTTTGTATGTGTACATATTTGTCTCATCTTTGTGTTAATTTTCTTTCTGTTAATGGCGCATAAGCTTGTAAAATACGCATTAGGCGTATTGACAATGAATCTAGCATTTAAGACACAAAAAACTTAGATTTTATTAAAAATCAACAATATTCTGCCTATTTGTGGGTTATGTTTTGCTCACAAAATAAATGAAACATAATTACAATGATATATTTACGTGATTACCAATTTTCATACAGATTTATTCAACGAACGCTTAATTTACAATAACATTTAAAAAATATATATAAATCTCATTTTTTAATGTGAGATATATTTATATTTAATATTTTTAGATACTTATGTATTATTTGATTTTTAAAGGCAAGTAAATGTCTCTGACTCTGACCGTAACGCAATAGAATGTCATATGTTAGATGCATTTAACATTTGGTGCCGATGCTAGAGTCTTGTGGTTGGCCAAATGAACCACGGATTACATAGCGAACTCCATATTCGAGACAGATTTGAAATTCGCAGGATCCTTCAATTCCTTATACCTTAAGGAAGACGACCCATTCGATTTGTATTCGCAGAACCCTCTAATTTCTTTGTTATATACCTTAAGATGACATTTTAATAATATTTGATCAGGTCACACTTCGCATAAAAAGATATGAAGTTCTCTACACATGGATGGATGAAATCAAGAATGTTATTGGTTATCAACTGGCACAGGCCTTGCGTATCGTTAAATACCGAGAGAGATGGAGATGAACCACGGCGGATGTTGTCAGAAATTCAAATCATCCAAATCCTTAGTCACGAGGTCTCGACGAAAAAGCCAAACAATGATAAATATTCATTAATTACATGTTTGTTAATTCCATTAGTACTAGTACTGGATGTTTCTGGTAACACTACTTCATATAAAGGAAACGAATATATTTTTAGTTGTCAATAACCAGTTGGGAGTCTCTGTAGTAGACGGACACTTCAGTAGGAAATACAACTTAGTTGATGACCTATTACAAAAAAAATAAAGGGTACTGTCGGTTATCAGGAATACAGCGGAAAACACATTTTGAAAATAGCCGATAAACTGGATTATTTGTAAGGTTAACCTAACCAAACCTAACCTAACCTAACCCAACCTAACCTAAACTAACCCAAACTAACAAATAATCTAGTATATCGGGTATTTTCAAAATGTGTTTTCCGCTGTATTTCTGATAACCAAACAGTACCACATCCCATTATCTTTATTGGGTGACTTTTGTCAGTATTCTGACAATATAAAAATATTATTTATTGCGTAGGTTTTGCAGTATAATAAAACCTCTCCCATTGTAGCAAAAACACACACATTTAAAATAAACGCAAGATTATCTTTCTCCTGGACTCACACAGCGTAGCGATCAGCAGTTTGTTATAAATTAGACGTTTTCTAATTTACTGTGTAATATTAATAATTCCCTGTCAGACATTATTTTGCTTGTCAATTGTGGCACAAAGAAAATATAATGCCAGCCTTTGCTGCGTTGCCATCAAACCACAAAACAATAGATATGAACGTAAACGTTTTGTGCCTGAATTAAACTCATAAACTGGAGAAAACGTGGAGACAATGTTTCTAGAAATAGTGACTATAAATCTTCTTCGTCCATTTAAAAAATGCGTATTTATGCAAGTAATTGATTGTATCAAAAACACTTATTGATCAGACCACGTTATGAATTAAACTGAGTTATTAGAAAACCCTGCTAATAAAACATTTTATTAAAATAATGTGTGACTGTCAAAAACCCCGAGATATTACATAGGTTAAGTTAGGTCAGCTTAGGTTAGATTATTTATGTCATTTAATGTTTGTAATTATGTAATATTAAAATTGTAAATTCATATAATATCTATCCTATAGGTGACGTTAACATCAATATATAATTACCAATGTAACATGGGAACCAACCAAATACCTCCGTATCTTGTAAGAATTATGACCCGTTGATGATGTGCTGAAAATGTGTACGCCTATTTTGGTTCGACATAATGAAAATTATAAAATCAAAGTCTTGGTCGCTCAAAGGATGGCGAAATTCAAATGTGGTCACGATCCTCAGCCATGAGTGCACGACCAAAAAGAAGAAGAAAATCAAAGTACAAAACAACTTTAACGGGCGAACATTTGGAATCATGTTTAAGAAATGGTTTGAGTACCTAACTATAACACCCCCAATTATACAAAAAAAACGTAAACACCTTACAATGTAGGATAAGTAATTCAAGATCTGTGGCATCCGGAAGCTCAAAATAAAATGTATGCATTAAAAATAAAATAACAACAGTTATGTAAACAAAAAAATTCTGTGTAGAACACTTTATTTAATTTTCGTAATAAGATTATATTTTGGTTTAAAAATATATCTACTATATAGATCCTATAAATAAATATGTCTTTAATTTCAGAAAAATAGATCACGGAGTATTTTTCTTCTTCAAAGTAGATCTTATGTAAAAATTAGTTGACACCCCTGGTATATAATAATATGTACTTTTATCGTTTAATTTAGACCTTTTGTCACTTATTTTGCTTATTTTTACACTTGAAGCGCCTAGTTTCAAAGGCCCCTAAAACAGTTTTTGAAAATTTTTGAGTTAGATATGTATTTAAATGAATATTTTTGTTACATATATGATGGCCAAAGATTGACCTTAAGAAGAGAGAAAGACCTTAAAAAAACGTCAAAAACCGTCAATACGTATGATCAAAAATTAGGGTAAATTTCAAAACGTGCTAAAATCGTTGGGTGTGCTTTTCAAATACCCCTAAAATGGAAAACCAAAATACTCCTTAGAATGTAACGAATTAAAAAATAGGTACATAAAGTTCCCAGATTTAATAGATATGATTTTATCTCAGTTTTTTCAAAACGGCCTAAAATAGTTTTCTCATTTTTCTCAGAACTACCTAAAATCGTTTTAGGGGCTTTTGAAACTAGGCGCTTCACTTGTATTAATATTATTAATATCTCAATACATATAATATAATTTATTAATTCTTTATATAATTCTCAATGTAATAATATTATAATATGTAACTTCTTGTTTTCAATAAAAAACATGTATTTATTATGTTGACTGGAAAATATTGCTTGTTTTCGACGTTTCAGGTTATAAAATAAATTGGACAGTTTTTAAGGTGTTTATCATGCATAAAAAATAAAATAGCTATAATAAACAATTCTTGCTTTCTATTAAACTAATGGATTGAAATATGTTATAGCGTAGGTAATTATATTTAGGTGAAATTGACTATAAATTCGCCGTTGCATAATATCACAGCTGCATTATTTAAACACACGTGTTGCCACCAACTTTCCCATGCAAGCCTCTCGAAAGGGAGAAGGCTGCGGTCACGTGGTCAGCAATTTTACAACCAGCCTTTGGAAATAATTATAAACATATGGCAATTTATTGACATGCGTATAAGGTGTTGATTTGAGTGTTGGGTTCACTTTTACTCGGGCGTAAAGACGTGACTAAGTAGAAGTATACGTTTACTAGTGAACACAGTAATTTAATTAAAATATTGTAATACAAGGAGAATGGTATATCTTAATGGTGAATGAATAGGAGTGAGATGGATAAGGAGAAAGCTATATTGTAATTAATAATGATGGATAAATGTTGCAAATTTGCGTTCACGTCTTAAAATTATGCCAACATATTCAAATATTATGTCTGTAAGATATTGTCTGTAAATAAATCAATGATTTTATTGCAATCGTAGTAAAAATTTGGAAAACAGATTAAAATCAAACACTTGGTTTTCAAAGCTCTAAAATCCAGGCGGTAAAAATAAATTATGCATTTTTTATTTCAATATTTTTTTAGAATTAATAATTATTTTGTAGTTACATAATATTGACTGTAGAAAGGAAAAACGGGCATAATCCAAAGTTTTTTTTTTAAATAGGTTTTATTGCAACGACGACTAAAAACACGTTGTGTCCGAAGAATGTAAGCTTCAAATGCCGATTTAATATCTAAATTTAGGTAACAATTTTTAAAAAAAAAAAAAGAAGGAAACGACATGGAAAAATTTTTGTTGTTATTAACTTAATAATTAATATTAGGAATATAAAAAAAACTAATTATCATGCATTTTAACTTTGACCTAAAACCATAAAAAAAAAACGTTTTTGTGACTCCTGCAAAATTTTATTTGTGTAGATTACACCCTTTCTCCTTTTTAAAGTCGATATTATTTTATGCGAATGAATAATCATTAATTAAACAGATAGTTGCTGTGAAACAATACCTCTGAATTATTAAATTCGTTTCTCTTTTCTTATAATAGGTTGTATAATACGATGCAGTTATTATTCGTCCAACGTTGAAAAAATAATGTGTGATTGTGCTAGGCTAGACCCAGGACTCAACCCAAGACCCGATAGGTTACCGCTCCGCCATCGCGAGTGTTTCATAATTATTATTCAACTATGAAGGTAAAAAAATCGTTTGCAAATCTATTGTGATATTAATGTCTACAATCAAAACTGAGAAATCGATAATATATAGCTACACAGTTAATAAATAAACTTATGAATATCTAAATAGCTTTGTATTGTGAATTGCGAAAGTTCGTAGTGGCAATTTCAATTAGCCATAGGTAAGCTTATAAAACATAATTAACAACACGGCTACTAATATTATACCATCATTCACTAAGTAAATATCTGAAAAGAAAGCTTCTTTGTCAGATTAATAAAATTGGTACCATTCACTAAATAATATTTTAATTTGACGTTAAAACAAGTATCGTAGTAGATTTTTGGGTTTCCTCCGTGTGTCCTTCTTCCTTCTTTACTCGACGTTTCGGGCTCGTTGCAGAGGCTATTATCAAGAGATGATATGTTTTATGATAAAGAACTCGCAACCTTTGGACTCGGCAGGTGTATACTAGTTAAGCTGTCGCGGATGGCCAAAAAAGTATATAGGCCAAACTTCTAGAACAGTAAAGAAGCGTGTGAGTGAACACGAGAAGGCATACCGACTTAAACATTACACGATGTCAGCAATTGCCGAGCACTCGATGGATACAGGACACAAATTTGACTTTGAAACCAAGATATTGGGTCGGAATAAAGGATACTTCGCACGATTGGTAAAGGAGGCCACTGAAATCCATAGAAACCCTGAAAATATTAATAGGGACGATAGATTACGGTTAAAAACGTCATGGCTTCCGGCACTATCAGCAAAATCCAATATTCGAGCCGGTATCTCTAGTCGTAACGATTGAAATATTACTCTGAGCAACGTTTGCTCTTAGCTAATCGGATTTTTTTGTCATTCTTAGAGCAACGTTTCCATGCATATACCTACACTACATTTTCATCATAAAACATCATCTCTTGATAATGGCCTCTGCAACGAGCCCGAAACGTCGAGTAAAGAAGGAAGAAGGACACACGGCGGAAACCCAAAAATCTACTACGATAAAAAACAATCGTGAAAGCCTCAGACATTATATTAATACAAGTATTTGTTTTGAAAGGATTTGGAATAATATTAAGTATTAATAAAATACAAAAAAACAATATATTTTTTGCAATTATTTAGAATGTGATGTAACTTTATATATATTACATGATGTTGAATTCTATCAATATTCGTATTTAATAATTGATTATATTTAAATACCTACAAGGTATATTATATGACTTTATCTAAAATTTTAAGTATAACATCGCAAGCTTTTTATTGATTATACTTAAATGATATATTTAAATTAAAAAACTTTCGCTGGGATTTTAAAAGTTTTTTAAATTGGTAATTAATGATTGCCATTATATTTTAAATGCAGGTGAATTGATTCACCATGCGAGAGTGTACACCTGTGCGGCACTCCCCAGGCGATTCGTCATCAAATAACTGTCATCTCTAAAAGAAAGTGACTTGAGCATCTCTCACGTAGGCTCGTCTCCGGCGAAGACTCGTAAATTTAACTTTTTAAGAAAGTTCGCGGAAGGAAAAAGTGTAATGCATCATTGAAATTTAAATAAACTTAACGACGACTTAAAAGTTTGAATAGTGAATGTTAACGTCTTTTTAAAAATATAGAAATGAAGAAGATAATATTGTGTTAACATTTTGACATACTTGTAGGTCGGCATAATAATTTAATATTGCTATATACTTGTATCTTGATTTCACAATACCAAAATTATATAAAACAGAATGCTTATAATAAATTAAATATGAACGTGTCTAAGTATTTCATATTAAAATTTCACAAAACGAAACTGAATATTATATTTTCGACCAAAGACAAAAATTAACTTTTAGGTATCATCAGCATTATATAAATTAGCATGTAATGACTGTGATCAAGTATACATCGGAAAAACCCAACATGCCTTCAATATTAGAGTAATAAACATTAAAATTTATTAACCATTAATGAGCGTTAGCTTTGCAAACCACCTAATTGAAAATGATCGTATCTCTGTTAAAGATAGTAATTTTTTAATCACAGTAGGTTTAAAAATGAATAGTTTCGAATTCCCAGAAATAAATTAACATATTATACACCTTTACCTGTTGAATATAATATAATAAAACGAATGTCAACTTCAGTAGACAAACTTGATACATTTCATCATGTGAGTGAAATGCATGTCGTAAAGCACTCTTTATAATATAATTAATAGTATAATAAATAATATAATATTTTATGTGGAGTATTAATAGATATATCAAGTCAACGCTAAATCTCTTGAAAATGTAAATAGTAATGATATATTGCACTAAAATTATAGCAATAAGTTACAAAATTTACGTATTCATAACTTATTATATTAAATAATTAAATTATATAATACTTATTAACATTAAGTTTAGTTAACTCGATGTGTAAAGCTAAGCTAAGTAAAGCTCGATTTTGTGTAGTATAATCTCACTCAATCTAGATTAATTATTTTTATTCAAGGATTTTTTTTGTTTGTGTATGTGCCGGTTATAAATAAAATAAAATAAATTTGTTTCTGATGCTTTTCAAGTTTATTTAATTAAGCTGATAATAATGATTGTATATTATGATTATTGATTAATTAAAAGTATTTGAAAATAATAAATGTAAATAATTAGATTAACTAATATTACGTGTCCCCAGCCACGTAAATCGTCTATTTGTGATAACTTCAATCACCAAAGGCAGTTGTGTCTGCTCACAAACTCGGGTGTATGTAACGCGGTCGTACCAATGTGCCCCTAAGATTCGGCGGAGACATCGAAGAGTGCGGCACTTCGTACCCTTGTGGCACAAACTTAAGGGTTCCGTCGCCGTGGCCGGCCCTCCCTCACTCTGCAGAGGTGCTACAAAATCGACCTACGTGCTGCAGGTCTGACATGGGAGGCGCAGGAGTTGGCGATGGACCGAGGGAAATGGCGCCAACTTGTGCTTGCCCTATGCCCCAATGTTGAGACGTGACAGGGTGGAAGAAGAGGAAGAATAATATGCTTTTTAAAGCATAAAAAAATCTATCGACAAAATTTTCATTTCCATTTAAATAATTACATTATTGTTATTTTACTTTCATTAGAATGACAATCATTTTTTATTATCCTTATCTGTAACTGTTATCAATCAGGGTTTTCTGCCAGTCATTCCATCCGATGTGATAGATGCCGTCTTATTGGTAAGCGAATGACTTCTACACTAGGAATGAAAGTGCTCCGCAAATAAATTGGCGGGAGATAATGTTTCAAAATTTTCCCACGGCGTTCTTTTTATTGAAGTTGGTAGTACTGTATCAATCAACATTTTTCATCAAACATAATAAACAAAATCATGTGTGTGAAAAATATGTTTTGTAATAAATATGTGTGGCCATATACTGTTTAATATTATAATATTACGAATTAATAATATTATATTAGTTTATTTATTAATTAAGTTATTTTCTATGTCACCCATTGGTTTTGGGTATTTAACCAAAAATATTATACGTAACACTATTTTTTTTCTATGTTATGTTAGGTATATGAATTGGATATATATTTTTTTAAATTATTAATAACCACGTCCTTTCTATATCGCACAAGGTGGTTGTTAGTAATTTTGAACAATCGCAAACACCCAGGCTTTGAGAAAAACACATAAATATTGTGTCCTCACCGGGAATTGAACCCAGAACTCTCGGGTGGAAGGCCAGCACCTTATACACTGCACTACGAGAGCCGGCTTATGAATTGGATATTAATGTGGCAAGGAAACATGCATATTGGGAATATCAGTAGAATACCACAAATTAAGGAAATGAAGCTGTTCATCATGACCTAGTTTCATGTTTTCATTCGATAGACTAAAAATTGTGACCCATTTAACGTTGACTTTTATACTTAAATCAAACTTTTCTTTAATCTTCAATCTTTTTCCAACAGTTACTGAATTTAATACAACCGTGAGAATTAAAGTTATTACAGAAAATGATTAAAATTGAGAGTAAATGCTTTTTTCCTTAAATTAAAATTGAATTAAAGTTCTTAAAATTAAAAATCTGAATTTTGATAATAAATCGGCATTTGTGGCTTACTTCCTTTTTACAGGACGTGTATTTAGTTGTATACATTGTTAATATCTAATAAAAGCACTTTTCGAAAAATCGAGGGTTACGCCCTTTTTCCTAAACAGAGTCGTATTATATTATTTTATTGTCGTTATATTTTGTTACCTATAATATGTCTAATAATTTTATTTAAAAAAATAATCCAAAAAAAAACCTTCCACATCGTCACCATAATATAACAGAAAAAATTGCAAATGTACCAGGAATCATTTTGTAAAGAGAGATGATTCTTTGTTTTCATTACTTTAATTTCTACTAAAAACGAGAATTAGACTTTTTTGTTCATTTTTTCTACTATTTTCTCATTTTTTGATTTATGAGGTTTACTGTTACATATGTACTTGTCCTATACAGTTGATTTTTCATATATCATACTAAAATAAAATTAAGTGACATCTACAGTCTATTTTATAGATTAATTCATTTTAATTGTATATATATTAATTGTGTATATATGTATCTGAATTGAAATTATGGTCACAATCTGTGTAGCGCATATTATCCAAATAAGGAAAGATGGTTTTTAGGTCGAGAGCGATTGTAGCGGCACCTTTCTCATTACGAAGATGAATTGGCGTTTTCAATCGACAATCATTCGAAGTGATTCATTTATTCAACGGATATGGTATTATTATTATTATTATTATTATTATTATTATTT
Organism: Rhyacophila brunnea; assembly: GCF_057557595.1. Classification (NCBI taxonomy): domain Eukaryota; kingdom Metazoa; phylum Arthropoda; class Insecta; order Trichoptera; family Rhyacophilidae; genus Rhyacophila; species Rhyacophila brunnea. The sequence goes on from NW_028232859.1 coordinate 47,309,041, forward strand.
TACCTACTCACATAGATCGAATGTTTGCTTAGAATCCCAAATAATAATAATATAATAAAATTACAAGATAAAAAGAACTTTTTATATACCACGTTTTTAAATTTTCTGTTGAATCAAATAAACTTGACAATTCTATGTATTAATAAATATAGAATACTGAAATGTCATTTTGACATTTCATATTGATTTCCATAGTAAAGCACGTATATATTATTAATTTAGTTGCTAGGACCAACTTAGCAACCAATAATAGTGAGTAGTAAATATTACTTTTAACGATTTTTTTCCGAAACATACACAACTGAATTAACTGAAAATGAATTCAATTCTGCTTAAAGATGGTCTAAAGTATAAAAAGAATGCATTTTCGTCATGTTATGATATTATATTCTAAAAGTTTCAAATGTCTAGCTAGTCGGGAAGTTAGTTAAAAATCTTGGACAAACAAGAAAAAATCTGTACTGAACAAACAAGAATACGAGCTAATAAAAACGTAGTAAAATACACTTTTTCCTCAAAATCAAGGCTTTAAAATTACAAAAAATTCAAATGCCATTCTCTTGCATTGTTTCTCTATTGAAATATGGTATCGATATAATTAATGTTATAATCGCATCAGTGACACTGAAAGCGATTCTTGTTGTGGTTTTTGACCATCTTCTTTTACCTTGTTCTCAGGTTTCGTTTACGAAAAGGCGAAGTCACTGACGAAGCTTTAATGAGGCGAATTATAATCGTGGTGGCGGAATCACTACAAAGGCATTGCTGTTGCGTTTTTCACTAGGGACTGTAATTATTTTTATATACATGTAAATATATAATAGATACATGTTTATCCTATATAGTAACGATATATCGACATAAAATAGAACTAAAGCTCATATTCGATATCAAACCTTTCAATCAAGCAGTTCACAATTAATAATCTCTAAATTGAATAATCTTTTCTCGCATACTATGCTTGTTCGCAATATATATTAACAGGTCACGGAGCAGTGTGAGCCTATCTAAAAAGATTTAAATTGAGGGACCGTGTCTATTGTCCATGTGACGGCTACACATCTCAAACTGTGTGGCATGTCATCAACGACTTTCGTATACTAGAAAAGAAGCTATGGACTCTAAGGACTCTATGTCGACAGCATAACCATGAAATCGATCTTCAAAAACCTTACGAAATACTAAACAACAAAACAACACAAGAACACTACACAAAATATTTAATTCTGGCCATAAAGAAAATTAAAGATATAAATGGAGGAACATAATGAACTACACATCAATGCAACTAACCCTCCCAATCACCTTTTACGAAAAAGCAAGGGGATGTTTATTTATATATAAAAAATTAGATATTAAACTATCAAAATAATTAAGCCATTCTCTCATGTAATATTCAAATAGATATGAAACAATAAACAACCATTAAAACAGTTCTGTGTTTATTAATCAAATTTAATATGTATCCATATAAAAATAAATTTAGTAGTTGGACATCATAACAAATTAAAATACCAAACAACTACAGATCGTGTGTGGAGAACTACTAGGTTCTAAGTGTTTATTTTTTTCCAAACAAAATTAACAATGAGGCAGCTTAGAATACTACTTAATTGTCAAAAATAATCACTTAGAACCTTGTAGCATTAGACTCGTAAAATGGTGACCCCGACGTTTAAAGATAGACGTATAGCGTAAAATTAACATAATACTGATATCACCTAACAAAATGAACAGTAAATCGTTATATCATAATATAAAACTAAAGTAATATGTCGAATACCTAGTTTATTTTATGAGATATTTTTAGACGGCCTAAAAGCTTAAACAATCATTTAAATCACGCAAGCTCATTCAACTGAAAAACTACGCTTTAGCCCCGTTTAAGTTTTTGCTTTACGTACAAGGAAAACATTTCTAAGAAAAGCTTAAGAAATTGTGATTTTTTAAAAATCAGAATAAGAATATGTAAAGGAGTATATATAAAGGAGAATATGTAAAGGAAATATGTGTTATGGAGGTCAATTTTTCTCAAGTTAATGACGAACATTTTTATTACAATATATACCTACATATCTCTCCGAATATCTTGGATTTCCAAACGTACCTAATATCTTTGAAGTTTTGCACATCTTGCAACTGTTGTTACATGTGTATTAACTATCTCAAACAATAGAATCGTTCATTAAATTAAGCTTGAATTTATGTAATTTTATTTATGTAATATAGTTAAGCCACTGAATATGAAATCACTCATTTCATTTTTTTTGACGAAGTATGGGCAAGAAAAGTACGCTCAGGATGGCCTATCGGCTACCGCTCGGTTATAATGTAGTGGGTCCCGGAATCGAATCCTGGGTCTGGAAAATTAGACATGTAGACTGCGAAAAATTATAACTTGAAGTATCATGGCCACCGTCATGACCCTACGAAATATTATGAAAGGATTGCCAGTATTATTAGACTTTTTTCCCCTAATTTGGTTCAGAATTTGAATATCGAATACAATACCAAACGAAAATATTTTTCCAATCTGTCGGGATATTTTTAGTTAATTATATTGTAACACTGAAAATCAAAGAATACCTACCTGTCATTGCATCGACTCTATCATCGACATTATCGCAGTAGGTTATAACACGACTAATAATCCTCCTGCTACCACTTTTCTACACTTTTTGCTTTATTAACACGTTTAAACGCTTGCAGTACAAATAAAAAACGTCAAATGATTGCAGGGCGAGAGGAACGAAAAGGAAAGAACTAGGGAGGATTGTAATTCTCGAAACGGTCACGATTCACGTTATATTTACCGTAGTCTAGTTTCCAATGTGTGGTTGGACCAAGAATGAATAGTTCTAATAGGTTGGATAAGTGGCTGATATCAAAAATATCGAAAATCATGTGACGTCATTATTATAGGTATAACTAACATTCTATCAATAACATACATACAGTATTTTAGTTTTTTAAAGTTCAAGATACTTACAGACCGGTTTTGATGTAAAAAACCGGTTTTGCAGCCCCTATCTTAAATTCGCAAGGTTAGCAATATGTACCAGGATAGGCGGTGGTCGAGTCAGGTGTGCGGTGTACAGGTATAATATGTACTATGCGGTTATTTCCGCAATCCTTCCGCCCCTCACCACTAACCACTTACAATAATAAGATTACTGTGTATTTTCAAGAAGTATTCCGAGAAATTAAAAAAAAGTAGTGATTCTAAATGATATAATCCACAATTTAAGGATTATATAATTCATTCTTAATAATAATTTTACCAGATTTTCTTTTTTATGATTTTTTTCTATCATGAAACTGAATATAATAATATAAAATATTATATTCAGTAATAGTTCAGAGACGTGAATATTAAACTGTCAATGATTCCTAGCAGCTATAATGAGCTTGAATGTAGAACCTTGTGAAAGATCTTTAGGTCAATCTGTGTGTATGATAACTGGCGTCGTCGCTACAATTATTGTGAGTTTTAAAAGTACTTTGGTGAATCTATCATCGACAGATTTCGAGTGATCAGAAAAAAAGAGACTTGAAGTCGATAGAATGATTGATTCTTCTTATTGTGCCATCCCCTAGCGGAGGTCGGCCACCATCAAGGCGATCTTATCTTTGTCGTTTGCTACCCGGAACAGTTCAGTGAAGCTGCACTCGTACCAATCACGGAGGTTCTTAAGCCACGAAATGCGGTGCCGTCCTCTGCTACGCTTCCCATTGATCTTTCCTTGAATGACAAGTTGGGGAATGCTGTATTTTTGTCCTCTCATAATGTGGCCGAGGTACTGTAGTTTCCTGGTTTTTGATACTACGTAGAACTTCTCGGCCCTTCCCCATTCGATTGAGAACTGCAACATTTGTCACTCGGTCAGTCCAAGGAAATTTGAGGATACGCTTATATAGCCACATCTCGAAAGCTTCAAGTCGCCGTGACATCTCTTGGTTTAGCGTCCATACTTCCATACCTTAGAAAAGAATTGAGAGAACATAACAACGTACCATACGCAGTCTCAGACTTAAGTTAAGATCTCGATTGTTAATGATTGATTAAAGAACTGGAAAAAGTGGTGCAGTGTCACAGACGAAGAAAAATAATAATAAGGGACCCACTGGACTCTCAGTCAGGAGCTCAGATTTTGATTCTCGATGAGGTTAAAACTCACAATATATTAATTTGTGGTTTTCTCAAAGCCTGGATGTTTATGTGATCGTCTTAACTCTATTAGTGTACTATTGTTTCATTACACTACAGTCATTGGACCCCGTGTGATGTTAAAAAGAATATAATGTATGTAAGTATATTACAATATACTTTTATTATTAAATACATAATTAGGTATATAATAAAAATAAAAACATGATCAATAATTATGAAATTATTAGATTTTTTTTAAATTCTGCCTTCGCTGGGTAAAAATTCATTCGATGTTTTCTCGGCCCTTTGCAGAACTGTTATATATAATATTATATAATATGGGTAAGTAAGTGTATTATTACGTAAATTTAGGGATATACATACGTAGTATATTCTTGGGTTTTCACCGTGTCTCCTTCTTCCTTCTTTACTCGACGTTTCGGGCTCGTTGCAGAGGCCATTATCAAGAGATATGTTTTATGAATCTAATATTCGAGCCAGTATCCCCGGTCGTAATGATTGACAGATTACTCTGAGCAACGTTTGCTCTTAGATAATCGGATTCATTTTGACATTCTTAGAGCAAAGTTTACATTCACATACATACACTACATTTCATCATAAAACATATCTCTTGATAATGGCCTCTGCAACGAGCCCGAAACGTCGAGTAAAAAAGGAAGAAGGAGACACGGTGAAAACCCAAGAATATACTACGATAAAAAACAACCGTGAAAGCCTCAAACATTATATATACATACGTGTCGAAAAATATTAGGGTTAACTGAAAGTTGCTCAGGGTAAAAAGGAAGTTCACGCGGTAACAGCCCTAATAAAAACACAAAATAACGATTGGTCCGGTTAGAAAACAAGTGAAAATTGCCCTGTGGTAGTTGATTTTCGATAGAAGATAATACGCAGCTTTCAAAATGCTTTCAAATGCAGATTTGAGATATATTTATTGCACTCATGGTAACTAAATTGTTAGGCTCGACGTGATTTCTCTTTTTACCATAACAATCCATCCTTATCTCATTTTGATACGAATTCCTTTTCAGCATTCAGACAAAATCTTTACCATTGAGTCATTTTTGTTTTATCGCGATAATAATTACGTACAATATTTACTGCCAACTAAGCTGTTTAGTATCAAAAAACGTACGACCTTTAAATAAGTAATGTCTTTATATTATCCATTGATGTTGTCATTTGGGCAAAAATAGGTATCATAGTTTTGTCTCTCTCATGTGCCTACGATTCCCACTCTTCAACTCAAAATGTATCTAATATCATATGCTATTTTTGATAATACATAATATACCTATTGAAATATTACCGGGAGGGAAAACAAATTTAAAAACAGTACGGTACTGATGAATGATGATTGATGATAGTATTATTTCAATACTGTTAATAAGAAAACAAATTAGCTTACCGCAAAAGTATGCCGCGTTCATACATCTTAGATCAAAATGATATCAGACATTCTGTGAGTAATAATTATTACCAACCTGAAAAAGAGAGAAAAAAATATTATTAGATAAATTATAAATAAAAACATACAGTATACCAAAATAGTTATAAAAAAATAAGCCAAGGATTTTGTAACACCTTTCAATAAACTCATAATATATAATTTCAAAGATTTATCACAATCACTTTAAATGTCAATAATTATTACTTTAATGAAATAGAAAATTACAACTATTCATAAAATGTATCGCACAGACATAATCATAATGATGTATCCATTTATTGTATTCACTAACGATATTATTCATTTTATTTTTTATTATTAAAATATATTTATAATGCTCGTAATTTGACTGTGCAATCTTAGTGGGCGAGTTTTGACCGTAAAATATGAACTTCACTTTTATTCTCCATATGTATATATTATATTGTATATCTATTTTAAATAACATAATATCTTCGCAAACCTACCAAGAAAATTTTCTTATATTTTCCATGTACGCAAAAAATCAGTAGACAGATGCTAATGAAATAACAATATTGTAATGTATAAAAGTTTAGGGTAGGTAGGCCAAAAGCTTCAAATTTCATGTACCCATAGAACTTTTCTTTCAAAAATAGATATGTACCTACTAAAGTTTTTGATTAACAGTTCACTGTGAACTGTTTTATCGGAATCAGATAACCGTATAGCTATAAGATCGTGTTGTTATTTCTACTATAATAAATTACAGATTAAAGTTATTTGTTTTAGAACACGTATAAGCACTAACTAGAGTATTAAAAATAATCTGTGTCCGATACAATGGCGAACGGAAAACTGTGATACGGCGAATCGCATACTTACAATTTTCCGGAAACGGTAAATAATTGTACCTAATTGATAAATTTATTAAAATGTCAAAACCTTACAAAATAATATTTAGTCAATACTGATGCAATGAGAAAATAAAAGTTCTCATCTAAGACGATGCCGTATTTGTCAAAGTTTTGCATTTAAAATGTAAATGTTGTTTAATTTATTCTGTCATCGTAGTTTTCGATTAGATTTCCGACTTAATGTGTCCATTGAATTCTAATTGTTTTTAAAATTTTGTAATTTTACAATTTGAATCGTTGTGTGTGGTCCGGATTTTTCTTTGTAGGATCTTCAAGCATCGTGAATACCCGCCGATGGCAAAAGTAAAATTAACGGATTTAAATTCCATCAACTACATCAGTCTTTAGCATTTGGTTGGGCCAATTATATTCGCATTCATCCTTTCTTCACACCAACCTCAAATCTCTTATTATTGTCACAAGACCAAGCGACCAGCAGTCACGGGTCATGATCGACCGTGATTGCAAGTTAAGTTTAGTTACTTCAAGATAGCCAATTCGCCTAGGCTTGTTAAAGCTATCGCGCTCTATCTGATACGATACGAACAAGGCCGCGTTAACTACAGCGTGATTCATCCAAAACGCATCTGTTTGACCTTCGTTGTGCTAAATCTGATACGGTTTGAGCGAACGCCACGTCTATCATCCATCCTGAACTTGTCATCACCATTCATCCCAAAACCAAGTGAAACCGTGAGAGTGACATTCTGACCGTCAATTTACTAGTGCGTGAGTGCGTGAACACCGAACCGGCTCTAGCGCGCACCAACCCTCTCAAAATGAAAGGTCAGTGTCTGGCATCTTAACGTGGCATGTTAACCCCCCCTTAGATCCGTAATCAACCAGCATCTTTCAATTACAGTCCACTGAAAAAGCGCCACCAGTATTAATTTTGATATAATCTTAGGTTGGAAACTATAAACTTCTTTATTTCTTAGTGTTGGGTAGGTCATAGGTATTTACATATTTATGAATGCCGCTGTACACTTAAATATTTTTTTTAAATCAGTTCGTCCTCCTCAGTATGTTTTAGTTTGTTTTTAATCCGATTACCTAAACTACATACCTACTACAGATACAATAACATCTAAAATGCATTATAGTTTTTTTTATAATTGAAACCTGTTTTATATTTTTGAATCCGGCATTAATATTTTAAAACGTTTTCTAGCTTCATACGTCAGATTTATTAAAATATGCCAATGCCACCAAGGCAAAATAATAAATTAGTTTTGTATCCAGTATCAAAGCAGTTTGTTGATAAATTTGTAGCGTTTGTAATGTGATTATTACAAACTCGTTTTCTTTTCCAGCCTTTCGGCAGCTTATTGGAGCAACAAGCGTAATTACCTATAATCTCAGAATTATTTATTGTCTATGTGAATTATATTATTATCTCTAGTTAGTTAAACTACTAGGTGCACGAGAGTTTATCGTTATATATATTTTTATAGTATATACGTTTATAGTTAGAGAGAACATTGTATATTTTTTTTATTTGTGAATACATGTATTTCATCATTTATGGCACGATAACCCTTGACGGGTTTAGGCTACCTTCAAAAACTTCCTCTGTCCTGAACGATCTATCGCCGATACTCTCCAGTGGGAATGGGACAACTGGACTCCGGACAATTGGACGCCGCACTGTCGTAGACACGTATACAGAACGTAGACTAGGTATTTTAATCAGTTTCTATCTACTATTTAGTAGTTTTAATTCAACATAATGTATTTTTTATTACAGATTAAGAATTACCATGCCTAAGGCTTTATATAAAATAAAAAAAACTCTTTTTTCGTTGGAACTTAAACATATGCACGATTAAATCATTATTTACGTTTGAATATTTACATTCTCACCAACTATTAAATCATAATATAAATAATAGGTAATATTAAATATTTTGAAGTTATTTATTTATTTTCAAACTCTGTGGCGTCCAGTTGTCCGGTGCCAAATCGTCCTAGACCCCTCTCCAGTTGCTTTGACCAAAAATACCTTCTATACCTTGACTTCAAAATGCTATTTTCTTGAACAGTCCCAAAGATTTTTTTCAAAACTCTCCTCTCAATGCCCAGCATTCTGATTCACACGTTAATGCTAGGCGCAGTTTTATATACGATTGTTTTGGTTTTTCTTGAGAGTGCCTTGTTTTTTACTTTAAGACTTTGGAGACCAAAATAGCACCTGTTGGCGAGGGTGATCTGGGAATTTATATTGTCGCTTGTGTTATTATTGTTTGCATTATAAAACTATGCTCACATACATGACAAGTTTTATGACGACAGTTATAATTTTTTGTCTTTGTCACCTAAAGGCTTTGATATAATAATTCGATGAACAACGTGAAAAATAAAAATGTCGAGTCTGCTCATGAAGTCGTTTTTTTTAATATAATTGAATTATCAATGTCCAAAGTAGACCAACTGCCATATTATAGGAAGCAACTTACTTTAGTGTCTGAGGGTCTCAAAGAATGGTTAAGGTCAGTGGAGAGCTTTTTCCCGGAGTCAGTTTTAAATATTGAATGTGGAAAACACTCAACAAATTGCGAATCATGGTATGCTGCGATAAATAATGTGGCTCAATGGAAGTTTCTGATGAATGGAAAAGCTCTATAAATGCAGCTAAAAGCAATGTAAGTACATACGGAATATTTATCTTCATGTAATGAATGTTTACTAAAATGCAATTTCAAAGATATATATATAGTAAGACTTAAAAAGGAAGCCAATTTCTGAACTGATAACTTGTAGTTATTTAATATCTGATAGGTACGAAGAAGATGATGAATGCCATATAATTATTATGTAGATTCATGTTCAAAATATCTGCTAATAATTATTATGGTGTAAGTGTGAATTATGTAGGATTGAATTATAATGCATGATTGATTATCCAAAACATAAACTGTAAGGTCATGTTCTCGAAAAAGGGTCAAATATAATTAAGGTCACTGGATAAGATCACTAAAGCAATAATACTGTACTTATATATTTAATAATTCATTGAGGCTCTGAAAACTTAGGATATGGAACGAGCACGTCTGATGATTTTAAGCTACGCAGTTATATTGATTATGCTGTTAAAAAATAAAGGTAAAAAAATACTAAATTACTATTTTCGCTCTAAGCAAACCATATCAATCTCCATAGAGTAGACGTTATATTAACATACTTTTCTTAAAAAGAATTGTTACTAAGTACCCACAGCATAGTTGGTAAAGGAACAATGATAATATATTATGATAGTATCAAACTACTCTGTGGATACTATAGTCATATCGACTGCTTAATTTGCAAACCGGCTAACTCCATTTGAGAAAATTGTTCACGAAGGGGAAAAAACATAATAATTTAACTATTAATTCTAAAAATACACTTGGATTTTTTTACAAATAAGCTGCACTATGAATAAATACATTATTTTAGCATCCCTTTTATATAATATATAAAGAAAATTTTATAAAGAGCGCAGTTGTCCCAGTTACGATATTGGAAATTTGGCACCTGCAGTTGGGTGTTTTGTTTGAAGAATGATAACGCCTTTTTATAGGTTTAGGAGTTTCAAATTTTGTGTGAGCATATTATAAAATATGATTTATAACAAAATACCACCAAAATCACATTTTTGGTCCAAAAGTGCAGTTGGATGATTTGCAAATTAAGCAGTCGATATGCAGAGTTTATTGGATCTACGCACTTAATTAAAAACACACATATAAACAAAATGCACATAAATGAAAAGTGATATAATAATGTATGGTATCCACAACTATCGTGGAATTCAAAATAATCAATATTATCCCATTTATCTGGCCGTATAAATTAATTAATTAAAATATTTACTTGGTGAATATTAATTAAACATAAGTGTAGCCAGCAATGATGCTGTGTACCGGAGTTTCACAAAGAGTGAACTGGAGTATATGGAGCGTTACAACAACAAATTTAAATTTAAAAAAAGAGACTAAAACACTTCTTTATCTAATGCACATATATTATTATTTTCTCTTCAAAGAACGGTTAGCATTTTATCAACGTCTATACATGGAAGGATTTTTAGTCGAATCGTTAGGCCTTTTGGTCTTCATAACGATATATATTGATATTGTAATAATATCAAATCATCAGGCAGTCCATGTCTTCCGAATTTGGTTGCTTTATAACAGCCGTGAGCAAAATTATGGACGATTCAAAAAGTAAATTATATAAATACCTATACTTATAATATATCCAGTATATATCTCTCTGAGTAAAGTCGATAAATTAATGTGAAACAAAACCGAGCGGGACTTGGGTCAAATGAGACAAGCATATAGGTTAGGGGTTACAATACCGGTATTTCGAAACCGATATTCCAGTGTTTATTAATACCAAAATACCGGTTTCAAAAATCCAAAATACCGTAATTTTCGGTATTAAGAAACCGCACTCGTTTACGTTTTTTAAGATGAATTTAATTTTATATCTTCATAACGTTGTACTGCATTGCCTATTAAATTGAGTGTTTAAGTTATGTGGTGCTTAAATGCAAATGTATTCACTGAATCCAACAGAAGTGAAATAATAATAAAACAAAATGCATCAAATATACCTACATATTTATAAAATTGTCGCGATAAATTAACATAATATTATTTCGAAACAGAAAACATCCGTGAAAATATTGGTCAATTATTATTATTTAATAAAATTAAGCGTCGAATTTTGAAGAAGCTTTTCCTGCAGTCACATTCTTATTTTTTTGCACTCAATGAACTAGCCTTTTTGGGGGCTTTATTTAAAATTATCAATATATTTAAATTATTTGTAAAAATTACCAGTTCTACAAATACTACGATCAATACATATTTTTAAATGAGGTAGGTAGGTAGGTTTTAGCTGTAAAATAATGATTTAAAGAGATTTTAATAGCTTACTTTAATAAATATAGATTTTATAGTACTTACTTCTGTTTTTTATATTTTAACAAATACCGGTATTCAATAAGAAATACCGAAAAACCGGTATTGATATTTTCATTCGGTATTGCAAACCCTATATACGGTAGGAGTGATGAAAGCACTGTTGGTTATATTGACCATAGACAATCTACAAATTGGTTTTGCCTACTACTTGCACCCAGGAAAAAATCTCATGTAAAAATGTAACTATACTAATAGAATTCGTAGATCCTCGCAAATGAAAATTTAAAATTTAACACTATGATGTTTTAATGCATATGTAAACCAAATGTTTTTTAATTAACCAATTCTTTTATTCAACGAATAATTCACAAGATTTAAGAATGTACCATTCTTAAATCTTATTATAAAGTATCATTATAAAGAAAATATATTATAACCAATAGAAAAAAAAAATTGAAAAAAGTAAGCCACCCGGCTGGAATCGAACCAGCATCTCTTGGGTTTACGCCCCGTCCGCGCATTATCCTCTATGCTACAAGGCGACGTACTAATTGCGACAAACTTAAACTAATGAACTTTTTAATACCTGCTCATCAGCGCTCTTTGAAATCAAGCTACTTTGGCAATCAGTTTTTGTTTATTAAATCAAAGTAGGTACATACTACTTTAATTACTAACCGACGTCACGGCTTTCACCAATATTTTATGATGCAACTTACTTGAACTTGCTAATATCAATTAACTATTTCTTTTATTCAACGAATAATTCACAATATTTAGGAATGTACCATTCTAATTATTGATAGTTAGTATCTCAGAAGTGTTTTTCAAAATTATGTATGTTAAATAAAGATGAGCGCGGAAATTAAATTTCCTACAAAAATAATAATATAAAGACATAGCAAGTTAGAAATGCCAAGATTCGATTACTCACTCAGTCACTAGTTTCTACATACACAATGCCAGTTAAAACAGTAGCAAATTCATCACAAAATCTATTCGTGTATACGTATAACGTAACATGTGAAATATTATAAATTAATTATTATTCTCGCAGATTCGGAAAGCCATTAGAATCTTTCGTGTTCCATATTTTATGAATGATATTAGTTATACTTGGGGTATATCATAAATGATAATGCTAACGATATTGCATAGTATTACTCCAATTAGTATGCATGTAATTCAAGGTAAAGAGATTTTTTCACAATGCAATTTGTATTGTTTAGCAGATATTTGCAAATGAGCGTGTAAAGTAGTACTAAATTAGTACAAAATTAATGAATCTCAAAACACTAAGTGAGTATTATTTAAATATTATTATCATTAGACTATTCTTTAATGAGAATTCATAATTTTATGATACATCAGAATTATACCCATTAGATAAAAATTTAAAAAAATACGACTCCGGGCTCATGTCATGACTATGATTTATACGATAAATATAGTGTGCATTACGTTATCTGGGTTCTGGCCATATAATAAAATATGTCAGTGGTTTCCAAACTTTTTGTTACTACGCGCCCCTTTAAAAAAATCTTATCTTGGCGCCTCCCCTCTTATTTCATAAAATATTACAAAGATTTTTAAATGTCTGAATACAAACAAATCGTAATTGACAGAATAATAACAAGAATTTACTATACTATAAGTACTTATAATTATAATTATACATTATGTGAATTAATTTTTAAAGGAATGGATGTGCTTGTCTATTACATTAGCACAAAGTTTATCAAATTGTATATAATTCAGCAAATCTCGTTTCGCAAAAATATGATGTTACGAATGGCAATATTACTTGCATTGCTTTACAGAGTATTATTCTAGTATTCTTTACTTCGAATGAACTAAAATTGAACAAGAGTTTCATTTTTGAATTTTTTGTTTCAATGAAGTATCATTTTTTTACTTTTCAATAGTAGTCACTTCAAATTTTATTCATCATCTCGATCGCGCCTCCTTTTACCCTAGTCTGCGGCTCCCCAGGGAGGCGCGCACTCCCAGTTCGGAAATCGCTGCAATATGTAAAAAAGAGGGAAGATCTAAAAAAGGCAAAAAATGGTCCCGAAATGTAGCAATTTTTCCAAAAGTTTTACCGAATGTACTTAAGTAGGTATGCCTATAATATTGATCTATCTAATAATTATATAATACGACATAATGTAGCTTTTGAGTTTTGATATTAATATAATGTATAATAATGTGATCACTAAATGTGTTTTTCCATGATTAAAGAAGACAGGGCACCATAATGACAAATGCATTTCTTTATAAAGTCTACAGATTTCAAATAGTATTCGAGGTCTTAAAAATGGTAAAAATATAATTGCTTTTTGGGTGTACGTACAATTTATATATTTTTTTGCAACAAACGTTAATAATTGATTAGATATCAAAGGTGATTATGAACTTAACTGAATTAAATATAACAGTATAATAATGTAAGTGCTTGGTTAAACGTATTACCTATATTTCAATTGTGGTGAAAGTACAATTGTTTTCATATATTCACTGAACAATAAAATTATAAACCTCATTAATCACTTTACAACAAACAGTAATAATTAATTATAATAATTTATTATGTCTCGGTACAACTGAAGTGAAATATATTACATATGTTACAAAAGTTGTGCGTGTTTACGTATTTGACCACGAACTATGAAAACTTCTTTTTTATAGTACACATAATATAATTGTTATTTAATGAAAAGTTATTGTGTTTATAAATTGATTATTGGCAGATTTCATTTAATAATATACACACTTTCAATTAACTATAAGTGCACACATTTATCTGTTTATAAACGGTGCATTCAATTAATTGTTGTATAAGTTATTGTAAATTAATAATATTTGTCAAAAAAGCATAGTAAACAAATAATGTAAAAAACATATTACAGTTCGATAGCACAGATACAAACAAGTTTTGTAATCGGTCATAGAGTAATAAAAGTATAATCGAATGAGTAACTAATTATAATGAATTAAGTATGAAAAGGATATATGTGTCGCTAGATTTCAAAATCAGCCAAATCCATAATAGATGAATAGGAGAAAAACAGCTTTTTGTTTTCTCAAATACACAGTCACAAGGGTGAAAGTTTATATTATTTCGAGTATAGAATATTTAAAATTAATAAATTCCACATTTTGATAATGCACAAATGTTAAAAAGGAGTAGTTCTTCAGTAATTTATAAAAAAGTAAAAAATACCTAAAGGTGGACTTGGCTGATTTTGAAATATAGCGACACATATAAGAATATCCCGAAGTTACGCGATAGATGAGTAGGATAAAAATCACTTAAGTCGAATTAATAATTTTTGTTTAATTGGGACCAAGGACTAATAAAAGCAATAGTTTAGAAAAAATATGTAATAAAATTGGAGTTCTTTGTACATATAAATATTTAAAAATAAGTAAACACTTAAGTAGAATTAATAATTTTTGTTTAATTGGGACCAAGGACTAATAAAAGCAATAGTTTAGAAAAAATATGTAATAAAATTGGAGTTCTTTGTACATATAAATATTTAAAAATATTAAAAAATAAATGAGTTACGTAAAAAAGTTATTTCGATGTCGATGGCTTCATAAAATCTAACAAATTCATCTGATGACATCATGCTTTCTTTTTATCATGCAGAATTTCTTCGTAGCAAGCTAATATATTTTTATTTCTTACTTTGTAGCTATAACGCGTTCTTGATTAGAGTCTATGTTTTCTAATTTTTTTAACCCCCTTTCAATTGAGCTGAGTCCTCTTGTCAAGCTTGCAATAATTGTCATGATGTACTTTTTGGTTGGAACTGAAGTGTCGGATAAAAAATCGCGTAACTCCGAGTTCGCGTAAGTCGGAGTAGCGTAAGTCGGGGCTTATAACTGTATAAAGAAAAACAAAATACAATACGATAACTCAGATACCTACAAGTTTAATTGTCGGTCATAGAGTAATAAAAGTATAATCAAATAAGTAGGTAGTCAATAATAATGAGTTAAGGATAATAAACATAATTTTGATAAACTTAAGAAACATACCAACATATTATTAGTAAAAGTCTTAGAAAAAAAATGGGCCAAGTGGGACTCTAACTCACGTATTGAACTGTCCGGGTGATTGCTCTAGTTACAATATCGAGATTGTCAAGCTAAAGTGACAATATCTAACTGTGTCTATAAAAGATATAAATTGAATAATACAATTTTTGGTTTCCCACACATATTTATTTTTAATTTATCAAACATATTTTTGTAACTTCATTATGAATTTTTGAAAAATAAAATAATAAAAAAATAACCCCATATGATAAAAAATACTTTTTGAACTTAGCAGCCTCGATAATATCGTGTTTTAAATTCCAGTTTTTGAAATTGAAATATAACTGTCAAATTATAAAAACGTTTAATATGAAATTGAATTAAAAATAATATGACAACTTTTACTGCTCGAGTGTTAATTTAGAAAGATTTTTAAAACAACTTCTTAAATTTAATCCGGTACAAAAATAATGTGTGTTTTTTTAACGAGAGATTAAAAACAAAATGTTTATTAATTGAAATTGATACATTCCGCGAATGCTGTCTGGTTAATTCTTAGATCGAATAACCGGTTCACTAATTCATGTTAAAAAACATGATGCACTTTACGACATAATTTGACAGCTTATCCAGTGATCAGTATCGACTTGTTTGATCTAATCACAATTTATTAATTAAGTCAATGCAGAAAGAGGTATCTGTTTTTTTTAATTTTAGTTACATTTATCGATATCCTGTCTAGTCTTTTTTAGTATATTAAGTATTATAATTGAACATACGTAACTAGAAAAAATCACATTTGAAAAAAATACGATGCTCGACGGGATTAGAACCCGTATAACCACTGGTATCGCGTCAACTGTGCATTATCCAATTATGCTACGAGCCTCCTATCTAATTACGATAATTTAAAATAGTAAGTCATATATGAAATGCTTATCAAATTGCGTTATTATTGACTATCAGTTTTTTGTGTATTAAATCGAAATTGTTAGAAAGTTCAAGTAGACGTTATATACGTATATATAGTACGAGTATATTATTAATCTACACGTCCTCATGATACAAATTATAATATCTATGCTAGGGATGTGCGATTAAAATTGCTTCAAGACATTAATAATTACCCCCATTCGTTGTCTTTCGATATTTCGTATAATGTTTTTTCTTACAACAAAAAGATTTAAATTGAAATAATAGCGTTTAAATTAATTAACTTTTAAAGGGCCACGGTATCTTATAGTTATTGTTAACTTCGTATGAAAGATTTTCAGGGTCGTTTAGAATTATACAGGTACTTTACTTACCTAACTTTTTTTTTAAATACGATTGGCGATCAAATAATATTTATATGGTTAATGTTTAAAAAACAATATTTTTCTTTCGATTTTTAATAGAATCTATATTATGATCATCTGCCAACTTGATACTTGAATCGACTTCATTTCAAATATCGAACCGCCCTAATAGTACAATAATTTTAAACTCGCTTACCCTATAACCGTAGAGGAGATTTTATGTTCCTTGCCTCTAATCTTATTGATTCGGCGGAGATATATGGTAGAAAGTTCTATGGACCGAAAGAAGTTAAAAGCGAATGAAAATTCATCTATCAACCAGTGTCATCGTGATCATTGTTAGCTGATGATTAATGATGGCAATGTATTAACTACATATATCAATAATTATTTCAATCAATTTATTATTTGCAAATCCGATTATTAATATAATTATTGTTGACAAGTAGAATAGTGTATGATTCTTCTGGCAGTGTAGGTGACTCATTTAGGTGTTGATATCAAATGACACTAAGATCCGTTTCAGACGGGACACCGGTGTCGCGCTCGTATATAATAAGGACGCTTTTGTATTCGAATAAAGGGGCATTTGTATTATATTTATGAACGCCCCAGAGCTAATGAGTCAACACGTGCCCGGTACACTTTTCCGTCGGCCGCTACATTCTCAAGCCGCCGATACACTTGTTTGTATTACCACAGCCAGTTTTATGTTCTAATTTATAACGCGAAATTATACGTTGACTCATTAGCTCTGGTGTGTTTATAAACATAATACAAAGGTCCTTTTATTCGAATACAAAAGCCTCCTATATCATATTGAGCGCGACACCGGTGTCCCGTCTGAAACGGGCCTAATATAGCTCCAAAAGTGATTTCATCGTGGCCGCAATGCTAGAAGAATCTGTCCTTCTTACTATTATTAATTATGTAATCAAACATTAATCATTATTTATAAATCATTATGTACTGCTTCAATGATTGACAATTCATTGAGCCATGATTAATAAACAATCAATAAATCACCACCGTATTATGAATAAATATAATTTCACGGAACGCAAGTAAAGAATCAATATTATTAATCATTTTACGTTTATATTGTAAACAACAATTTAACATATACTTAATACTAATTTAGATAAGTCAGTTAATGAACTAGTCAGCCAATTTCAAATAAATAAAACATAATGTATAACGACGTCCTGTAAATTGAAACTAAAGCGACAACTGTCATTTAATTATATATTTTGAATAATAATCAAATAAGAAATCGAAAGAATTTTATTTTGAATACCAATAATCTACCCAAATACGAAAGACCAGCAGTATTATTATAATAATATTATGATACTACTGAATCAAGATATATATTATATTGTACGCATACGTTAACTGGCACCTATTTAACAGTAATTATTTTACATTACATTTTAAAATAATTACAAGATAAAAAAAACTTTTTACATAAGTACAACGTTTTTTAAATTTTATGTTGAATCATATAAACTTGACTAGCTTAAACGATCAAAAAAAATTGTACTTGATAGAAATAATACTGAAATGTCATTTTAACATATTGTCATATTGATTTCCATAGTAACGCATAATTTAGTTGCTAGGACCATCCCTTAGCAACCAATAATAGTGTCGAAATAACTTTTCATACAAAACAGAATTAACTGAAAATGAATTCAATTCTACTTAAATATATCTAAAAGTATTAAAAAGTGCATTGGCATCGTGTTCTGATATATTCTAAAAGTTTCAAATGTCTAGCTAGTCGGGAAGTTAGTTAAAAATCGATTTCCAGATTTGTACCGGACAAAGAACCACCGAACAAATAAGAATACGAGCTAAGAAAAGCGTTGTAATAATGAGGGCACAAACGGGTGTGCCGTCCGCGTGGAAGGATTAAATTTATAGTTATTTAATCAGAATTTTTAATTATTAATTTGGTAAATAGAAACATTAAAAAACTTAATATTTTGTGCTTATGGGAATAGTCAAAACACAGATGGATCAACAGGCAAATATTTTTAAATCAAGGACATATAATTCAATTTTATTATTCATATAAAAATATTCAATATGGATTAAAAAGCAATCAAAATTACAGATTCATAATGAAGTATGATTGGATTTCAACTGCCTTCTGATATTATTTTATTTGACGGTACTAAAATATGATACTACGGTTATTGGTAATTGGTGATGTTATAAAATATTAAACTACTTGGAGAAAATCTTAAAAAATATCTCTGCGAAATCGATCAATATTGAAATTAATCGATTTTTTACTCTAAGCGGAATAACATACCTACTGACCTCGATATTCTAATGCGGAGGGAAAACTTTTCAATTAAAAACAGGTGTGTCAATTTTTCACCTTTGTAATGATAAAATGCAATTTGTGAGCCGCTTTAAAATGGCGCGTGTGATAACTGAGAGACAAGCCCGTTCACTTTTAATTTCTTCTTAAGGCACTTGCCGCGTAGGCCGATAAAGATTGAATGTATAACAAAAGCAGTGCATTCCAAATATTTTCATTGCAAAGTTAAAATAGTAAACAATCATTTTTTTTGAATGGCTTTACAACTCACTGTGGATTTTAATCGCCTTGTGAAGAGGTTTTTTTTTTTTAAAGATTTTTCACTTTAACCTATTAGATATATATATAATATAGTCATAATACAATTGTGATTTTTCCAGACGCGTATTTCAAACCAACAGCCCATAGCATCAAAAATTGGTACATTAAAACTCATCTAATTATACTACAGATAAATATATTCAAAATGACAGTGTCAAACTATGTAATTTATTATAAAAATAGAGCCGAACTGTATAGTAATAATATTTTTTATTTACTTATTGCCATATTTATAGTAAAAAAAAATCAGTGATACATGGTAAAAAAGAAACATAAACATATAAGTACAGAAAAATTCTTTAACCCCAAATGAGATTTGATTTGGAGACGATCGTGCAAATAAACATAATTGTATATTACCCACAACCAGTTTGGGAAAATCTCATTGGCTGATAACCATTCCATACTAATTAGTTGATACCTCATTGATATCATTAATATCACTAAAACGACCAATGATTGACTCCGAATGCGTTTTGAACTGATAGAAATTGTGTAAGCATCAAATATATTTGAATTTAGTTAGCTAAATGCCTATCCTATAATAGAGTAAATCATTATTTTATCCCATCGGATATACAAGTGAGTATTTGAAATATGTGCCATGAATTGTTTCAGAGCAAGTTGAAATACTATCGACAGCACCATTTTGCACCCTATATCATTTTGTACATATACCTTTCTCCTAAATTAATAATACTTTAAATAGTTATTCGTTTTCTTTATTAATCCGCAAGATATAAGGTTGGTATAAAATATATCATCTCACCAAAATTGTATGAAGTTGATAAGTGGTCATCCATTCCAATGATAATGATGACGTGAGGTAAATATCAAACAAGCTAATATTCTATAATCAATTCAAAAACGATATAAAACAAATAATATATTGAACATACTACATTCTTAAATCTTGTGAATTGTTCTATGGCTAAAAAATAGTTGAATAAACAGTAAATTGTGGCAGATAGTTAATATTCATTCTGACATTAGATCTAGGTATATTTCTTGGGATGAATGATTTGTTAATATCAAAAATTTGGTTATATTTCATCTATCTTTTTTCAATGTTTGTACTTTTTTATTTGTAAATATAAAGATATACCTACCTACCGAGACACTAATAATCCACGTGATTACGGAGTTTTGGCTCATGTAATAAAATAAATAAGTGTAGGTGTTATCACGTTGCAAATATATGTAGAGAGGAACAAGTAGAAAAGGACGCAAGATTGGCTTTCTCAGATAAACGGATCTCTTTAATAAACAGTCACTTTCACGGTTGCCGCTCGACCGGTAACCAACGTTAAATACATTATTACAAGTAGCTTAATTTAAACTTTTTATAAAAGAATCAGTGATTATCTACGGACAAACATATGAGTATCCACTATAATGTTTTTTAATAATTTCTTTTTCTTTGCAAACATTGATCACAAGTCTCTGTTGTCAGTAAATACCAAGTCTATATCTTTTCATTTGTTTTAATTAAATCAATATATATTATAGCTTCTAATAAACAATTGTTACCTCTAATTATTGTGTTTTCTTTAAATCTACAATATTTCATCATGTAGATATTTAGAACAAACTTGGCGCCCCAATTATTAATACATTAAGCACCTATAAGGCTTGCTCATTCAACATCCTTTACATTCAATTTAAATCCATTTTTATATTATATTCTATAGTTTCAAGTTACACTAATAGTCATATCCACGTGACAGTGCGATCGCACACCGTAATCAATTTAATAATCATGTTATACCTTTTCTTCTCTACAGATAAACACTTCTCTTTTAACTATTATAGTATTAAGTACATACTAAGTTTAATTAAGTATTTCTTTTATTCAACGAATAATTCACAAGATTTTAAGAATGTACCATTCTAATTATTGAACATACATAATTTTGAAAATACTTCTGAGAAAATATATTATAATCAATAGAAAAAATCTTTTTAAAAAAGTAAATAAGTTAAGTACTAACTACTTTTAGAACACGAAAACTGATCGCCTACCAATAGTTAAAGTTTGTCGCAATTATGGCAGTCGTAGCATAGTGGTAGTGCACAGGGCGTGAAATCCAAGAGACGCAGGTTTGATTCCTGCCGGGTGTGTCACTTTTTTCAAAAAGATTTTTTTCTGTTTTTTATAATATATTTTTTCAGAAGTGTTTTCAAAAATATGTATGTTACATTAAGTTAATAAGTATATTTTTATAACCGTCATTAATGTTTACATTAAAAATAGTTCTACGAAAGTTTATTTTATTAGCGATTTCAGTATATTCATAAAAGTGTCGGAATCTATTATTTTTTGTAGATATTTTTGAATAAGTAATAATTGTGAAACTAAATGAATATGTTGAGACTCGTAGATCAACTTGGCATTCGTGATACAAACTTGCCGTCACAGAGGTGTGGTCGCTACACAAAAGTAAAAGGAATGCGCTTCTAGCCTACCTTATAATAGGTACACCTAACATTTCAATAAATAGTTAAGTTGATTCAAAGGTAAATACAATAATCGTAAATAAACGAGTTGGAATGTTAACAAAGCCAAATTTGAAAAGGTGAAGTAATATTTATATTTTACCATTTAGTAGATAATTAAAGCTCTGTAAATAATTCGTTAAATTCAAAAGAGATACCTATTTATTTAAGCCAATGTAAACAAATATTTTTAAAGATTTATGCCATTTATAAAGAAATATAATATTGCATTTTGTTGATTGTTTTGTAAGGGTTTCAAAAAAAATATTATTATCAATAACTATTCTGTATTACCTATCTCAATAATTAGGTAACTAAATTTTTCATACACAATGTGAACGATAATCAATATTGGCTCTCAGAAATTACTAGTATGTAATAATTGGAACGATCCTCCGAAATTTCTGAGCCTATTATATGACATTCTCGATAAAAGTATGAGATCTCAACGTTGAGCTAGATGTAAAATTGATCAAACTTGTGTATCTGTTATAGGATGGTTACCAGAGCTCGAAATGGACCGATGTGTACCGGAGCACCGTTCCGGTTCATAAAATTCCCAAAATTATCGCTCCGTCTTATAAAGCCATATAACAAAGAATCTAACACACTTATTTTTATAAAATTAGATAACACTGTGTATTTACATGTTTTAATATATGTCAATATTTTCGTAAAATTATCGAGCACTCCAGTAACATTTTCCTAGGATGGTTACCAGAGCTCGAAATGGACCGGTATGTACCAGAGCACCGTTCCGGTTCATAAAGTTCCCAAAATTATCGCTCCATCTTATAAAGCCATATAAGAAAGAATCTAACACTTATTTTTATAAAATTAGATAACACTGTATTTACATGTTTATAAATATATGTCAATATTTTCGTAAAATTATCGAGCACTCCAGTAAAATTTTCCATTTCGAGTGTTGATTGTTACATTGTTGGCAATCATGAAACACGATCATTTAAGAAGCTGATCATGTTTAAATAAAATTTAGTGTTGAGCAAGTGCTGGTATATCGAGGATTTGGTAATCGAATGGCATGGAAAAGAATTTTCGAGTTATTTTCTTATCACCGAGTGACACAATACAGAAGAAAGTAGAAAAAACATGCGTAGCTTGCTTGAAAAACCCAGGGTCCGGTACATATATATATATTTTTAATAAAACACAATAGGTTAAAATACGTATGTAGTACTTATTCCACATATGATATTAATATTAATCAGGATCTCTTTTGAACAGAGAATTTATTATAATTTTATTTGAATATTGTCCATGTTTGCAATAAATAATTTAAAAATTGTTAGTATAAATATGTAGCTGCAATATTCCACGAAGAATTGGTTGTTAACAAATATCAATAAATAAATGTGAACCAAATATTGTCCATGTTTGCAATAAATAATGTAAAAATTGTTATTATAAATATGTAACTGCAATATTCCATGAAGAATTGGTTATTAACACAAATCATTAAATAAATGTGAACCTATACATATTTAATTTAAACAGTAATGGTATTTGTTTCACAAATGAAAACAGCATATAAGTCAGAAATATTTTATTTGCGCGATAAGATTTATACAATCAAAATAATTTTACTATTCACTTAGGCGTTGCTATTTTACAGAGGTAGCAAAATAGCCAACAGTAGAACGATCATAATTTTCATACAAATTACAAGCTAATCGTGACATGACCCGAAGCACAAAGTGCCTGTAATCAGCTGTAAATGATGCATGGAATGTGTGAAAGAAGTGAAGTATAATAAAACATTTACTTAAGAGAAGGTAACTGAGGAGAAAATTTAATATCGTGGCAGTTAACAGCTGTTATTAAAAATATAATACGAGCAGTTCTGTAGAAACTGAAAGGTTTTTAAAAATCGTACGCATCTATAAAATTATTATATTTTGACCCCGGGCCATAAATTCAGCTAAGTAATTACAGAATGATTGCATGGCAGTGGCTACCTCTCAGAAATATTTTCTTCAAAATAGGCTTTGTATTTTATAATAGCTGTGTTATTGTTTTGAAAGTGAATTTTGATAGCGAGTGGATTATACGTATTGAAACAAACACTAGAAGAATATAATTGGTATACAAAACAATCAAATGGTAGTTAATAAGTTTTTTACGATCACTTTAATAACCACAGAACTGCGCATTTTTATAGTAATAATAATGTAAGTACTATAAATAGTTATTAGGTTATTATTAAGTTTGTGTCAAGCGTACATACGATAAAAAGTGTTACCAATACGTATAATATAAAAAATACTATACCTTAGTTAATCATACGTTACGCAGAACGTAAATTTAATAAAAGTGAACATGTCACATTTTGATATTTTTTTTCGACCATGTCCGATCCTAATAAGGTCATAGGTTACATGTCACCGTGGCACAGTTCGCCGTGAGCTTTCTTATCGGAAAGAGATGACCGTATAAATACTACCTATCTTAAATATATTACATTTTCCCAAAATGATTCTGTTTGGACTTTGAGGTGCAGATAAATAATTATAGTTGTAAAAATATACGATTTATGGTTTATTCACTATACTAAAACGATAAGCGTGTGTTATTGAATTTTAAAATGGATTATTAAAAGTTTGACGAATGCTTCCGTTAGTTAATTCCACAAGTCTCGTTCCCTGCATTTAAGCCCCAAGCATTTATCCCATAAAGCGGTTATCTATTAATTGGTCCATTGTTTTCATTAGGTGTCAATATTGGTTACATGTAAATTGTACTAAATCATTTCAACATGGCACAGTTCACCGTGAGCTTACTATACTATACGGTCTTCAATTTTATTAGATTCTATAGGTATGAACACTAATTCAATTTTCATAGCTGATTTTGGGAAAATTCATGAATTCAAGAATGAAAACCTAAGCTAACTTAATAGATAATCCAGTATTAATAACTCATAATCGTCTATTTTCAAAATTTGTTTACTGCTGGCTTTCTGTAAAGTGTAAACCGACAAGTACCGTGTTTTATTTAGACATGAATTTTATGTCAGTACTATACAACCCAAAGAGGTTGGACAGTCTTTAATATATGACCATATATTTTCGATAGTGTGATACGGCGAACTGCATACGTACAAGTTTCCGGACACGAAGATCATAATATGACCCTTTACAGAGTGGAGGTTTGTTTCAACAGATTTTAAATTTGTTAGAGTAACAAAGTATGATTTATTTAAAGCAAATTATTATAGGAATTCAATGAAGTAGAAGTCTTCATTAAGCATTGTGTATATTGGAGTTACATCTCATTGAAAATCTCACGCAAAGGGTGAAAGTTCCACAGGTATCACAAGGTTAAACACCTTTCAGTATGAATAGTGATTTATTCCGGAAATTAATTTCGACCAGTTTGTCCCGTACATTCTAATAGAAAACGAATGAGAGGAGTAATTTGTTTTAGCTTGGATAGATTACGCTTGAACCTATCATAAAATATATAAGTACTATGAATCCAGCCATCTTAGGTGAATATATTATATCCTCTTACTTTTTTAAATTCATTTTTTAAATTTAAATTTAGAATTTATTGAAATGATGATTGTGTCTAATAGTATAATAGGATTTAGTGGCAGCAATATTGCGTATTTTAAACTATCGTGACAATAACTGTTTACACGTTAAAATGCTGACTGTCTCTCCAATCTCATTCTTCAAGAGTAAGCGAGACGCGATGTTGTCATTTTCTGGTACTATTTGACAGGTAGTAAAAATAGGTTAACCTCGAAACGAGTAGAGTTCGTTTTTTGCCGGCAGGTTCGCCACTATCGTTCTACTGCGTAGGCGCAGATCGAAAAAATCCAAACTGTCGCATGAAAATTCAGAAGCTTCCATTTTTTTTAATCATGCAAGCAAGCTTGCAATTGCAAAATAATACATGTTTACCCATAAATTTTCTTGTTATGGCCGCGATAAAACTTACTGCCAACAGTAAATTCATGTACGTGTAGACGGGATGTAATGCTTATAAAGTGCCAATTTTATTAGAAGATGCCAAGGATTAGTACAAATCATAAATCTCTATCAGCCAAATATATACAATTTCCTTGTGGGATTTATTTATATATAAGTATAAAAATTGTAGAAATATCAGATCAAATTTAAGGCTTGAACTTTGTTTGATATATTTATATATTATTATTTGTATATATTATTGTTGGTACGAGTACGTTCTCAACGAGATATCTACTTAAATAAAATTAGCATTTAATAATAAGTTGTAAGTGAGTTTCTTTTCTTGTTTAGGCGTTTTTAGCATTAGAATTAATATTTTCATATTCACGTAAAAAAACCGGTCACCGACTTGTGCTAATGGAAAAATATCTACGATTTCTAAGCAAACATTCTCACATGTCTTTTTTTAAAAAGTCACACTCGAAAAAAGAATGCGACACACATTTGTTTATGTTTGATTTGTTGCGCTAGAAATATAAAAAAAAATATCGCTGATTATGTTGTGTTGGTATAGACGCATTGTACGGAAACCCACGTGCTATTTTTATTTATTGCCACTAGATGGAGAATTAAAAAAGTTGTTTTAAAAATACTTGCCATATTATGAAAAACAAAAAAATAAATAATGTTTACAACATTGAGGAAGTATTTTTAAATTTCACTGAAGTGGTCCGATTAAAATCATAATATTCTTAATTCAAAAAATAAAACATAGACAACATGCTAATTAAATTTCCTTTCGTTTGTTTATTGAGTTGATTTAGTCGTCAAGCTGTCCAAATGAGTATATTATTTTATTTTAAAATAACATATCGTCATTTTTAAATTGAATAAAGTATTATAAAATATGTAGAATATAAACCTATTATCTTTGAGGCTTGTTTAATATACTACATTTTTTTAATGTATTTTTAATTTTCACATGTATATCTAATAATAATGATTATCTATTTCTATCAAAGTGGTCTCTCCCAGGCAAATACACCAAGACACGGTTGTTGTTCGTAGCTCCAGCTTGATTTTTTTTGCCTGTCAGCTCTTCTGCTCCCCATTAAATTGTTCAACAATAAGTAGGTACCTGCGATATCTAACTATACAAACCTACTTACTGTTTATCATTAATTTATTATCACGTTAAGTTACCTATATCATTGTAATTGAAGTATACATAATATGAAAATAACGAACGCCTAAACAAATATTTAAACAAATAATTGATAGATTACAAAAAATATTATACTTAATCTAGTTTAGACTAACGTATATATCGATATAAAAGCAAATACCTAATATATTACCTATCATATGCCTCTTTATGTGCTTGGTGATAGATGATCATTGAAATCAATGCTTTTACGAAACACGTCGTGGGGTTCATAATTAAAAATAGCCCGCTAATAAAATAATGCAATAAAACATCGCTTCTGTAATTTTTGAATGATATGTGTTAAGTTTCATCTTGATCTTGACCAATCGATGCCTTGCGGAGATTTTAATTGAATAGGATTTCACTTTTTGTTGATGTTTGTTTGCTTAAGAGTTATTACTAAAAATAAAGATAAACACAGACATAAAAATAGTGTGGCAATATTGTCTATCAATATTAATTATATATGAACTTAGACGTAGCCACAAAAAATATCAAAATATTAAAATACAATAGGTATCAATAAAATTAATATCATGCAAATATTATTATTGCATTAGTTTCCACTACAGACCTACAAATTTATCTGTAGAATGGCCAAAAATGGAACTACGAACTACCATAGGACGCCATTTTGAAAATTTTATTCGAATGTCAGATTTTGTCCAATTACGAGTCTTGATTGGGTAGTTTTCGACAGTGCCTTCCCCGTCCCATTCTTCAGATAAGTTTGTAGGTATGCAACTATATCCATTTTCCCTATCTGATTAGGCTTTTCAATACAAACCCCAAACGTATGACAGACGTCCATAGGTCCATTTAGCCAAAAAAAAATTAGCCTGTCTCTTCTTCCACTCCCTATTCAGTTATACAACATTACTCTTATTACCGGTATATGGTCGTACTGTTATACATTATCCCAAGTCTCAGAGTAGGTTATACCTACCAAACTTTGCAAGTTTATAAGGGATAAACAATAGCCATGTAATATGAGGCAGTACCTACAGAATATTCTAACTTGACAAACACAAATATAGGGCAGATACTGTCATTGGACATTGGAGCTACGTCGGATATCACACACAAGACGTCAATAAACTAATAAAAATGATATCACCAGAAATATATAAAAAGGACACGCACCTCGCGCTCTTTGTCTATTATTTCTAATCATTGTAACGCGTACCTATATCTTGTCCGCTGGCTATGTACTCGCATTTCCGTTGAATAAACTTTAATGTTTTAAACTTTCGTGAAAGTTTATTGTTTCCCGATCATTTTCTCGCCATCTAGTCTAAATACATCCTTGAAGGTAAATTACCTGACCGATACCTTCAAGATCACGGTATTTAAAAGTAACAGCTGTAAATACTACTCAGGCGTTGCACAGAAGTCCAGTCTTTGTTAAGGAGACGAAGAAAGGATAACACCATTAAACCACATCAGGTTCCTGTCAACCCAAGATATCTGTTTTCTCTGCCTTCCTACCTGCGGGACATAACAGTACGTTGCGCAAAACCTAACCAGCAAAATCTCATAATCTTAATCGAGTGAACTGTGATGGAACCTTTGCAGCAACATTATGAATGTGTTTTCTTTCGAAAATAGTAGTTCATTTTAAAGACTTAAAAATGCTAAAATTCTTCGAGGAGTGGGTGTGCACAGGTTTTAAAAGTGTGTTCTTAATTGCGTAAGATAGTAGAATTTCAACAAATTACATACCTAAATGGACGGTTTTAGATTGATATAAACGTAGATCATCATTAATCCCAAATGGGTTCCCCAAGGTAAAATAAAATTAAGAGTTACCTACGCGAAAAATATACACATATTTAAAGTTTAATCAGTAGTTTGTTTATTAAGCTACCTTTATAATCGAAATTCAGAACCTGTACATTACACCCACCTACATAAATACTAAGAAACGGCTGTAGTTGATCCACACAACGCGGTTACACGCGCTGTATGCAAAACTTTTTGATTTTATCAATTTTTGCATTTCATTCATTAACTGTATAAAAACATAAGAATGGCGTCAACACCTATAATCGCTTTCCTTTTAAAATAAGAATAATTTAATTCAAATATTTTTGACTTTGAAAAACAAGATTTTTAAGCCGACTCTTTGTTTCGCGTACGTTTTGTTACGTTATGCGTCGATGACATTGAGCTATTTTACAAGCTGCTTTTTTGCGAATTTAAAAGCGGGCTAGTCAGCTAGTACGATTGTGAGGATGACACACAAAACTTTCCACTCGCTCAGAAGCCACAAGCTAGCGACTATTTTGACAGAATGTAGTTGGTTTTTTTGCCGGGAGGTCGCCACTATCGCTCTACTGCGCAGACGCAGATTGGCCCACACGCCAACGAGTAGCATGTAAAGTAGCCCAGCTTTCAATTTTTCTCGGTATATTGTTTACAATCTGCTTGTTAGCTTGTTCGATGATGACACTGGGCGAGTTTACAAGCACATTGTAAATTCACCAACAAGCAGCTTGTAAAGTAGCTCAATGTCATCGAGCATTAATAGAGAATATAAAATTATTAATATTAATTGACGTTTGAAATTAACGTATTACTGTGAACACATTACAGCGGCAAAGACTCCATACTAGGCGATTATTTAAAGCCTACCTTCTTACGATAAATATTTTTTTAATTTCACATTGACGTGTTTATATAATCACATGAAAATTATCTAGAGAATAATAATTATTTTTAATTTTCCAACGACATCTATCGTAAAATTATGTAGGAATGTATTATATAAAAGCATCATCTGTCGAAAGCTTAAAAATATACGCCACATCGCGTTTTCTCTGTTCAACATTGTATTGTATGGATTATTTTCTGGTAAATCCGAGATTTTTTTAGTATGGAGTTTATGTCACGTGACTTCAGCGTGCTATTCCAATCCATGCAAAACAATAGGCTACTTTATTTTCCCACCACCACCCGTCATGTATGTACAGCCGTAGATATGCACGGCCGCCTTCCATGACGCTAGAAACGTGTTTGAAAGAAGTGATTGTAAGTGCTCATTTCATCTTAAAACGGAGCCGCACGGGACTGATGCTACCACCATGCACCGCAGTGCTTAAAGAAGACAGTTATAGAGGAAGAAAAAAATCTTTTTGCACTGGCTCTGCTGTCCGCTGACGTTAAGCGCCCTATGTATCCGCATACTGAGTGTCACGAGTTGGAATGGATGAGTATACAGAGGAGTCGGGAGAATCCCGCTCCCCATACGACGCTGAAAATTTTTCGTATGCCGCAAAGTTGGCCTCGGTTGCTATCAAATCTGCGTGGCCAATTGGGCCCGTGTGAGGACAGACCCTGGCAAACAGGTTCGCTCGTTCAGGTTCAGTAAGCGGAAAATCTCAGAGGACGTGTTCAACGTATTGGTGGTCATGCCCGCAGGTACAACCCGGCCCATCTACTATCAAGTCAAACTCGTGGAGTTTGGCGGTAAAGTCACCATGGCCTGTGAGGAACTGGCTAATCCAGTGCGAAGGCTGCTAGAGCTACGCCTAACGCATTTGACCTATACCTGACAAGTGTGTCTTTTCCACAGCCTGCCTCTTTCCAAAAGTCACCCTTCGCCACTGGCATCTTATAATGTATGTAACTTCGTCCGCGAACCAGTTGAAAGTAAATTTAACCTCCGATTATATTATTGAAAGTTGTTAAACGAGCAGTAGCGTCGACAAACTTTTAATGTGCATTTCAGTAATAAGGGATCCAATTATATATGGTAATAATAAATTGTGTATGGGCACACATACCGGATTTTCCACCTCTGGCGAGATTTATAAAGGCTAAGCTATGATGAACATTAAAAATAATTAGTTTATTCGTACTAGTTTTCATTCCGATAGCAATCTCTGTAGACGGGCATAGGCGGACGAAACATTATTTTTAATATAACTTTCAGATACCTAATTGTTTTTAACTAGTTTATGTAAATACTTGAAAATTGAGGCAACTCATAACGTAGTTCTTCGACAAATTAAATGAGTGAGTAATTGTATAACCTTTCTCAAAAATTTTACAGAAATAGTAGTTAAGATATTGAATAAAATTCATAATCATTAAAATATTACAGAACAATAATAAAATTATGAATTTATCACTTTAGGTCTTTGCCAGCGCCGATTTTCTTAGACGCGAATTGCGCTAACGATTTGTCAGAAGATTAAATAGGGGGCCTTGAAACAGATCAAACCAGTCATACAATTATTAAATTATACCTATTATTATCACAAATTCATTAAGTAGGTATACAATTTAATCCAGAGCATAACCAGCAAGTAAATATTGATCATAGGTGCATAATATGATAATAATATAATCACTCAAACAGATGAGTACTTGTACACAAATAACATATACCACTAAAATTTTTATATACCATTTGTCATTACTGTCATCTCTAATGATATTATTTTTTTAGTTAAAGGATGGTTAATGTACGTTATGGTCAATCTGGCTCGGTCACCGTGTGGTGCTGTGTTCTGGTAGGTCGCTAATTACAATCTATACATGGTAGACTATACGCTTTATAGCTTAAAACTGTTTTTACACTTATTACTACACTGATACGCCTCTTTGCGTGATTGCCTCGTATGAAATTAGATCAAATGATATTCACTTGTATTAATATAATATGTAGTAATAAATAAACAAATAGATAAAGTTACAACGAAGTGCAAAGTTATGCAGTGGAAACTCTATATGGGAGAAAACTAGAAAACGATAGGGATTCTTGAAAACCCCACATAATGTCCATGAGGTCTTACTAAGAAACGGGCATGAACTAAGCAGAAGAAGATAATTTTCGTAAATATTTTCACTTAACTAACTGTATTTTACAATGTATTCACTAAATGTACAACTAAGGTATAGTTTCAAATTCCGTTAATATAATTAATCTCATAACCATAAAACTTGCGTATTATTTACTTGAATAGAAACTTATACCTAGTCTAATTAATAATAATAAAATAAGTATTGTTTTAAGTGAAAAGAAAAATGATCCAATTAAAAAAAATCAAGGTTTTTGTACTTGAAATGAACTTCGTAAAATTTGATTTTATGTCAAGAGTATTCCATTGAATTATTATCGAATTTTTTTAAATGAAGAGTGACTTAATAAATACAATGGAGATAATAGTTATGATTTGTATGATTTATATGGGATCGCAGTGTTATTAATTTCACTTTTATTTCAAATTAAAATTACGCAAATCATTGTTGCCGTTTTCAAAAAATGTATACTCAACCGTAAAATGTGCGTACAATCCAGGCGCATAAACCTATTGTCTATTATTAATTCTTCTCAGAATAGTCTTAAAAAAAAACAAAGTAATACTTGATATTATTGCCTACTAACTAACTAAAATATTTCTATTGTGATGAAAAGAGAACGTGATTTTTCTCTTCTGCGAGAAGTTCAAGTAGCAATAGCTAATTGTTTGTTGAGGTTGTGCAATTTACACAATAAAACCTTTGGCAGGTAATGGATAGCTCCGAAAAAACGGTATGGATTACGCTACTAAGAAAATTGTTTCAAAACAAAAACAAATCACGATATAAGTTGTGAAATGATCTTTTCGAATGTAAATATTACATACTGCTAAGTATTATTGATTGCTATGCAAATATTTATTTGATGGATATTCGTTTTTTATTGTTGTTGGAAAATTTTAACCCAAAATACGTGAGATGAATCTGTATGCACATGTTGGCCATGGTCTGAGTACCCGTCGGTACAATACGTAGCCGGACAATTGAGACTATTAGTTTCAAAGTTGAGAACCTCTATTCTTAATTGAAAAAAAATATATGTTTCTTGATTCTGATTCTGTAAGTACTTTTTCATCATATGTATATTCTAAAAATATCAAATACAGCTCGGTCTGTTAGTTAAATATAATTAAACCAGAGGTTGATTTCAAATTTGTGTATAGTCATCAGCTGTTATTAATTTGTATATTTAACGAGTAACGAGACGCGAAGGACATTTTAGCTGTCTGCGTTTTTATTGCTTATGTTTGAAAAAAGAAAATATTATATTTGCAGTCCCGACTGTGTTGCATGGTTTTTTGCAGTTATCTCAAAATGGCCGAATTTGAAACTAACAACCTCGATTGCACGCGCAAACAGATTCAGAAGCTTATTAAAAAAACATGTTCACCGCAATATTGTTCGTTTATCTTGTAAATCAAGAAAATCATTTTTTTGACAAAAAAATGATTATTATTGAATACGTTACGTATAAATTAGGTTTGCAAGATTTTTGCACACATAACATATTATTATCTAATCGATTTAAAAATCAGTCCACAAAAACCACTCATAACCATACAATGGAAAAAATTGCAAACATCGTAAAATATCCGTTGTAATTTTGTATTGATAATTTGCTTATATTTTTCTTTTTGTTTTAAATTTAAAATTCTACTTAAAACGATAAAAAAATCTCTTGGATTTATAAGATTTTCAATTATTAATCACAATGGAAGTGCAAAATAATAATTATATATTGAACACTTTGTTTCATAAAAAAATTGAGTGTCTCCTTTGTAAGTTTGAATAATTTGATTTTGCATTATCATACTCTAAACGCTAAAGTCTAAGTATACATCAGTGATTTTATATTTTTAACCATTCCAGGAATGATACAGTAAAAAGTTAAAAAAAAATTAATATGTTATTTGTTTTATTCTCAATCTGTTCCTCGAGTTATCAAATTAAGAAAACATTTATCAAATAAATATTAACACAAATACTCAATAAACAATTTAAAACGTGCGTTAATTGGTTCAGTAAACGCGGCAAATGACGTTACAAATTATATATAAAAACGTGTCAAAAGGTCCCTTGTTATTGGTTCAAATTAACATCTCGCGGTGCATTCATTCAAAGGATAATAGTACATATCGAGATAACAAACCGTAGAGGTACTAAATAGCTGTACTATCGTCGACCCTATGACACGGCCCAGACTACAAAAGCATTTCATTCACAATAGAATGAGTATCAATTCACGTAGATAGCGGTTCGCCGGTAACAATAGCATGTGAATGGAAAGTGAAAGAGGTAACATGTGAGTGTGTGGGTTTTTTTTTAACATATTGTTACACGTTCGTTGAAATCTTTTAGTTAGATGAACGGTATAGCAACGTGACGAATCGTAATCTAGATCAGCGTGGTTTGCGAAATCGGTTAATGCTTTCATGCGCCCGAAAGAGTAATTAATTCAGAAATGATTATCGATTAATCAAATACTTCTATTTATCATACATTATTATATGATATACAAATATAATATGAAAATTATAAATTACTTTAATTAGGTTTGTTTATAACTGTAGTGTCACTGAGCAGTGGCAAAGGGTGAAGGTAGGCTCTTAAGATCCGCCATAAATAGTACAAAGTAAACTTTGTCAGTTATTCGTATTTGTTTGCATTGAAACAAAACTACAATTATTTACAGATGGTATTGATTAGTTTTTAAAATTGGACGCTAAAGACGCACCCAGCGCGTAATGACTAGTTATCCATTCGATATAATTAGCATGCTATTTAAATATGGTAATTAAAAAGTAATTATCTAGTCAGCAGTCCATGTGTTAAATCCTGCGAAAACCAAGCCATAATAGATAATAGTAAAAAATCGTCTATCCATAAAATGTTTTAAATTATACAATTAAATCTTACATAACTTTGTATATTTATAGATATAATATTATTTTTATATATTATAGTTTGTAATGAATAATTAAAAAAAAATGAACCAACAACATTATGTGTAATATGTACATATTCGTAATGCAGTGAAAACAATTATTGAAAAAGTTTGCAAAATATTGTCGTATCGGCCAAAATATACCTAAATTATTATGGTTTGGTTTAGGGAGGGTTTAATTGATTTTTAAAAACTAACCAACACCATCTGTAAATTGTAGTCCTAGATCAATAAAAACAAATACGTATGACTAACAAAGTTTAATGTGCACTATTTATAGCGCATATTAACAGCCTACCTCCACCCTTCGCTACTGCTTTCAAGTATATTGTCAGCTATATGTAATTATAGTTGCATACATTCCGCTAAAATGACCTCACAAACGCAATGTCTGATATATGCAGTTATTCCATTAAGTTCAATCATATTTGGTCTATTTAGAAATGGTTCCCATTTTATTGTAAATTTTCATCTTAATTTTTTTTAAAGATTATATAACAATAATAAAATAATATAAGAAAACCTCAATGTTCCATATACCTACAACCACCAAAATTAAAATATATTTAATTATATAACCCTCCCATGAAACATGACTCATAAATCTGTAGTAAGATGGCAAAACACGATATTTCTGTTTTTCTAAAT
The DNA here is from genome assembly GCF_057557595.1 of Rhyacophila brunnea. NCBI lineage: Eukaryota > Metazoa > Arthropoda > Insecta > Trichoptera > Rhyacophilidae > Rhyacophila > Rhyacophila brunnea. The sequence continues at coordinate 47,344,493 of NW_028232859.1, forward strand.
GGTTCAGGATAGCAATTAAAAAAACTTCGAAAGACATTATGAAAGATTCACCAAAATTCAAGAGTAGTTAGAAATCACTCATGCTCTAATGGTCGTTTTACTAATTGTGTGGTTGTATATTTTGTTTTATTTAATTTATTTATAAATATATGTTTCCTTAAATTATAAGCAATGACATATTATAGTGAGGGTAGGTGCGTCATGCACTGCTTAGTGCCGGCACATTCTAATATGTCGCAAAAAAAGAAACAGAGAAAATAATAATGTACTTAACATTATTTTGAGAGTAGATTTTAAAGAAAAAATATCGGTAAGTATACATATTGTTATTGAATTTGTATTTGTATTTTTAATATAGTTGAGAAGAAAACAGTAATATTAAGAATTGTAAATACAATTTAAGACTTAAGTTGTCAGAAGGCAGAGTTGTCATTGTCTGATTTTGCACTTGATTATAAGGGGAATGGGACAACTGGGCGCCAGGACAATTGGACGCCGCACTGTCGTAGACACGTAAACAGAACGTAGACGATGAACTTTAATCAGTTTCTATCTACTACTTAGTAGTTCTAATTAATTTTACCTAATGTTTTTTATTGCGGATTGAGAATTACCATGCCTAAGGCTTTATATAAAAATAAAAATCTCTTTTTTCGTTGGAACTTAAACATATGCACGATTAAACCATTATTTAAGTGTGCATATTTAAATTCTCACCAACTATATAATCATAGTATAATAATTTAAATAGAAATAATAATATAAAATATTTTGTTAAAGTACCTATAAGTACATAACGTCTATTTAATTTCGAATTGCGTGGCGTCCAGTTGTCCCGGCGCCAAATCGTCTTAGACCCATTATTAGACATACATACGTTTATACAACGTATCTATAAGGATTTAATGGTTAAAAAATATTGAATATTATGGACTTAAGAAATTGTTTGTGTGTCATATTTTTAAAATAAAGTCTTCAGCTTCATTGTAGATGAAAATGTTTTTTTTTGTTGAAAAATATATTCACTTGTTAAGTAGGTATATTAATTTATGAATACTTAGCTATAATTTATATCATTACCATTGGTGTCAGAATTTGCATGCTTATTTAAAAAAAAAAGAAGTAGATATTTTTACATCGCGTAACAAACATTTCTCTATTCAGAAAACTTTTCACAAAAAATGTATTCGCAATTAGTGTGAAATTGTGTTTCTTTACAAAATTTGAATATTCATTGAAGTCCGAACTCGCGCTTGCAAAATTGTAAATAATTATCCAAATAACAAATTCCATAAGACTTCCGTGAAATTTATACGGCCATACTGTTTTTGGATAAACATTTTTATTTTTGGTTTTGAGTTTAATTTTTATAATAAATAAAATATCAACTATATTGTAATGATCTACTAGTGAACTATAATTATTATCAAATGAATTATCTGTTGGTGTATTAGACTAGAATTATATATATAATTTTATGTAGATACATTATATTATTTCAATCCAAAAATATAGCGAATGACTTCAAAAGAAACTAATATATAAGGAGGCAGACACGACTGCGCGATTCCATATTATAACGTATGTCGCAAAGCTAATGAATTGATAATGCGCTGTCTATAAATCGCTCAGTGAGTGGATGACCGCTGGACATATAGGTAATAAAACTATACAACGGTATCCAAGGAGTAGGTACTAAACAACTACAGGGCTTTCTTAAAACAATCAACAACAAAAACATGTTCGGATTATGTACATGGCAACTAAGAATCACCGATCGAACAGAGTAGAAAGAGCTAAGTGAGGCTCTTCTACGTTAGTAAATCAAAACTGGTCCGTGATAATGATGAATACATATTGAAACATTTGAATAAAGTGTACTAGGTAATTAATATAGTACACCCAATACTCTAAATGCTAACTTGTACGTACCTGTCTACTATAGTGGACAAAATAACAGTGGCGGATTTATTGACTTGGAGACCTGATATACTGACTAATTTTGAAGTTTGCTGCGGTAAATAAATTAGAAAAATCTAATTTATAATGAACCTAGTAAAAATTACAATATAATATATTCCCTTCTCTATCCAATTATTATTGAAGGTGACATTGATGACACATAATAATATTATTATATATTTTTGGTATATGTATAGGTATATACGTAACATATTGAGTGGTTATATTAGTTGCAGGGATTTTGGTATAATTTGTGTAATATTTTATACGCAATTTGTGAGAAATACGTATATTTTTAAAATTTTGGTATAGTTTAATAATTGTATGATTGTTTTAAACTATTTCTAGACCCTCTTTTAAATCTTCTGATGAATTGATTGCGTCATCTGCGTCAAAGAAAATCGCCACTGCAAACATACAGTTTAACATGAAAGAACAGTGACAAGATTTTAAGTATTTTTTCAGTAAGTGCGTATTGTTCCATGGAACCGTTAATAACTACCTCTCAACTAATATATTATAATATAATGAAATACACAATAAGTACGTTTATACATACTGTTATTATTAACAATGCTTTGGTGGGTTAGTAAATTTTTCTAATAATACATATTAAAATTGTCCCAAAATGTTTTTACTCCAACAATGCTTATATTTTTCATAAGTCTATTGTCAATTCTATTTTTCTCAGAACCTGGAGAGCATGTTATGAATGACACATAATGGATAAGGTGTTATTTCGCGTCGTAAAATATTTTGATTCAAGCATTTATGAGTTTTTTGACATAAAATATGAAACAATGCGTAGCATACTAATCCAATCGCTTTGTCCGCCGGTCATTGTCAAAAAAACGACAACAAACACTAGCAAGATAATGATGATTTAGGAAAACTAATCGTATGAAAAGTCTATTTATCTATTATTATTGAATATTTCCAAAAGTGAGTAAGTCAATAGTGTGTACACTTTTTTTAGGAATAGGAGGCACATGCTCGGCGTAGGTCAAAATGGAGCTTTTATTTCATTTTCAAACCATGATCCTGGACATTTCTTAAACGTTGTAGATAATTTATTTATATAATTTTGAAGCCTTGTTATCCTTTATATTTATTTTAAACATTTGATGACTGCATAAAGTATTTTTATTACATAAAATAGTATTCTTTTAAACCTCTCGCTCTAATGTTTTAGAATATAGTCATATTTCGGTACACGAATGTGCAGTGGTGTTAAGATTTTTTACGTTTATTAATTTTTAAACGCATTTATAAAACCATTAGTATAATTTATGACGAGATAATTTTAGTAAAATATTTACGATAAAAAATTATATTGATAATCTCTGTGATCCCAAATTTTACAAGAATTAGGCATTTTATTATTCAAAATATCGGCAAGATTAACACATTTGAAGATAATTCTACAGATACTAATTATAAGCTATGTTTTTGACCATTCAAGTGTGATAAACATCCTACGAATAATGATTGCTTTATAATAATTATTGACCTAAGAATAAGGCAGTGTTTTTTTGAAATACGCCATTTCTTTTGTCATTCCCCAGTAGTTAAGCTACAACATACGGCCGTAGCCATAGTATATGTAGAATCATCTTCAAATGTGTTAATCTTGCCGATATTTTGAATAATAAAATGCCTAATTCTTGTCAAATTTGGGATCACAAAGATTATCAATATAATTTTTTATCGTAAATATTTTACTAAAATTATCTCATCATAAATTATACTAATAGTTTTATAAATGCGATTAAAAATTAATAAATGTAAAAAATCTTAACACCACTGCACATTCATGTACTGAAATATGACTATATTCTAAAACATTAGAGCAAGAGGTTTAAAAGAATACTATTTTATGTAACAAAAATACTTTATGCAGTCATCAAATGTTTAAAATAAATATAAAGGATAATAAGGCTTCAAAATAATATAAAAAGATTATCTACAACGTTTAAGGAATGTCCAGGATCATGGTTTGAAAATACAATAACAACTCAATTTTGACCTACGCCGAGCATGTCCCCCCTTATAGAAATACACCGAGAAAATAGTAAATATTATGTGGTCACGACCTAAATGGGGATCCATAATGAGAACGTATTTTATTTATTTGCTATGTCTAACTTCTATTATTTATTTATTTAAAAAGAACATAGGTATTGTCCATAAATTCAGAATTAGAAATTCTACCATGTGAAAGTAGGAAAAAATGGTTTAAGAGCGTAAGTGGCATATGAGCTTTAAGAGAATGAAAGAAGTGCATGCCTTGAAGAAAGCTAGTCGGAAAATACTCGTTTTAGAAATTATCAAGGAAAATAGGTTATATAATATATTAAAATAGAGGTGTCGAAGAAATTTTTACTGGACACGCTCTAGAACAAGCTTATAGGAAACCTCTTAAGGACTCCAGGTAATGGACCCATTATATGGAGTAGAGGTGCGGAAACAGAAACAACGGTCAGAAAAGCTTTAAAAATGTGAGTGTATAGAAAAGACCAAAGAAATAATCAGAGAAATAAACAATACAATGTAGACATACTCTGCTCACAATAATATGAATATAGCGGTAATTCAAACACAGATATTTTGCTTGCAGAGTGAGTGCTGAGAACCCAAGAGTCCTTGAATATTCGTATAAATTATCCACCTATATTACGGAGATTTTTTCCACCTAATATTTTTTTTAATATAAATCAAGGTATTTTATACAATTTGAATTGTTGATAGCGCCAGGATTTCTTCGAACTTTGTTGTGACGTTATACGTTGTGTTTTAAATAAAAAAAAATGCTACAATATTGACACAAAATGTACACCTTTATCACAACAATACATAGACCGAGAATTTAGCCTATGGAGGTTTTGAAGAATCGGTGAAGGCAGTAGAGCATCAAGGAGACAGTTTCGAGTAAGTACCGAATGTCACTGCGAGTTCTCAACAAATTAATAACCATATGGAGAGGCCTTTATCACAACAATACATAGACCGAGAATTTAGCCTATGGAGGTTTTGAAGAATCGGTGAAGACAGCAGAGCATCAAGGAGACAGTTTCGAGTAAGTACCGAATGTCACTGCGAGTTCTCAACAAATTAATAACCTGAGAAATATGGAGAGGCGCACTTGATGCAATATGCTGGAACAAGGATTTTCTGATGACCAAACCTGTAAGTGTCGCGAAACGTATGCATGAAACATTTTCATGCAAAATATTATATCCACTCAAATGAAATTCCATCGCGATCCTACAATCTGGAGAAAATAGCGTTGCATTTTCTAATTTGTACAACAATTTGCCTTAGATATTAAAACAATACTAAAATATAATGACTAAAATATTGATCATGAAAACTGACTACCATTTTCGATATTTCATAAACGACAGCATTGGAGTATATTGTCTATTGTATGCACAGGTTTAATACGACTTTCCCATTGTGGAGTGGCAATACTGAGCTCGGATTACGATCTTGACGTGTTTTTCCTAATGAAGCGTTACACTTTTTCTCAAGGCCGATAGCCTTCAGCATCGGCGAAAAAATACACTCGGAGCGCCGAGAAAAAATATCTTTTCTGTGTGAAATCGACTCAAAATCTAGAGTTCATTATTACCTTGTTTCTTTTTTCGTTTAACTTCTCCGACTATTGTGTCTTAATTTTGTTCCTCCGCGTCAGTCGCAATATAAATCAATTTCTTCGCGGCCATTTTGTCTAACATGTGAAAGTTCTAGTTCGAATTGAGTTTTCTTTTCGAATAGTTCGTGTAGCTTATGATTGATGTTTATTTACGCTAATCAAAACCTTTTTTTTTTGTTTCTAAAACAATAAAAAATGAGAGATCTTATACAATTTAGACTGTATTTTGGAAGATGAAAAAACTCTACAACTCAATTACTTTATAGTAAACAAGTGAATCATTTTATTTTGTGAGCACCAAATTACATGGTATTTTATATGATATATTTTATGTTCAAGCCGTATAATATCTGTAGACAATCAATTCATTTATATTTGTGTTAATATACGTGAAATCGCAATTGAACAGCCTTATTTATTTGACCATCATATTGGCGACCATATTTTTTTGAAATTTCTTATCAATCTATTAACACTATTTTTTGACGTCCTCTCATATTTTTTATTCAAAGCACAAAACTTGCTTACACAAGATTAACATATTGGCCCTCCCTCATTCTGCAGTGGTGCTACTAAAGCGATCTACGCACATGGCGGGAGGCGCAAGAGTTGGCGATAGATCGATGGAAGTGGCGCAAACTTGTGCATGCCCTATGCCCCATCGGGTGAAAGAAGAAGAAGAAAAATATATTTTCCGAATAATATGTAGATAATATTATATTTTGATGCTCTATGTTCTAACAAGTTATTTTTGGGAGTAGAATCGGGAGTGGTTTCCACCCAGGTACAAATCCACAATTGCCAAACCTCTCCTCTAAATATTAAATAAATTGCATTATTTATTAATGTCAGCATAATGAAATGGAAGTGAAATAATTAATTAATTGAAATACTTATTTTCAATCAAATATTATAATTTATTAGGTATAAGAAAAACATCTCATATGTTTATACCTACATCTTAAAGAAATAGCATTACAAATTGCAATAGATAGATATAGATAAAAGATTTGAAAAATGTTAATACCTAATATGACTATTTTTAAATATGTTTTCCGTTAATTCTTCGCGATGTCAGACTTCAGACGTCAGACAGAGAGAATGTCAAACTTCGGTGATACGGTACATATGTAGTCATTTATATGATAAAATATTAGACATAACGTATATAACATACGGTTTAGTATACATAATTATATTCAAAATATATTTTTTTATGATATAATTAACACCTGCTGCATCCTCAACACCCCCGCCCGCCTCAACCCTAAGTGAAATATACCATGTTAAGATTTATAAATACATGAAACAAAACATCTCACATAGTTTTTACTTGCAACGATAATTAATATTACAAGTGCAAGGAACTTTGTAAGTAAGTATCAAGTATTTTACGTTGATATTAGTTGTGTCTATTGGTAAATGAACAATCATTATAGACAGCTGTCACATTGCCTTATAACAGGTATAGAGTTGTACGTTTTTCTTGAATTAGTATCGCTCTATAATGATAGATATTTGACCAAATATGGCAAGCAAGCGTATTGTGAAAATCTTGAGTACACCTATCCATTGAGAAACGCAGTCGGCCATTGAGATCGGTGATATCAGTGAGCCTTGGATGTGAATCGAATACCAGTTTGTTCAACAAAATCGAAAGTCTTTTCGGTTATCTATGCCAAATATGTGACTTGTATTATGGTGGATATCAAAACGATATTGAACATTAGCTGATAAAATTGCTTGGCACACATATGCAAATTTATTTTAACGAATTCCGAATAACCGTATGTTACAAGCGGGACGTTGTGAAATTTTTATTATTTTACATAGGTAGAAAAATTTGCCGCTGATAAAATGTAAATATTTTTGACTATTTACAAATTGTATATTATAATACTTTTGAAAATATTACAATATAATCAAAATACTTATATATTTTTACTAACCTCTTAAAATAAATAACTTTATCTACATAAGTATGTGATTTGGAGAAATAAACGATACTAATGTTCATAATATTTATGAAGCGCCTAGTTTCAAAACCCCCTAAAACGGTTTTACGTAGTTCTGAGAAAAATGAGAAAAACTATTTTTAGTAGTTTTGATAAAAATGAGAAAAACTCTAACTTACTAAAACATCTATTAAATCTGTGAATTTTATGTACTTATTTATTATTTAATTCGAACATTCTAAAGAGTATTTTGGTTTATCAATTTTAGGGGTATTTGAAAAGCACACCCAAAAATTTTAGCGGGTTTTGAAATTTACCCTAATTTTTGATCATATGTATTGACGGTTTTTGATTAAAATTTTTGGCCACCATTTAGGTAACCGACATGTCCATCTAAATTAATATAATATATCTAACTCAAAAATTTTCAAAAACCGTTTTAGGGGAATTTGAAACTAAGCGTTTCTTATGCAAACACATAATATTTTAATTGCTCAAAATATTAAAAATCATCATCTTCATGACCATAAATGCGAAGATTTTGTCCATACTTATACATCATCATACTAAATTTGGTATTGATCAATTATGAATATACCAGAAATCGAGATTGCTAAGAGAAAAGAGTACAAGCGACGATTTGTAACTATACAAGAGAGCAATTTTATACCACCTTAACGGTTAATTTGTAGCCTTCTCACAAAACAACTCTTGTTTGCACATCCATCAGTGGCGAAAGGTGGAAGTAGGCTGTTAAGATCTGATATAAATAGTTCACACCAAACTTTGTCAATCATACGTTTTTGTTTTCATTGAACTAAGACTACAACTCATAGATGGTGTTAGTTAGTTTTTAAAATACTCTGAAACCATGCAAAAACCAAGCCATAATAGATAATAGTCAACAAATATGCCATTAAATCATACATAATTTTGAATATTTTATAGATTAAATAATATTTTTTCTCTATTATGGCTTGGTTTAGGCCGGGCTTAATGAATTAAAAAAAAAACTAATCAACAACTTGTGTAATATGTATTCTTAAATCAATGAAAACATATAAGTATGAATGAAAAAGTGTGTACTTACATTTTTTTTGTGTTGCCCAAAACTATTTTGGTTGGATCTAGGCAGGGTTAATATGATTTTTAAAAATTAACCAACAACACATGTAAATTGTATTCAGTTCAATAAAAACAAATACTTATGACTGACAAAGTTTAATGTGCACAATTTATGTCGGATCTTAACAGCCTACCACCACCGTTCGCCATTGATACCCATTTAAAATAATTTAACCGACTGTTTTTAACCAAAATATTTCTTTCGCTCGTTGGTTATCTTTTTGCAATCAACGTAAAATTATTGATAATTGTACGTACCTATCATTTGAGGCCAGGTACCTACCCATACTACTATATTATGTTTATGTAAGCTTTATCAAAATAACATCAGTTGAACTCTGGTGTCTATCAGAAATGTCCCACTTTAAAATTTAACCGTTATTTATCTCCAGTTAGTTATATTAAAGCTGGTTATGTAAATCAATTTATTGTAATACGCTTGAAAATTTGATTACATAGTAAATAAAATAATGTTATAATATAATCGTTAGCAATGAAAGTTGAGTTTTGGTTGACATCTTTTCTGTGCGGTCAACGTCGAGCGACGAACCGCAGTAATATTTTGTATAATAAAATCACTAAAGTTGTGATTATATTGAGATGCACGTCGCGTACTATCACGTGACGTCATAGTAAGCTGGTGCTACGGGAAAAAAGTGTGTAATATCGTTTTTCTCGGTGTTAACATGGTTATCAGACTTATGCTCCCATTCCGTAGTTTTGAACCTTTAAACAAACATTGTCAGTCAAAATCTGCCGAAGTCACCAGAACAACAATAAGGTTACCTCATCATCGACACCTGCATGACTCAGTGAACGTTTTTATCATTTTCTACGTGCCTACACATTTTCGATGTATGTCAAAATCGCTTGTATTTTATTTTCAGCTATTGGCAGTGTTGGCACCATGTATTTTCATAAGAATGTTATCTATTATCTATTGTCTGTAGGTTGGGTTCTGTTCAAAATATTATCTAAGGATATAATATCGCAAGTAATTTTAACGCATGCACACGTAGAAACTGTTAAAATTAATTGAAATTAGCATGAATAATGATTCAAAATATTATTACATTAGAGTTGGAACTCTCTATCATTGAATTTACAGAGGTGCTGTTCGTTCAAAATATTCTGCAAAATGACGAAACAATAGACTTAATTATTGTCGTCGTTTCAATAAAAATTAACTGTATCTATGTATTCAATAATATGTCAAAATTAAAATAATTCTGACAGAAGTAATGCTCAATAAAAATCGAATCCAAAATATGCAAACTGTATCTTAATATGTGTTTAAAATTCAAATTTGGAAGGAATAAATAAAAATAATTTTTATTTTAAATAATATGTGCAGATTTGGAAATAGTGTTTAAAACAATATTTTTTTAAGATAACAATAGGCCACAATGACAGTAGTGTATTACATACTTAAATAATAGTTTAAAAAAATCACTTATATTACTAAATTTTAGTAATAAAATTGAGACAATCACAAAAACCCAGACATTGAGAAAATCACATAAATATATTGTGACCTCATTGGGAATTGAATCTGGAGTCCCTAGATGAAAAGCCATCGCCTTATGTGGCCCGACTATAAACTTACTTATAAACATACCTATTAAAATGAATCTTGAAAAAATGTTGGTGCTGAACAAGATTCAAACCTGCTTTCAGGGGTTCCGGCCAATGTGATATACCAATTTAGATAACTTAACCTAATCATGACGAAATTAACCAATAGTCATTCAACTAAAGCGCTTCTCAACTTTCTTTAATACTGCTACCAGCTTTTGTGGATTGAATCGAGGTACTATGAAACATTTCACACTTAGATTCAATATTATAGTGAATTATACACATCATAATAATATATGCGCCGTGAGAAAAAAAATCATGCTTAAAGAAAATATAGTATACGATTTTCTATTCTAAATATGTATTATACTCTTACATTCTCAAATTATATTACGAAACACAGTTATTACCGATTAGGGAGACTTGACCTCTCTTTAAAAAAATACATACGCCATACCTTCGAATTACTTTCAATTTTATGAAGATTAGAAAGTTATTCACATGTAGTGTTGTACTGGATTATTTATTTTTAACTAATGTAATTTAGGAACATACAAAATCATTTGATTATTTGACATAATGGAACCTGTATGGTACCTTTCTCGGTGATAATAATAATATTCACCATTATCATCATCATCAACTGCGGTCGATCCATTGCCGGATGAAGGCCTCCCCTATCTCTCCACTCTTATCGGTCGGTATCGGAACTGTATGGGGCCGTCCATGGGCCCCACATCGTGAAGCGGCCCCCCAGGCTAGGATCTTTGGCGGCCCCCTTACCTATCGTTAAGGATAAAGGCAGTGTAACGCTTTACAGTAGCGTTTTCCAAATGGTGTACGCGGTAAAATTAATTTGTATATTTAGTGTTTTATTGTATATACATCCATTTGAATTATGATGGAGATGTTGAGTATTGATACACAATTAAAAATTATATCGTACAACCACATAATTCTAAATAATAATATTATTGAAGGAAAATAGCTCCACAGGCGACTTTTTTTTTACTATTAAAGCAAATTTGTGATGTGTGTTTATCTCACTTTTTTGGTCGACTCGCCTCGCTGGGCCCCTCCTGAGCCCGGGCCCGCAGGCTAGAGCCCTGTCAGCTCCCCCCCCCCTCCCTGTGGGGGCCATGGGGCCCTATCCAACAGGTTTTAGAGTATGCCTGTAGGCGTTTAGTGCCCCTTGGGTACTACTGTATGACGGTATTCTTCCAGCGATTGTCCACTCGCGGAGCAGCATGTTCAGCTCATTTCCATTTCATATGCTTAGCGACCTCTATCACATCGCGTACTCTTGTCTGCTTTCTTATACATTTGTATATTTTGTGATATTTTCGCGTTATGCCCAACATGCACATGTCCATGTCACGCAGACACATCATAATACTAATATTACGATGTGTATTATATAAAAAGAGAGATATCACAAATATCTTTTTCGCAGTGTTTTGATAGTGGTAAAGATTTGGTAACCACACAGATCATTATTCGGTTTAATAATAATATAATAACAAGTTCGTTTATGATGCGTAGTCCCAGCAGCGATTTTATTTCACGCAAATGACACAAACTTATTCTTCAGAAGAATTAAAAAGGGATCTCGAAACAGTACCAAGATCTTCAAAAGTTTGGTATTTTTCCCAAATTGAGTTCAAAATATTACCGAAAGTATAAAAAAATCTCTTCAACTAAGATCAAAAGGGTCTATAGCATAACCGCTCAAACAGATATATTATAGCTACATATAATATACATTTACGTAATATCAATATCGTCTTCAATAATAATTACTTCTAATGAGAGGATGTGATTCTACGAAAGAGATACGATGATATTTTTACTACGTACGTTAGTAATAATTTATTTCATGGAGACCTCAAAATCAGTCAGTGTCTCGGGCATCCACGTCTCTAAATTCGTAACTACCAGGTGAAGGTAAGGATATATATATGCCTGTAAAAATTATTCAAAGGAACTCAAAAAGAAATAGCAACCGATACAGCCTTCATCACTGTAATCATTTCCGGGTTAATATTATCAAATGGATATGGCACCCAGATGAAAAGTATGAATTCTAAAATATCAAATACTTATGACGTTTGAAGAATCATAGTTAAAAACTAGTTTTTATATTTTTTAGTAATCATTAAATATTATTATTGAGTAGAGCACAGATATTTACGCATAATTAACTAGTTTATATTATTTACTTCTGCTAAATGAAGCAAAATGCTTGTTATTTTATCTGAGAGCGAAACTGCCAGGCCTAATCAAGCGTGAGGGTTATTGTCTCCAATCGGGTATAATCAATGCTGGACTCGCATTTTTCTCTTTTTCAGTCCGAAGATCAAATTTAATTATTTCCATGTTGTTTATTGTATTTTCTCTGTTCCCAGGTAGATTAATTATTATTTTAGCATGGAAAATGGGGAACAATTGTTTATTAATGATTTTTTTTAATTAATTTAAAGTTATAATGAAGAAAATCTTGTCTCCAATTATATTTGCAAAATAATTTCTTTTAATGTTTAGGATCAATCAATAAAATTAATTAATTACGCACGCCACTTACCATACAAAATATTGGACTAAAAAAAACTAATTTTCCACCATCAGAATAATAAAATCTTGTAATATAACTAACACATCAAGCCCTAAGCCGGATAAACTTTTCTTGACTGTTTAATATTAGAAATGAGCTTAATAATATGTAAGACTTTGGAAAATTCAATTAGCAGTCAAGTGGTCAAAGTATAATTATCAAGGCATCCACTTGTGTGTGAAAAACATTTCGCTTTACGTTAGATATCAATCATCATCATAATCTTCAGAAGGCGTCTATCTTTATTCTTCTTCGTTCTTTGCTGCCACGTACATCCACTGATCTTTTTTGATTTCGTTTATCCAGCGGATTTTAGGGCGTCCCTTGTTGTTTAGTGCCACTTAGGTACAACAATGGCGGCATTTCTCCGGCGGTTGTCCTTCTATCAAGCGACATGTTCATTCCATAGTCATACTATCACTACCACATCGCATATTCTTGTCTGCTCTTTTCATTAAGACAAATTAGATACGGTGTATTGATAAAAATTCTTACTCATTCATCAGCAACATATTTTAAAAACGCGTTCTGCAGGTAAAAAAATATCATTCTCACGTAAATAAAATCATAATTTACCGATCATTCACTTTGGACACTTTAATTTTTCAAAAGTTTCATATTTTTATTTTATTTTATTTGGGAAACCTCACAGTCGACATTGAAAGTACATATTACAACTTTTTACATAATATACAAGGACCAATAATGGGTTTACACATTTATTATTACATTTATATTAAACTAAAACAAAGTGAGATAGAAGAAACAACTTTAAAATAAGTATATAATATAAGGTATGTGTTTACGTGCGTGTGTATATATGGGTGAGAGTGCGTGAGAGTAGGCTATATGTACGCTAACTTTATATACAATTGCAGATATATAAATATCTCAAAAATATATCTTTTCTCAGAATCTAACCTTTTAAAATAATTATAACACCGCTGTGCTAATATTTTGACATACATATTATTCAAAATGACAATGAATGAGTACCTAATAATTAATGTCTGAAAAAAATATTCTCATTCACTTCTGTATACATACCAACTTGTTTAAATAGCAATATAAAATAAATTAATGCATTAATCACTTATAAAAAGATGGCCAAATGAAGGGGCGGTCTCAATGCCCCTTGGTTCTACCACCCGTGTGCACAACAGATGTTGCGTAGGTATAAAAACATCCCTCTATATTATTGATATCAAGACTCAAAAGAGGGTAATACTCGTACCATAGAAAGAAGTACATTAAGATATTATCAGTTAATGAGTAGCTAATAAGCTGGTTCATCATTACTTTCAATCTAATATAGCACATGGTGATAGTCCAGATATAATTTATATGAATCAATGTAACCTTGGAATACTTCAACATTTGAAATATTATTTAAAATATCATTAAGTCAAATGAAAACGTGTTTTTATGGAAAAAGATATACTTATAGAGGAGAGCAAACAATAGCATGGGATATATTAAAGTTAGCTAAAAACCGTATTTGAAACTGGGGAAGACATATAGTTTGAAGAAGAGTGTCGGGGGAAGGTTCGACGTTACAATCTTACCCCCAATGTTATGTATATTTCAAATAGTTGCGTTGTGTGTGTGACATGTGATGAGCAGCGTTGAAGGAAACGGAAGTTGGTATTTGTATTGTTTATATTATGGCATCAATAGATTTGTTGTTATTATTTATGTCACTATGAAAAGACAGTATATTAATTTAAGTTTTGAGTAAAGGTTTAGAATATTACTTTTGAAATATATATTGAAAGGGAACGGCAAACTGCTCGGGTCAACTACATATTAAGAGCGCTCAATGACAACCGTGTCATTTCCGTTGCGTTCTTGTCTATGCTATATAAGTCTAAAAATTAGAATAGACAAGAACATGTCAGTTATCGTGTTGTGTAACACCTCTACAAGAGATAATCACCGCGCAACTCTATTGACCAAGAGGTATAAAACATCCGAAAGATAGTCTCAGAAGCCCCTGAGATAATCTGTGGAAGTACGTAATAGCACAATTCAGTGGAATGAGAGAAACGGGGTCTACTTAGAGAGACATTTATCCAATAGTGAATCAATTAAGGCTAACGATTATAATGATGATATCCATAAAAATAAATATATACCAATAACAGGCAAAACATTATTTACATTATCGAAATAGGATCGACAAATTTTACGACGGCTTCTTTTATTTGGTTGTAAATTATTTATTATATTGCTGTAAAAATGTTGTTATATCTTAATAAAATGTTTTTCTTACCAAGTTAAAATTTGTAATGCTCTACTCAAGCTTTTAAATGCCTGTTCTAATTTATTACGACGTTCAGACGTTTAGATGCAAATTCGAGTTGCATCACAAAATGTAAACAAAAAACTGTGTTTTTACGCTCCTCAACGGTTGATTAGATCGACAGGTAGATTGTTCCGGCAATGCGTATTGACCATTATTACTATTTCTGCCATTGTAATAATCATTATTTAAGATCTTTTTAGTACTTGCTCAGTTGCTGGGAATCGGCTTTGAAACTTCATCGTGCTAAATTTAATTAGATGCTTATTATGTACAATAAACAACAACAAAAAAAATCATAGACAAACTATTTTAAAAAGTTGTCAGTATAAAATCGTTAATTTATATTGGTTCAATGCACTCGCTATCTTGGCACTATTATTATTAGTATTTATGTTAGTTAGCTCTTCATTGGGTTACTCTTATTTTACTACCACGTTCTATCGACGGTTGGCAACTAAACTGCAGTATGACCACACTATCCTGGGTCAGTCGTATCAGGTCACCAATGGTTACATGTAAATTGTACGTATTTCATTTCGCCGTAGCACAGTTTGCCGTGAGCTTTCTTATCGGAAAGAAATGACCTTATCTCTATAGTATCGAGATGAAAAAATTACGCGTTGTTCTATATTTCTGATTTAATTACATTTCATAATCAACATTTCTACTGTCTTTCCCTTGTATTTCGGTAGTTTTCATAACGAATTTTGTAAGTATTTTAGGGACAGATCGGTTTACAGGTAGCCAAGTGGGAGCTGCGCCAATTTTCAGAGCCGATTTAGAAAAAAATCATGAGTTCAAGAATGAAAATCTAACCTAACCTAACAAATAATCCAATATATCAGCTATTTTCATTTTTTTGCCGTTGGCTTTCTGTAAACTGTCAAGAACCGTGTTTTATTTAGACATGATTTTATCTCAGAATTATACGACCCAAAGAGGTTGGACGGTCCTTAATATATGACCATAATATATTCCCGATATTTCACAGTGAAGTGTGAAACGGCGAACTGCATACGTACAAATTTCTGGACATCTTGGATATTGCGCTGTTTAAGGTAGATGCGCAATCCAAAACATATATTTCTACCTATGCTTCTGATACCTTCTACTTTTTCCTGAATTATGAGTTAAAATAATTTATATTACTTCTCATTAACATGCAGCCTTTCTGTGCTTGACGGTAGTTATACATCGTTTTGGCGTACTGGCTCGTAAAGGTAAAAGCTTTTCATCGGTAATCTGATCAGTACATTGGATACTCTATATATGAATCATCATCATTCTTAATCCTATAACTCTAGACGGGCTTTAAGCCTTTTTCTAAAACATTCCCCAATCCAAAAAATTCAGCACCGCAGCTATACGATTATTTTGACTGATTATTTTCATATATTCTATGACACCATCTAGCCATCTTAATATTGGTCATTCGGGTCTTCTTTAACCCTAGAGGGATGCATACATATGTGCGCGTTTCATTTTTTGTATGTATATACGCTACGTAATCATTATATCGCCATACTATGAACATAGTAGCATTATAGTTCAACATTAAATTTATTTTTCATGTAGGTAGGTACTTTCACGTGGTAAATTCTTGTAACCCAAGTAACCGAGTAGATTAGGTAACCGACCCTGGTGTCCAACCCTGGTGAATAAGGTGGGAAGGTCTAACGAAGTAAGAAACAATCGCTCTCGGAAATTAAGGGATTAGGCGTGAAGCTAAGAACCCCAATCCGCAAAATTCATTATTACACGTTACTCAATTTATGTTGTCGAAATTAACAGTACCTACTTACCTCTTAGGTATTCTTCAATTAAAATAAAAAGAACCTTATCAATGTGGATTTCAGAATATTTCTTTTCATCCCAGAACATATTATTATACTTAATTTAGTTATTAAAATAAAAATAGACAAAATAATCTAGTTTTTCTGCTTAACCAATCGTTGAAATAATTTTAGTAAATTTTATCCGCTATCCTTGTTATCCGTCGAAATATTAAAACGCGTGCTTTACAGTCTATTAAGCATTTTATGTTAACTAATACATTTTCTTTCCAATTTCAATACTGAATATATCGGTATTGTCTGAATTTTAAAACCGGTATTTTAGTATCGAAAAATACTGGAATACCATTTTTGAAATACCGGTATTTCAATCCCTAAGTCTGTAGAGGCCCATACGGTCTTCTTAATATTGGACATAGTAAAAAATAAATCGAAAAAACATGACCACAGATTTAAAGGTGTTATTTATTAAATATTCGCTTGACAAAGTGTCTCAAATAAATAAGAGGCACATGCAATTGAAGCATTATAAGACATTTTAAATATATGTCAAATTTTATTTTTCGCAACTAAAGAAGTACAGTGTAATGTACATCCTGTCGCAGTTTTTTTTTTATAATATGTAATCAGATGAACGTAACATAAAAATGTAGGTTAGCATGGGCTTTATATCATTCTAATTTCATCTGAAAAACGCCGACTTATATACGAGCACCATTTTAAGATTAATAGAGTAGAAATTTGAGGATAGTGTGCTCGCTCGAAATAATTATCATAATTTTTAGTGCTCAGTACTTAACTGTAATTTGTGTACGCCAAAAAAAGAATAAATTACGCTACCGATTCGGTTTTTTGATTTCCTAATGAAAATAAATGCATGAGAAAAATTTGGCTCATTATGTTAGAGCCATCTAGGTACCTCTAGCACACTTTCTATTACTTATGTGAAGACGAATTCAGCCGCCGAATTTTTAACAATCATTTTTATAATCTATACACAATAGACGTTTTTACTATAATGCCAATTTTTATGGAGCATTTAAAATGAACAAAAATTAACACTCAGTTTGAAATCGTTCAATTTACTTCGATTTATTTAAAAATGTTTAAGTTATGTATCTGTAAAAAATATAAATTAGTTGTAGTATAATTTCTTTTAAATATATGAATGAACTATATCTTTGCTTTTTCATTCGACGTGGTTCTATCATTCCATAGATATTGTATTCTACTGACTAATGTGTCATTATATTTCCCCCATTTATTTCATATTTTTTTAATCGTCAGAATTAGATATTTCGTATGGTGGTTTGTTTAATATTTCGTGAATTTCGTCATTATGTTATCTGCAGAGAGCTCCAAGAATATATCGCTTCTTTTTTAGTATTGGACAGTCGTTAATGATATGGCCACGTTGTTTGAGATGTGTTGCCGTCACATGAATAATAGTCATAGTCCCTTAGTTTGAATCTGAGTAGATAGACTCTCAGTGCTCGGTGGCCTCTTAGTATTGCTGAGAGTCTGTGTGATGTTTTTATATTACTGGGAAAACTATCGGCGGAGATTAATTATTTGGAATACATCTTTGTATTATTGATCCTGCAGCGGATGTTGTATATCTGCTGCTCCATTCCTTATTTGTGTCACTATCAAAAGATATGTATATATTAACTATTTAATAAATATTAAGAAATACCTATCGCTGTTTCAAAATTTAGATCGTCAACAGTTAGGAAAAATAATAATTGTAAATGATTAAGCCTTATCTAAAACATATTGATAATTGAAATGGACAATCACACAGGTAGAAATTTATTACCTACTTTTTAGTTGAGCAATTAGACCAGTCTCAAAAAATTAAAAAAAAAACAAGAATATTATTGAGATAGCAAGGGGTGGCTTTTTTGAAATTAGGTGTCTTCTTAGCAAAGCCTTAATCGAGAGTTTGAGCATGGTATTCTGGTATGTTCTTCCAATCATTTTCCATGGTATCATGGAGAGTTGAAGCCTTCGAGATGTGGCTTTGACAAAATGAATAAGAAAGAACTGAGAAGTTCTAATGTTAAAAACAGAAAACTACAGTAATTCTGACAAATTATTAGAAAACGAATGTTCGGCATTCCCTAAAGTATTATCTAACTAAGGAAAAGTTAACGGAAAACGTAGCAGAAAAATCATTTTTTGCCTTAAAAACCTCAGTGATGTATTTATAAGAGTACTTATAACTCCGTAACTTCACCAAATAACCCCCACCCTATAAGGGTAGGATAGTCCTAATGGTGACCCAATCTAAGATATAGAATAGTCACAAGAAAAAAAAAATTAGAGCAAACATTTGAAATCATGTGATGTATTTGTTATTTAAGACGTGAAAAAAATATAGAATGAGACACTTTTTTGATGTGCTGATTTGACAGACCGCAAAAGTAAACAAAATGATAAAATATAAGACAAAAAAACGAAAAATCGTAAACAAAAAATGACTTGTGCGGTTTTGTCTTTCAGAGTCAGCATAATTTGTTAGGTAGATACTTATTTCAAAATTAGTAAAGAATCAAATAATTATTGAGCAAGATTGTCAGTAGGTAAATTTTTAATGAATTTTTAGAAAACCTTACTCATGACATTACATACATACATATTTACATTACATGCTAATTTTTACAGTATTATATTTATGTTTTTAAAAAGATTCTGATGACTGTTAGTTCTGTCTGTAAATTAATATTTTTTTATTGGCTCTACAATCTGATGTAGATCTTTACGACACCCGGCAGGAATCGAACCTGTGTCTCTTTGGTATCGCGCTCTATGCATTACCACTATGCTACTACTGCCATGCTTAATTGAGACAAATTTTTAACTATTGGCCTTTTTAATGCCTGCTCATAAGCGCTCTCCAAATTAAGTTAGATTTTTTCTATTGGTTATAATATATATTATTTTCTCAGACGTGTTTTCAAAATTTAACAGTTATTTATTTTTACGAGAAATAGGATTTCTTACTTATGTGATTTTTTACCCGAGGCCTATGACTTTATAAGCCGATACGTTACCGTTTGGTCATCGCTTACGCAGGGTCGTTTATTTAAATATATAGAAATATAATTTATGGCGGGTAAAATGTTTTGAAAAAAACTATTACAAAGGCATTTTATAAGTGGCAGCTCTGTCTGGGTGGTTTCACAAGAAATCGTTAAAAAGTCATTAAAGGAAGATATTTTGCAAGCTCGTTCTGCATGTTTAGAAAATAATTATTGTCTCGCCGGAGAACTTTATTTTAAATTTCCCTGATGCAAAGTCGCCCAAACAAAAACAATACAAAACAAAATAGAAACAGCCCATAGCTAATTTTGTTGATAATCATGACGCACAAAATTATCATTACAGCAAACGCAATTTGAGATAATGACTGTTGTTGGTATACCTATTGTTATAAATTTATAATCATAGAATAACGAAACGATAAAACGGCCATAGTTGAGTGTGGTTGTGAAGCTATTCGGTAGTATCGAATTTGATACTCGTAGTTGTCAACCAAAACACTCCCTTACATATTTATTAAATATCTAAGTGGACACGTTAGCACGTTTCCAAAATACGTATGTATGTCAATAATAATATGAATGAAAAATCGATACAGTCACCTAATTAATATAGTGTTAAATATAATTGTTTCACTACAGTACTTAATGCTCATTGTACAATACAATATTACCTGCATGGTCACAGATATTACTTCTTTTGAATCAAATCTGTTTCTTCAGGCTTATTAGAAACAACTAGCGAGGGCTGCAAGAGTAGTTTGTAGAGACGTAGATATTTTTACTGATATTTCATGTATTTTGCCATAATTTTATTTTGCCATAATTTTTATTAAAAATTGCTTTTTTATGTTTTAATCTTATTGTTGTGAACGTTTTGATTTAATAATTTATTATGCAGGTACAAAATATATTTCAATGAGATAAATATCATGCATAATAAGACATCAATTACATAAAAACCATAAACGTGGATTTTCAACATGCACACTTATTACAATGTAGAGGTTAATTTTACGACCAAATTTATCTGTTTACGAAACAATCCTATTTGAAAAAAGTAAAGTACCCAGCAGGAATCAAATTTGCATCTCTCGGGTATCGCGCCCATGCACATAGACCACTATGCTAAAGGAGTCATACTTTATTGCGACAAATTTTAATTAAAACTCTGAAGCGTTTTCCAAATTGAGTTACTATTGGCGATCGGCTTTTGTATTTTTAATCAAAGTATGTATTACTTTAATTATTACTAACCGACGTCACGCATCACTTCAAGATTTTTTGTTGTAACTTACTTCAACTTAATAATTTTTAATTAACTATTTTTTTTTATTCAAAAAGATTTTTTCTATTGGTTATAATATATTTTCTCAGAAGTGTTTTCAAAATTATGTTAATCCTATTTGTATGATCTGGTATGATATCTGTGTTTATCTGAGTCGAGCCGATTTCAAAAGATTTTTTATTTTTCAGATGGCATGTCCACTTAATTTGGCAATGCAAAAGTGTATCAATCATTTTAGTAATCATTAACTAAGTATTGCTACCGTCCAATAGAAGAACACCCACAAAGAAATAATATACTTTCAATTATTTCTGATGAAAATGTAACTTCAATAATTTCAGCTTTTATACTTAACAACCTTTCAGTACCATAATAATATGCATAGGTAGTTTATTTATTAGTATTTGTCTAGTAACGTCGAGATGTTCTACATGACTAGTTTATTTACTGACGTAGAAACTGTGTTTGTGAATTATAATTCGACCGTTAGGTATTTGAGTGCACTCGTGCATATTTTTATAACAAGTCGATATTTGTTTTTACTATTTTACATTATACATAATGGTCAATATTCTATTGAACCTTATCTATGAATTTGTGTACCTCGCTACTATTTTATAACCATTATAAAATCACTGCCAAAGAGCAAATATTAATTTCGACAACTTTAATGCTACATCGTCATTTTCAAATTTATTTAACTGAATTTATTAAAATTGAAAATTGTTTTATAAAGTTGATTTTTTCTTGCAGTGAAAACATGGAACAAATAATAAGCGATTTCAAAAAGAATCAATGCTTTTGAAATATTGAATCGTTGGAGTTGTATGTTGAGGACCCCCTGGAATGCCAGAAAACCAATAAATGCATCCTTGTAGAATTTATGGTTACATATAAATTGTACGTAGGTACTACATTTTACTGTAGCACAGTTTGCCTTGAGCTTTCTTATCGGAAAGAGATTAAAAATAATTACAAGATAAAAAGAACTTTTTATATACCTACCACGTTTTTAAAGCTTCTGTTTAATCATATAAACTTGACTTGACTAGCTTAAACGATCAAAAAAATCGTACTTGATAAAAATCATACTGATATGTCATATTGATTTCCATAGTAACGCACGTATATATTAATATTAATAATTTAGTTGCTAGGACCCACTTAGCAACCAATGATAGTTTTACTTTTTACGGATTTCTTCCGAAATAACTTTTCATACAAAACAGAATTAACTAATAATGAAATCAATTCTACTTAAAGATGGCTAAAAGTATTTAAAAATGCATTGGCATCGTGTTCTGATATATTCTAATAGTTTTAAATGTCTTGCTAGTTGGGAAGTTAATTAAAAATCAATTGCAAGATTTGTACCGGACGGAAGAAAAACGTTGTAATAATAATAAAATACGCGTTGTTCATCGAGAATTGCAGACAATAATTTTCCTTCAAAAATGAAAACCTAACCTAACAAATAATCCAGTATATCGGCTATTTTCAATTTGTTTGCAGCTGGCTTCCTGTAAACCGACAAGAACCGTGTTTTATTTAGACATGAATTTTATCTCAGTATTATACGATCCTAAGAGGTTGGACGGTCTTTAATATACGACCATATATTTCCGATACAACATGTCACGGTGAAGTGTGATACAGCAAACAGCATACGTACAAATTTCCGGACACGAGAATTTATGACCATGTCCCAGTCGAGACGATTTTCTATGTGCGACCGGACAAAAATCTGCAGGATAGACAAATTTTCCAAGTTCGCTAGAAACCGAGAAGAGTCGAATGACCTACCCCGGCTGATGAGAATGTTGACTCTGGAAACTTGTATGGATGCAGTTCGCCGTATCACACTTCACCGTGAAATGTTGTATCGGAAATTTATATGGCCGTATATTAAAGACCGTCCAACCTTTTTGGGTCGTATAGTACTGATTCATGTCTAAATAAAACACGGTTCTTGTCGGTTTACACTTTACAGGAAGTCAGCAGCAACCAAATTTTGAAAATAGCTGATATACTGGATTATTTGTTAGGTTAGGTTAGGTTAGGTTCCATTCTTGAATTCATGAATTTTGCCAAAATCAGCTATGAAAATTGAATCAATGTCCATGTTGAATCTAATGAAATTAGAGACCGTATAGTATACGGACATCTCTTTCCGATAGAAAGCTCATGGCGAACGGTATCACGGTGAAATGTTTTACGTACAATTTACATATTGTAACCTCTTGACTCTACGTAGGATTTACGATATATCCTATATACTTTCAACAGTCAAAACGTGGCGGGACGATTATGAGTATGTAAACATAGTCATGTCTAGTGTGTTCTATCGAGGTGGATGCCTTATTGCCCACACATGAGCGCGTCATAGTATTGACAGCTGGTTGACGTGTGAATCGCTGGAGGCGTGCTTTGTGATTGATGACAGCTTTCAGTTGGATGTCGAATTTTAATGAAACGCGTGGGTAAACTCTGTTCTGTTTGTTTCACACTAATTTTGAAACGCTAAGGATTTTCTCACACATGTGATAGACATTGCCGATTAATTAACATACTATAAACTTTACCATTCACATGATAACAAGCAATACTATCCAGTTAAACCCCAGGCGTTTACCGATTTACAAGGCTCATACAATATAAATCAAAACAATTAATAGAAAGAATAATTCCTTTTTTATTTTGTATGAAATTTATAAGGTTAGTATTACTGCATTTAATTAGTTTTCGTAAATTTATTGGTTAGCAAGTAAATTATTTAATATTTTTTTCTATTAAATTTGGTAAACGTCAAAATTTGTCCAATGCTTGTCCAATATATCGATCGTATGCACGTTTTGACCGATTGAAAAAAATTGTAACAATGAATTTATCAAAATCGCCAATATTTTGTTTTGTATGAATATTATTAACGGATATATTCCGCCGAATCTTAGGGGTATATTGCTACGACCACGTTACAAACACCGAAGTTCGTGAGCGGACACAGCAACTTTCGGTGATTGAGGTAATCACGAAGAGACGTTTTACGTGGCTGGGACATGTGTTTCGGATGCCGCCGAAAATTGCGACACTTCGTACCCTTGTGGCACAGCTGGCGCTCCCTTAACCTGCGGCGCTGTTATAAAAGCAATCTACGCGCTGCAGGTCTGGCATGGCGAAAGGCGCAAGCGTTGGTGATTGATCGAGGGAAGTGGCGGGAACTTGTGCTTACCCTATGCACCAATACTGGGTCGTGATCGTATTTGATATGATATTTTTAGACTCCCTTGTCACCACTGAGTGATAAAAATGCTGCAAAAGGTATAGCGCTGCAATGTTTTAGTTTATACACATACTAGTCCTGTGTTGGATTGTAAAAACTACGCATTTTTTTAAGATTGTGGAGCTTTGTGAAAAAGCGGGTGTTTCCGAAATTCAAATAAAACCGCCTCTGATTATGAGATTATTTATAAAATATTATATATTACTCCTAATAAACTAATAAAAAGGAATATCGCAAGCTCTGCGAAGCAGAAACTTACTATTCGTGTCACCTTTTTGGAAATTGTACCAGTAGGGTATTTATTCTAGAGTATAGCTGATGTTAAGGTATTATAGTAGTAGTAGTGTTGGTAGGTAATGTATAGGAGTATACATTCAACCAATTTGCTCCCTCTAGTGACGTCTTCTAGAACCTAGTGATCAATATTGATACATTTTTTTTAAATATATTAAATGAACTGTTATTTTGCTGCTTCCAAAGCGTCATTTTATAGTGTAATATGCTACTATTGGTTATATCAGGGTTGTCGAACCTATGGTACGCGTGCCAGAGGTGACACATACGAAAATTTTGCTGGCACGTGAACAATTTACAAATTCATTTTTATGCATAGTATTACCGGACTCATCTTTGATATTTCATCTTTCCGTACACCTATATATTTTTTAAGCCGGCAACACTTTTAATGTCAATGGCAATGTAGTTAATATTTTTTTTAATAATTGGAGGTTATGTTTGTTATTAATTAGGTACAATAATTATTGGATCCAGCCGATGTTCGCGCTAGCAAGTGTCAATAAAGACAAGGTGTGCATATTGTAGTTTAATCAATTTTATAAATCCTATCTAACACAACTAGTGGAAATAAAAAAAATATTAGAATCAAACAGCAGAGAATTTCAAAATTGATGGACTGAGGAGTATGGCATGATTAATGAAGGCAGTAAAGCGGTTTGTATTTTGTCAGTGAAACGGTATTATGAGACAAAGCATAAATCAATAAAATTATTACTCTCAATAGAGTTCTTAAAATCTGTTTTATTTCTATCATTTTTTCCCTATGAAAAACTGCTCCGCACGTCAGACAGTCGAAAAATAATATTTGGGAAATTTTGGCACGCGCACGTAAAAAGGTTTACCAACCCTGGGTTATATCCATATCAAAATTAAAGTAAGGAATATCTATGTTTTAGAAATTTGTAAGAAAATCTATTCTTAATATTAAGAAATCTATTTTAAAAAGAAAATCTTACGTCACATCCTCTATTTTGTTTTTTTAGTATTCTTAATTTAAAGATTATAATGTTCTCATATATTCATATTTATTAGGCACCATGATGAATGCCGGTATACTAGCTCGCCTAGAAGTAATACATGGAAGGATTTCTGATTATAATTTTAGTACATAATATAAGTAGTAATGAAGACATTAATATAATATTTTCAATCAATATATTATTTATTAAATTTCAAGGCAGTGTAATGCAATCATAAAAAAACCCACTCGACTGTCCAGATTACTATTGTTTCAATTTACACAAAGACGTACCGCTTCCCAATGGTGCTGATAAATCATGAAATAAGTCGAACTCTTTCTCGGGGCGATGCTGGCTGGAGCAGGAACCGGTACCCGTCGAAAATTGGCATTAGCAGTTACCGGGTGCCATGGTGGACTTAATATGCAAAATCAGTGGCGTTTTGTTTGGTGGAACGAAATCAAATTATTTATTAAACTTTAATTTCATATAAAATATGCAAAAATCTATTTAAATTTCACAAGTAAATTTTGTGTGTTAACATTAGAAAAAATATACGAGCATGTAAGTAATTTTATCATCTGTGTGTGAGTACACGCGTCCGAATTTGTGGATATTTTTGCAAAAATTGAACATATAAAATAGCATAATTATGGATAAAAGAACCACTATAAAATGATCTTATTTCCATCATTTTCATTCCCATATCACCATCTTATTTGCCTTCTAAATAAGAAAACTTCAGATAAAAGTGTTTTATTAATTTATGCTTGATTTTTATTAACTTTACATTTATAATATTGTGTTGCTTGGTAAAAAAACAATTAAGTAGTTTTTAATAAACCATTTTTTTTATTCAACGAATAATTCACAAGATTTTGAGAATGTAATATTCCATTTATTATTGAACATACATAATTTGAAAACACCTCAGATATATACCGACTAGAAAATAATAATAATAATAATAACGAAATTTGATAAGCAATTTATGTATGACCTACTAGTTTAAATTGTCGCAATTAAATAGGAGACTCGTAGCATAATTGGTTAATGCACAGTTGGCGCGATACCAGTGGTTATAGGGGTTCAAATCCCGTAGAGTATGGTATTTTCTTTTCAAATATGATTTTTTCTAGTGGGTATATATCTGAGGTGTTATGTATGTTCATTATTCATTGTTCATCATTATTCGATAAATTGTTTCCACCCCATTTGTTGCAGATATATTATATGCTCCTTCCTAATCATAAACCAATTGTAAACTTTACTCAAGTTTTCACACTTAAGGTGATTTTTTAGTTTTAGCAAGTATATTTAATCTGAAAATCAAAAGAGATATAAAATTCAATTACCTACTCGTCAAGCACTGCAATGTGCAATAAAATGTAGATATGCAAAATTTATACAATTCAGTGGAAAGCGGCGAGTCAAAGAATCGCTTTCAAAGGTTGGCCACAGCAAATAGCACTTAGTTCGAGATGATTCAAACAACTTGCGAAATGCGGCTTTTCGCTTACTACTAGTTGATTATAATAGGTACTTAGCGCTCAGAACTCAGAGCTTCTGAGACAATATTGTACACAATAATCCTTTAGAATCTAAATAAAGGATAATATAAAGTTTA
The DNA here is from genome assembly GCF_057557595.1 of Rhyacophila brunnea. NCBI lineage: Eukaryota > Metazoa > Arthropoda > Insecta > Trichoptera > Rhyacophilidae > Rhyacophila > Rhyacophila brunnea. The sequence goes on from NW_028232859.1 coordinate 47,371,972, forward strand.
GATGGTGTAAAACTTTTTTTATTAAACTTACATAATTTTGATTTCTTAGAAAAACTAACACTTCTGAGAAAATATATTATATATTACACCCAGCAGGAATCGATCCTGCATCTCTCCGGTTTCGCGCCCATGCACATATACCACTATGCTATAGGCGCCATACTTAATTGCGACAAATTTTAACCAATGAATCTTAATACTCTCTGAAGCTCTTTCCAAATTGAGTTACTATTGGCGATCGGTTTTTTTATTTTTAATCAAAGTAGGTATTACTTTAATTTCTAACCGACATCACGGATCACTCCAATTTGTTGTAACTTACTTGAACTTGCTAATAATTGTTAATTAACTATTTTTTTTATTCAACGAATAATTCACAAGATTTAAAAATGTAACATTCTAATTATTGAACTTTCTTTTATTGTATTTACAAATACATTTAAAAAAAAATACTTCTTTATAGGACGTCATGTTTATCCTAAATAGCATTTATACAGCGATGTAACAGCATGTGTAAAACTTCATGAGTCTTTTCCTATTAGAAAAGGTATCCGGCAAGGCGATACGATCTCACCCAAATTATTCACCGCTACTCTCTAAGATCAGTGTGTGTGAGTTGTAAGAACAAATAAAAATCACCATTAACGGCGAATACTAATCTTCGGTCATCAGCGCTTTGCTCAGGACACTGTTGTCTTTGTAAACTATTGAAAAAACCTCTGAAATTAGATTCAGGAGTTTTTAAATGAATACCGTAAAGTAGGTTTACAATAAGTCAAAAATAACGATAAACCGTTTTTATGACACAAAAGCAACTCTTCTTGTCAATGATATTAATGTCGAGCAGGTCAAAAACTATGTCTATATCGGATAACAATGATATCTGTATAACGAGATTGATTGCAAAACTAAACTGAAATGTAGTGGATTTAATCGCCAGAATAGTATATAATTATAATAAACGTAACCTTCCATTGTGTGTAAAGAGTAATGTTTAATCTATGTGTATTACCTGTATTTGAAGTATGTATGTAAAACATGGATTTAAGAGACATCCAAAAAGTAAATTAGTACAATGCTACATGAAAATGTGCATGTTAGTAATAACGTAAAAATACAACAAAATAAACTAATGTATAAGCAGGCAAACTATTATATAATAATGAAAATATTATTGAGTATATTGCAATATCTTGTTGGATGGGTACATGTATTTTTAAAACCATAGGGGCAGCAATCTAAATGCTTGATTATTGTTCTCACGGTTGAAATAGACACGTGCAAATTTCGATTAAAAGTGATTTCTAGTAGATATCAAACTGTAAAACAGTATCTCAGTTCCTTTGTGACGAATGCTAACAATGGTGAACAATAATAAAGTCAGTTTTACATTGACAATTTTATATAAAATACTTAATATATTAAATGTTGACAAAAAAAATAAAACAAATATGAGTCAAACTCTGTTGAAATAAAGAGAATAAAAGAAGAAAAATTTACTAAGAATAATGCGGTTGAATTGATAGTCATAAAAGATGGTTATGAAAAATGATATATTAGTTAAAAATGATATAATCACAGAAGAGATTAATAAATGGTATTCCGATAGGGATAGGCTATACCCCAATACACAACATTTTGGTGAAAGGTTTTGAATGTGTGAGTGTCCTACGAAAATGAGCCACACATTATGGACGTGCAATAGTGTGTATTGCAACCTTAAATTACACCAATATTAAATGAGCGTCAGTGCATAAACCGATAGCAGTTGTCAGAACGAAGTACAGGCGTATTCTTGACACGTGTTTAAGTTTATCCCATATTTTTCCACACCCCAACACCCGATATCGGTTGCCTGTTACTCCACATCCGTTAGGTATTTCAGTTCCCATTGTTTCTGAGCTCCCTGGTCATAATGTACGTACTGTAGTTTGAAATTTTAGTGTTTTTTTATGTAGATATAAAAAATGATAGTTGATTATATAAAAAATACTTATTAATTGTAACTTGTAATTAATTCAATGTGTTTTTATTCAAGTACAGTTACGTAAAATTAATTTTTGTACACAAAAGTATTATATCTGCAACAAATGATTGTGAAATTCGAAATGATCAGTAATTACGACCTTTTTTAAGTTTGACTATAGTTTTTGGATCAACTTCCATAGAAAACAGTTGTCTTCAATTTCTCTAGTTTAAAAACTTAAATATAACAATAATATTTAAAAATGAATATAGCACATACAATTAAAAATGTATATAGTGTTTTTAAAATGGTCTATGACTTACTAACTAATTGCTGCACAGTAATTATAGTCCGCTGCAACGGAGGTGAACTTTATATAGATATGTAAAGGGATATTGTGTCCTTTTAATATACCAAATACAGCATGATAACCTTAATATAGTATTGATTAGATATAAATGAACATACACAAATGTTAAATCAAACAACAACAAACTAACTTGAACGCAATATATCTATGTTATGTAGTTTTAATCTTCAATTAAAATACGAACCAAACTAGGTAATAAAACTAAAATTCTTCACATTTTTCCTTAAGTATTTTATTGATTAATGTTAAAGAAATAAGGTCAAGTGCCTACACTGCCTACCATAAACATATAAAACGTTTATGTAAAATGATTCAATTTAAATAAATATTTTACTACATACCGTTTGATTTAATTCATAACTACTTTGATGTATTCATAAACTCTATCAAACGTTTATATAAGTAACAAAATATTATATTTAATTTCAAATACCCACTTATAGTTATTATTTGATATCTAAGCAACATTAATACGCCGTGTTATCGGAGCTCAAACGCTCGATTTTGAAAACAATGAGTTTACCTCAGATCTATGAAAATGTTATTCATACATAGCCTAATTAAACAATAATACTGAATATTGAAAATTAAGTAAGTTCCTACTTATTCTAATTACAAAATCGGTTACTTCCAAAAACTATTATTACGAAATATTCACAATAAAACGTGTGCCATACAAAGAATTATTTCAAACATAATATTAAAATTTGTCTTGACAAATAATGCAAACAGCGAAATAGAGTGACCTAAAATATATTATAACAATTAAAAAAACATATTTTTTATTGGTGAATTGGTTGCTGAATATTGCAGCTAACTTCAGATTTACATCTAATTTAACTATTATGAGATGGATTTGCATTATTTTTAAGAAATTAATTATTATCTACACCGAACTGTTCCGGGTAGCAGACGACAAAGATAAGATCGCCTTGATGGTGGCCGACCTCCGCTGGGATAGCACAATAAGAAGAAGAATATTATAAACACATATTATTGTCAAAATATATTTACCATAAAACTGATGCCCCATCAGAAACCTTCAAATAATCTGCATCAGTTTAAAAATATCTATAATACTAAATAAGAAATTATTCTTCTTGCAAACAAACACGCATTATTTTTTATTTATTGATTTTTTTCTAGAATGAGAAAAACAGACCATTATACAAAGTCTATATTAGATTGTTTAGACTTATATCGCCTGTATGAATTTACTGGTAGCAATATTGTGTATTTTAAACTATCGTGACAATAACTGTTTACACGTAAAAGTACCTACTATCTGTCTCTCCAATCTCATTCTTCAAGATTGAGGGAGAGACGCGATGTTGTCATTGTATCGTACTATTTGACAGGTAGTGATAATTGGTTAACCTCGAAATCAGTTCATAGTTTGTTTTTTTGCCGGTAGGTTTGCCACTATCATTCTACTGCGTAGGCGCAGATCGAAAAATTCTCATCTGTCGCATGAAATTTCGCAGGATAATACATGTTTACACTTAGAATTTCTGGTTATGGCGATAATGCGTACTGTCAGCAGTAAATCCATGCACGTGTAAACGGGGTATTAGCTACCAAAATATATAAGTCATCAGGGCCCTTGGCATATATAAAAAAGTACCGGTAACTAGGGATTGCAATACCGAATGAATATTTCAATACCGGTATATCGGTATTTCTTATTGAATACCGGTATCAATACCGGTATTTGTCAAAACATATTAAAGAAAGAAAGAAGTACCTATCAATAAATATAACTATTCAAAACACTATTTTATAGCAACTTAAAGTACCTACCTACATTTAATTTGCTGACCTTTCTAAATATGTAGGTATAATAAATCATAATATTTTAGAACTGATATTTTTTTACAAATACTATAAGTTCGGGTACAGGAAACTCTCTGTGAAATTCAACGTTGAATCAATAGTTATAGAATAATTTGAAATATTTTCTACGATTGTTTTCTCTTTCGAAATATTTTAATTTATCGTGACAATTCTATAACTATATTTGAGGAAATTTGTTTTAATGTTATTTAATTTTTCGTCGCTGTAGGATTGGTTTCCCGAATAGACTAAATGTTCAGGAGACGAAAAACAAATTTCATAATCCTATATTTAAATACATGGAGATATTTTAATTGTTATTTTTACAGCACATTAATGACATATTCATTATCATTAAAAAGTAATTTAAAGAAAGGGATGGTTCTAGTCCAATTAGATACAAAAAAACATTCTGCATTAAAAGGTCGATTTCGACAAAAACGGATATTCGGGAAACCAATCTATAGCGACGTTTTGTTGGTTTCAGTCAATATATTTGCGTTTTGGCAGCATACAACTTATACACTAAATTACGTATACATATATTATGTGTATGCTTTTTTTAATATCGAAAATATCGGTATTTTGGTATCCATAAATAACTGAATACCGGTATTGCAATCCCTACTGGTAACGGATATTGTAACTAATAAAACATTAAATTAAGGGATAAAAATATAAAATTAGTCGAACTGCTAGTTTCATTTTGTAACATTGTAAATAATAACGTAACGTTTACTGAAATTGCTTAATGCGTTGGTAATCTTTCAAATCATAATATTATAAAATGTTGATCAAGAAACAAAATAATTAGAGTTTATTCATGAACTGTATAATTGTTACGAAATACTTTCTTATAAAATACATTATTGTTCATACAAAATTCAACACAGACAGTCAGCAGATTTTTCTTTAAAACTTTATGAAATCAATTTCAGTTTTGCAATATAAATAAAATAATCTTCGAAAATCAATGTAAGCTATTTTTATACAAACAAATTAATAAATGCAATGTAAACAAAATCGCCCTCGGCTTATGTATAATAAATATTTTATCAGCAAATTAATCTCATTATAATATTTTATAATGTGAAAAAGTCAAATACAGCAGAAAATAAAATTAATAAATTGGGAAATATTATTTTTTTAGTGCGTCGACTTTTATGAATAAAAAAATAATAATATCATGACACAAAATGGCAGTAAACTTTTGAAATTTAAGATGGTCTTTGAAGATTAGATACAATATTGCTTGTAATAATGACCAACATAGTAACTACTAATAAGACGTATTTTATATTATAGTTTTATAGTGTGTTTGTAAAAGCACTAGAATAATATTTTGCATCACAAAACAATCTTTATTTCGTATCTAGACTCGGTTAACCTCATTTGCAATGATCACCTTTTATGATATCATTATTATTATCAAATAATCATGTATCATTTATTTATATTTTATTATCACAATCTCTCCCCGTCTTAAGAAAATGGATGCTGTTTTTGTCTAAATTGTGTTACAATAAATAACATTTTCAAATAAAATTAGCAACAAAGACCGTTGAAGAACAGATTCCTCTTATAAAAAATCCACTTCCGTAAACAGAATTAACGGATCTAAGGTATAAGCTCATTTCAAGCAGGATGAGAGACAGGTATTTGAAAGAAAAGTACGGAGACAATTTTTTGTAACTGTTAAAGAAAATGGCATTTGGAGTCGAGGTGCATATTTAATGGTGAAAACATCACGTTACACATGAAAATATAACGACTGCATTGGATGAGCCATGTGCATATAGTTTAGGAGAAGTTACCAACAAAGTATGCATTTCTAAAGGGAAAGAGAAGACCTGAACAGCTTAAATTGAGCTGGATAGACTGTGACGTAGAATTTCTCTCTGACGTAGACTCTCGACTAAAGCAACTGGAAGGCGTCGATACCGGATCCGTCCATGAAGTAAATTGGAAAAAATTGGAAGAAGTCAAGACTAGGGTTTGCAATATCTGTATTTCAAAACTGGTATCCCAGTTTTAAAAATCAGACAATACCGATATATTCGGTATTAAAAATGGAATCAAAATGTATTAATTAACATATTTAAAAGTACTTAATTTTTTTCGGGTTACACGATGTCTGTTTTACTTCCGTTGACCTTCGATGTCCTTGGTGGTCATCAAGGACACGTGCAGATTTGCGTAAGTACTTCCCTAATTTTAAATTTATCCAAATGTTTTCGCCAGTTGCATGCGGGCCAAGAAGATATATATATTGGTAGAGAGTTCTGTTTTTTTTTCATATATTTCACGAATACTGATATTGAATAGGAAATACCGAACTATCGGTATCGGTATTTTCATTTGGTATTGCAATCCCATATACACCAATGACTGTAGTACCAGAAATGGTGATGATGACTTACTTACTTATCATTACCTACAAAACATTACCTATAAAATAGATCTGTGATTTTTTTCTTATATATTTTTATATTACATCGACACTATTATAATATTATAACCTCAAAATTTTGTTAAAGTTAATTATTTTCGATTATATACATTTACATAAAATAAAGTTATAAATAATAATATAAGCATATTTATTATTTATTCAAAATAAATCCGAAATCTACAGTGTCAAGTTAAAAATAAATGTCACATTACCATAGGTACATAGTTGTAATTTAGCGACGCAATAGCGTTACTACTAGTTGCACTAGTGATAAAAACAATGTAGATTATTTTAATTGTATGCATGAATTCAATCCACATACCTATCCGAATTCCATGCATATAAATACAATATCAATATCAGTTAATTTTCTGCTTGATAAGCAAGCCATACATAATAATCATATTACGACTTGAACTATTTTGATACATATTTAAATAATTAAAATAGTAGACAATGTATAAACAATTTTATAACATATTATTACGATATAAGCATTTATGAACAGATATAAATTATTATAAAAACGTTATTGTACTAGGGCCTAGGCGACTGTTCTAATTTTACAACATTTTTATTAGCTCGTATTCTTGTTTGTCCAGTACAGATTTTGCAATCGATTTTTAACTAACTTCCCGACTAGCTAGACACTTGAAACTTTTAGAATATATCAGAACACGATGCCAATGCATTCTTTTAATACTTTTAGCCATCTTTAAGCAGAATTGAATTCATTTTCAGTTAATTCTGTTTTGTATGGAAAGTTATTTCAGAAAAATCCGTAAAAAGTAAAAGACTATTATTGGTTGCTAAGGGGGTGGTCCTACCAACTAAATTATTAATATATACGTGCGTTACCATGGAAATCAAAATGACATTTCAGTATTCTATATTTGTTTGTTTGTTTGTTCTTATATACTTCGTATCAAGTAAAAGTTTGAGCATATTGAGCATAATAATTCAACAAAAAATTTTAAAACGTTGTATCTAAAAAGTTATTTTTATCTTGTAATTATTTAAATATAATCTAAACGACATATTTTTGAAAATATTAAAACTAATTTAGTATTCATGTAATGATAAATAGGTACCCAAACTAGATTATTATTTTAAATTTAGAGTTATACACATTTGAGTATTAAAAAACATTTCAATGTTTTATATATACCTACACATAAAATTAATATGCATCTGTTGAACAGAATTATAAGAATTTTAATTTATTATATTATGTAGGTATTTAAATCCATTTGATTTATTATAAGATATGATTAGCATAGTCAGTAGTGTATACAACCATACGGCAACCATCTTTTGGCATCACATTATAATGTCATTCAAATTCTTTACTAAACAGATCATGTTACGTTTTTTTACATAATTCAGTGTAATTTTAGAAAAAAAATATTTAAACGTGTTCGTTTTAGGTGTTATTATGATGTTCTGTTTTAAATTAACATTAAAATAAGGACATGACAACTCTTTTCGAGGTTGAATTCATCATGGAGAATTGATTACACTCCTAGTTTCATATATAAAACAATTTGTTAGATATTTTACTTTGAGAGTTTTATCTACAAACATATATTATGGATTAAGACTATTCACAAAGAAAATTATTAACAGATTTTTCTAAAATCAATCTATTTAATTTATTAAGGCAGAATTTCTTAACCTTTCTAAACCGTAGCCCAAATTAGGGTACCTAATAGTTTTGGTTTTGTGACCCAAGACAATATTAATAAAATAAGACATAGGCACAAACAAAAATGATTCGGTGATTCAGTGATTGAAGTTATCACGAAGAGACGATTTACGTGGCTGGGACACGTATTCCGGATGCCGCTAAAGAGTGCGGCACTTCGTACCCTTGTGGCACAGCCTCAAGGGTTCCGTCGCCGTGTCCGGCCCTCCCTCACCCTGCAGCGGTGCTACAAAAGCCACCTACGTGCTGCAGATCTGACATGGCGGGAGGCGCAGGAGTTAGCGAAGGACCGAGGGAAGTGGCGCCAACTTGTGCTTGCCCTATGCCCCAATGTTGGGACGTGACAGGGTGGAAGAAGAAGAAGATAAACAAAAATATATTTTTTTATAATCCTCTCAATTTATTACTTATTAAAAAAAATGTGTACCTAGAATATGATATTTTTTTCTAAAATGTTGTTTTGTTTAGAATATTTTATGACCCACTAAATATGCCAATCGACACAATTTGAGTCGCGACCTATAGGTTAAGAACCGCTGTTTTATGTCATGTTTCTGAGGTTTTTCAATATTATGTTATTTTATTATACAGTTTGGGCTTAAATTTTATTATAAACAAACGTTTGAAGAAGAAAACCTTCGTGAATTAATAAGAGGGGGTGCTGATCCTCCCTTTCCATGAAATAATGCTACAAGAATGATCTACGTATGGTAGGGTTCACACGACAATATGTGCGTAGCTACTCTGACGATAGAGTGCAGTAAACTGCATTAATTAAGATTTATTTTATATTTATATTCATTCAAAACGACTAGTTTGATCTGATGTATTATTATAAAAGTTGATAACGGATGTTTCTTAAGCAAAATCTGCCATAGAGTAAAAAAAACATAAAAGTAATATTAAACAATTAACTTCATTTTAATTCAATAATAACAATATAATTTAATACATAAATTCCAAGCAGCTGAAGTATTCGAGTCAATGAATGCTATTATCCGAGTTCCGTTAAGAGAAGAATTCGAAAAAGAAGAAGACATATTTATAATTTAATATCAATAGACAAACTTTTCGATGGATAATTTAGAAACAAAATAAACGATAAATCTAGCATTCACAGTTATCTTAGTAAAGTCAGAAGAAAACCAAACCAGATGAAAGTGACGGGAGGCAGAGGTGAGAGGGAAGCAGTCGGCGGGGAGGGGAGAGGAGAGGCTTCGCGGCTTGCCTTGTGGCCACGAAGTCATCATGAGGAGTGAATCTGCACGCCACGACCTCATCACTCTCATCACTTTGCATGCGAAATCATCACTTCTTGTTCTTCTCGCTCGGTCTAAGTGCAACGGTATATTGCATTTATTATTGGATTATGCAAACTAAACGCTTTTCCCGGTGAAGGTTTCGTAATGTTTACATTGCATTCTATTGTATAGATCGACTTCAAAGAATTCGGACTAATAAAGAATGACCGTATCAAACTTTGTGTACACTGTTACCAACTGTCAATAAAATAAGATAATTAGCAGTGGCGAAGGGTGAAGGTAGGTAATTAAGATCCGTCATAAATAGTGCACATTCAACTTTGTTAGTAATACGCATTTGTTTTTATTGAATTAAGACAATTCACAATACAATTCACAGATGGAGTTGGTCATTTTTTAAAAATCAATTAAACCCTGCTTAAACCAAACTATAATAGTTTTGGTATATTTTGGGCGATACGACAAAATTGTGCACACTTTTTCATTCATACTTATTTGTTTTCGTTGGATTAAGAATACATATTACTCATTTTCTTGGTTCATTTTTTTAAATTCATAGTCCTGCTTAAACAAAACTATTATAATAGATAAAAAGATTATTGTACCTATAAATATTCAAAGTTATGTATGATTTAATTGGAAAATTTTAGATTTTTTATAGATTGACGAGTATTTTTTGACTATTATCTATTATGACTAGGTTTCACAGGGTTTAACTTAATTATAAAAACTAACCAACATTATCTACCCATTGTAGTCTTATTTCAATGAAAACAAATACGTTTGACTGACAAAGTCTAGTGTGCACTATTTATGGCGGATCATAAAGGTAGGTACTAAATAAAAAGAGGGGCAAGGAATCGGCTTTCTCATATAACTGAATGAAGCAGGCCAACAATAGCCGACAACTTACAAGAAATAGCAACGCGATAAAAATAAATGCAGAGCATCACGGAGGATTTACTTTGGTCATTATAACGTACCCATAATATATAATTTTAACGTGGAAATTTTGCCGCAAATTGATTACCAGCCTGCCTCATCATACTTTTTCACCATATTTGCCTGCTTCACCATACTTTCATATAATCTGCCGCTCCTAGTGGCGGATCTTAACAGCCTACCTCCACCCTTTGCCACTATGGCATTCTATTGTATATAATGACTTCAAAGAATTTGGACTAATAAAGAACGACCTATTCAAACTTGTACACTGTTACCAACTATCAATAAAATAAGATAATTAGGTTATATAAATGCTGGATTTTCTCAAAAATACGTTGTTATATTTTTCACTACCTACTATTTGAAAATAATTCTTGCTAATGTACTATTCGGACGCTGAAGATGGTATTATTATAAACAATCCTGATATCTCTTGGCTTACAAACTTCTAAATTCAAGCTTTATAAGTCCCTATATCGCTTATACTCTAGTTCTATAAATAGGGAAACAACTCAAAATGTCAAGGTTTTTGTTTAATAATGCCATTTGATGTAGAAAGGTATTTTCTTTATAATTCAACAAAAAAAAATGATCAAATTTTGTCTCAACGGGTCATAAAATTGAATAACTTTTTCTAGGATTAATCATTAATTCAATTATAAACGGGAATGTGTCAGTTGATTGATTGTTAAAACTGTAAATTTTTATTGTGCATTGCGAGTTAATTTTAACTAAATAAAAAATAAACACTTTAACTTCAAAACCATGTCGGATATGTCACTCGGCGAGTGGAAACCCGCTGGACAAATTCCGTCATACAGTGGTACCTAATGATAATTAAACGCCCACAGAGATGCCCTAAAAGCCGCTAGATAGACGAGCAGCTCTTAAAGTTCGGTGGATGTACGTGGCAGCAAAGAACTAGAAACCGAGAAGAGTGGAAAGAGCTAGGGTAGGCCTACATCCAGCAGTGGATCGACCCCGGTTGATGATGAAGATGACTTCAAAAATCAATCATTGAAATGAGAATTTGTGCAAATTTTCAAGCGATATTATCTTAGAACAAGGTATTTTGAGTTATTTCCCTATATAACAAAAGTATCGAATTTTGGACGTTTCTTAGTCTTTTATTCCATACCTAATCAATAATTGATATAATACACAATATATTTAATATTAATATCATATATACACTTAATGTTTTAAGAAGTTAAGCAATTAATTGGTGGTATTTCATTAAAATTACTTATTAATTATTTAGCACATATAAAAAATGTTTTACGAAGCGTGTAACGCTCACATGACAACCTGTATCAAGTATGAGTACCGACGTTTGCATTTGATTTTATTGTAGTGATGGTAGAAAATAAACTACGTAATGTAATATACTGACAGTTTGGTATATAAAATAATTCATTCACATTTTTTTTTGGTCGCATGTCATTTGATAGATTATTCTATTTTTAAATAGATTCATATTGCATACAAAAAACCGACCACAATATTTTGTCTCCGATAGTTATTTTATTGTTTATTAAGCAATACCTGCTATAAATAATTATTCTATTTGGTGGTTTATTATCTGACACACATAATATTGTGATATATAGATGAATAGTCATTATTAACGTAAGTAAATACATATATTTTAAGATGTTTCAGGTGTTATTATATGCTCTGTTTCGATTTGTATAATATAAAGTGAGCTGTTTATTCGATTGCAAGTATAATATGTTACGTGCTCTGTGAAGACTATCTCAAATTACTGCATGACAGCTCGCCGGCTTTCTAAAATGGGGAAATAATAATTTCATATTATTTATAGAACATTTCAAATGATAATTTCATTTTGAAACAATGTTAAAACGCGGCATTTTATTCCACCTAACATCGGCTGCCCGCTTTTTATTGTTATATTTAGCGAGAAAGGCTATAATAATGATACTTTGAGCATACAGAGAAAATCAGTTAATTACCTACTTCAATCTTTTAACTTTTGTTTTACGTTATTTTGTTGACTATTACTGTTTTATTGCTTTTACTTTTGCATGATACAATCAATGTCGCGAAAGAAAATGGTCTGTTTCATAAATTCTACTATTACGATTTAGAGACCTCAATTCACTTATATTTTAAGTAGTGAACCCATGATTTAATAATGATGTTCAAACCTAATTAGAAAATTTCCCGACTGACGGTATAATTGAGGTATTCCATGGGAACATCAATTTTTCTGAAACGAATTTAATATCTGAGTTTACAATAAACAAAACTATTCTACCTGAATACAGAACTATTCTACCTCATATTTGAAATATTTTGCAGAAGAGCTTTTTGTAACAGCGTACTTCAGTTATTTATTATTTATGTAGTTAAGTGTATGCACCCTTTTTTTTATCAATAATCCTACTAAAATATGATGCATACATTTATCCATAAAAATAATAAATACTTTCAGTAAGTTGTTTCAAAAAACTCTCTCCTCAAAAATTTCAAATGTAAGTTAGAATAGTTCTCCATTCAGCTGACAAAATGGTCATAAAACGTACAAAATTTAAAAACACTTCTGAGAAAATATATTACGTATAACTAATAGAAAAAATCTTTTTGAAACAAGTAAGACACCGAAATCGAACCTGCATCTCTCGGATTTCGCACCCATACACATATACCAATATGCTAAAGGCGTCATACCTTTTTTTTTCAAAAATATTTTTTCTATTGGTTATATTACAATATATTTTGTTTAGGAGTGTTTTCAAAATTACGTATGTTCAATAATTAGAATGTTACATTCTTAAATCTTGTGAATTATTCGTTGAATAAAAAAATAGTTAATTAAAAATGGCCATTAGTATTAATATAATAACATATACGATGAAATACATAGACGAATGAATCTCGCTAATAAGTGTGACTTTAACCTCCAGTTAGATCCTCTCAAAGAAAATGCAGACAACTATTTTTTTTAATCCTGTAGTCAGTACCAATATATGAATCAAAATTTTATGCACTCAGCAAATAGGTTGAACGATATATGAATATCATTGAGACGAAAATTATAAGCAGAATTTTTCGGCTGTTAAAAGTAGCATTTTGAGGTCAAGACGGCGAAACAATTACTTGGTATATAATAGTACAGACTATTATAATAGATCGTACCATGCAATATAGAATGCTGAAAGAACTACTGGCAAAGAGGTTATATAATATTAATATGTATTCTCTAAGGACCAAAACACACTAGAAGTGGCGTAGTGGCGTGGCACGAAAACAACTGCCGATAAGAACCCTTCGCGCCACCTACGCCGCGCGCGCAACTTCCAGTGTTTTTTGGCCATAATGGTAAATGAATATCTAGACTAGATAGATGGTTGGACTTTGAAAATATTGTCCGAGATATTGTAGGTTTCTAAAGGACACCAAGACTCAAGGGTTATAGAGACAATACTACATGTTCTAATAGTTAGTACAAATAGTAAGGACTTTTCTCATCGAGAATTGACCATATGACATTATATCGAAGTAGGAATCACGCACACTCTAGTGCACGTCAACCAAGGTCTTGGAAAGTTGCTCCCGGGACACAAATTCGAAGAGAGCCTAACGCTTGTTACGCCACGGTATACGCCTGCTTAACGGATGTGGACACGTGACGGGTGGTGGAGGGAAAAGCAAGTGCTACACTACAATATAGTACTTACTTCAATGTCTACCACCGAGAGAAATTTAAGTATTTTCTATTGTTCATTATCGAAATGAATTATTATTTTTAGTCATTAAATTATTGTACATGATTATACATATATTTCGTCTTAGATTATCATTATAATATTTATAATCACTTTTTGTTATTTCAAGTATAATAAGTTAAGTTCATTACAAGAACACATTATTTTTTTTATCTAACATCAATAGTTACATTTTTTTCGCTTCCAGTTAATATATTTTTTTAGTTAGAACATATTATATTAAAACATTGAAATTATAATCAATAGGTGGTACTATATCGATTCGCAATTCACAGGATGTAATTTATTCACATGAGACAAAACTGTCGCAATTTCGCGTTATTACTTTTCCGATGCAGTTAAAATTTGAAGGTTAAAATCTAGATTATGTTCGAAGCGACGAAAATAATAATTACACTTCCTCATTGTTCGGAAAACAATATGATGTGAGCGACCTTTACATTCTAAATTACAAAAGTGAAAGTTCTTTATGTTGGATTTAAAAATCAATCAACGAGTTTATGCTATAATGGTGATCATTAAGCCTGAGCAATATATTAGATCTGATATGTTTTATTTACACTTTATTGGATAATGCCAAATATATCAGCCTCCTGGCATATTGCTTAACAAATCAAAATCATTAATGAATCTGACTTTGGCAGAAACATTATTTATGACAAACTATCCGAAAATAAGAAATTGGCGATAACAGGAAGTCGCTGTAGTCGCATATAGAAGACTTCTCAGTACCTATCATGGCGACAACGCGTGCTAAAGGCATGTTTAAATAATGTATAGGCTCTCTTTTTAGATGCGACTCCTTTTTTTCTTTGCAATAAACCAAAAAAATATATAATAACAATTCTTACATCACTCCTGATCGTTTAAGACATATTTTTTATTACTAAAAGCTTCAAATTACGTAAGTTGATAGATCTGTACACCCCAGGAACGTAAAATAAAATGATACTCGTAAATTTAGGGGCGTTCCTCGTTTGAAAAAGGAAGTGCCATTAGCTGCACTGGAGAGGATTCTTAGTTCACAGTTTTAACACGTGCACAAGAAGTTCTTGTTCGATAGTACGTGATCATACTATGCTTATTATTATATCTACTTGTTTATAATTCATTCAAACTGTCTGAATTAAAGATGATGTTTGTATTCATATAATATTTGTTTAAAATCTAAATATTAGTTTTAATAAAAAATATCATCCCCCAGACCTCTACCATTAACTCAATCTCTGCTTAGGGTTAAGGGGGTAGAAAATAGTGTAGAGAGGAGGGGAAATATTACACACCCTGTGCCCTGGATCTAAATACACAATATCAATTTGATTTTTATTAATCCAATATATCTGTAGAGTAGTTGGTGGATTGCGTTGTTTTAATGCTATTGATCCAGTTTCAAATCTTATAACTGTAATAATAAGAGATATGGTTTTTAAAAACTTAATTAATGAACGGAAAGAACTTTTGATGAATATTTAGCAACATTAATCGTAAAAAGTCTCCGCTTACGAGTAAAAATGATAATGAAGTTTATTGACATTATTATAAATATTGGCCATTCACCGGTCAATTGTGTATAATTTTCAATTTTATTATTCCTGAATAAAATTCTTTATTATCCCAGAATTAACTTTTAGCTATACAATCCGGAACTAATTCTGCTTAATATGAAATTATATAATATATTTTAATAGATATAATAAATATATATATTTCATAGTAGCTTTCTACGAACTCAATACATATTTACGTAGATTTCTTCTAAAGGTTTAAATCACCATCCACAAAATTAATTTACCAGAATATGTACCTACTTGGTTTTAAGTCTTAGCAAAATATGATATGTAGCACGTAGGGATTGAAATATTCGTATTTCAAAACCGGTATTCAATTATTGATCGATACCAAAAAACCGAATTCAAAAATCCATAATACCGGTATTAAGAAAGCATGCGCATTTGTGTTTTAAGAAAATGCATTTAATATTATTTTACAACGTTTTTATTAGGTCGTATTCTTATTATTGTCCGGTGGTTGTTTATCCAGTACAAATCTTGACTAGCTAGACATTTGAAACTTTAAGAATATATCAGAACACGATGCCAATTCATTTTTTTTTTTAATTTTTAGCCATCTATAAGTAGAATTGAATTCTTTTTCAGTTAATTCTATTTTGTATGAAAAGTTATTTCGGAAGAAATCCGTAATCCAATCCATTATTATTGGTTGCTAGGGGTCTGGGGTCCTAGCAACTAAATTATTAATATATACGTGCGTTACTATTGAAATCAATATGAAATGTCAAAATGACATTTCAGTATTATTTCTATCAAGTAAAAATTTTTTTGATAGTCTAGTCTAGTCAAGTTTATATGATTCAACAGAATAAAAACGTTGTATTTAAAAATTACTTTTTATCTTGTAATTATTGTATTATGTACTTACTACTATAAATAATTGTATATTATATTAAATTTAGTGTATTAGTTGTATGGTGCCAAAACGCAAATAACTGAAATCAACACAAGCTAAATAACAATAACAATAAAAAAAACATCCTTGAAGTAGACTTGTTACGAATATTTCCAAATATTCTATAACTATTGATCTAACGTTGATAATACATCCAACAAGCGGTGAATTTGAGAGAGATTTTCGTGCATTCGGACATAGAGTAGGTATTTGTAAAAATCAGCAGTTCTACAATATTATGATCTATATATATTTGTGGGTGATGAATAAATGTGGGTAGGTACTTTAAGTTTCTATAAAATAATATTTGAAATAGATTTTTTTAGCTATATTAATAATTGTTGATAGGTACTCTTTTTCTATGTGATTTAGCGAAGACCGGAATATCAATATAACTGTATTGATATATTAATTCGAAATTGCAATCCCTAGTAGCACATACCCAACAATAATAATAATAGAGTCTTGCGAATTTCCTCCCTAATTTATAAATATAAAATTTGTCAAAATTGTATCCACGCAGACATGACGGAAATTAACATTAGCGGTAAGGCAATAGAATTCGAAATGGCTTCAAGATTCAAAATCCGAGCGAACTTAGTCGACCTACCAAACTAGACGTTAGTGAGGCCAACAGATACTACCTAACCACGTACAACTAGAAATATTTTGAACGGATGAATTTTACATCGTAGTATTTACATATTATATGAATGTGTATAGAATTAAAAAAGTGAACAATATGTACTTACAATAGTGATCAATTTTACTAATAGTTTAATGATATTATAACCAGAGAGAAATATAACCAGGGATCAACTTTATTGTCAGGTATTATAATCAATCGTAACAAAAAATATTAATATGTAATTAGTAATTAATTTTTCATTTTTTCCCTCTATCTATATTCTACAAAGATTTTAATAAGTTGAAATGAAAATGTACGAAAATGTAGCTCAAAATACGATTACTAAAGACTAATCATTAAATAATTTAATGAGAATCATGACGTAATAATTTTGGATTATAGCAAATTTGTGCTCTATGATGCATTAAAATAGCAGTTAGTGTTAAAAAACTAAAAAAAGGTTTTTGTCACCATCTTTCAATACTGCTAAGGGATAGATTATAACTTTGTTATTTGATTCTGATATCATGCACACCAACACGTTTTCGAATTCGTTATCAAATACATATTGTAATCCTTGTACATTTAACTTCGGTTTAATTATTTTACCAATTTACTTGTCATGAAGTAAGTTAAATCCAATATGACACTTGTAAATAAAGAATGATATTGTAAAACCTTATGTAATTTTTTTAGTTCCCTCTAAAATATGTATTATTATTTAATTTAAAAGAGTAAACAAGCTATAATAGTTATATAAATAATATTATTAGCAAGCTTGTATATTATGTACCTATACTGTATGCCGATTGCTAAAAATTAAGGGTTTTACAAACACATAAAGACACTGTTAAAGTGTTTAGATATATTTAATGTTGTTCGTTTTGTACCTACATAAATAATACGTGATGTTAATTTCACGAGCAGCTACTTAGTTTGGTTTTAAAGTATGTATTTATATTCTTTTGGTTTAAAACATAAGCAATCTAGGTTCTGGCACAGTGGCGCATTTAGTGGCCTTTTAACGATTTCCTCGCATTTAATAAAATGTATTCTCAAAAAAAAAAATCACGTTCACGGAATCCACTACCAAAGATGTAGGTGTAAAATATTTGCTATTTACGCCTTATTTTGCTGTATTTTAGCAACAAATATTTTAACATTCTTTGTTCTGTGAAATCGATCCGTTTGGAGGCCCCATTCATTTCATTCTGACAAAACGGTTGCGTCATTTGCGTAAAAGAAAATTACCGCATATTATTATCTTTAGATAGCATTGATACAATTGTATCTTTCAAACATCTTAAGACAATTTATTTAGCGAAAATCTCTCAATCGAATTGGGTGATATTTCATTATTATACTGACGAGTATTTTGGTGTTGTTTCTAGTTGTGTCTAAATCGTAACGCTAGTATTCGTGGCTAGGCCGTGTCCATCGTAAGAAGAAGCAACTAACAGTTGGTGGGTTTGCGGCGAGGTAAGTGACCGGCCGAGAAGAGGCGATAGCCGCCGCGTCACCAGAGCGCGGGCAATTTCATTTCTGGTCGCGCCGACACAAAGCCGGGAACCGAGGTGTTGTTGGCTTTTCTTTATACTATGCAAACTATTGCAAATGGTAATGATTTTGTATGCGTCCTAAGTATGCATCCCAACAATTTGACGCGATTTATTTATAATAAATAACTTACAAAGTACCCACCCATGTGGAATGCAGGGAAAACTGCATGTTACACGAAAAAAATTAAATAAATAACAATAATTCACATGTATACAGTAGAAGTCAATGTGTTATAATTTTTTATAATATAACAATCTACGGTAGATGGTAACGTTGACTCATTTTAATATGAAATTGTATTCTGGCATATTCGGCTTTGGGAAGAAACGGAATATCATCATCATCAGCAGTGGTGTAGTGGAACCGGAGCGAATCACGGCGGAGCTCCGGCACTTATTATCATAAATATTATGTTCATGGCCCCCACATCTTGAAGCGGGCCCCCAGGCTACAATCTTCGGCGGGCCCCCCTACCTATCGCTAAGGTTAAAGTCAGTGTGACGATCTACAGTTGTGTAATACAAATAGTGTAATTAAGGGTATTTTATAGCGATTTTTGTATTTTTAATACACGTATTTGAATTTTGGAGTTGTCAAATATCGACAAACAATAATCGAAAATTGCATCGCACAAGTACATATTTTGAAATGTTAGTATGCTTGAACATTTTTTACTATTAGTGCAATTATGTGATGTGTGTTTATCTCACTTAGCTGGTCGGTCCACCACGCCGGGCCCCCAGGCTAGAGCCCTGTCAGCCCCCTCTTGTGGGGGCCATGATTATGTTACACGAAATAGTTTTGAATAAAGAGAATTATGTCGCAGTTGGGAAAAATCGAGAGCTAATAAACCGATGGTAAAAATGAGTAAGCGATGAGTCAATTGAATTTTTAAGTGATTATGAGAGAATATATTGATGTTTAGCATCCAATCATTTTGTATTTATCTTCTATCTACAATCATTGCCATTTCTGTTTTTCATACGTATCCATTGAAATATTAATAAATGTGTATTAGTAACTAGTACTAGATAAAGGGTTTTCTTAGTTCCTTCTATTTTTCTCAGTCCCTAGTTTTTCACTGCCGAGTAAATAGTGATGTCCCTAGGCAAAGTACCCCCCGTTAAACAGACATCGAATCAGTATTTCTACATATGTACTCTTAAATAGTGGTGGTTTTAGGTACGTGGATATCTGTGGCAATGGCTGGCTTGGAGGCACCTTTGTACACAATTCTGCATGTGTGATAAACCGTCATCACAATCGGTATTACAACAATATTTATGATTTTTCATGTTTTAATTTTTTTTAAACTAAGATGGCGATATTTTCGAATAAAGCGACCACATTGTCTGTGTCATTGAAAACCGCCACTGCTTTCAATAAAACTGTATTTGTTTCCTCATTTGTCACCCTTTATAATGTGTCATTACTATGCACCGTATGACCTGCCTACCCCCACGGGACATCACTGCAAGTAGATCCCTCAAACATAACGTATCCATCGATTCAACAGGCTTAAAGGACGGTCCTGTAGTCGTTTAGTACGTTTCGAATACCACTATATTTCTATATTTGCCCAGAAGTCATCCACACATCGAGTGAAATTCCAATTCATTCAGATTGCGACCTCTACTACATAGAGTACTATAATTCTATATATGCATACCCATTTGTTTACATTGTGGTCTCTCCGCGTTATAACCAACATGCCCATTTATCTGCTACTTTGCGCTGCTCGTACTTTTTTTATATCAATAGTCAATGTTTCACGTGGGTACGTGTTAACGCACATTTGTTCAAGACATTTGACACAATAATTATTGGAGGTCACTTTTCAAATTACTATGAAGGTGTCTAATTACACTACATACGTATATAATACATAGATTTATCGGAAATAGTGAATAGAAAGTTTCTCATGGGTTTACTAAAAAGTCTGTTAAGATACCTTTACACGGTATAGGACCGTATGCTCCAAGAGCGGAAATGTGATTAAACTTTTTATATCTTCACCAACTCAAGATTCAGTATTTATTACAGAGAGTAAATTTCATACAAAAACATAGAAATTCACATACGGATCTATGTAGTTATGCAAAACACAATCTCCTTCAGACTCTGACCTGGGAAAACGCAAGAGGACTGGCAATCAACAGGGATGTTTGGAAACACCGAGTGGCATCGATAAAAGCGGGAAAAGCTATGATCACTTCACTATTCATGAATTTCAAAAACCTTCATAGATCTTCCTAAAAAACTTTCAAAATATGTGGTGTACATAATATGCTAGTTGAAAAGACAAAGTTACAAATGTTGAGGCTGAAAAAGACTAAAGAATTAAAAACAAAAAATTGGCATACTTTGGCTACATTATGCGGCACCTCGAGAGATATCAATTTCTTATCGAGAACCGTTTATTTATCCGAAATCACTGGATGATGGATATTTTTATCTCATGCTCTATCCAAGAAATACAAAACATTCAGTGCTAATACCACATTCTAAAGGCATCAATTTCCTTCCGCTCTCTTGCCTTGAGTCCATGATTCGATATCTTACAAAAATATAAACAAAATCGTTTATATTACAAACACAATCAAAATCTCTTAAACCAAGTGTGTAATACCAGATATAAAAGGTATTGGATATTATTCGTTAACAAGAAGTAAATAAGCTGTCAAAATCAGAGATAATACAGCGGAAACGTCAGTAAGTATTTAGACACAATAACTGTGCCAAGCTCATATTACTCACATTTTATAATATGGCGTATGAATGAAGGCGAGTAAAATGAAATGCATTCGTTAATTAACGTGTAAATTAATAATAATACAAGATCTTGAATAACCAATAGTAAGGTTTTCCGGAAAATAATGAATTATTTATTTTTATTTTACATCCTTTCAGACATTACTAAATATCAGGAAGGAAGGAAGGAAAACACAATTTATTTTTGACTATTTTATAAATTACTGCAGTAAATTTTCATTTGCAATCTTATTGTATTCTGTGAGATAAAACGAGATTACGAAAGACTGCGTGTTGCATGAGCTCTTGGTTTCTCGGAAACGATTCAAATATTTTGGGTGCATCGATACAGCCGCACTTCGAATGCTCGAGTTCGTAAACATATATGTGTAGGTCCTTGATGACTGATGTAATCACAAAAAGGCGCTTTACGTGACTAGGGTGTATGCTATGGATACCGCAGAAACACTGCCTCATGAATTCTGTCATCGTAAACAACTCTTTTTTCAAGTAGACGTTATAACTAAAATATTTAGCTAGAGCCGGGCGTCGATTAGTTAGTAAGGTAATTAAAATTCCTTGATTTAATACACAAAAACCGATAGTAAAAAAAAAACATAATTTGTTAAGCATTTCATGTGTGATTTACTAGTTTAAATTGTCGTTATTAGATAGGAGGCTCGTAGCATAATTGGTTAATGCATAGTTGGCGCTATACCAGTGGTTATACGAATTAAAATCCCGTCGAGCATCGTATGTTTTCAAATATGATTTTTTCTAGTGGGTATATAATTATTATCTGAGGTGTTTTCAAGTTATAAAGTTATTTTAAATGACAAATATAATGATATGCAATGTGTGAAGTACACCCAATCCTCTCTTTGCACGGTTTAGAAATAACACGGTTTAAAAAAAGTACCGATTATTTTTTATTATTTTTTATTTACACAGATTTTTTTGCTTTAACACGGTTTAAAAAAACTAGAATAAAAATACGTATGTATGTACATATTTGGCAAAAAATTGCGTTGCAATGGACCGCACGCCACTGGTGCATATATATGTTGTCACCGGATGCCGCCCAGACATACATATGGACATGCATGGCGCCACTAGTCAGTCACTTCGGGTTCGATACGAGAGATGCGCCGCGTGCTTCGGCGTCAGCGTCATTAAAGATTTCACGCAATGAGAGTGATTTTTCACCAGCAAAAAACAGCAGTAAACGGGCACGTTTATTGTCAAGTAGCGACACTGAATGAATATATTTATTTTGCTAAAATTAATTTAAATCGAAAACTATGTATTTTTATGTATACATATTTTTATGTATAAATAATAAATAAATTAGATTTTTTTGTGAGTTCAAGAATTTCTTATTTTGAGTTGATTTTAAGTAATGGAACCTATCTATCATTTTTGTATGGGCGCCTTATCTTTTTTTACACGGTTTTGTTTTTCACGGTAGTCTTTGGAACATATCCTTCGTGCAAAAAGAGGATCGGGTGTAATAACGTTTTTTTTTTAACCAGTATCTACTACCCGCAAATCGAAAGCGTAACCCGTTACCTTCTAATCTTCGGTTGTTGAACTATTTATAGTACTTTTAATTACTTAACACGCTTCTGACTTCTTTAAAGTATATTAGCAGTGTGCAAACCGTTACGATGAACGATTAGGAAATCTCTGTAAGTGAATACTTACCAACATATTTCTATTGTATATTTCGCACCTTGTTCTGCGATAAACAGAATCGAGAAAGTCTGACTGGCGTTATGATAAATGATGATTGAAAAAAATTTAATGGCACTACTGACTTACAATGGCTCGATGCCAATATTCAATTTCAATACCCATAGTTATTAGTGGAAAAGGCGGGTGTGAAACAAAGATAAGAAGGCGCAAAATGCGTTTCTATTGCCACGAAAATGATGTTGTGCAAAAATTAGTGTTCTCCATATTTTTGTACGGTGTCGAATCATGGACCTTAAAGGTAAGGAAGCGGAAGGCAATTGATGCCTTCGAAATTTGGTATTGGCGCCGACTGCTTTGAATTTCTTGGACAGAGCAGTTATGTTTTCTACCGTCTTAAAATTATTAAAATATTATATTAAAATAAAAATAATTGGAATATTATTTTCAATGTTAACTGAACAGATAGATTGATAATAAATATATTGGCCGAAAATTAAATAATTAGCAATATATTTGGTAGCTTTTCAATCGGTTTTATCGAACTGAATTTTTCGCCAATCGATTGATTCTTCGTGTTCAGTTTCCAGAGAGAAATGTAAAAAAATATATATTCCCTATTTACTTTCCGAGATAACGAAGGTAAAAATATGAGTAGTGCAGGAGAATTTACTTGAGTATGCGTTGAAAAAATCTAGTATCTATAAACCCTTGCGAATTCCATACCTCGCTTCTCTAACTAAAAACATTTTGTGATAACTGATGGTACTTCAAAGAGGTATTTCCCCTTGGTAGAAATGCGGTTATGATAATATATCTATAATTTGTTAAAGTAGACAAGACTAATTTTCACACATATTAAAATAATACTTCACAAGAATAGTAATATGTATTCTTATTGTAATGAAAAAAGGAATTTAATTACTTATTCTGTTGTATTGCCCATTTTTCAACGCTTCATAAAAATATGTATTATTTTCATAGACCTAAATGCTAATTACTTTCTTCCGTTCCATCATTTGGATCTGTGTTTTTATTTTAAACACGCAGAATATCTTACTCCAACGTCTGAAAGTAACCTTAAGAATAATTATGTTTACCTTCTGATCTAAACATCCGTTGTTTACGATTTAACTGTGAAATGGCTCAGCTATTAAAGATGCCGCTTATCATGCGGGATTTCCTGGTTCGAACAAAGTAGGTATACTATGATAATATTTCCCTGTAAACATATTCACTTTTATTTGCGGAACTCTTGTATAATTTTATGGTTTTCAATAACATATTATATCGTGTAATAAAATACTAATCACTGAGTTTTAGTAAAAAAAGAAATGAATTAAGATTATTTTAGTCCCACCAGCATTTTAATATTGTACAAATTAAGGAACAACTAGCGATTTCCATATATTCTGCTAGGTTTTGCAGGCTGGACTATCTGATTAATTTATACACTAATTTATTGAGAGTCCCCCGATTATCTTGCTGATTAAATAATGTACATACAGTTTTATTATTGCAGAAAAAAATCTTCTTTCTATTACGTATGGTATTAGTATATAACAATTTATAGTCCCGTTCATTTTTTTATGCTGTCATGCTGGTTTAAATAACGCATTATACATAAGTCACGTGTTCTCTACCATTGAGCAATAACACTATGGTTTGGGTAAAATGATATCAAATATTTCTCATAAAAATGATTCTCCTCCATTCCGTGGCAGCCCATTTGATCTACTTATAAATGAAAATGATAGATAACATTTTCTCCATACAATAATAATTACAAATGTCGTTTCTAAAATCATTATGTTTTTTTCTGCTTTTCAGTGTTATAATTGCTTCAAAAGCTCAGCGATTAAAATGCTCATACTTATTATTGTATTAAATGTATGAATAATTGCAGCGGAACAAAAACGTTGTGAATTTAGACACAATACAAAAAGCGTATCTGTTTGTTATTTTGTCAAATTATTTTGAATTTCGGAAAACTTTCACCATTTTCTAATATCTTATATTAGGTATACTTTATTAAGTACCAGATGATTTGTTTAATTTAATTCTGGATAGCAATAAACTAATGAATGTAATATAATTTAACAAAGTCTTTGAAAGATACAAGTACGGCAACTTTATAATACAATGAAATTAAGTCTTGTTTTGGAAATATGTGCAGGTTTTAACATTCATAATATTGTTAAGTACCTAAGTTAAATAATAATTATAGTTTATTGAGATAAATAATTTAAGTATATGGAAAATATTCTGACGTATTCAAATTTGTCTTCCGGTATGCTTCAGGAACAAATCGGTTTCTGTTTGGGCATATCATGTTAACTGCAAAATGTTGAATTTGCAGGCGAGCAACTATTTTAAGCTTTAAATTGCCCACATAATATATCGGTTCATTTCTTGTCTAACATTGAGATTTTTTTTTTAAATAAAATACTAATTGACGAAGAATATGACAATAATTAGATTGTAAATTATTCCACGAATTAGGAAAATAATTTCACTTATCAGTAATTGAACTATGATAAGGTTTTTGGTCATGTTTTGAGCAAACTAACTGTTGTGTTTGTTCACATATCATCATATTATTACCGTAGCGTTTTGAGCATTTCAAATAAAATAAATATATATCGGGTTGCTACCAAATGGAAGATGATACTATAGTGACCCAATTTTCACATAAAATGACCAAAAAAGCAGTTATCAGGTTATGCCCAAACAACACCGAATTTAATTATTCTGTTTAAAAAACTTTTACATACCTACATGGCATTCTGTGGCTTTATATCATTTATTTAAAGATACCTTCCTACCTAAAATAAAGATGTGACGTTCAGTTTTATTTTTATTACAACGTTTTTATTAGGTCGTATTCTTATTTGTCCGGTAGTTTTTTATCGAGTACAAACCTTGCAATCAATTTTTAACTAACTTCCCGACTAGCTATGCATTTGAAACTTTTAGAATATATCATAACACGATGCCAATGCATTATTTTAATACTTTTAGCCATATTTAAGTAGAATTGAATTCATTTTCAAAGTTATTTCGGAAGAAATCAGTATTCCAATCCACTGTTATTGGTTGCCAGGGGTCGGGGGTCCTAGCAACTAAATTATTAATATATATACGTGCGTTACTATGGAAATCAATATGAAATGTCAAAATGACATTTCAGTATTAATTCTATCAAGTACAATTTTTTTTTGATCGTTTAAGCTAGTCATGTCAAGTTTATTTATGATTCAACAGAAAATTTAAAAACGTAGGATATAAAAAGTTCTTTTTATCTTCTAATTATAATAATACAACTGATTTAGTTGGTGAAATATTATTTGACACATATTCATAGAAAGGAGAAACGGAGTAGAAACTAGATTAGGGAAAATACCAGAAAGCAAATAACTGATGATATTTTCAAAGTTAAAGCTTCGTTCACTATTAATATTCTATAGATTATGTGCTCCATTCCGAGAGAAGTAGCTAGATAAGTATTTAATTAGTTGTTGAGTTAATAGTCATATGTAATTTCGTTATATGTATGCTCTTTTTACTTTCTCACTTTTTATTCTAGTTAGGCTTAACTACATATATTATGATTTATAAAACTTTATTGGTTGCAATATAATTTTACTATTCTTTTTTAAACATATTTTTCTATTCAAAATGTAACTGTTTGTTTTGTTAATAAATAAATAAATATTTTCAAAGTTAAATCTTCGTTCACTATTTAATATTCGATAGATTCTATAGATTATGTGCTCCATTCCGAGAGAAGTAGCTAGATATGTATTCAATTAGTTGTTGAGTTAAAAATATTTAGTTTTATAAATCTTGACACTTACCTAAATACATAATATTATTATAAATATTATATAGAAGATACTAAATTTTTTAAATCGTTTCCAACTCTGAATATTTTGCTTATTAAATAACGGTATATGACGTAAGTTCGGTAACATAGTCAATATCCAGTAAATCAACATGCAAACTTTGCGTTGCTTCTTTTCGTGACTTCATCTCTATCTAATAATTATTGGTTATGTATTTGTAATAACTGTGTAAGTAGTATATCTACATAGGTAGGAGAAAAAAACACGTAAATAGTTTAAGTATGTATTACTGGCGAGTGAAACGTTATGTTAAACGCATGGCTAAATAATTACCATCTTTGAAAGAAATCGCACGCATAGGGAAATGGCGTATGGAAAACACATTTCATTTGAATAAATTATTATGTTCTTAATTCGAACGTATTAAATTTGCGCGGTCAGTTTTAATGGCGATTGGAATCGGTACAAAAGCAATATTGCAAGAAGTAAAAAAACGAATAAAAGTGGATAATCTTGTAATAATAAAATAATAACTAGTAAGAAAATATTGCGTACTCGTACCAATAAGTTCTTTATTATTATATTGTATTTATTATTATTTTTATTCAAAGAATTAAAACACATGAAATAATTATTAAATTGGTAACAATGAAATTAGGATTACTCGTTGTTTTAGGATTTTCTCACCTGATGATGCAAAATTAATTTATTAAAACAATAATAATTATAATATTGTTACCTACTGGTAAGTACATAAAATAGTGATAATCTTTTAATCTCGTTTGATTGCACAATTTCATTACGTTTATTATGATATTTTCTACTATTGCATATTGTAGCAGAGAAGTAATTACTTACTTGATTTAGCTATAAAATAATATATTATAGGTAGTTGATAATACATGATACGTAAGTACCTACTGATACATCTAAGTCCGGCACTTTAAAAGAGGACTGTAGGGGGCGGAGTTAGTTTATTCCTTTATTCTAAAGCCTGAACAAAAACGATGCATAAGTGCGAGTGAGAAAGTATTCGGCACCCTTATAATCGAGTAAGATAAAAGGTTTACAGATGTGGGAGAAGGTTTGTTAAAGTGTAGCCGCCAAATCTTAGTTTGTTATTTAACTAAGCGTCGATAACCGTGTTGCTAAAATTGCTATTTTTGTGTTAAACATAAAGTCAGTGGTAAATATTTTTAGTTAATTAAGTAGTGTGTGTTGTATTAAAATGTGGCAGCCGTACTGATAAGCAAGAAGATGGTATTACGTTTCATAGGTAAGTTGATACATGTTCGTGATAATTTATTTGTATATTATTATATATTTTAAATTATGGATATCTTTACCTAATGGTTGCATTTTGACCGCTTAAAAATACAATATAACGTAAAAAAAATAAAAAATTATATTTTAATTTTGAGCGTCTAGTGCGAGCACTTTGGGCAAGCACTAGCGAAATGGTATATAGTCTCAAACATTTGTATGCGAATGCGTTCGCTCGCCCACAAACCAAACGCACGGCACGCAGTTTCATTTAGCAATGCAATGGGTGGCGTCTAGATTTATCTATAGTCTAAGCTTTATTCAATCACTTGGTGTAATAAAAGATACAAACAACATTAAGCTAAATGGATTAAGACAAATTATTTATCTCCACGGGCGGATGTTGAAATCCGAACCTTACCTCGGAGCAAGGGTGTGTGAATGCCTGAAAAATAAAATCTACCTCCTCTACATTAAATACACTAAAGCAAACGTAGCAGTGTGATGAAGGGACACTGATACGCCTCTTTGCCCGATTACCTTGCATAAAATTAGACCAAATGATATTCACTTATATTATTACAATATATGTAGTAATAAGAAAATAAAAAGATAATATATGTAAAAAAATGTTTTTCGTGGATATTATATCTGGGCAGCACCCCCAGATATAATATCTACGAGCCGCCACTGGTCCCATTACAAAGGGAGGCGAATGAAGGAACGAATACAAAACTTTTGAGAGCAGTGACAGTTTTCCATAAAACAGACGATGCGGTCGTTTCATTAAACAGTATCATAGTTTAAAAAATGATCGAAGCATTGATGAACCTGACTACACAATTAGTGTAGTATTGTAATACATATTGTAATGGCGGTTTATTGCACAGGCAATATTTTTACAAGGGTACCTCCAAACCTGTCATCACCATTGACTTTCACGTACTTAAAAACATCACTGTTTGAGAGTAGGCTTCAAGGAAATTCTCTAATTATTCTCAATAGATAGTGTGTATGACAACTAAAAGATTTGTGGTTATACTTGTCTGTTTAAAATAGCCAAAAATAAATAATAAAATAAGTAAGTAGGTACCTAACGAAACTAAAAATGAAATGGTGTGGCATTAAAAGTCTACTTAAGGGCGGCACTTTGCCTAGCGACGTCACTGTAAATTATAAAGGTGGGTTTATTATTACTTTTTGATTTTATAAAAATCCAGTAGATGTTATTAAAAGGTAATGAACCATGTCGGTATTATATTTTTACGGTAGAACAGCCAACAAAGAAAAAAAACAAAAGACTTCATTGCGTTAATAACTCTTTTGCAAGATAAAACTGGTATTATTCAAAAACGGATATCTAGTGTTAGCTAGTTCCCATTCAAGCCGCATTGATTTATGATTTTAATAATATTTCGTGCTTTTATCTTTTTGTTTTATTGCGGATATTTCGTAATGCTTCAGGCGAGATGCAGGCAGGATATAGCTGTGAAGGTACAAACCGACGCGTGACTTATCTAACTCAATTATTTGATCGGTCAAGGCGGAGTGAATTCCCATCTCTAGCCCCGGTCTGGCCGCTGATCGAATTCCACGAAAGCATCCCGTACTTACTTACATTTATGGATAATTGGGTAATCGAAATGAAGATGCATAATATGTCGTAATGCATCTTACGATTGTTGTATTCAGAAACAGTTATTATTGACCACGCTATTTACTACTTAGGTATATCTATAATATTATATTCCATCTAGATTTATGCAATGGCCTTTGTTTTTGTACCATGTCAACCTAAATAATTATAATTTCATCAAAAATTCCTTCTTTAAGCTCTCTTGCAATACTTGTCATTTATCAATCATATATCCAACTTACTTATTTTCTTTAAACGCGCCATTTCCGATACATATTTTATTAAGCTACGAAATTGTTTTATCATTACATTCTATTTATACAAGATTAATAATTAATTAGTAGGTAGGTAGGTAGGTAGGTATGTACTTATCGTATACACTATACCTACATAATATATTAAAATCATCAGGGGTATTTTCCCATATTTATTTTGTAAACACTTCCGTTTCCGTTATTCCAATTTTAAAATTTATTATTTGGAAAATCTGATATTCTTTTTATGTAAGATTAAAAAAAACAAATGAACGTTATAATATCTAATGTCATTGTATACTATTCATGTTTATGTGACAGTTCTCGGTGACAAATGATATTCAAAATAAATGCATTTTAGCGATATTCATCAATCGTATAATTTTCTCTGTCGTTTAATGATGACTACGGTCTTATTGTATTTTCTTCAGCTCTTAATATTAGATTTTTAAAAAAATCGAGTCTCCTTTTCATGCTTGTATTATTTTTTTAATAAAATACCTAGTCCAACAATTGTTCTACATGGATTTGCTATAAAAAGTGATTCACAATAAATATTGGCCAACTCGCCAACAACAAACAAACTGCTTTCAGGGAACAGAAAAATAATGGTACCTTCTGGGAGTATGATTTTCTAGTGTAGGGGAATATTGGATAAGCATAAAAATTTGTAAGAGTGTGTATTTTTCTCTTTTTTCCATTCTTTTTTTTCTTACTATATAAGGTGAGTATAATATATATTATTTTAAATATACTTATATACTTATTATCGTTATTCTTTAGTATGTTTACCATACTGTTAGGTTAGGTTGTCTACTATCTGTAGAAACTTCACTGGTAACAACATTTTTGTTGTTTTTCTCTATTTTTTTTTAAATTAAATAAAAATAAAACACTTGCTATATTGGTAAATATGCCATATCATAAATGTATGTTTTCACATAGCATATCGACAACATTCTTACACTAAAAGTTATGGTTAGGTTTGGTTATGCTTAGTCTTTAGTTTTATGTCACTCTACTGGAAATATTAGTGTTATTTAATTTGATAGAATATTCCCAAGAAGATGAATTCTCTAACAGCAAAATATATTTCCCATGATATTCAAAGACTACCAACTATGAACACAGAGTGTCTACGTAATTGTTAATATGATGAATATACGAGTATAGAAAAAAATAATAAAAATAACCAGAAATTTAATCACATCACCGTGAAAACATAATATGTATTTTATGCCATAACTATTAACTATAACTATTAACTATTAGCCATAACTATTGACATAACTAAAATATGCAGAGGACCAAACTGGCAAAAGAAAAGATATTACAAAACAAAAAAGGTTTGATTTTGGGGTGCGGCGACATTGAAAAATAAGAAATAATGTGATTTAGTATAATCAGTAATAAAAATCAGTCATAAATTGTCAGACATTGATAAATTATTTGAGAAAGTATCACAGTCTTGGTTCTAAAATTTGAAACTGTAAAATGAAATAGGCATCATGAATTTTGATATGTTCCCCATTTTGGCTATCTAAACTAGAGTGTGAAGTAGTTTTGCATACAATTAAAATATTTGCGTTGTGTTTATTTTCAAACATTTACAGTTACTGAATGATACTAATAATATTCATCGTTATGTATTCAGTTATTTCAAAAGAAATTCATTTAATGTTGCCAGAAGATGTTCAAAAGTCATTACATTATAAATAACAGAAAAAATTGAGTCACGATTTAACTCTTAACTGAGTCATAATAATTTTAAAGCTTTACTCTTTACTATAATTAATGTTATGTTAACTACAGTTTGAGATATTTTTGAATTAAATACGTTGCTTGTATCAATAGTAATGTATCACTGCTTCAAATCAAATAAAATGACACATACTGGTAAAGAAAACATTTAAATTAGTCGTTAATGCATATTATGTTTCCAGAAAACTTGACCACTTAAATCAAATAACTATCACAATTAATTGAGAACGTTAGTTTCAAAGTTGGTAACCGCCATATTTCGCCATATAGCAAATAACCACCGATCTTATTTGACATTGTAAATAGAAAATAAAATATCTTTAACGTCATTACAATTAATAAAGAAGTTTAAGACAGAATTAATAAAGTTAGTTATAATGGCGGATAATGAATAGAAGTGACTTTTCCATCAGCCTCCCGTTTAATTAACAAACGTAGTTGGATTTGATATACCTACATATAGAATCAGAATCAAGAAAAATATCAAAAAAGTAAAAATGGAGGTTATCGATTTTAAACCAATACTTTCAATAACATACACCGGAAAATGACAAGTTTTTTCCTTTTCATGAACAAAACACCACATGATTCCGGAAAACTCAAAAATACCTACATGCATACAGGTAATGATGAGAGTTCTCGAGTAAACTATATATTATTTCTTCTTTTAAATATTCTAGTGACACTCTATCACCATCTTGGCTTCCAATATTCTCAAATTGTGAATCACTAACAGAACATCAACTGTTTATGTTTCTATATATAAATCAAATTAAGGGTTAGGGATATCACATAATAATAATATGTAGGTGTACCTTCTCTTTGGCTAAGTTTATGACCACAGTACATATTGATAATATGATAGATACTATCATTATTTATGTTTGTGTATGCTATTATTATAGATATATGATTCGAGCAATAGTTACATGTTTTATGTCGCCAGAAGCAATGGCGGCGGAAATGTTCATGCGAGCAATTCAAACAAGAAAATGGTCGCGGCTCGTTATATAATTATATGAGATAAACGCTCCGGATTGCAATAGAAATGAAGGTCAATGTTGGCAGTATTTATGGATGAAGAAACAGTATGTAGATTTAAGTGGATATTAAAAAGAGAAAAGCATCAAATATCTAATTGAGATAGGTACCTAAGACACCCTAGCCAAGCGAAAATTACTCCAAAAGATTACCTAACACAGCGAAGATTTAACGCAATCGAAGCATAAGAAGATTTAAAAGAATACCTCTGAACAGTTTAGAGCAATCATACAATTATTATTAAATCCTTATTTCTCACAGATTCATCAGGTATAAAATATCACGTAAAGCATAACAGCAACTAACATCAAAAGAGTCTATAATATAAACACATAAATAGATACGTACTTGCATACAACACAATAAACGATTAATATTATTATCTGCCATCACCATTGATATACTACTAGATGAGGAGTTCCCATACAAGTGTCATTTTAAAAATGTACCACAAAAGAAGATATTACGAATATCGTCCTTGTAGGTATAATGCGTTAAGACCGTTAACATGGATTTCCGAATTTCACCCGTATTGCCCTGGCTGTAAAACTAAATTTGCGTTCTTGGAATAGTGACTCTAAGGGTGCTGCAACCCAAAGCTTGCAAGCTACCAAAAATTCATGTCTGAAGGGACAGAGCAAGTCGTCATGCGCTGACTATTAGTTAGAGTAAGATGCAAGCTAGATCGGGCTTACTCATAATCATTGCCAGGTCGTTTTCGAAACAAATATTAAGTGAGCTTATATCGAGTTAAGTTCGCTGATATTAAAAGAGTAAGTTTTAACACTGGCCGAGTCGCTGAAAATCGGGCGTCATTTTAAGAAGCATATGATTCATCCAGTAGTATATCAATGGCCATCACTGTAATTTTCAATAATAATTATTTTCATTTACAGGATATATTTCTAGAAA
Source organism: Rhyacophila brunnea (assembly GCF_057557595.1). Taxonomy (NCBI): domain Eukaryota; kingdom Metazoa; phylum Arthropoda; class Insecta; order Trichoptera; family Rhyacophilidae; genus Rhyacophila; species Rhyacophila brunnea. Next base: position 47,406,066 of record NW_028232859.1, read on the forward strand.
AAAGATACATTGCTGTGTTTACTAAGTACGTTGGCATAGGGTTATCAAATAAGATATATAATATATATTGTACAATTTAATATACTAAACTTCTCTCTCAATAACTTGATTGTGTCACGAGCTGTATAGCATTTTGCACCATCCTGTTGGAACCACATATCGTCCAGATCAAAATCACTTTATTCAATCCAGAAAAAACAATAATAATGTTTCTATAGCGTTTCTCCATTGACATTAACTGCATTGCTATTTTCGTTTTAAAAAAAATACGGTACAATACCTCCAAATCATAACAAACTAACTGTTAATTTTTGCGAGTATAAATGTGTTTCAAGAATAGCATTATGGGTTTTCATTACTAAACAATAATTGTTCTTATTTACGAAGACATTTAACCAAAAATGAACTTCATCGCTGAACATGATTTTTTCATGAAAAACAATGAGTCTGTTTCAAATTGTTCTAAAGTCCAAACAGAAAAATTTTGACGCACCAAATGGTCATTCGGTTTAAGTTCTAAGTAACTGTATTTTATATCCCTTCAAATGCAAATCTTTATGAAGAATATTCCATGTGTAGTGGCTATAAGAAAGTAAGTTCTTGAGAATAACGTGTAGGTAATTGATCGTGTGGCAGAAATATCTGGACTGGACTGTACTACATGAGATTTGAAGATACTCAGCCAAAATAATTAGAAAGCGCTGATACTGGATCGTCAGGGATGAAGAGTTGCTTTAGGAAGCTAATGCCTGCCATTGATAATGGATGATGAATATCAGCTTTAATGTTAACTGGTTATATTAAATCATTGACTATAATATTCTATAATATACTTTGTATTTATACAATACTGCCCGCATTACTAAGAAATGGTTGATTATTTTCATCATATTGTATTATTCAAAGTATTTATTTCTTCTTCAATGTTTCGCACTCAATCAAAATTGAAAAATGAACCTACCAATTATTCACTGAAGCAAAATACTAACACACGTATTTTATATTGTTGTTATAATAACTATAAGAATACAAATTTAATTAACTATGATTGATGGACACTGGAAAGGTGAATAAACCATAATTTAATTTGTTCATCAGTTCATATTTTTATTTATTTCGTTAGTCTATACTCTATAGCGAAGTTATTATATCGATCGTTATAAAAACGTGTTAATAAAAACGTTTCGCTCAAATTCACTTGCTCAGGTGGAAAAGTATGTATTATTTCACTGTCTAGGTGTTTGGATAGATTTTTGATGCGTCCGTTAAACCCATGAGGCTGTAAATAACTCTTTTATAATGACGACTGACTTCGTACTCACTACTTTAATGGAATAACTCAACGAGAGAGATGTGTAAAGGAAGTCATAAAAATGTCATTAGTGGGTGGTTGGATATATCTATGATATATAATAATATTACGACCCTTGCATCATAATAATAATGGTAATATTTATCGATTTCTCTCCTGACAAGACTCTAATTGGATTCAATTGTTAGGTTATTTCTTACCAGGGAACTCATAAATAATTGGAACTGAAATATCCAACGGGTAAGAAGAAGCAGGCAACCGATCTCGAGTGAGGAAGAATACACAATAAATTTAAACACGTATCAAGAATACGTCATACGTCGAATACCGACAACTGCTCTTGGTTTATGCACTGACGCTCATTTAATATTGGTGCTAATGATGTATTTATAGTCTACGGTGTTAATACTATCGACCGAAGGTACTTGATGGAATTTGAATTTAAATCCTAATGTATTTAAGTTATGTACTTGAGTTATGTATTTGAGTCGTTTTTTCGACCCGGGTTTCGCCTTTCGGCATCTTCCGGCACTATGTACACTCACCAAAAGGCAAATAAACACTTTCAGGGTCGCAAAAAACGACTCAAATAGAATAGTACAAAACTTAAATTCATTAGAATTTTAATATTGGTATATTACACACACTATAATGTGTGGTTCATTTTCGTAGGATACTCACACATTCAAAACTCTGCGTCAAAATTTACTGTATTGGTATATGGCATATTGTAATTCTATTTATTATTATTATGTTCTGTGTTTCTTACGATTATTAAATTGGGTTTGTAATATAAAGTACACTTCACAGAACCGATTAATAAAATATAAATGTCATCGCCATAAACTTAGGTTTTGAAGCAGGGTACTTTATGACGGTCAAGCCATAAAACCCGAGTAAATCAAAGCGCTCTGACTGTCTTCAAATATTGAATGCACGTTAGAAACTTTAATGCATATTATTGTGATACAGACTTAACTATTGAAAATAACAAATTATTCTACACGTGTTTAAGCTTATCCCATATCTTTACATACTCAAGATCTATAGCCTGTTATACCACACCTAGTAGGGTGAGCCAGTTTACATCAGTTTTGTGTATGTACACTAAATATACAACCGTTTCTTAGCCAATATTGATACTGCTTGCTTTATGTGTTTTGTCGCTAGAACTAATATAATTTGAAAATAATATATTTCTCTGAGTTTTCAGATTAGGTATGTTCAAAAAAGAATGTTCCATTCGAAAATCTTGTGATTTATTCTGAATGTCTGTTGAATATAAAAAAATAGTTTATTAAAATACTTACTTAAGTAAATGACAATACTATTGGCTTTTCTAAAATACTTTTTAACTTTGAAAGGGATGGTTTACGTTTACACCAATGATATGATACTATTACCATGAAACGGCGATTTGTTAAAAAAAAATAACCAACTTTTATCAATCATCAACGTTTCATTTGATATTTTTTTGATGATACACCTATATGATCATTTAAGAAAAGTTGGAACGTATTAATTACTTAACTAACCAAAATGTACATAATTTTACATATTTCAAATATACAAATGTAAAATCATTATCATGATTAAAATGTGAGGAAAATGCCCGTATTATTGTAAAAATAGTGAATAATTTACACAAACTTGAAGAGAGATTTCTACATAATTAAACAATATACGTAGACGTCATTACTATTACTGCCTATCATGGTTTTAAAAACAACAACTTTTTAGCCAACATAATTAACACTTAGTGTAAATAATCCCCTTAGTGTAAAAAACACCCACGATGGTCGCGCCAGTCTATAGTGCCGAGGGTCCCAGGTTCAAATCGTGGGTTTGGCAAGTACACATATGATTTTTCAATTTGTGTATGAGTCAGAGTATGGACCTAATAGGTTGAGCAAGTGGCTGACATCCATTTCTCGTAAAAGTAAAATCTGTTAATACAAACCTCCACTCTGTGGAGGCCTATATTATGATCCTATTAGGATCGGACATGATCGAAAGAAATTAAATAATCCTAACCATTAGAGCAGTGGTTTCCAAACTTTATGTTACTACGCCTCCCTTTAAAAAAATCTAATCTTGGCGCCTCCCCCCCCTTTATTTCATTAAATAATACAGACACCTTTTTAAATATCATCATGTATAAAAAAAATATCATTTAAGTATATCAATCATCATAATAATATATTAGGTATCACATCAAATTGAAACGCATAACCACATATTTAAAATATTTAGTAGTCTCGAAAGAAAGCAGTTTACTATTAATAAAATAACGTGAAAAGTGCATTAGAAAACTATCCAAGAACTCAGTAAATAGATTTTTGTTTGTTTCAATGTATCTGACGCACAAATCATTTAAAGGTGGAAATATGGCGAACTTATTATTTTGTAATTTTGATGTCCAAAGCTCCAATATTTTATGAATGCCTTCACTTAGTCTTTTTAAATCAGTGAATGCATAAGTGGTGCTTGCGTTGATTTATTCACACATTTTTTTTTAAATTTCAACCAAATAGACAAGTTTAACAACAAAATTGTCGTTCCTAAACAAATTTATCTCAAATTTCAACATTATGATTTGTCCCTTTTATTTAATTTTTTCACGAGATAGCCAGCGCGCTTCACAATATACTATAGAAGTGAGGTATTATAAAATTAGTCTCCATATTTTCACATATTGACAGGTTTGCAAACATTCTTTATAGGACTGTTTTATGTAGTTCTAGCGGCCGTTTTATAAAATAAGCATTTGCAAACTGCAAACCTGTGGCTACATTAATTGTGAGAAACTTTTTGCAACACTCCGCGCCTCCCAGTATGGAAATCGCTGCATTAGAGTCATATTTTTTAAATCAAATTTAGTGATATAGTATGATGATTTACAGATTGTGTAACTAAATTATCATACCCATCCCTTATACATACTTGGATATATCCATAACAGAGGCCCGAAACTCTTAAAACTATAAAACATAAGATTCACTGATTGTTATGTAAAGTTTATTTTAAAATAATATGTTGCTAATATAAAAATGAGATACTCGTACCTAAATGGCAACCATTAATTATTAGTACCGACCCAAATTCTTTATTTTTGAGAGAGCTTTATGATTTTCATTATGTACTTACTGACAACCAAGTATTTAGATACTAGGAGATAGTTAACTTACTGGTTACTGATGCCGGTTAGTAGTAATCTTTGTTTACTATTGAACTTCATCAATTATAATATTACCTACTTACATCAATTATTGTTAATGATAACTGTAATGAATTTAACTGTCAATTCTTGGCATGAAGGCATCATCTATTAAAATAAATCAACATCATGTAATTGATTCAAAACTCATCAGTAGCGAGGGGTGGAGGTAGGCTGTTAAGATCCGCCATAAATAGTGCACATTTAACTTACTTTTGTAGTCGTACATATATGTTTTTATTGAACTAAGACTGCAATTATTATTTAAAGATGATGTTGGTAATGTTTAGTCAATTAAACCATAATATTTTTGGTATACTTTGGGCGATACGACAAGTAAGTATTAGGTACACAATATATCGTTTTTTTTCATTTTTTTTAAAGTCCTGACTAAACGTAACTATAATAAATAAGAAATATTACCCTATCTATAAATTATCCAAAGTTGAGTATGATTTAATTACATAGTTTTAGATATTTTATAGATAGACGAGTATTTTTTTGACTATTATCTATTATGGCTTGGTTTAATGGTTTATAAATTTTAAAAACTAACCAACACCATCTGTAAATTGTAGTATTATTTCAATGAAAACAAATACGTATGACTGACAAAATTTGCCACTGCAACTCGTATAATTTTGTGAATACTTAAAAGTACTTTAATTATTTACATATTTTTAGATTATCATTTTGAATGGATATTGAATTAAATTTGGATTCTTGAATCGTTTTTATCTTATTAGATTCTAACCAGTTTTATTTGTGTTTTAAGTGAACTGATGTTTACGTAGCAGAACTCCATTGTAACTAACGGTTTTATAAACTTTTTGCTGTTGTTATTTTTACAATATTTGTGTTGTTTATGTTGAGACCTGTTCTGGGCTTCATTCAATGGATTTATAGCCCGAAACAACCGTCAACGTAATGCATAACTCAAATGCAATAGCTCAAATAAAACTAACTTTGTTTTTAAAACAAATATTAATTTTTGCCTCATTGAGCCATTAACCACGTATAACATAATTATTATAATTTACTATACAATAATTGTACCGTGTTCAGTACAGTATAATTTATGAAACTATCAACAGATTAATAATGATATAATTATAATAAAATTGAAATTGAAATAGGTAGTCTCATAAATGGCATGCACTATATTAATTATTATCTACCTATAGGTATGTTCAATTAAATTCATGTGTAACATGTGACGAAATATTAAAATGTTGTGGGGTCTGTTTACCTTATATTATGTGAAGAGAAGTCAGGAAGTAGGGAACGCCTCCCCTAAAAAAGCGATGCACTCAACTCACAAACACCTGTTAACGAAATAACAATCCGCTCTCGCAACGAGGAAGTGGATTCTTGCACGCGTTTTTGTAAATAACAGCGCTGGCAAAAGCCGACGCGATTCCTCAGCGGCTCAGCCCACAACGATGTTAAATAATTCGCGAACAAAAATACTAATAATCTCTCAAACAATGAACGATGAAGTCTTCGAAACTTTACAACTTTACTACAACACAAGTTCTGTCACTGTAAGTATGTACCCACCCGTTCGGACGATATTTTCAACAGTTAACTACTTTTCGTATCACTGTGTTATTTAATATAAATCAAGAATTAATAATACGCCACAGTTTTTGTTTATGATTTAAATGTCCACATTTTATTGCGATAGCTTTTTGAGCAGCCCACGTTGTATTTGACTTTTAAAACCTTTTATGTATTGATGTTGAAATAACTGTCAGTGACGACGTTGAAATTATTATTTTTTTTTATTTCGTTGAATGATTCGTGTGCGGCCTACTCGAATGGCACCGAATGACTGAGGTTTGAGGACTGAGAGGCACTCGTGGCTCTCTCTCTGCCGATCTTGCCGCGCGCTCAGGTAAGTTTGGTTTCGCTGCTCTCTCGGAGTAATAAACATTCATCAGGTGTTGGGAGACTGCAGTATGGTCTTCGCAGTGGGTGTCGCGGCTGCTTCGGACGGGCGTCAAAGCCGAAGGGAAACGAATCGATGTATGATTTTGAACAGTCGTAATAAAAGTCGATTCATGAACACTTAACTATTTCCTTTCGCGAAACTGCTAGTTGAAAATTCTCACGAATTAAAAACAACTAATGAGCACCATTAGATGAAATGTTTCTGTTGAAAAATATATTACATCCAGTATCATTTCCTGATTCCAACTCCATTAAAGGCTTAGATTATAGAAAAATATTAAAGGCAATACTTTTATTTCATTTTATTCTAAATATACACAATGTAAGTATAATAAACAATAAAAAAACATGTAGGCACACAGAACAGATAATAAATAAAATTCCTAATATTCCGATAGGCTGTATACCGATACAGTAAATTTTGATGCAGGGTTTTGAATGTGTGAGTGTCCTACGAAAACGAACCACGTATTATAGACGTGCAATAGTGTGTGTAATACACCAATATTAAATGAGCGTCAATGCATAAACCAAGAGCAGTTGTCAGTATTCGACGAATGACGTATTCTTGACACGTGTTTAAATTTATCCCGTATTCTTCCTTACTCGAGATTGGTTGCCTGCTTCTCCTTACTCGTTAGGTATTTCAGATCCCATTATTTCTGAGTTCCCTGTGTAGGCACTTTTATAAAATGATAAAATTGGTTAACATAATTATTAAAGTTTCTAGTCATCGTATAAAACTATCATGCTTATATATTTATAAACCTTAAAATTAAAGTATTTCTAAACCTTTTTACACCTGCGGACCACTGAAAATAGGAGAGACGTTTTGCGGACCGTTAAGCAGAATTAAAAAAATATTATTTACCTACATAATAACATAGATACAATAACGTCTGATCGCAGATTTCGTCACATAAAACCATTAATATATTTTAAGAACAAAACACAATCCAAAAACACAACGGGTGTATTGATTTTGAAGATTTAATTGGATTTTTTAGCATCGGTATTTGGACGCCGAAAATTTGCAGACCACCAGAAAATCTCTGCGGACCACCGGTTGAGAAACACTGCTTTAGATCCAATGTGTCTAAAGTTCGATTATGTTAAAATTAGTTGAGTATATATTCTGTATGTACCTAAATTATCAAACCTTTCAGAGCCTTACATTTCTGAAGAAACACCTCATGCGTGCACACAAGGGGGGAGGGGTTTCGGGCTTAGACCACCCCCTTCAGAAAAGGAAAAAAATATATTTAGTTAAATAGAATATTAATGCAATTTATAATTCTTCGTCAGGACCTCGTGACGGAGGACCGTGACACGAATGATTCGGTTTTCGAATAGTCTTCTCAATGGGTTGACCCCATTCCTCTCGGCATTCTACGACACGCAAGGCCTTTAACACTCATAAATTTTTGCGACCCTCTAAAAGAAAATACAGCGCAGATGACACAAACGGACACTAACGATCCAAATATTTCGCATACACGCGCATTCGATAACCACTCGCGGATGCGACAGCTCACAATAATTCGTAGGTAGTTCTACGCTAGACTCAAAGTGCGGAGTGTCTGGGTATGGAAAGTGTACCTGGAAAAGTAGAGTATTCTGCGGTTGAAGCGATGAGAAGTTATACGTAGTATTCGGCGTAAATGTGGAAGTCAGTGGCATCTGATAGGTTTTGTTAACACCCTCCTACCGTCTTTAAAATCTATAAAAAATACTTTTTCAAAATAGACCCCCCCCCAGATAATTTTTATATGTACTCGCTTAAAACAACTACATCAAATGCTTCATGGAAATCGGCTACTGTCGTAGGTACAATATTATTGTTTTTCACGAAAACAAAAGGTACTAAACAGTAAACACCATTCATTATTCACAATCGTTATGTGCATTATTTCATGAAATCGAGGTGAAGACTTCTCATTTTTTTCTCTGCGTCTTCTCTGCATCTGCGGTTAGCTGAACTTCTGCGCTATATATTTTGCGCAAGAGTATCAGCACAGTTCTGTATCGTCATCAACCGGTTTGCTGAAACAATTTTTTGACTAAATTTTAAAGGCTATCTTATTTCAATATGTTTTAAATGAAAAATTGAAAATATTATAAAGTACCTACTTATAATTATTACAGTTCTCATAACTGGTCCGCTTGTCATAGCAAATGTAGGGCCCGTTTGGAACATGATGGAAGAGGTGAATAGTATCTTAAACTACCGTTTAACTCCCATCGTCCCTAAAGGGTAGAGTTTTCAACTAATTCATGCTACCAGTATTCATGTGGTATGCATGTGAAATAAATATGGATGTTTAATAATATAAAAGAAATTCAAAAACGGTGTGTCGCGAAACGTGCCACAGGAAGGTGCATGTTGAATGTAAAGTGGATAAACGACAAAATAAAACAAAGGATACGGGAGAGACAAGATTTTGCGATCTGGTATAGATATGTCGCGACTACAGAGCCATTCTAAGATCTGCTGCATCTACGAACTCACAAAGTGCAATGAATCTAAGTATCATCGTAGAACTAGGGGCCGAGAAGAATAGATTCAACTACTATGGTAGGCCTTCATCCAGCAGTCGATCGACTCTGGCTGGTGATGAATATTTTCTTATTATTGTGCCGTCTTTTAAATAACTCTGTAACACTTCCTCTCTATTCTGGGCTAGACGTGTCAAGACGCTGAATACGTCCTCCGAGACTGCCCGCTGATGGGGGCTGTCACGAGCCCGATTGGCCACGCCGACTTGATATCAACCAAGGCCAACTTTGAGGCATTTAAAAAAATTGCTGCGTCATATGGAGGATTGAATAATTCCTATCCCTCCTTAGATTCATCATCTTCAACCCCTGACTCCTCTGTTTCGGCAGAGTTTCAGTACACGGGTATAGAGAACACTTAATGACGTCATTAAAGATAAATGACGACAGAGCAAGCCAAGATTATCAGTCCCGTGCAGCTACATATACATGGCGGGTGGAGATGGGGTAACTCAAATCATGTATCAGATTCCCAACGCCCTGGACATTGAGCCATTAAAAGTCGGAAGGTAGTCTTCAGCAACATTTTTAATTGCGGCTGTACCTAATAGGTAATAAAATCACGAAAACATGATAAAAACCATGCATGAACACGAAAATGAACTCAGTCCTGTAAATATTAAAAGTTTCTGAATGCACGAAAACTATGAAAGTATCGTTTACTTTAAAACTATTACACATAAATTAAGATTTAAGAAACCACATTATTATATCGTGCATTTGACAGCAGTCGATTTGGTCGCCGCAGAGAAATTCGGATAATTTCATGACTATTCCATGACCTTAATATACACAAGCATATTCATTAGATATTAGGTATGTACATACTATCACCCATCATAGAACAGATACAGTGATATTACAACTATGGCCCTTTTGCAAAAAAATATTAAACCCTCTTAACTATTTTTTCTGGTTAATTTTTATTATTATTATTATTATTATTATGTCACTACATACCTACTCCACAAAATCGATAATAGGTGTTAAAGTTCCTATTAAAAAACGGTTAATCGAGAATATAGGTATTGCAGCATTAAAAATAGATCAGGGCCAGAAATGGATTGAAACGAATCAGAACGCAGTTCCAGTTCGTGAAATATGAAATTCACATTTTCGACACCTTCAGGGTTTGTTTATGTATTGTATGTTATTATTAGATTAATTTAATTAAATGATCGCAAATATCACATAAATGTATTCAAGTACAGAGCAGTGGCGTGACATATTGATAGGCAGACCTTGCACTGTTCATGAGTGGCCGTTAAAGAGAAAACTACATAAAAGATCACTCTTCAGTAGATATTGCAATGCATATCAGAAGTTAAAAAAACTTGTTGCTTTTGTCCGTATGAGGTAAGTATATAATAAAAAGTTTACGAAGTTTAAGCAAAGACTTGATTTATACGAAAATTAGGCAGCGTGCCGGTTCGTAAAATTTGTCATTTCGTGCGCTGATAATAGATTACTTGTGAAGGTATCCATAATGTTTATTTAATATTTATTTTACCATATCCGATCCTAAAAAGATCACATTATGTGTTATTTTTTAAACAGATTTTAGTTTTTACGAAAAACGGATGTTAGCCCCTTACTGAACCTATTCGGTCAAGAAAGTACTCAGCTACTCAGGATTTAACACAAAAACAACATGAAAATGTGTCGAACCCGAGATTCGAACCCGAAACCCACGGCATTGTAAACCAACGCGGCAACTGCTCGGCCATCGTGAGCGTCCATTTATTATATTATGATCATAATTAATTACTTAGAAGATATTGTGAGAACATTCATAACAAATTAACAGTAGTAGTTGAAACTGGATGCCTACACGCCATGAAGATTTTTGATAAAACACTAGGTCCCTTATATTATTTTATCTGACAATTTTCAAACCAGGGCTCGAAATGAACCGGAACGCACTGGAGCGCAGTTCCAGTTCGTGAAATTGGTAAAATTATCGCTCCGTCTCGTGGAAAAAATAATTTAACCGTCTGAGCTAGATAAGCAGTAATAAAAAATCTAGCACTTATTTTTATAAAATACACAAAATTTAATAATCATGTACTTATGTTAATATCTTCAGAAAATTGTCGAGAGCTCCGGTTCGTAAACTTTTCAATTTGGAATGCTGTTTCAAACACATATTTGTTTTCCGATGTAGCTGGTGCTCTTGAATATTTTTCGTCTAAATATCTATTATAGTCCATATGTCAAAAAATCTAACACACATAATTTTATAAAATAGGTATACATAAGTGTTAAGTAAGTATATAAAATTAGATAACAAATTTAATATTTTCGGAAAATTATCGAACGCTCCGGTTCATAAAATGTTTCATTTCGAGCGCTGCTATTGCTACTTATTATAATCAAGACTAAGAACCAGATCGCCGATACTATCAAACGGTTCGCGAATAGATACCGATTCCGAGTCCGAGGCATCACTGGCGAGAATCTTTATATAAATCTGAAACAGATATCTTATGAGGATCGATCAAGCGTGAAAATAATTATTCCCTTCGTCTCTACACAAAGCTGGTAATGGCGTGGTAAAACGTGCGATGCTACTTAATTATTTCGAATAACTTACACTACTTATGAACCGTCGCGATGGAATCCTATATTCACTACACGTATTAAAAGATACAAAATCGCACGATGTTTGGATTTATGAATTTGTTCAATTAAGTAAACATAAATCGTGACTTCCATCGAGTATTGATGTTAACGCTATCCGGTGCTAAAGTGTTAAATCAACCCTAAGGGCGGCTTCACACAATATTTTAATTAATAGTAGTTACTATATTTTTTAATCACAAAACAAATAATAAATAGAATTCCGATAGGCTATATACCAATACATACCGTTGCATACGGGCGGTATATTACGTGTTGTTGCTGCCAAAAGTTGATAAGTCGATAATTTAGGAATTTAGAGTTAACAACGGTTTATGTGTTTATATATAAATATGTGTGCCAAAAAAAATATCAAGGTCATCCAATATATAGAACAGGGTTGGCAAACCTTTTTACGTATGCGTGCCACAATTTCCCAAATATTATTTTTCGACTGTGACGTGCCGACCACTTTTTTATGTTGACAAAATATTTTTTTAAAAATCTTACTATTAAAAATTTATGATGTTTTAGCTAGAATATAGATACTCGTACCATTAACAGAACACAGCGCATATATAGGTTTATCACTTTTTCCAATAAGTACGCCATACATTTCGTTCCACCAATTTTGAAACTGCCTGTCAGAATTACTAGTACTAGCTCCACCAATTATTTGTTTTTTTTACCTGGTAAAGCCATTTTTGTGGATAGAATTAATGATGAAATGATTGTTACTGTAGTACTTAACATATTGGTTCTTTACGCAAAAATTGACATCATAATTGCTCCGATCATATGAGACATTCTCTTGCTACAAGTTGCTACAGTGGTCTCAAGCATTGTAAATCGACCAAATCAGAGGTTTGCGGCGCGGCTTCCCCCGCCGCCTGGTAAGGTTAGTGCGATAAAGCCTACAAATCAACCTATGCAACTATATTATTATATTTACATTAAACGAAATGCTTATTTTTGAAGAGTAGGTACCATAGATGTATTAAAAGTAGAGATAGGCAACGATTTGGCTTCATCATAGAACTGAATGAAGCATGCCGACAACAGCCGATAACTCACCAGAAATGGCGATGCGATAAAAAAAATGCAGAGCATCACGGAGGATTTACTTTGGTCATTATAACGTATCCATATAATATAATGTAATCGTGTAAATTTTGCCGCAAATTGATTACCAACCTGTTTCACCATACTTTTTCGCCATACTTGCCGGCTTCACCATACTTTCATATACCATGCCGCCCCTAGGTAGGTACCAACCTATTTGTTTGCTATATTTATACAATGCGATCTGTCATTTATTATTATTATATATATTTTTTTCTCTTCAAACTAAAACATTCGCGTGACGTGCAAAATCATCTCGCGTGCCATAGGTTCGCAACCATTGATATAGAAAATCCACATAAAGCACAAAGAAATTAGCATTATGCTTGATTTTAGAGGGCATGTCAAACATAAAATTGAAATTACTCCATAACATGATTTCGAGACTTACCAACTTCTGGCAATAAGACCACGATTATAAAATGCGGCGTATGATGGAATAAATACAAATATTATAACTGTTAAAACCAGTGCTATTTTTCTATAAAGTAGACGATGACAGTTGTCGCATCATCAGAAATTATTGACATCTTAGTTTCAAAAATATTTGAAACATAAATAATCCCGACAACATAACTATTATTGTTGTCAGTCACTATTAAAGAGTATGATGCTCTAAATCTCAGTCAGTGGTGTGTATGTCAATTTAAAGATTTTTTGTGTACCTATTTGTAAAATGAATAATAAAATATGTAAGCGGGTGCTTAACTCACTTAGTGCTAACACCGCGACTGGCGCATTTGGAGTACTTGGCCATTAGATATAATTAACGTGTTATTTAAATATGGTAATTAAAAGGTTAGCAGTATTGTGTTAACGAATTCGCACATAATTTTAAGCTAAAAGTGAAAGAGGGCGGTTTATAACTCGGCGTCTTACGTGGGCGAAGTCGGTGAAGCGTTGAGCGGCGCGCGCAACTCAAACGTATAAACGTGTGTGAAAATGTTCGTAGATAAAGTCGTTTTTTGGTTATACGTTTGACTTGGGCGCGCCGATCAACGCGCCGCCGAACGCGCTTGCCTAGACGAGCCGTAAGTCTGCTGCTTAAGGGCGGCACTTTCCTTGTAGACGCCACTGCTTTGTATAATGTGTTAAATCTCGCGAATTTGATAGGTAGGTACCTAGTTCTCAACTAATTTCTTAAGTAAAAATTCGATAGCAACAAGAAAGAAATTCGACACCCCTGTCATACAGTACCTACATTATCCCCCTATCTATATTCCCACAGAACAGATAATAAATAGAATACCGATAGGCTATATTCAATACGCCGCATGTTGAAGCACGCTTTTGAATGTGTGAGTGTCCTACGAAAATGAAGCACGCATTATGCACGTGCAATAGTGTGTGTAATACACCAACATTAAATGAGCGTAAATGCATAAACCGAGAGCAGTTTTCAGTATTCGACGTAAAACGTATTCTTGACACGAGTGTAAGTTTAACACGGATTCTTCCTTACTCAAGTCGGTTGCCTGCTATCGCCTTACCCGTTATGTATTTCAGTTCCCATTATTTCTGAGTTCCCTGTCTATTCCCTCCTGTTTTTGATTCGTCTTCTGGATACCGGATAGGTACAGCCCGGCGGCCGAGGTTTCTAGCCAACTCTAATTCTATATCGTGATCTATATCAAATCAATTGAGTATCGTCGTATAAAAGGCTCCGTTTGTTTTAATGCAAGCTTGGTATTCTTCATACTAGCCCTCGCACGTTGGATACGCGTATCCTCCGTGGGTGCCGCTCTAAGCGTGAAACCAAAGTTTCGCGTTCGACCGTTCGTTCATTTCTTTTGAGCATGAAGCTCTTATTCAATGTGCTTTGCCGGGTGTGTAAAACCATGTTATAAGTAGTTTATTTTATTTATTACAATGATTATATTGTAAGGTACGATATTATTTGCACAGGAAACAATAAATATCTAGTGGAAGGGGTTCCCACCGAAACACAGTCGGCGACAGAGACCATAGATACAGATAGTAAGTAAATACATACTCATTCATCTACTTTTTGTGCACGGAAGGAACTGCCAATATGGGCTTATTCCTTTAAACATATAATATACCTATTGAATAGGTACCTGGTATGTACCTGTATGATTAAATCAAAATTAAAGTGTAAAACAATCAATAAAAGTGACCTTCACGCGTAAAATGGTTCTTAAAAACCAACAATTTAATGCCCGATAAACATAAATGAACTAAAACATCAATAATAAATTTAATACAATGGCATATTATTGCACAGTTGCGCGTAACTGAATGCGTGGGGCACTGGTGTTCAAACCAGAGCGTTGGAGCGGAGCTCGGAGCAGGAGCAGGGAGCACTGGAGCAATGGGAATTTGCTCGGAGCCGGAGCACCGAAAATTTGTAGTGCTCCACTGCTCCGGATGTTTTTTTTTATTATTAAATTTTCATCCTAAAATCCAATGAAAATAGTATAATTTGACACTTTGCAACACTAGAATTATTTGAAATATGGCAATACTGCCGAGTGATAAATAACCTCACTTTTTTGACAAAAGAGGCAAATAATGAGAGACGATTTGCTGTTGCTATTTTGTATATTAAAATTAATAATAAAAATGACGATTATTTTAAAACTATATATAAACTTATTTTTTTGTTTTTTTTTTAAATTTGTATACATATAATACTTATTAAAACTTTTTACCCGGAGCGGAGCAGACTCTGGAGCGGAGCTGGAGCAAGTATTAGGTCCCGGAGCGGAGCAACTCAAAAAAGGACCCGCTCCAACGTTCTGGTTCAAACCAGCGCTCGAAATGGAAAATTTTACGAACCGGAGCGCTCCATGATTTTATGAAAATATTAACATAGTTATCTAAATTTATGAGTATTTTATAAAAATAAGTGTTAGGTTTTTTTTTATGGCCGATCTAGCTCAGACGGTCAAATTATTTTCCAACGAGATTTTATTAATCGGAACGGCGCTCCGGTGCGTTCCGATCCATTTCGAGCCCTGGTTCAAACTATGCGCCACAAACTATTTGACAGAAGAAGAAGTTTGTGGAAGCGGATGAAGTACATTATTTTGAATGTAGACGTATCGTGAGGAGAAACAGAAAAAAAACTTTTAATTCCTCTTAATAGTGTCAGATATAGAGTATCTTTACTATCTTTTATGACAAGTCAACACGCAAATAGCACGATACGTAACAGTATCAGCGCACGGAGCGCTGTGACGTAGAGACTTGATATATAAATCGTTATAATAGGTATATTATCAGGACGAATTTTGGTTCAGTTTGGGTTTATAAAATACTTAACAATATTACCATAAGTATTAGCAGATAATTTAAAAGCTTTTGTAGATAGCAAAAAATCAGTCTCGAAGTTTAGTAACAAATAATATTTTGAAGTTGACTAAAGTAAAAAAAAAAATCTACCTACCTATCCATAAAAACCACATCACGTTATGAAACTTTTCAATGCAATATTTTAACCTGGTCACAATTATTATAACATCACAAAACAATGAAACCGCAAACAAATTCGTAGGTAGCTACAAAGTGTATAATATAATATTATATAAAATATATATCTCTAAAAGTAGATCAAACACCCATATTTTTTCATTGCGGATACATCCGTGAGGAATCTATTAGTGAAGGTTTTAAATCGATAGGATCATTAATAAGAAAGTTTGTTTTTCATCTGTGTACCGAATTTGAAGTATCTGAGTAAGTATGCAGTCGAATGCGTTTGTATTTGACTATTATAACGCCGTGTTCAGCTTTTCTCCAGAAACACAGGACGCACAGGACATTCTAAAGATAAAAGAATTACAAGATAAAAAGAACTTTTTATATACTTACCACGTTTCTAAATTTTCTGTTGAATATTTCATATAAACTTGAAAATTCTATGTATTAATAATTTTGGACAAATAGGGCAATTGTCAACAAATCATTTTTTTGCTATTTTGCAACAAACAAACAAATAGAATACTGAATAGTGGATTGGATTACGGATTTCTTCCGAAATAATTTTTCATACAAAACAGAATTAACTGAAAATGAATTCAATTCTGCTTAAAGATTGCTAAAAGTATTAAAAGAATGCATTGGCATCGTGTTCTGATATATTCTAAAAGTTTCAAATGTCTAGCTAGTCGGGAAGTTAGTTAAAAATCGATTGCAAGATTTGTACTGGATGAACAACCACCGGAGAAACAAGAATACAAGCTAAGAAAAACGAGGTAGAAAAACATCTAAAAATACAAATGAATGGCCGACGAAGGCGCGAAAGCAGTCACTGGCACTGTCACATACCCACATCACAGCGCATGTGTGTTAGGACGATTCGGTACATAATTTCAGTGGTAAAAATAAATTTAATTAAATGTTGTATTATTTTGAGCTCCATGCCTCCTTCTCTAAACATAGACATACTTAATACTAGTGAAATAATAGTACCTAAACAAGATAACGCAGATCTAGTAGAGACAGTTTCGAACCCTGATGAGTTGGATGTTGAAAAGATGTCACCTTTGCAAAATGAATGGGTGGGGTGAGTTTAAAAATAAAATAAAATAGAAGTTCTATACTGGACATGTAGGCATACATTTTTGCTAAATCGGAATTAAAGTTTTGTATTACAATAAGTATGACTGTACTTAGGTACTACGGTGAAACTAGGGCCAAAAAGTACCTATACATACTTTCCTTTCGATGATAGAACCTTATTTGGAAATAAATCCCTAGCGAACAAGCATCATTAATAACCATTAAAGCGTCAATTACATTGAGCTTCTTTACGAGCTGTTTGTTGGCGAATTTACAATCTGCCTGTAAAGTCGCCCAGTGTAATCATCGAACAAGCTAACAAGCAGGTTGTAAACACTCTACCGAGAAAAGTTGAAAGCCGGCCAACTTTACACGCTATACGCCGGCGTGTGGGCTTACTGCGTCTGCCCAGTATAGCGTAGTAGCAACCTCCCAGTAAAAAAACGAACTACGCGATATATGCGACTGCGCAGTACAACGATAGTGACGAACCTGCCGGTAAAAAGACGAACTACACCGCGCAGAGAGTCATTTTGAGGTTAACCGATTTTCACTACCTGTCAAAAATAGCACCATACAATGACAACATCACGTCTCGCTTCATGGCTCCCTCATCCTGAAGCGCCCCCCAAGGTCAGATTATTTAGAAGGGACACTCACCTATCGCTAAGGTTAAGAGCAGTGTGACGCTCAACAGTCGCGTTGGTGTCGTCAATGGTGTTCTAGGTAAAATTAATGGTATTCAGTGACCATGGCCCCCACATCCTGAACCGAGCCCCAATGCCATGGATCTTTGGCGGGCCCCCTACCTATCTTTAAGGATAAAGGCAGTGTGATGCTCTACAGTAGCGTTTTCCAAATGGTGGACGCGGTAAAATTAATGTGTATATTTAGTGTATTTTGTTGTACCTATATTAAATTTTAATACATCCATTTGAATTAAGGAGTTGTCGAGTGTCGATACACAATTAAAAATTGTATCGTATAACCATATAATTTTAAGTAATAAGATTATCGAAGGCAAAGGCGACTTTTTTCGCTATTAAAGCAAATTTGTGCTGCGTGTTTATCTCACTTATCTGGTCGACTGGCCTCGCCGGGCCCCTTCTGAGCCCGGGCCCCCAGGCTAGAGCCCTCTCAGCCCCCCCCTTGTGGGACCATGTCAGTGACAATACATTTCTCATCGAATTACGACACACAAATCATATAGGTACTTATTTAAAACATTTAATAGTCCTGGAGTAAAGTAGGACCGCAGGCAACTTTTTTTTACTATTTTAACTTTTTTAAATTTAAACTTACTCGCATTATTATCGTAATGGTTTAATCTATAGTCTAAGTTTAAAATACATAGGTACACATTACACTATTGGTGCAAAGAAATCCATGCACATGTAGGCGCTACCTATATTAAGTTTGGTTAACCTATATTACTATACTACCTATATTAAGACGACAGATCAATATAGGTGTTTCAGAACTATTTTGTTTTTGTCGGGTTTAAAAAATATATTGTCACATTAATAAATTGTTGGCATAATTTGCAGTCCGAATCAAACCGTATTATTATATACCTACGACACGTACTAATTTACTACTAGCTGAGCCATCTGGCTCTCGCTAGCCTGTCTCGCTAGGTCTTGCAGACAGCTTTTCGTCGTAATGACATGGTGTTGGGGTCTAATAAATTGTGAAGTTATAGTTTTCCTTTCGGGATGGATTTTCATTCACATCAGACAGTTTGACATTTCGCTGATCTGTCAGCCTTATGATTTGCAAGACGTCACTGCCAATATAAATTTGAGGAATTTTTATTTTATACATATTATAAAAAAATAATGTTTATGTAATCTGCATATTTTTTACATTTTTATTAGTAATTTGTCTAAAAATTGACATATACCTATTCTCCTGAATGAAATTCGAGCACTTAGCTGACATAATACTATTATTATCAAGTTGTTTTCATAATTTGGTATGGACTAGGACTTAAATAAATGTGGAATAGATATTTTATAAGAAGATGATTATGTGTCATTAAAGTTTTAATTTATTCGTGAAGTAACAATGCAATATCTTAAGTAAAACAAACAAATAAGATTATTATATCTTACAGTTACAGTTTTTATATGACTAAAAATAATGAAACTTGAAATGATATTTAATATTTTACTGTTTTACACATTTGAAATATTCAGAAGAAATATAAAATTGAACACTATAAAGTACCTACATATCCACTATATAATATCCATCCGTTTTACCTTAATTTTAACGTAAAATTAAATCTTATTAATCTAGTCACTAGTGGCTTCTTTTCAAAATCTGGATCGAATACCTATAACTCATTTTTCTAAATACAGTTTCCGTATTCTTAAATGTTTTGAAATAAATCATCCTAAATTCTTTACTGTATTGAAACCATTTCGTTAGCTGAATGGGAACTATTTTATCTCACATTAGAAAATATATTTTACATGAGTAGTTTTGAAACATCCTATTTATGTTATTTATTATTTATATAGACACATTTATACATCATTATTTTTATCAACCGTCCTACTAAAATATGATGTAAAGGTACATTTATCTATACAAGTGATAAGTAAGTAGGTTGTTTTAAAGAATTCCATTCTAAATTATTTCAAATGTGCGTTATAATAGTTCTGCATTCAGCTGACGATTTTATGTCAAACCATGAATATTTCTGTCCTTCCGTATCAACTTTGCGGTTTTGGAAAGGTACCCTCAATAAATCAGAATTTTCATAAAATTGATCTCGATCCATAACATAAACATGGATGTTTTCCCCCGCTGATCTTACTAGTTGACACCATTCTCGTGGATGTTATATCAGTATGCCTTCTTTGTTGTTTTGTTCATTTATTCTCTCTATTATTGAGTGGGCACTGTTAACACTCCATGTGATTGTGCCCAGGTACCTATCAAAAATATGTGGTCAATTGATTTGACTGTTGCTTATTGAGACAGGTGCAATTTACCCACTATGTAACTCCATGAATGCCTATCATCACAATCGTAGATGGTTAATTTGAATGTACAAAGTAGGCGTTTATAGAAGGCAACAATAAATGCTAACATCAGGGTTGGTAGGCACAGCCGGAGATCTAATGAAAAAACTCCTTTGGTTGGATCCAAGTTGGCTTCCTCTTTATCTAACCTCTTTGTATAATAATCATTGCAATGACTTACTATTACAAACGTCAATTATACCATGTCAACGTAAAATAGAATGCACACTTATTATGATACGTTTTATGTGTTGAAATATCACTAATAACAATCATAACTTAGGATTTTACCGGAAAAAACATTGATGTCACAAATAAAGGGAATAGGCCCAAGTGTATATAATATCATTGTAATAGAGTTTTGTTTGACAAAAGTGCATCAGACTGGCATTTTTATGCTTTCTCTATAGGCACTATCCAACAGTGCTCGAAATGGAAAATTTCACGAACAGGAACGCTCTATAATTTTCCGAAAAAACGGTATGCTTAATTTTTTTCTTTACATACGTACGTACGTTGGATGTATAAATGCAACAATAAACTTTGAACTTCTTACGCGGATGTATATTGAGCAAGTGGGCAAGGATTGTCAGCGCCGCAGGCGAAAGAACCTCGTCTCAACAAAGTATACCGTCAAGAATTGTATTATTCTTTACTCTTACTTTATCTACCACCCATAATCAGCAGGCATGTTACTTCTACCACCACTCGTCACTGCTTATAACTTATATTACTGTCTCATTTGGGATAGTTCAGTTTGTTAATTAATTAAACTTAAAAAACAACATATCCACATACCTACCATAAAGATTCAAATTAAAAATTAATTTACATATAACAAATTTTACAGATTATAGATTCAAGACGAGCACAGAATATTTTTAAAAAAATTAAAGAAATAGTATTAAAATAGTGTTTAAAAATAAAGAAATAGATGCAGCAACTATTAGAAAAAATAGTAAGTACCTATACAGAGACGAGTAAATACAAAATTTATACAGTACATATCTGTATACCGATAGAGCTAACTACGCCATTTAATTATTTAAGAAGTTATCAAACTAAGAATTTATAAATCGTTCACATAAACTCGTTCTCACGCAGGAGGAATATACCAATATCCGAAGCGATTTGGTTGAACACAGTGTGTAAGCGTTCTTAAGATAAATCAATCGGATAAAGCCATGGATGGCATCCACACAGCTTCAAACAAAGGATCCTCAAAGATTTCTTTTGGACCTTCTCCACCATAAGGGCCATTAGGCCATACCTACTTCTAAGAAAAGCTTCAAGCCATCATCACCAAACTACGTAATTATAGCATTTTAAATTACCAATGGTGTATCATTAATTATCGGCTTTTGAACTTTGAGAATCGATGTCTCCGCCGAATCTTAGGGGTACATTGGTACGACCGCGTTACAAATACCCGAGTTCGTGAGCACAGCAGCCTTCGGTGATTGAAGTTATCACGAAAAGACGATTTACGTGGCTGGGACACGTATTCCGGATGCCGCCAAAGAGTGCGGCACTTCGTACCCTTGTGGCACAGCCTCAAGGGTTCCATCGCCGTGGCCGCCTCTCCCTCACCCTGCAGCGTTGCTAAAAAGCGACCTATTTGCTGCAGGTCTGACATGGCGGGAGGCTCATGGCGATGGACCGAGGGAAGTGGCGCCAATGCTTGCCCTATGCCCCAATATTAAGACATGACAGGGTAGAAGAAGAAGTATCATTAATTATATAAGATAAAACATGACGGAAGGTGCAACTCGAGTTGCTAAACACGATTCCTATAGAATAATATAAAATTGTCATTAATCAGTAGGTACCTACCTATATTCAACATTATAAGGACTAATATTGTAGTGTATGTATATACCTATACCATAGGCCCCACATCGTGAAGCTGGCCCCCAGGCTAGGATCTTTGGTGGGGCCCCCTTCTTATCGCTAAGAATAAAGGCAGTATGTACGGGGTAACAATAATCTGTATATTTAGTGTTTTATTGTATATTTTAAAACATCCATACGAATTATGGAGATGTCGAGTATTGATAAACAATTAAGAATTGTTTCGTATAACCACATAACTATAAATAATAGTATTGTAAGAAAATTCTTTTTTTTTACTATTAAAGCAAATTTGTGATGTGTGTTTATCTCACTTATCTGGTCGATTCGCCTCGCCGGGCTCCTCCTGAGCACGGGCTCCCAGGCTAGAGCCCTTTCAGCCACTCGTTGTGGAGACCATGACATATATGTTACAATGATGATGCTTTGGTTACCATTATTGTAATATACGTACACTTACCACCTCAGATTAAAGAACTTACCACCGTATTTATTTAATCTATGACTACCATCTAAAATTATTTGTTGTCCGCACTGAACACGTACCTACCTAATTTGTGAGTGTATTTTAAACTAAACGATTCAATTTGTGATGTTTGTCCTTACCTAGTCTCATTATAGTCATTATTATTGCCACGGTGATGAATAATGATAATACAGAACAATAATTTATTATTATGATAGTAATAAAATTTTATTGGAGGATCTTTTTTTTTAAAACAAATTTACAAACAAAAATTAACTAAAAGTTCTCTACATAGTAGGTATCTATTATTTCTATTTTTTTTAAGTAGCAAGTTACAACGTATGTAATAACACAATAGAAACGTCCCTTAAAAATAAACTAATTACGGTAGGCTATTCAATAGTTTCATACCAAAAACATTTTTGTAGGAAAATGGCATAATGGTGCATTTATTTATTACTCATTGTAAAAATAAGGGTTTACGACACGTCATAAATATTTTTAACACGTCGAGTCAATTGTCGAAATGACATTGAATCAGAAAACCCTGTTTCAACTGTATTGTCGATCTTAAATGCTTATCGGAGTGAATTCTTAATTTTTTAGCAGATTTACACGAAGTACCTACTACTTAATTAAACCTTCATAAAATTTATAAATATCCACTCATATTTATCATTTTCAAAACGAAAAAATTCTGCTTGTGGCCACTGGTCAACAGCATTATATATCGCACCCCCAGTAAAATACTGTCGTAAGTCTGAAATGGGCGTTTTGAGTTATGGATGTGGTTGGATTCGTATTTTTTTTTGCCATTTTAATAAAATACTATCGTATCTCAAACTCAAATAGTGTCGGAGAGAAAGCACTTAATACAGTACATTACTTTCCGAAAACTGTTGAATAGATAATAAAATAGTGTTGTAACTAAGTTACGACAGTATTTTACAAGAAGCTTTCTAAAAAACTAAAACAATACTTTTCAAAAAATACTGTTGTAACTCTGTTACTACAGGAAAATCTTGAGATACAGCGTAATTTTCTCACTAATTGCATGGATATTATTGTTCTAAAGTATTCAAACAAAAAAAACTGGAAGCAGCAGAGGCAACAATTTTTGTTATCAACAATTAAATGGAAGTAAAATACAAGAAGTATGCAAAAAATACTTTATCAACACATTTGGGGTGAGTGAAAGGTACTGCTTTACTGCATGGAAAACAAGAGATCTTCTTTCCGGAACGCCAATTCCAGAACAAAGAGATCACAAAAATCACAAAAAAATTAGTGATGTTTAAAAAAATGATATAAGAGCTCACATTAAGTCTTTCCCAGTGATCGAGTAACATTATTTGCGTGCACAGACGTCCAAATTGTATTTAGATGGTAAATTAACAATTGCTGAAATGTATCGGTTATACAAAAAACAACAAGCTGACAGCAATATGCCATTTGGAAAAGAACACTATTATACGCATCTATATTTAATGACGAATTGTATTTTGGCTTCTTTAAGCCTAAAAAAAGATTTGTGCGTTGAATGCGACCTATACAATAATTCTTCACCACATGATGAAAAAAAACAACTTCAAGAAAAATATGAGACACATCAACCTGGAAAAAAGAGGCAAGGGATGAAAAGATCAAAGACGTAGCAGAGTCCCGAACTAATGGCCAAAATAGCGTCATTAATGTAGCTGTATATGATTTGCAGGCTGTTTTACCGCTTCCTTGCGGAAATGTGTCAAATTTCTATTATAAACGAAAGTTTGGCAATGTACAATCGTACAGTCTATAATATCACTGAAAATATTGCAAACTGATACATGTGGGACGAGAGTCAAGCTGCATGAGGATCCAATAAAATTGGTAGCTGTGTACTC
Source organism: Rhyacophila brunnea (assembly GCF_057557595.1). Lineage (NCBI taxonomy): Eukaryota > Metazoa > Arthropoda > Insecta > Trichoptera > Rhyacophilidae > Rhyacophila > Rhyacophila brunnea. The sequence goes on from NW_028232859.1 coordinate 47,430,601, forward strand.
GATTACAATGCATGTAAAAAATATCACCACAATGAGCATTTTATTTTTTACAGTGACAATTGTGCCGGGCAGAAAAAAAATAAATACATTGCTGCAATGTATTTATATGCCACCGGGAATTCACAAAAAAATACAACGATCTCTCATAAGTTTTTGGTCACCGGGCATAAACAAAATGAAGGCGATATCGTCCATTCTACAATTGAGCAGCAGAAAACCAGGGCTCTAAAAAGTGGACCAATATTTGTGCCCAGCCAAATGATTACCATTGTACAAACAAGTAAGAAAACAGGACAACCATACATAGTTAAACCCATGACGACAAATAATTTTCTCACCATGAAAAAACTAGCAGATGAAATCGGTAAAAATTACAACACGGATGAAAATGGAGAAAAAGTTTTGTGGCAGAAGATTAAAGTTATAAAAGTAGACAGAGACTATCCATACATTATTTTTTTTAAAACCAGTAATCATGAAGAATGTAGGAAATTGAATGTTCGACAACAGCAAATAGGCAAACCGTTACCAATGGATGGTCTCAATATATCCAAAGCATATCAAGAGTGGCCAAAAATAACGACAATTAAAAAGAAGGATTTGCTTTCCTCTACACCGCTAAACATCGTGAATTTTATTATGATTTTTTGCTTCTCTTCCAAGTGATGTTTAAAAATTAAAAATCGTATGTAAAAAATTTATTTTTCCATTAAATTAAATAATTAAGTATTTTTTTGTTGTTTTGAACTAATGTATTTTTCTTTTTTTTTTTTCAATAAATCTTTAAAGATTGTACCATAACTTAATATTTTGAAAACCTTCCTTTACAGTGCCCAACAAATTAGTTGAAATTATTAGAGTGATGGTAGGGAAATTTACATAGAAAGTATTGAGTTGATTCAAATTTTAACATGAAATTGTCAAATATCCTAATAAAATACAGTCGTAACTCAGAAATATTCAAATATCTCCGTTTGTATATGTTTTAGAGAAAAATGATGAATACAGTTGAAAATAGATCATGTTTTTCCATAAAAATGAGTAATAATTTTTACATTCAGACTTTTCCTGTATTTACAAAGAATATTTGAAACTTCAAATGGCTCTCCTGCAAAATGCCAATTTTTGACTTACTACAGTATTTTACTGAGGGTGCGATATGTTAAATCAGTTTGGATACCAACGACAAAAAATATACTTATATGTAATATATAGAAAGGTATCGCCTGCTGAGATGTTTAACCAAATTTCAAGAGAACAAATTTAAATAATACAAAATGTTTTAAAAAACAAGCGATTATCACTAATAAGTAGATTTTAGCGGAATTGTACGATTTAAATTACCAAACTTTATCATATTAATTTTACCACCGAAAATTTTGCCCGCAAAAATAGACGTGGGTATAAAATTAACACGGCGATTAGATGGCGATGAAAATAAATAAGTTTTATCACTCACAATAAAATATAAGTAATAAATTAGTAGGTAAGTAAATTCGCAATGCATACCAGTCAAAGGTAAAAGCGAGACTGTACTGAGATATTTCATACTTTAGAAATTATTATACAAATATGTAGGTGCCATCTTTATTTTTTATTGAATTTAAGTTATTTAAGTACAAAAGGTTTTCAAACAATGTCAGCAAAGGCACAATTCTTTTGTAGCTTGCAGCTGTAGTTACTTTTTTTATGTAAGTATGCAATTATTTGGAGTGTTTAGACAATGCATTTAGACACGGATGTATCGACACAAAAAAGAAAATTGAAAGAAATTTAGGGATGTCATAAATTTTATTTTTAACCCTTGCACGCCCGGCATGACATAACTTCGTTAATTTTTAATTTTGAATAAAACTTTAAAAGATACATTCACACATAAATACCTCAATCTAACGAACCGCAACGCAATTTTAAATGAATCCACGAGCCGGAACGGTATATTTTGGAATTCCACGAACCACAACGGCGCTCCGGTGCGTTCCTGTCCATTTCGAGCGCTGCTATCCAACCTATTTTAGTATATATGTCGCTGATTCAAACAGCACTGCAGTATTAATTCACGCCACAGCGAATTGGGAGTAGAGGGTCACATAACACTGTTTTCTTAACAGCTTTCTGTATATTTCTGTACATATTTATTATACCATATTAAAATAGCGAAAACGGGTATAAGCAATTTTTTTTCATGACTTGTGATTGTTCTCCTGCATAGAATGATTGAAATTTTAGACATCTGCATACTTAACTCATTTTCGGATTTTTGATGACATATACCACTTCTCCTGATTGCCACAGATATATGATTATTAGGCTTAGGATTTTTAGGTGCTAAAAAAATAATAATAGGTACCTAAAATATGTAGACATATTAATTGGAAAATATGTGATTAAAATTTCATAATTATGTGCTAAAAAACAAAAATAGGTGCTAAAAATTTTAATAAGTACATACTTATTACAATAAATCATAAATATATTTCAACAGTTTAATTTATTATTTATTCACAAACAGAAAACACTTCACATAATATTATGATCTTAGAAAAATTTTATACATGGAAAAACTTCTTACCACTTTTACAGATGTTATTATTGCGTATATACTTAAATGAAACTATTTCTGAAGTAGAAAAAATTTAAACATCTGAGACATCTAATGGATTTCCCAAAGTCCAGTATTTTTATTTAAAATACTACATATTTAATTTTGTACCTATTTTTATTCCAATTGGTCCAGGAACATTGAAATTTTGTGTTTATGTGAAAATATGTGCTTTAACCTAGAATATGTAAAAATATGTAATTTTCCAAAAATATTTAAAAATAGGTGCTAACAAATAGGGCTTAAATATTTTAAAATTGTCTGAAACGGATAGATATTTTTGATATTTGGTTCTGGGCCGCTCAAAATAATATTTAATACCTAAGGATTCTGAGCCTAATGATTCATAAAAAGCTATCAAATATAACGTGAATATTAATCTCCCACGGGTCTCATTTAGATAATAGAAGGTTAGCAGTGTACAAAATAAATTTAAACACTATTTTGTTTCATTTTCTATAAATAATAAGTGCTTGCAGCCATAGATAAATATTTAAAAAATCAAATTTTGAATTAAAATTTTAGCCTTAAATAATATTATAGTTTCCCGATGCGACTTTCATATCGAAACAAATGTTGATAATAATAATGAAGCAATGCATCTATCTGAGAGGAATAGAGCAATTCTGATAAGAGTATGAATTTGTAAGACCCAAAGGTCAGCTTAGAGAGGCCTTCATCCGGCAGTTGATTGAAACAGGTTGATAACGATAATGACGATATAAACGAGTAGGTATATAAAATCACAAATTTTAAAAATACACCAATAATTTATATGACCAAAAAGAGTAGAATCAAGTTGGGATAACCTTCATCAAACTGTGGATTAATCCGGGTTGATGATGATAATGACGATATGGATAGGTAGATATTATAATATCAGCAATTTTGATAAATACCAAATACAAACACTGTGAAAATATAAATTCCCCGATATTATTAAGTTGTCAATAAAGTCACGTGTCGATCGAAAATATATTGAAAACCGATCAAAAATCACCGAATTCGTATGGAAACTAATCATGCGGGTGTCAAAACTTTGAAATTACCATTTTAATCTATTCGAGAACGGATTATTTTTTTGAACCCATCAAACATAACGAATAAGGCACACAATCGTTCGCCAAAACGGGAAAAGCTGTAGGATAATAATATATAGAAGATAATGCTGGCACTCCATTGGCTCGCAAGTGAGACGATTTACAGCCTTAGGACTTCTTTTTCGCGTGGAGCAGTCTGCGGACCAGGCTCGTTGGATTTCAAACATGTTTGATATTTTACTCTCCGAGTTGCCAGACTTCGTCCGTCGATCACATTGCAAATTCGACTTGACAAAGCCTCCCCCAAACCAAAGCGAATATTCGCAGCGAATTATTCGCCAATCAAGCTCGTATTGGCTTACGGGACAGAGCACGCTTGCGCGACCGCCTTGCGTCTTGAGTGCGAATTTGCAGCGAATATTCGCTGCGATTTTCGGGAACTCTGTCGACAGCGAATTTATTCGCGGCGGACAATTTCGCCAAGGGAATTAGTAAAATCAAAATGGCGAAGACATTGAGCAGCTGATCGAGTTGGTCCGGAAATATCCAATCCTTTATGATTTCTCTGACAGTGACTACAAAACATAAGAAAGAAAGATAAGATATGGGATGAAATTGGCAGGGAAATTGTTGAAAATGGTATGAAGGTCGTCATAATAATATTATGTAGGTATCTTTGTCTAACCAAAGTATGTAAAGTTTTTTGACAGGATGAATACGCTATTATAAATAAATAACTTTAATCTAAGGTCCCGATATTTAAAAAATACATATTATTAATTTGCGTCATGCACAGCCTTTAATAACAGAAACTTTATAACTTTGATTGTTAGTGCACTGACAGTTCTAACTTATTGCGATCGTTTGACGTTTTGGTTTCGACTTTCGAGCAGTCATATCAATAATGTTATAATTAGGTATCATTTACAATACCTACTTCAATCATATTCGGTATCGGTCACGTAAATACCCATTTTATATTCGTTGATAATATTTTTTTAGGTTAGATAGGTAGTCTTTAAGATTATTTTTTTGCATCTAACATTATGCAGCATAGCATTTCTATTGTACCTAGCTAAAGATATAATATACATATAGGTAGATAAGTAGGTACTCCATGTCGTCATTGTGGTATTTTGTAAGGTTAACTACTTACTATCGGGTTATTTACAGTAGGACATACCTAGGTTGTGTTTGTTTTTTGATCTCAAGAGACCTCAATCACAAAAACGATATTATGTACCTATATACCTACTAGGTATATATTTCCTTCATTATGTATAGGTATATTGAGCTAATAAACTGGTTTTGCCCAGTGCCGACCGCGAACCAAGATAATATCTACATGTTCCATGTACCTACCTAACATAACCAATGTTTTCTGTTTCACATTAATTTGTATACCTACAAACATTTTAAACTTAATTGAGATGTTCTTAAACTTCTGTTCATGTAATATTATGTAGGTAGGTATATCTTGGTCTGCATTAGGCAATAAGATTAATAATTTTATGTGCATGTAAATATAAAGGTCAGGTACCTCCTCTAAGTACATAATATTATATTATCATCATGAATACCTACCTGAATGATGTTGGAGATATACTAATGCTTTGTGATGAATTTAATTTTAGCAAAGATCTTCAACCTTTCAACGTAGGTACAAAGCACCAGAAGAAATTAAAAATGAAACCCCCGGCATTAACAGGAATAAAATAATATTTCATCATAAACATCAGTCGGGGTCATTCCACTGCTAGATGAAAGCCTCTTCTAGCTCCTTCTACTATTTTCGGTCTCTAGTTCTTCGCTGCTACATACTTTTATTGTACTTCACGTGAACAAAGAGATCAACTAAGTGAAGTGTCAATCAACAAAAGTGGCATTTGTGCACAATGTTAATGAATTTTCCAAAACATTAAGTGTGATAATATAATATACAAGGATGAATAAGGCGTGGGCGAGGGCCAAGGTCCATTTTATGATTCCTCTATTGATGTACCTATTTTTATTAAGAAAAATGTTTGCCGTAGAATGGGGTGAATACTGAATAGACCCTTTTTAAAATTTCTATTTTTCTGCTACACATTATTCGGACAAATATGAATGACTTAAAACCTGTTTCTATGGACATAATCATACTCTAAAATATTTTTCAACTACCATTTATTATCAAACAGCCAATTTTGTGTGATGTCTCTTTCTATCCAGCGTTGGGGTGATTATAGACATGGCGGGTGGATAGAATCGAATAATGGTAATTTCCTAATGTTAAAAATGTAATTAAGTACCTACTGTACATTACAAATTTATGTAGGTACATTTAAGTATGTAAATCAAAATCAAAAATATAAATTTAAATGTTATACAACACAGTATCATGTAAGTATTTAAAAAAACATATACTTACATAAACATTATTTATCCAAGAATTATTTGATACTTGAATCTGTATTTTATATACCATATTCGATGGATGTATGTGGTGTATTTTGTAAAATATTTGGTACGTATTTATTATTTAACTAAGCGTATTTAATTTGCTACGTGACCTGTAGCTCTTTTATAATCACAAATTATTGTTGAATGTTCCGAAAATGAGTTTATGTGCCGAAACAGCTGTCAAGGTAAATGACTCAGTTAAAGTAGAATTAACAAAAATAACCATATTTCAAAACCATTATAATCCATCTACCATATAAACACCATTTCAAGTAATAAAGAAATAAAAAGTTACCTAATTAAATAATATTATACTAGAAAACATATACTATCTATATACCCACTTAATTTTCATTTAAAGTTGTAAAACGCCCGGTTACTAAATAGAGGAAGGACAGAGTCTTCTGGCACGACCGAATCACATTGGAACGGTGTTATTGTCATTTGAAAGTAACAATACTGACACCTAAATGAGTCGCCTGCACTGCCAGAATCATCTGAACCCTGTCTACCTATCTATATACAATTTATTGTTATTTTTTTTCATATTTGTCCATTTTATTACAATATCGTGTTACTTTTAAAGCTCATTGTAATTCTAATAATTATATAAATATTTTTCTTGTATTCTGTGCAAAAATGATTATTAAAACTTTTTTAACCTAAACCAAGTATTTTTTATTGAATGATCCTGCAAAAATATTCAAGTACAGTTAAGTGACATATTTTGTTTCGGTGTATAAGCCATAAATAAATATACATAAATTATATTTAATATATACATGTATACTGTATGTATAGCCACGGTTGGTCTTGCACTTGTTGCTGTAGCTATGCGATCTGGTGTGGTCCATTATCCAAAAACACTCAATCACATCCCTGGTCAAACAGCGGGCAGCCGTGTAGTGAGTCTGGCTGGCCTATGGTGGCACTAGAATGATTTCAATATACACAGTCTGTTAATTTGAATATGTTTTCGACTGAAAGTTGTAAAAATATTAGAAATCAGGATTTAAATAATTAAAAAACTGTTTCATTAAATATCATATTAATACCTATGCAAAATTTTGATTCCTTTGAAGTACCTATACAAAATACGGATGAATATAAACCAAACAAAAATATTTGTTACTGGTACTGCCATAGTAAAGTAAAGTTTAACATACTTCCCTAATAAAACAAAATTCCCAATTCTTGTCGTTCTGTAGATGTTTCATTTCAGTTTTTACCAACGATCCACTAAATATGAATTGGTCATAAACACTCAAAGGAAATCTGGCACTCACTGCCAGAATGTCCATGTCAGATACCTGCATAAAAATAAATGTCATGTTATGATATTATACGTAATGAATATGAATGTATCAGAAACAACATAGATTTTATTACGAATTTCACATTTACAGAAAATTTTCTGTGCTCATTTTTGAAAGTCTCCAAGTATGACGGGTATATTCGCACATGGGTGCAGTTAATGCACCCAATGATTTTCGGGAAACCTGCCCTTTCTTGAAGTCTGAAATTAAAAAATATTTTTACCGACACAAAATAATATTCCCGTTAAATTCTTATTGAGTAGGTAATTTACTTGTTGTGTCTATGCGCAGTTACTCTAGTTACATGACATGTACATTGTAATATTGTATAAATTGATCAGAGGGTATCAACACAACACTAAAGACTGTCAGCGCTGTATGGCGACTGTATGTAAGTATTACTAAGCACTGCTATTATAGCATCGGACACGTTTCCTATGCATCTGCTTACTGATGCCTGGCTCATTGCGCAGAAGACTTGGCCTACCCGTTTTTGGTACGCTCCCTCTGCGTAGAAACGCAAAATAGTCAAAACCTACAATTCAAATAACGGAGACATGTTCTTTCAATAGCATATTACCTTCAATTCCTGTTAACCCTTCATGGTAAATGCTTATTTATAATATGTGCAGTTATGAAACTGAGTAAATCTATCTTACCTATGAGCCATGGCAATCTTGCCCTGTCATAAAGTAAGGTTATATTAAATGTCGATGTAATTTGTCGCACGCCATCTCATTATATCTTCAGCGTGTAATAAGCATTCAGAAGACGTGTACATTTTGTCAACACACAACTGTCACTTTGACATTCGTATATGTATTTAGTCTATGGCTGCATCCAATGCTGCCACCTTGTTTCAGATAATTAAAATACACTTTACGCAAAATGGGTAAAAGTTGTAGCAATTCTGAAAGCGCTATAGTGTATGTGTATTTTTTATATTTAATTCATAAAAATTATAGAATAATTGGCGTAAAATATTAATAATATTTACAATTTTAAATCTGGCGCGTAAATAAAATTATTTAGTCTATGGCTGCGTCGCTGACGCTTTGGTGTGGGGCCAAACGCGAAATTCGCATCAAATCCAAGCGGTAGCGACAGCGATAGCGAGGGCGTTGCGAATTCGCTGCGAATATTCGCTTTGGTTTGGGGGAGGCTATACGCGATCATTCGGACCGAAAAAATCTCTAATTGTTTTAAACATGCTCATTGATTAATATGTTAATTTACATTCAAAAAAGAAAACGTGAAACTTTTGTTGTTTTCACTGCTATACTATTTTATGCAAGTCTACTTATAAATAACACAAAATTATAGGATTATCGGAAGATATTACAATAATCGCAACTTTTGACAGGTCGACTTTTTTATTCGTTCGTTGATCAGTAGCAGAGCATAGACAAATCGGACGATTTATTGTCCTCTGAAGTTTGGCTCGCTGGCATAAAGAATGTATAGTATTATCTATGACTATATCTATGATACCATAGACAGACGTATCGATTTTACATAGTATTATCTATGACTATATCTATGATACCATAGACAGACGGATCGATTTTACGTATAATATTGTCTATGGTAATGATATTGACGCCGGCTTGGTTTTTTGTCAAATTTTGACATGTCGTTTGTTTCAATTAGTTGTCTGTAGATTTTTCATGTTTTAAAGATTAATAAATACGATTCCAGCAATGGATGATTCCTCCTCAGGTAATCAAATGTAACTAAATGATTGTCCATCTGAATTGTTCGTGTATCCCCTATTTTTATGTCTGACTGAAATTGTCTGAACTTATAAAGGGCCTGTTTACCTGATTTATTCTGTTGCTGCTTTCAGAATTACGGGATACTAGTGATGCTGAAATCCTGTCTGCTGCCGATGAAACGAAAGAGGCCGAAGGAAAACCTAAGAAAAGGAGAAGACGAAAGCGTGAACTCGAAATGGTATGTTTACATAGGTCAGACCAACCTAGTTTTTTGCATAGTGATGGATGTATCTCAATTCTCAACACCTTTGTAGGCGATTGTAGACGATACTCAAAGTAATAGTATTAATATTCCTCGACTAATACATTTCGCACCAGCATTATGTAATTTTGGAGAATCACTGACTCCTAACTCCCGACTCCCCGAACCATAGCCCAATATATTTTGTCAACAATGTTTAATATGGACAGACTTGTGTTTTATGATAATTTGGATGTTTTAAGTCATTTAAGGTGCCCCATAGAGACTACCTTTTAATTTCGTCGCCCATCTGTAGTAGACAAACTCATCAACTACTGTCTCCTACAATGTTCAGTGTGAGGTGGTCCCAGAGAGAAAAGCAAAAATTTGGATTTTTTGCATAATCTTTTTATTTTTGGTCCCATTCTATCTGTCGCAGTGATAACAATAAGTCTAGTATCTTTGATAATAATTATTTCAGACATTTTTCTGGGTAAATATGCCGCAGATGCCCGCATGAGCTTTTATAACTTTCTTTTTAGATCAAACCCAACGTAACCTTACCTAACTTAACCTGGCCCAACCTAATATAACCTAACATAATCTTAGCGTGTTATAATCAAATTTTAAACTAACAATTATTGGATCGAACAGGATCTGCGCCGACAGAAAAAGGTATTTTATAATTGTCTACATGGAATAAACTGTTTTCGTAAAAAAAATAATTATAAAAGCTCATGCGGGCATCTGCGGCACGAAAACCCATGTTGACTTTTTGTAATACCTTTTAGCTTATAAGTTTAGAAGTACCTACCTATTGTAAAGTCATATTATTTTATTTTTAATCGTTCACATGTTTACAGATAAAATTAGACGACGACGACGCTTCTAATGATGACGATTCGGATGATGAACCCGGCACAAAGCGTCAAAAAGACATCAGCTTCCTCGGAAGTCCAGGATCTCACTCGCCGGGTAATTCAGGAGTTCGGGAGCCACGGTCATGTGTTTTAAATCAACGGCAGAAAAGGAAACCTCTCTCTAGGCTATTGGAGCAGCTGTTGAGGAACTTGGAAAAGAGAGATCAGAATCAATTCTTCGCGTGGCCAGTCACGGACAATTATGCTCCTAATTATTCAACAATCATCAAGCGACCAATGGATTTTTCTTCCATGAAGCAGAAGATTGATGATAATGATTACAGATCCTTGAACTGTTTCATCGTAAGATTACTTTTTTATGTTGTTACATTGTCTATGATATGTCTTAACTTACGTAATACCTTTATCTACCACTTCCCTCACCGTGTCACTTTATACAGGGTACAGGTATCATGGGTATCCGATATTTTTTCAACATAATATTATAGCGCCTGTACACGTGCATGTATTTACTGGCAGCAATAGTGCGTATTTTAAACTATCGTGACAATAACTGTTTACATGTAAAAGTGCTGACTGTCTCCAATCTCATTCTTCAAGAGTAAGCGAGACGCTATTTTGTCATTTTATGGTACTATTTCACAGGCAGTGAAAATTGGTTAACCTCGAGATGAGTATAGTTGGTTTTTTTGCCGGCAGGTTTGCCAGTATCGTTCTACTGCGCAGGTGCAGACCGAAAAAATCCCTACTGTCACATGAAAACTTTTTTGATTCATGCATGCAAGCTTGCAACTGCAGGAAATACATGTTTTTTTTTTTTTTTTGACCATGTCCGATCCTAATAGGATCATATGGGCCTCCACAGGGTAGAGGTTTGTATTAACAGATTTTGTTTTTACAAGAAATGGATGTCAGCCACTTGCTCAACCTATTAATACACAAATTGAAAAACAATATGTGTACTTGCCAGACCCACGATTCGAACCTGTGACCCACGGCGTGATAGTCCAACGCTTAAGCCGCGCGGCCACCGTGGGTGTTACCCATACACCCACCCATACATTTTCTTGTTAAGGCCGCGATAATACTTACTGTCAACAGTAAGTCCATGCACGTGTAAACGGGGTATTATATCTAGTGAAAACTGTTTATTATTTATACTCAAATTATACATACATTGATTGTTATATTAATATGTACTTACTATGCATCAAGCTTAAGCGAGGGAAATATAACTACAATATAGCAGCTCTCGTGGTGCAGTGCATAAGGTGCTAGTCTTTTATCTGGCGTTGAGGTGGTGAGGTAGCGTTGAAAAGAATATTATATGTATATATTATACATATTATTATTATTTACAAAAAAAAGTACACCGCAATATTGTTGAGGCACAATAAAATTTAAGAGTTATACTCAACCAGCATTTTGTACCCAGCTTTGCTTGGGGGTTTCCCCTCGTATTTGTAAAGTATTGCTATTTCAAATTACTACAAAACAAAATAATCAATGTGTTAGTTGCCAGGGTGTCAAGATTGTTGCATTTGCTTGGTTAGATTACATTCTTTTCCCCGAAGATAATCTTACAGTCTTTGACACATACAATTATTTATTGACACTCACTGTCCCTGATAGATGTACCTAGTTCTTCACCTCTTCGAGCTGATTGCTGTTGATGAATTCTCTTTTTGGGCAGCAAAGTAGTTAAACATGCCTGTAGGTGTTGTCGATGTGAGGGCCAATGGTGTTGTGACGAGGAGAGATGAGAAGTCGTTGTCGTGATTATGAAGGGCGTGAGGTTATTTAAATTGCGTCAGCACATGTGTACAATTGTTACAATAATGTGAATCACAGCACAGAGCGATGTGCTTCGGTCGAAAACTTACAATCGAATAATTCTCTTTTTATCAATCATGACGTACTGATTATTATTTTATCAACTTATAATTATGTAATAATTAGGCTATTAACTAACTAAGTGAGAACAGATATACAAAGATTATTGTCGCGGTCATTGATCTACAAAGTTAGCTATAACTCGATACCTACATGGAAATGTCTATTAATTCAATTTGTAATATGTAATATCGCCATGTGCCTTTTGTCTTTTGATACGTTTATTTTGAAGCCTACAATGCCACTTATAGTTCTATGAGTTCCTGCATTCTGTTTTGGATGTCTTCTGAGTCGGGCGATAAAATTATGACATGGTTAAATTATAGGGATTTTTCCCATTTATAGGGATTCCTTTATTATTTTAGTCATGTTAATTTTAAGTAATGTTTTGATATTATGAGTTTAGTGCATTAGTATCTGTTGTACATTGATTTTTATTGTACTGATTCTGTTAAAAAAACATACACATAATATAAGAATATACTACATGTATATTTGCTGCAATTAAGTATCTACTAATTGAATTTTATTTGATTTATGATAGTATTGTAGTGTGTGATATTGCAGAGTAGTAGCTCTGAGATATTGTAAAAATATCAACTATACTATCAATAAAATAATATAACCTCTAGAGATATAATCAGTTGAAATTTCCACACTGTAAATAGTTACATAATATTTAAAGATATTACTACAGAGTAACATTGATTATTTCTGGGGATGTTCCGCATCTACAGCATCTGTGGACCGAACGCCACTACTGTTGTAATAATCATAAAATGACATTTTCAGGGCGATTTCAAGCTGATGTGCAACAACGCTATGAAGTACAATAAAACGGGGACAGTTTACCACAAAGCGGCTCGAAAGCTGCTACATATCGGGATGCGGCAGTTGCAGCCGGCCAAGCTCCGCCCCCTCGGCAACATCCTCACTTACATGTACGAGATCCCAATACGCGAGCTCGGCTTCGACATGGGCAAGATGGATGTGGTCAGTCAAACTCGTTGCTAACTACATTCTCATATCAATGTCTTGTCATCAGCAGTCAATTTTATCACCCTATCTTCACCGGCTTATTTTCCATTGAACATCATGCACATTCGGAGTCATCACTAGAGTTAATTATCATTAAAGGATGGTCGATTATTATCTACATGTAGTTGTTTTCTAAATTTTAATGTTTTGCATAATGTAGGTTGAAAAGTAACTGTTTGTTTTTTTTGTCAGTGAGTATACACCCAATTATCATCTGATTGTGTTCATTTAAAGTTATTTTTAAGTTCAATTGGTTATAGATTATCTAAAATAAAACCAAATGGATGTTTATGATGTTATTAATTAATTACATGCAAGTCATCATAATAATGACAAACCGATTTACAAAAACATCATTTAATCTAATAAATTGTTGAATTACTAAAGGTTATAATGAGTTTCAAACTTATCAATTCGGTTATCTTAATTTCAATTATTTATCGATAGATACTTGACAATTTGTTAATTAATTAATTTTTGATTTTCGTTCGTTGCGTGTCTGTCGCATTCGAAGCGTTTGATGTTATTATACTGAAGTGTTTTTTTATATTTGATGTTTTTTGATGTATTTACATTTTTATTTCTATGTTGCATTTATTTTTTTGAATCGGAAATTAACATCATTCTCTAATCTTATGATAGCCTCCTAAACCAGCTGGAAAACAAAAGGTATGCTAGTTATAAAAATCATAGATGTAGTGTGAGTAATAGATAGTATGTTTTGTAAATAACCTCTTCAAAATCAATCATTTAAAAGGGTATGTATTTTTTCATAACATAATTACATCAAGAGAAGTCTTATTGTATATCTATAGGTAGGTATATATATTTTTTGAATAGGTTATTTTAATAATGCTTTAGTGAATTGTTAATGTTTATTGTTTTAATTGAAAGAAAAGGTCACTATTGTAATATTAAAATAGATTGCAGGTTTTATGGATTAATTGTGGCTAAGCTCAGATCTTGATATTAAAAACATAATAAGCCATATAATGAAAAACAACGTATCTGTAGAGCAAACGGTACATTGATAACTCAAATATCGTAATTTTTTTTATCCTTATATTGATTAATATATTGTATGTCTTCATTTAATTCATATTTAAATTATTCCTAGAGTTATCGACAAAATAAATAGTGCATAATGTTGAATTAATATTTATTGTCACTAAAATCAGCATTTCGATTTAAAAATACCGTCATATTGTAAAATTAGCGTTGTAGCGCAATGTCACGGTACAGAACTGAACGGAAATTATTACTAGCACAGTAAGAATAAGGTTAAAGAAACATCTTCATTTTAAAGTTTTGCAATGTGATGTAGTGAAATCATAATATCTGTACCTCAGAGGCAGACGGATGCAACTCCGTTTTTGGGGAAAATGAGTTTTTTTAAGAATCGTCATGCTAAAGGCTTTATCTATTAGTGGCAGAGAGGTGAAAGTCCTAGTCCAAGATATGCATAGCATAAAGATGCAAATGCCATACCTACCTTAGAAGCAGAAGGATGCAAATCCAATAATCCACTAAGATAAAATTCTCTCAAACCGTCTGCAATATGTACTAGACGAGAACCAGCCAGGAGAACGAGCTTTAGTGGAGGATACAGCACTATGGACCATATTATCCAAGTCATCAGAGAAATCAGAGCGGTAGCAGGAATACAAGCTGCCGGTATCCATGGGTTTTATAGACTATGAGAAAGCGTTCAATTCCATAAAGAAATTTTCAATACTTGATGCACTCAGAAATCAAGGAATCCCCGGGCGCTATATAAATATTTTCAATAATATATACAGTAGCGCAACAACATCTCCATAAACCATCGCGCATTTCCTATCAGCAAAGGAGTCCGACAAGGTGATACAATCTCACCTAAACTATTTACAGCTACATTTGAACACTTATTTAGACAACTTGACTGGAATGACACGGGTCCCCATAAATGGAGAATACGTGAGTCATCTAC
Source organism: Rhyacophila brunnea (assembly GCF_057557595.1). NCBI lineage: Eukaryota > Metazoa > Arthropoda > Insecta > Trichoptera > Rhyacophilidae > Rhyacophila > Rhyacophila brunnea. Next base: position 47,445,738 of record NW_028232859.1, read on the forward strand.
GCTTTGCCGATAACAATAAATAGTAGTTTGCAAGACTCAGTAGGCCTCCAAAGCAGAATGCAGTAACTCGCTGGAGTAAGCAACAAAGTAGGCTAGAAAATAAATGTATCAAAGAATAAAGTCATGTTCAACTGCTTTGCGGGCCAAAAAGAGATCCTCATCAATGGCATTCAGCTCGAACAGGTGATAAACTACATCTATCTGGCGCAATAAGTGTCTATAGATGGATGTATATTTGATGAAATTGTTCGCAGAGTAAAGCTAGGCTGGAGTGCTTTTGGCCGCCTGAATAATTTCTTCGAAAATGCCTAAAGTGCAAAGTGTTCAACCAGTGTGTACTTCCCGTAACCACATACGTGTGAAACATTGAGCCTAAGTAAAAGAGAGATCCAGAAACTTAGAGTAGCACAACGTGGTATGGAAAGGTGCATGCTGGGCATAACGCAAAAGGACAAAAAAAGGAATGAGTGGATAAGGGAACAGACAAGTATTAATGATGTGATAGAGTTTGCTAAAAACCTCAAATGGAAATGGGCTGGAACATGGCTCGAAGAAAGGACAATCGTTGCACAAATTTAGTTATCCAGTGGTATCCAAGAGGTAAAAAACATCCGCAAGGTAGACCTAGAGGCCGCTGGATCGATGAAATGATAAAGTTCTGCGGAAAAACTTGGCAACGCAACGCACAGGAACGAGAGAAGTGGAATCAGCTTGGAGATTAGCGAGGCCTTCATCCAGCAGTGAATAGATTCAGGCTGATGATGATGATATAATAAAATTAAAAAAAAAAATTGTTTTGCTTTGTTATATTTATACCTATAATTTTTTTTAACTTATAAATTGTTTTATTTTGGCTAGGTAAATAGGATACAAATCCACATTAACAAAATATCTTTAGAGGCAGAAGGATGCAAATCCACTCTACGTTTTTTATTTTATTTTTTTTAGATATAAAATTGTATTATATTTATTCCTTTCTTACATATTCCAGAAGTACCTACTTTAATTGATGTAGAATAAAAAAAATAATGATCATTCTATGTATATTTTCTTAGAAGTTATGAGTATTTGTTTAAAATAAAAATTGTTTTTTGGCTCTCCTGAACAATTGGGTATTTGGATTTGCATCCGTCTGCCTTTGAGGTACAGATATTATATAGACATTTCGATATATCTACTTGCTTCCCAGACGAACAAATCAACCAGATTTACATATCTACTTAAACTAAGTGCTGTTATGAACATTGACGATTTTTGGCTTATCAATTTATTCACGCCATGCACGGGTACAGTTCATAATTTTTTTATCACTTCTATGTCTATTCTGTATAGTTACACATAATAATCTTGTAACTCATTTTAGTCTATGTTTGAAATTGTCCTATAACATTTATCTCAGTAGCAATAAATGTGCCAACGCGCTTGTTAAAAAATCACCTCGAATACACTGTTATTGTGTCAAAATTAATTAACGTAACAATGTGCCAAATATTTAAAATATCAGTCTTATATTGACTATTGAATTAGTTTTGTATGTTACTAATAATTGTGGGCTTTAAGTTTAAAGAACAATCGGCTCAAGCCATAATTAAATTTTTTTTAATGAAAGTCAAATAACCAGTAAATGTCCAAACAAATTTTTCGAAAATTGATAATGTTGAAAGTTAAATGGCGTAACCTCGGTAATTTTGTACAAACACGTATCTCAATCTTTGTCAGTTTTGAGTGGTTTGATGTAGTGAATTCAGAATTGCACATATTCTACTAACATGTATCTCAAAACATACTTTATAACATAATAGATTTAAGCAATGCAAAAAAATCGTATCACAGTAAAAGACTTACACTTACTTAAACTTGAATTATTATAAACTTGTATCTTGAGTTACGTGTTTGTAAGTACATGGAATACTGAACTCCGACAGATGATTATACTGGAGTTATTTCTCTTAAGTCAAGGTATGTGTTTACTGCAATAATAAGTAACAGTAAAGTTGCAACGCATTCTCGTATCTTCGATAATATGACTGATCGGTTGAAAGTTTAGTACGAGATATTGAAGAAAAATAACATTTTTTTCATTAAAATATATATATATATAGTACCTAACTAAATGGATATTTCATTGAATTTATTTCTGAATTTAAAACCGAGAGGATAAAGTTGTTGTGTTTTTTTGAAATACGTGTGTAGAAAATTACCGATGGTAACCCATATTAAATATTGTATAGAAATAGGAATTTTAGGCTTCGAAATTTCAAATACAGACGTACAAAACTTTAATGCCTAATATTGTAGCGTATAAATAAAAATAAATATGGAACCAAAAATAATGTTACTTTTAAAATCTTTTTTTTACTGAAAACACTGATTTCACGCTTCAGCTAATTGTCCTATGAGACTCTGAATTTATCTCTGTAAATAGTAAAAATTGTTCTCAAGGCCATAAATTGAATCAAAACTGATTGACTGCGAAGATTTAAATATGTATTGACTGAAGCATTTTTCTCTGTCCTCAGAAGGCACTCAAGCAGGAGACGAACAATGTTGATAATGAGGCAGACGGAGACGAAGCCAAAGACAACATTTCCGCCGTTGATGATGAGATGAAATTAAAAATGGAGGCTATAAGGGAGCAGCATCGAAAAAGGCTTGCTAAAAAAGGTATTAAATAATTGGAAATATCTTTTACATTTTTATCATTTAGAATGGGAGCATGTGTATCTGCGATAGTCTCAATTATGTACCTTCTTTTTACTACCATCTGTTTAAATCATGCATAGTCTGTGCAAGTGGGAAACCTTTTGTACTCTTGATTTGGTCCGTACATCTATAAGTAGTTTTTTCTAACTGTGTATTAAAAATTCTATTACAAAATCCCGACTATATTATGTATTTAGCTTCTTATCCATTCAATTTTTATTTCAACATGCTCACTCCTAGACTGCAAATATTATGGACATTATGTTGTGAATATGTAGTATTAATCATAGTAAAACTATTCACTCTCTTAATAATAGTGTTAATCTTATTAATACATATGTATTACTTTTTATAAGGATTGGTTGGTAGACATTTCCCCACCTATCAAATATCTAGGACAGGGTTGGCGAACCTTGTTGTGGATATAAATGAATTAATATAATTGTTTGCTACTGTATTAATTAGTTTGGTTCTTAATCCACAAATCGACACCAGAATTGCTCTGACCAGACAAGGCATTCTCTCGCTGCAGTGTTCTCAAGCATTGTAAATCAATCAAAGCAATCCACTTGAGTAACACTAATATGAAGACCAATTAATATTTTCTTTGAACAGTGGCTTGCTTGACTAAAAAACTTTTTATCTTTTTTTATCATACTGAAAAATATATTCTAAATTACCTAATGCTGCCACTGCTGAACATGTGATAAGTGGTATGTAGGTAGGACCTTATAAATCACAGTGCCGAAAAATGTCTATAAAAAGTCTAATTATGATGCAAAATAAAAACCAACTAGCAAAAAATATCGGTAACGTATTCAACTATGATGCCAGCTAAGAAATAAACCACTCAATGGTAGTGCCAGTGAAATAATGACAATTTCGTGATTACTATACAGGTGGCTCCGATCGTATACGGCGGCAGCAAAGCTGTTAAAATATGTTTAAAGCTTCAATTTGACATTACAATCCTATGCCTTTCTCCTTTAAATAATTATGAATGTCTTTTCAGCCTTCCCTCGTTTGGACGCTGAAGGCTTTACATCTCTTAAGGTGTTGGTGGATAATGATGGCATGTCACCGACAAGTAATCAGAGACCAGTCTCTTTGGGCCTATACACAGGACGAATAGCTCATGGAACAGGGACACTTCAGGGTAAATGCGATTTGAAATAAGCTAATGAATAATACGTGATGTGGATTAGGATTGAATAATCTAATAGTTTCAATATATTTTAACTATCTAGTTCTTGATTCAGTTAGAAATTAAATTGGTGAGATAATAGTAATCGAGATATGGGTGCAATATTTTCTCCTTCCCAAATTGATTGTGTAATTACGCAGTCGAAGCAAGTCTGCCAAAGTGACAGCATGTATTAATTCTTGTGCAAACTTAAGGCTTGCACTCAAACAGGAAATCATTATACATAATCAATAGTTATGTTCCTGCATGAAAGTGATGATAAAACTCATAATATTGTAATAATAAGATCATTTTTGTTTCCAGGATTTAAGGAAGATCGAAGAAATATTGTAAAAGGTGTTAAGCCTTTAAATTATGGCGCGTTTGGGTCCTACGCACCAAGCTATGATTCCACATTTGCAACATTATCCAAAGAAGATTCACATTTACTATATTATACTTTTGGTGAGTTGAAGTTTATTGTTAAATATTCATCGTTGTCTAAAATAGCAAATTTATATCATAATTTTACATTACTTATTTCAATGAAGTTGAAGAAAACCTCCAGAAAACAGAGCCTAACTATAAGGAAGTAACATGATTACATGAGCAGCAATGTAGTGAACTTTACACCATTTCATATCTGTCAAAAATCGCATGCATTTAAAAAAACACTTAGACTCAATCCCATGATTCAGATTATAAAATGTGCAGATATGTCAAAAACGATCTATTGTGTTAAATGGTTGACTTTCAACTGATGATATGTCAAAAAATAGGCACGAAATATTTGACAGGTAACGAATGACAGGACTGAAATTCGTACCACAAGTTGGATAACTCTTTACCAATTCAACCACACTAGGTACATTCCTGAATTCGCATCAATTTCTGTAAAACTAAAAGCTCATAGTCGTCGATCCCTTGAGGATGCGCGCAAATTTATCCGCACAAATGTTTTCAACCTCTGCAACGTACATTTTGTAGTAAGTAGTATGCGATTACAGTTTATATAAGTACAGATTTTTGGTTTGCCTATTCGTGTTAGACGATATGCAGCCAATGAGGTATCAGTTGATTAGTATGGAACTATTTTCAGCCAATGCGATTTTACATCCTTATGATGTAGGTGAGTCCAAACTAAGTGTAGATTCTGTCTGATTTTCATTTGTAAGGGCGTTCCATAAGGGTACTGAAAAAATGAAACGTAATTGGGTCAAATTCTTTGATTAGCACATGAAGTTAATGTGGACCAGAATGTTAGAATGGAGTGCACATGGATATGTTTAAAGTATTTAAGTAGTATTATTGTTTATAGTGCTATCTAATGATATTCTTATATTTCATAGGTGATGAAAGTGGTCTTTCATCGAATGATAGTGTATTAAGATTTTCATCCGATTCTCCATGGAATTGTATTTACAACATGGATGAGTTATTCCCAAATCGAAATGTATTGAAGTCTTCGCCTGATAATACAACTGAGGTAAGATGGCTTACAAACTAACAACATAAGAAAATATTGCAAAAGACTGCCATATTATACGCTTAGGCAAATTCCAGTGTTGAAGGGTGGAGGTAGGCTGTTAAGATCTGACATAAATAGTGCACACTAAACTTTGTTAGTCATACATATTTGTTTTCATTGAAAAAAGACTACAATTTGTAGATGGTGTTAGTTAGTTTTTAAAATTCAATTAAACCCTGCGAAAACCAAGCCATATTCAATAAAAACAAATACGTATAACAGAAAAAGTTTAATGCTCACTATGTCGGATCTAACAGCCTACTACCCTTCACCACTGGCAGATTCACAAGCTTATTAAAAAACTATTACTGCTCATTGGTATACTGGAGTAAATTAAGTGTCACATTTTTTTTCATTGACTTTAATAATCTGATGTGAATCTTAGCCTCCTCGAGGAGGATTCACAACAGATTTTTTTGTTTGTTTGTGAGAAATGGATGTTAGTCGCTTGGTCAATCTATTAGATCCATTCTGGCTCCAAACACATTTAAAAACAACATATGAATTTGTCAAACACGGAATTCGAACCCACGACTTCACAAGCACACAGTTTACCACTCGTCCATATGATTATGACATTAGAAAACAATCAATAATAATTATTGTTTTCTTGACTACTTTGTTACACCAAAAGTAATATTCGATAATATAAGCGTACCACATTAGTGCGACGTTCATACATTTTTTTTCCTTTTTTAAAACCATTTCATTTCATTTCAAAAAATTTACTATACAATCATTCTCCAAACGCCGGGACTCGTACCCTTGTGCACACCGTACCATCGTCTTGTGTGGGTGTCGCAACTGTCAAGTGCTGTGACTCAATATTAGTATATATCATAATGATAGTTTTACCTTTAATAATTGTTGAATATCCAATGTATACTGATCCGAAATGTAATTTAACTCATCACAAGCTTAATACTACAACGTTCGAAGTCTTCATCTTTGAGAAAACAAACCCAACAATAAAGTAGTATTTCTAAGCTGCCTCATTGTTACTTTCGTTTCACTGAGGACAAACACTTAGTACCTTGTAATTATTCTCCACTCGCGTTATGCTATTTTTTTGACATTATGAATCCGCTTTCACTAGGTTGGGACTGGGTTCTTTATGTTATCAAAAGGTTTTATATCCCAATTAAAAAAATTCTCTTGATATTTCTAGACCGATATCGCTGACGCAAAGGTGGACATTGAGAGGCTCAAGACCCTCGCTGAGATTGGCGTGGATGTGGATTTCTTGGCGGACGTTGAAGATGATATAATAGCTTCACAACAAGACTACGGCCTTCAGCAGGCACTGCAGAGTAATCTGGTTGTATTGCGCAAGTTAGAGGCAGAACAGAGGGAACGGTAATTGAATTTCTGTCCATCTTACATCACCAACAGTGGAGGTAGATACATGGGTAGCAAGTAAATTCCCAGTTTAATAACAAAATAGTCCCGAAATAAACTCCTGTGAATATTGTTGAGTCAGATTGTTGATTTACATTATTTTTTGACATATTATTTTCTTTTAACTTATAAAAATGTTTACACACAGACTAAAAAGTATTTTACCAGTATTTAGTAGTATCAACCTAATAAAATATTTCACAGCTTATTATGCCAAATTGTATTGATTATGTATGTTGTTGACTTCTCTGTTTCCAACACCATATGGGGACCCTCAGAGGGACATGATGTAGTATGAAATATTAATATCCGGTTTTATTAATTTTAATTTAATTGTTATTGGATGGATAATTCAATGTATTAACCCTTTCTAAGCGTTACGAATCCCGACTTAGTACAACAGTGCGCGTTGTGATTTCAAGCATCAATAAATCGTAATAAATGTCAGTCAAACATACACAAATAGAGTAGTAAAAAATCGGAGTCAAGTTCAAAAATGATTATGACAGAACCTAATATTTTATGTGACTCTAAAAATAAACATTCGTCGCCTAAATCTGATAAGAAATCACGAACAAGACTTCTTCATTGAAAAAATGCCAGCTTACTCGAGCGGCGCCATGACACTTACGAAATGGTGCTGGACTAATGCGTCGATGACAGATTAACAAGTGTAAGAACAGTTCAGTATTCTTATAGTCTACCGGCTACCATTTCGACAAATATGTCATACACATAATGAATAATAATATGGTTTATGACTTTTATGAGCATTTTTGTTGAGTGTGTTGAAAAAATATCAGTCATAAATAACTCATTTTTATAGCATCCAGGACATCTCAAACTGTGTAACTTTTGTTTGAACTCGCATACACATTGCAGCACTGCAGGCCGAGTATAAATAAATCATCCTTGAGAACTACTGGCTATTTGAGAGTGATGTACTTACCACCAGTGCCTGGTTTGTACCTACCATTGACCCCGAACTGAATGGAATCGAATGACACATAGTTTATATAACAAAATGGTTTATTTTTCGAATACCTATTACAATTCGTAAAATATTAAATTTCAAACACTTTTTGCACTTCTAAATGCTTTATAGTCACCACAATTTTATTTTCAAGTTCATTTGTTTTTTTTTTATTATATTACTTCAATAACCTGGTACTAGAATAGGTAATCTCTTATTTTATTATAATGACGTGATAGTAAGTAACTCGAGTTATTTTCGACTATAAATATAAGAAGAATTCTACATAAAAAAAATAGTAGTCATGAATCAAACCCTTTTGAATAGTATTACGAAAAAAATAATTCTCAAGTGTCTGTCTCACACCAGCAGACGATGATTTGCCGCGCAGTGTATAAAAATTCAGTAGCGCGGGACCTGGTGTTTGCGTAATACGACAATTTCCGCATTTATGCGGGAACGGGCGTCTGAGTGTTCGTGTCTTTTCTTTATAAATGGCTGATAACTAGGGTAAATAAATAATTTTTGTCTGTTTCACCTAATACTATAACCAGAAAATAGTATTTAAAAATGTTAATCAATGATAAACAAAGAGACATATTAAATCGCGGACTTCTAGGTATATTTAAATGACACCTGGTTCAAATTATTTTCCGAAACTATAAACTCGCGGATAATATACTGGCAGATAGGCGAATGAATGCAATCTCCAAAAGCATTCCTTTTGTAAAAATATTTTGTAAATTCACTTTGATCAATGTAACTTTCGAATATTCTATTTAACAGTTTACGCACCAAATAGTTTTTCAATCACTAAAAAACAATATAACTTATTATATCGCAAACTCGTATCGTTACAAACACGTCAGTCAAATGTCTTCGGCGCACATGCACTAAGAAGCGATAAGACACTATATACGCGGCAAATTTGAATTGGCCCGATGACTGATATATTTTTATTCAAGACACGCTCCCGAAAAATATTTATTTAAATTAGATAGAACAAAAGTTTAGGCTATCCATTGACAGATGTCAAGAGAAGGATGATTTTTGAATAAATTAAATCAATATTCGAATTATTCGCGCCTGGCGGAAAGCAGTACTAGGCAAACGAAAATCGAAATGACTTTAGTCAGCTGACGCGCGGATGACTCGCGCGTATAGGCTGACTAAAGTCAGTTGCCGCGTTAGAAAGGTTAATAGATTATTTGTGTTGCCTTTTGAATTTGTTTTTAATAAATGTCTGTTTTATAAAGATTAGTTGAAAATTTCCCTCTGAGGCGGACGAAACCGGTCCAGATTTATTGATTAAAAGAGGACTAAGTACTAAAAAAATTGTGTTTTATTAAATTAAATCAATAATACAATGCATTTCCACCATGAATTGACAGTTCACAAAATAAAAGAAATTAATTTTTATTACTTTTTCCGAAATGAACAACGAATTGAGCCGTGTTGCTAACAGTCGCTAACTGCAATCAGGACTATTTATAATTAAATTTTGATTGATCTGAAAGTGTTCATTATTGTATTATGATTTTGCCTTTTATTACAGTTTGTCGCAGCCAATACCGACTCATTTGTCTATGGTGCCAAAGCCGTCTTTGTCTGAACAAGAGGTCGCAAGAGCAGTTGTTGCCAACTTGAAGGATATGGCAGCGCGTGTCCAACCGCAGCATGTCGCACCTTTAATGAGTGTCAGAAAAGCAATGGGAATTACCCTTGCTCACCTTGGTAAGTATATTATTCTACGATGTTTTGTACTTATTTTTTAATAGAGCCATCTGGACCCTAAAGTTAAAGTGTTACTCAACATATTCATTATTGTAATTTGTGGCAGTTTAGTCACAGTCGTGTGAAAAATACTTGTATTTTGATCTAGCTTTTCATATAAATTAAAGAATTCATTGTTATTCATCATCTCTTCTCAAAGAAATTCTCCAAATGTAAATGGAACTATATTTTGGTATATCTCTGATTAAATGTTTGCAAGTTGCATTTTTTGTTGTTTTTGAAGGTTTGGATGTTAGTGTGAAAGATATTTTTTCTGACGAAGATTCACTTTAATATCTAAGACTCCCGTATTGCATAAGCAACTGGTTTCGCACACCATGTTTTTCAGGTTTGATTCTCGATGAGGCTTTTTTTTAATACTATAACAGGCCATGAGGCGCAATGACAGTAGTGTAATTACTGATATAAGTGAGACAATCGCAAATATTTTAGTTTGGTTTTGATAAAATCACATAAATATATTGTGACCTAACCAGCAATCAAACCCGGAGCCCCACTGGGCTACTGGGTCGCTACGAGGTTACAATACATAATATGGTGTGATTTTATCAAGGTGTGTCTGTGATATATTTCACTACTGTAATTGGTGTCCTTGTGACCTTTTATAGTGTGACAAATTAATATGTTTTCTTTAGAATGTAGAATTGTGTGATTTTTGAGTAATTTTCATGTTTTAACATTTACACGTTTAGATACCCCAATGTCACTGGATGAGTTAAACGAAATATCTCCGGAGCATGCGATGCTTGGTGAGCAGCTGATGAAGGATGGCACCACGGACGGGCTGAGTGACATTATCAAGTCAGATGACAAGCCAGTTTCTGTCAGATCTGAATTGAAACATTTTCTAACCGAATTTAAGCCTACCCTGGACGTCAAATCGGATTAATATAAGCCGGTTGTTGTGTGATTATATATATATATTATTATTTTATTATGATATTATAATGATGTTGTATCCGTATTTATTGGATATGTACTCATTATTTATTTTTGACTCAAATAAACAGCAGTATTTTTATAAATTCATTGTTTTTTTGGTACCTACTTTAATATTTACATTACTCAGGTTGCGGGCTCATCTAATTAATACGGCCTGCAGAAGCGAAGTGGCGAAGTGCAGGGTTGGCGAACCTTTTTACGTACGCATGCCAAAATTTCCCAAATATTATTTTTCGACTCTCTGACGTGTAGAGCAGTTTTTCATGGGGAAAAAATATTTTTTAAGAACACATAGCACACATATAGGTTTATCATTTTTCAATTACGCCACACATTTCTCACATTTCTGTCCACCAAATTTGAAACTGTGTGCCAGAATTATTACTACTAGCTCCACCAATTATTATTTTTTAATCTGGTACAGCCATTTTTGTGGAAGGAAGTAATGAAATGATTGTTACTGTATTACTTATTTTGATTCTTTACGCACAAATTGACATCATAATTGCTCGGAACAGATGGGGCATTGCTACAGTGGTCTCAAGCATTGTAAATCGATCAAATCAGAGGTTCGCGGTGCGGCTTCCCCCGCCGCCTGATGAGGTTAGTGCGATATCCCTTGAACATTATTTTTATATAAAACCATACCTTTAATTCGAATTTCGTAATTCGAAATGATTTCAGAGTCCAGGCATGCAAAATATTCAATAAATCGTAATAAAGTACACTATTTCATGAGGCAGTCATTGAAAATTGTGACAGATTTTTCTTAAAACATGAATTACTTATTTTAAGAAGGTAATATAATTAATAATCCTGACATTTTATGACCCATTAACACATATGGAATCGGAAATTTCGTAGGCACATCTATGATTGTAAACGAAATTAATGAAAATCAAAATTTTAAACATTTCCCTCCATATATTTCGTAATTCGAATTTTTTTCGATTTTCGGTCCTGTGGAATTCGTATTAACGAGGTTTTACTGTATATATCGTGGGTATTCTGCGAAAAGGCACTAAGTCAAAATTTTGCTGTTTTGACTTAATGATGAGGTAATCTTATTAAGAGTACGCTCTATAGTCTACAAAAACACACACAGTCATATCTATAAAACTGGCGAAGATAATTTATGTTATAAGTCAAAAAGACATACATCTATTCAGAGAAAAGGCACTAAAGGACTTAGTGCATTTGCTTCTCTCATTCTCAGGCTATATTCACAAAATTCTGCGTGCAAAACTGCACTAAGTCATACTCAAAGCAATATCGCAGAAAGGAATTTGCCTTTTATATATATAAAATCAAGTTAAGACCGTTCAAACTTTCAAACTCGATTATCTCAAAACTAGTATTTTTGACTTAATGCTTATTCGCAGTATACCCACGAATTTCCTATACAACATTTCACGGTGAAGTGTGATACAGTGAACTGCATACGTACAAATTTCCGGACACGACATGGTACATGCAAATACTTTTTACTACATGTTTATAAAAAAAATTCAAATCAATCAGTTGTGGTAATATAATAATATGTAATAGTATGTATGTGCGTCGAAATGTTTGTGCCATTTTGTATTTGTAAATTCAATTTGTTTGGTTTTCAATCCAAACAGATCTTCGCAAAAAAATATGGAAAAAGTTTTCTGGCCTTTCAGAAAACTTTTTATGTGTGAAACATTGTTCGGCAAATATGAATATTTTTGTAACAAAGGGTTTTCACATCAAGCTGTGCTGTATTTATAAATTTATTTGTGATGAAATTTTACATGTAAACATTCATCTGTTCATATCAAATGATATTTTTTTTTATAAAAGAAGGTAAATTATGTTGTTTTTTTTTTTTTTTTTTTTCTCGACCATGTCCGATCCTGATAGGATCATATGGGCCTCTACAGAGTGGAGGTTGTATTGACAGATTTTGTTTTTTGCGAGAAATGGATGTCAGCCATTTGCTCAACCTATTAGGTCCATACCCTGACACACAAATTGAAAAACAATATGTGTACTTGCCAGACCCAGGATTCGAACCTGGGACCCACGGCTTTATAGTCCAACGCTTATGCCGCACGGCCACCGTGGGTGTTATCCTTTATTTTAAGAAACTTATTACAAATATCACAAGAATTAGTGAACTTATGAATAAATTTTATACAATTTTTTATTAGGTATCTAAAAAATAAGGTAAATTACCATCTTTTCTGCTAAACAGAACAAATGTCTTCTAATATTAATACTATCGACCGAAGGTACTTGATGGAATTTGAATTTAAATTCTTATGGTTTTAAGTTTTGTACTATTCCATTTGAGTCATTTTTGTGTGTAGTATTTTTATTTTTTATAATTACTAATGATCTATTAGGTTTTGACGATTTATTATACGCTTATCGAGTGTATTATTATTGATAAGGTAGGTAGGGGGTTTTTTTACAAACACTTCAACTATTCATAATTTATTTGTTATTGGATCCTTGACTTAATAGGTAGGTGATAAAGTTTTTACCTACTTTATTGTATTGATTTGTTATATAAGTTAGAGTTAATAGTGCTCATTGTCAGTGTGTGTTTGCCGATTGGTGAGTGTACACAGTGCCTACATTATCAATAATAATACACTCGATAAGCGTATAATAAATTGTCAAAACCTAATAATAGGTTATTAGGAATTACCTACAAACAATAAAAATAAATACATATATCATTGTAAATATATAACGCAACGAGTGAATTGAATACTCTAAACTACTAAAATTTTATCAAAATATTTTGTTATAATGTAATTTTTTATTAAAATTATTGCTATTAATACACTTATTGATAAATGAATATTTTTATAATGTGCTTTAACCATGGACATCAGTGTATACTAAAATAAAGCTCATTTTAAAACGATGATTCTAATGGATTTAAGTTTTGTACTATTCCATTTAAGTCGTTTTTTGCGACCCGGGTTTCACTTTTCGGCATCTTCAGGCGCTGTGTAGACTCACCTAAGGCAAACATACACTGGCAATGGCGAAACCCAGGTCGCAAAAAATGACTCAAATGGAATAGTAGAAAATTTCAATCCATTAGAATTTAAATGTCTTCTATATTTTATTAGTCCTATTATTATATTGTGCGACCTATTGGTTTTTTTGTTTTGGATCAAACACACAGGGAGAAAAGAATATGTGAGTTTTGCAACACTACACTACACAACACAACATTTGCATCATGGATACTAGGAGTGCCTAAGGATGTAGAAAACCTTCTATAGAGATGAGACTTGTACATATACATCCACATCCACAAGTGATTATCGGATGAGTGTGGCCTAACGGTTATAATTTATGCGCTGTTTCGACTTTTAGACGTGTCGCATCAAAATCTTTAAGCAAACATTGAATGCCCGAGATGGTTGCACCAATTCATTAGGTCTATTCTTAACAGTTATCACTTTAGCATGTTTCCGTTATTATCATTGGTCAAAATTAGCACGCTAGGAATTCTGTACACTAAACTTGATTAAACTGTTAGTAGCGGCTATCTTTAATTCTTGGTAGACATGTCGGTCAAATTTGGATAATATGTTCGTGCGACTGAACCCAAGCGGATAAGAACGAATACAAGCGGATAAAGTCGAACCAGTGCCATCTAATCGGTAATAACCTAACCTACAATTTTATAAGTCATGTGATATGGTTTTGCTTCCGAACGTCGAAATACAGACAAGTTTACAAATAAGTTTTTTCAACAAACATTAAACCTTTAAAGCTCAAACAGTCAACATAACCTACAATTCTGTCAGCCGGGCACGTAGATGTTGTCGTAATTATTTTTCGAAACATCTTGCATCTCAATTCTCAATATGTAAAATTGACGTACTCTGTCCCGTTCTCACGTTAGCACACCGAACAGAGGCGCAGTTAAAAAGATATCACCTTTTGACAGTTCAGACGGTTAACTTTTTTACATAATTAACCAACCGCCAGAATATGTAAAGTGGTAAATGTGATATATTTATCACAATTAGCTCTTTTGGATGTTGAGTGATATGTTAGAATAGGCCCTCATGAATGCCACGGGTCTTCCAGTGTCTACAGGCCTTACAAAATTATCTGAGTCATGATCCTATGATACGTTCGAAGAATAAATATTTCACCCCTGCCCCTTGTGTGCGTGCTTGAGTATGCGTCCATAAAGCGTCGCTATAGGATTGGTTTGTCGAATATCCGTTATTGTCGAAATCGACCTTTTGATGCAGAATGATTTTTTGTATCTAAATGGACCAGAACCATCCTTTTCTTTAAATTGCTTTGTAATGAATACAGCATGCATATGATGTAAAAACAACAATTTCAATACCTCCATGTATTTAAATATAGGATAATGAAATTTGTTTTTCGTCTCCTGAACATTTGCCATTTGGTCTATTCGACAAACCAATCCTACAGTGACGAAAGGTCAAAAATAATATTGAGATAAGAGTAATTTAATGTTTTGTATGTTGTCACATTTATATTCAAATGATAATATTATGTGGATATTTTAATAATTTATCATTAATAGATTGTATATTAGGAATGGCTATGTATCAAAATGAAAATCGATTTGCTGATCTTTGACCTATGCTGAGCAAACTTTTGAAGCCTTTGATGGCAAAGATTGACCCACACTGTTCGTAGCAATTACTCTAAATTTGTAGTCACCTCCAGGTTTTAAAACAATGCTGCAGGAGTTATAGATGACAGGTACATTTTGGCAAGAGGTTATCCAGATTTCAGGTCTCATGTTTATACTGTATATCACTGTGTGGTTCTGAATTTTCCAACGATTGATTCCAATTCCCCGCCATTGTATGGTCGTACTGGCGGGGTCGCAAGTAATATCTTCAATTTCAGGGGGTTCTGGTATATCTGAAAGATGATTATTTTATTGTGTTGCACGCATGATGGCCTAAATATGAAGCCATGGCAGGCAAACAAAAATTGTTTCAATACATATCATCACCTCAATACTACAACTAGATAATTCTGATTTGGTCATTGTTGGGAAAATGAAATTTAAACTTTACTTTACTTTACTTAAATCCAGGCTATAATTATATACATTATTATATACTATTAATGGAAAATTGTGCTTGCCTAATTGGGAACAATTAAACAATGTTCAATTGTATGAAAAAATATTGTAGATATATTATTTTATTTATTTAACGCATCTATGGTTTTAAGTTATCTAATATTTTCAAACACAAAATTAATACAGTTCCCATTAATTTCTGACTTACCTACATAGTTGTATCATTTTGTAGAGAAGGAAATGTAGAATCATGTTCAATAGCTATCTCAAAAACAGTGAAAATCAAGTTATCTACTGTGTGAAAACATCTTGGCTACACTTCTAAGCGCTGTTGTTTACTAAATGGGAGGAGCATGTTAGTTTATAATGGAAGTGCGGTTAAAAATGGGCGGAACATGTTAGTTCACAGTTTTAACACGTAGCCAAGAAGATGTTTTTGCACTATAGTTGTAGTATTGAAGTGACGATATATATGTTTCTGAGATAGTTCTAAATTATCTATGTTTAATAAAGAAATTTGTATTATTCATTGAATAAAAAAATTGCTAGTTTCTCAACGAGTTGAATGTTGCTTCAATATATTGCTCAGTTTGTTATTAAATGTAAGGTGAGTCGGGGTAAGTGTGACTTTGGGGTAAGTGTAGCTACTAAGATATCTCAGTATCTACTACAAATTGGATGATGCCATCTATGGAAAGGTGATAGCAAAATCACCGATTTATAAAAATAATCAGAAATGGTGTCGATACCATGTTTTTTGAGGTGACTACATGGAATTTTCTCCAGACGACATTTTGAAGTCGACGAGTGAGATGGTAGCTGTTACTAAAATATTTTTTTAAACATGGAAATCTGCACATTGTGGTTGTAAAAATTGGTGAGTTTATGTGTTTTGATACGCTGCTTCACGTGGTGTTATCGTTTTACTGAATTATAAGCATTTGAAACCTTTAATCAAGTAGACACACTTCCCCCACGAAAGTAAACGCGTGGGGTAAGTGTGCCTTTGTATTGTGTCACACTTCCCCCATATATTTTGTATGAATTTGCAAAGTCAATATTTTAACTAGTGATGGGACATGACGCATTATTTATATCGATCGAAGTATCGAAGATCGAACATGTTCGTAATTGAAATAGAATGTTTATATGTAAGAATTTGTGTACCCGTATAACCTAGATAATTCGAAATCCAAGGGACTCTGAAAATTTGATTTCGAATTCGCGAAAATTGCTATAAATCGAATTTTCCGAAGAAGAAAAAAAAACGTCAATTTGTATGGGGACTGTTCGACTCAAAAATGTTCTTCTAAGCCTATAATTCTGGATTGCAAAGTTGTTCAATTACCAAATAAAGAAGTTTCCTGCAGAAAATATAGAAAAAACTTTGTTTGAAACACGTTTGCTGAATTTTATTAGTAGTAAGGCGCATATAAAGAATAAGAGAAAAATGGTTGCCCCAGGAGCAGAAGTGATTACATGTTATGATGTTATAGAGAGAATGAAAAATAATGTCCCAATAGAAAAGAAAATAAAGCCATTGCAAGACAAAACTAACATGCAGAAGAAGGTATTGAAACCGATAAAAGTACACCAAAACAAAAAAAACACGAACCCATGTCATCAGAAGAAGATTTGTCATGGACATCAAGTGACGAAAGCGAAGATAATATGCAAGACTATATTAATAATTTGCTCGGCGATGAGGAAAACGATCCTTCAATTAATTGTCTGATCAGTTCGATGATACTGCAGTTGCATCTAATTAAGAAATGTTAGAGATTGGAAAGTGGATTGTAGTACAATTTGCTACAAAAAAAACTGTGAAACATTTTGTCGGAGTTATAATAAAACTTGAGCAAGATGACAGAATTCTGACAAAGTTTGCTCGAAAACTTAAGACGATTAAAAAAGAAAACGAAATTATGTTTTCATTTCCAAGAGTAGAAGACATTTACGAAGTGAAAGAAGAGGATGTCATCTGCATATCGCCTCAACCATCAACTGGACGAAGAGGCGAAATAATTTTCAAAACAAAAATCTCTGGTTACAATATTCAGTAGGTACCTAGTCATGCAATTTCAAATATTGCAATTCGAAATAATTAAGTTAGAATAAATAGTTTTGTAAGTTAAGTACTTAACTTGAATTTTAAGTACAGTAAAAACGAAAGAATGATTCGAGAATGAGACCCAAAACGTTACTAGAGTTTTAATGTTTTTGTGTATTAATTACTATTTTTTCTTTTATATCTTACTCTCTATTTGTATCCACATTTTATTTTTGCTGATTGTTATTTAAATTTGTAATAATACCAAAATAATCATGTTAGGTGTATTAAATTTCATCAACTGTTTGTTAATGCTCACTGTTTCGAGCTAAAAAATAATATTTTACCCTGTTAATTCTTGGTGAAGCTATTATAACATTTCAAATTTTAAAAATGTGTAACCTATTTGTAAATAATCAGAACTGGTTTCGTTAATTGAGCATTTTCAACGAAAATGTATTAAATATCTTCCAGTTTTTTTATAATAAACACCTACTGATCTATTTTATTATTTGTAATATTTGTCATTATACTTACATATTATGTATATGTATACGGTAATAAAATATATGTCGCAAACATAATTATATTGTTAAATTTAGTAAATACTTCGACTTACATTTATTTTTTCTCCAAGAAAAATAACCACAGAACGCCTTTTGCTATTTCCTCGTGCGTCATTGCTACAATGCAAATTTCATAATACTCTAAAATCATACATGTTAATTTCAAAAGCCCTTAAAATGGTAGGTTAGTTTCAAAGTCCCCTAAAATAAAAATCATTTGATTTTTAATTTATTCTCTTAGTAAAATAATGTGTAAAAAGTGAGTAAAATATATTAAATAGGTATAATACTCTTTATAATGTATAAATCAAGTAATAAATACCTACATAGTGTTTACGTATTCAATAGATATGCCCTTTTCTCATTTTTATCAAAACTATCTAAAATCGTTTCATGTCGTGTCATGTAAGTACTGACTATTTTTAGGGTTACTCTGCATTCCTGTATTGTATACTTTGTATTTGTGCTCTTTCGAGACAAATAAAATTATAAGTCAATCTTCAAAAGCCTTTGATTCATTTACCTACCACTCCTGTTGCTGAGATAACCACATTAAATAATTAAGTACCTACCTAATAAAAAACGTAATTTTTGTTTCGGGACATCACTAGCTCTACATACATTAGTATGACACACTTACCCCAAAAAAAATGATATAGATAATTTTTGGTGAAAATCTATACAAAATCTTTAATTTAAGAATCAATATCCATTAAATGATATATTACCTTTCTATGCATGTAATACGTTATGGTTTTGAAGAACTTTTGGAACAATGGTGAATTTAGTTACACTTACCCCAATATCGGGGTAAGTGTGACAAACTGACTAGTGATCAAAAAATATTAAAATGTCGTATTATAGTAAGATTTACAGTGGGTTCCTTCTGTACATATTAATTGTAATGATATTTTAGATCCTATGGTAAAGTTTTCAACTGTTTAAAACATACCTATTCATCATGAACCAGGTTGAAATTCATCTCATCAAATTATATCGCACCCCTAGTTTTAAAGTATGACAAGTCAAAAAACAGCATTCTGAGATAATTGGATTCAAAGATTCAAACCCTCTCAACTAAATCTAAAAATGTATGTACCAAACTGATTTTCTTGCTCAATGTGTATCAGGGCTTATATTTTTGTATGAAATTATTATTATATTGAAAAATTATACAGAACACATATTTTTGGTAGTTTTTTTGAAATGTCATAGTCTAAAATTGGACTATTTTGATAAATTTTGAAATAACCCATCATGCACACAATACAAACTAATATGAAACAACATAAAATCTCTTCAATATATTATGCATATCAAGTAAAATAATAAACGAAATGGTTATTTGAAATTTTTATTTCAAAATAAAATAACTGGAACAGGTAAACCATCACATACCTACCAAATTTTTAAAATATATAATTATATAAGATTATGATTACCTATTCAAGATTCTTGCACATTACGTAATGAAAATTATTATATAATTTAGAATTAATCAGAGTAATTTCCATCACTCTCTTCGTGAACCAAGTCATTTGTTGCCACTTGAGTACTTCTAGCGACTTTCAAATTATTGTAAAAATTGTGGTACGTCATCGGTATTAATTTTTTTGCATATAGTTAAAAGATCTTGCCTTTTCTGCATGGTTATTCCTGGTGGCTCATTATAAGCTTTCTGTAAAATTATCATATTCATGTGAACCGGACGACCCGTCATGCGATGCCTTATATTAATTTCCTCGTAGGAAGAATCAATAAAATTGGTTTTAATGACAAAACTATACGGTGATTCTCTTTTCAAATGCATGACTTTGATTGCTTGCCATGTTACCTTCGTACCTACGGTAGTTATAACATACTTTTGTTCCAGCTCATCGGACAGCAATTTCAGGTCAAATATATCATCAGTTGCCATTGCATTAACTCTATAAGGTTCACCATTCTTTTCAGCCATGGCAATAATGGGTATCTATATTGAGCTGGAATACTGGAGCACTTTTAGCATTCTCTTTTTGCTTTTTCAATGAGTGAGTGCATCGCAATCCACTGATCTTGGGTGTGACCCATCAAATATTTTTGCTTTATAGACTTTACATTTTCTGTTTCCAATGATAAATACAACGCAACTAAATATTTATTCTTATTCTGTCTAGCACAGTTATCGGACCAAAAATGCACATTCTTATTTAGATTTTTTTTCAAGTAATGGTATGTAAATACAACTACCAATTTCATTAGAACCTCTTTTAGCAGTCATTTCGTTCCAGATACAACAAAACCCTTTTTCTCAGCAATATCAAAGATGGTGAAATATGTTGCAAGTTTTCTGGTGTAATAGAAGTTTGAGACTTCACCACAGGGTTATGAGAGAACTGCTTGCAAATCGAAACATGAAACTATCATAATATTATCTGGATCAGAGATAGCTCCATTTTTCACGTCATTTTTTTCTCCTCTCGTACTTTATCTTTATTTGGGATATGATATTGAACGAAATTAATTGTTTTGCTTTTTGTGTATCATTTAAATTTGTATATTATGCTGTGCTGACCATTGATCTTTTTTGACTGAAAGCGCCCAATATTAAATTCTGTATTAAAGATCGTAGAATACTGAGATAACTTCACGAAATGTCGATCATTTTGTTGACACTTTCCTTTGTATAGCCTATAGTGTTGCTAAATTTAAAGAGCCATCAATAAGTTGTCTGGTAGTTAGTCTGGTGTAAGCGTCGTGGGTCATAGGTTCAAATCCTGGGTCTGGCAAGTACACATATTGTTTTTCAATTTGTGAATGAGTCAGATTATGGACCTAATAGGTTGAGCAAGTGGCTGACATCCATATCTCGAAAAAAAAACAAAAATCTGTTAATACAAACCACACCGTGGAGGCCCATATTATAATCTTATTAGATCGGACATGGTTGAAAGTTTGAGCTCTCAGGAAGTGGGATTCTACCCTAGGAATGCAATTGATGTGATCTCTAACATATTGTTTTAATTCGGTATCAATTTTCTTATGGTTTTCATGTGTTTCTCTGAGATCCTTTTCTATGATTCCATCACTGTTTGTTTTATTTATTATTGTATTTATCAACAAACTACTGTTCAATTGTCAGAATGGCTAGTCAACAGTGTGACCACAACACAAGTTTTATTTACTTTGTCCATTCCTGACCTATGATAATTCAAGATGTCATAGTCTTAAACTCGCTAAAATTTTGAATCCTAATTTAAGACCATAACAACTCAAAATAGCATAGTCTTTAAATATCACACAATACTATTTTTAAAAATGATAGACTATTCTTTCTGTCCTGTATTTCCGTAGAATTTATTTAGACTTGTGATAGTCTTTGACCAGATAAATAATGATATTTTCAACCTTTCTGCATTATTAACTCAAAATGTCAGTTTTTTGACTTGTAATAGTTTAAAACTAGGGGTGCGATATGTCACACTTACCCCGACTCACCTTAATCATTCTCGGAAAATTTTACATGTTATCTGTTGTAATAGGCATATGGTATTACAGTACCTGTATACATCATTAATTACCTACCTATTTTATATGTATAAAAAAAATTCATTACATACCCATGACCATAAGCTCAGCTGATGACGAAGTGACTCTGTCAAAAGGTGTAGACGCAACGCATTCATATGTTCCGAAATCCAAATCAATTAATGCATTTATGTGCAGTGTATGGTCTTTTTTAATGGTTAACCTTATTTCTCTATCGAAATCTATCGGTTCGTTATTATGCATCCATTGAATCTTCAGATCAACTCTTCGGTCTGAATAGACCTCGCAATGGAACCATGCCGGTGCTCCAACAACGGCTTCAAAGTCTTCAGGGTCTTCAATTATCCGAGTTTTTTCTGGAAATATTATGTAATATGTATGAAAACTTTTACAACTAACAATGACTACCTAATTGATTCCTCCAAACCAACATGCCCCGCACCACATATTGGTCTTAATCATGTGTATCATGAGGTCTTACAATTGGATGTGAAGCACCAGCAGTTGTTTATGCCTAGGAATATCTCAGGAGCAGATGCCTAAGATTGAGGTCGCCACTCACTCAAGTGTGCTTTCACTGAGTTTACTGAAACATAATTTAATCAAAGCGCCCATGGGTGAGAGGAGCATAGAGAATTAACAAAAAGAATGATTCTAATTAATTTAGGTACGTATAATATTATGTAAAAACAAAGCTAAAACAATACGGACATACTAAACTAAGTGAAGAGATCTTCAAAAGCGTTTTTGTTGACCTTTACGGCGATCAGGTCGGACGACCCGATAGGCCCAACAGCTGGTTGGACCGACTTGAGCATCTCTTCTTTTCGGAGCACATTCTAGAATATTCCTAGATGATGTGGTTTGCATCCTGTAGTTCTCCGCCAGATGGACATATTGGTCGGGTGACAAGTCCAAACTCCAAAGAGTTCGGCAGTAACTCCACCATGCCCTGTTAAGAATTGACAATGATTGCGGTATATCTAATCAATAAAACCCGATTTTAATGTCTGAATAACAAATAGTTTTCATGACTGGTCTACCGTAGGCGCACACACAAAAATAGTTTGGGGGGGGGGGGTCCATCTAATTTTTTTTTATTGATTTTAAAGGAGACGGGTGGGGGGCGGGGTTAAGAAAATCTAGCAGGTGTCACTGAAATCCACATTTACCCCGCCAATTACTTACAATTCTCATCGCTTCAACCAGAGAATATGGCACTTTTCCAGGTACATTACCCATACCCAGACACTATTATTCAGTGTGGAAGTAAATTTTTGAAATTTATTATTAGGGGTTCAAAATAAATGAAAGCAAAAAAGAAAGAAAAAAGCACCTATAGTATTTTACAAAAGCTCTCATCATGAAACAAAGATAGAATATTCGTTTCGGTAAGTGTCATGCTACGAGATAGTTTTGATTATTATCATGGATTGCAAATTATTATAGGTACCTATGACAATGAGTTCTGATTCCAAGGTTGCTTGCACATATTCGCTTGATACGACACATGTGTAGGTGCCAGCATCGTCTAGTGATACCCTCTGGATGAGGAGAAGTCCGTTCCTGTCGGTTGAATATCGTCTTTCGGTGAAATCGAATCCATCACGAACCCAGCGTATCGAATGTGGAATAGCGGTTTTCACATTGCAATGGAATTCAGCATCGCCCCCGTCGAGGATTTTGACATCTTCGATTGGTTGAATTTCAATTCTCGGTCCTACTGCAAAGGTTGATTAACATATTATAATATTATCAAAGAATTTTGACTATAAATATAAGTTTTATACTTGGGTACAATATTTTCTGTTATGATAATTTCAGGGGAGGTTTTTCAATTTAGTATTACGTATTAGTCAAGGTTTCTATGAGCACACAGAAAAATTGTTTGGGAGGGGGTGGTACCAAGGGGCAGCAGGTTATATGAAAGTATGGTGAAGCAGGCAAGTAGGTATGGTGAGGCAGGCTGGTAATCAATTTGCGGAAAAATTACCACGTTAACATTATATTATACGGGTACGATATAATAACCAAAGTAAATCCTCGGTGATGCTTTGCATTTTTTTTTATCGCGTCGCTATTTCTCGTAAGTTATTGGCTATTGTTGGCCTGCTTCATTCAGTTGTATGAGAAAGCCGATTCCTTACCCCACTTTTTTTATTTAATACCTCTATGGGGGGGGGGGGGGGGGTACGTTTCGAAAAATTAGCTATAATATATTTTTATTGATTTTTATGGCGGCGGGAGAGGGTGAAATTAACAAAATCTGGCAGGTGCCATTGACCATCTCGTTGCTTTAATTGCGGAACATAGCACTTTTACGGGTAAATTCTACATACCCAGATACTCTACAATTTGAGTTTAGCGATACGCACCTGGCCTGTAGGTATAACTAACCTACGTGGTTATCGAATGCGAATGGCTTAACAGTCATACTTATTAGGATTGTTAGTTTGCGTTTGTGTCACCCGCGCTGCCTTGTCTTTCGGACATGACATTGGTATATTGGATGTCCCAGACAGTTGAACCAATTTATGAGTGCCACAGGTCTTCCAAATGACTACAGGCCTTGCGTGTCGTAGAATGCCTAGATGAGTGAGCCATTGAGAAGGCTGTTTGATCGAATAATCCGGGGATCAATCCTCAGCCATGAAGTACTGATGAATAAGAAGAATAACTAATGTGCGATTTACTTCAATAGTTTATATTTTTCCCCTTCTGTGCGCGCATGTTTGAACAGCAAATGCAACCTTGCCTGAATATCGTCGGCTTAATTCTAACACACCGTTTAATCCAAGTGATCAGGACGGAGTTAAAACTAAATATTTCAACTTACGGAATCAAATGAATATACTCATTTTGTTGTAGGACAATATTTACTATTCTGAATTATACTCATTCGATAATTTTTAAATATAATGTAGGTATAGGTATACTTACAGGGCTTACATGTTATTAGAACTACCAAGCGCAGTGGCGCACCCAGGGGGTGGGGCAAGGGGCCCTGGGACCCCAAACATGAAAATTATCAGAATGATTTTAAACATTGAAATTGAAAGGTAATAAACTATATCTTGGGCTTAGACAAATAAAAAGACGGCAAAAAAATCATTTGTAATAATTATTCTCCAGCACCCTTTTTAGAAAAATTTCTTAGATTTTAATTTCTAACACAAAAATATCGAAACACTAATGTCGGGTTTTTTTAGAAACCCAATCCCTAATGGAACTGTCAAAAAAATCTCGGTGTCCACCCGAATTCCGGAGTGGTGTAGGTCATGGCTGGGGAGGGCTGACAGGGCTCTAGCCTGGGGGCCCGGGCTGTGGGGGGCCCGGCGTGTCGGGTTGACCAGATAAGTGAGATAAACACAGATCATAAATTAGCTTTAATAGTTAAAAAGTCGCCTGATATTATACTTCATAGCCATGAACATTTAAAATTATATAATTGTGTAATATATTTTCTGATTATTATGTGTCGATACTCGACAGCTCTATCGTTAAAGTTGATGTAAGTATTAAAAATCGCCAATAATTCACTGTATAAGTAGATACCATTAATTTGAACTAAAACACAATTTGAAAACCGTTAATGTAATGTTTCTTCTTCTTCTTCTTTGGCCATATCCGCCCCTTAACTGGAGCATATGGACACCACGCAGCGCCTCCATGAGTCCCTGTCGCTCGCCATTCGTTCCAGGTCAAACCAGCATCCTGTAGCTCCGCCGTATACTCTCTGTAGATTGTATTTAGTGGCCTTCCAGGACGCCGGAATCCGGTCGGCTTGAAGAACAGGCAAGCCAGTGACATGACCCGGCTCACGGCTAGCTCAATAATGCTACCGGGCCGTCACTGAGGAGACTAGTGATGAACTAGGAGGGTGGATCTCCTTTGTAGTATCACAACCTTTGAATTCCCAAATAAAACTCTCAGCTGGTGTGGTACCGAATTTATTCAGGTTCTAGAGTTCACGGTTTCACAATAAAGTTAACTGTCATTGTTCCCGTAATTAAATCTCATTAAAGTATCAGTAAACCATTTATTTGTTCACTATAGAATCTCTGTGAAATCTTTCACAAGTTTCCAAAAAGTCACACCTAACTCGGAAAATGTATACGCAGATATTCTTTGAATATTTTTATTTCATGAAATATTTTCCCATAAGAAAATATAAATTATTCTTTAGTCACATAGTATTGGGTTTATAAAAAGAATAGAATTTATTTTATTGTTGTTTATAAAGTTTATTTATGTTCACAGTATGTTTACAAATATTTATTTGTGTTTACAAACTTGTTTACAAAAGGTTTGTTAATGTTTACAATTTTATTTACTAAAATTTATTTTTATAATTATGTTTACTTAATAAAGTTTCAAAAATTTATTTTATAATTCCGAAATGATTTGTAAAATTTATTATTACAAACTGAGTTTATTAATTTGTTTTTATAAAACAATCCGATCACGTAATTTATCCCGATTACGTCACCTCGTATGATGCGTAAAAAATAAAGTTACTCCGCGACGTGCGTCACTACCGGCAGATACGTGGTATTCGCGCTACGTTTTAGCGGCATACGTCACTACCGACAGATACGTGGTATTCGCGCTACGTTTTGCCCGCCGAAGGGGACTTACTGGTACGTATGTATCGCGAATGTACTGAGAACCGTGTCTCGCAACTTGGCAGTGAGGACTGCTGCTTGCTGAAGATCGCCGGTGAAGAGTGTAGAAACTAATGAATTTACGGAAAAAGACGTCACCTTTTATACCCTCCGGATAGAGGCTTAACAGGAAACAGTCCGTAAGGGATAGCAGATCTATATCTCTCTCTCATGGGATAAATTTACGTATATCTCCCGTTCCTGACAACTTTCTAATAGAGATATCTTCTACTTTAGTCAGGTTAAATTTACTCTACTTTATTTCCGCAAAATTAAGACTCAATAGGGATGTTTTAAACACCCTCTAGAACATGTCCCTTAAATACGCAGTTATGATGACGTAAGCAAAATAGTTGATTTTATATAATTTTTCGTGTTCAAACGAAGGGGAAAGTTTTTAGCTTTCCAACGAGGCATCGGAATAGGTATTCGTGTACTAGATAAGGGGATGGCAGTCTTTAAATTTAAAACGTCAAAACGAAAGGTTGACACCCACGTGCTGGTCCTTTCCACCACTCTTGGCCTTTTTAGGCCAATAGAATTTTACTAAGTTTTAATAAAACTGTTTGGTCCCGCAGAAACTTTTTCATTCGATATTTACCTTTCAGACGAACATTATTACGTGAAAATACTATAATATTATACTTAACATTTCCACTTAATTATATAAATGCTTAATTCTAACAAGATGTTAATCATGAGCGGTTACTAACTTATTTAATCTTGCATGGTAACTTTTACATAGTAATTTGAATGTAACCTTGAATCTATTTTTACTTCGCGAGCCAGCACAGCTGGGCCGTGTTTTTGCCTGAAATAGATCTGCTTTAAAGTTCAAGGTTATGTGATAATTCGTATTTTTAGTTACGATTTTTGATTCTTTTATCACTTAAGATGCGATTAAGATTTATTACTGTTTATGGGTAGAAACCCATCTATACCAGAATCTCAAGTTATTCCAATTGTTACTTTTATAATATTTATAATAGTTAGCGAGTTATAGCATTAACAAAATCTATAATTATAATTACGCGTCTATAGATATAGGTACGCGTTTACAGTATTTTTATAACGATAGTTAGCTTCTATCTGGTATCGATAAAATTAGTATTAAAATCCTTTATTCACAATTATACAGTATATAAATTTATAAATATTCAATTTTCTTTTTCAATTTTCATACATTTCCATTATAGCTATAAAAGTTATTGAAGCATGTACTTGCTAAATTTTACGTAAACAATCTCTCCTATAACTTATTTTCTAAGTTTAATGGAGATTTCCCGGAAATTTATATCCAAATAGATCGCGTTGAAATTTCATGACGTGACATTTCGAGGGCTGTGGTCACAGTGTTCCAATTACACTTCAGTAGTCTCGATTTTCTGAGGCGAGATTTTTACGTAAAATTTTTATTACATTTACAAAGAAAAGGTTAACAACGTACATTTTACTTCCTATTACTAAACGATTACGCTACTGGTTACCTGTTCATGGTCTTTTTCGACCATTTCATTCCTGCTTCTTCCATAGTTTAGAACCATGGGACTTATATATCCTGTTTGTACCTTGTCGTGAGGTTGTCGCACGGCTATTGAGAAGTAGAATTGACTACAAGGCTAGATTTGTATAGTTATGTCGTTAAACCATACTCCGCCATAAACACTGACTGAAGGTCGGCGTTTCTGTTCGTGTCACCAGGTTGAACTTCTCTTCTGGCATCCACAGCATGTGGCCGTGCTAGGTCCAACGTCGCGTCTTCACTTTCAGCGTGATGAGAGGTTGCTTGGTGCATTCTCTTATGTCCTCGTTGCTCCTAAAGTCATACCACCGCACACCCAGTATTCGTCGCAAACATCTGTTTTCGAAGCTCAGTATACGGTTGCTCTGAGCCTTCGTAAGGTGCCATGATTCGCTACCGTAAAGCAACACCGTCAGAATGCAAGCGTCGAATAGGCGGCATTTATGTTTTTGTGTTTTTTCACACTGCCTTTAATCTTAGAGGTAGGTAGGGGGCCCGCCAAATATTCTAGCCTGAGGGCCCGTTTCAGGATGGTGGGGGCCATGGTGTAGGTACACCGAGTGCAATAGACAAAACACCGATAAAGGAGAAATTAGGCTGTGTTGTGTTGAGTAGGTTTGTGTATAAGTTAAATGCAATATTTTTTTTGTCCATTTTCAATTAACATTTTGGAACCTCAATAAAAAAAACCAAAAATCGACGATAAACATTCGGCGAAAAGAACGACTACACCCACTACAGTCGGTGGTGGTGTAAATCAAAAGAACTTTTTAAAGTGGAATTCGACATAAATATTGTAGCTCTCTAGACCAAGCGGGTAGCACAGCCGATATTATTTGAGTAGTGTTTTAGCATACTAGGCACACGTCATGTCCAGCATGGTCGCTGTTAGTCACTTCCAATCCGCCAGTTGCTCATGACACGCTCAACGGTTACCGCCACTATGCCTCCAATTAAAAAAAACTAAGAGAAACTGTAAAAATATACCGCCGTATATTGTGAAAATATATAAAAAAAATAATTATATGAAGAAGAAAAAGAGCCTATGGGACTAATTTATGTTCTCCTTGACCCCCCCAATATTAAATTCTGAGTGCGCCACTGACCAAGCGTATGAGTTACGTGTTATTATCGAGTCAATAGTATTCATAAACATTATGTACCATGCTATGAAATCAGAATATTAAAGTATATTGCCAATTGTGACATTAGAATATAACATTTATTAAAAAACAATGGATTATGTTCTGTAGTGGACGAAAACTAAACTGTCACGATGACGTTTATTCAAATTATTGTAATAAGTAAGTACGTAAAACATACATAGACTATGATTATAATCATTTGTTTTGAACTTACTTGAGTGACAGGAAATTTGTGCGATGGTACATAATACATAATATATTATGACGATGTCTCTTGTCGACATATTGTTGAAGTTACAACTGTTATACATCTTACAAGTTTATACTATGAATAGTATCTACACAACCACTCATTTGTAAGTTGTTTCACAAATTTACTTGAATGATGTTAACATTCACGAATAATAAGGAATATTGCGATTTATTTCGTTTAAGAGATAAAGAACTTGAACTAGTGACCTTATGACACATAATCTGAAATTGTTATTTAAAATACATTATTTGGCATCATAATAAGTATTTATATCAACTACTTAAGTAGTTGATATATTTAACTAGGATTCGATTAGAAAGACAATCATTGAAAGTAATTGGACTAGGTACGCAGGTAAAAATATATAGATACCTATCTACTTAAGGCTCTACTTTAGCTGGGGCACATTCTAAATCTAAAACGATCGTGACTAGGCGAAGCGATTGTGCAAACGACGCATGCAGAACAAAACATAATTTTTTATAAAAATTTAATGTTATGTTTATTGTTCTATTAGTAATAATATTAATATATTCATTGACTTGTTTTTTTTCCAAGTAAACGGGTAACGTGTTTTAGTCACCTTTACACGATTTCAGAATTAATTCCCCCGACGCCATCACAAAACAAATTGACGTGTTCACAGCTCGACTTTCGCTCTCCGATTATTGGCAATTTCGTCGCACATATTGTTGAAAATTATTTGCCGTTTCGCTAAAGTATGTTCCTAATTAGTTGGCACTGTAAATCGATTCAATTCCATGTTGCACATGGACAGTATTGCCAAGTCAAAATTTAAAATTCCAGTAGATTTTGACAAAAAATTTAGTTTTTATAAAATATCAGTAGATTTTGAAAAATGTGGTTTATTAGATATGATTTAAAACTAATAAGAATAACAATAACTAATAATATTAATTTATTGTAAACAATGATGATATTAATGGGTAAAATGGCGCTCTTGGGTAGAGTTACAATGCTTTTTATGTCAATTTAGAAGTGTATAACATCAAAAAAGGTCATGCGTAAATCATTTCAAGTTTATTATTAAAAGAATCATCAGTTAATTTACAATTATGTAGAAACACAAATATCAGTAGATTTCTTGAATTTCGAAAAAAAATCAAAAATTCAGTATATTGGCAAAAAATATCAGTTGATCTACTGAAATTTCAGCAGACATGGCAACACTGCACATGGATTTGACGATTCATCTCTAACCCGACGATTCCACTATAATCTGCCTCGCATCGTCACCAAACGATCGAATATAATATTAAACCTGCGAAATTATAGGCTTACTGACATACTATGAGTTTTAAAATGTTATCAACTCATCCATCGATGTGCCAAATAGTCCAGAATGACTTACCAAGTCGTATCGTTGTCTTACGTACATTAAAGCATCACGGATTCGGCAACTTGGATTGAGGATTAATATTGGGAACCGCTGTGTTAGGAAATACGCGAATAGTGACATCAGGTGCATTCCCTGCTTACCATACTGCAATAAAAGTATTGCAACGCACAAAACGAGAACACTAAGCTTCTTGTTTATTCGTATCTACATACTTTCAGTAAAAAAGCTCAGCT
The DNA here is from genome assembly GCF_057557595.1 of Rhyacophila brunnea. Lineage (NCBI taxonomy): Eukaryota > Metazoa > Arthropoda > Insecta > Trichoptera > Rhyacophilidae > Rhyacophila > Rhyacophila brunnea. The sequence continues at coordinate 47,476,651 of NW_028232859.1, forward strand.
GAGCTTTCGAAGAAAAATAAAACATTATGATTAAATAAAATTGTTTCAAATAAGCATAATATGTTATAATATAGAATTTTGAATTATAATATAGAATATAATATAGAATTTTGTTTGAAACTACAACGCAACAATAATATGTTTATATGTATAAATATTATTTTTTAAATATAATTCTTAATATGATATTCTTATATTTATTTATGTTATGTTATGACGATACTAATAATAATATGTCTGTATGTCATATATATCATAATAATATATACTATCAAAGGCAGTGTTAAAAGAATGATAGTGATCTCGAGTTATTTCACCTACATTGTTCTACTTATATCAAAATTGTTGACATCTATTATAAAAACGACCCGCGGTATCATATTATAATCCATCAAAATAATGGCCATTATTTTCGCCTGTTTCGCACCGGGAAAAAGTAAAGCTTGGTATAATATTATCAAAAAGTAAAATAGCGACGCGAACATTTGGGTGACCTCTGCGGAAAACGGAACCTCAAAAATGCTCCGAAGTGAGAAAATAAAACATAATTTATGTTGCCCGGTGGCGTAGAAATGTATATATAGTACAAAATGAAAAACTCTCCAGCGATGTTGCGCTTTGAGAGATATAGTGAGTGATGCCCCGCAAAATAATTAACAAGCGGTTCGGTTGAAGCTATCCTCTGGATACACTTCCTCATGGACCTCACCATGGGGGCTGACAGGGCTCTAGTCTGCTCATGGGGTGCCCGGCGTGGCCGATCGACCAGATAAGTGAGATAAGCACACTTCACAATTTTTCCCTAATAATAAAAAGTCGCCTGCGGCGCATTTTACTTAAGAAGTTTTAACATTTTATAACACGTGGTTGTGCGATACAATTTTGATACTCGACAACTTCAAGTGGATTTTTTAAAAATACGAAAACTCGTTAAAAATATACTGAATACCCTTAATATTACCTGGAACAACACACAACATCTTCAATCCTAGGAATAGGTAGGGAGACCCACCAAAGATCCTGGCCTGGGGGCCATGCACTTCCCAATTAGTATTTTTATTATTAAAAATTAATCAGAAACATTGATACATCAAACCTCGCACCACTCTTCTTATTTTCGTGCCATTTCTGTTTTCGGAAAAATAATAATTTAATCTTTACTAATAATAAAAGAATCCGTCTTCGATTTCAAAATATTTCTCGTTTAATCAACGTTTAAACTGTTTTCATGATCTTTAAACACAAAATAAAGTTTTTTTTAATGCGGACATCACACTTTTGTGATGCGGATAGAAAGGCTCATGCCTACATCCGACCGTTGCCGATCGCGGAAGATTAGTCGGATATAATAAAATATTAATTGAATCACGAGTAAGTTAAGTAGTTAGATGGGGTGGTGATTTAAGGTGTAATTGAAGAGCGCGCGTCAAGATGCAACCGTTGTCCATTAGTAAAATCGAATCAGTATATTTCTTCATTCTGTATTTATAGCTGACCACTTTTTATTTCAGTATTTCATGTGGACAAAGTCACGGGCTATCGCTAGTTATAGTCTGCACCCCGTAAAAATTATAGCTAAATTTTACACGCTGTATCTGTTTTTTGACGTATTTTTGCCGTAGGTATGTATCATTAAAAAATAAGTCAATACCGTAGTTTAACTATGAATTAACGATACTGTCCTTAAATTGAAATTACTATATTTGAATAAAATAAATTGTTATACAGAATACCTATTACAAATCAAATGTATAAACAGTTAACATAAAATTTGCTTATAAAATGTTACATCGTATTGATAAATGTTATTAGATACCACGTATTACTGCATTAAATTCAATTGGCCACTGCATGAGAGAAATGTCAAAGCGGGACAGCATGTATGTTTTTTTATACTATTATGCCAACATGATTCGGATCGAACGTAATCTATATACTGATTTCTCTTACGGCTCGTCTTAGGTAAGCGCGTTTGGCGGCGCGTTGAGCGGCGCGCGCAACTCAAACGTATAATAAAAAAAACTTTGTGTACGAACATTTTCACACACGGTTATGCGTTTGAGTTGCGCGCGCCGCTCAACGCTTCACCGACTTCGCCCACGTAAGACGCCCAGTTAGGGTTTTTAACGGCTGTTAACGCGGAACCCTCCTCTACATCAGCCCTCAAGGACCTCGTTTGATTATTGACATTAATAAAAAATACAAAGTGTTTATTGAAATTACATTTCCTGTCAATTCCAACTTTGAATTTTCAATTATTTTACGTTCTTTTATTTTGACTAAGGTAGCTGTCAGAATTATTTTAATTTTGACATATATTGTTGTTTGGTTAGATATAGATATTTTGGTATTGAAGAATATAATTATTATTGTTTTTTTGCAAGGTCTCATTGTTGAGGGATGATACCGCCGTGTTTGGGGATGACCAGGAGGTGTAGATGGAGAGTCGTCAGGAGGAAAGATGAGAAGTCGAGATTTGGTAGTTGCTCCGATGGGTGGAGGAGCGAGTTTTATTAGCAGCGTAAACAGTTGATACAAGAGTATGTTACAAGAGCGTTATGTCACAATACTTATGGTAATGTTCCGAGGTCTGAACTTGGTGGAATCGAATGCGACTGACATGAAAATTACTGATCGGACGGAGATTATACATGATTGATACTAATAGGTATTTAGACTGAGCAACTAATCGACTATGGCCTGCTAATTATATGCATGCATCTTCGGTAAATTGCGAGTCATTGCTGATGAAGTTTGCAATTATTGAGAAATCTGCTGGCCTCCGCATTATTGCACTTCGATGTCACGCGTGTAGAATATGCAGACTGTATATGCGACTATAATTGTGGGATAATTTACATGATTCGCTAATTGTTGAAATAATGCTCGAAGGCCCGAAGTCATTGAACATTACAGTTTTGTTATGGCTATACTTCAGCTGAGGCATGGTCTAAAAAGATCGTTATTACGCAACACGTGCGATGCGTGCAGAACAAAACATAATTTGTCATAAAAATTCAACATGCGTCCATTTAATGTTATATTAGTAATAATAATCATAATATATTCATTAACATGTTTTCTTTTTCGAGTAAATGCGTAACGTTTTTTAGTCATCTTTACACGATTTAAGAATATATTCCTCCGACGCTATCACAAAACAAATTGTCGTGCTTACAGTTCGACTATCGCTCTCCGATTGGCAACGAGTCCGAAATTTCGTCCCATCTATTGTTGAAAATTATTTGCCGTTTCACTGAAGTATACTATTAAGTATGAATGAATATCGATCGATGAATGGCCCTCGTGTAAAGCCGGGTACTTCAGCTAGTAATAAATAATTTGAATTTTAATCAAGCAGTTCCCGCGAACCCCTAGTGGACAACGTTAGAAAAGTGTATAAAAAGCTGAATTCCTCCGCGCATCCCGCATCATTCACATATTCTAAAGGGGGATATAATGCAGAGTTGTGTGTATTGTTTCCGAGAAGTTATGCATTCCGAGGGACTAGACGGAGAAAAAAAACCTTTTGTGTAAGATTTAGCAAAGCGTGACGCTCCGAAGGGAACCGGAAAATTTTATTTGAACATCATCTCGCTTTTTTCTCCGCTCTTTCGACATTTTTCGCCCCTTTAAAAAGAAACTTGGAATTTCAATAATAAAAAAAATGCATATACAGTCGACGATCGCTATTTGAAAATGCTTAAAGAAATGAGTTCACAAAAGACTTTTTTGCAAACTTACTTTATATACCTATTTTCGTTTTTTCTTTATATTTTGGTTTCAGCTTCCATGATTTTAAATTAAATGAAAAATCAATTTGAATATATTGGAATATGTTATATTTCCAGTCCACTTGATTTGTAAATTGCACATTTTTACCTTTTTTATTTATTTGTCCATAAAAAGTAATTCCATTTAAAAATAATTTAGAGTAAATAAAAAAAAAATATGTATATATTATTATAAAAATCATGAAATAATAAAATTCTACGCTTAAAGAAACCCTTTTTCATCGAATCAATAATAATAATATATAAGTTTACGATATGTAGGTACGTCTGTATTTCATAGGTGCATGCGCCGTTTATAAATAAATTTATTTAATGATGTTAACTGTTAATTGATGGTGGAAATGACTACTAGCACTATCACTAGTTGAAAATGTCCCTTTGCAGCGGACGAAACCAGTCAGTTTATTAATAATAAATAATTATAAGATAAAAAGAACTTTTTATATGCCACGTTTTTAAATTGTCTGTTAAATCATATAAACTTGACATTTCTATGTATTAATAAATATAGAATACTGAAATGTCATTTTGACATTTCATATTGATTTCCATAGTAACGCACGTACATATTAATAATTTAGTTGCTAGGATCCCCTTAGCAACCAATAATAGTGAGTAGTAAATATTACTTTTAACGATTTTTTTCCGAAACATACAAAACAGAATTAACTGAAAATGAATTCAATTCTGCTTAAAGATGACCAAAAGTATATAAACAATGCATTCCCGTCGTGTTCTGATATATTCTAAAAGTTTCAATTGTCTAGCTAGTCGGGAAGTTAGTTAAAAATCTTGGACAAACAGAATACGAGCTAATAAAAACATGGCAAAAAGTAGAAATAAAAATATTTTGTAAACTTACCCATCGTAAATACGTCATCGTTGTAGATGAGGATTGCTCCTTAATATAATTAATATTGTGACGTTTTTATACAATTATAAATAAATATAATTATTACACGAATATCATCAATAATATATATAATATATTTAAATAAAAGCTTTGTGGGCTGACTCCACCCGGACTCTCGGACTGCACCCAAAGTTTGATATATTTTATAGAAATATTCTAATAATATCATACTCAAAATAGGAGAAGAAGCCATTATTTGCAATACCTATTTTGCAGTACCGCTGATGGCTTGAAACTCTTCTTGGAAGTTGTCATCTTGGACGATTGTCGTCGACTCCAACTTGATATAGATATTAATCATATTACATTGGGGCAGGCGTAACAAACTGGACTTCAATATTGATAAATGCAATATTTTATCGTTTACTAAAGCCTCATGGTACATATTGTTTTTCCAGTATTCGATGCATGGCAAATTTTTATCACGAATATCATCTGTAAGGGATCTCGGCATTACGTTTGACAGAAAACTGACGTTTAGTGGTCAAATGTTTAGTGGTCAAATATTATACTGTAGCTTAAACTTTAGAAGGGATCTTTATTAAGCTAAATATTTTTTCCGAGTTATACGCGGCGTAAATGAAAACTCTACCATTGTTGGTGGTATTGGCTTGTGTGTTAGGAATCGGGGGAATCCGTTGTTTGTTCTACCAAGGTGCAGAACTAACCTGCCATTTTTTTTTTTAAATATTAATAGCCATGCCCTTGCTTTTTCGTACAAGGTGGTTGGCTGGGTTAGTTGCATTGATGTGGGGCTAATTAGGTTCCTCCATTTATGTCTTTAATTTTCTTTATGGCCAGGATTAAATATTTTGTGTAGTGTTTTTGAGTTGTTCTATTGCTTAGTACTTTGTGAGGCTTTTGGAGGTCAATTTCATAATTATGCTGTCTACATCGAGTCCTGAGAGTCCATCGCTCCCTTTCTAGTATAGGGCAGTCGTTGATGATATGCCACACAGTTTGAGATGTGTTGCCGTCACATGGACAACAGTCGTCATCCCTCAATTTAAATCTTTTTAGATAAGCTCGCACCGCCCGTGGCCTGTTAGTATCTGTGTGAGTTCGTGTGATATTTTTAAGTTCCTGGCAAGAGTGATGTCACAGTTTATGTTTGGAATAAATTTCTGCGTTATTGATCCTGTGGCGGATGTTGTGTATCAGTGGTTCCATAGCTCTATTGTGTCTTCGTTTAGTTTTTGTTTTGCGTAACTTTGAGAGAAGTGTGTGTAGGTTGAAGGTCTTTTATCTGTTGTGGCTTGTTTAGCGTATTTATCAGCTTCCTCGTTTGCGGCTATCCCTGTGTGACTTCGTATCCAGAAGAATCTAGGGTTTGTTCCTATCATTTGAAGCTGTGTTGAGTCGTATCTGTGGAACTTTAATCTTTTCAGTGTCCACTTGAGAGATTCTTTGATAGCAAATATTTCTGCTTGGAAAACAGTGCAGTAGCTTTCGAGCTTCAATTTTCGGGGGGTTATTAATGTTTCATTTTCGTAAGCTACAAAAGCTGCCCCCCCTACTTTGTTATCAATTAGACTGCCATCTGTGTAGATCTCCAATCCTGTGATGTGATATTTTGTTTTAGTGTCTTCGTCAACTGTTCCTATGTGTTCTATATTTTCTAGATGTCTGATACCAGGGTGTGGAAGTTCTGTGTAGTGTATTTTGTTTTCGTATGTTCTGTCTGTAGGTAAGTGTCGAGGAAGTATGTGGCTTGTTTTAACTTGGTATATTCCTGTGAGTTCTTGTATTTTTATATCTATTGGCACTATGCCTGCCAGAACTGGTGCTGACGTTAGTGATATTGTGCGATATCCCTTACAAATTGATATTGCGAAAGGTCTTTGCGCGGAATTCAGTCTTTTTTGGACCGACTTTCTATGAGTTGCTTTATTCCAGACCGATGCCGCGTACGTTAAGGTTGGCTCTACAGCTCCATGATATATAATTTTTAAAACTTCAGGTGATGCTCCCCATGTGGCTCTTGCTGTTTTTAAAAAGAATTTTCCCATTTGAGCTGCTTTCTTACATATGTAGTCGATGTGTTTCGCCCAATTGATGTGCCTGTCTAGTATTATGCCAAGAATTTTAAAAGAATCCACCAACTCTTTCGGTTTTCCTTTCCACTGGATTTCTGGTGTCCGTATTTTTCTTTTGTTGATAAACATTACATTTGTTTTAATATCTGAGAAGGTTAGTTTAGCGTCTTCACCCCACGAGTTTACTTTTTGAAGCACGCTATTAGTTTTTGATTCCAGTTCGTCGGTATCTTTTGCTGCTATTAATATTAACACATCGTCAGCAAAGGCTTGTATGTGTGTATTGTGGGGTAAGAGTGTTGTTAATAGACTGTCTAAAGCGATATTCCATAGTGTTGGGCCACAAGTTGAGCCTTGGATGCAACCTTTGGTTTGGTCTTGTTTTATTTCTTCGCCTGCATACTTGAGTTTTACTTCTCTATCTTGTAGATAACTGCTGAACAGTTTGTACAAGTAAGGCGGTGTTGACTTGATTGCAAGGGCGTTTTTTATGTTTGGCCACCATGCATTGTCAAATGCACCTTGAATGTCTTGGTAATACCAATTGGGAGGGCAATAACTATGTTTAATTAAATCGCTTCGGATATTGATATATTCCACTTACGTGAAGATGAATTGAGGTGGACGTTGTCTTATAAGTTTCTAAGATAGGGTCTATCAACCACGTTCACTTTGTGTGCTTCCACGTACTTTTATTTTTCTTATTTTATTATTGTATTATTTACATACTCACATTAACTTGTATTTTTATTTGAAAATTGTTAACACTTACTTTATGTCATATCGTGAACGCTTTGAATTTATAATTTGGCATGATCATTATATGTAAAATAAATACATGATTGAATTGAGCATTTGTGTCTTAGTTTACAGAACTCGAAAGAGTTCCTCCAAACTTGTCAGTACTTCAGACCTCCACAAATATAAAACCATCGCTGTTTAATAGAGAAGTTTCGTACAAATGCTCTAATTCTCAGTAGACGATATGTACGTATTTGTTTCATGATTTTTGTTGCATTTGTCATTTTGATAGTAAAATAGGCAGGTATGCACATAAAAAATTCATACAATTTGAGACAAAAATTGAACGAACTGAAGGGGAGAGATATATATATATATATATTATATATATATGATGCATGCCTCTGTGATTGATTCAGAGAAAACAATGGTTTACTGGATTGATTGAAATATAATCTATCTCTTGATTTATATTGTGACGTTGATGAATGCTCTTGGAAATATAAAATGCATCGTTACAGACGTTTGGTATAGAATAGAGTGAGTACGTATATACAGTGCTATATTAATTTGTCGTTAGGAGATTTAAAAAAAAGTGGAAAACTTACCTTTTTAGGCGTATTACACAACTGCAACAAATGTTACTAATAATAATTCACATTTAGATATTAAGCGATGCTTATTAAAAAAGCCATAGTAAGTATAATATATTAATTAACATGAGGTATTTTTTGCTGGTATATTTGACTTATGAACTTTTGAATTATTATCATTTCTCAAATTTAATTATACTACTAGCAAGTATTTTTATATAAATGTAGCTGTTCCACTTCGGCGGTGGATAGGTACTGCAGATGAAAGATGGTAGTAGTTGTTCGTGATAGTGGAGGAGGCGAAAGTTTATTTACAATTCCAAGGGTACAATCGATGCAATATAATAAATATGATGACAATTCGGTGTGATGTGTCTTTAACGGGGACTTATGTAACGGGAGTGAAATGTCCAATCAATTATGACCTGCTATTTATTGACCGGCGCACATAATTATGCAATCATATTACTTGTCATAATATTATTACAAACGCATATTATATGTACCTATAAGTGATTCTACGTGAAAAATGTTTTTTTTTTTTTAATAATATTATAATTGAGATCTGGCTAACAGGAATCCGATAACAGCCACAAAATATTTGGTTACGGTTAATCTCCAATAATCCACGATGGCCGCGTGGCTTAAGCGCCGGTCTATAGTGTCGAGGGCCCCAGGTTCGAATCCTGGGTCTGGCAAGTACACATATTGTTTTTCAATTTGTGTATGAGTCAGAGTATGGGCCTAATAGGTTGAGCAAGTGGCTGACATCCATTTCTCCTAAAAAACAAAATCTGTTAATACAAACCTCTACTCTGTGGAGGCCCATATGATCCTATTAGAATCGGACATGGTCGAAATAAAAAAAAATCTCCAATAATCCACGATGGCCGTCAATTGTGTCAAGGGTCCCAGGTTCGAATCCTGAGTCTGGCAAGTACACATATTGTTTTTCAATTTGTGTATGAGTTAGAGTATGGACCTAATAGGTTGAGCAAGTAGCTGACATCCATTTCTCGTAAAAAAATCTGTTAATATAAACCTCCACTCTTTGGACTCCACTCCACATGGTCAAAAGAAGAAGAAGATGAAATTTTATACTACTTAAAGATATCGCTTATTTCTCATGTTGTAATTTCATTACCTTCGTATGAAATAATAAACTAATTTGCACTATTTGTGGCAATAGGCATGTAAATAATATTAGAATTGGCAATAATTTTAATAGTTAACTTATTTAAGTCAAGGCAAATGTCAAATATGCGTATAGTAATAAGGCTTTGACGCGTTTCGTATCTTATACTGCTTAAAAAAAACTATGTCCGATTCTAAAAAGATCATAATATGGGCCTCCACGTCATAGAGGAGGTTGTATTAACAGATTTTTTTGTTTTTTTACGAGAAATGGATGTTAACCACTTGCTTAACATATTAAGTCTATCTATAGGTACTCTGGTTCTAAACAGATATTGAAATAATTACAAGATAAAAAGAACTTTTTATATACTTACCACGTTTTTAAATTTTCTGTTGAATCATATAAACTTGACAATTATATGTATTAATAAAAACTTTTTATTGTACTTGATAGAAATACTGAATAAATATTATAGAATATTGAAATGTCATTTTGACATTTCATATTGATTTCCACAGTAACGCACGTATATATTAATAATTTAGTTTCTCGGACCCTCTTAGCAACCGACAATAATAACTTTCCATACAAAACAGAATTAACTGAAAATGATTTCAATTCTGCTTAAAAATGGCTAAAAATATTAAAAGACTGCATTGTCGTCGTGTTCTGATATATTCTAAAAGTTTCAAATGTCTAGCTAGTCGGGAAGTTAGTTAAAAATCTTCAATCGTCCAATAAAAATCTTGGACAAACAAGAAAAAAAATGTACTGGACACGCAAGAAAAAATCTGTACCGGACAAACAAGAATGCGAGCTAATAAAAATGTGGTAATAAAAAAATAACACGTGGATTTTACAGATAAATGATTCAAACCCGGCACCAATGTAATTACATATAGGAGTGACGCGTAACCGCTTGATCATCGTGGGCGTGGTATAATAAAATTTGGCATAATATTGGCATACAATTTAATAATACGATATAACAATATATCAATCAATCGGGATCTCTCCTCTATCCTATATGCTAGAAAAATAACAGATGTTGCAATGTGAAATACAATATTAAATGCTAATGATTTATTTATGTGAAAAAATAACAGAAAAACCTCTCACACTGTAAAAACAGTTTTAATAATTCAAACTTTACCGAATATTAAAGATTTTTCGTAAATTGAAAATTTAAATAAATTACCGCGGTTTTGTCATTCGCTTTGACATCACGTTTTGTAGGCAACTTCACGAAACTTGGTCGGCTTACATAAATTCATTCCTATACGAAGCGTATATTTTCTAATACCAATTAAATATAAACATGGTAAACGACAACGTTTCGTTTCGACCATGTCCACAGAGTAGAGGTTTGTATTAACAGATTTTGTTTTTTACGAGAAATGGATGTCAGCATCTTGCTCAACATATTATGTCCATATCATGACTCACACACAAATTGAAAAACAATATGTGTACTTGCCAGACCCAGGATTTGAACCTGAGACCCACGGCGTGATAGTCCAACGCTTTAGCCGCGCGGCCACCGTGGGTCGAATTTTATAATCATATTATATTTTCAAATGATCGCCATAGACAATTCACTGTATGATAATAGAGAATGCTGTATCAAAATTTGTGATAATGTCACATAATGGTTTTGGGCACCGCCATCTTTAGATTAATAAAGCCTGAGCATAACTTTTTGCGCAAGCAACGTGGTCCACTGCCATACTATTTATTGATAATGTACTTGCAAGCAAAGTTTGGTATTTTATAATGACTGAAGAGTATAAATAAGTTATTAGTTATTGTCGTTTAGAATCGACTGTCACATTGACAAACGTCCTAGTGTATTATGATATTATTATACCCAGAAGAAGTTTACTTACTTTGATCGTCACTTCCAATTATTAATAACACATAACCACTAAATCAGATAAACTCCAAGGTCTCCAAGATACGTTAAAATAATGAAAGAAATCTGAAACTAAGAATACTCCGACAAGTGAACATGACAGACGCGTCAGTATGAGCACTCTATAGACAATGACAGGCAATGCCAGGTCATCCATTGACAACTGGAGGGGCGAAAAGTAGGACCAGTCGTGTAATGTATCGGCTTCCTTCTTCAGTGGGCAATGTTTTGGGTCATGACTGGAGTCATATAAGGTCGTGTCCTTGTTTCGCTTCTCTTCATCATCTTTTTCAACTTCATACAACGAAAGTCAATATCCTCCGGCTGAGGGGCATGGCTGTCATCCCTAGAGTGAAGGTATATGACTGACAGAGATGTCCCTTTCGAAAACTCAATCGATATAATTCAAGAGGCTATCGAGGGGCTGTGTAACAATAATTCTACGGACAATCGACTGGCTAATGAATATTATAATGGACATGGTAATCAACTTCTGGTATAATACTATCTTAATACCAAATTGGGTTAGATTTGATAGATATTTATTTATTTATTTATAAGAAAACAAAAAATTGTGGACATAATAAATGCAAATTCAAGAGGTTCACAATATGAGATTTACATTATAACAAAATATTAGTCTCACAAGAGAGAAGAAGAAGAATAATAATTAAACAAAAATATAAGTACAATTTTATACAGAAAAATAAAACGTCACCGAAAATACCTACGTCGTTGTGGAGCGCATTGATTAGTCTTTTATCACTTGCTAATGGTACCTGCTTGGCTTGACACGAGGAAACGGTTCTGATCCAGAATAAATCCTGTCTGCGATCACGTATGTAATTGACAGGCGCATGTAAATTTTAAATTCTTTAGGACACCAGTATTGGAAACCATCCCTCGCGATACATGCAAAAAATGGAAAGATATCTATTAATTTAGTCACCATTTACTTGGTTTACGTGAATCATGAAAAATATAATAATTATAAGATAAAAAGAACTTTTTATATACAACGTTTTTAAATTTTCTGTTGAATCATATAAACTTGACTTGACTAGCTTAAACGATCAAAAAAATTTGTACTTGATAGAAACTGAAATGTCATTTTGATTTCCATAGTAACGCACGTATATATTCATAATTTAGTTGCTAGGACCATCCACTTAGCAACCAATAATGGTGTCGCAATAACTTTTCATACAAAACAGAATTAACTGAAAATGAATTCAATTCTACTTAAAGATGGCTAAAAGTATTAAAAAATACATTGGCTTCGTGCTCTGATATATTTTAAAAGTTTCAAATGTCTAGCTAGTCGGGAAGTTAGTTAAAAATCGATTGCAAGATTTGTACCGGACAAAAAACCACCGGACAAATAGGAATACGTGCTAAGAAAAACGTTGTAAAATAGTGAATAATTTACACAAACTTGAAGAGAGATTTCTACATAACTAACCAATATACGTAGACGTCAATCATGGTTAAAAAAAAACAAATTTTTAGCCGAAATAATTAACATTTAGTGTAAATAATCCCCTTAGTGTAAAAGACACACACGATTGCCGCGTGGCTTAAGCGCCGGTCTATAGTGTCGAGGGTCCCAGGTTCGAATCCTAAATACAACTGACTTTAAAACCAAAAGCCTCAATAAATTGTGGCATGTAATAAATTCGCATTAAAACGTGTGAATTATCTAACAAATGACTGCATTGCTTCATACTAGGCTTTCTAATGGGTTTTCTTCCTCATTAGGTAGGTATCTTTCCTTGTTAACAGTGCCCAGGCGGTAAATTTCTATCATGACTATCCAAAAATATGGCGTATATACTTCTTATGGATCGTCCATAAATGACGTCACTTGATTTTCGGTATTTTTTTTAAACATCCGTCGCGCACATTTCGTCAGAAAATATGTTCTCAATTAGGTGACGTCATTTTAACTCCCCCACATTAATTAAAAAAGAAAACAATTTCCTTGAAAATTATATATTCTTAGAAAAATATAGTTTGCATTTTGTTTGTTTTATGACGTCACAATGTTTATAACACTCCTATATTCTTAATTACAAATCTTAATATTATATTAGACCCCTTGCCATCCGTAAGTCATGGCATCATACCTAGAGTTGGGTATTTCCCGAGGAAATTCCAGAATTCCGGGATTTCCAGAAAAGAATTCTCTTAAAGAATTTTGTAAGAAGACAAAACAAAATAGAAGTAGGAAAACAAAAATAATTCAAAACATAACTTATTAAAATAGAATTTCAAAAATAACACAGACTGCCAGTCTCTGCGTCTGACAATCGCGTACGTTTTTTAGACACAAAATTCCCTGATGTTGCAAAAATTCCGCTCATTTTGAGTCGACGTTGGCTTAATTGTGTTAAATGTCCCGATCAGTCTTTGAATGTTTTGTGTTTTCTATCTACTTTTTTCATTTAGAAAATCATTTTTTCAATTAATATTTGATAATAAAGAAATCCCGAATCCCGAGAAAAGATTCTCGAGATCCGGAATTTCCCGAAATGTTAAAAATTTCATTTCTCGAGAATTCCCATCGGGAAATTCCCGAAACCCAACTCTAATCATACTTAATAATATGAATGACCCCTTGAAGGAGAAGATAATGCTGCAATAATCATCGTTATACACCATTAATATTCATGTTGTTATAATATTAATAATTGTCAGGGGATGGACACAGAGTCATGTTTCCGAATTTAGTCATACCAACCAACGCCAAGACATATTTTATTGTTATAAATGTTTTGATGAATAAGTTTACGAGAAAGCCAAGACGATATGGGTGAACTTGTAGAATTTATTGCCTACCGTAGAAATAAATCTGGAAGTTTGTTGTAAATTCCACTAAACTTGATGAAAATAATAATAACATAGCATATTCTATTTCTGTTTCGACCCCAGTAGGTAACGGCCTGTGTCGCATAATATGAATCGGGTATTTTTTGCGAAAGCGAAAAAGCATGGCAACACTGGTAAACAAACGAGGGTTGGAGTTTAAAAGTGTTCTTATTTTAAATTTTTAAAATAATTAATAATGAATGTGGATTGCAAGTCAAGTGCAAATTACCGATGAATAAAATTGAAGATAAATGAAATAATTACAAGATAAAAAGAACTTTTTATATACTTACTAAGTTTTTAAATTTTCTGTTGAATCAATAATACACTTGACAATTCTATATATTAATAATTTAGGACACATAAGTCAATTGTCAAAAAATCATTTTTTTGCTATTTTGCAACAAACAAACAATAATATAGAATACTGAAATATCATTTTGATTTCCATAGTAACGCACGTATATATTAATAATTTAGTTGCTAGGACCACCCCCTTAGCAACCAATAATAGTGGATTGGATTACGGATATCTTCCGAAATAACTTTTCATACAAAACAGAATTAACTGAAAATGAATTCAATTCTACTTAAAGATGGCTAAAAATATTAAAAGAATGCATTGGCATCGTGTTCTGATATATTCTAAAAGTTTAAAATGTCTAGCTAGTCGGGAAGTTAGTTAAAAATCGATTGCAAGATTTGTACTGAATAAACAACCACCGGGCAAACAAGAATACGAGCTAAGAAAAACGTGTTAAAATGAATATATTTAATTATTAGTGGTAAGCTATATCAATTTGTATGAGTAAGTTAGATACATCATGGTCATAAATGCTTTTATTATAATTACTGTATTTGTAGGTACCCACTATGGTTTCTGGGATTTCTGCTGACATTGTTTGGACGATATATCTTATTCATTTCAATTGTCTCGCTGCGTATTTTGAAATACGCTGTGTACCTAATGCATTGGTTCTCAACTCTTTATGATATTTAAATAGACCCATTGACTAAATAAGGTATCAAAAAATATTAATAAATAATTTATTATTATATTTCCATTGAAGCATCGCTAAAATGTTTTCATCCATCCGTTAATGCCTCATTACCCGGCTCTCACATCTAAACTCGTCTCATTTGCGGCATAGCCATAAATCAAACCTCCTAGGAACGTCGCACCGATGTTGCATATGAATATCGCGCACATATGCATCTAGCGACAGTTGCGCGTGACCTCTCGAAACGTGGATGTGTTTGGGATGCGACGACCTGCGAGCTTTGATGGCTAAAAAGAAATAACTAATTCGCACCACTGGCGGCTTCGACTCGCAACAAGAAATGCGCGCGATTTGTTGCCAGCAACAATAGATGTTTTTTAAAACTAAAAAGCCGCATTCCACCAACGTGCGGATCTCCATTTTGGCAGCATCATCAGCATGTGTTTTCTGAATAACGATGACGTCACATCGACGTATTTGACATGTTGCAAGACTAGTTTAGATATGCGAGACGGCTTAGTGCCACAAAACAGTGGGTCCTAGTATCCTACACAGATCTTGAACCAGTATATTTCGGGTATCGGCTGCTTTAGCGTCCTTGCTAACATCGTCTAACCAACTTGCTCAAGTTGATTTACAACACAGTCTGGCCTGCTCGGCAATTCTTGCTTCATGACTCGCCCATTGAATATAATATATTATTACTATAAAAAAAAGTTTATTGGTTGGTAATAATATACTGGGTATATTATATTATATAGGTAAACATCTAATCGTCAATGACCCCACTAGCACTGACACTGAGATGCATCTTGTAAATAAATGTATACATAATGGAGATTGTAAAGTAATCGGAGTGTCTAGTATGTATCCAGATAAACTCATTTAATTTAAACGAGAGAGACTCTATTATCAAAACACAAAGCCATAATATCAGAAAGTGGAGACATTTAATTGGCATTACTGACAATATAAACGTTTTGTATCACTGGTGTAATATATTCAATAGCGCAACCTGTGTTGCAAAAATAACAAAAACACGTAAATAAATCAGCCCTAAAATTTGAAATGAAAAACAAACCGGGGTTATTTTAAGATATTGCTTTTGTTATGCGATTTTGTGGGGTATTTATTAGTTTAGTATGTTTTTTTGTAATGTCATTCTCGTGTAATTTTCTAATAATGATCTAGGGACCCTACTAACTGAAACTATTTTAAAACATTTAACAGAAGGCGAAGTCTTCACTGAGCCTTTTTTAAAGAGGCACCTAGCGGAAAAATACGAAGTTTGCAATTTGAGACATTTTTTTGATAATTTACAATTTCAACTATATTAATGAATAAATATGTATCTGAAAACATTAAAAATAAAAATATTTTTTATTTTAAGTCAAAGACAAACTTACAATTGTAAAAAATGTAATAAAATGTGAATTTGTTCTATCGGTCCGCACCCTAATATAACATATATTTTATGGTCATATGTATTATTAAAATTTAATTTATTAAGTTTTCTAAGCATCACTTAAACATTTTTTAAAATTGTAAGTTTGTCTTTGACTTAAAATAAAAAATATTTTTATTTTTAATGTTTTCAGATACATATTTATTCATTAATACAGTTGGAATTGTAAATTATCAAAAAAATGTCTCAAATTGCAAGCTTCGTATTTTTCCGCTAGGTGCCTCTTTAAAAAAGGCTCAGTGAAGACTTCGCCTTAAGAGAAAGTATTGTTCGACTCCCAATAACAAAATTACTGTGCTAAGAATTACACAAGTACAAGTGACATCATCATCATCATCATTAGCTGGGAACAATCCACTGTTGGATGAAAGCCTCTTCTAGCTTCCTCTAAGCTTCGAGGTCCCTAGTTCTTTGCCACGTACAATCACAGAATTGTTTGAGTTCATCTATTCAACGGATTTTAGAGCATCCTGTTGGGCGTTTAGTGCCCCTTTGGTACCACTGTATGACGGCATTTGTCCAGCAGTTGTCCACTCGCCAAACGACATGTACAATCCATTGTCATTTAATCTGCTTAGCAACCTCTATCACATCGCGTATTCTCGTTTTCTTCCTTTTTTTCGACCATGACCGATCCTAATAAGATAATTATGGGCCTCCAGATAGTAGAGGTTTGTATTAACAGATTTAGTTTTTACGAGAAATGGATGTCAGCCACTTGCTCAACCTATTAGGTCCATACTCTGACTCATACATAAATTAATAAACAAAAAAACACAAAATATGTGTACTTGCCAGACCCAGGATTTGAACCTGGGACCCACGACGCTATAGGCCGACGCTTAAGCCGCGCGACCATCGTTGGTGAGGCTTCCTTATCCATTGGTATATTTTGTGATCTTTACGCGCTATGCCCAACATGCACATATCGAGGCTGTGTTGCGCTTTGACATAATAGATAAATGTGTCGCTAAATTTCAAAACCAGCTATAACACTTTTTTGAAATAATTAAGATATATATATATATATATATATCGTTGGATTCGTTATTAAAATCTCTACATGAAAATTTTATTGCCTCTATCAAAATCCACTACGATTAACTGTCATTTATGAAACAAAATCAATGTGTCTATCAAATCCCGCTATAACACTACTGAAACATTCAAAAACCTTATTAGTTCAAAAAGTTTTTGTTGATTTTCTCAACAAAATGAAAAAGTGTAATAGTGGGTTTTGAAACTCAGCGACACAAATATTAAATAAAATGAATAAGAAACAGTTTTCACATCACCATATAGGTACATATTAATGTGTGAATCAAAATTTATACGTAGAACTGCTGTAGTGTATTATCCCACCATGTGGACACACATAAATATAAAAAGGGTAAAAAAACATATTTAATTATGTTCTACATATTATATAGTTAGGATTCAGATTCAGAAGCTTTTATGTCAGAGACATTCGGCTATTTTAAGCATAGTCAACCATTTGAGGTTCGCCGGTTTCCTGCCCCTCTCTTAGATGGTTTTTCGGGACATAAAGATCAACACTAGTCTGTTTTAATTTCACCAAGAACCACGCCTTATTTCTATAACTCTAAACGAAACTTCATCTTTTGAAATACACTTTTATTTTTGCTGTAGGTAGTAGCGTTTGTCATTGTATCACATATGTACACAGCTAAACTGAAAACTTCTGAAAAATCATCTATTGATAACATCTTTTGCCAACTATATAATATGGCAGAATCTAGGCCAAATAAATTAAACGCGCGTAAAGGGAAAAGGGTCACAGACAGTTGGGAAGATATAATAATAATATGGTAATTAGACTAAGTCGTCTAGGCTTTGAGTTATAAGCGATAATTTTTTAACCAAAGTTTGTTATCAACGTGTAATATATATTAGAAGAGAAAGGAGGAATTGACACCTACTAATAAAATTACAAGAAAATTCTACTAACTTAATGGTTAATAATTTTCATACATACATAACTTATTTGAATATGATAATATGATCCACTTATTTAAGTGTTTACAATTAATATCTGTATTAATTTCTTCTTTTTTCTTTCGACCATGTCCGATCCTAATAAGATCATATGGGCCTCCACAGAGTAGAGGTTTGTATTAACAGATTTTGTTTTTTACGAGAAATGGATATCAGTCTCTTGCTCAACCTATCAGTTCCATACCATGACAGACATAAATTGAAAAACAACATGTGTACTTGCCAGACCCAGGATTCAAACCTAGGACCCACGGCGTGATAGTACAACGCTTAAGCCGCGCGGCCACCGTGGGTATTAATTACATACCACTAAAAATATTATGATAAAAAGTGTTTTGAAAGTTGAATTCACTCACAATATCCCGGGAACCGAAGACTCAAATTCACTAATTTTTATGCGGGATATTGGGATAATGTTCCAATTATCCCAATAGGAACATTTTTCATAACAAAAATGAATGCGAACATAATATGACAGAAAGTAACATATTTTATTTTATTCTCCGTTCTCGGACACGCCGTCGTTCACTAGTAGCAGTTTCCTTAATTTTAGGACGTGCATTCGCATGTATTCTTTCGACCTTTGTGTGGCTGATTTTGCCATAATTGATCGGCGAAATTAAATGGTCAACCCAAAACACGATTTCACAGTATGGCGAAGCGTATTTTCACTGACGTATGCCCATCGAGCATGAGATATGCCTCCTCGGAAATCTAGGAACCACACGATACCAAAAATGTAGAAAAAAACATTTACAATTACATTACATTTACATTAACATACAAATCTTGCAATCGATTTTTAACTAACTTTCCGACAAGCTAGACATTTTAAACTTTTAGAGTATATCAGAACACGATGCCAATGCATTCTTTTAATACTTTTAGCCATCATTAAGTAGAATTGAATTCATTTTCAGTTAATTCTGTTTTGTATGAAAAGTTATTTCGGAAGAAATCCGTAATCCAATCCACTATTATTTGTTGCTAGCGGACTGGGGTCCTAGCAACTAAATTATTAATATATAAGTGCGTTAGGTACGAAGTAAATCAATATGAAATGTCAAAATGACATTTCAGTATTATTTCTATCAAGTATAAATTTTTTTGATAGCTTAAGCTAGTCAAGTCAAGTTTATATGATTCAACAGAAAATTTTAGAAAAAGTTCTTTTTATCTTGTAATTATTTATGATTAATAATCACGCAAAACAACGAGAAACGCGTACATAAATAATTGTATAAAAAAGCAATGTACTGCGAATCAGAATTCGAGCCACCATTTTGTTTTTGGCGCTGCCAATAGAAGAGGAAAATAATAAAATTATTACAAATACAACCACTCTAGTATAAACGTTCGATTCGAAAATCAAACTGTTTTCAAACATTTTAATACGAAAAACGTATTAGTTTCCTTCTGTATATGGTTCAAATATATGCACCACCTTTCTAGTATGCTTCGGAGAATTTTATTTTAGAATACTTAAATAAGTTTTTCTCGTCTCTCTACCAGGCTCCAGGTTCTATATCCATACAGAACTATCGGTTCCACTTTCACGCTATATGCCCAGAATTGTATTTTCTTGGACACCAGACGCTAATATAATAGCGCTTGTGGTGCATAGATTTACTTGCACCAATACTGTGTATTTTAAATTATCGCGATAATAACTGTTGTAACATGTAGAAGTGCTGACTGTCTCGCCAACCTCATTCTTCAAGAGTAAGCGAGACGCGATGTTGTCATTGTATGGTACTAATTGACAGGCAGTGAAAATCGGTTAACCTGCAGTTCGTTATTTTCCCGGTAAGTTCGACACTATCGTCCTACTGCGCAGAATATCGAACAAATCCCAACTGTCGCGTGAAAATTCAGAAGCTTCCGAACTTTTTTGATTCATGCATTCAATCTTGCAACTTGCAGGATAATACATGTTTAGATGTGCATTTTCTTGTTATGGCTGCGATAATACGTACTGTCAGCAGTAAACATGTACCTAGTTGTCAATGACTTCGGGCCTTCTCAGCATTATTTCGACAGTGTAAGAATTAGCAAATCATTTAAACTATCGCACAATTAATAGTCGCATCTACAGTCAGCATATTCTACTCGCGTGACATCGAAGTACAATAATGCAGAGGCCAGCAGATTTCTCAATAGCAAACTTCATCAGCAATAACTCGCAATTTACCGAATATTCATGCATAAAATTAGCAGGTCATAGTTAATTAGTAACTCAGTCTAAATACCTATTAGTATCAATCATAATCTCCGTCCGATCAGTAAGCTTTCGTGTAAGTCGCTCCTGTCCCACGAGTTCGGACCTCGGGACAATATCATAACTATTGTAACATGACGTTCTTGTAACATACTCTTGTACCGACTGTTTACGCTACAAATAAAACTGGATACTGCATCCATCGGAGCAATCATCACCAAATCTCGACTTCTCATCTCTCCTCCTGACGACTCTCCATCTACACCTCCTGGTCTTACCCAAACACAGCGGTCACGTCTCCTCTTTCAACGAGATTCTCAAAAAAACACGCATAAACGTACGTATTGCATGTATAAACGGGGTTTAAGGTTGGTTAAAAAGCAATCATTTTTTTATTAAACAAATATTGAATCGTCTTCGATATTAAAAATGTAAACGAGGCGGGCGTATTCATAAGATGCCACGAAATGATCAGATTAAAAAGAATGCCATCTCCCATTCAATAATAAATTGAAACGCATATTTGATTTCCGGTGATATATTGGTGGTACACACAATCGACCTTTAAATAAAATATTCAATTGAGTTTTCATCTCAAGGACGCCTTTTTGATTACGTCGCAACAGATGGTGAATAGGAGTACCAACCGATGATTTTCCCGCCAAATTATTTTGAGGATTCTTTCGGAAATAGCACCCCATAGACACGATCTTTTTTTTGCGCGATAAAGGATCCATAATAAAAAGAAAACTCTCCCGTAGCCAATGGTTTCACTGCTACAATGCGACGCGATTGTATAAGTACTCCTCCTTAATTCATTTGGTTACGACTTACTAAGAGCTTGAATTTGTCTTTTACTCTATCACTCATCACGTTTATACAACTGTTATGCATACGTATACAGTGGCGTAACGAAGTCTAAACGCCCTCCATTATATTATACGTGTTACACCCATTGATATACTACTAGATGAGGAGTTCCCATACAAGTGTCATTTTAAAAATGTACCACAAAAAAAGATATTACGAATATCGTCTTATAATATTTCCTTGTAGGTATAATGCGTTAAGACCGTTAACACGGATTCCCGAATTTCACCCGTATTGCCTTGGCTGTAAAACTAAATTTGCGTTCTTGGAATAGTGACCCTAAGGGTGCTGCAACCCAAAGCTTGCAAGCTACCAAAAATTCATGTCTGAGCGGACAGAGCAAGTCGTCATGCGCTGACTATTAGTTAGAGTAAGATGCAAGCTAGATCGGGCTTACTTATAATTATTGCCAGGTCGTTTTCGAGACAAATATTAAGTGAGCTTATATCGAGTTAAGTCCGCTGATATTAAAACAGTAAGTTTTAACACTGGCCGAGTCGCTGAAAATCGGGCGTCATTTTAAGAAGAATATGATTCATCCAGTAGTTTATCAATGGTTACACCCAATGACATTATTAATGGCCAACGCACTCAATACAGTAGCTAGCAAGTAAATTTACGCATAGCGACATTCGCACTGTATAGTTAGACGTCACGCAATTTCCATTATGCGATATCACGCATCGGGAATTTATAGCAATATGACCTTTATTGTAATGGCGTTAGAACAGTGTTTCTAGTGTCAATGTTCATTTGAGCGAACCCATTCGAACCGAACCATTCGGCAGACCCGACAAAAAGCGTCGGGAATTTATAGCAATATCACCTTTATTGTTATGGCGTTAGAACAGATTATGTCATTCGGCAGGCCCGACAAAAAAGTGAGTGTCATTTTTATTTCCAGATGCATCGTCCATATAAATGTCATTGGTTACACCTCTCAAAATACATGGTGAGCTAGGCGGACCAGATAATTTTCATAATAACGCACCCCCCCCCCCAGTAAAATACTCTCGACAGTCTGAAATGGTCATTTTATATGTATATTACTTATATTAAACTCACATTATGTCAGCAAAAAATCTATTTATATAGTATATTATTAATAGAGATTGCAATACCGAATGAATATTTCAATTTCGGTATTCGTCAAAACATATTATAGAAAAAAAGAAGTACCAATCAAAAAAATATCTATTAAATCTATTTAAAACGCTATGTTGTACCAACCTAAAGTACTTACCTACATGTATTATGTTGACCTTTATAAATATGTATAGATCATAATATTTTAATAAGTCCAGGTACAGAAAAATCTCTCTCAAATTCTACGTTTGTTGGATATTCTATCAACGTTGGGTCAATAGTTATAAAATAATTGGAAATATTTGCCACGAATGTTTGTAATTCATCGCGACAATTCTATAATATTTGAAGGATTTTGTTTTATTATTATTAAACTATTGTTGGTTTCAGTCAATATTTGCATTTAGGCAGCATTCATGTTATACACTAAATTTAATATATACTATAGATTTAAGTAATTAAAAAATAGCATTAAATTCATTTTTGACAAAAATAAACGAGATATAAATTTATTATAAATTAAAAACTGGTAAATAAATTCTTAATACTCAAAAATATCGGTATTTTGGATTTTCGAAACCGGTATTTCTGTATCGATAAATAATTGAATATCGGCATTGCAATTCCTAAAATATTGTAAAAACACTAAAAGTTATCTAAATAATTAAAACAATCATAATTCAAAAATACGACGCCAACCGGACTTCGAACCCGCGCTCCTGGAATTCACGCATATCTTCGCTATTAACTCTAAGCCACATTAGTCCTATCTTATTGCGACAAGATAGATAATTCTCGAGTTTCATTAATGATTTCTCGAGAAATGAGAATTCTCTTAATTTCGGAAAATCTGTTTTTCGGGATTCGAGATTCAGCTTTTCTGATTATTGTTCGAGAATTATAGATTATAATCTTTTCTCTATACCTGCATAGGATTATAGTAGATAACGTGATAGCGGATATAAGTATTTAATTTAAAGTTTCGTTTGCTAGACGTAAGTTTACTTGGTTTACCCTTTTTTTTGAATGATGTGTCGCTGCTCGATAAGAAGGAGGGTATAATTATGAATAATGAATCAGGTCAACGCGTTTCTTTGTAGATTTACGTTTGATCAGTGCAAAACTTTTGTTATGGCGTGTCTTTTGATTACGAACGTTTTCAAGCGAATAGAAAAGCTCACGTCACAACGTGTGAAGCAAATTTGCTCAACGAATGAAAAGTTACTATTGACTTAAGCTTTCACAGTAAAACAAATATAACGTATCGTATGGTATTGTTCAAATAAACAAATCATATAAAACATAACATTATTATTGGTATATTTAAGTTACTATAATCAATATCCTTCCCCTATTTAAGTTGATTAATGGAATGTTAATTGTCAACCATACGTTCACAACGGAAAAAAAACGAGGTGAAATGAAGAAACGGTGGGGTGACATGGACAAATCCAGTTGGCAATACCACAGTGTCCATACACCAAAGGTTATCAAAGTATGTCGTGAGAACATATTTTCAATGAAGACAACGAGTCCGTATCGGTTTATTTGGGCATTGCGGAAAAATCATAATGCACTAAGGGTTTGGTAAACCCTGCATGCTGCCATTCATAAAAAATACAATTATGTGTGGATATATAAATATTATAGGTAGATAATATTCTTCTGTCATATCCGTACTGTTATGTCCCTCAACGAGAAAGGCAAAGGAAACCTGCAGCTTGGGTTGACAGGAGCTTAATATGGTGTAATGGTGTTATCCTTCCTTCGCCTCCTTACCAAAGACTGGACTTCTGTCACAGCTGTTACGTTTAAAGATCGTCGTCTTGAAGGTAATTGTCAGGTGATTTACCTTCAAGGATGTATTCAGACTAAATAGCGAGAAGATGATCGAGAAACAATAAGCTTTCACGAAAGTTAAAATAAAGTTTATTCAACAGAGATGCGAGTACATATACAGTGGACAAGATATACGCATTACAATGATTTATAAATAATAGGGGAAGGGCGCGAGTGCATGTCCCTTTTTATACATTTTTGGTGATATCATTTTAATTAGTTTCTTGACGTCTTGTGTATGATATCCGGCGTAGCTCTATAGTCCAATGACCGTCTCTGCCCTACATTTGTGTGTATCAAGTCATGAAATTCTGTAGGTACTGCATAATATTACATGGCTATTGTTTATTAACCCTTATAAACTTGCAAAGCTTGGTAGGTATTACATACTCTGAAACATGGGATGTTGTATAACAGTACGACAGATGCACGTAGATTCTTCCTAACCACACATTGACCACTGTGATGGACGTTCCACATCATCGATGGTGCAGCTTGATGCAACGAGCAATCAAACTATCACATGTTTCGCAGTCTCCTCCGCGCCATATTCGCAGTTTAAAGAATCATTGGTGTATCCCCACTTTTTATATTATTTTACTAGATAAGTAAACATGTATTTCATGAATATAATATGTAATATACTATTACCATAAAGGATTGTAAAGATCATCGTTTTATTATATTAATACTACCGACCGAAGGTACATGATGGAATTTGAATTTAAATTCTAATAGATTTAAGTTTTGTAGTATTCCATTTGAGTCGTTTTTATGACCCGAGTTTCGCCGTTGTTAGTGTATGATTGCCTTTGGTGAGTGTGTACAGCGCCTGAAGATGCCGAAAGGCGAAACCCGGGTCGCAAAAAACGACTTAAATGGAATAGTACAAAACTTAAATCCATTGGAATCATCGTTTTAAAATGAGTTTTATTTTAGTATACACTGATGTCCATAGTTAAAGCACATTAAAAAATATACATTTATCAATCCGTGTATTAATATGAATAATTTTATTAAAAAATTACATTATAACAAAATATTTTGATAAAATTTTAATTTGAGTATTCAATTCACTCGTTGCGTTATATATTTACAATGAAATTTGTATTTATTTTTATTATTTATAGGTAATTACTAATAACCTATTATTAGGTTTTGACGAAATATTCCTACGTTTATCGAGTGTATTATTATTGATAAGGTAGGGAGTTTTTTTACAAACACTTCAACTATTCATAATTTGTTTATATATTTATTATATTTTTTTTATTGTAAACCTTGAATTAATAGATAGTGATAAAGTTTTTACCTACTTTATTGTATTGATTTGTTATGTAAGTTGGAGTTAATAGTATTCGTTGTCAGTGTGTATTTGCCTTTTGGTGAGTGTACACAGTGCTTGAAGATGCCGAAAGACGAAACCCAGATCGCAAAAAACGACTCAAATGGAATAGCACAAAACTTAAATTCATTAGAATTTATATCTAAGCGTTCGTTTTACCATGATTTTATTAGCTCGTATTCTTGTTTGTCCGGTACAGATTTTTTCTTGTGCAATACAAATTTTTCAACTAACTTCCCGACTAGCTAGACATTTGAAACTTTTAAAATAAATCACAACTCGACGACAATGCATTCTTTTAATACTTTTGGCTATCTTTAAGCAGAATTGAATTAATTTTCAGTTAATTCTGTTTTGAATGTTTCGGGAAAAAATCGTTAAAAGTAATATTTACTACTCACTATTATTGGTTGCTATGTGGGTACTAGCAACTAAATTATTAATATATACGTGCGTTACTATGGGAATCAATATGAAAATGTCCAAATGACATTTCTGTATTCTATAATATTTATTCAGTATTTCTATCAAGTACAATAAAAAGTATTTATTAATACATAGAATTGTCAAGTTTATATGATTCAACAGAAAAATTAAATACGTGGTGTATAAAAAGTTCTTTTTATCTTGTAATTATTTTCTCATAGCTCCCTCAAATTATTAATTTTCGACATTTACATGGTACGTGGACCCATAAGTAAATGTCATAAACAATTATTACTCATGTAAATTTCTAATGAGTTTTCATATATATATATATACATATACGTTTTGTTAATTCATATCTTACATCTCTGATAGAAAACAATGTCAAGTTTTTGACAACTACTTACTTGATGTTTCAAACCCCTAACTAAATTAACTCTGTCGAATACGCAAATAACTGACAATAGAATATTATCGCATCTCTTAATGAGCTTCGTTAGAAGAAACATTCATCAACGAAATGGAGGGACTTAGCAAAGTTATAAGTGACTGCTTTACGGAGTTGTCGCAATAAATTGTGTTCTCTTACCGTTGACAAGTAGAGATTAGCATCAAACTGTGAGGCCAAAATAGATATTGTTAAGTGTAAAATGTACAGAACTTAAATATATATAAACCATTTTTGTTATTTAACGAACAATTCACAAGTTTTTGAGAATATAACATTCCATATATTGAACATACATAACTTGAAAACACCTCAGATATATTATACACACTAGAAACCTTTAGTCAATAATAACCCAATTGGATAAGCATTTCATGTATGACCTACTAGTTTTAATTGAAATCGGATCTTAACAGCTTACCTCCACCTTCACCACTAGACTGTATTGTACACACTGTGTATCGATGGCGTGTCTATCCAAGGTAGCCCGATTTGATCGACTTTACAATGTGCGGGCCTCCGTACAAAGTGTACAGTTCGTAATTGTATCCTTACCCCAACTGTTTGTCATTGATGGGTCCAAAGATACCGCGCGGTATGCTCCGCTCAAATGAGTCCAACACTATTTCCATGCGTTTAGTCATAGACCAGGTCTTCGAGCCTCACATGGCAACTGGTCTTATTAGTATTTTATACAATATACATTTCAAATGTCGGTTATATGCCATAGAATGTAGCACCATCATTAGACCAAAACGACATTTATTTTGTTACCAAGTAGAATAAATATTCTTCTTTTAATTTCGATTTCTAGGTTACTCTCATTGTTAATAGAGGACCCCAAGTATCCAAAATTATTCTCTCCAAAGCACTATTGCGGATCTTGAAAGCATTGCGATGTCTGTTCGGCTCTCATGATACAACCATATAGGTAGATAGTATGTATCCACTAATAACTAAGTGAAGGAAATGCGTGTCATTCATGGTTTTCTTTTTTCTTTTTAAATGCTGTGTCATCTGTACGTGCTAGGTGGCCGGCATATAGTACCTATATGTACATTATATTGTCTTAAGTTGGTTTGAAAATCAAGGCGAAGAAAACCAATGTTTTTCGCAATAGCACTTGTCACGTTTCAGATTTCCCCTATTTAGTGACCCACAAAATGTCGAGAATGTCGACGGATTTGTATACCTGAAGTTGTACGAGATGGTATTTTGCAAAAAGAGCTTCGCTAATCAAATTGGTATGGCTGGAAAAATAGCTTGATGCTAATTGTCTGGAAATCAAGGTTATATTCGATTAAAAATAAATATCACATGTTTGACGATTGTGTTATAACGCTGTTGCTTTACGGTAGTGATTATTGCATATTAAGAAGGCTCAGAGAATCCATATACTAAGGTTAGAGAACAGATGCTTGCAGTGGATACTGGAAGGATGGGGTGGTATAAATGTAAAGAGAAGAGGTAGACCATGCAGCTTCTCATCAAATCGACTGTGAAGAAGCAATACTGGACCTGGCTTGGTCACATGCTACGAATGTTTTAAGATACTCTCAACTTGGTCTATATTTTCTATAATTAAGT
This sequence comes from Rhyacophila brunnea, assembly GCF_057557595.1. Classification (NCBI taxonomy): domain Eukaryota; kingdom Metazoa; phylum Arthropoda; class Insecta; order Trichoptera; family Rhyacophilidae; genus Rhyacophila; species Rhyacophila brunnea. The sequence continues at coordinate 47,504,947 of NW_028232859.1, forward strand.
CATTCGCATTCCAACGTCCTGAAAAGTAGCTTAAGGCTATACTTCAGTTGAGGCATGGTCTAAAAAGATCGTGGCTAGGTCGATGTGCGGATTGTACAAATGACGCGTGCCGAACGAAATATAATTTGTCATAAAAATCCAACATGCGTCCATTTAATGTTATGTTTATTGTTATATTACTAATAATAATAGTATATTTATTGACATGATTTCTTTTTTAAGTACATACGTCAAGTTTTTTAGTCATCTTTACACGATTTAAGAATATTTTCATCTGACGCCATGACATGACTTCGACTGTCGGTTTCCGATTGGCGACTAGTGAAAATTTCGTCACATCTACTGTTGAAAATTATTTGCCGTTTCATTGAAGTAGGCTAGGTAGGTAGGTATATACGGCGGAACCACGGGATTATGGCATTACTTGGGAAGACGTTTGAGGACTGTCGACTGACAGAGCTTCTTAGAGGCGCTAGACGAAACCATTATTATTATTTATACTAATTTATAGTTAAAAATATTTTATTATATTTTATACTTTACAGTAGAAGTTATTTTTCTAAAATGTCCCGGAAACGTAACGCTTTTACTCTCGCATAAAATGATTCACCGACTTTGCGAGGGAATACAATTATCCATCATGAAATGAAATAATAAAAAAGAAATTTGAAGTCATTCTGTTTCCACGTGACACTTGGCATTATACAGCTTCGAGCAATGAAAAAGTTTTGCATAACTTTATTGTATTACGCTTAGGTAACTGGTATGAAATATTTTGTATTATCATGCGAATATTTACAAAGGGTTTTCATGCAGATTGGTTGCGATATATCTTATAATATAGGGAAGCTGAAAAAAGGGGCCAACTTAAAAACTTGATACAAGTGATTTTTGAATGAAATATATTCGATGCATCTTGAAATAATATTGTTTTCGGTGGAATCTAAGATCAGATCAATCAGCAAAATATAAAACTCTAGGAGGGTGAAATCACAGATATTAATATAATGGTAATGCTTATTTATTTATGTTGTATTTGTTCATGCATATTTTTCAAGCTTTCACTAACATTGAGACTATTAATAATTATGTACCTTACTTACTTTGCCTAACCATTTATGCTCTACTATCAAAGCATACGACATGATTTGAGTTACCCATCACCACCCGCCATACATATGCAGCCGCTGTTTGTGCACGGCCATCTTCTATGACGCTATAAACGTGTCAGAATGAAAAAAATAATGCCACACTTTACAGATAGTATTATAAGAGCCAATAGATAATAATTGTCGTAATTAGTATGACAGCTTTAGCATAGTGGTCAATGCGTGGCGGGCGCGATACCCGGGAGGTGCAAGTTCGATCCTGCGGGGTGTCTTACTTTTTTCAAAAAGATTTTTTCTATTGGTTATAAAATTATGTATATTTTAATTGTATATAAACGTGGGATAATTTCTGAGCTTTAAAAAGATTGCGTTTTTATCGTCTCATAAAGTCTCGATGATAATAATTTTAAATCAGAATATAAAAAGGTCAATATTTAAATACATATGAATAACACATTCAAAACAAATAACATGAATTTACCTGTCAAATCGATGAATACATTATTTATGACTTTTAAAGCATATTCACGAAACGAGTTTTTGCACTTGAGCTTTTAATAATTACAAGATAAAAAGAACTTTTTATATACAACGTTTTTAAATTTTCTATTGAATCATATAAACTTGACTTGACTAGCTTAAACGATCAAAAAAATTGTACTTGATAGAAATACTGAATAATGAAATGTCATTTCATATCATATTGATTTCTATAGTAACGCACGTTTATATAATTTAATAATTTAGTTGCTAGGACCCCTAGCAACCAATAATGGTATCAAAATAACTTTTCTTACAAAACAGAATTAACTAAAAATGAATTCAATTCTACTTAAAGATGGCTAAAAGTATTAAAAATGCATTGGCATCGTGTTCTGATATTATATTCTAAAAGTTTCAAATGTCTAGCTAGTCGGGAAGTTAGTTGAAAATCGATACCGGACTAACAACTCCTGGACAAATAAGAATACGACCTAAGAAAACGTTGTAAAATAGTTTAACAATATTATAGAATATTGATTAAAAGTGAATATCTAATAGAATTTTTCGTGGTAAACGTATATTTAAATAATTTTGATTTGTAAGATATATTTAATTAGTCTTGATAATAAGATATGGGTTTTACTACATTTTGAATGTCAGGCGACTAAATATTCTTTATTTTTTTTTATTTTGCTATTTTACATGGAAAAAACTGAATGCCTGTACGGATTTAGCTATCAATATTTTGAAACTTTAAGTTAGAGTTAGTGTATTAAGGGAAATTTTGATACTAGGATGAATAGTGACTTTTTCAAAACGAAATATTATGATATTGGTGGACATAGAAAAAACTATATCAATATCCCGAAAAATTATATAAAATGGCTTTCATATAGGTTGTCAGTCTCAGTGATTCAAATGCTCATATTTTTTTTCGGAAAAGAAGACGATTTACTAGTTCTAAAAAAACACAAAAGATTTTCTATATGTATTAAAAAAATACCTAAATAGGTTTTGTTGGTACTTTTAACTTGTGATTTTCTTTGTATATATATATACGTTTCAAATGATTAATTCGTACGTCACTTGTCATTATTATACATAGTACAATGCCTGGCCGTGGAGGCCACACAAAATTCTTTTTAAAACCGCAAAATTGTATTTTGTAGATTTAGTATGGTTTCGGTATTGGAAAAAATAGTATCACGTTTTCCTTTACGAAATACTGTAGGTACTCTGACGCATGCAAACCTACCCGGGTTAAGGGGGATCATAAATATGCCAACACAGAACCTAGCGGAAAAATACGAAGCTTGCAATTTGAGGTTTTTTTTGATAATTTACAATTTCAACTATATTAATTAATAAATATGTATCTGAAAACATTAAAGATATTTGGTTCATAGCTTTCGTTATTATAACATTATTTTTATGGTTATATTTATTATTAAAATTTAGTTTATTAAGTTTTCAAATTTTCACCGTTTAGATTTTTGACTAATTCACAGTTTTATTATTTTTTATATCTATTTTAAAAAACATCGATTTTTATAAAAAATATAAATGTTTATAACTTGAAATCCTTTTTTTTTAATTAATACAGTTAAAATTGTAAAGTATCAAAAAAAATCTCAAATCGCAAGCTTCGAATTTTTCCGCTAGGTTCTCTGCTGGTGTGCCTCTCCTCCTTAAGCTAGATTTGATATAAATAAAAAGGATTTCAAGTTATACACATTTGTATTTTTAATAAAAATCGATGTTTTTTTTTAAATATAGATAAAAATATTATAACTATGAATTAGTCAAAAATCTAAACGGTAAAAATTTGAAAACTTAATAAACTAAATTTTAATAATAAATATAACCATAAAAATAAAGTAATGATAACGAAAGCTATGTACCAAGTATGTGACAAATTCACATTTTTTTACAATTCTAAGTTTATCTTTGACTTTAATAAAAAAAAAATATTTTTAATGTTTTCAGATACATATTTATTAATTAATACAGTTTAAATTGTAAATTATCAAAAAAAAAATCTCAAATTGCAAGCTTCGTATTTTTCCGTTACGTTCTCTGTTGGCCTATATTATGACCCCCTTAAAGGAAAACAATTATATTGTTACATAAAATAATTGATGGCATACACAATGGAAAGAGTGTTGTTGTTTAATTAAAATGAATACAATGTATGGAATTAATTGCTCATGACAACATTTAATTAGAGTTTATTTGAAAAAGTATGGTTTTTGTGAATATTTCGATCAATAATGGAGAATAACCACAATTATTGTGGTAGGTGTTCGGGCGTTAAGCTCACAATGTCATAATCAACGGCTGTATAAATTAATTAACACTGAATATATTATTATTTGACCCGACTATCAAAAAGTGCGAAAATCTGTATAGGTCGAGCGTAATATTTATTCATTATAAAATATTAACATCATTGCGCAGACACGCACACAGAAAAATGCTTTTGGGGGGGGGGGGTCAATTTTGAAAAATTATCAATAATATTTTTAAGCTAACCGCGGACCATTTAATTATTATTTAATTACGATTTAGTTACGATTTAACTATTATTTAATCCCTGTTTAATTACTATTTAATTATTATTTAATTATCACATTTAAATAACATGCTAATTATATCGAATGGTTATTTAATGAGGGCACAGCAGGTGTGCAGTCCGCGTTTAAAGGATTTTAAAGCAGCAGAACAGGCTGAGGTGAACAAAATCTCGCAGGTGACATAACCCTTCCACATTTACTAAGACTGAACTAAGACTACAATTTACAGATGGTATTGGTTAGTTTTTAAAAATCAATTAAACCTTGCCTAAACCAAACCACACTATTTTTGGTATGTTATGGATAATTCGACAAAATAGTGCACACTTTTTCATTCAAACTTATTTATTTTCGTTGAATTAAGAATACAAATTACACATGTTGTTGGTTAGTTTTTTTAAATTTATTATGCCCTGCCTAAGCCAAATCATGGAAGATAAAAAATATTATTCTATCTATAAAATATCAAAAATGATATATGGTTTAATGGCATAACTTTAGATATTTTATCGATGGACGATTAATTTTTTGATTATTATCTATTAATGGTTTGGTTTTCGGAATGTTTAATTGAATTAAAAAAAAAACTAACCAACACCACCTGTAAAATATTATATTTTAGACTTAGTTCAATGAAAACAAATACGTTAAACTGACAATGTTTAATATGCACTATTTATGTCGGATCTTACCAGCCTAACTCCACCCTTTGCCACTGCTAGCTGTCTTTACAAGTGTAGAGATGTGGACAATTATGTTGAGTTTCAAATAAATGATTGTGCATGAAAATTTGCGCAAGCTCAAGGTTATAAACTATATTATAATTTGATTGCGGGGGGTTGTATGTAGTTTTGTAATCAGGTTAAGTGATGTGTTTGTTTTTTTTAAGTTTATTCTTCTTCTTCTTATTGTGCCATCCCCTAGTGAGGGTTGGCCACAATCAAGGCGATCTTAGCTTTGTCGTCTGCTACCCGGAACAGTTCAGTGGAGCTGCACTTTTACCAATCACGGAGGTTCTTAAGCCACGAAATGCGGCGCCGTCCTCTGCTACGCTTACCATTGATCTTTCCTTGAATGGCAAGTTGGAGAATGCTGTTCTTTTGTCCTCTCATAATGTGGCCGAGGTACTGTAGTTTCCTGGTTTTGATACTACGTAGAACTTCTCGGTCTTTCCCCATTCGATTGAGAACTTCAATATTTGTCACCCTGTCACACAGCCACATCTCGAAAGCTTCAAGTCTCCGTGACATCTCTTGATTTAGTGTCCATACTTCCATACCATAGAAAAGAATTGAGAGAACATAACAACTCACCATACGCAGTCTCAGATCTAGGTTAAGGTCTCGATTGCTAAGGAGGCGTCTCATTTTGAGAAAGGCGCTCCTTGCGATCTCAATTATTCTAGTTTTTATTTCCTGAGACTGGTCCCATTTGTCACTGACCCATGTACCTAAATATTTATAATGGGTCACACGTTCGATTGGTTAATGACAAAATTTGTGTTGGTGTCTGGTGTCGCTATTTTTGATACTAGTAATAGTTTTGTTTTCTTGAGGTTCATTTTTAAATCATAAGAATTACTGACCTCATAGTTATTAATTCCATATAATTATTCTAAAACTATATAATTGAATTTACCGCTTCTATTGCACGGTTACCAATATAACAAAAGGCTAACAATTATCATGAAATCAATATGGCGCGTACAACCTACATCGAAAGAATAATGTGCCCGTTCTATATTGCACGTTGCATAGGGCAGCGTGGAGAATCGCAGTAATTATGTGCAAACATAGTGCATTAATTGCGATGTTAATTAATTTACACGGCACCGTTTAATTAACGTGACGTTAACGCGATGTCATAGAAAAGCATGGCCGATGCAAATTTCGCTTTTGTATCCGTTATACATTGTCACATTGTTTTTGTTTGAAGTTTAGTTTATACGTTAAAATTATGTCAGTGCTTAATAAACTCAATGTTTGCATATGCATCTATAGAGATATAGAATTACATAATTACAATATAAAAAGAACTTTTTATTTACAACGTTTTTAAATTTTCTGTTGAATTATTATACTCAATATGCTCAAACTTGTACTTGATATGAAGTAAATAAAAAACAAACAAATATAGAATACTAAAATGTCCATAGTCACGCACGTATATATTAATAATTTAGTTGCTAGGACCACCCACTTAGCAACCAATAATAGTGGATTGGATTACGGATTTCTTCCGAAATAACTTTTCATGCAATACAGAATTAACTGAAAATGAATTCAATTCTACTTAAAGATGGCTAAAAGTATTAAAAGAATGCATTAGCATCGTATTCTGATATATTCTAAAAGTTTCAAATGTCTAACTAGTCGGAAAGTTAGTTAAAAATCGATTGCAAGATAAAAAAACTACCGGACAAATAAGAATACGAGCTAATAAAAACTTTGTAAAAAAAGTATCTATTTTCCGTAGTGTCAAATTATAGCAAACTCGGTAAGGAGCTGACCGCAATAATAAATTCCGCAAATCCGTTTTTCACTTAGTCAGTCATCCATTGACGCAAACACCAGATAATATCTGACTCGATTATTTCAATAAAAATAATATTATTTTGATTGTATAAAATAATAAGAGCGAATAATAATTCATCGGAAATGTCACTCGAATATACGTTTCCGGTCTGTTACTATCTCAATCTCCGTATCGTCCCGCACAACATCTTATTATACCGAGATGCGGACCTCGGATACGTATCATAAACTTAGTATTGTAACCTCCTTCTGACGACTTCCTCATCCATTAAACCATGACACTCACAGCGATGACCTACCACACATCAAAGTGATACTCACGGTGTACCTATTTAATTCCTTTACTTCTTCTTGGTAATACACTCATGGCTGAGGATCGTGACCACTTTTTAATTTTGCCATCCTTTGAACGACCAAGACTTTCCATCCTTCTCAATCTTCCGCTTCTCTTATGGAAGAATGAATTGTGTCCCCAATCAGCTCTTTCACTTGATCGATCCAGCGCGCAGACGCTCTTCCTCTGATTCGCCTTCCCTAGAGGCCACCCAAAACCACCAGTCCCTCCAGGTTGTCCGATCCGCGCCGGAAAATATGTCCAAAAGATTGCAGAATGCATCTCAGACATATTGTTGAGAGCCGTTCCTTTATATGCAGTCTCTGGATGATGGATTGGTTCGTCCTCTGTTCTGTCCAAGAAATACAAAGCATTCGGCGCCAACACCATATCTGAAAAGCATCAATTGACTTCCGCTACCTTGCCTTTAGGGTAGATGACTTGTCTCCGAATAAAAATATAGAGAACACAAGCACTAACATAATTTTTGTGGCAATCGAAATTCCCCGATTATTCCATATAGTGGTAAGATGTGTCATCCCATTTTATGCAATCTGTGTGCGCCTTCTTAATTCCGCTTCACATCCGCCTTTTCCACTAATGGTCGATCCCATATCGTCGGTGTTTTGTAAAAAGGGCGAATCAACCATTTTGGCGAAATCGAGATTTTAATGAAAATACAATATGTACCCCACTAGCTTTGTTGTGTAAAAACGGAGAATTTTTATCTCCACAGGAAAGTACTTAAAAACGATAATCGACTAAAATTAAATTAATTAAAATTACGAAATAAAAAGCAAATGTGACATATTAGGCCTTTAAAAATATTATATAATACTACCTATTATAATGACAGTATTTTTTCTAAGCTTTATTATAAACTTGTTAGATATTTATAATCATCTACAGGTAAAAAACAAATAAATGTCAAAAGTTAAAAATCCTCCTCCTGTAAAGTAGCATTTTGGTTAATTCGCCCTTTTTACAAAACACCGACGAATATACAAACTCGTATACTGTTTCTAAGTTTTGGAGTGTACTTGCTGTTGGTAGAAGGTTAGCCCGATCGACAACCATTATCTTGGTTTTTACATGTATTTGAATTGTTTTAAATTGGTAAGATAAAAAGTGAGACCACGAAACTGAAGAAGTATCAAGTAGCTAATAATGATTAAGCCATTATTTAATTTTACGTATTAAAAAAAATCTGGAAGGAACGAGTGAGTATTTTAAAAATTAATGCATTTATTAAGATAACTAGTATCTATGTATCATTTATTGATGACAATGTCTACTTCTTTGGCTGATTCTCGTCTCCCCGTGTTAAAAGGTAAGTCTCTACTTCTACGAAGATAGTACAGGATGATTAGTTTTTAATATATTGTAGAATATTATATACGTATGGTATTAATTAATTTATGAATAAAATAGTGAACGCGAAGAAAAACATCCGTGAATATTGGGACCAGTCTTGTAATGATGTACGCACAGTTTCAACTCAGTGCGATTCTGATATTCGATGTAACAACATGAAAATCGGGTTCTCGTGTGAGCCTACTCACAAATAGGGAATCCAATCCCGAGCCAAAATTCTGATCCCGGGATTTCGGGATTACAATTTGACAATCCCGGGATTGGCATTTTTTCCATTGTTAATATAAAAATTTTATATTTACAAATAACATTGATAAAATTGGTCAAAAATAAATCTAGTATAATTTATACTATTTAAGACATTTATCGTTAATATTGTATACGTTCAATCTTGGAAATATATAAGTTGAATGGAGTAAATAATATTGTAATATAAATAATAATGTGAATTTAATATAAAATTGCTATTTCTGATAGTAAAGACCTAATGAATGGGTTAGCGAGATTAAAATAGTAAAGCAAATCATGGTGTACTTATGGCCTTTCCACTTCATAAATCTAATTAGTCAGCCAAATTTGAAACTGCCGTAAAACGTATGAGATCATGGTGGGATTACTCTGTTAATAGCGCGAAGCATTGTTTTTTCCAATTTTTCTCATTTTTATTAATTTATGTGAAAAAAAAATGAATCGGCAACTGACACATGGGTATAAATCAAACTTCATTCAAACTCAGTTAATTTCTAATGTGGTTAATTGTTATTAAAAGTATTTTTTTTGTAATATTTTCGTTTTTATTTTATTTTCCATAAAAATTGAATTGAAAAATTGCAATCAATCCCGAAAGTTTCGGGATTATTTTTATCAATCCCGGGATTCATAGATATCGAAAATAGCTCGGGATCCCGGGATTGGAATCCCTATTCACAAATACCACGTTCAGTTTAAGACTAATCTATTACTCGTATAGAAGTAATATTTATACTGGCCAGCAAAAGCGCGTGAAACTTATTTTTAATTGTGAATCTATCCAATGGATGAGCTTTCTGACTTATACGCAACTACTGCGATGAACTGAGTTCCTATAAGTATGGTTTGGAAATAAAGTCTGTGTGGGTGATGTTGAAATGCGGTCGCCAAAAGCTATATCAATGTAGACGCGAAAATTGACTCTGCTTTGATGGTCGATGTAGAGTTTGCCAACCTGCTCCCGGATGAGAGAGAGTCCAGTGCCTTATACACTGGACCACGAGAGACTCCCGAGTAGGGATTCCAATCCCGGGATCCCGAATCCCGGAATCCCGGGATCCCGAGCTATTTTCGATACCTATGAATCCCGGGATTGATAAACATAATCCCGGGATTTCGGGATTGATTTTTTTATCAATTTTTATGAAAAATAAAATAAAAGCGAAAATAAAACAGAAAAAATACTTTTAATAAAAAATAGCTACATTAGAAATAAACTGAGTTTGAATGAAGTTTGATTTATACCCATGTGTAGGTTGCGAATTCATTTAATTTTTTCACATGAATTATTAAAAATGAGAAAGATTGAAAAAAAACAATGCTTCGCACTTTTAACAAAGTAATTTTACCATGATATCATACGTTTTACGGCAGTTTCATATTTGGCTGACTAATAATTAGAATTATGAAGCGGAAAGGCCATAAGTACGCCATGATTATTTGCTTTACTATTTTAAATCTCGCTAATCCATTCATTATGTCTTTATTATCAGAAACAGCAATCTCATATTAAATTCACATTATTATTTATATTAAAATATTATTATTTACTCCATTAAACTTGTGTATTTCCAAGATTGAACGTATACAATATTAACAATACATGTCTTAAATAGTATAAATTATACTAGATTTATTTATGACCGATTTTAACCACGTTATTTGTAAATATAAAAAAAATATATTAACAATGACAAAAGATGCCAATCCCGGGACCAGTCCCGGGATCCCGGGATTGTCAAATTGTAATCCCGGGATCAGAATTTTGGCTCGGGATTGGATTCCCTACTCCCGAGATTAGAGAGATTCATTATTTATATAACGGCAATTTTGTAGTATATTTAAAAAATAATCACTTTCAAATCATAATAATGTCTAGGATAATCGTATTTTTATCATCTGTCCTGTCTGTAGCATGGTCTTCCATGTATTGTAACTTGATTGTAAATTATAATGTTCTGAAATTGACTCCATCGTGTTTTATTTTGCGTGTTTCCCCTAAAGCGTCAATTACATTGAGCTTTTTTATGAGCTGATTATTGGCAAATTTAAAAGCGGGCGGTTCAGCTACTGCGATTTCATGATTACACACAAAATTTTCCATTCGCTGATAAGCCACAAGCCAGCGAGCGATTTTGACGGAACGTAGTTCGTTTTTTTGCCGGGAGGTCGCTACGCTCCATAATAATGTTTCCATTAAACGTCAAAAAGGTAAATTTCAAAATGAGTAGTTCGTTTTTCCACCACCACGCTCTACTGCGCAGACGCGATACGCCCACAAGCCGGCGTGTAGCTTATAAAGTTGACCGGCTTTCAACTTTTCTCGGTGGAGTGTTTACAACCTGCTTATTAGCTTGTTCGATGATTACACTGGGCGAATTTACAGGCAGATTATAAATTTGCCAATAATCAGCTCGTAAAAAGGCTCAATGTAATTGACGCTTTATTGAATCTTTTATTATCACAAATATACATTGATATACATTATGGACAGAAGAGAGAAATTCTACTCTTATTTATGGTTCACGTGCTTTTAGATACACGACGTGGTCTCCTACAACGGATGCCGGCTTCCGCCCAAGAAAGAGTTTTTATCTGCCGATGAGCTAGGCTTGTATATTATTTTTAATATGTTTTTTTACCATTTAAAATCCTAATAAGATTATATGGGCCTCCACAGAGTGGAAGTTTATATTAACAGATTTTTTTATTTTTACGAGAAATAGATGTAAACCACTTGCTCAACCTATAAGGTCCATACTCGATATAAGCAGACGTCTTTCGTCTGACGAATATCGACGGTATAAGCAGACGCTTAGTCCGCTCGGCCATCGAGGGTGATTTTTTTAAAATGAGAGTTTTAATATATTTATGTTATTGCAATATTTATATTCTTTTTATCAAAAAAACTAATTATTTTACCTGCGATCTTTTGCACAAAATATCAATCTCTTCCATCGAGATAAATTTAATATTGTATCGATTTTGTATTTTATGAAAACAGCTTTTAAATATTATTTATGCTGATAGTAATAAACTTCATATTATTATAATTTGATAGAATTCAAAAGTCTATCAATATTAAATTTAAACGTCCACACGTTTCAATATGAATTTCAAGCATATTATATCGAAAATTCATAAAGAAAAAAATGTCAATGCTTCAATTCTCTGGGTGCAATGACAACTTAAGTCAATCTGCTCTTATTGAATATGGCAAAGTAAACAAAACTTTGAAGCACATTCATCTTGAGTCTGCCTCTCTGTTTGTGAACTCATCAAGTTTTGTCATCCTTCAAATTGATATTGAACGAAAAGATATCATTCAAAAAATGCGTACGGCAGGGCCGCATTAGATGTCGGTATGCGTTGAAAAAAAATATAAATATATTAATTGAGGTAAGTACTCCAAAATAAAGAGTAAAAAATGCTATATAACTCTTTTAGAAATCGAGAGCATTAGTTCTTTGTTCTCTTAAATTGCAGAACTAACTAACCAAGTATGTTTAATCAAATCGCTTTTGATAATATATTCCATTTACATGAAGGTGAGTTAAGGTGGACAATGTTTTGTCAGGTAAGGTTTTGTCTTCTCAGTTCACTATGTGTGCTTTCATGTAATGTATGCAGTATGTAATGCAGTATGTTTAACTTGCAACAGTGGTAAAGAGTGTATATAGGCTGTGGAAAACCGGCATAAATGGCCGCGCGGCATAAGCGTTGGACTATCATGCCGTGGGTCCCAGGTTCGAATCCTGGGTCTGGCAAGTACACATATTGTTTTTCAATATGTGTGTGAGTCAGGGTATGGACCTAATAGGTTGAGCAAGTGGCTGACATCCATTTCTCGTAAAAAAAAATCTGTTATTACAAACCTCTACTCTGTGGAGGCCCATATGATCCTATTAGGATCGGACATGGTTAAAAAAAAAAAAAAAAAAAAAAAAAAAAAAAAGAACACAAATAAAATTACAGATGGTATTGGTTAATACGAATAATAAATTGGTTTTTTTAATCAATAAATTCCTGCCTAAAGCATAAGCTAGTATGGTTTATAGATATATATCTAAAATTGTGGCATTAAATCATACATAATTTTAGATATTTTATAGATAGAAGATTTTTTTTATATTTTATAGTTTGGTTTAAGTAATCAAATTTAAAAAAAATCCTATTTGTATTCTTAGCACAATGAAAACAAATTAGTATGACTGACAAAGTGTATTTTTTTGTATCTCTACGTTTTGGATATTACGTGAAATATATGGTCAAAATAATCGACCTACATAGCCTAATATTCGTAATTTTATTTACTTTGAAAATTCGAGTCAAATGGCAATGTTTCTGATGTTAGGAATCCAACTCGTCAAAACGAAAATGAACTATAAATAAAGATAGATAAAGATAGATAGATAACTATAGATAAAGATAGATAAAGAGAAGGCGTATAAAACACAGTTAATATAAGAACTTAAACCGAATGACTATTTGGTTTGGTTCGTCGAAATTTTGCTGATTTAGCGTTAGAGACCCATTACTTTATGAAAAAACCAACTTCAGCGATGAAGCTCATTTTAGGGGTAAATAGCTTCGTAAATAAGCACAATTGTCGCATTTGAAGTAATGAAAACCTACATGCTTGGAGATTTGGAGACAGTTGGCGAGAGTTGAGGATAGTTGAAGACAGTTGAAAATATTTGGAGACAGTTGGCGAGAGTTGGGGACAGTTGGAGACAGTTTGGATTCTTCGAATCCCGAATTAAATGAATTCACCGGCAATAATAGATTGTCTGGAATAATGTCCAGACATATTCTGAAGGCGATTCCACCGATTGAAAAAAAAGAGTATCCATCGCGAGTCTGCCAAGTATGTGCTGTTCATTAGAGGCGAGGAGAGACCAGATACCTTTGTCAAGAGTGCAATGTGCCTCTTCACAAAGGATCTCGCTGGCAAAAATACCACACAATAAATAAATATTGATTACATTGTTAAAAAATCTGAGTTTTATTCCAATGTCCCCATAAATATATCTTTTGTAAGTATTTTAGTACAACACTACGTAATGAAAGATTTTTCAGAAATCATGCCGGTGTGGGAGGGTTTTCTATTTTTTTTTGCCAGTATTGAAACGGTTAAAACACCTTTATAGGCCAGACCTTACATCTACAAAAAAATACGGTTTGGCGTGGTTCGTGATATGGAATTGGACTGTAATTTTTTGAAAAAGAAAATGGACATGCAGTTACTGTCAGTGGAGAATGCCACATAAACTGATTACTGTTTTTTCTGGCATGAATTAGATGATTTTTATCTGGACGAAGATGGTGCAACATGCCATACAGCACACAGTCAACTCATTGAGAGTTAAATTAAATATATATATCTCTTATTTGATAACCATAAAAGGTTAAAAATATTATATAATAACATATTATGTTCACCAGCCCAACACTGGCAACCAGAATAAAAATCTACACATAAATCATTCAAATTGTCTCTCATTTTAAAAGCCTTTCTTCCTTTGGTGAGGCTTTCGGGCAAGGGAATACTAATAGAATATTTAAATGTATCAATTGTGTTGGTTTTTTTCGGAACAAAGTATAGCCCACCCAGAAGTCCTTTCCAAATAATCATTGAAAATATGCCTGAAGATTTTATTGTGATTGTAACATAAAAGCATTAGTAGGTTGGCCTCTGAAACAACTAGGTAAATCAGATATAATATTTTAATCCTTCTTTGTTTGACGGTTTTACATTACAAGAGGTGAGATAAACTGATTCGATTTTTTCCCTAAACAATGAGACAGACAACAGTTGTATATAGGCGCGCGCCGATTTAACCGCACCTCACCTCACCACTCCGCCGCTGCCATTTCACCGACCACTTTTTGTACTCGTATTGAATTGTTGCAAGTGCTTTATCTTTACTTGCAATCGCTTAAAGATAGTACCTACCACTATGTTGTTTTTGCATACAATATTTTTGATTACGGCCATTTTATCTCTACCAAATCGCGTATACTTGCCTGCCTCCTTATTCATTGTTTTTTTTTTGTCTTTCAGTGTTACGCTCAACATGTACCCTTCTATGCCACGTTGAGTGTTTATTCGTATTTTTTTTATTTCTCTTTCAATAAGGGTATATGTTTCCCATGCATCCGTGAGCACTGGTAGCACATATTACAACGTAGTATATAATTGCGTAGTTGTCTACCCGATCGATTTAAGCAGTGGATTAGAGCGGAGCGTTTTTTGAGTTGCTCCGCTCCGGGACCTAAAACTTGCTCCAGGGTCTGCTCCGCTCCGCGTAAAAGTTTTATTTTGTATACAGATGTTTAAAAATTACATATTTTTTTATGAAATAAGGTTAATTGTTCATTATTGATTTTATTATCTGCCTCGTCTGTCAAAAAAGTGAGGTTATTTATCACTCTGCAGTGTTGCTGTATTTCAAATAATACCTGTGTTGCAAAGTGTCAAATATAATATTTTACGACGAAAATTTAATAATAAAAAAAAACATCCGGAGCAGTAGAGCACTAAAAGTTTTCGGTGCTCCGAGTAAGACTCAATTGCTCCACTGTTCCGTGTTCTTGCTCCGAGCTCCGCTCCAACACTCTGGACTTAAGTGCTATTAATGAGAATTGTTTTTGGTTCAGCAAAGCAGTAGTTTATCATTACTATTAATTGTCATCGAGGCATTTATCTTTAAACCTAGACGTTCGCAAAATTCGAGTGACTGAGGTATTCGCCATTTGGTGATTACACTGTTTTACCATTCAAGTCACCTGAGTAGTGGTGAATTATTTTGATGAAATCGTGTCTCTTTGCCGGACACCCTTGTTAATGGGTAATTTGCAAAACGGTTCATAATATTTGCGCTAGGTATTACATCACTCACCAGTACTTAAGCATATTATAAAACAGTTAAAAATAACGTAAAACTGAAGTTAATATTACATTTATACGGAATTAATAGTTAAAATATCGAATGTTCTCTGATATGGTTTAACTTTAATACCTGTGGATAGCTTTCATTGATAGTGTTTCCATTGTAAATGTTCTCAATTCTCGACCGCAGACCAAGAATAATGAAAGCCGAGATTGAGGTGTCGGGAGATGAAAATAAGGGTAATATAACAAGGCACCTGTGCCGCAGAAAGGCTTCCCTACCCTCCCCATGGGGGTTTCCTGAATAGCGAGGGCGAGAGCTTTCTTGTGACGTGCCTAGCGCGGAGGAGCAAACAGTCGACTAAAGATATCACACTTCAAAATAATTGAAATTGATAAGGGCTATTAAAATAAATAGGGGATGTAAGTGCTTTAGTTTAAAGGGACAATAAATTATATTTATTTCTGGTATAGAATTAATTAATTTTGTCAAGAAACAGGAAACCAATAACGTTTTTAAATGCTTTAAAGGACAATATTTCCACATTTAAGATAAAAAATATTCAACTATAGGTACATAATAATATGTAGATGACATTTTGTAATCAAACACAACAAACAGTCATGAATGTTTAAGCAATATATTGTCTTCATTATTTCTGTGACAAATTCAAGTTATAAATTAAAAGAAAAGACAACGTACGAGTAT
Organism: Rhyacophila brunnea; assembly: GCF_057557595.1. Classification (NCBI taxonomy): domain Eukaryota; kingdom Metazoa; phylum Arthropoda; class Insecta; order Trichoptera; family Rhyacophilidae; genus Rhyacophila; species Rhyacophila brunnea. Next base: position 47,521,204 of record NW_028232859.1, read on the forward strand.
ATTAAGTGTGCTAAATTGCATTATATAATAACTACATAGTATCATATTTTACAACGTTTTTCTTAGCTCGTATTCTTATTTGTCCGGTGGTTCTTTGTCCGGTACAAATCTTGCAATCGATTTTTAACTAACTTCCCGACTATCTAAACATTTGAAACTTTTAGAATATATCAGAACACGATGCCAATGCATTTTTTAATACTTTTAGGCATCTTTATCTTGGAGACCTTGGAGTTCATCTGATTTAGTAGTTATATTGTGTTATTAATAATTGGAAGTGACGATCAAAGTAAGCATACTTTATAATAATATCAAAATACACAAGGACGTTTGTCAATGTGACAGTCGATTCTTAACGACAATAACTAATAACTTATCAAGTTTATACTTGACTTGACTAGCTTAAATGATCAAAAAAAATGTACTTGATAGAAATAATACTGAAATGTCATTTTGACATTCATATTGATTTTCATAGTAACGCACGTATATATTAATAATTTAGTTGCTAGGACCGTCCGCTTAGCAACCAATAATGGTGTCAAAATAACTTTTCATACAAAACAGAATCAACTGAAAATGAATTCAATTCTACTTAAGATGCCTAAAAGTATTAAAAAATGCATTGGCATCATATAAATGATTCAACAGAAAATTTAAAAACGTTGTATATAAAAAAATCTTTTTATCTTGTTATTATTTAGCTTTAAATGAAACGTAATTATTAATCTATATAATAAAACTCCCAAAATCTGACAAAAGAATACGAAAAAATAATCTTTGGAAACTTAACGATTTACATACACTGAAAATTGAAATAATTCAAACAATTTTTATTTTAATAAACTATTTATTTTATTCAACGAATAATTCACACGATTTAAGAATGTAAGATTTTATAATATTGAACAAACATAATTTCGTCCCCTTAGAACAGAACAAGCCTAATTGATTTTTTTGCCATTTTACAGGAGAGCACTTTAAAATTTTTTTTTGTCATTAATTTGAAAACTGTATATTTAAGAATATTGATTTAAATATACGTCAATGCATTAGTTACAAGCATTGTTTATGTGAAGAAAAAAACATTAAAAAGTATATTCTGTTACATTTGTTACATTTTTAAGATCAATGATCTTAAGCTGATAACCATTTTTATGTTCATACTTATTCAGATACGCTTATTCCGACTCCATATGTTATAAAGAATCAAAAAAGGATTTTTTTAGTACTTACAATAATAATATTTTCACAAAAATTTGAAAATATCACGTGTATAATATAACCACTGGAAAAAATCTTTTTTTAGAAAAAAAAAACGACATGCAACGGGAATTGGACATGTAACCACTGGATTCGCGCCAGTGTGGTTTACTAATTAAGCTACGGGCATCCTTTAAGACGACTTTAATTAGTGATTCTAATATGAAATGCTTATCTAATTGCGATATAATTTTATATCTATCGGTTTTTGTATATTAAATCAATATAGGTATCGTCGGGTATAATATTTTTCCTAGTGGAATATGCATGAGATGTTTTCAAATTATTTATGTTCAATTTTTTTTGCTTGTATTGCACATTTGCGTTTAAAATGACACTAACGTTAAAATCAATCATTTGTGTCGCTAGATTTCAAAATCAGCCAAGTCCACCTTTGGGTATTTTTGAATTTTTGTGAATTGCTGAAGAACTACTACTTTCTAACATTTCTGCATTATCGGAATGTGGAACTTATTAATTTTAAATATTCTGTACTCGAAATAATATAAACTTTCACCCTTGTGACTGTGTACTTGAGAAAACAAAAAGCTGTTTTTCTCCTATTCATCTATTATGGACTTGGCTGATTTTGAAGTCTAGCGACATATTTATACTTGGAGCACATTAACGTCGTGTACTAGAAATATTAAAAATTTATATTATCTTAATTGTATATAAGATATTATAAGACCTTCGAAAGATTTTCAGCGTATGCTGTGGGTCGATGTTTTGCTGTCAAATGTCGAGGACATTGGAGTTAGCAACGAATTCGACTCATGATTGAGAAATATATTTGATTCAAGGCTCATAACCCCAAGTGTCGACAGTTTCACAAAGAATAATCATAATTTGATTAATTGTTTACTGTTTCCTCCCACACTCAACACTGTCAGATGCCGTCACTGCTTGTCCCGAGAAAGCGATGGGGAAGAGCGATATTATTATTATTATCATTGTCTTTACCTACCCCATCTGATTGAATAGCCTCATCAGGAAATTACGGTGGTGGTTGTTGGGATTTAATTACCGACTGACAACTTGAGACATTAACATAACATTGACTTAAATCACTGCTCGTCTAAATGGAAATATCATTACAATATTTGAATAGCTCACGTCATTTAAACGAATTGGTGTCTTCGAAGTCAGCGCGGAGATTTTCTTTAACACACATGACGCAATCGAATCGTTAAATTCTAAAAATTAAATGGAGGCCTTTATATAAATAATTTCAACCATTAAAGATAAATAACGGCAGAGCAAGTCAAGATGAAAATATTTTTTTGTGCCACAGTTCTTTGTCCCGAAGTGATGCTGTACGGGACTGATGTAGCAACTATGTCACTTGAAAAAAGAGCTTTAGAAAATAAAAAGAACCTTGACTTGCTCTGCCGTCATTTATCTTTAATGACATGAAGTGTCATCTGTAACCGTGTATCAAAACAGAGGCGTCAGGAGTTGAAAGTAATGAATCTAAGAAGAGATTGGAATAATTATTCCGTACTCCATATGATGCAGCAAATTTTTAAAATGCCTCAAAGTTGGCCTTGGTTGATATCAAGTTGGCGTGGCTAATCGGGCCCGTGTGTGGGCAGATCCTGGCACACAGCTACTCGGTCGGATCCCATCAACGGGCAGTCATCATCAATATACAATTCACCATATTGCATTCGAAGTATGAATAAAAGCTACCACTACCATCGAAGTTTACCCTTTGTGTCGTGGCTGGAATATTATAGTGGTCGTTGTCTGATATTGGAGTGTGATTGATAAAATGAAGGAGGTAACTATTTAATATTCAGTTATTCAGTTGGAAATGCATGTTTGGTTAGTTTGGTTGTGAAAATGCATATCTATACTATAATTTGAAGAGTATATTATTTGGATGTTTCTATGTATCGTTCTTCGGTTTTTATTTATAGAAATACACACGTGCAGTCGGATTTCGGCAAAATAGTAGACAGAGGCCGACGAGCCGGAGTGGTCGGGATCTCGAATTTCAGATTTAACCCGTTGCACCCTGGGAAGAGTTTTACGGCTTTTGCGGAAAAAGGGCGCAGCGTACAGGGCCTTGAAACGCGGCAGTTAATGCTGCAACCCTCATTTTAATTGAAAATGTCCTAGAATGTGTATTAGCTTTTATTTCAGCTTGATCGGAGGTCAAATGGCAAAGTTAGATGCAAATAATTGCGTTATTAGAATCGCTAATCGGCAGGTTGGCGCGGGCTATCCAGTGCTGCCACATTAGATCAGAATGCTTCACTCACGGACAATAATTGTATGTAGCTGCATCAGAGCTGGCGTGCGTGGTAGGAGTCTCGAATTTCAGATTTAACCCGTTGCACCCAGGGAACAACAGTTTTACGGTTTTTGCAAAAAAAGGGCGCCGCAAACAGGGCCTTGAAATGCGGTAGGTAATGCTGCAACCCCCGTTTTTTATTGAAAATGTCGCTAGAATGTGTACATTTAAAAAAAATATCGGCGTTTATTTCAGCGCGATTGGAGGTCAAATGGCAAAGTTAGATGAAAATAATTGTGTTATTAGAATTACTAATCGGCAGTTTGGCGCAGGCGACGCAGTGCTGCCACATTAGATTGGAATGCTTCACTCACGGACAATAATTGAGTGGTTCACGAGCATAGTGAACCAAGTCCATTCTGGTCATTTTTGAGTAAGCTAGGTTCAAAGATAATATTTGAATATTTATTATTCTGTATAATCTGTATCTACTTATTTAAATAAAAATAAAAATCTCTAATAATATATTTTTTACTTTTTTAAATTCAATCCTTTGCACTCTACGTATTAAATTTAGAATTTTTATTTTCAAATATTAAACCATTCCACTACCGGGCAGCGCCGGGTGCTGCTAGTTATTAAATATTATTTTTATTCTTTGGAATTCAAAGTTTATGTGGAGATGAGGATTTATGATGTTATAACTGATGTGCAGACTTGTATTGTAAATTGAGATTGCGAGTTTATTTACTGGTTAAAACAAATATAATGGTATTAATGTATACGAGTGAAAGTTATCAATAATATAAGATAAAAGCTGAGCTAGATGTTTAGCCCGTGGCGCTGTGATACAGAGTGATATCTCCATTCAATTGTGATGGGCTATTTATTGAAGCATTATATTAAAATAATGATGACACTGAATAAAACATGAATTTTCGTGAGAAATGCATAGTAAAAATAATAAATATTAATTGAGATAATCGTTCTTCTTAGTAAGTAGTAGTAAACAATAATATAATCGCCGTCAGTGTTCTTATCAAGTAAACGATAACAATTGATACCGCTGACGCCCTTTGAAAATTGATATTAAAACAATTGAATAATATATTTGAGATCGGCTCCTTTGTTGCGGATTTATGTGCTGACAAATCTTGGTTCCCACAGGACTCGTTGGTTGCCACGATTTTATAATGTTTATTAGGTGTTATTTTCTTACAACCCAAGTTAACTAAAATAAATAAGAAATACAACAAGTAAGCTTAAGCAATAGATTGTTTCGTGTTTTCAAAGTAAAAATATTATAAGAAAATGTTCACTGTAAACACTATAAATACTTGTTGCACTGTTGAAGTGTTTTTATTCTTGTCAGAAGTGAATGAACGATGATGCTTCTCGTAATATAAAAAACAAGCAAACAGAATGGACCCGGTGAAGGTGAATGTAATAATGTAAGTATACACACATATTGTTTTATACTTATAGTACGATATAATTCATTGGATATTAGATTTATAAATTACAAGCTTTTATTTATCAATAGATTTTTGAATCTAGCTTAATTTATTGTTGGAAATGTGGGTTTTAAGAATGAGCTTTAACGTTTGACAAACTGCAATATGTCATAAACCACAAATTACAAATTTTACTGGAGATACAAAAACTGAATAATATATTATTATAATGTAATTTATTAATTATGAAGTTATACATTCTGGAAATCACAAGGAAGGCATACGACATAATACTTATTTATTACTTATTACTTCTTTTATGGAATAATATGACAAATTGATTTTTTTTAATTTAAAAGAAAACTATTCATTAGAATCTGATATTTTACTAGAAGTACTCAATGAATTATCGATCAGTTTCCAGCATTGAGGTTATCATCAACTACGGGACAGAAGAGAGGAAATCAGCATGTATGCACGTGGTTGCTTCACACAACCATAGTTCTTATGTAGTTACTGGCATCCATGTATTGCAGACCAGTCGACAGTACGTAAGTGTTCTTTAGCTGGATCGCATATTAAAACTCGTCTCGACTGAAATAAACCTAATTTGTCGATATCATTTTGCTGGCATTCACAAAACACATTTATCATAATCGCACACCCCGTCACTTAATGTACATCCGCATACCGCATCCAAAAAAAGTCTACCGTCGAATGCAATATATTTGACTGCATGCATCATTTATGTCGCCTGTGCTCACTTCAAAAAGTCACCGCAGAGCCCATACTTTTTTACAGCGAGCTTGCAATAGGAATTAGTAGAAGTATTATTGTCACAAGACCAGGCAACTAGCAATTACGGGTCATGAGACGAACGTGATTGCGAATAACATTCAGTTACTCCAAGACAGCCGAGGACGTAGGCTTGATAAAGATATCGCGCTATATCTGATACGATACGAATGACGCCGCGTTAGCTACAGAGTGATTCATACGAAATGTACCCGTTTGACCTTTGTTGTGCTAAATCTGATACGGTTTGAGCGAACGTCACGTCTATCATCCACCTTGAACTTAACATCATCATTCATCAACCTTATAGCATCCATAAAAAGTGTACCATCCATTTATCAGTGCGTGAGTGCGTGAACACCGAACCGGCCCCAGCGCGCGCCATCCCTCTCAACATAAAGGTCAGTGCCTGGCATCCTGTGTAACCCTCCCCCCTAGTTCACTGCAAAAGGCGCCACCAATTATTATTTATAAAATTTCATTTGTTTTCACTAATCCCGGGGCCAAAATCAAGAATATTAATCGCGAAATATCAGTATTGAAAATTCAGCTCGTAATTAAAACCTAGCTCCCAAGAAGAAGTAAATAATATAAATACAATACACAGCATTAATTATTAACATAAGAATATATTTGAGAACATTTATTTGTTGTTAGGTAAATGTATGTCTTCTTCCATCTCATATTTCTGTAGCTTACCCGATTCAAGCGCCAGCTTCTTAAATCTGACGTAGTATTTCTTAGAAATGTTGCGGAGCAGTATGTGAAACAGCTTCTCAACTGAGTTAATACGATATTATTCGTTAAAGTCAAACTACGTTGAAAACGTCACATATAAAATAATATCAGGTTCCCTTTATAACACAGCTCGTTCGATTTCTTAGGAATGTTGTATTTTATTTTCTTTGACAGAAAATTATTAGGTATTATCATTCACTTTAAGGCGAGTGAACTCTTCTAGATGTATCTTTGAAAGTTTTATATTAAATATATTTTACTAATAATTTATATTTAAAAGTGTTTAATTGTATTTAAAAACATTTCAATGAAAATATTTTACAATTTGTAATTACGCGATTCAAGAATATTTTTATGATTACAATGTAGTTTAATAAGTTCTATCAGATGAACTGGCGCAATTTATGGATAATTAATTCTAGATATATATTTAAAATAAAATAATAAACATATTTTATAGAAAATAAAAATGTGATTAATTTGAAACCATTTTTATTTATCTCGAATCGAGCTACTGTATTATCAGCATACCTCCAGAAAACCTGCAGTAGCATTTCATGGCCTTAATGGTAGATAGAAATTGTACTACATAATATATAAAATACGTACCTATATGTAATACTTATTCAAAAAAAAAAAAATAGATGCAATAATTAATTGATGTCACTTATTAGGCTAGGGAGAGAGTTAGTATTTTACTAAGTTTTGGCAAAATTTAACTTGTATATTAATAATATCGTATGTGTATTTAATTAGGCGTACATACTATGGAGCATTTCTGAAACATACCATAAGAAAAAAAATATCGAATGGGCCCGAACTTTGCAAGCCGGGAGCTGTGCATGAGCAATTTAGCCGAAATTTCTTAACAATATTTAAATTCCCCTAATATTAGTACCTAACTATTTTTTTTTATAATTTTAAATCAATTCATTAACAGTAGGTAGATACTACACTCTTCTTGGTTTATGTACTAATTTTATTTATTTAAAATAACTTTTATCAATAATATACACGATATAATAATATATTAACATTCGTGATTTTGTGAATACTATTGTAGCTGTCAGTATATTATTGATCATTATATCTATTTTTAATGTATCAAATTATTCGACCGCAATAATAAATTCTCAGCGACTCATATGCCGGTAAAAAACTCATTACCTGTATCAGCAGATTGATTGGCGATATGAAATACGGTATTGCAATGGAAAATTAGTCTAATATCCATTCCCATAGTATCATATTATATTATGACGGTAATAATAAATAAAATTCACAGCCACTCGTATTTAAACCGCTGACTCGTTCAATATAATTATATACTAGAATATAATGTTTAGGTATTACTTTCGACTATATAAATTACGAATAATGATTTATCAAAATGTCACTCGAATCTAAGTACCTGGCTCGTAACTATCTCAGTAGATAATATTATGTACTGTCATTGTATTTCTACTATCCTACCGACCGTTACGCTGCAAATAAAACTCGCTCCTGCATACATCTTCGACTTCTTCATCATCATCCTCAACACCATAACCCACACATCGAACACCACACTATAAATCTTGTGAACTTTCAAGATTTGAAAATAGGAAATAGTTTAATTAATAAATTCAATTAATTTATTTTCACGTATTGTATTTTTGCTATGAAGAGTGTGTGTGGAGATGAGGGATGCTGATGATGTGTGATGTGATGAGTGGAGTATGAAGAATTGTACTTGTTGGTAGAGATGGCGTGTTTATTTAAGAATTGGCAAGTGTAGTTTATATAGGTACATAAAGACAATAATACAAGAGATAAAAACAAGTGAGATATTTAGCCCGAGGATCGGCGATACGGAGTGACTTATATGGAGTGACATTCATTCGATCATGATAGGCTATTTATAGAACCCCTCACGATTGAATAATGCTAACACTGAGTATCCTATGCTTATCGATTATAAATGCATTTTAACATAATAAATATTACTGAGGTAAAAGTTATTATTTGCTAGTGATAGCTAGATTCGTGTAAATTTTTTATGCTAAGAGAATATATGTTTTATATAGGTATATATACTTTTGTTGACTGTAATTTGGGATGATTTTGGATGCGGATGCTGGGGGATGGTGGTTTATACGGTAGTTAATCCAGGCACTAACCTTGGTGTTGTACGGCTTTATGGCTGGAGCCGGTCCCGAATCATGAACTCACGCACTAGTGTGTAAATGGTTCTGTTTATTTATTGCACGGTACACGGGGTGTATGGGGTTTAGATCACACGAAAGGGTACTCGCTTGATGAGTATCCCTGTATGCGTTTACGGTTGTTAAATCACAAGAGCCGGTATCACGGCTTGCTAGGTGTTTAGTTTACGGAGTTCGTAATGAGACTCGATTTAAATTATTGCTTGGACGACGGTTATACTGTAGCAAGTTTACCCGGTATTCATCTATGAATAACACTGCATATGTATCAATCACGGGCGACTGATGACTCGTTAAATAGTTGGGCGCCTGGTTGACAACAATATATGAGGATAGTAGGTATGGGATATTTGTGTGGTTTTAAATTTTGGATTGGGATTATAATCGGCCCAACCGGTAATAAACAATTTTATTTTCGCCGTTAGCGTTTCTCACTAAGTAAGTACTAACCGATACCGCTTACCGCCTATGAAAAATCTATATTAAAACAATTAAATTGTAATTTTGCGATCAATTCGTATGTCACGGATTTTGCTGATAATGCTTGGTTCCCAGCGGACTCGTTTCTCTCCAATTATTTAATCAGTGTTAATTGTTTTGGATAAATAGTTTTTTTTTTTGATATTATTAGTTTAATAAATAGTTTAATAACTTTACTGTCAGACTGAATTTTTAATATTAATTGAGAATATCATATTAAAGAGTATGAAACTGATAATATTTTCATTAATATAAGTATTGAAGTTTTATTTGACGTTCGTTCTAAAACTTTCTTGTTAAAATAGAGTAACAGAGAGTGTGCTTAAGCCAGCAGAGTTGAACACTTAAAACAAAGTTATTGTTAAGAAAGTAGATTTTTCTTTTGCAGTTAAAATTATTTACACTTACTAAGAAACGTTGGAGATATTACGAACAATTAAAATATCACAATACAGCCCACAATCCCTCGAAAATAAAGAGTTTATGGTATCTTTGGAAACTAAGTCTCAACGAGTTGTAGAACGATATGTTATTATTATGCCCTGTCTTTTCTCAACCTAGAAATTAATATTTCATATCATCATCAGCCGGGATCAATCCACTGCTGGATGAAGGCCTTCTTAAGCTTCTTCCAACTCTCTCGGTCCTGTGTCTTTTGCTGCCACGTATTTCCGCCTATCTTTACCAGTTCGTCAATCCAGCTGCTTTTAGGGTGACCCTGTGGCCATTTCGTTCTCCTTGGATACCACTGGATGACGGCATTTGTCCAGCGGCCCTCCGTTCGGCGAGCAATGTGTCCCACCTATCTCCATTTCAGCTGTTTGGCAACGTCTATTGCATCGCGTACTCCTGTCATCTTTAGGCCGACCGTTTGACTGACATCCGCGAGTTCTTGGATTCTTCATCATTCAATATTTCATATAAAATATATGAATACCATCGATGGGTTGTCTTTTGAATTTGAGCATAGAACATTTTTTGTTACATTCCATTTGCGTGGTTATAGCACAATTTTAAATCATCATTTTGATCAATACGTGGATTATACATAATTTTAATGACAAAGAATTTAAATAGTAAAATAAATTTGGAAAACTTTCTATTTGAGTTCGTAATTGTCTCGTACTTTTGGAACATTTGTTTTTTACCACGATATTTACCATTAAAAAATGGTAAAACAAGTACACAAAATATTTTTTTCGTTGAGTAACGTGATTTATCATCGGTGATTTGTCAGCTGTTGAAAATACTGATTTAAGGATCACAATAAATAAAAATGTGTCCTATTATAACCAATAGAAAAAATCTGTTTGAAAAAAGTAAGAAACCCAGCAGGAATCGAACCTGCATCTCTTGGGTTTACGCCCCGTCCACGCATTGTCCACTATGCTACTAGGTGACATACTAATTACGACACATTTCAACTATTGGCCTGCTTATCAGCGCTCTCCCAAATTTGTTCAATAATTAGAATGGTACATTCTTAAATCTTGTGAATTATTCGTTGAATAAAAGAAATAGTAAGTTAATTTTAACATTTCTTATAAAATGGTATTGAGATAAAAATGTAATATTGAACCATTATAATGATATAATAACGTATATCACAGAAAATATAGAGAGTAACGTGCTGCAATTTCTCCAAAATAACGAGTCAATTTCAAACTCCAATATAAAGTTAAAAATATATTTGCCTATATAATGTTCCTTATGACTAAAATTAAAGGAATAGGTAGTACACGTATGGACAAATGAATTATTTTGAAAATGGCTATAGCCGCGTTAATCTGATTATATCAAAATGTAACTTCATTCTCAATTTCAAATGAAGACGTTTACAATAATACCTTTTTGTAATAAATATAAATATATTTTATTCATTGATGAGATTTTAAATTCTTGAATGACAAAAGATATGAAATGCTAATGACGTATATATATTTTTAACAGAGTCTATTAATATCCATATTCATAAATGTGGGTCCTTAATATTACAAATTATTTTGGTACTTCGTAAATTATCTTGCAATACTTGTTAAAATATAATATGTAGGTACTTAAATTTATACTACAACCAACCTTCTTAATTAAAACAATAAATGCATATTATATAACTAATAATGCATTGAATTGAATGGCATTTACACTATTCTGATAATAAGTGAAATTTATAAAAAAACTATGTACTTACGAAGCAATATTTTACAAATTTTCTTTCCTTGACTACCCGCTACACGAAGTTGTAATAAAGCTCTATGTGGAGAGTACTTGTGTGTTCTAGCAATAGGAGAATTGCAGGAAAGCTCCCTCTACGCCACGACGCTCTAGAGCCGCGGGCGGGTTAAAGCTCTGTGCTTACCGCCACCGAAGAAATATATAGAAGACGACGCAAAAAATCTTTGTTACAATGTCGTTTAGTTATAAATTATTATTGTTAGTAAAGAAGAGAGCTTTGGTAAAAATAGCAATACTGAACCAAGACAATTTAGGATATTTTTAAAACAACATTGAGTCTGAGTGGATAGATCAGTGGTTATTGGTGGTGTAGCGTATCCTGAAACTTGTACGTATACAGTTCGCCGTATCACACTTCACCGTGAAATTTTAATTAAACATCAATTAATTGGAAAGAGCTGGGTAGGTTGTTTTATTACAGCGCTTTCTTTGAAAATTTTAAAAACTATCATTTTATAGAAACAAAATATGTTTCCTTCGTACACGTAAGCTTTTCCTTTTGAAACCAACTGTCTATGTAACCTTTTTAAATCTTTAAATTTACTATGTAATTACATAATAGTGTTGTATAATGGGCCTGGCTTAGACGAAAAGAGGGATGTTATAATCATAGGCGCGTAGGCTATATTTTTGGAAAGCCAACTGATAGTATTGTAAGAGATTTCCCTTTGCTTGTCTTTTTTATCATTAATGCCCTACCAATATAGGATGTTTCGTTGTTATAGAATAATTTTTGTAGACGTTTTTTCACATGTTAAAAATTAAGCCTTAAACTATCTAAACCCATAAATAGTCATTTAAGCAAACATTTTCCTAACGCTCTTTTGGATTACTACCCTAATATGGCCTAGGAAAATGGTACGACCTTGACCTTGTACTTACCCTATGTTCCGATGTTCAATCGTGACAAGGGTAAGTATGTGCTTGTATAAGATTTGATATGACAATGATAATACACCCGTAGTATAAGAGGGACTGAAACAGAAATCCATTATATTTTCATAGGGCTGATAAAAAGTTTATTAAAAAAAAAATGATATTAAACTATTTCCTATTTATCTTCATTTTGAGATTCTTGTTATATTATTATAAAATTATTGTTTATCTTTTCATTATGTGTTCTATATACTGTAATGGTTAAAAAGGGGGAGAGATGAGATTGTAATTAGAGAAGTTAAAAGTAAAGAGTAGAGTAGAGTAGAGAGCTAGGTATTATGAAGTAAAACATAAAGAAATAAAGCATGATTATTAAGTTGCTCAGGGCATGAGTATATATAGAATATAATACAGAATGAATTTAAATAGAAAGTAAAAGGTGTGAATAAACAAGACTTCTAAGTGTATGATAAAATTAATAATTGGGGCGCCAAGTGCTTTCTAGATGTGTACATGATGAAATACTGTATAATTAAAGAAAACACTATATTTAGGGGTAACAATTAAAGCTAGAAAACATATTGAATTTATTAAAACAAGTATAAAGATAGAGACATGGAATTTAAGAGACTCGTGATCAATGCTTTGTGAACATATAGTTTTACAAGAACATTATAATACAAAAATGGGGGTACTCATATGCTTGTCCATTGAAAGTCACTGATTCTACAAAATAAATAGTGAAGAAAGTTTAAGTGAAGCTAAAGCAATACTGAGAATTAGAGTTGACCGGCGTCCGAACCGGCCGTCATCAAAGTAAGTTGATTTTAAGTGCAGAGCTCCTTCCAGGTGGGTCGCCAGGGTAAAGTGACTTAGTCCAAGCAAAAATGGGACCTTGTCCTGCCGCAGGGTTGTGGTTGGTGTAAAAGAGAAAACCAATCTTGCATCCTCTTCTACTTGCTCAGCCTTTACCTATTTTCAGTTTAGGTATATGTCCAACGTGAGAATACTTGAATAGATATTAATCCAGATGAGGAAATTGGAGGATGTGATAGGACCCATAATTTTTATATTCATACTGAAAAAATGCGCGTATTGTTATGATATTAAATTACCTTACTCCTGATAATAAATATAATTTACTTTACTGATCTTTTGTGATTGTTTCTGCGCTGTGGATCATAAAGATACTAGTTTTTTTGATAATTTTCCGAGATTTCCAAAATTCCGGGGATCTGTTTCAATTAGCAATATCATTATGTTGTCATTAAATTTTAAGGGTAGTCTTGGCTTAAAGGTATCCTTTAAATCCATATTAACCGATAAAAATGTTTTGAATCACTATTGACATAATATTATTTCAACCTGTACTTGTATTATTTTTAATATATTTGGTAGCCTTCCTGTCATTGACCCCCTGGTTGCAAAAAACAGCGTACAATGTCAAACAATGAGTTATTTTTTCAGGCTTTGAACGTTTAGCCATAACAATAATAATATAGAAAAAATAAAGTTAACCAATACTATCGTAAAAAAAATCACCAACACACTCCATCGTGTACAGCCACGAACTCCAGAAACAGTGCGGAAAAATAATGAATTTTTTTCTGGTCCCCTTTTTGTATTCGCGCCCATGATTGCTGAATGGGTAACGTGTTGGCCTACAATGTCGCGGGTCCCGGGTTTGAATATCGGCTCTGGAAAAAATCAAATATTGTTTTTCAACTTGTGTTTGGACTCAGAGTGTGAACCTAATAGGGTTTTTTTTAGAATTATCAATAACCATGTCCTTGATTTTATGTACAATGTAGTTGTTAGTAATTTTGAATAATCACAAACAGTCAGGCTTTGAGAAAAACACATAAATATTGTATCCTCACCCAGAATCGAACCCAGAACTGTAGGTTGAATACCCTACCATCCAGCATGACTTCCAGCGAGAAACCATTAATTTATTACAATGTATCTTGCAACATAATATTGGTAAAATTGCAAAATAAGCGATTTATGTGAGTCAATCAAATTTCAACAGAAAGCTAATATTTAGCAAAATAATATAATAATTCAATTAATCAATAATATTGCAAATGAATACATAATGCTATATAGGTTTACTATGATATGCACAAAAGTTGTTTGTATAAAAATCAATCTTGCTCAATTATTAAAACTGCATAATTGTTCAAATTAAAATCAATTGTTTATAATTTACGTAACGAATCATGCATTGCAAAATAAACCTCATAAGCATGATTATCAAACTATTCAAGTAGCTGATAACAGCATTTTCTATTGTATAGAATCATTATTTAAAACACTCAGTAGAAGAAAGCAACATCGTCATTCAGTTATAAAATATTTAGCCGTAGGGTTATCGTAAGCTTTGCCCGGTCAAACTCGTAATCATCAGAATGCATACCCGTGATTTCACTCATCTAAATTATAATCTGTAAACTTACCTGTAATAATTAAATTGATATTTATTTGGAAGGAGATAATAAAACCAAGGTTCGTTTAATGCACGCATCAACCTTCTTATTATTGGAGTCAAACCAACCTACCCTCTAGTTCCCTACATCATCTCCTAACCAAAGAACTCTCAGGTGGAAGGCCAGCGCCTTACGCACTGTACCACAAGAGCCACCGAATCTAATAGGTTGAGCAAATGATTTACGTCCATTTCTTGTGAAAACTAAAAATCACAATGTTTGATCGTAAAAAAATCATAATATGAGCCTCCTCAAACTGGAAATTGAATTAACCGATTTTTTTTTACAAGAAATGGATGTTATCTACTTGTTTAACTTATTCTGGGTTCAAAAATACGTTGAAAAATAACACATATTATATTGGCTAGAGCTATTGGCTAAAAGCCGACACGTTACTTCTTGGTCATCGTGGGCGTTGGATAAATTTGGATAAATGGATTTAATTATATAAAGGGACGAAACTTCTGACACTTCTTTGGATAGAAGTAAGATGTGTCTACAATTGAGAAGAGTAATCGTAAATATCGTGTTGCGCTGTTCACTCACATCGTCAGGTAAGCCGACTCCTGACTCCCAAGAGTCACGATTTATGTCGCGTTTGTATGTGTGAATTTCAGGAAGAAATGATTAACTAGGTAGATATAAAGATATTTTGAGATTCAGAAAAGAATACGGTTTTAAAGATCAATAAAATATTCTATCAGTATAAGACGATTGTAAACTTAATGTTAAAAACGTGTACGCTTCTACCTAAATCGTAAAGATTGGGATAGAAAGTCAGGGGTGTGTGAATTAAAAATAATTTTAAATTGACATTATTATTTATACTGTATTAAATATTTAACTAGACACTTTTTTATCAAGGGATTTGATCTGTAACACTGACGACACAGCCGTGTACAAAGAATTTGGTGAAACTATCACATCAAAATGTTTCGACTAACATGATCTATATATCTACATAAGGTGATGTCTTTACGTCCCAGAGGCACCTAGCGGAAAAATACGAAGCTTGCAATTTGAGACATTTTTTTGATAATTTACAATTTCAACTGTATTAATAAATACGTGAAGAAGAAGAATATTTTTTATTTTAAATCAATGATAAACTTACAATTATTGTAAAAAATGTAATAACATGTGAATTTGTTGATTATTACATTTATATATTATGGTCATATTTATTATTAAAATTTAGTTTATTACGTTTTTTAAGCATCGCTTAATAAGAGATTTTTGACAAATCATCGATTTTTAACTTACTTCCCGACTAGCTAGATATTTTAAACTTTTAGAATATATCAGAACACGATGCCGATGCATTTTTTTAAATACTTTTAGCCATCAAATTAATTCCATTCTACTTAAAAGTAGAATTGAATTAATTTTTAGTTAATTCTGTTTTGTATGAAAAGTTCCATTATTGTTCGCTAAGGGGTCCTAGCAACTAAATCATTAATAATATATACGTGCGTTACTATGGAAATTAATATGGAATGACATTTCATTATTCAGTATTTCTATCAAGTACAATTTTTTTGATCCTTTAAGCTAATCAAGTCAAGTTTATATGATACAACAGAAAATTTAAAAACGTTGTATATAAAAAGTTCTTTTTATCTTGTAATTATTATACCATAATTTTATAACAATTTTCTCACGCGTAGCTTGATTGTTATTTTTTATTTTCCGTGATATTTCAAACTTCACAACGGAAAAGTGTTGATAGTGAAAAGATAAAAATACCATTTTTGTAGTAGGGAATGAATAGGTTATATTTATAGCTGGCAGCTATTGAACTCATACGTGTAGATGGAAAAGAAACGCCATTAGCAGTATTCAAAGAGTGTTCAACAAATGAAACCAATGCCTTGCTATTGGTTTCAGTCGGGACTTCTTTCAAAGCAAAGAAGATAAATGAAAATAACCTCTTTGTTAAAAGAAATAGGTTCGTTCCACTGTCATGTTTTTTTTTTACTTCACAACGAAAAACTTAGTAATATCGACAATACCTATTTTTATTTTCAAATGAATAACAAGCTGTGTTGTTAGGCAGTGCTTCCCAAATTTATTCATTTTCAAATTATAAAATTTTCCAACACACTCAAGAAAATTTATTATAGCTTATTAAATAATTACAAGTTATGTAACATATTTTTCACATTTCTTTGGATAGACGCTATCATATGATTTTTTTGTATATCGATTCAACGAGATTTTTAGCGTGTGTGCTTTGACGGTCATAGAAAAATGAATAATCAGTACGTTGACACATTGGAAGATGGATATTGATAATACTATTAATAATCATCATTCTCGACATTTTTGAAGTTGTGATATAATGTAGCTATCACATAATAGGTATAAGTTACTTGGGAGTTTTTGAGATTGTTCAAACAACAGTCAATAATGTAGCATAAATGCGCCGACAATCACAAAATAGTCAATTTTGCCAGTCAAGATTTATATAATTCCATAAAAATAGTGAATTTCAATGAAACAATAACTGGAAAGTGATTATCAGCAATATTTATTATTTACAGAACGTTCGAGAGAGATGAAACAGGGTGATATAAATCGTGAAAAAGAAAATCTCATTACAACTGTTACAGCATGCTTTGATTTACAAAAAGTTTTAACGGTGTCACAAAGTGAAGTATGAGTCTTTCATTATAAGAGAAAATAATATGCCACCTATAATCTCACTGTTTATGATATTGTTAGCAAGGATGGCTATTGGGTAAAATATACAGGTAACTAACTATCCAATCATTTTTTTTTAAATTTATACTATCAATCATTATTATGTTGCAATTATTTAACTATAATATTATGTTCTGTAAAACAATTTCCTGAAACTGACTGAATGGTTAAAATACAGTTTATTGCGATAAAATATTGTTTAATTTAGAATCATAATAAAATCACGGCTCGAAATGGACCGGAGCGCACCGAAGCGCCGGTCGGGTTCATACAATCCCCAACATTATCGCTCTGTCTCGTGGAAAAAATATTTGACCCTCTGAACTAGGTAGCCATATTATAATAAATAAATCCAACAGAATTATTTAAATAAAATACACATAAAACTGTATAACTATATTGATAGATTATTTATCGAACGCTCCGGTTCGTAAAATTTTCCAATTCAAGCGCTGAATAAAATACAAGTAATACAGGCAACATTGAAAAAGTGGTAAACTACCACTAAATAATACCGAGTTGAAAATATAAATAAAAAAATCTTCAACATGTTTACGTATACTTTTTACTTTACATACGAGTTATACACATTTCTAAGAAATATACGCGAAAATATCACTTTATATTAAAAACTTAATATAATGAAAACCTGCGGCACACCAGTTGGAGTACTCCGGTGTAATGTATTGCTTTGTGTGAAAAGAACATAATTTTTGGTTCAATGATTATTATAATATTGTTTTTTTGTTGTATTTTCCAAATTAAATTTTCCCAAACCTGACATTGCCAAGTCTAAGACATATTTTAGTACCTAGGTTAAATTTTTCGTTGACCAGTTTAGAGATATTTAGGGAAATTTTTCAATCTATTTTTACAGTACACAATATATTATTATTTATTGGTATTATAAGTATATAGTACTCCATCTTCTACAGAGTAAATGTTTAAATACTAGGATTTTACCAAGAAAATTAACTCACTAAAAATACTATACTTAATAGAATTACGGTAAAATTACGTTATATTTAAATTAATAACACAGTGCATTTCAACTACGAATTAAAAGGTAACACAATAAAATTAATTAAACCATTTTCATTATCTTAACATATTTAATATTCTGAAGGACGATATTGTATGGTACCTATTTATTAAAACACAACAACCGATCAGTGGTGAAAGGTGGAGGTAGGCCTGTTAATATCTGATATAAATAGTGCACAGTAAACGTCAGCAGCCTTCCAGACCTTCCAGGGTCCTTCCAGCAGACCACCCTTCGTTACTGCAACCGATGATTAATTTCGTCGGAATTAGGTAGGATTCCCGTAGCTTAATTAGTAAAGCATATTGGCGCGAATCCAGTAGTTACAGGTTCAAGTCTCGTCAGGCGTCGTATTAAAAAAAATCTAGTAGATATTTTTACTTGATCTAGGTATTATTGCTATCCAACGAATAGAAAATTTCCCATCCCTAAATTGTGTTTGTGTTTGCTGATATTTTAATATAATATTATTATTTAGTTTTCAAAAATAAATTGATGACTTGTGCATAATATTTCACACGTGATAATTTTAGGATTTAACAACACACCGAAACCATGACTTCGGTATCGGTTTAGCCAGGATCGTCTCGAAAACAAAAACCCTATTCCAGTATGCCAAAATTTTAATTGCCACAGAATTGATATTTTTAAAAAGGGTTGTGTAAAAATGAACTAAATAAATTTTATGATAATACGTGATAACTTTAATTTAGGTCAAGGATAGAGAAGAGTTTTCTGATGATGATGATGGTGATGGTGACACCACAATGAATGAATTAATGAGGCGTGTGATATGATGGTAAACAAAATAATGAAAAAAAATAGGTCAATTTTCTATGACACGAATAAATAAATCAAGTTATCCGTGTTGACTTCTATCAAGATCTAATTTTATTTATGGAACAAGGAGAAGTAGGTTTATTATAATATGAATTAGCTAATGTGAAAAGGTAAACAATTCTATCAAAACAACTTTGACCCAAAAAATCGATATCAGCATAATATATGCATATAAAGGGATATCAAATAAGAGATATAATATGTAATATACTGAACTTTTCTCTCAATAAGTTGATTGTTTCATGAGCTGTATGGAATGTTGCACATTCATGTTGGAACCACATAATATCATCCAGATCAAAATCATCTAATTTATGCCAGAAAAACTTAGTACCTAATCATATTTCTGTGGCGTTTTCCTTTACCATTTTCGTTTTCAAAAAATATGGTCCAATTACACCTCGAGACCCATAAACCATACAAAACTGTTTATTTTTGTGGATGTGAAGGTGTTTCAAGAATAGCATATGGGTTTTCATAACTCCAAGTACAACAATAATTATTGTGCTCATTTACGAAGTCATTTAACCAAAAATGAGCTTCATCACTGAAGATGATTTTTTTATGAAATAACGGGTCTATTTGAAGTTGCTCTAAAGCACAATCAGCAAAATATCGAAGCACCAAATGGCCATTCGGTTTAAGTTCTTGTGTTAACTGTATTTTATATCCCTTCAAATGCACATCTTTATTTAGAATATTCCATGAAGTGCCAAAAAAAGTTCTTGAGAACGACTTGCGATTGATTGATCTGGATTTTCATATATATACTTTAATTCACTACATCGATATTTTCAGTAGTAAGTTTACGTTTTTGACGAGTTAGATTCTTAACATTAAAAAATTACCATTTGACTTGAATTTTCTAACTAAATTACGAATAATGAGCTCTGTAGGTTAATTATTTTGATCATAAATTTCACGTAATGCCCGAAAAGTAGTTCGAATAGATTCATTATTATTGTCAAATTTGGTGGGAATCAGAAACGGCCGCTATGGCGTTTTAAAAAATCTATAATCCTAATTTAATAGTACAATACTTAATACTATAATGTTAGTTGCAACTTCATTTACACTATATGTCTACCCCAGACCAAAAAATAGGTACATGTGCATGAATAAAATGAAAGTGAAAGAAAAAAAAACGTTTATCAACATGTTTATGGTTTTTTTTTAATATTCCGGTGGGGATGGAAAAAAACTATGTCCAAAGATACGGATGCAAAAGCATGTGAGGTCACGTTTGGGGTAATTTTTTATATTCGTTTCATCGAAAGTCGCGACGCGTATTCTAGTAGCTATAGTGTTATTTTTATTAAAGCTTATAAATTTGTATTGTATTCGTATAAACTACATTTAATTTGATTATATTCCAGATTTCAACAGCGCATATGAATATTGAAACGAGTATTTTTAGTGTTTTTTTCTGATTCTGCGGATTTCACATATTACCTTACTGACACGGATAATGACTTTTCTTGGACATCGCAATTCTTCCCCAAAATTCTCGCAGCGTTAAAAGTCATTGGAAGCTCGAGACAAGGAATTAGAAATTGCCCACTCTTTCTTAAGGGCCCACATGCTCAGCGTAGGTAAAAATGGAGCTTTTATGGTATTTTCAGAGCATAACCCTGGACATTCCTTAAACGTTGTAGATAATCTATTTATATAATTTTGAAGCCTTATTATCCTTTAATTTTATTTTAAACATTTGATGACTATAAATAAAGTATTTTTATTATATAAAATAGTATTCTTTTAAACCTCTCGATCTTATGTTTTAGAATATAGTCATATTTCAGTACGTCCATGTGCAGTGGTGTTAAGATTTTTTAGATTTATTAATTTTTAAACGCATTTACAAAACCATTAGTAAAATTAATGTTAACATTATTTAGTGACATATTTACGACAAAAAAATATATTATATAGGAATTAGGGATTTTATTATTCAAAAAATGGGCACGATTAACACATTTGAAGATAATTCTAAAGATACTGATTATAAGCCATGTCTTTGACCATTACAATGTGATAAACATTCTATTAATAATGATTGCTTTATAATAATTATTGACCTAAGAATAAGGTAGTATTTTTTTTAAATACGCCATTTCTAATGGCATTTCCCAGTGGTTAAGCTACAACATACGGCCGTAGCCATAAACTGATAAATTATAACTGAAGTAGGGAGTAAAATCATGTTAACGCGCGTGTTTGAACATGTACCGTTTAAAAAAATAGTTTTTTTCGGTTAGGTACATGTTTCATAATTTCACCGGGGAATCATTTTCTTTAGCACTAAGGAAACCCAGAAATTATCTTACAATTTATTAATGTGACTATTTCATCAAATGTATGACCGCAATCTCCCAAAGTTTACCAGAGAGTTAATAAAGGTAAAGATAACTAGGACGGAAGGTAACTTTTCAGAGTCAAAACACCTTCCTTTGGGTCGGCCGCTGCAAACTTTACGCGGAATTTAAATTTTAAATGCTGTAGCAATCTACGAAAAGTTTTTCGTTGCTTGCTTCCCGCCAACTAGACGTACAGAAAGAAAACTTTTTAGGCAGAATTTTAAACACATTATTTAGTCATGAGCATGCTACTAGTTTATATTTATTACTATAAGTTTATATCTTCTTCTTTTTAAATTATAGTACAGTGGGAGAGAACTTCTTCATCGTCCACTCTTCACAATCCTGCGTCCTTATTCTCAAGTTCTTACTTATTCTTTGTATCGATATCAAAGCGACCACGATATGCCCATAAAAATAGTCATTTTATATGAATTACTTGAGATTTTCAAGGGAAAGCATTATCATATTTTAATTTTATAACTCAGGTTAAATGGAAATCTTTTTAAAATAAACCCTGAGAAAGATCGCATAATCTCATAGTTTAATTTCAATTTCAATTTATTATCTAACATATTGTGGACATTACAAATTATAAGTTTAAAACGTTCACAACATGACTTGAAACATTATTATAAAGAAAAAAAGTAATAAAAAACGATAAAAATGAAAATCTAAAAAGAGAACAAAATAATAAATATACAAAAGCAGTGCAAATACAATTATACATACATAGTTAATTATTGTTAAATCACTCACTGCCGCAGGACTGAGAGAAAGAGGCGATCTGAATCTCCGCGCTTTAAAGTGAGGTATAGGTAGTAAACTAGAGGCGTTTGCACAGTTTGAGAAAAAGTTTGACTATGATTCCAATGAGTGCCTAAAAGAAGACCAAAAGTTAATCCCACGGGTAGTCTACCTTAATCAATGTTTTTGTTTACACTTGTTACTGGAATCATTAACTTGTAGGTTTCTACTATACTTTTCCTATTTGTTGAAGTTTAAAACACCCAAAAATACAGAAATAATCGATGATTGTTAACTGCTTGTTCTGCTAGAGTTTGCAGACTGCGTCATACCACATTGTAATTTTTGCACCTGCTAATCAATTAATATATGAATCTAAAGATTCTAAAGTGACACAATTATTAAGATAATTGATCGCGTTATAGATAATATGTAGGGGAGTTTATATTCAATGTCTTTAATGGGTCACCCGTCATTGAGTCATTAACCAAAACTGCCTTCAAAGTCTTTCTATCTTATTAATCTGTTCTGTGGTTCTTTGTAGCAGGTGTAAAAAATCCATATTTTCTTATTTTGACTAATTTTTGGTAAAAAAATACTCGACTATTTAAATATATAATTATTATGGTTTATATTGTATGATACACGTAATAATTGTACGATTATATGAAAGTAGGTAGTAGTGTACTGAACCATTCATAATATCTGTGTATTTTCACAAAGGAGTTTATCAAACGAATCTGAAATGTTTTCCTCGTAGAAGCTGCGTGTCCTAAGAGAAAAACTTTTCGAGTTATGTTAGAAATTAAGTTAACTTAGGTAAGTATAAAAAAATACGCGTTACTGTTGGGAAGACCACAAAATGTAAAGGTATCCACACATATCCTCATGAAAGCTTTTAACATGGACACGAATTGTAACCTTTTTTAGATTACACCCTGATATATTTTCGCAAAGAAGAAAATAGAGATAATCAATTATTAACCTTTTCGGTAGGAACTCAATATATATTTTAGCTAATACTTATATTAAAATAGCACATACTATTACCTACTTCTATTAAAATAGTTAATTAATATAATAAAATACGAATATCACACCATGGTATGGAAAGCAAGACAGGATTGAATCAGTCGGAAGCTCTACTTGTAACACAAATTCAGTAGGTATATACTGAAAGATATATATATATATATTTATAATCTGCGGCTTCTATATCAAGAAATATACGTCACTGTCTGTCGTTTCTGGAACTAAAACTGTTGCAATACCGTCAGCATGCAAAAAACGCGTTTTATCACCACAGGCCCCTACTCCCGCGTGCACTCAGATACATATATTAAGCAGAAGATGGGTACCATTGAGATGAAGCAACCGGCTGGCGAGAGCAATGGTTTCTAGGTTATCCATCTCCACCTGACACGTATGTACAACCATGAATTTGCAGGGTGCCTACGGAGCCACACGGAACTGATCTAACAACCATGCACCGTGGTGCTGAAAGAAAGAATTTAGAAAAAACTGGCTAGAGCAATCACTGAAAAACCTATAGTATTCCTTTCAAGAATGGTAGAAGGGCATCCCTAGAAAAGATGAAATAGAGTAAGTCCATTCTACCATCCCCACAGTTGGTGCCCTGATTTGTAGAGTCTCCTTTGAAGAGAAATGAGCTTAAGCTGATACTGAGGCTAACAACAGATCACACAATAGGTAAACGATTCGATGTCCTCATGGGAAGAAGCTATTCGCAGCTCTGCGATGAATGTGATGTTATAGAGGACATTGTACATATAGCTTTACAGTGCTCTAAATATGAAAGACACAGAATACAGTGCGAATTGCGGATATCTTTGAGAATGTCAACGAATTGAAAGGTGCCCTGACGGTGGGTAAGGCGGAAGAACTTGAAAAAATTGTAAAGATCTTAAACAGAATTCGAGTGAAGACCTGATCGGTGGATCCCTTCTAGAAGAGAAGATGCGATATGACAGCGAGTTGCAGCCAAAGCCTCGGTAAAATCATAAAAAAAAGAATGGTAGATAATAAAATGGAGAGAACTGAAGATCGCGATGTGGCTATCCGCCATGTGTCATGCGAATATGTACATATTCGTATAACTAGGGCTGTAAATTGTGATTTTCCCTTAATTTATTTTATACTACATATATCTACTACGAAATATTTATTTGATTGCCACATATTTCTATTATATTTTTAATTAACTCATGCACTCATTATTAAAATTATATTTTTAAAATTATTATTCCAGTAAAAATAATAATACTAGCATAAAAAGGCTACGTTTTAAGAAAATTGAATTACATTATTTTGTAGGTAGCTCCACCGAAGACAAAAGAACAATATTAATGGTCACTTTTTGTCGTTTTCGGAACGCATCACCAGCCAGTTAAGCAGTCGTTATCTCAGGCGGACTTGATGGAAGTTTCTAGTTTGGATGGATTTTCACTTCTGCTCAAATTCATTAATACTAGCGGGACGGGCAAAAGTGGGGCACTGTGTAGCCTTGTGGGAATTCCCGTCAGTAAAAAGACGACCAAAGAAGGAAATCAGTGGTTATATAATAATATATATTTAAAAAAAAATATGCCCACTCAGTCAAAAATCGAAATGACGATATTTTATAACAATCGAGTAGATACTGCACTGAGCAAATTTTATATGAGATACGTGCTAGTTAATACGAGTCGCCTGTAGTCATAACTCAAGTTTTTCAATTTTGTCATTTTTTCGTTAAATATACCAAGCGAGGGCTAAATATTTTAATATATAAAGAAAAATATTTGGCTATCAAAAGTCACTTTAAACCATGTGGAAATCGTTGACAAAATAGACTGTGGGTGTCATAACTCAATGAATAATGTGAGTTCTGTCATTAAAGCCTTACTACAAATCAGGGAGATCTATTTATCATAGTATGCTGTATGTCTGCAGCCTTAGAAGTATCGTATATATTTAAAAAAAAATGTAAATCGACTCACTCACTCAATATTCAAGGGAGTTCAATACTTCTCTTCTAATTACAAAAAACAGTGCTCTGGTGGTTTTTTTCGATTATCTCAAAACTCGATTTTTTGAATATTATGTGAGTTATGACTCTAAGCGACTCATATAGATACATAATAAATTTGAAACTTTTTTGAAGGCTTTTTACGAGAAATATAATATAATGAGTCGTTATATCAACACAGGCTAACACTGTGGACATATTGGAAAAAATAAATGTGAATTTAGTGCAGTCATGATAATAATATACTAACACCAAATTTAAGGATTATAAAGAGGGCATTATGTCTACTATTCGACTGCCGATGAAGGTTACATTCCAGCATTAGAGCATAGAGAAAGTATAAAGTCATCACACTTCTTTCAGTCGTTCTTGTCTTGTCAGACGTGTATTCCGTAAATCGCATTTGCAGCATCACAATCCTGATATTCTGGAGAATTTCTATGCATCCGTCATATTTATAATTACATACGTGGTTACTATTTCCTCACGTCAGGCTCACCAGGCACCAATAGCAAAGACTGTGCGGCTGGTAAATACACTCCCTAGAAATATAGACATTTTTAGTGATGTGCTGTGTATTTTGTTTTTAAAATTCTATTTTACTGTTGAATTTCTATTTTTACAACGTTTTTATAAGCTCGTATTTTTATTTGTCCGGTGGTTGTTTATCCAGTACAAATCTTGCAATCGATTTTTAACTAACTTCCCGACTAGCTAGAGATTTGAAACTTTTAGAATATATCAGAAGACGATGCCAATGAATTCTTTTAATACTTTTAGCCATCTTTAAGTAAAATTGAATTAATTTTCTGTTAATTCTGTTTTGTATGAAAAGTTATTTCGGAAAAAATCCGTAATCCAATCCACTATTATTGGTTGCTAAGTGGGTGGTTCTAGCAACTAAATTATTAATATATACGTGCGTTACTATGGAAATCAAAATGACATTTCAGTATTCTATATTTTGTTTGTTTTTTATTTACTTCACATCAAGTACAAGTTTGACCATATTGAGCATAATAATTCAACAAAAAATTTAAAAACTTTGTATTTAAAAAGTTCTTTTTATCTTGTAATCATTATTTTATTATTGTTTTTTTTATTTTTTTTTCCTATAAAATTATTTTTTGGTTTGTTTTTTTCTAATTCTAATTATGTTATGTTATCAACGTCTTGAATCAATGATTTCTTATGTGCTAAATGTGTCTTTTTTAATTAATTATATTAATTAAGAAAATATGTTCCTAATATT
Organism: Rhyacophila brunnea; assembly: GCF_057557595.1. Classification (NCBI taxonomy): domain Eukaryota; kingdom Metazoa; phylum Arthropoda; class Insecta; order Trichoptera; family Rhyacophilidae; genus Rhyacophila; species Rhyacophila brunnea. The sequence goes on from NW_028232859.1 coordinate 47,547,946, forward strand.
AACAGAATTTATAGATAGATAAAATTGTCTTTTAAAAATCCTCAAAATCATACCTAATATACAACTAGATTAATTTTCATTGGCGTAGTTATTAATTATACAAGGATAGTAATTGCATCAGTAGGTGAATTGATTGAGAACGTCAACTTGAAAGTGGAGATGTTTGAGTCCCACTCTATCAAAACTTTTTTCATGATTTTTATAGTAGATATGATTCTGAGATTTTTCGAAAAAAATGTATTGTGTTTCTTGCCTTCTTTATCAAACTCCAACTTCTCGCTATGGTTCATTTCTCTCCCGGGCCTTAGCGGATGTTATTTCTCCATCTTGATAACATCGCGAAAAGTTAATAAGGTTATTCCCCGTAGTGGAAGAAAAACTCCAGACTCTAGCGGGTCGAACGGTAATTAAATTGGCGGCGTGCGAGCCTTCGGGCCGGTCGTTTTTGGCGCGAGTTGTGACGTTTTTGAAACGGAAACAGCTGTTGTACCGGATTTGAATTTTCTTAGCTTCCGGTTTCACGTCCATTGAAAAATGTAAGTATTGATGGGAAAAATATTTTTTATATAAGAAATTCTTCCGAATTACTTCTTATAATATCTATATATTAATTGTTGTAGTTGTAATTTCATTTATTGATAATAATTATAGTCTTTTTATATTAGTTGATACAGCATAAAAACAATATGATAATGTTTTATTTATATGTCTGATATTTATCAATGCATGAGAAAAAATGTATGTAAAAGTTTAGGAGAGAGAGACAATGAGAAGAAGTATTAAAGGGGGTAAGATGAGAGAAAACATATACGTAAACGCAAATTATAAATTTAAAAATAAACTGACACGCTAACAGACGAGTCGTTTTTTTATTGAATCGTGAAAGAAAACAAATTATTGTATACTCTCATAATAGTTTGACATAAATGCTTACAGTGTATTACTACAGGTTTTTTTAGTAAGTTAGTTTTAGTAGTCTAAATGTGATTTGAATCAAAATAATTTATGTTTCGGAACTAAGCCACAATCAATGATGTGGCAGTGCCACCTGTCAAAATTTATTTTTTCTAGTTATATAATGAAACTCAACATATTAAAAAATAATTGTTTTTTTTTTTAAATTAAGTATTTAATATGTAAATATATTTTGTATTGTAGACTCATTATACCTAAAAAAATTTGAAAAATGTTATATTATTAAATGTTATGTATATACCTAGTCAATTTTGTGTAATAAAATACATATTGCGTATATAATAAAATATAATATATTGGCAGTTTGGCAGACATTGCAACTAAAATTTGGAGAAATCCTCACGCCATCTATAAACAAAGTTAGTGATCTTATTAAATTGATTTAAATTATATATGACAATTAATAGCCATCCGTTTTTGATAGAAATATTATCTTAGATACGTAGTCATTAAGCAATAATTATAATGATAGTATTTCATGATTTTAGTAAGAATGGCCCTTTTTGTAATGAATGTTTTGTCATAAAGTAAAAATGTTCCATATTTAAGTAAAAGCATTCTTATATACGTTGGCTTAAATGTATGTAAATGGAAAAATAATAACTAATTTATAACGATTGCGATGGGCGTGTGGCAAAGTGTTCGATAATGGAGTCAAGGTCTCGGGTTTGAATCTCGTATCTGACGAACTCACATGTTGTTTTTCAATATGATGTATTTAGATCCAGATCATGGACGTAATAGGTTGAGCATATGACTATCATTCATTTATTGTAATAAAGTTTTGTATATAATATATTAATTATATTATTATTTTATTTAATAAAACGCAACTTTTTTATCGTATTTATTCCAACATTCAATTACATACTGAGACACATTTTTTTAGTTGAAAATATCCTTCTGAGGCGGACGAAACCGATCCAGATATTAATCAATAAAAGTGGAATAAGTACGATAAAAAAAGTTGCATTTCCACCATGAATTGACAGTTAACACAATAAAAGGAATATATCGTAATAAACTATTTTTATATTCAACGAATAATTTATGATAAGTATTTGAAAATGTAATTATTTTTATTGAACATGTATAATTTAAAAACACTTGAGATATATTATACATACTAGAGAAAATTTTTGATAAAAATTAACGCAATTTGTTAAATGCTTCAGAATGTAAGAACAAACTAATACTCAATTTCGTCGTAATTAGATAGAACGCATGTAGCTTAATAGGTAAAGTTCATTAACGTGAATCCACATTAAGATTTTTATAATAGGTTGGTATAATATATCTTAAGTGTTTTCAAATTACATAATGTTCAATATATTATATTGTACTTTAATATTCAATTTCATGTATTTGTCTGGTATTGAAACGATGAATAGTAAGTAGACACGTTGCAATTAATTTGTCATTTCAAAACATACGCGGTTAAAACATAACAAGAAAAAAAACGATATACTACTTTGCTTTCCGCGTTGGTTGACATTTGATAAAACGAACTGTCAAAAGATATCACGCGTACATCCAGGCATAAATATTGAAATAAAAAGTCTTTATTTTATTAAAAGTAATTACAGCAATATTTCATGGGTAAATACGGTGTAAATACGATTTTTAGATATGTTTGACATAGAGGTTTGAACGATTATGGTAAAAAGAAAAATAAAATATTAGTTAAAAATAATTAGTTTTCAAAACAATATTCAGTAAAGAAAATCCGAACCAAAGTTAATAATTCTATAATATAATATAATAATCTCTATAAGATATATTATGTTCAATCCAGATTAAGGTATATTTTAAATATTTTAAAATAACGATAGAAACGTCGTAAATACGTTAATGACATAGTTTCATTTTTCAATGCATTTGTTTTTTTTATTGCATCGGTGTCGACTAAATATGATGTAAAGTTGTGAGCTTAAGGGCGGACGTGCTCAGCGTGGGTCAAAATGGAGCTTTTTTTCTATTTTCAAAGCATGATCCTGGACATACCTTAAACGTTGTAGATAATCTATTTATTTAATTTTGAAGCCTTATTATCCATTATATTTATTTTAAACATTTGATGACTGCATAAAGTATTTTTATTACATAAAATACGAGGTATTCTTTTAAACCTCTCGCTCTAATGTTTTAGAATATAGTCATATTTTAGTACATAAATGTGCAGTGGTGTTAAGATTTTTTACGTTTATTAATTTTTAAACGCATTTATAAAACCATAAGTATAATTTATATCGACATTATTATAGTGAAATATTTACGATAAAAAAATATATTGATAATCACTGTGATCCCAAATTTGACAAGAATTAGGCATTTTATTATTCAAAAAATGGGCAAGATTAACATATTTGAAGATAATTTGAAAGATACTAATTATAAGCTATATCTTTGACCATTCACGTGTGATAACCATCCTACGAATAATGATTGCTTTATAATAATTATTGACTAAAAAATAAGGTAGGTTTTTTTAAAATACGCCATTTCTTTTGGCATTCCCCAGTGGTTAAGCTACAATATACGGCCGTAGCCATAAATTGACAAACTATAATTGAAGTAGGGAGTAAAATGATGTTAACGCGCGTGTTTGACCATGTACCTAACCGATTTTTTTGACGGTAAATAAATATAAAGGATAATAAGGCTTCAAAATTATATAAATAGATTATCTACAACGTTTAAGGTTTGTCCAGAATCATGCTTTGAAAATAGAACAAAAGCTCCATTTTGACCTACGCTGAGCATGTCCCCCCTTAATATTATTTAGTTTATTATCTTATACCAGTTACTGGATACACAAAAAATAGGCAAAATAACCGTTGAAAATTTAAAGAACTATGGAATTCCCTAAAGTTTATAAGTCGATAATTTAGGTATTTAGAACTAACAACGGATTATGTGCCTATATTTAAATATATATGCTAGAAAAAAATTCAATGTCATCCGATATATAAAAGATGCATACAAAACACAAATAAATAAGCATTATGCCTGATTTTGGAAAGCATGTTAAACTTCAAATTGAAATTACTCCATAACATGATTTCGAGACTAACCAACTTTTAGCAACAAAGCTCACGTATATTATACTAGTTGCGCTTTTTGCAGTGGACTGTAATTTGAAGATGCTTGTGGATTACGGATACCTTTAGGTTGAGAGCGCTGGCGCGCTGGAGCTGGTTCAATATTCACGCACTCATGCACCGGTAAATGGATGGTTCGGAATGTCATTCTCACGGTTTCACTTGTGTTTTCGAATTAATGATGATGACAAGTTTAGGGTGCATGATAGCGCAATGAAAGTGCGTTTTGGATGAGTCACGTTGTGGTTAACGCGGCTTCGGCCGCCAGATCACGGCGCAATAGAGTCTTAGCTTTAACAAGCCTAGGCACGCCCGTGGTCTTGAAGTAACTGAATGTAACTTGATGTTCTACAATCCCGGTCGACTGATGACTTGTAACTGAGTTGTACCTGGACTTGTAACAATACCTGGGGATTTGAGGTTGGTGGGAAAAAGCAACTATAATTGGCCCAATTAATACGTGAAATTAATATAAAGTACCTACGTAAAATTTAAGGTACCAAACCTAATGTAAAACCAATAGCTACATACATATTTTAGTTTTGTTGTTTTTATTTAATAAAACGCAATTTTTTATAGTACTTATTCCACTTTAATTAATTAAAGTGTTAATTAAAGTGAAATAAGTACTATAAAAAAAATTGCGTTTTATTAAATAAAAACAACAATACAATGCAGTTCCACCATGAATTGACAGTTAACAAAATAAAAGATATTTTAGTTTAATTCAAAGATAACTTTATATTCAATACACGTGTGTATAAAATCCAAAAAATCTCTTGAAAGAGAACAATATTTTTTATTATTATACAAATTTTCCGGTAATATTCTCACTGTGAAAAATTGTATGATCTCGCCCGGGGCGTCGGTTGATCCCTTAATCTCTTGCGCTGAGTTCGCGAAATAAAACTTTTATACTATAATGTAGATGTATATACTTTATAATAGTACCATCAAGGTGTTTCTCTTCCCTTGAAGAGTTTATGAATACAATGTTTTGTTTTTCTTTTAATTAAAATGAAAGCAAAGAAATGGTTGTTTTCATTTGCTTGTTTTCGTTGAAAAAGCATCGCCAATTAAATATCACTCAGGCGTTGCTGAATGTACCGTTACAAAAAATGAAGAATTTTTCATGAAATAATATGGACACTAAAGATATTTAACCTCTATAGCTGGGGTAGTTAGATGAAACTTTGTTTTTACGTTCAATTATTGATGAAGCTATTTAAAAATATTTAGTGATAAAAAAGTAAATAAAATGTAATTAATGGCAACTGAAAATCTCTTTTCCGGAAGCATCTCAACTTTTCCTATCATCCTATGAATCAATCGAATTAATTATGTTAAAAAAGTAGGTAGATTGTATCCGAAATCTATTTTTCATTGAAAGAAAAATCCAAAAATAGACATGACTCGCACTCAAGAATAGTTTTTGTTTTTCCTATCAACTTTTCCTCTCTTCTATTTACATTGCACACGAGCATTAAATATTGTCGTAAATTCTCTCTGTTATCACGTGTACTATTTACTATGTAACATAACAATGTTGTTAACTACTTTGGCGGAAAGTCATTAGATATATAAAATAAAACTAATTTTATAATTAATTAATAATACGAAAACAGTTCATGGTTTTTACTCAGCTTGAAGATTGAAGAGGACAATTAAGACCTCCATCCAAACGGAAGGATCAAATTAAGAATGCAACGGGTTTTCCATCGAAACAGGCCCTGCGTGCTGTTGAATGCTGGATGCGATGGGTCCAAGCCAGTGGCGCACCCAGGATTTAATATTGGGGGGGGGCCCAAGGAGGAGAAAGTAAATTAGTCCCATAGGCTCTTTTTCTTCTTCACAGCCTAATTTCTCGTTGTCTATTGCACTCGGTGTACCTACACCATGGTCCCCACATCCTGAAACGGGCCCTCAGGCTAGGATATTTGGCGGGCCCCCTACCTACCGCTAAGATTAAAGGCAGTGTGAAACACTACATTAACGTTTTTCAAATTGTGTTTTAGTTGAAATTAAGGGTAGTTACACAGTGAATTATTGGCGATTTTAAATACATCCACATTAATAATGAAGCTGTCAAGTATCGACACATAATAATCAAAAAATATATTGCACAATTATATAAGTAATTGAAAATTTTCATGGTTATGAAATATAATAGCGGCGCCGCAGGCGACTTTTTTTACTATTAAAGCTAATTATTTGTGATGTGTATTTATCTCACTTATCTGGTCAACCCGACCCGCCGGGCCCTCCACAGCCCGGGCCCCCAGGCTAGAGCCCTGTCAGCCCTCCCTATCCATGACCTACACCACTCCGGAATTCGAGTGGACACCGAGAATTTTTTTGACAGTTCAATTAGGGATTGGGTTTCTAAAAAAACTTGACATTAGTGTTTCGAAATTTTTGTGTTAGAAATTAAAATCTAAGAAATTGTTCTAAAAAGGGTGCTGGAAAATTACAAATCATTTTTTTGCCAGTGTTTTTATTTGTTTAAGCCCAAAGGTTTATTGGTTTTCAATTTCAATGGTTAAAATCATTCTGATAATTTTCATGTTTGGGTGGTGTCAGGGCCCCTTGCCCCCCCCCCCTGGGTGCGCCACGTTAACCACCTCACTTCAGTGTGAAAAATCAAACATTCGTACTTAGCTTCCATAGAAAATAAATGCAAAGTTTTTTTTAAAAATGCCTGTTTTTAAAGGTCTGGATTTGATATATTGGTCTATTACAGGTTTTAGCACTGCGGTAATAAAACTATAGATTCCCTGTGTAAATAAAACAGTGCGTAGATATTATAATGTTAGGGTTTCTTGTCTTTGCGAGGGTAACAAATCCTTTTAATGAGCCTAACATTGACGGAGCACCATCCATACAAATTCCTCCATGATATTTTAGATTTTTCTAAATATGAAGAAATAGAATCAAAAACATCTTGTCATGTCGTACGCTCGGTGAGTTCTTTGCAGCATAGATATTGATCCGATATTTTGTTTTCATTTATGAAACGAAAACCTGTGAGGCCAACGGTAGACGCGTGCGATCGATTCGGCAACATCGAAATCACATTAGATCTTTCATCGGCTTTCATAATTTCATGAAGGACTTTTTCGGTTTTCGCTATTTCGCGGATTTTTCTGTTTTTATCACTATTTTCGCGATGCACTTGCAACAAGCCAGCGGTGCACCGGTTAAGAACCACTGGTCTAGAGCCACAATATTTATGCTGAATTCCACCGAAAAAAATGTTTTTTTTTAATTTACACCACCACCGACTGTGGTGGGCATGGCCCCCACATCATGAATGTTTGGCGGGCCCCCTTACCCATCACCAGGGTTAAGGGGAATGTGATGTTCTACAGTAGTGTTCCCAAATGGTATTCCGTGGATTTAACTATATTGTTAAATAATTCCCTTGAATTCTTGATTTGTCGGACCTCATATCATATTATCGATCGTTATCATACTATGAACCACCGGTCGCGACCCTCTCTTGTGGTGGCCAAGTAGCATTCGACCCTTCGATATTGGATAAATAACCATTTTTATTTTTATAGAAACACTAAAAATAATTGTAATATAAAAAGATACACGTGAATTATTATCATGTAGTTACGTATATCATATTTTCATCATACTTCATATTTTTTATGTTAATTTTGATGAAGTACTGAAGTAGTATAGCGCCACATGCGATTTTTTTTATAATATAACAAATTTCTGGTGTGTGTTTATCTCACAATTAGACGAGCCGCCACGCCGGGCCCTCTTAAGCCCGGGCTCCCAGGCTGTAGCCCTGTCAGCCCATGGTGGTGGGTGTAGTCGTACTTTTCGCCGAATTTGTATCGTCGATTTTGGGTTTTTTAATAGTGAAGTTCCAAAATATTAATTGAAAATGGAAAAAAAAGTATTATTGCATTTAACTTATAGGTACACAAACCTACCCAACAGAACACAGCCTAATTTCTCGTTTATCGCACTTTTGTCTATTGCACTCGGTGTACACCACTCCGGAATTCGGATGGACACCGATAATTTTTTGACATTTCCATTAGAGATTGAGTTTCTAAAAAAACCCGACATTAGTGTTTCGAAATTTTTGTGTTAGAAATTAAAATCTAAGAAATTTTTCTAGAGGGTGCTGGAGAATTTAAAATCATTTTTTGCCGTGTTTTTATTTGTCTAATCTATTGGCTTTCAATTTCAATGTTTTTGGGGGGGGGGGGCAAGGCCTCTTGGCCCCCCCCCTGGGTGCGCTACTGGTCCAAGCCATGGAGAAGATAGTCAGGTGTCGAAATCACCCAGATCATTACCTTAAGTCATAAGATTCTGATAAAGAAAAATAATTTCCATACTTTAAAAATGTAAAAATATGGTAAATTATAAGTAAAAAGTTTAAAGTGAGGCATATATTGATATATTGATTGCCAATTGCCCAGTACATTAGGTTTTTCCTCTGGATCAAACAAACAATAAAAAAAATATATGGTTTTTGCTAGATGCAGTATTAATACATGTAGTAATAACTTAGGAAGCAGGCATTTTGCTAAAACTCAACTGTGGTTCTAATCGTTAAATTTTACTAATATCTAAAAATATTATAAATATTGTTTTATTTTAGTACTTATGTAAGACTTTTCAAATTATAATCATTTCCTCTAGTTGGATATTTCAAAACAAAACTAATACATAGTAATATTAAAACATTTAAAAGGTTGAATAGAAGTAAGTATGCAATAATTATTATTGTTACCTAATATGCCATACCGGTATATATTATTATTATTATTATATGTGACATGATACGAAAGAGCTATTTAGATATGCTACCAACATTGTGCCAGTTTCTAAGAAACTGTATCTAACATAAGCCTCAGTTGTATGGTTAATGCCGGAATTAAAGGATTTTCTCACCATGACAGTTGTGCAAAACTTACATACTAAAGGATGAATTATATAGCTGGTGCCTACAAATTTGAACATCATATATTATATTATTACATACTATGAGGGATATTTTGAGATTTTATTTGTCAATATTTCAATTCTGAAATATATTATTTCTAATGAAAACCTAATCGATGGCAGATTTTCAAAATCTATGTATGTATGTATGTGGTGTCGTTCTGATTTGCATTAAGCATTGTTACCATAGAAACCAATACTAAGCAACTATAAATGTTAGATTAAAATCATAACAGATATTCTGAAATATATGTCACCTTTATTAATTTCGGGTTTTGGTGTCGGAGGATGACTGACTGGTGGTTGTTGTGTGGATTGAGTTAGAGAGTTTATTTACCAAGTAATCAAGTACAATGGACAGGTGTGACACTTTAAACAGTGTTAGGTAATACGCGGTGAGATATGTTCAGTCCGAGGCACAATGATAGAGTATCTACACATATCCCATCAATAAAATTGTGATTCGTCGTTTATTAAAATGAATATTCATTAAAATGTGGTAAGCTAATATTGACCTATGTCACAATTGACGATGTGCTGACTGTGGCATTTCTGAAATCCTGCAGCGCTTGCTGCTGAGGCATGGACTTGCAGAATATGTTGACTGTAGATAAAGTGATTTGAGATAAATGGGCAATTCGTTGATTATCGCGTTGCTGCAATTTTGCAGCGTTTGTTGACACGGCCTGGGGCTGTTGACCCTCACATTAATAATATTATGGATAGTCACTTTTGTGCCGGTATAATTACTATATTATATTCAGGCTTGGATTATTTCTGAATTCAGTTTTCATCCAAGGTATGGTATCTGGATTGAAACTATAGCACCAAAAATACGCTAAAAGTGCCTATTCATACATCAGGAACATACTGCGCCCTCATGGTTACTGCTTTTAATAATAATATACTTTACGAAACGTGACTGTACCATGCGTGAACGGATCATGCAGTGGTCACCTAATTAACCGACGAGTTTTATGAGCATTGACTCATCATCTGTAGCCTATACCACGAGAAACAAAGAATAGATACATACTTACAGTAAGTTGAAATCGTGCTTGGTAAAGAATTACAATGATTCCTGATTTACAGATTGTATAATAATATTTCAGTCGTTTCAACCATATATTTGCCATCATTTTGGTATTTAACTTTATCTATTACTATTATCATAACAACCATCAATCTGCAAACGTCTTTGTTGGTTACGTGAAAATCAGTAGCTGAAAGCTATCCCCTATAAATTGTGTTATCAAGACGTATTGTTTCAAAATTATAACCAAACATAATTTTTAGTTAAGCTTCGACCCCTATTCTGTTATTAAATTTCATTTGTATATTATTTTTGCTTTTTGTTAAAGTATTCATATATAAAATAAATACGTTCGGCGAGATCTCAGCTATACTTGAAACGTTTAATACCATTTAGGTACCGCTCAAACACATTGTATGAAATTCCAAATTGAAAGCTTCCTGTCGTCCTAAGGAAGTACCCCTGAGACGTAAGTTGCATTAACTTTCGTAATATTTTTATATAGTGTTTTGAATATAATTTGAAGTAATTATAGATAAAAGCAAAATGTGACAAATGAATTGTTTGTACAAACAACGAATTAGAACAGAACAAAGCTACGTATTTATTTTTATTTAATTGGGTAGGGCATTCATTACTTTATTTATTAAAATCAGTAAATAATGACTACGTTGACGTAAATCTGGAAATATTGAGACATATTTGAGGTAATGCATGAGCAGTTTAATTACAATATGATTATGCAATTTAAAAATAACAACATAAGAAGCGTGTTTCCTAATAAATTGATCGATTCGGAGTACCATTCAGTAATAAAAATTCTTAAAAGGAAGGGAAAATGGCGAAAGAGATCCTTGAACGCATAATAGTAGTAAGTCTATGATGACTTTGCTCCTTAAAAAAATTTTAGAGCAAACAGTTTAAGTATAGTAGATAGTTTATTACAAATTACCTTAAAAACCAACAAACAATTTTATTATTCAAGTGTTTTCAAATAGCTAAAAAAATGAGCATCTCGAAAAGTATAGTTTGGTAAATAATTCAAAAATCATTGGACATCTTAAAGGTTAGCGCAAAACGAGTCCCGCGAATGCTGATACTATTTAAAAAGGACACTATTGTTGCCATAAGATCTTGGGGCTGTTGGGTGAGTAACTTTTATTTCATAATCTGATCTCTGGAGAAAAGAAACGCTTGCAAACACATCATATTTAAAACAAAAGAAAGATTAATGCTATCGACCGAGAGTACTTGATGGAATTTAAGATAAAAATTGTTTAATAAGGTTATTGTTGTTGTAGTAGAAGTGGGCAAAGTGCATTTAACTGTTATTTGACAAAATTATTTTTTTAATGCTGAGTTAGATAAAAATAATGAAAGTTCCTCATAATTCAAACCCTTCGATAGTTTATATTTATTATTACTAACTAGATGTACTACAAAAGCAATATTATTATTATATAGATTTTAATACTATTAAAAAATGTGTTTGTATGAATGTGAATTACGTATTAAGACATGATTTAAATGTTTACCATATTAGAGCACTTGACAGTTATGTCCACCGTATCATATTTTAAGATTAAATGTCTTTAAAAATACGTACACTTACAAGATTCATTTTATTACTTAATTTTAAATAATATATAAAATACATCCAGTTTCTTCTATGTCTTTATGCGCAGGGAAGATTCCGAGGTGAAATTTTTGTGAAATTACATCAGGTTATGATGGTAGTAATTAAACATAGTATTTTATCAGCATTTCAATAGTTAACTACATCTACTGTAGTTATCTTGAATTATATTGCATAGTTGGTTCTTGATGTTTATGTGATTAATTATTATGATTTCCATATTTTGTTTATTGTATCATAATTAAAAATAACCACTACAATAGAAATTAACATTAATTATTCAAGCCTAATGGTGTGGATCATTAACACCAAGATTTCGTGCTTTAGGTAGCAAAGGAACTAATAATTATTATTAATTATTCAGAACTTTATTATTGGCTCCCCTTTCGACATATTATGTAAACATACTTCATATAAATTACTATTCCAATATAAAGTAGGTAAAGTAGGCATAAAAAAGCCCAATAAACATTTTCTCTCACCACAATAAGGGAGAGGATTTGTTGAAGGAGTTCTTAAAACAACTGTTTCTTGTCACTGGCTCAAAAAGATTAGGGGCTCTAAGTAAGGAATCGCATTGGATGCTATTTCCACGCTGATAAATACTTACTGGCGACGAATTCGCGCCACAATTTACAGATTAAGAATGTTCATAATTAATGCCTGTTTTTACTTTGTTTCTTCACCAAAATTTGAATGAAAATAATTCGAAAATAACATAAGTGTTTTTCATCAAATTGCATTATGAAGTAATTTACCAAGGAAATTTTAACATGATTATTATAATGCTGTGAGTAATATTATTATGATTTTTCATCTGTACTTATCATATACATTCATACAAACATTTTTGTATTGGCGGCCCTCGGGGTCCAGTATATAAGGCACTGGGCTCTCACTGGGTTCGATTCCCGATCACAATTTACTTCGGTATATGCTTTTCTCAAGGCCTGGGTATTTATGCATTGCATTACTGTTTCACTATAACACCGTCATCGGATCCAATGGTCTGTTGTTGTGTTAATTTAAAATTATATATAATATTAATTCCATATTACTTATTTATATTACATAATATGTAATAAAAGTATGTATTGGGGTGTAAATCGTGATTTATCTTTTGACGTAATTGAACATTGAACAAATGGGTAACATCTGTATGAGTTTTATACACTGGGGCAATTTATTGTTAGGGGTTTATAATTATAGAATTACAATCGATTTCATTACCCCGACGTTGTAGGATTGAAATTAGTTTTATATGATGTTTTAATAAAATTATATGCTTTTGTTAACTAAGTACCTACTGTAAATAATTATTTTTTATTCAACGAGTAATTCATAAGATTTAGCAATGTAACACTATTTTATTGAACATCCATAATTTGAAAACATTTCTGAGAAATAGGTATATTACCACTAGAATTTTTTTTTTGTTGAATAAAACACGATACATGGCAGGATTTAAAACTGCGCCCTCAGGATTCACGCCTATGTTCTTTGACCACTGAGCTACACGTAGTGATTAAAGTAATTTAATACTTTGTTTTAAAATACAAAAGCCGTCTACCAAAAGTTACAGAATTTAGAGAGTGCTTCAGCGAGGCTATTCTAACATATCACTTGACATCCAAAAAAAGTTACATGTGATAAATATACACATCACATTTGTTATCAGTTTATGTAGTCAGACAGTTAATTATTACAATAAGGTAATCGTCTGAACTGTCAAAAAGTGTTATCTTTTAACAGCTATTCTATTGGCTGTGTTGACTTTTAGAGCGAGATAGAGTACGTCAATTTTACATATTGAGAATAATTCACAGAATTGAGATGCAAGATAATATTAGTGTAACGTAACGGCCGCCGCCTTTATTATTTATAGTTCTCCGCGAGATGTAAAATATCGTGTGGCTAGTACATAGTAAAATAATATTTATTTCACTTGCTACAATTTACAATCAATGCTACAATCGCAATGACATGACGATAGTAATGTTGATATATTTGACGTTACAATACAAAATTTTGGTGTTCGTTTGGATACGGTAGCACGAATATACCCAAATTTGACCGACATGTCTACCAACCTAAATTTCGCCGTATTACGAATTTACCAATTAGGTATTGTATGTAACCGCTTTGTTAATTTGGATCAAGAAAATAACGGAATAATAGTATTGTAAAAATATTATTTAACTTCGTTGCAATCAGACAAGAATTATGGGTTACGTATGGGTTAGTGCAGTGGTTCCCAAAGTTGACTAGGCTCTGACCCATCTAACAAAAAATTCTAATCTTGGGACCCACCTCTTAGCTGTCTTGGAGAAAAGCGGGCATAAATATTGGTAATGCTCAGATTCCCTAGTGGCGAGTCGTGGAACTACTTAATGCTGTCTTATTTGTTCTAATTGAAATGAAAAAAATATTTTTTATAAGTGTTACCAATATGAATGAAAGACTGTTGAAATAAGAAACACAACTTTAATAAAAAAAAATTAATACTTAAATACCTACACCTGAAAGGTTTTTTTACAAAGTTATTTCAATGGGAAGGATGTATTTTTTTCCCTTTTTTCTTCATTACAGTTTTAGTATCAACTTCAACGTTGGTTACTTTTAATCGCAGTGAGTTTGATATATCTCATTTATTTCGGTATTCACTTTTAATGTTAACCATAGTCGATAATCCGATGTATATCACATAGATATGAGGTAGTAAAGAGGAGGAGGACTTTCATAGCTTCATCGAACAGGCAAAAATAATAAATTATCAGCAACTGAGAGCCAAAATTTCGTTAACTATTGAAACTATTTTTCAGTGACGTATCTTCTGATAAATTAATGAGTTTTTCACTTGCGTTTGTTGACATACTAGTTGGTAAGTCGTCTTGAAATGGGTTACAAAACCAACGCAATGAATCAAACTTTTTCATCTCTTCCCCAAAATAGTCGTCAAAGTTATTTATTAACAGTGAAAAATGACTGGAAATTTCAGACAGTACGTTCATCTTAGGCTGCACTTGGTTTTCAATAATAAAAGTTTCAAGTGTTTTAAAACAATCATACTTGCCATTTTCAATACAAATTTTCCACAACATAAGCTTTTTCATAAACGCTCGAATTTTATCGTGAAATGATCCGTTTGATCCTTGCAAATACAAATTAAGGCATTGTATGGCGGCTACCCATTTCTTCACATAGTTTTTTTAAATAGGCGGGATTATAAGGGTTTTGTTTTAATATAATTTACAATTTTTATCTAGCCAGCTAGCGCTAGCTGGCGATATTCCGCGACTGTACTGCTATCTGTAGTGCATTGGCAATTCAAATTTTTAATATTTTATTACAATATTTTCCGTAACTTAAGTTTATTTCAATTTTTAGGAATTATAAATAGCTGAATGAAATATCAAATTTATCACTTCCTATTTTTTTAAATTCATATATACAGTGGCGAGGGCCCACTCAATATTCGCTCGCGACCCACTGGTGGGTCGCAACCCATAGTTTGGGAAACCATGGGTTAGTGGTTATAAATTTCTCAGATATATTTTCAAACTATCTATGTTCATAAAAGAATTGTGATGAATAGAAAGCACTTATAGAAACGTAAGCGACAATCAAGAAAGTCTTAAATGTTTATTTGTATGTGTATACTCGTATAGTTTTTTTTAAATACATTCATATTATATCAGTATCAATCAGATGAGACATTGTCATTTTTTTAGATTTGAATATATAATAATATACATATTACTTTAAGTCATAGTTTAATAAAGTACGAATTATAATAAATTATTCATTGTACCTATAGCCTCTATGATTATAAATTTGTTTACACATCACAAATTGTCGTTCAACAGGCCTAGCATAGAAACTCCATAAAAACCCATAAACAGTGCAAACATCATGGCATTCTTCTGTATTTTGACAAGCAAGGACGTGGCTTTGAATGTACTTGTGTTAACGCCAAACCAACTGTACTACAAAACAAATTTTTATTTATGGACTTTTTATATTGATATGTATTATTGTATCTGTTCACCAGATCAGTGGCGATTTTCTTTGACGCAGATGACGCAATCAGTTCATCAGAATATTCAAAATTAACATTTTATTTTTCCAGGAAATTTGTCATTCACAGGGATTTAGTAAGTATAATAATATTATAGTATGTTTTTTTGTTTATAAAATAGACACACTTATGGTTTAAGACTGTAAGAGATAAAAATTACGGAGATAACATAGAGTTAAATCTTAATCCGTCTACATAGCGCTTGCAGCGTCCAGTCAATGGGCAGCGACATATATGGGTCTTTTTTAGGAGTCACGCCACTACAATATAAAAAATAAAGTAATGATAAATTATTTTATAACAAAGATATTATGTACGTAAAAAAGTATCAAATTTAATAAAAAAACATTGGTTATTACATAAGTTACTAATATGCTACTTACATAGGTTTTAACTAAATTTATTTAATGAATGTATTTATTTGCGAAATAATTAAATTATTATTTGTTATTAGATTCCAACATGTGGTTTTGTTTTTGTGTCTGTTATGTTATAAATCTGCCACCATACGAGTAAATAAATAAATATTATTACAGTACACTACTGATGATGATTTGAATCTATTACTCGCAAATAATAAACTAATAATTGAAAGTGTCATCCATAATAATTATTGATTATAAATCACACAACAAAAAATATAACGCAAAATCTTTATCCCTTCCTTATAAAAAATGTTATGGAATTCTTACAGTACCTAATTAAAAACAATATTTTAAATATATAGTATTATTTAATTCTGTTTTGATGTGTATACATAATTACAAGATAAAAAGAACTTTTTATATACCACGTTTGTAAATTTTCTGTTGAATCATATAAACTTGACAATTCTATGTATTAATAATTTAGTACAAATAAGACAATAAATTGTCAACAAATCATTTTATTGCTATTTGCAACAAACAAACAAATATAGAATACTGAAATATCATTTTGATTTTCATAGTAACGCACGTATATACTATTAACAATTTAGTTGATAGAACCCCAGACCCCTGACAACCAATAATGGTGGATTGGATTACGGATTTCTTCCGAAATAACTTTTCATACAAAACAGAATTAACTGAAAATGAATTCAATTCTAGTTAAAGATGGCTAAAAGTATTAAAATAATGCTTTGGGACCGTGTTCTGATTTATTCTAAAAGTTTCAAATGTCTATCTAGTCGGAAAGTTAGTTAAAAATCGATTGCAAGATTTGTACTGGATAAACAACCACCGGACAAACAAGAATACGAGCTAAGAAAAACGTGGTGATAAGTAGCATTAATTTGGCATTATTATAATATGTATGCGCGGCATTAAAATCTGCTTGCCAGTAGCTGTGTTGCACTGATGTCGGATAAAAGTAGTGTTTGGTATCTGTATGAGGTGTTGAATTGTGCTTCTCAATAGCTGTATCGATATAGCTGCAAAATTCCACTTTCTTGTTTGGTAATACGGGCGTATAAATATAATATGCAGAGAGAACTCAGAAATAATGGGAACTGAAATACTTAACGGGTAAGGAGAAGCAGGCAATCGATATCGAGTATGGAAGAATACGGGATTAATTTAAACACGTGTCAAGAATACATAATACGTCAAATACTGACGACTGCTCTCGGTTTGTGCATTGAGGCTCATTTGTGTATTACACACTCTATTGCACGTTTATAATACGCGGTTCATTTTCGTAGGACACTCACGCATTCAAAACACTGCGTCAAAATTTACTGTATTGGTATATCTAGGTGCCTATCGGAATTCTTTGTATTATATTCTGTTCTGTGAATATGCATCTACGTATAGATCTCACGCCATGCACTTCCTCTTTTATACTTTACCGTGAATTTCTTTATGGTTTTTGACAGGAGGTGGCAATTACGTTGCGAAATTTATTTTATGAATGAATTAACATAATTTGCATATATTATACTTTGATATGCACTTTTTATAATATATTTTCAATCTGTATATACTATATAGGAGGTTTTTGTCAACGTGTCTGTTTCAAATATTGGATAACACATATTTTAAATTCATGAATGGAATAACTCTGTGAAATTGACATAATAAAGTCGTACGGCTGCATTGACATACATAAAATATATTTTATCACAGGGATGCCAATAACTTCATGCATATTTCATATAAAAATTCACAGCGTAATGTACTCGTACTTTATACAAGCGATATTGAGACTGTCATTGAATTATATATCATTAAAACACATCGCAGTATCCATATGTTGTATAGCTATACATTTTGAAGAGAGGTACGGGGTGAGTAGCTAAAAACAAGTAGTGACAGCCATACATATATTGAAAATTTGATGTTGAAGTTTATTTCATCTTCAGTATTTTATTGATAAACATAATAATAAGTAAGTACGTGAGTCTTATTTTAATGTGTATATTTAGATTATATAATAATGTATATATTTCTTCATTTAACTGAAATATATTCTTGGATTTTTATTTTTATTATTCATTCTTCAAGTTAATACTTTTTTATTATAACCTATTAGTAATTACACTTTTAAATAAACAACAACAATTCTAAAATTGTCAAAAAAAAACACTAGATAGGTACTGTAAATTTCAGACGATTCTTTCTTTGCAAACATTCAGTTGAGTTTTTCCGATTGGTATTGGTATATTAACATATTAGTAACTATTGTAAGCGCTTAGTTATAAATTAACTGGCCGTTTACTGATTCCTATAGAAATGAAGATTTTTCTGAGTTTAATAAATTTTTAACTCATTAAATATGTTTCAAATAATTCAAATAATATTGAAATTATTTTTGAAAATAGAATTTTTAGAATTTTATTTAATTACCCAGGATTTGATAATAGTTTTAGTTAACAACTAAGTAAATCTGTGACACAATTGGCGCTGTCAGTTGTCCGGGCATGATTGAAAATCAATCAATATAACATTGAATTTAATTGCGTGAACATTCATAACATGGCCAACATATTTTATTATGTTTTAGAAACTACGGATAATATTTCCAGCAATCAATATCTGATACCCAAATCTTTAATATTTCTTCTCCCTTAAAATTTGTTAGTATACATATCTGTATTATTACAAAGTTTTTTCTAGCTCGTATTATTATTTTTCCAGTGGTTCTTTGTCCGGTACAAATCTTGCAATCGATTTTTAACTAATTCCCCGACTAGTTAGACATTTGAAACTTTTAGAATATATCAGAACACGATGCCAATGCATTTTTTAAATACTTTTAGCCATCTTTAAGTAGAATTGAAATCATTTTCAGTTAATTCTGTTTTGTATGAAAAGTTATTTCGACACCGTTATTGGTTGTCAGGGGGTCTGGGGTCCTAGCTACTAAATTATTAATATATACGTGCGTTACTATGGAAATCAATATGACATGTCAAAATGACATAGAGTATGTATGTATATCATAATATTGTGGTTAATTTTAATTGATAATTTTATAAATTTTCGTTTTTATATAAATTTCTTTACAAGTGAAAGTTAGTAAACGTTAACTGTGAATTAATAATATAAATCGTTTGCTATTGAATTTTTGCTACTGTTATTTTTAAGATAATAGGTAAAAACTTGCTTACTAAGGACGCATCACCATCGGTATATTATACTATACTACGAGTACTATAGTATGCAAATAAGATACAACGTTTCCAAAGATTAATGGCAGATATTATTGTCAAAAATAACCAAAACGCATAACACAATTTTTATATTTTATTATCGCCATCAATTCTTAACTTTTGCAGGTGTGCACAAATCTCGTTTTTATTGCACATTATAAAACTGAATTTTTCAATGAAATTTACATTTTAAGAGTGCATAAAAGTATAATACATTAGAAGACGTAAAATATTATTTATATAACGCAGAAACATCTATGATAGAATAATTTAAATTGCGTTATACGTATAAAAAGTGAAATTTATGCATTTTTCATTGTAATTTTCAAAACTCTAGAATAATAATATCGTGAAGTATTCGCGAATGTAGAAAATAAAGCCGATTTTTTATTACAGAAAGATAAAACACTGAAGTTCCATTAGAGTCTTAAATTTTGGATAGAAGCAAAGTTACAGCTGAAATTTTCAGATTTTTTTAAAATCATAGAAATAAAATGGCGAGTGTATTTTATAAAGGTAGTTGGTTGTTCTACTTTAACGGAGTTAAAGGTATTTTTATGTTCAAATCAGCATCATAATAATATTATTCTGCATTTTGCTAAATTGAGGCATCTATTTTCAAAATCCGATATGTAAATTATTCAATATTTGAAGTAAATAACTTTTTTGTATGCCATGATTTGACTAGTTTTAACAATAGTATTTTCCATCACATTTAATATTAATTGGACAAACTATTTTTTACAATAAAATTAGACATAATATTATCATTTTTATCGTGTTTTAGAAGATATTCCTGTTTATTCGTATTTGGATAATAATATATCCAGATAAAACCGTTGTGGAGTAACGTTAATGTTCAATATCGACGCGATTGCTTATGGTAATCCTGTTTGAAAAAAGAATCGAGTTTTGTTTGCACCTTTGAAGTCTGCTGTTTTTTTTTATAATCAACTCTCTAAAATTACGGAAATTGGATATAAAAAATAAAATTTCGTTGTTTGACGAATAGCCAATAAATATAATTAGATCATCGACATGCGATTTTATCACTGATAACATTGTTTTAGGGAATGTTGTTTCTCTAACTCGATATTTTTACTTCCATCCTCATTTTCCGAGATTGTAACTTCATCTGCTATTTAATTTTAAGTCATGAAATGATACTCGTAGTCACCTTTATCAACTTTTAACCATTATAAACTTGAAACCTCCCCCTCAATAATGATCTATGTTACATTTTGGTAGTTTTGTTATGTTAGAATTGTTGTTAAAGATGATGAAAGAAAGATTTAATAGATGTTAAAGAATTTGTAATTACGGTAATGTATTTAATATTGCCGATTAATATACTGACACGGATTGAGTTGTTTATCCCCATATACCTATATAATTTTTATGAAAAACTATTAAACTGTATCGCATTAATGTCAAATCATACTAGAATCGAGCCAATATATCGCCATAGTTACGGATTACATTGCCGGTATTTCAAAGAGCCGGTATTCCAGTATTTATCAATACCGAAATACCGGGTTTAAAAATCCAAAATACCGGAATTTTCAGTATTAAGAAAGTACACTCGTTTAAGTTTTTGAAAATGAATTATAAATTATGTGCTTCTAAAATGCAAATATATTGAGTGAATCCAACAGAGGTGAAAAAATAATAAAACATATTTCATTAAATATATTTATAAAAGTAAGAATTGTCGCGATGAATTATCATATTATTATTTCGAAATATAAAACATCCGTGACAGAAATGTTCAATTATTCTATAATTATTGATGACTGTAGAAGCGTTGAATTTAAGACGCTTTCCTGCAGCCAGACTTATTTGCACAAGGGCACACATGCTTACCTAGAGTTTCTGTTTTTTCATTTAAAGTTGAACTATGACATTGAATACTAGGTATGATTTTTAAAGTGAAAGTGATATTATGTTACATCTCTTTTACGCATGCTAATATGATTAAAAAGTTATTCTTTCTCTTTCTGTCACATTCGAATTTGATTACCGAAGTTTAAACATTTACTATGCGTATTAGCTGACGTGCTTCGTCGTTTACAAATTATAACATAAATTTAAAAAATATATGTATTTATAATATTAAATATATTTTATAATGTACACAGATTTTTTTAACAACTATATTATATATACTTTTATTTATTTGTCGCATATTTAAAATGTTCTTGCTATATTAAAATCTTTTTTTTAGCCGGCCAAATAAATCCGTATTTTTGGCCATAGACTAATATAAAAATCTCTCTCCTGTCAAATATTATGTTTGCAAATTGCAAGGTACCTAAAACAATTGTGTTTTATATCAGGAATAAGAAACACTATCTGTAAGTACAATATTATGTTATTTATTACTATCGTAGTATTCTGTGTGTTTTGCATATATTATTCAAGTGTTTATTTATTGTTTTCTTAGTCTATACATACTTTCAATGTTTCATAATTCCGACGTAATACAATCCTTTTTTTGAGGTTAGTTACATTCATTCCAGAATTATATAAAACCTGTGATTTCATATATATTTGTTTGATATAATCTAAGGCGTTCTAGTTGTTATTAAACATGTTACCTACCTGATTACTTTATTTTAGTTAATCAATCTTTTTTGATGCTTTGTATTATCACTAATCCGTTTTAATTACCACTCTTCAAACAGTCGCCAACTATAAAAGATTAAAAATCACACTATTAACAGTTCCTATGTTATGTTTTTTGCAGATGGAGAAAATGTCTACCGAGATCTTTGCTTGTCGACGGTTTCATATGAATAAGATGGAATGAAATAAATCTTTTAATTAATAATGAAATAAATCCAACTTTCGGCGTACGTTTCGAACATGGCGTGATTTATGACGTCGACCATCAAGCATATACACCCATTTTATAGATTTAATAGTACAATTACACAAGGTAAATATAAAGTGACTAATGTTTAAAAAATAAAACAATTTTATAAAAACATTTTTGCACTAAATTTATTATTATCGATAATGATATAAAAGTTGCTATTTTGATTCGTAATATAAAATATAATATAATTGTGCATATCAGTTACTTGTATCATATTAGGTATGTCATTTGGTAGAGCTTACTCTCCAAGTCTTGTCTTTTTCAGCCTCAATATCACTTTGATATTAGAAAAATTGTCTTTCCAACACCAATGAAAGGTGCATGTATCTATACACACACATTTCAAAGGCTTTAAGTTTTCTAGATGCTGTATATTAATTACTTCTTCTCTTCGGCTATATCCGCATCTTAGTTGCAGCATATGGATACAATGCGGCGCCTCCAAGAATCTCTGTCACTCTAGTTTTTTTGCATCGTTCCAGGTCATACTAGCAGCCCGTAACTCCGCCAGATATGCTATATAGATAGTATTTAGTGGCCATCCAGGACGCCGGAATCCGGTTGGCTTGAAGAACAGGCAAACCAGATTGGGATTCTCTTCAGGCACTCGCAGCACGTGGCCGGGCCAGGTACAAAGTTGCGTATTCACTCTCAGCGTGATGGGAGGCTATTTGGTGCGTTCTTTTATCTCCCGTTACTTCTAAAATTACCGCACACCCAGTATCCGTCGTAAACATTTGTTCTCGAAGCTCAGTATACGGTTGCTCGGAGCCTTTGTAAGGTGCCATGACATAAAAACTAGTAAGATATTTAAAATAGCTGCTAGAATGAATACATTGTTGAAAGGAAATGAAAACTGATATTATGATATATCAATTAATTTGTCCATCTGAAGTTGTAGATATCAGTTAATAATTATGTGTTATACCAGTAATTAAATGCTGACTTCAAATGAAAATTGACAATTAAATATTGAAATAATATATTACCAGTTTTGATTTTTTTAAGTACTATACTATATCCATGGTTCATATTACAATGTCATAGTAAAACTTAGAAGAATAAAATATGTCGTAAGACGAAATCAATCTTGGGGTTTTAATATAAGTTAAATAAATAGTACACAGCTAATTTGTTATTACTTTGAATACATGCCATGTCTTTACATCAATAAAAAACAGAAAAACAATTTAATAATGTATAAATATTTATATAAGACTTAACAACGGCTGACATCTAGTTAGACACGATGAACTCCATTTAATTTCCTCTTATTTTAAAATTCACCAAGATATATCCTAATAAGTAGGTAAGTATATTACATTTGTACATATAATAAGTAAATCAAGTACTTAACATAAATAATTATACTGTAAAATTAAATTACAATTGAAGCAGTATATATGGACCCCACAGAGTAATTAACAATATAATAATTTATATAATTATATCGGGTATATACTATATTGACACATTTTAATGAAGTCTATTTTTCTTGGTACCTACGTTCAATGATAAATGTTGTTTTATATTGTAACATAAACAATGGTAATATGCATTGATCTTTCTGATTTTTAAACTGTGATATCTATTTTATATATCTATTGATTTCTATGTGTATTATTGATACATTATTTATTTCAAATACAATAATTTCAAAACTAACAGTAAATAATATATAGAAAGCGTCATGTTGTTTAGTTGGAAAATCTACTAGGAAATTCCATCCAATCCAAATCCAATTTTTACCAGGTGGGTACTTGTAGGTCAGTTATTTTTGGAATAAAATGAATCCCTTAAAAAATATGAAATAAGAATAGAATGATAAATATTTGTGAAAATTTACCAAATCAACATGTTTAACGTGAATATTTTCACACTAAAATGATAAATATTGTTAAGAAAATATACACAAACAGTTCATTCAGAAGTTATGACGTTTAAAAGATCCCGCGAGTTAACTCGTGCGTGGCACTGATCAGTTATGAGGTGATATCAGTTATAATCATTTATGAGGAATGGTTATAAGCCATTGGCACAACCAATTTGGTTTTTGACCGTGAGAACAAAATGTACTTTTTACACGGAACCAAACCCCACGGCTGCAGAGACGAATGCTTATACAAAATATGGCACAGTGGAATCGCCAGCAAAATCTGTAGGTATCATTATTTAGATGTAAGTATACATATTATTTTGAATTTCATAAAATTACACTCGTTCTAGGTGTCTCGTAACAGTAAACTATATTAGTAAATTAGATATATCTTGATGAACTATAAAATAGTGATGTAATATAGACTTGTTGAAAATATATTAAGCATAATAAAATTTAAAATAAAAATTTAGAAATTCAGCCTTTCTGGTTCTCTAATATTCATAGATCTACTGGTTCTGGGATCTACTATTTCTGGCAGTAGACAATTCATATAAAAGTGATATATCTTTTTTTCAATCGTTTCAATCCAAAATGTCTCGTCTTTTTTGATTAATTCTATTTTAACAGGAAAATTATGTCCCGTCCAAACTCCAAATAAACAGACATCTTTCTTAGTAATATGAAGCTGCCCCTGAATCTGGAAGTACCAATCGTGATTTTTATCTATTACCATATTCCTGTCTTTATCTACTTTCCAAAATTTAATTTTTTTCTGTACAATAGCTTCATCTGCACTTATTCCAGCAGCTGAGAAAGGACATTTTATTTCAATAATTGTATCATCATCGCTGATGCCATCTGGCGTTGCACCGATAAAATCATACACATCATCGATAAACAATCCACATCTCTCAATCTTAATTCGTTCTTGTACACTAAGCTGTTGTAAAGCTATTGATTCATTTTCTTTACCATATTTTACCGCTTTCACGTTGGCTAATGATTGGCTATATAATAAACGTTTTACCAAAGGCCCAAATTTTGTATTTTCTCGCCGCTTACACACCTTTCCAAAAACAGAGGCAGTAAGAAGGTTTCGTCGCCTTTCTAGCCATTCTGCACATTCAGATTGTAATACAGTGCGTCTTTCTATATCCCTCCTCTCATAGTTTGTTAGTTTGAGTTTTTTCAAAAAAGTTTCTTTTAACAATTATTGATATTGATTTTTGTCCATATCAGGTTTTTGGCAACTCTATCCATAATCTGGATTAGATAAAGGAACAGAATGTATTGGTTTTCGCCAAGGTTTTCCTATTTTCTTTTTATTTATTTTCAACCTTCTTGATTCTAAGCGATTTATGAAGGCTTTTGGGCTATTTTTATAAACTTGTTTTTGAATTGTGCAATGTAACTTATTTGTATTAAATGCGATTACCGCCGCTGCACATCGTCCCATGTACGATTGTCTTTGAGAGTAGTTAATTCTCTTGCCGCCTACAAATTTTGCAATCATGTTATTAAAAGATTCTGAAATATTAGTAGAAAAATTATAAATTAAACTTTTTGAATTTAGCACCAAACGAGAATTATATATCATTAATTGAGAAAATAGACTGCATTCTTTTAATGCTGGTACATAATTTACATCAAGCATGTCCTCTGTATTTGGTTCATTTGTACAAAAATTTGGTAGACAAGAAGTATGGTCTCCAAAAACATGGTGCGGTCCATTAATTAAATCTTTTTTCAAAGCGATAACCTTTTCTTCGAAAGTACTATCTTGTAGTTTTCTATACTTGATTGCACCTATGACGGCTTTCCGCAGACGTCTTTTTCTTGACGCAATGATTTTTCTTACATTCAAGGGATATCTTGTGTCTTTGGTTAATGCCTCTATTTTGCCACAATAATTTCTAATTAAATGGTTTTTACATTCAACTTTCTCGACAGTTACATTCGGATATGGGTGACAATCAAGAATTTTTTTGTATGTGCTGAAATCTCCATCAGCAATCAATTTTGAATAAATCAATCCATGTGTATTATTAGATTCTTTAAAGCCTTCTAATATTGCTGTAGATTCCATTCCAGCTGACGGACCGGTGTAATTTAAAAAGCATTTATGTTGTTGAGCAGGGATATTTTTATTTTTAGCTTTGGCGCACAAATCGCAATATTTATTTTTCACTGACATGTACAAAATCTTTCCGGTTCTTTGACCAATGATCGTGGCAGCGCCAGATGCTGCGGAATAATTGCATCTGTATGAACGTTTCGACCAACAGCCGTCTGCAACAACTGATATCATGGGAATACCAGAAGAATCGACGTCACCATTTTCGATTGCAAGTTGTCGCTCTTCTTTCGCAGCGTTTTCCATACTCTTATTTTTGGTTTCTTCAAACCACTCGTACACCTTCTGTTGACTCTTTCTGTATGTTCTTGCTGTAATCGATGGTACGTCAATTGCTGAACACATTTCTTCCAGATTTGAAAATCCACTGCCGATACTGATTATACTGGATACAAATGCGTCACACAGATTCATTTTGTTTTTGTTCATTTCAGTGGTATATAATTTTAATTTTTTACCACAAAGTTTACATTGGATAAAAAATGTACTACTAAAGTTATCCCGATTTTCCCCAAAAATTTCTAAATGTGATAAATTACAATTAAATGGAGAATCATGGTGGCTAATTAATTGAAGTTGTTGGAAAAAATATGAAAAGTCTATAATTCTACGGCCTTCTACACGGAATTTAGGGCTTGAATCTTCAATTTCATTTTCTATAATAAATTCTTCGTGTTCGTGTTCAAATGTGGGATGAAATTCTGGTTCAGGTAGTATGCTTTGAGGATTTCCATGCTCAGGCATAGTCTTCGGCAATATATCAATACTATAATACATTCAAAAATATTAGTTTAGTAGATAGTTAACAGAAAACAAAATGTATAGCTGCTATTAATTATTGTACCAGATTATAATTTTTGTCACAGACACACTAATTTCGAATAAGACATGGCACAAACATAATATAAGTACAAATGATCATTATACTTAATTGTGTGTATTAATAAGTAATACGCAAAACTTCCTTTTGCAAGATAAATAAATATTGTGAACCAAAATTTTCTGTGAAATGTGGTTTTTTCAACTATGTATAATTATGTAAAATTATAAAATAATAATTTCAAACCTTTGTGTTTTTAATGTATTAATATTTCCATCTTTTCTCCTACGTCTTTTTTTGGAACTTCCAGCCATCGGATAGTGAGTTCGTGGCATTTTTTGTAAGTACAATCGATATAAATAATTGTGATAATATTGTTAGGTACCTATGTCAAAAACCGAGGATGAAAATTTCGCATTCCCGCTGAAATAAATGACGTTCATAGTATTGCCAGGCTAAACTTTCGAAATTAAAGTTAATTTAAAAGAAAAAAATATTTCATTGGAAAATATTATGTAAGTACAGGCATCCATTATTATGTTATTATTTGATGAAAGTATTCTTTAAAATCATCTGTATTATTATAATCTCGCAAATTCATAATTTAGTAAAAGTTAAATTTTCTGTAATATAAATATCAGTAGGTACCTAACCTAGGTAGATTCATAATTTGGCTAAGTAAAAAATATAGATATTTTTACTTCGCGATGTGTTTGGGGTGTTCTAAATTATGTAAGTATGTTTAATAACAAATGTGAAATTCGTAAAACCTCATGTGTATTATTTATTAAATAAAAATAGTAAAACTAATAGTAGATACAAATGGTGAAAAACTTCATTCACTTATTTACTAAAATATCAATCCAATAATATTTTAGTAGATATGGCAATACTGGACGACCCGATATATTTCACTGAAATAAAATAAAATCTATCACAATTTATAAAATACATACCTACTACAATCATAATTATTTTGAATGTAGAGGGAGATAGTTGTAGAAAGGGACAGAAAACTAACTGCTATGTTGCAATATTAGGCAAAATAGATTGCAACAGTGTTAAAAATTAGAATGTATGATTTAGTATGACATTACGTAGAATTTACGCAAACACAAATTTCTTCAGATTTTTTTTGCTTTCCGATCCTTCTGTCAAAATGATTTTACGTTTGCTATAATACGCTTGAATATCCGTTTATTTAACCTATTTTTGTGCTCAATTTGTAGCATTTAGTGTTACAAACAAATTTGTGTACAATACTAGTGTGTTGGCGTATTTTTTTGGACATATAAAGTGAAAATAATACGAGCTATAAATACTAGACATCATGCGCCAGTTCGTAGGCGATTCTAATGGAAGATTAGCTTGTCGAAAATTTCACGGAAATTGTCGTTTAAAATATTTCACTATTTAGTATTATAAATTTATAATTAACAAGATGTTTCATCATTTATTCAATGATTAATGATAACCCTTCTGATACGTAGCTTTAGATTATTTGGAATGTCTATAATTATAGCATATTTTAATAACAAAATGTCTAGTCGATTCCGTTAGATTTAGAGGGAACAGAAACTGCAAATATTATAATTATACTGAATATATTTTACTACATTATGTTTGATAACATTAAAGCTATCTATAATAAACGTTTTGACATAATATTTAGTGGAAAAAACGGTTATCAACACAGTCTATTAATGTCACAAAAATATGGCTTCGTTATCAATTATTACATTTCAAGGTTCCAAAGAATATTATTTTACGTCATAAAAATACTTTATGCAGTTATCAAATGTTTAACATAAATATTTGCCGATGAATAAGCTTCATAATTATATAAATAGTTTTTCTATAAATCTTACGTAAGATTCAGGCTTAACCTCCGAAAATACCAGAAAATAGCTGACATGGAACACCTTCCCCCTTCTACAATAATTATGATAAATATATATTTTTTAATGTCAACACAATAAATGTAGGTATGTTTAAAAATATTTTACTAGCTATGTTTATTGATAAGCACCTTCTTTTGTTTTTTTAATGTTTAAGAAATACCAAAAACCAGTATTGCAATCCCTAGTCATTCATAGTCATGCAATTATAAAAAAACTGACAATTCAGAACATTTTTAAAAACACGGGCCAAGACCTGAATGGGATCGGATGGGTTAATAAATATATGAATATGATCTGTAATAATACTAGTAAAAGTATGATGTATTCTACAAATTTAGTGTAATATAGTCATGGACATTATTCAAGTATAATATAATATGCTAACGTCCTATTTAGTATGCGTCGGGTGACTCTCAACTTTCCACTGCACATTTCGAAAGATCAACTTTACTCAAAAGCGATTTGCAAGCACAAACTTAGGGACTCGTACAAAATTTACTATTTTGCAAACGACGTAGTATGTGAAATCCAATTACCTCATAGAGAAAGCCACTTCGTGGAAAAATCACAGGCCAAGATAGTTGTGTTCAGTATTATTAGATAGAATAAAGTGAAGCAAGTACCTATCACTTGTACTTAAACTTAATGGGCTTGCAGTGATAGTTATTTAGAACTCAAAAGTATCATTTGAGAGCTTTTATTCTTGTTAACAAGATAACTTTGAAAAAGCTATATGAAAAAGCCATCTACAGAACTAATGAGCTTTCTTTAAGTCTTTAATTATACTGTGTCGTAGTTATTTAATTCAATTTAATAATTTTGACTGGAATTATAACGCTTAATTTAATATGCGTTTTAAATTTATTTTAATGAACATAAGTTTTGCCTATTAACGTATCTAATACATTTATGTAAGTCTTGTACTTTTCCATAGTAATTGTTTTTTCAACTTGGTTCTTGACATTCGGAATGTTAAGTAATATTGGTTAGTTAGTTAAGCAGTCACTACATGCCATTCAAGTCCATGGCCAACTACACAGCTGTCCTCTATAAATCTCTATCTCGAGCTCTCTCTCTCTCCGGTTGGTCATACTCAGCCCCTCTGCATATCTCTTAAAGTTATTCACATATTTAATTGCAGGGTTGAATTGTATTTTAAAAACTAAATTTATAGCTTAGTTCAATGAATTACTAACAAAGTTTAGTGTGCATTGTTTATGTCGGATCTTAGTAGTGTATCTCCACTCTTCGCCACTGCTATATAAATGGTCCAACAACTAATGTGTTGGAAAAATTAATAACTTTCTAGTTTCCAATATTATATTATTTCAATAAAATGTATGGTTGCTACTTACGATGTGAAAATAATTGATTATTTTATATTTTTTTGAACGATCTATTGTATTAAAATGTAATAATTACGCCATAGCGATATAGCCGTCTAATAGAATAATATAATAGAATAAAGAAGTACGTGTCGACATCTAGCGCTCGCTCCGCCGAAGCTAGATACCGACTATTGTTTGTAAGAGGGAGACAGATTCTTCTTCCCCCTCTTATGCTGCACCTGTATGTGGCGTGATAGTTGTCATCGGTTATTTAGAGCACACGCGCATATAAAATGTGATCCTTCTGCATAATAATATTCATGCAGATTAATACTTTGGACGCGGAAGACGCACACGGTGCGTAATGACCAGGCGGCCGATCGATGTAATTAACGTGCATTTTAAAGGGGGCAATTAAAATCTCATTATCTATTCAGCAGCGAAAGCGTTAATATAAATAAAGTTAATCGTATATTAAAACTACGTTGCTTATTTACGATCCTCAAAACAATCCACAATTCCCAACAGTCTTTCATAATTTTTCAGATTTTAGGACATTAAAAATCACAAGAAGCACTGTACAGTGTGGTTTTACTTCTGATAAATAATTATCGGTCAATATTTTTGTGAAAGTTGAGTAATCCAGAAACTATTACTGGGGGTTTTGAAAGGACTATGATTAGTAACATCTTACATGGCAGTCGAGAATAACTCCAAGATATCGTTCGGCAGAATACAACTACTTACTGTAGACACAGCAATGGAGATTCTCTGCGTTTTTTTGGTGAGTGACTTATTTTAAGAACTACTGATGTTGCTTGGCCTTACGTCTACCATACTGTCTATCATATTCAATGGGTGCTGAATTTATTATTTGTTTACTATTATTGAAAGAATTTGACTATGTACGTCAGGAAATTTTAAACACTTCAGCAATTCAGGCAGAAACTTAATGCTGACATAATAAGCTTGGAATATTTACATCCATTAGTCTCAGTTGGGCCAGTGGATGTTCAAACAATTTAGGTTCCTTCATTATTTGAAGCCTCCTCTTCAATAATGATATATGTTACATTTGGGCATTTTGAAATAATCAAATAAAACTATTCTGTTGAGAAAAAAATATTTATAATTAAAAGGCCTTTCCTGAATTTCTTAATCACTTATTTTTATTCCTCTTCCAATTTTGAATGTGAAATCTTTTTGCATCCGTAGTATCATCCTTCATTTTGCCAGATGCATAGACCATTATTATAGGAAGGCCAACATAACGGATCAAAAACAAGTGACGTAATGTTGCTGGACCAAAAAAAATTTATATCCCAAAACAAAGGCAACGTGATGTAGAAATCATTGTTGCATATTTAGTTAAAAACTGCCAAAATGTAAAATAAATCATTATTGAAAGGAGGCTTCATTTATTGATGGCCAACTATAATATTACTTTTATGTTGTTTTATTAAATGATTAACTATGTCAATATTTTTTTTTTGTGTAATATGTAGTCTCAATGCAATTTCTCCAAAGATTTGTTTTAATGGACAACAAGTTTCTATTCTACCTATTTCCGGATAACTTGATTATTTTTCTATGTATTGGGAAACGTAGTAGATAGTGAACAAACCGTGGAAGAGACAAAGACAATTTTCATTGCGATAAAAAGGTACCATTCTGAGGTAAAAGACTACCCAAAATGACAATAATTGATTGATAGGCACGTCAAAATCAGTAAAGTGTGTACTCTAACACTTTCGGTTAAATCGATTCTCTTCGCTCGACTGCTTGCGGCTTAACTTTATTTCTTCCCAAAACTTCGCAATGAGATTGTCCCTCCATTCGATTTGTTTGACACGTGTTTTTTTGTGAACACCTGTATCGAATTGTACCTATTTAAAAATCAATCAATCAATATTTTCGTCTTACAAATGGCAATAAATAATTGAGAGTTATTATACTGCTCTGCAAGCAAGTAAGTAAAAAGTCACAAAGTTTTTAGTTTTAGTGAAATGAGAACCCAAGTTTTAAACTACCTTTTCTTTTATATTATGTAAAATTGTTTTGACATAATCTCTAAATATACACTATCTAAAACCAAACACACGGTTTTTTTACTTAGCGGGGCAGTATATTTAAATATACTAGTATTTACACATTTCAAAAAGTGTGTTGCACATAGACGCACAATATTTTGAATGCTATTTTGAATATTCCAATCAGAATTCAATGAAATATTCTAACATGTCATATTAAAAATATCTTATATTTATTTTGTCTCCTATTAATGACATCCATCTCCAAATTTGTGTACCTGCTGCTTTTTCTGTTGTACAAAGATTCGTATGTGATCGATGATTTTTTCAATACAATTCTTTTAAGTTTATCAAAATTAGGTAATTGACTGAATTGAATTCTTTTTACGTAATAATAATATTATTCAAATAGTATGTGCCATTATTTTTAAATTCAAATCTCAGATGATTCGAATGTTCGTCATTTTCCAAGTTACCTGCATTCTTTTATTTTGTTCTTCAGTATGGTATATAGTGGACGATCATGTTTGTTCGTATTAATTACCCGGGATAAATCTTAAGTCATTTTACTACACACATCAATATTTTTATTACACTGGCTCTTTTATTCTTTCCAGTGGCGTAACAAAAAATGGGCGAGCAAGGCAGCCAGGTATTGTAATGAAAATTAATACATAATATTCAGAATAACTAATCAAAGTAGGGCGCCTTGAGTTGTAAATTTTGTTCCAGTGAGATGAAAAGTACTGAAAGTACCTTTTAATACTTATATTTTAAATTATTTCATTTTTTTTACTATTACTAAAATCAAAGGAAAACTATGCTGGCTGAGACAAATGCCTTATTGGAAACAATTCGTATCGGATATTGGTAGTTTGGGATTGTCCAGGTCCATGAAACCACCATGAAAAAAACCCTTGAAAAAATTCTTTGTAGCGCAATACGGTTCTCATTGGGACATAAAAACGGTTTTCTCCAAACTGCGATTTATAACCGCATTGTCTGTAGTTTTCACAATGAGTTAAAAATAAATATCGAATCAGGTGCCTAATGAAATCAATATTCAAAGAATGTCAGAATATTATTAGCGCGCAGCTAAATAGTGTGCCCCACCATTCCAATTAACAAACATCAGTGAAGTAGTCCCATATCGCGGAATATTTTAATAGTAGAGAATGGACACAGTGAAAGGGAAATTACATCATGAAATGACCAAATTATGGAAAGAGCGATCCTTTTTATGGTTATGATTAAAAATAATATTTTATTGTTAGAATATTATTATGATATAATATTATCTATGTCCTTAATATATTTTTTGATCATTTAGCATTTTTGTCTGGTTAATATAATTTATGTTCATTGATTTTCATATATTATCAGCAAATATATTATGAAAAAATATATGAATTTAATAGTATTAACTTATTATTAGTTATTAACTTAGTAAATACAAGTAGTAAAGATGGAAATTTTGTATTAGATACCTACGTAAGGGGAGCTTTTTTTGTTACTATCCCGGGCGCTAAAATAATTTGCTACGCTCTTGGTTCTTTCATCTGAATTTAATAGCTCACGAAAAATTAGCCGCGCAGAGAATTGGCTGTAGACGATATACTATTATTCTACGATATTTTTTACCATTGCTTCGTTATTTTTATCATTCCTGTTTTATTCGGGAACGGACAAAAAAGAAAAATTAAATGATTCTACTTGGTGAATTGGGTGTAAACTCGAATTATTCAAAATTGTAAAGAATATACAGTGAGAAACTAACTTTCATCCAGTGTTTCCCAACCAATGTGTCGTAATACGTCTTAGCTCATTTGGTGTACTTTCATTTATTTACGTTATAATTTTTGTACCTGATTGAGCTTTTGTGGACAGTAATTTTGAAGGATGATTTTGGATTCCGGATCTGAGAGCGGAGGCGTTTTAAACAAGATACCAGGCACTGACCTTTGATGTTGAGTGGGCTGGCACACGCTGGAACACGCCTGGGTCATGCAGTCACGCACTAGTAAGTAAATAATTTTGGAGTGCACTCTTACTGTTACACTTGGGTTAATATGAATGATGATAACGTTTGCGCTAGTAACACGGGTTGAATAGATGTTCTGATTTACTGAGCTCCTAATAACTGACTGTCATTAAATTACGGACTACTTATGACCTGTGATTTTTAAGTGCCTGGATGACAATAATTATAAGGATGGTAGGTGTGACATATTTTTGCGGGTTTAAGGATGGGATTGGAAGCGGCCTAACCAGTATCTATTTACTCTTTATACTGTTTTTATAATACTGCATAATATATTTCTTTGTTCTTTATACTGTTTTAATACCTTTTTTTAATGTCATGTTGTGAACGTCTTAAATTTATTATTTGTAAAGTTCACATGTGAAAAATAAAATAGATTTGAATTAGTCTGTAGAAAACTGAATAAGTGAAAATGTATACGTGTATATATTTCAAGTAAAGCTTTTAATATAACAATTTTGGTCTATCAGAAATTTCTAATTAGTATTTTTTTTCTTTAATTAGTGTGTTACTAACTCAAATAGGTTGAAATATAAATCCTGCTAATTCGTACTCTTTAATATTATTTGTAGTTAAATAAAGTGACCAATAAACAATTTTGGTTTTAAACATGACGTTATATAATTTTGAAATAGTTATGAAAATATACGTTTGGAAAAAAAGGTTATTCCAAGTGGGAGTCAAGTAGGCCCTTATAATATATTTTCAAAATACTCCTTCGAGTCGCAATTTTCCCCAGTCAATTTATTTAATAAGTAAGTATGTTCTTTTTAAAGTATTTCAAAATTGTATATTTTCAATAAGAAGAATTTATATTCTTAAAAAATAGTGTGTATATTCATATTGAATAAAAATGTATATTTTCTCATAGATATTGTTGTGTAATATCTAATTGATTATTATTTGTCTTCAATGCTTATTAACATATTCTTTTTAACACTGCAATAAGCTATGGAAGCAATGTCAGTAGTGTAGTTAGTAATAGAAGTGAAACAATCACAGACTATCAGACTTTGAGAAAATCACATAAATATAAAAATATGATCCCGGAGACTTTAGATAAACGGACAGCGTCTATGTAATACAGTATTCAATACGCTTGTGAATATATCTATGTGACGTATAATTAATTGTCCCCACGGCCAATTTTATGGATATTCCGGAATTCGATTAATTATCAAATATATATATTAATATGATTTAATGAAAATTTCTCTTCTTCTTATTTTTATTCGGCCATATTCTCTCCTTAGATGGAGCATATGGATACCACACGAGTACTCTAAAAATCATTTCAGGTTATACCAGCATCCCGTAGTAACTATTTGTCATGTTGTTTTTTTTATCATCGATTGCAGCAGCAATTTCAGGAAAGATTCGCCAGCTTATTCAAAAAAAAATATTACTCACTCACTGCAATATAGTTATAGAAAATAATTAATAATCAGTGACATTACAACGAAATAATATCATCGTGTATTGATAATTTATCATACATAAGTGCATTGTGTTTATCCATCCCTAAATAAAGCAACATTCACAAAAAAATCTGAATACAATATATTATAACTTACATCTTCATCCGCGTTTAATTGTTCGCATCGGTCTTTTTTCCATGTATTAAATTATTTTCGTAATATTATAGTAACGAGCTTCAAAATTAACGCTTAACCTCTGAAAATAGACTGCCGCAACTTAGATTCCACCAAATAGAAAAATTTTATTGTTTTACGTTTACAGTGAATCTGAAATATGTTGCTCAAAATACAATGCCAGGTACCTAATAGACTGCTACATCTTTAAATGTAACACTATTAACATAATCACAATCCTCAAAGGACCAAGAATGGCGAAACATTAAAAAAAGAGTAGGTACAATAAAATATATACTGTATACACTCTATTCAATACGCCA
This sequence comes from Rhyacophila brunnea, assembly GCF_057557595.1. Taxonomy (NCBI): domain Eukaryota; kingdom Metazoa; phylum Arthropoda; class Insecta; order Trichoptera; family Rhyacophilidae; genus Rhyacophila; species Rhyacophila brunnea. The sequence continues at coordinate 47,584,300 of NW_028232859.1, forward strand.
GAATCCGGTTGGCTTAAAGAACAGGCAAGCCCGGTTGAGGTTCTCTTCTGGCATCCGCAGCACGTGACCAAGCCAGGTCTAATTCAGCTGTTTGGTTCGTTTTCTTATCTCCTCGCCCACCCAGTATCCATCGCAAACATCTATTCTCGAAGCTCAGTATGCGGTTGAGCCATCGTAAGTTGCCATGATTCACTATCGTAAAGCAACACCGTCAGAATGCAAGCGTCAAATAGGCAGCACAACTGTACTCGGGGTGCCGGACGAAGTCCCAAATGGCTGATATTCCGAAAACCTAAATACCGAAAGCAAAAAATCCCAAGGGCCGAAATCCAGAAAAATTAAAAAATATAAACAATAATAATAAATTCTTAACAACTACCTAACTGAAAGCAAAAAATACCTGTACTTACTCGGTAAAAACCAAATGCCGAGTGTTGGATATTTAAGTTATATGATTTATATTAAATATTAATTATACACATTCTTTTTGTTCACTGTTGATTCTTTCTGAAAAAACATGCTATTCAATGATATAAAACACTACATTTTGTTAGTTACTTTATTAAAAAAAAAAGTTTACTCTAAAACCGGTTAGTCCAGTCAAATTAGACCGAAAAATACGTTATGGCAAAAGGTCGGGTAGAAGATTTTTTTTTTAATTTGTATATATAGTAATGAGTGACAAGAAAACAAATTTTGCCATTTTGGATGACTTCGGCACAACTTTTGGCGGGCAAAAAACCACAAAATTTTGGGTATTTTTTTGGTTTTTCGGTTATATCTCAAAAACGGTTGGTCGTAGAAAAAATATTATTTTATACAAAGCTTAGTTTATACAAGCTTATAAGATTTCCTAAAATGTTTATATAATACGTTTTTTTTCTATCTCTGACCGTTTATGAGATACTTGCTGTTGAAAACAGTATATCGTAGCTCTAGGATAATATAGTCCAAAGCGACAATATGTGAAATGTTCAGGAGACGAAAAACAAAGTTCATTACCTTATATTTCAATATTATTGTTTTATTTTTACATTTAATAAATTGGTTGGGTAGGTAATGGTGGGTTTATTACAATCATGGAATTTGGACCACAGGTAATGGAGTGACTAGTTAGATAAAGTCCATTAATTTCGCTGTGTTTTTTCAGTTAATATGCTATTGATATTAAATATTTTGTTATTGTTATTTGAAATTATCCTATAATTACCTTTTATTGGTTTAAGAATATCTTTCTGATTCAAAATATGGTCAGTAATATTAAAATTATTAAGAATTGAAATTATTAGGGTACCTACTTTTATAACAATAAAATATTAGTTACCTATTAAAAAAAATATTTGGGGTTTATTAATTAGTTAATTAGTTGAGGTTTACAAACTAGTCTTTATTGTCAATGGGCGCAATGTTCCAGATGGTGCGTGGGGGTGGGGGGAAGGTTAGTGGGAGTGGTAGGAAGAGCCACATTCTAATTTCTACTTTTACCAGCATTGAGACTCACAGCACCAACATTAACAATCAGTTTATTGTGGTTGACGGAAGACATCTCCTACATAAAGTAGTTTGGCCCCAAAATTCATGATTTGATGACATTGCGAAGATGTATTCGGATTATTTGACAAAACATTATAAGTTACAAATTGAAGTTGTATTTGACGGATGACGGATCCAATGCTGCATCCAGTGGGACAAAGTTTGTAGAAAGATTACGCCGTATAAATTTAAAACCATGCCCTGAAATTATGTTTCAAGGAAACAATGTCAATCAGGTGGACGAGGAACTTTTTTTGAGCAACGAAAGTAATAAAAATCGCTTGATAACACTACTTAAAACACATTTATCACGGGTTGGCATAAAAGTGAACCTGGCAGAAGAGGATGCCGATGTCTTAATTGTAACTACTGCCATTTCAAAAGCAAATGAATTTAAAAACGTAGTAATAATAGGTGAAGATATTGACCTTCTTGTACTGATGTCGGCAAGAGGACAATTCTTGGGCAACTTATTCTTTCGAAAACCTGGAAAGGGAAGTAAACCAGATGTGTTGTTTTCGACAAAATCGTTTAAATATGACGCACGTACCATTATTTTTACACACACATTCAGTGGGTGTGATACAACATCCCCTCTATTTGGCCATGGAAAGATTAAATTATGTGGTATTTTGGAGAAGAATATTCAGATGAAGGAAGTGTTCACAGTATTCAACAATCCAGATGCCAGCACTGATGAAATAGCTGTAGCAGGAGAACAGGTACTTATGAGGTTATACAGTGATGCTTGTAGACCTGAGGAAACACTGGACACTGCGCTATCGGCTATTCATAAAATCGGCCAAAGAGATTAAATTTAATCTATCAAGACTACCACCACCTCAAGACGCAGCGCGACACCATTCGCTGAGATCCTACTACCAAATACAAACTTGGCTTGGCAATGTTAAAAAACCAGAAAATTGGGGGTGGCAGCGAACCAGCAATGACCTAATACACGTGGAGATCATTAAAGATCCAGCGCCTGAAAAAATACTGAAAGTACTTTCTTGTGCATGCAAGAAGAGGTGCAATAAAGCATGTACCTGTCGAAAATCAGGGATGAACTGTTCGTCAATTTGCAAGAACTGAAAAACTGCAGAAGAGTAAATTGTGAAAATGTAGCAGATATTTCTTGATTGGAGGAAGAGGACGCTGAAGAAGATGACTTTTATACTCAAGCAGAACTTCCCAGCAATGAACAGGTAATGGATGATATGAAATTAATATATTTATATATATATAATATCTCTCCATTCTTTTCAAATTAATGGAATACATATAGTTTTGTAGGATAATGATCCCGATGTGGGAGCTGCATTGCAAGACTTTGACGACGTAAAACCTTTGCCTACTCCACCTCACCAAAGCGGCGGAAACGGTTAAAAAATTAAGATGTTTGGTGAATATTATTGTTATGTACATATTAACATTTGTTTTGCAATCATTACTAAAATTATGAATATACTTTATTTGTAAGATCTTAAGTTTAGATTAGTATTTCTTCTCATTAAAGTTTGATTTTTACTAAAACGCGTGTTTTCAACAGCAAATATCTCATAAACGGTTAAAGATAGAAAAAAAGTGTTATATAAATATTTTTAGGAAATTATAATTCGGGATTAAGGATTATAATTCTGTGTAAAACCATATTTTTCTACGACCAACCGTTTTTGAGATATAAGCAAAAAACCAAAAAAACACCCAAAATTTTGTGGTTTTTTGCCCGCCAAACGTTGTGCCGAAGTCATCCGAATTGGCAAAATTTGTTTTCTAGTCACTCATTACCATATATATAAATTAAAAAAAAAATCTTCTACCCGACCTTTTGCAACGATAAAGTACAGATTGACTGGACTAGGTGTCGTCTAAGACATCTTTAATAATTAAAACCAAATAACAAAATGTCTATCAATTCAAAACAGTATATGTTAATTGTTATCCTATGATCTATGACTTTTGTTTCAATGTCAATATATTTATAGTTTTAGAATTTTATTTTATAAGAACCATTTGGATCTTCAATTTTATGTTATGGAGAAATTTAGAAAGTAACGTGTTATTTTTGCGTGTCTTTTTTATAAGATAAGAGTTATATAACATTATATCTGTTTCACTAAACATGAGTATACGCGTGTTCAACATAATAAACGGTTATATTGTGAATACACTTTAATATCTACGAAAAGCAATTTAATAATGTACAATTCACTTCAGTTCGCATAAAGCTGGAAATAGGTACGAGTGTTCAGCGAATCTCTGAATACCAATAATGTAATGTATATTATATTATATTCCTTTTTATTATTCCTCCTGCTATTGATGAACTTTCTCATGGAAAACAACTGTTGAATTTCAATAGAAGTTCACTTTGCTTATATATGTCTCGCATTCATATATTTGCTACCTATATCCGTTCATGCAATGAACTTCCCTTGCGTTTTTGTTCTTCGCCATTCGGATAGTCGATAGAAGCGCGCGCATCTTACCTCACACCAATGTAAAGTACTGTTCCCACAATACTTTTATTACAACGAGTTAAAAATAATAATACATTGTTAAAAATAAATTACAGGAATACCAACCAAACAACTCATTACTATGAGATGCATGATAACTTTGGTGTAGGGAAAATATTATATTATTATAAACAAATCTATGCATCTTGTGCATACATCAATTTTATCTTTCAGACTTTTCTCACTAACTCATTAACCGGTATAATAAATTGAGCAACTCGTACGAGTACCATTTTACTATATTATTACTTTGAATGTCAGAATTGCACTGAGCCAGAATTGGCAACGTGCATGCATCACTTTAAGACATGTCGCAACAGTAGCGAATAGTGGAGGCAGGCTGTGAAGTCATATGTATTTGTTTTCATTGAACGTTTCAATGTTAAGAGAGTATTGGTTAGTTAGTTAATTAAACTTCAATGACATTGAGCTACTTTATAAGCTGCTTGATGGCGAATTTACAATATGCTTGTAAACTCGCCCAGTGTCATCATCGAACAAGCTAACAAACAGATTGTAAATAATCTACCGAGAAAAATTGAAAGCCGGTCAACTTTACACGCTACACGCTCACGTGTGGGCCTACTTTGTCTGCGCAGTAGAGCGATAGTAGCAATCTCCCGGTAAAAAAAAGAACTACTCGATACGTCCTGTCAAAATAGTACCAAAAATGACGGTTTCAACTCGTAGCTTGTTGGCTTCTGAGCGAGTTGAAAGTTTTGTGTGTCATCATCACAATTGCACTAGCTGACTCGCCCGCTTTTAAATTCGCCAACAAGCAGCTTGTAAAGTAGCTCAATGTCATTAATGCTTTAGCGATGTTAATAACACTGTATTAATATAGTTTCTAAGAAAGATTATATTATTGAAGTTGAAATATTGTTTAGAGTTCAAAAAATGTTTTATAGTATAATTAAAGACAAGTAGTAAATTTTAAATTCCCATTCATTTAATATCTTAAATAATCTAATAAATAAAATGCTTATTACGTATGTTTTACACAGAAAAACAATGGTGGTCAAAATCAGTTTCATATTTAAAGTTTGCTCCATAAACCATACTAGCAAGTACCTAATAAAAATCATATTTAATATTTAAAAAAATATTAATAAGTTATTATATACATATTAAACTTGAAATGGAAAGAACTAGGGGAAACCTTCATTTAGTAATTGATCGACTCTAGCTAATGATGATGTACAATTGTGCACTTATCAACAAATAATATAATAACATGACAATAATTAGATATTTAACAAATAAGATGTTAAATAAAAATACCACCGCAACCGAAGCTTTACACACCATCCCTCCAACCCCGTCACACGGTTTCTTGCTGGCCGCAGAAATTGGTACCTGTTGAGGCCTCGGGCAATACGCGCGGCAGAGTGTCGCTCCGGCCCTGCCCGACGCACCTTCCGTAATGAGGTTATTTCAGTTAACACAGTTATTGTTGTTGCGGCGCCCCTTGGGAGGTTGTTTAATTGGGTCCGATGGGCGGCTGCGATTATTTTAATTTATTGAAGCCTTTTTTCAGCGGGCTTGAAATAGTATGTTTTACTTTGTAAACTTTTATTATTTAAGTAAGCTTTTCTCTAATGAATACAATGATACTTTACAATAAAATAATAATATGGACTGTATTAGCGGGAGAATTTACAATCTTTACAGAAATAGCATGAGAAAGGAATGGTGTGAGTGTAGATAAGATTGCCATATGTAAACAAACAGAAAATTGAGCGTAGTTATACACAAAGTAGCCAGGCCACAATTTTGAAAAATGAGTTATTATGATTCCCATAATTTCACACGTTTGTTTTATATTCTGCACAAATCAACCAAGCTGCTGTCATACAAAAATCTTATATAAATGCGTTTTAAAGATTTTGCAAATCGCAGAATTTGACATTTTCGATCTGCATAAAGCAACCAAGTTGCTGTCATGCAAAAATGTCATATAAATGCGTTCTAAAAATATGCCATATTCGATCTGCAAAAAACAGCCACATGATAATATTATGTACTTACCTAATAATTAAAATCCTGGCTGTAAGGTGTGTTTTTATACATTTAATTAATAAACATTATTTTCTCAATTACATTATATGTTTTTCATTTTATTATATATAATATATATATATATAATATAATATGTAGATTTTTCATGTAAAAATTAGTGCCAGGCACCTAAATATTAATGTATAATTTACAAGTTTTTCGAATTATGTTCAGAACTTTGAAATTCCCATAATACTTGAATAATAAAAATAAAGCTTTTTCTTACAAAAACAAGAGCTGCATTCAAGAATGAACATTCTAAAAAACCCGTTTTGCACAAAACAGCCTGGACTGCTGAAACACCAAAATTTTATAGATTTTATGCTTTTATCTATTTATAAGTTACACAAAATCATATATATAATATCTATCATTCAAAATGTATAAACAGTATACAGAGGGTTTGTGGATTTAAAAAAACACACTCTACATAAAAGTGCTTCTATCTCTGTTTGAAGTTTGTGTGGACTGGCTGCTTTGCGTATAACTACGCTTAATTATCGTCGTATGCAGACACAGCCACGTGTTCAAAGCCTCCAGTATTCTGATGGTCCGTTCTTTTGATATTCAGGTTTCAACTTATACGATTGTAATATCGCTTCTGATCGCCCTCCAAAGCATGCTTTTTTACTTTGGTGAATCAGAATTTGGGGCGCGCCTTATAATTGATGGCGTCTTACAATGGGTATAAAAAAATCAATATTTTGTAGAAAAACGCAGATTTCAACGACCCCTTGGTCAAAATATGAATCAAAAAAATGTAAACTGAGGTTGAAGAAGTGTGGTACTCTGATGGTATAATTAGTTTATTACAGATGAAAGTACATAAATAATTAACTGTTTTCATTGTCATTGTATGATTTTTATCTTCGTCAAATATTACATAATTTTGAAAAACACTTTCTGAGAAAATATATTATAACCAATAGAAAAAATCTTTTTTGAAAAAAAGTAAGCCACCCGGCAGGGAATCGAACCTTGCATCTCCCGGGTTTACGCCCCATCCGCGCATTACCTCTATGCTACGTGGTGACATACTAATTGCGACAAATTTTAACTATTGGCCACTTTTTTTAATACCCACTCATCAGTGCTCTTCTAAATCAAGCTACTTTGGCAATCAAATTTTGTATTAAATCAAAGTAGATAAGTACCTATTACTTCAATTACTAACCGAGGTCGTGGATTTTTCCAATATTTTTTGTGATGTAACTTACTTGAACTTGCTAATAATTTATAATTAACTATTTCTTTTATTCAACGAATAATTTACAAGATTTAAGAATGTACCATTCTAATTATTGAAGATACATAATTTTGAAAACACTTTCTGAGAAAATAATATTATCACCAATAGAAAAAATGGTGGCTTACTTTTTTTTTAAATAATATTTTTTAAGCAAGTTAGTCAAGTCAAGTTTATATGATTCAACAGAAAATTTAACCGGTTAAGTGCCCAGAGCGTCTTTGCACGCCTTAATTACACAGATTCTTACGTTAATTACTATCAATTAACTAATTGCGGCATAGAAAGGACTAAAAACGTTGTATATAAAAAGTTCTTTTTATCTTGTAATTATTGAACATTTAACTCATTTAGTGCTAACACCGCGACTGGCGCGTTTGCGTTAGTTGGCCATTAGATATAATTAACATGGTATTTAAATGTGGTAATTAAATATAAATTAACAGGTCAGCAGTGATTGTACAAATATTTTAAGTTAGCAAAATCTGCCGAAATCACCAGAACAACGAGGTCACATCACGCGTAATGTACTACATCGACAACCACATGACTCAATGAACGTTTTTTTATCATTTTATACATGCCTACACATTTTCGACCCATGTCAAAATCACTTGTTTTATATTTTTAGCGGTTGGCACTGTATTTTCTTTAAGAATGTTATCTATTATCTATGATCTGCAGGTTGGGTTATGTTCAAAATATTATAATAATATAATTTTAACGTATGGCCACGTAGAAATTTTATAAATTAATTGAATTAGCGTGAATAATAAATAAAAATTCAAAATACTAATACATTAGAGTTGGCACTCTTCATCATCGAATTTACAGATATAGTGATCATTCAAAATATTATGTAGAATGACGAAACCATAGACTAAATTTGTCGCCGTGACAGCATGATAATACGCGACGTGCATCATAATGTATTTAAACCTTTATAATCACGAAAGTTTACAATACATACTATTGATGCAAGTAAATCCATGCATGTGTACAGGCGTTATTATATTATATTTTTGCGGGATTTATAGAATCTGTATGTACGCGTTTATTGAACATAATAATTATTTATAACACAATTACACATCATCGCCTTTATTACTGAGAGAGACCATTAATCAATATTGACCCCTCGTGTATTATTTATCTTTGTCCCATTTCAGGTGGGCAGCCTAATTCATTCAGGTACACTGCCGCAAGCAATATTGAGGTAGTGTTCATAGTAATTAATATTTAATTGCTACGAATTTGAGATATTCAAATAGTTTATATATATATCTGAGATCACCTGTAACTCATAAAAATGACATTAGTCAAAAAATGGTAGTACCTACTTATAATAATTTCACTGATAAAAAATCAAACTATGATTCAGTGACACTCAAACTGTGTGCTGCGGCGCCCTGAGGCTCCGTGACCAATGTCCAGGTGCGGTGCGATCTATTTGTAAAATATAATTATTATAAACAATATTTATACAATGCGCTAATCCACGATCATGATGATAGATCCCCCGTTGTCACGATAAAAAATTGTTGAAGAAAGAGTCGAATTATTTTCGTATGTGGTGCTAACGATTTATATATGCGTATATCAGAATTTAAAAATGTTTTGCTTATGTAAATCCAATTCAAATTGTGTAATAATCTAGTATGTATAAGCAGATAATTATTATATATAAAATTTGAGACTATAATTTTCGTAATTTTGCACTGTGAAAAATTTTTGAGAGATGAAAGGCTCCGCGAGACGAAATAGTTTGAAACCCACTGCTATAGTTTTAGTAGACATATTATGAATATTGGTGTCAAAAACTTAAATAAAAACATACAAAATCAGGTACATATTGATTTTTAGATCTAATTTTGTGTCTTGTCAAAAAATAATATAGGAAACTGGATATCTCTGATGGAAAGTGTTACGTAGTTTAATGGGAGAGACAATGGTTTATCATACAGAAGATTTCATAATACATATTTGTGATTTTCTCAAACCTGTGCATTTTTGTGATTGTTTCATTACTATTACTGCATTAGTGTAATTGAGCATTGTGGCCTGCTATGCTGTGATAAATTACCGTTAGTGGTTAGGTTAGATCATGTTAGTTTTTTTATATACCTACGTTTATTCATATTTTTTTTTGTAATTTACATTATCAAATATTATTATGTTTTATTTTAGATCACTTTTATATTGGTCTGCATTTCCTATCTGATATTAATCCTCGCTTGTTATGTACGAGGCGGGTGGTTGTTTAAACAATTATAAATTACAATTAGATTTTTTTTTGAATTATTTATGAATATAAATATTTATTATGTCCTTGATTTTCCGTACAAGGTGGTTGTTAGTAATTTTGAACAATCACAAACACACAGGCTTTGAGAAAAACACATAGATATTGTGTTATCGCTGGGAATCGATCCCAGAGCACTCGGGTGGAAGACCAGGGCCTTACGCACTGCACTACGAGAGCCGCCTACAATTATAATTGTAATACTGATGGTTAGGTTAGGTCATTTAAAATGATCACGACCAATGATTAACACGAAAACGAAAGTTGACATTACTATATTTTATATTATAATTATAATATGTTCATATTTAAACTAAAAGATTTTCAATTCTTTTATACAAATCTTTAGAATAATGATGTAAAAATGTTGTGAAACATTACCAAAAATGTGGGTTGCTTTAAGCGTAGATACCGAAAAAATATAAAGTAAAAACTTACTCTACCCAACGCTAACCGTGAGTGATTACACTGAATGTATAATATATGTATATGTTTTGTATATATAATGCCTGCGTGTTTTCCTCCACTTCAAACGGAATATAATATTATGTAGTTACTATATTAATAATATGAAAATTGTCCAACTTACACGCTTTGTATAATACCATCTAGACACCTCTTATTAATGGAAGGATTTTTTCAAAATAATATAAAGAAGTATTCTTTTAGAATAATAATGATTAAATAAATTGATATTAAATACTTACGATTTAGTTGTTTTTGATTCTTGTTATTGTCATGATTTTGAAAAAAAAACTTTAAAAGCATAGATACGAATAAAAAAAGCTCAAGTGGGATTAAAACTTCCATATTTTGGGTTGAGTTGGGGTAAGTGTTAATATTATCCGTGTAGGCTTAAACTTCCGATCCATCTGAAATTCATGTCATTGACAAGCTACATTATACAAATATGATATGTTATAATTACCTAAGTAGTCTCTTAAATAATTCTTACATTCCGTATTTGGCTTAATATGATAATGGTAAGTCCGTAGCGTGCTTTATTTGATTGAACCATCAAGAAAGCGACTACCTTTTTCCGCGTTGACTCTTGGTTTTTCCGCTGACAATGAGATTTTCTAAATTCACGGGTTTCTTTTTAGGCGATCTATATAAATCTCTGGAGAGGTGGTTCAAGTTTATTTCTTCCAAAACATAGATATTCGTCCGGTTTGCCGTCCATCAAGTCCTTAAAATGCGCCTCTAACACCATTTATATTCGACTGTGATGGTTGTAAGTAAAAAAGACATATTTGCTTTAAAAAACAATTTCTTGTGAATTCATTCAGTGTTTATTATTAGAAAATATAGTACAATATAAATTAATAAATTACTGTCATATTATATCTATGTATTGAACATACATAATTTTCAAAACACTTCTGAGATAATGTATTATAACCAATAGAAAAAAATCTGGAAAGGAATCGAGCCTGCATCTCTTGGTTAATTGATTAAAATTTGGTTATTTAAAAATTATTAGCAAGTTCAAGTAAGTTACAATACAAAATATCTTGGAGTAATCCGTGACATCGGTTAGTAATTAAAGTAATATATACTTTGATTTAAAGTACAAAAGCCGATAGCCAATGTAGCTCAATTTTGAAGATCGCTTCAGAAATTATAAGGAGAGCCATCAGTTAAAATTTAAGTACGGCGCCTTTAGCATTGTGGTCAATGTGCACGGGCGCGAAACCCAAGAGATGCAGGTTCGATTCCTGTGGGGTGACATTTTCTCAGAAGTGTTTTCAAAATTATGGATGTTCAATAATTAGAATGTTACATTCTTAAATCTTGTGAATTATTCGTTGAGTAAAAAAATAGTTAATATTTATGTATTTTTTTTAATTAAATAAAAACCTTGATTTGGGAATATTAGATACTTAAGTTTTATGTCGAAATAATTGAGTCTATTGTAATCAATTTTAACCACAATAACAATAAAATATGATTATACCATTAAAATAAAATGGAGTTGTTTTTCAGTTTTACGCTGTGCATGTTTATTACCAAAGATAACTGGTTAATAACATGTTGTTATTAAATACATTAAACATTTATCATACTAGTTAATCAGAGTAATGAAAATGAGTAGGACAACAACAAAACGGCTTTTCTCCATTACATACAGTGTACAACTGTACACATTGAAATATGCGCATAAAACTAATGAGTTTGATGGGGTTTTAGGTCAATTAAAAGTTTTATTTTATTATATCAGTGGCGAAGAGTGGAGATGGGCTTTTAAGATCCGCCATAAATGGTGCACAATAAACTTTATCAGTCATACGTATTTGTTGTCAATGAAATAAGTCTACAATTTATAGATGGTGTTGATAAGTTTTTAAAATTCAATTAAACGCTGCGAAAACCAATCCATAATAGATAATAATCAAAAAATACTCGTCTATTTATAAAATATGGTATGCAATTAAATAAAACATAACTTTGGATATTTTATAGATAGAATAATATTTTTTATCTATTATAGTTTGGTTTAGGCAAGGCTTAGTGAATTTAAAAAAAATGAACCAACAATATGTGTAATATGTATTCTTAATCCAACGAAAACAAATAATTATGAATGAAAAAGTGTGCACAATTTTATCGTATCGCCCAAAATATACACAAATTATTATGGCTTAGTTTAGGCAGGGCTTAATTGATTTAAAAAAAATAACCAATACCATCTGTGAATAATTGTAGTCTTAGTTCAATAAAAATAAATAAGTATGACTAACAAAGTTTAATGTGCACTTTTTATAGCGGATCATAACAGCCTACCTCCACCCTTCGCTACCGTATTATATTCTAAGAGTATACTTAGCTACGTTGACAATTATATTCTTTTAAAATGCATTTTCCCTTCTCAAATAACGATTGTACAAATTATGAAAATAAATGAAATATAAAAACGTTTTTATATATTTTTTAGATTCCATCAAACAATTTATATCAATATATGAACCTAAACCACCTTCATGTAAATATGATGAAGCGTACGAAAACACAGCCTTCTTTTGTACAACATTCGGGTTATATCAAGAAAGACTATTAATTTTCATTTATAAGGAAACTTATTTTTTTTTATATATATATTTGGTTGTTATGCACGTAAACAAGATTACAGAAAACGATAGGTATAATAATGTAGGTACGTATAATAGGTACGAGATATTTTCACACGCAATTTTAAAAATTGAAACAACAGACGCATTTATAACAACACACTATTTAAAAAGTCCACCACATATTTTTTTTTAAATAATCTGAATGTCACTTTCAAATGAAATATAACACAAAAATGTTATCACGCTTTGGCATATTATTTTCAAACACAAGCATGTTATAAGGTAATTGTCCAGTGTTGCCTTGAATGCTTCATACAATTATGACCTTTATGACACGTTAAGTTTATATTATGAATTCATTAAACAAAATAATGATAAATAAAAATCATACAAAGGATTGGACATATGCATGCACGGTAAATTAACATGAACACAGAATTACTTGCACCATTCTAAATTAGATCACATTATATTTGTCTTGATTTATATATCTGTTTGTAACGTAGAGAGCACGCGCTACTAACAATAAGCTGTGTCTCTCTGACGCACGTAAATTTGCAAGCGAAATAGTTAGCGTCTTTATTGCGCGATTATATACATAAAACACCCATGTTGCATTCCTCTCATGCAGGCTGCATTGAATCAGTTAGTCACGTAGGAGTATATGCGTGCAAAATATGATCAACCTGTGAAATAAATATCCAAAAACTTGAGAGCAGTAGAACGTCATAATATGAAAGCTGCATGATGTACATAACGCGTAAAGACAAACACTCAATAATTGGATAAGGTATTGATCTAACGAGGCGCAAGTAGTTGTGAATTATTTATAGTTGTTTAAATTTGGAAACTTCTCGGGAGTAGTCATACACGACTAAGGTCACCACGCACCTAAGTGTGTTTTGCTGTTTATAATTCATAAAAAAAAACTAGGAAAATATAGATCTTGAGCTTACATACAGACTATGATATGTTGAATTTGGCCGGAAATAAGTTAAGAACATATTTTATACATAAATTATTATATCTATAAGACTAAATTAACAGTTTAAGTCTATTTTTACCAGATATAAAAAAATAATAACGCCGTTAGCATGGTTCTATTAAAATAATAATAAAATATATAAATTTCATTTTATATCAAGTGTTATTTTTGGAGATGAGGTTTTTGGCTCTTAGGTACAGACATTTATTTAAAATGAAGCTAAAATGCAACACATGCGATTATTTACCTTCATTAAAATATTAGTGAAACCGTTACCAAATTTATTCGCAGGCAAGTAGCTGAACGATTATACAATAGTTCAACACGTAAACAAGCCATATACTGGGTATATCTCTATACTCGGGACATGGTGTATTTTATATTTAGATACAGATTTAGATTATTAGATTACGTGATAACGTTAAATGTAAAATTTATACGTAAGTGTTTGGATATACTTTGATCTTATTTGCATTGGTACTTGCCAATATTATGTCAGCCATCCACAGATACGTGCGATTAAAATAGTTATCCCACGTACGTCCCACCTTTGCAATCGTAGTGATCACAGGAAGCGCGAATAGATCGAAAATTGGTGGGTCGATGGTCGGGGTCGCGAGGCAATAGGGGTCCGAAAGGTTTAGGGGACAGGGGCCGGGGGATGGCGTCGGTACCGGGAAGGGGGAGCTAGTCCAACCCTCTCCAAGCGCCGCGCAACAGTTTGAGACCGGCCGCCCAGGCGTCGAGACGTCCCGCGTCGAAAGATTTCCCCCACCCCACGTCAAAGAGGGATTCACAAAAGTTCCATTGTTTGTTTTGAATCGGCAGTCATTTATGAGGTCGGCTCGCGCAAGTAGCTGGACACTTACAGGTAATGAAGACATTCGTGTTGAGTGGACACTTCTCGATTGTTGACACTCGTGTGCGTTGTGGTATTTTATTCGGATGAAAGTTTTTTTGTAAGGACGAGTGGATTGCATACATTATTCAAATATCCTTATTTGATTTACGGACGAGATAAAATTCAGGTAGGAATTTTTTACATCCAACTTTTAGAATGTAAGTTAATGTACCAGTAAATAGTTTATATTACTTATTATCAATCTTTGTTAATGATATAATTTAATAAGTAACAAGACAAACTTAATAAGTAATAATCAATTTAATTGAATTGAGAATATAAAGTAACTATTTACGATTAATAAAAATATATTATAGTAATAATTATTTCATATAATATAAAATAATAATGACTAGGACAGGTTTCATCTGCTTCAATATAATATTCTCAACTTGAAGAAAACAAAAACTATCATGCTCGTCATTAAATTATGTTGAAAAATTACTACTCAAAATGTTTTATTTTCTTTTATTTTGTTAACTGTCAATTCATGGTGGAACTGCATTGTATTATTTAATGTAATAAACGCATTTTTTTGTAGTACTTATTCCACTATCAATAAATTAGGACCGGTTTCATCCGCCTCAGAGAGACATTTTCAACTGAATACATTTAAAAAAAAAAACAATATTTATCAAACAAAATTCAAATCAAAATCCTGTCGCTTTGGATTTTGTTTGATTACTATTGTTTAAAAAAAATGTATTTAGTTGAAAATGTCACTCTGAGGCGGACAAAACCAGTCCTAATTTATTGATTAAAAGTGGAATAAGTACTACAAAAAAAATGCGTTTTATGAAATTAAACAACAATGTTTTATTTTAATTAACACAATTTATTTTCACCAAAAATTGACAGGTAATACCATTAAACCGATATAAACTATTACTGAATAGCATAGTAATAGATTAAAATTATCGGTATGATTTTCATATGGGAAATTATTTTGAATGTATCGTACATATTTTAATACATTTCATATGATTGATTATTTATCATATAATAATTGTAAATTATATTCTATGATAAATTAACTTTGAAAATGCAATACCTATATTAAATAAAATATAAAACAGAAAGAAATATACGCAATTTAAAAATCTCTACTTGATTTATAAATGTTTTGATGAAATAATGTAAGGAATCATAAGGTTGTTGATAATTTTTTATGCCGTTTCTAACTTGTTATAAAGGAAGAATTACTTTTTAGCCATCGTCAGTTATCATAAAATGTGTGTAATTTTGTTATCTATTTATTATGCATAACCATACTTTTAAGTTTCTGTTACCAGGAATTCTATACTCTTTTATATATTATACCGATGTCGTATATATTTGGATTCAATATTCAAACTTGATCAACTCAAAACTAATTAATCGCACTCGCAACAACTCCAATCTGGAGTGACAAAATACAAACTATAGATATATATAATATAATTATTCATTTATAATTAATAATTATTGCTATATTAAAGATTGCCAATTTAAATTAAAATAAATTATAAATATTGATTTATCAGTCCATAGATGTTTCGGTTGTGTCATAATTATCAAGACCTCAACGATAAAAGATTTTCTCTGCGTAACTACATTTTTTTAACTCATAAAAGGAGCCAAGATTATTTTTACTCACTCTAGTAATGATTCATAAAAAGCTCTAAGAATAATATTTATACAAAGCGTGTTAACCTAATTAGCTTTACTACTTTGAAACATGTTATCAACATGTTTTGCGTTAATTGATGAGTTTCCATATCCTCGGGCATTAATAATTATTTAATTAGAAATCATACTGGATATAAGTAAATTATCAAAATGTGTTTAACTAAGTAATTGTTTTATCGTACCAATTTGGAATGGTTTGGATAAATAATAATGTAACACAAAAGAAAAGCTTATCCATTTTACTAACTTACGCGAATGACTTTTTAATGATCTATATTTTCAGTAAAACCGTGAAAACCTTGTTAAATACAATATTGTTCCTTTACAGAAAGCTCAAAGGAATGAAAAGTATTTTCATGCCGAAAAACAAAAACATCCTTTGTGAGTCTTATTTTTATGCGCTCTGTCACTTTGGCATTCAAGACTTTTTGTAATAAACTCTCGCTGGTGTGTAAACATTTCTAACGTATTTGACAAACAACATAATGTGTCTTTAGGCCTTATTATTATTATACTTACATTTCACGCTGTGAAAGTGCTATGACTTCATACAAAAGGTAATATTTTCTCGTTAGACTTTTTATTAAAAAAATTAAAACCTAGTTACAAAGTATGACTTATATTTAAATTCGAAATATTATTTTAAAATGATAAGAGCATAATTCAGTGAAACAGCAAATAATTTTCAACTATAGGTGCGATGAAATTTTGGACTCGCTGGCAATCGGAGAGCAAGATTCAAGCTGTGAACACATCAATTTGTTTCGTGATGGCGACGGGGGTATTAATTCTTATATCGTGTAAAGATGACTAAAAACGTTACCCATTTACTTGAAAAAGAAAACATGTCAATTAATATAGTATTATTGTTACTAATATAACAATAAACAGAACATTAAATGGACGCATGTTGGATTTATTTGACAAATTATATTTCGTTCGGGACGCGCCATTTGCACAATCCGCGCATCGCCTAGCCACGATCTTTTTAGACCATGCCTCAACTGAGGTATAGTCTTAGGGAGATCTGTATAAATAAATGATGTTTAAACATATAAGTATATGAAATGATATAGGCTGATATCAAATTAGTGTATTATAAAAATATTGTTCTCATTTTGTAATATAAATAGACTGTTTGCACTAATAACCGTATCTTAGCTTCCTATTTTATTGATTTTAAAAACATTAAATTAATTACCATTGGTCAATTATAAGCGAATCATTTTTGTAGACCTCCACAAAGTAACTGATATAACATAAATTACTGATTGTTTTACGATGAATATCAGTTGTACTGGATTAGATTTACATTGAAAAAACATCATTATTTTCAAATTCTACATTTGAGTCGTCTTTTGTGACCCGGGTTTCATCTTTCGACACTATACGCACTCATAAATTTATAGTAAGTTTACACTGACAACAAATACAGTTAATTTTCGTTTAGATAACATATTATTACAAGTAAATAACGTTTAAACCTTATTATTAATTAGTAAAGGAGTAAGTATTAAAACGAATACTCAGAAATTTTAAGTAAAAATACGCAGGAGAAACATAATATTATATTCTGTTAAAAACAAAAGGTGAAACTCGAGTCACAAAAAATATTGAAATAGAATAGTAAAAAATTGTTGTAGAATATATTATTTATTATTACAACGTTTTTCTTAGCTCGTGTTCTTATTTGTCCGGTGGTTCTTTGTCCGGTACAAATCTTGTAATCGATTTTTAACTGACTTCCCGACTAACGAGACATTTCAAACTTTTAGAATATATCAGAACACGATGCCAATGCATTTTTTAATACTTTTAGCCATCTTAAAGTAGAATTGAATTCATTTTCAGTTAATTCTGTTTTGTATGAAAAGTTATTTCGACCCCATTATTGGTTGCTAGGGGTCTGGGGTCCTAGCAACTAAATTATTAATATATACGTGCGTTACTATGGAAATCAATATGACATGTCAAGTACAAATTTTTTTGATCGTTTAAGCTAGTCAAGTCAAGTGTATATGGTTCAACAAAATTTAAAAACGTTGTATACAAAAAAGTTCTTTTTATCTTGTAATTATTTATATAGTTTTATTTAACAACTACTTTGACACAATTCACTCGTTTTGATTCTGGTTAGCTGATGTCTCTTATATTATATTAATTTTTTTATCCTAAATATTAAACTTTAAATTTAGAGTCATACTGAACTAAATATAGCGGTAAATTGTCTGCTTATAATGTTGTGAGTCCGAATGCCGCGTCTGACAAATTAATATATTGTTTTTTTCACGAGTGTTTGGAAATTACCACGTAATTCATGTTTCTGTACGTCAGTCTGCTCTAGTAGTTTGTGAACAGTACCTTTGAGACCAAAAAGGGAAATTTTCCATTGAATAATTTAGGTTTATTCATGGTGAATTGAATAATTTACCAATGTTTATGACCAAGAGCATGTAAACTTGTCTATTCAAGCAAGTCCTATCATATTTATTTAGTGGATTTAAAATAAAGTTAATAGACTAAAATACTAAGTAATAAGGAATATTCATGAATATTTTGCACTAGTGAAAGAGAGCGAGAGAGAGAGGATTCTGTCTGTGAGTTAAATACATATCGTTACCTTAATATTACAACTAGATAACTTGATTTTCAATGTTTTGAGATAGCTATTAAAAAATATAATTCTACATTTTCTTTTCTACAAAATGATAAAATTAGGTAAGTAAGAAGTTAATGAGAACTCTTTTAATTTTGTGTTTGAAAATATTAGATAACTTTTAAACGATAGATACATTAAATAAATAAAATAATATATCTACATTTTTTTTCATGCAATTGAATAATATTTAATTGTTCCCATTTAGACAAGCACAATTTTTCATTTTTATTTTAAATAATAATTATAGCCTAGATTTATGTCAAGTAAAGTTTAAATTTAATTTTCCCAATAATGACCAAATCAGAGTTATCTAGTTGTAGTATTGAGGTGACGATATGCACGTTAATATTAACAGTATTAAAAATGCAGTGACGACAAAAATAGCTACCTTTTAATTAACCGACATGGAGAAAATTTAAATAATTTTATTATTCCTTTGTATATTCGTGTTATCCTAAAACGAGGTCAACATTAGTTACACATTTAAACGACTTTTGAAGAATACAGAGAATATAAAAAACATAATTTTGAAAATACTTATGAGAAAATATAATATTACAACCAATAGAAAAAAATCTTTTTTTGAAAAAAGTGGAGTGATCCGTGACGTCGGTTAGATTTAAAATACAACAGCAAATCGCCAAAACTTCAATTTGGAAAAAGCCTCAGAGAGTAGTAAGAGCCATTAGTTAAAAATTTTCGCAATTAAGTATGACGCCTATAGCATAGTGATATATGTGCATGGGCGTGAAATCCGAGAGATGGTGCTTCGATTCCTGCTGGATGTCTTACTTATTTCAAAAAAAGATTTTTTCTATTGGTTATAATATTATATTTTATCAAAAGGGTTTCAAAAATTATGTATGTTCAATGATTAGGATGTTACATTCTTAAATCTTGTGAATTATTTATTGAATAAAAAAATAGTTTATTAATAATTTGTGGAATTTTAATTTTAATTGTGATGAAAATGTATCAACATAACCAGAAACTTGATAAATTATCAATATTTCCATCTTGAAGCAACATGAATAATGATTAATCACTGCACCGTGCATAATGTAACTTGAAAGACCGCCCATTGCCGGTTCGATAAATGCGCCGACACTTTGACAAATCGCTGAAAGCGCACCCCCGCTGACCCCGACTTGTCGGACCTTGTTTCGTTCGCAATATAGCCTTCGATATAGCCTCTTGTGCCTCATATTTCTAATTCAACGGAACCCTTCTTTCCCTTTTATGAGCTGCGAGGTCATGCCAGTAGATGGACGATTGTTGTCAGTATTATGGGTGAAAGACTAATCCATCCAATGAATGTAAACGAGTACTGTATTTTTAACAAACTATATGTAATAAATGTATTATTATAACATTTGTTTTGTTATTTTATAAAAAAAAAACAGTAACATAGATTCGATAACTTAAGATTTGAACATTTATAAAATGTTTTTATCATTAAATTTGGTATTACTAACATAATATTATAAACATAGCTTTATGTGTGTCGCCTACAATATGTTGAAAATTATCAAGTGAAAGTACCTATAACCTAAATTAACGTTTAAGTCGATGTAATGCTATAATTATTATAGTCAATACCGTGTGATAGTAGTGAAAAGAACCTACCTATCTTATATGGTAGAGGGATAGTTGGGAAAATTCCAAGTTATAATTACATAAATAGAGGGATAGTAAATTTTTAATAAGAAAATTATGAGTAGTGTGGAGAAATTAGGGTTTAAGTAATTAATATTGACAATGAATTTAAGAAAATTTTATTACTGTAATAATAGGGTTTTAAATTATTATTTTTAACAAAGTTACGATAATTTTCAATTAGGTGGTTTGAAAA
Organism: Rhyacophila brunnea; assembly: GCF_057557595.1. Classification (NCBI taxonomy): domain Eukaryota; kingdom Metazoa; phylum Arthropoda; class Insecta; order Trichoptera; family Rhyacophilidae; genus Rhyacophila; species Rhyacophila brunnea. The sequence continues at coordinate 47,605,094 of NW_028232859.1, forward strand.
TGTGTTACGTTTTAGACAAAGTATAATGCAAATAAAATATGAAAAGCCGGTATTTTTTTTGTAGTAGGTACCTACTTACCTACGTATTATTTGCCTTGAGAATTATTATAATAAATTCGAAAGTTTTGAGGTTATCTTAACTACTAATTAAATATTTTATTTTAAGGCTAAAACTTTTTGAACTATTTTTAACTAGGTTTCGATAACAGCAAAATATAATTATGTTATTATGTCAGCGCATCTATTCTATACACAATACTGCTATCGGCCGCTATCGGTGGCTATCGAGGGTAGTTTTTCATATTTTTGTATTGAGGTATTATGTGTTTGTATTTAGGTACACAACTGGTGCGTTGCCATTAGATGGCCATTAGATACTATTAGCATATTAATTAAATGTGCTAATTAAATAGTAATCAACTATTCTTGCAGTGCAAGTACAGCTCTTTCGCAAATCAATTTAGTTATCAATAATTATTTTGAATTCAATATTATTAAATGTAGCATATTATTACGTCTATTGGAATAACTCAACTCGAACACTTATAACGTTAGATACGTAACATAAATAGATATTTTTTGTCAACATCTAAACGAAAGTATAATTTCCACTATACCAATAAAATACATATTTTACACGTTAAAATGGATACTACGTAAGATGAATTCATTAAAACTGTGTTTTTGTTAATAAATACGTACTATGGATATATTTGATTCCTACCTCTTTTACAGATTGATGTATACCTATATCTAAATGAAAACGGCTAACCAATAAGTCAATACAAATCAATTGAAATAAAAACGTACGTAAAAGGGGAAAAGTGAAGTGCCAAATCATGTTATATTACCCAGGAACCATCGTATTATGTTCGCCTTTTAAAATATAAAATATTATTTTATGACCATAATAACAATTTATTATTATATTATTGTATAAATGAACGGATAGACGAAAAATCGGCTAAGTCAAAAGAATAAAAATATAACACAATTACAATATAAAGTATTCAAAAGGTTTATGATTCAATTATTTAACATTGTGAAGTTATCATAATGTTTTTATGACAGTTTTTTTTAATGATTTACCATATTTGTTATGTTTAGAAAAACTGTATTGTTTTTCGGATATAATATAGTTAGGTGCCCATGTTGGTTCAGTTGATCGAGTTGAATATCTAAAGCCATAGATCACTGATTTGATATTATGTTTAGGCATATATGTTGTTTTTACAATGTATACTTGATCTAGTGCGAATACCCAATCGATTGGGCACTTAGCTGTTATTATAACTTTTACTTTGTATAGGCCTACATGCTCTACTTAGGAATGAATAATATGGTAGGTTTTTATTTTTTAAGACCAGAAATCTTTGAAATTCTTATTGTTCTATACAAGATATACCTACACACTAGAAAAAATCTTTAAAAAAAATACGACACCCAATATGACTTGATTCTCACTGAATTAGCGCTAGTGTGCTTTTCCAATTAAACTACAGGCATCATATTTAATTTTATTATTTAACGACAATTTTAACTTGCTGTTGTTACACACAATTTTTATCGAATTGCGTTATAATGTTGGCTATCGGTTTTAGTATATTAAATTAAGATAGGTATCAATTAATTACCTAATTAATAACCGACGTCACTGCATTATTTAGTTTTTACGTACTTAAATTTGTTAATAAATTAAAAAAAAACTATTTCTTTTATTCAACAAATAAGACACAAGATTTGAGAATATAGCATTCAATATATTGAACATACATAATTTGAAAACATCTCATGCATTTACACACTAGAAAAAATCATTTTGTAGAAAAAAATACGTGTCCTATTATTTCTAGTGTACATGTTCTAGTGTTCTAGTGTAGTATACATGAGATGTTTTCAAATTATGTATAATTCCATATAAGATCGTCAAATGAGGACTTGGTTAATAAAATAAAGCGGTCGAATGAAAAAAAAATTAAACTTTGTGAAAGCTCACAGTCATGCAGTATTTTTAAGTGTTTATCTAGTTTTCAGTAACCTATAAAACTTAAGAATAAAGCGTTTTAATAAATTGTTTGTTTTTTAATAATTGATTTCTACTTTAAAGCACTTAAAAGCTAAGCTAAAAACTTAAGCAATAAAAAGTTGTAAGCTACGGATAGAGTTTTTCATAGATATAAATGTCATTGAAGTGTATCATAGGGTTTACAAAATGAACAAATTAGGTTTTCGTTATTCGAAAATGTTTTAAGGCAAGCAGACCAAAAATGATTGTAAAGGGACCACTGTTTCGTACTTATAGATTCAATTTCTGATTTTCCACCTGATGCCGAGAAGTTAAGAAAAGCCCGCGATACAGTCGAGAAAATGCGCCCGGCTTTAATAAAGCTCCAGCTATTTTCGCACGAAGCCTCAATTCCATTCATTCGATATGTTAACAAATCACAAATATATTTGTCCCTGATGTACCGTAACAATATCACTGCAAACAAAGTTGTCTTTTTCGCTTTGTTTTTTTCTCATGTAACATATTCAAAAATTAGTTTGTTGCGAAATTGAAAAGAGGAAAATAAATATTTATGTTACAAAAAATAATATCTTAGATTTATTTTTAAGAAAAACCTTTCTCCCCGTCACGCTCTGATCAGTGGATTGCATGTTGGATTCTGCTGGCTTGGTCATAAGCACGTGTTAATATTTTCATATAATCTATGATACTGTACACCGAAGTTTAAATAGAAGCTATAATTAATGTACATACCTTATTTTGAAAAACACTTTCTGAGAAAATATATTATAACCAATAGAAAAAATCTTTTTGAAAAAAGTAAGCCACCTCGACAGAAAATCGAGCCCTGCATCTCCCGGGCTTACGTCCCACCCGCGCATTACCTCTATGCTACGCGGTGGCATACTAATTGCGACAAATTTTAACTATTGGCCACTTTTAATACCCACTCATCAGCGCCATTCTAAATCAAGCTACTTTGGCAATCGATTTTTGTTTATTAAATCAAAATATATACCTGTTACTTCAATTACTAACTGACGTCGTGGATTTCTCCAATATTTTTTATGATGTAACTTACTTGAACTTGCTAATAATTTATAATTATTAATGTTGTAGTACTCTTAAAATGTGTATAATATGAATCACTTGCTATTTTTTTACGACACGTATTTCGTTCATACAGTGTACTTTATCGTAATGGACCTTGTAGTTTAATGTGAATAGCACTAGTTTCTCATACTGAAATTTCCTAGTTCAATATTAATTGGTGAAGTCAAAATATATATTATGTAGTGGTTTTCGTACTTTTTCTACATTTTTTCACGGCGCCCTAAAGTTATCTATTAGTGAAACAGGTAAGCTTGTTATTTTTTTGGATTAGATCGACAATTAATGCATAGGCGGCATGGCAGGCGAGGTAAACGGCGTCCCCCAAGGGGCGGCACACTTACCGTTTCTTTCCATACGTATTTTGCAGGCACCAAACTAAAATACTCCAACCTTCGTACTGGATTAGCCAGTTCCTCACCGGTCATGGCAAGTTTGCCGCCAAACTCCACGAGTTTGACTTGATAGGAGATAGGTCGGGTTGTACCTGAGGGCATAACCACCAAGACGTTGAACACGTTCTCTTGGATTGCCCGCTTATGGAACCTGAACGAGCGGAACTGTTTGCCAGGGTCCGTCCTCACACGGGCTCAATTGGCCACGCCCGAATGACAATGTCCCGACTCCTCTATAGACTCATCCATTTCAACTCGTGATACTCTGTATACGGTTACATAGGGCGCTGAACGTCAGTGGACAGCAGAGCTAGTCCAAAATTTTTTTTCCCTTTCTTAACTTCCTTCTTTAAGCACTACGGTGCATAATTGTAGCATCAGTCCCGTGCGGCTCCGTTTCGGGACGGAATGAGAACTTAAAATCACTTCTTTCAGACACGTTTATAGCGTCAAGGAAGGCAGCCATGCATATCCAAGGCTGTACATACATGACGGGTGGTGGTGGGAAAACAAAGTACATACTCAAAATACCATGCCATATTATTATCTTGAGTATTGAAAACTTACCAAAATAATTTTTATATATTTTTTATATCATCATCAATTTTTATATAGTTAGTATAAAAATATTTAAAGGTTTTGATTTTACATTTTTACTGAAAAACGTGTGGAGTAAATAAATAAATATATTTTTCACATACTTACAAAATAAAATATATTTATTATACAGCCATAATGGGATTAAAATTATTCTAAATAAACCTTTGATGCGGTGTTGCAATATTGACTTTCATAATTCGCTCCCGTATGAAGCGTGTAATTCACATTGTGAGAAAATATAGAATGCTGTTGATATTATATTGGTTTTCAAGTGAAAGCTCATCAAAAGCACGTTCGGGATGTGGATGTTTTGAAAACTTTTTAGAGCGTGCTTTATAATACCTAGTGGAAATAAATTGTGCTTAAAGAGCATTGATGTAATCAATTAAAAAAAGCTTTCTTTATAAAGGAGATTTTTTTTTCCTTTAAGTAGTATACATATAAAATCTAAGCGAATACAATTGACGAAAGACTTGGGTTAAGTAAATCCATGAAGATATGTTAATACGTGAATGTATTTTTGCATTGTTCATTGCTGGATTTGATACAAAAAAATAAAAATAATGTCAAGTAATACAATTTTTTTTTTAAATTATAAAAATCTAGAAACTTAATTTTAATAATACACATCACCACAAAATAATATCTAATAATAGGATGGGATCCTTCAACGAATTCACATGTTGTAAAGTTTTTTTTTATAATAAGGCTTCCTATGACTTTAAATAAAAAAATATTTTTCTTTTTAATGTTTTAAGATACGTATTTATTAAGTAAAACATTTAAAAATATAAAAAAAAATGTCTCAAATTGCAAGCTTCATTTTTTCGACTACATGTCTCTGGTAGGTGTATTTGCCATAAACGTTTGTATTATCGCAATAATAATTGACAACGATTCCTCCATGTTTTTAGTGTGGTTCAATTGGTAGCAAAATAAAAACAAAATACTGAAATACGACCAAAGTTTATTTTCACCATCTTTTCATTTGCCTGCACTACCTACATACTTTTCATTTACACGTCATATAAGAGCTATGATTGATGTAGTCTGTCATTTTTCAGGCAATTATAAATACAATAATTAATTGTATTGTAATTTAAATGATTTAGTTCCAGTAGAAATTAAATTAGTTTTGTGATCCAGTTAACGTGCATAGATTTAAAAAAAATATGTATTATTAATATTTAATACTAAATGTAGCATGGATTGTTTATAAATGTAAGATTCTTTTAAAAGTTTATGATTTTTAATAACTATGATACATGTTATCTGAGGTATTTTTAATTCCGCCAAAAATACCTACTAGCTGTAAAATTTAATTTTATCGCCCACGATGGTCGAGTGGCTTGCGCGTTGGCGTATAATGTCGTGAGTCCCAGGTTAAAATCGTGGGTCTGGAAAATACACATATTATTTTTTGTGTTTTAGTCAGAATATGTAAGTGGCTAAGATCTATTTCTCATAAAAACAAAAGTCTGTTAATAAAAACCTCCATTCTGTGGAGGCCTATATTATGATCCTGTCAGGATCGGACATGATCAAAAGAAGTATAATTTAAAGCATGATGATTCCGACCATGTCCGATCCTAATAGGATCATATGGGCCTCCACAGAGTAGAGGTTTGTATTAACAGATTTTGTTTTTACGAGAAATGGATGTCAGCCATTTGCTCAACCTATTAGGTCCATACCCTGACTCACACATAAATTGAAAAACAATATGTGTACTTGCCAGACCCAGGATTTGAACCTGGGACCCACGGCATGATAGTCCAACGCTTAATCGGGCGGCCACCGTGGGCGTTTGAGCATGATAATACTTACATTATTTCTTTGGAATCCATTTTATTTTTTAACAATTCAGTGAGTTTAGAATACACTCTACCATTTATCTTCAATCCATCCGTGGGTCTTCTGGTATCATCCATATACCTAGTAGAGGAATTTAAACTACTTTGGTGTGTCATATAAAGCCTTCAATATATACCCTTTCATCCCCACTGGTCATCTCTTCTACTGATGGGGCCGGCTCACTTGTATTTAATTATTTCGATGCGATGGACAATGCCAATGCTCAACCGTACAACTTCAATCCAAATCAATACGAAACGTTGTATCCAGGGCCGAGCTTAGCAAATGCGAGGCTTAATTGAAGTATGTGCCTGAGTACCTTAGGTAGTTATACAATTTTTCATTGTTTATATCAAGGAGTAATAAAATAGTTTACTGAACATCGTGATAGTATAACAAAATGATTTACTTACCTTTTTAACAGCAAAGCGTTTAAAACTGAAACTCATAGTTTCTTTAATGATGACAGGTACAATAATAAAATTGTACTCGTAAGATAGCAAAATACTGACCACTTTTATTCATCTAACAATTTGTATTGTACATAATCTCCTATAATGCCAATGAGCATGAAATTAGTATAAGATCTAAAAAGATGTTGAATTCTCTTAATACTATTTAGTTGAGCTTTTTAAGTGGACTGTAATTATTTTGTGGGAAGATGAGGAGGTCGGATCTAGGGATGGGGGCGATGGAACAGAATGCCAGACACTGAACTTTGTGATGATGTATGATGGCTCTGTGGTCTGGTTTCAACTTTCGCTCGCGCGGTATTGTTGTTTTGGGTCACCCGGTTCATACACTTTGTGACACAGTATTATGGATTATAGGTGAGGGTGTATGAATGATGATGGTAGATTCTCAATGAATCTGTATATATTGAGTCAATCACTTAAGCGACGAAAAGTTATTAGAAGCCCGCTCACGCCCGCTATCGAGATGCAACTGAATGTTCTTTGTAACACCGTGTCTCATGACCCGTAATTGCTCATTGATTGTCTGGTGACAATAATACTGGGGATTAAGAGGTGGGTGAGGAGATAAGGAGTGGAATGGGAATATAAATGGCCCAACCACTATTTTCACATGTTTCCGTTTTCAGGTAGACAAGAACTTACTTTATTTTAAAAACCAGTTATTACAGATAGGAATATCAACCTTACGTATCAAAGGTACGCATAAAATTTAATTCCTAAACCAACGATGCTATAAAAGTCGTAAAGAATAGTGTTATAGGGACATTTACGCTGTACTACCCCTTTATGACTTATTCAAAATGCTAGGATGTCTGTTAGTAAGACAGATGGGGTGGGTTCAAAAGCTGCAAAACATTTCATAACACCGTGAAAGTTTAAAGCTTTTGTCTTGAAAAGTTCAATATTGTGCTCGTTGATTTTATTAAGCATGTCACTGGGAGTAATAAAATTTGTGTAAATAACGCCATTAAAATGAAAAATTAATTTAACAAGAGGTACTGTTACAATCTTATTATAAATATGTACTTTTAGATTTATTTTAGGTACGTGACTGTAGAACTGACATATAAGATAATGCTGCTTCTGCTTCATAAAAATACTTTATTTTTTTATATATTTATGATATTGTAAATGAATAATTCATAACAATATAAATAACAAAAAAAAATAAAGATTCCCGTGATTTGTTAGTGAAGTGAGTCAGAAATTTTAAGAACGTAGAGCAACGTTTATCAGCGAAGGCGGTGTTGAGCCAAATAAGCAAATGATTTTTGAATGTGTTATGTTATATTGAATAAATGAATGGTTTATAATCCACGCCATACCATTTAGACCAGATGACACTTTTAATGTCCATAAAATGGCTGGTAAAATGCAGTTATCGAGGCATGCTTTTCTCCACGATTTGCACACATAATTTGGGATACCTTAAAAACCAACCACATGCCCGAAGTATGATTATCTCCGAATCCATTAATATAGGTGACCATATTTTATTTATGTTTTTTTTAAGATCAAGTTAGAATTTTACGTACGTAGAATATGTATTTAAGTAATTAACTATTTTTTTTATTCAACTAATAATTCACAAGATTTAAGAATGTAGCATTCTAATTATTGAACATACATAATTTTAACGTCGATTAGCAATTAAAGTAATACCTACTTTGATTTAAAATAAAAAAGCCGATTGCCGATAGTGCTCAATTTGGAAAGCGCTTCAGTGAGTATTAAAAAAAATTAGTTAAAATCTGTCACAATTGAGTATGACTCCTTTAGCAAGTGGTTTTATGTACATGGGCGCGATACCCAAGAGATGCAGGTTTGATTCCTGTGAGGTGTATTACTTTTTCAAAAAGATTTTTTCTATTGGTTATAGTAATATATTTTCTCAGAAGTTTTAATAAACAGTTAATATATACAGTAACGTCCCTAGAGAAAATGCCACCCATAGCCAGCGCCGAAATGCCGCTCCATTTTTATACAGTATTTTTAATCATCCTTTCATGACTCCAATATCTAATTAATTTGTTTTATGGATATATTATGAAAAAGTACTAATATATTTAAATGCCATCTCTATTTCAATAGACAATATTGCGAGTCCACGGTTAAAAATACTAAAATTTCGCGAGTGACTGGCAAAAGTATTTGGATAAGTACCTACATTAATTAGGTAAGTATATACCTACCTATAATTCAAATATAATTTTTAAATCTGCACGTGTCATTGCTGGTCATCATGGAGTCGTGACTTTCAAGTACAACGGAAGTACGCTAGATATCGTAAACCGGACAAAAAAATACAGTCCTGTTAAACCTGTTATGATAATTAATACATTTTGTTTCCGACCAGTGAGCTGAAAATTTTAACGGAGAGCAATTTCCGTTATTACTAAATTTTTTACCTATTTCTATATACCTAATGATTTTCCTCGATTTGCCGCCCTTCGAGTAACTGCCGCCCCCAGGCGATGCTCAATCTGCCTACCCCACGGGACGTCACTGAATATATATGTCTTTATATAGTTATAATATATTAGTCTAAACTCTTTAGAAAGGCAATAAATATAATGGGGGGTTTATTAATTAATACGGCTTTATTTTTTCTGGACCACTTAAAAAAACAGACAAGCATCGCTTTAGGGCCTTTAGGCGATAGGTCCAGTCAAATAATACATAATGATACTCCCTTGTTATACTTAACAGTCGAGCTTTTCAGATTCTGATCACGAAAGCAATTATTTTCGCTTATCGCGACATCGTCTATCCGAAGGAAGTGCTTTCGACTACATTATAATGATCTATTTACTTTTGTTACTTGAGTGAAATCCAAAGGAAAAGATTGAAAGAAACAAACTACATATATTTCGCTGAAGTGACAAGGTATACTTTCACAAGATGTTTTGTGTTGTAGTGTCTAGACAAATAAATCTAATATATAAAAGCGCTGATACAAATCATGTATTTATTGCATATCATGGCATGGAGAGAGAAATAAAATACATTTTTAATGATAAGAATATTAATACATACATTGTTAATGCCTGTTATCGTATTAAGCCTCAAGTAGGGATTCCAATCCCGGGATCCCGAGCTATTTTCGATACCTATGAATCCCGGGTTTGATAAATATAATCCCGGGATTTCGGGATTGATTTTATTTATAAATTTTTATGGAACATAAAATATAAGCAAAAATATAACAGGAAAAATAATTATAATAAAAAATAACTACATTAGAAATAAACTGAGTTTGAATGAAGTTTGATTTATACCCATGTGTAAGTTGCCGATTTATTTTATTTTTTCACATAAATTATTGAAAATGAGAAAGATTGAAAAAAAAGAATGCTTCGCACTTTTAACAAAGTAATTCCACCATGATCTCATACGTTTTACGGCAGTTTCATATTTGTCTGACTAATTAGATTTATGAAGCGGAAAGGCCATAAGTACGCCATGATTATTTACTCTACTATTTTAAATCTCGCTAATCCATTCATTAAGTCTTTACTATCAGAAACAGCAATCTCATATTAAATTCACATTATTATTTATATTACAATATTTATTTACTCCATTACACTTATGTATTTCCAAGATTGAATGTAGATATACAATATTAACAATAAATGTCTTAAATAGTATAAATTATATTACTAGATTTATTTTTGACCGATTTTATCAATGTTATTTGTGAATATAAAATTTTTATATTAACAATGGAAAAAATGCCAATCCCGGGACCAGTCCCGGGATCCCGGGATTGTCAAATTGTAATCCCGAAATCCCGGGATCAGAATTTTGGCTCGGGATTGGATTCCCTAGTCACAAAAAATGATGACTATAATAAATTCGAGTTATACCTACGTGTTCTGGATGAACATTAAATAAAGTACTAATACACTAGACATAATTATCGGCTTATTTTATTTCATCAGGTTATTATTTATCACTAAGCTTATCATCTTAAGTGATGTTTCGTTGTATTGTTAATAATTATATCTATAAAAATAATATAATAATGGTGTCTTTTTTATTTGTTTTTTTTTTAAAATTAATTTTGGCCGCTATTGATACTAAAGGTGATCGCAATGCCTCTGCGATTTTATTGATGATTTTCATTTAAACAAAATCAATACGTACCTACCTACCTACAAACTTTTTTTATCATACATACACCCACGATGGCCGCGTGGCTTAAGCACTGGCCTCTCGTGTCGAGGGTCTCAGGTTCTGGCAAGTGCACATATTGTTATTCAATTTGTGTATGAGTCAGAGTATGGACCTAATAGGTTGAGCAAAGTGGCTGACATCCATTTCTCATAAAAAAAATAAAAAATCTGTTAATACAAACTTCCACTCTGTGGAGGCCCATATGATCCTATTAGGATCGGACATGATCGAAAGAAAGATACATACTAAGAAGATTATATTATTATGTTGCATTTTTAACGAGAAATGGGTGTTAGCTTCTTGCTCTACTCAACTTTAAATTAAAAAATAGGCTTTTATAATTTTTTTTTAAATAAATGTCTTAAAGGAGACAAAACGATTTTTTAAAAAATTATAATTTAACGTATTTTATTTCGAATCTATGTGTCAAATTTGATACAAAATTGTAGTGAATACAATTATTATTTAATGAATGAAATTCAATGGCGCTGTGGTGCAAGCCCGCTTCGTCCATATGAACATGATTTAATTACACGAGGGCGACTTTAGAAGCCGACCAAATAATCTGCTATATTTTATGTATTATATTAACGTTTCAAATACTGCAAAACCCACTGCGATAGAGAAAAAAATCAACATACGTAAAACATATTCTGCTTCAGTCAAATCATAGTGAACACGTAAGTAGAGATATTCATTACACATGTTACTGGTTGCCATTTACTTATCAATGGTTAACTTTATTTTCATCTTTACAAAAAAATACGGATTTGTTTATATATTAAGGTTGGGAGGAGGATTATAGGATTTCGTATAAGGGCGGTCATGTTCTTCGGTGTGTCTTTTAAGGTTGTGATACTCGTATTATTAGATAATGAAAGCAGGTCATCGGCATGACTCTTTGCAATACACATAAGTTTTTTTTAGGATTGGTAGATTAGTAGGCTTGCTTATTTACATGTATTTCTTTGTGACTTTCATTCACCTGTGCGGCGCCAAAATTTTCATCGTCCAGTTGTTCCGTAATCCAATCGTTATCGTCTAGTTGGCGACGTTCATTTGGCGTTGCCGAATCGTCTTCTTAGATTCTTAAAACTGCTCTGTAGAATGCAATTGAAACTTGTTGTTATAAAGGTGTAGTATAATCACAATTTTATAAACATCTTTGTTAACTCATTCGCTGGTGACTAGATAATGATTTTTTAATTACCACCTTTAAAATGCACGTTAATTACATCGATCGGCCGCCTGGTCATTACGCGCCAGGTGTAGGCCAGGATTCGAGTAACATTTAAACGCAGTGTTACTCGAATTAAAAGGTTATATTATGTATACAGAAGATTAAATCAATATGGTTGCGTTTATAAAGAAAATATAATATATTATTATGTTTACTGAATTATAGTATTGTGTGGTTTGCAGTTATCGTATTTTAGATTTTAGAATTGTTGTATTATAAAGAAGGTACAGACGTAATTCAAGTATATTTAAATTGGGAGAAATTACCCTTCCTAAGTTTTAATTATAACAAGTGAAATATTTTGTTCCTGAATTGTTCTTTGTCACAATGTGACAGCAGCACCTGAAAATCAAATGTAATTAATTATACTGAGTACGAAATATCTTGGTTCTTTGTGTTTTCTTTGTTCTAAAATGTCTCTGACAAAAAAATATGAAAATTAAGTCGTTTTTTTTTTTAAATTATAAAGATAAAAAATAACCCGAAATATTGAAATTTACAAGGAAAACATGTCGTAATTTATTAAAATACAAATTAAATTAAAAATTAAAAAAAAGAAACTTCTCAATCATTCGGAACATGAAAATATGTTTTACTACAAACTTATATTGAATTGTAGAGTTAACGGTATTTTGAAATTGATATATCAATAAAGTATGAATAGAAATACGTTATTGAAAAGTTAAAGTTTTCATACGTTTCAAAACGTGATATAAATTTTCTCAAGTTATATTTACAGTGAAGTTGTTAATCTTTCCGACCCTTTGCGGTTTTATTTGAGCTTAAAAAAGCACTTTATGGCCGAGCCGATGAATTCATTACGAATGAGCTTTTTAACGCCTCCAGTAATATAAATACGGTTGTTTATTTAGGATATGGATTTTTTTATAACACGAATATTGAAAGAAGTCAAAATATTCATGTTTAAAAATGTAGGAAAATATCACTTAAATCAGGAACTATAATAATATGCTAATTTTATCTGTATTTTTTATATTGTTTACAACAATTTGTTTACTTTATAACGCAAAACTAAGAAAATCATTATGATTGTAAAAAAATAAACAAAATCAATTATTCTCATAAGTTTAAAATGTATTTTTATTGAAGATGCTATCAAAATTTTGAGGCTCTCTTTTGATTTTTTTTCTTAAAAATTATCTCATCAAAGAGCTGAATGAATGAATATATTTAACGAAATTAATAAGGTACCTACATTAAAGACTGAAATCTATGCACAATTTTATTTATAATACCATTCCTTAAATTTTTTTCTAAAACGCTTTCAGCCAAGGCCAGAAATATAAATATGATGCAGGATTTTGCAGTTCATGTAAGGGGGTTTTTTAAATTTAATATTTACGTTTTTACTTATGTATATTTTAAAATTAAAAACAATAAATAAATTATAATATGTACATATGAAAACAGAGCTTATAATAATATTAAATCGATATAACATTACATTATGCAGTCTATCACTATAATAATATACAACAGAAAAGATTAATAAATATAATTTAGATAGGCTCCTAATACCCCACCAAATTTTGAAGCAGGGTTTTTATACCACACATTATAGACGTGCAATAGTGTGTATTGCAACATTCAAATACATCTGAGTTGAATGAACGTCAGTACATAAGCTGAGAGTAGTTTTCAAAACGGAGGACAAGCTTATAATGAAATTGACATAGTGTGTTTAAATTTATCCCATATTTTTCCACACTAAAGATCGGTTGCCTGTTCTTTATTTATTTATTTATTTATTTAAGAAAACAAAACATTGTGGACATAACAGATCTTAATTCAAGATGTACACAACATGACATTTACATTATAACAAATATTAACCTCATAAGAGAGAAAAAGAGAAAATATAATATAATAATAATAAAAAATATATACTTATTACATTATATATAAAAAAATAAAATTTTGAAAACAAAAAAACATACATTTATACAGATAAATAAATTTTCGAATACAAAATATCTACCAAGCACGTCACCGAAATGTCTTGGTCTTTGGGGAGCGCATTGACTAGTCTTGCACCATTCGCTTATGGCGCCTGATAAGCTTGACACGAGGAAACAGTTCCGATCCAGAATAAATCATGACTGCGACCACGTATGTAATTGACAGGCGCATGTAAATTCAAATTCATTAGGATATCCCTTGCGATGACAGGCAAAAGTGTTATTACACACCCGTTAGGTATTTCAGTTCCCATTAATACTGCGTTCCCTGATAATTACTATAGTATTTATATAAATCGATCGAAAATCTAACTAACCTTTATGTACTTATGCAAGAGAGCAAAATGGTGGTTGCTTAGTTACAGGCATCCGTGAAACTTGAAGCATCCGGAAATTTCCCGTAGGACGTGAAAAATTCCCTTCCATTATATTGAAGAATTTCATCTCTCGTTATAGTTGTATTTGGAGGGTACTCAGTCAGCTATGTACTTAATAACTTTCCGCCAAATATATTATTTACAAAGCACTTATTATGTACATATCAATATCATGTAAAAAATAGTAGAAACTGAGATGAAAATGAAAGTCAGTACTAATAATGTCTCTACTACTGTACGATTGATGATAATATTATGTATATATACTCTATCTATGCTTATAATATCTGTAACGTCATTCTGTTAAGTTTTTATGTAGTAATTTTCTGTCATGTTCAATTTTCTTCAAAAACTTTCTGATGTGAGAGAACTTGCCAGATCCAAAATTCGAACCAGGGACCCACGATGCTATATTATTAGGCCGACACTTAAGCCGTTTATCGTGGGTGTCATGTATAGGTACATATGAAAAAAACATTGGTTTCGTCTTTATACTTTTCGAGATAATGAAAGAAATATATTAAATTATTGTGTTTTGATTTACTTAGCTTTTAACATTTTGATTCTAATTACAATAACTGATGCTATTAGTTTCAAAGTCGCTAACCACAATTATAGGTTTTTTTGATAGTTTTATTTATTCTGATTGAGTATTTTCCACCGTACCTATATATATCAAATTCAGCTCTCAATCTTAAATCTAAATATAATTAAGTTGGAGGTTGATAACACAATCGTATATATGCATCAGTCGCCATTTTTTTGTATACTATACGACTAACTTAAAACATGATTTTTATTATTTTAATTGATAATTTAAAGAGTTTTATTACTTTATTCATTTTTTTAAATAGTTTACTCATTTATTATGTCTACAAAAAGAAAATATTTTATTTGCAGTCCTAAATATGCTTGACAGTTTTTTTTGCGATTATCTCAAAATAGCGGAATGTGGAAGTTACCGACTTTGAAACTAATAGCCCACGTGTAAATACCTAATATATTAATTTATTAATTATAATTATAATTAGAAAAAACCAACGTATGAATGTCAAATATTATAGAATGACTCATCCGGTCACACAGTGGGATCTAAACCTCTACATAAAGTTTATGGACGAATAATGTCAAGAAAGACGCATAGAGGCTGAGTGTACTTGACTGGAGGCAGAGAGAGTTCGGGTAAGAGATTCCTGGATGATGGTTGTACAGTAAGCAATGGAACTGAATGGTCAGTAGTGCCAGCTTAAGCCCAGCCTAAGCCGTTAAAATATAGATAGTCTTGTGTCATTTCTCCACTTTATGACTTTTTTTTCACACAAGCTTTACACAACTACATTTAGATATTATTAGATATACTCATTGGATATTATTATAAGGTAAAACGCCCATAAAAATATTTATCTCTTATCAATTCTATAAGACCTTCATTAATCGTCATAATACTACAATCTTCCTTAATGATCATTAAAAACGGCATAAGTAGGCGATCGTGCGAAAATTACCAACAAGATTTGAAATTATTTTCCGAAAATATATTATTTTTTAATTTTAAAAATATTTTTATAATATGGGTATTAATTACAAGTGCTCCAATCAGATACGGAAGTATATTTTAAAGATTTCGATAAAATCATTATTTTAATATAATTTAATATATACTTGAAGACAAACTTTAAGCTCCTAATTTTGAAGTTTAAATATTAAGAAAAAAACATTGAAATAACGCGATAATAAAATTTAAAGAATGAATTTAAGTCAGACCGACTCACTAAATTCATTCGACAACATCCTAAAGTCACTGACTGGATCAGATCATCGGTAAAAAAAAAGACAAATTATCATAAAAACTAACATCTCCATATTTATATTGAGCATACTCACTTTTAACTACTGACAATATTAAAGAAATCATTAATAATGGTTAGAAAGATAGAAAATAGTTATCAATAATGATTATTACGATGTAACCACTTAAAATAATCGGTGTGTACTTATGTATGCGCGTTAGAAGTTATACTTATTTGGCGTAAAAAAACAAAATAAGCCGTTACATTAGGTTGATGAAAACGTACGCGAATCATCTGTGTCTCATATAGCACATAATAATTGTAATTTAATTATTGAATTGCACCAAAATTCATCTTTGCCATACAGCGGTTATAATCGATTCAGAAGTGCCCGTGATGAATTAATAAAAAATCAAATTTTAATATATTTTTTGAATCATTTTCACAAAATTTATTTATTTATTGATATATAATTTTACTCATAAATAATAATTACATAAATATAGCCACAAATCTTGATACACAATCTTTACAATGAAAAATAAATATACACTCCTTTATAAAGAAAGTTTTATGAATATAAATTAACAGTGTAGAATGTTAGTCTCCAGAAATTTGTTTATAAACATATATATTTATTATGACACAATATTGGTTATGTTTACAACACGTACTCTTTACTTGGTTGTATTGAACGACTAACTAAATGACACTATGCGCATGCACCCTTGAGACCGAAAGGAATATAATCATATTAATAAATTATGTGTTACAACGGCGCGCGCAACTTCGTCATACGCCAAAAATATACTCTGATCTATTTTCCCAAACGCGCGAAAAGAAGTATAACTTCAAAAACTTTTATATTGCTGTACGGTATAATGGATTTCTTTCCTTGGCCCCTATTAATTTAAGTGTCTGTGACTTGTTGAATACATATTATACCTATTGGGTTGTTTGGATGAGAATATATAATCTTTTGTATACAATTTCACTACAGAATGAAGAGAGACGCAGGATGTCTATTGACTGAACGAGGGGTGTTTTTGAATGATGGATTCCGTAAAACGATAAACTGACAATATGAAGGATTTAATTTACTCAAAAAGTCTTGAACGAGTGAAGCAAACTGTCACAACTTAAGTCGTTTAGTATAAAATAACCCTTTTCAAAAGATAAACTTTCACAGACGTATCCAGCCGTGTTCATTCTATTTTATTACGTTTAAGGTCCTTTGACATTGTAGATTATCAAAATAAGTATTCGAACCACAGAAAAGATTTTTTAGTACTATATGGGAAAACTTTTATAAATTGATATAAAGATTTTTTTTTCCAATTCAAAATCCTAAACACTTAAGTAAAACTATATTTCTTTTTTCTTTCTTAGTGTGAATTATTTTTCTTAGTGGAAATACATTGTATTAATTAAAATAGAACACAGTTTAATAATCATCACCAATGGTTTGATGACAGGATCGTTTATTGGATTCCTCTTAACAATTCATTATTGAAATACTAATATTCACATTGTGTAGTTTAAAAACCTAAATTGATTTATATTTTAATAGGACAGGTTATGTTATTTAATTATTATTAATATCTTCATAAGTCAGTATCACTTGACAATGTTCCTTGGAAGCGGATGAAATCGGTCCTAAGTATTATTAAAATAAATGGAATTAGTACAACATATTGCGTTTTATTTTAATTTTATTAATAGTAAGTACAAATATTATTTTTACAGTTTTGTATCGATTATAAACAGCTGTTAATTTGATAATTTATACGAGAAGAGAGCGGGTTTCTAATGCGAAACGCGCTGGCTTTTCTCATTCTCATATTCATGATACAGTTCAAAAAATTATGCATTATGTGTTATTTTCACATTTTATCACGTTTCTGTTTTTTTCACTACGCTACCGTCATTGCGACCTCGTGGTCTATTTTAGTGTTAAAATGTAGAAAAGAATCTTATAGTTTAAGTAGTTCCATCAGAATATATCTGAACATATAAAACAATAATAGTTTCTTGGCACATTTGGTATAATATATTTTAACAAGGTACTACTAATTATTTTACTTTACTTCAATAAAAAACGGTATTTTCGAATTGATTTAAGATTTGTACTTTTCCACTTGAGTCATTTTTCTGACTCAGGTTTTGCCTTTCGGAATTTTCACATAGTATGCACACTCACCAATAGAAAATGGATGACTGATACAGAATATAGTTAATTACCATTAAAATACAAAGTTCGTATCGTAAAACACAGTGAAAATAGTATTTGTAAGTAAATAAGTAAATAGAACGTCTGTGTTATAAAAATTAAATTTTGATGCTGTAATATTACGAATACGGTCACGATCAACCGGTTGGCCATACCTGATTTATATGATAGTAGATATATTATATATTGATTGCGAAGTATGTTAATATCAAGACTATTAAAGCCGTCAAAGCTAATTTATAAAAATATATTATGATTGATTCATAGCACAATGTTTGCGTTACAATAGGTATACTTTGTGGTTAAAAAAATAAAACAAAATGGCGGCCAAACCTGAAAAAACGTATTTCAAGTAAACAAAAAAAAATCAAATTTTAAATGTATGTACGACACAAATTTATGACAGTCGAACGGATAAAAATGTCAAAGGGAACACGATTGCCAAATCCAATCTGTGACAAAACAAAATATAAACAAGGTCGTATTTTAAATTTCATCTACATACAAGACACACGTTATATTGATCGATGGAACTGTGGAATAATTTTAAAAATTGTATATCTTTAAAATAAAAATGTAAAAAAAATGCGTATAACTATTGAGTCTGTTGTTTTGGTCTTGCATTGCGATATAAAAATCCAAACCGTCTCTTTTAGAATTTGGATGGTTGGGTCTATTTAACCGTATCCGGAAATTTCTACGTAAATAGTTCACCGCAGGACACTTATTCGTGCGCCGCAGTACGTGAAACATGAGTTCGTGTAACATTTAGTCAAATGACGAGTTCGTCGTTGAACATTTTACCGTGGGGTATATTTATACGTATGCTACAACATGTGGAGATGGCTTTACTAGGTTAGGTTAGGTTAGGGTTAATCTAATTGGAACAGATGAACTCATGTTTCACGTACTGCGGCGCACGAATAAGTGTCCCACGATGAACTGCATACGTACAACTTACATGTAACCCTATTTAACATGTTAGTTTTTGAATCAATATCTGAATCCAGAGCGTAGTTTCTCATATTATAAAATAGAATAATTATTTAAAACATACTATTGTACCTATTGATACATATTTAAACTAACGCTTATGATGACCGAGCAATATCGTATCGGCTCACAATATCGTGAGTCTTATGCTTGAATTCCGGGTCTTAAACGAGTGTTTTCAACCAGATTATGTAGCCACTTGCTAATAAGTTTAGCAAGTGGCTAACATTCATATCAAGTAAAAACAAAAAATCTGTTAATATAACCTCCAGTGTGTGGAGGTCTATATGATCTTTTTGGGAGTGAAAATAGTGATGTGACACAAGTTTTAAGAATATAGCATTCATTTATTGATTTGTTCATAACTTTTCATAACAACACTAAATAGAAAAAAGTATAAATAATTGTGGGAAGCCGGACATGAAGCTGCACCGATCACATTTCGGACAATTTTCCTCAAGAAATAATCAATTTAGTGCAACACTAATAATGAAAAAGATTATTAACAATATAAAATAATTGAGGTATATTTTAAAATTCCATTAAGTGTGACTATTGTAATTTTCATTCAAAGCACCGACTAACCTCGATTCTTAGACAGTTTCTGGATCTCTCCAAATTTTAATTGTGCAAGGAGCGTGCTTTATCTGGATCTCACCTCACCACTTCACCTCTGCTATCTGACCGATTTACTTACTTGTGATTAATTGTTGGAAGTGCGCTATATTCGAGAAAATTAATATTCACTTCGAAAATTATTGAAATGAAACTATTAAATTGGTATCATACATATAGTAGTTTTTGAGTTTAACAGAACAATCAAACAGCATACAAAAATTTATAAGAAAACTCGTTTTTTGGAAATAGTTAAAACAGAAAAACGCAGGCAATTGACAGTTACCACCATATAAATATATATATTTTTATAACTAACATTGTATTGCTACCAGTGGCGAAGACTCCATACTAGGCGATTATTTGAAGCCTACGTTCTTAAGAAAAATATTTTTTAATTGCATATTGACTTATTTATATAATCACTTGATTAAGTATATATTCTATAAAATAATTTATTTTGCCAACGAGAGATGCCGTATGTGTAGGAATGTATTACACGCATAATAAAAAAACAATCTGCAAAGGTTTTAAAAAATACACCACAGCGCGCCATCTGTCTTGACGTAAGTAAAGGTCGGATAATGTTTCGAATAATTCTCAATTTTTTTCATATGAACTTTACGTCACGTAGCCCCGCCCAGTCTATCGAATTGTATGAACTAAGGTAAGCTCCGATCGCAGAGCCTAAAACTAAATAATTAATGATTAGATAATTAAAAAAAAATAATTTCTATGGTGTTTAATCGAATATTAATAAATATAGACTGTTTTTAAAAATAAAAAGAACTTTTATCTAATGATTTTTGATGTGTATAAATGTTTTGAAAAAATACGTAATTTAAACAGCTGATCGCTTAATTTTATGTCATCAGTGAGTTTTTGAAGTTTCATTAAATTAGTGTGTCGTTGTCATCAGTGTGTACCTAATCATTAGTAGTGATATCGTATTATCTTATTATTTCTCGAAAGTATAACTGACAAGTGTGTTCTTTTTATGAAATCTCCACAGCCTACCTCTTTCCAAAAGACACCCTTCGCCACTGATTGCTACTGGGTTTTTATAAACATAAAAAAATACTAAAAAATACTTACACTAGTAGCTACGAGTAATAGCGCAAATTAAAGCATTTAATAAACTCTTAATTGACTTGTTATCCAGTTAATTAACCACCCAATATTAGGCCAAAATTTAGTTCAAACGACTGACTTTATAAAATCAATAGGTATGTCAATATTGACTTTACGAATCCGATACAAATTCCCTAGAGTATTTCAGCGTATAAATCTCAGGCTTAGGTCACTCCGAGAGTTGTGCGGTCAGCTATTTTAACTCTCGGGATCCCAGCTTAAAGCACATTTGGGTGTTCGCTAAAATCACCGAAGCAAAAAGCTCGTGGTTACTGAGGTAAAGCTTTTCTTTGTGTTAGCCTTGATTTTATTGTCACTTATACTATATTCCATAATGAGTTATCTTGTTCAAAGGGAATACAGAAATATATTAAGTGGTGATAATATTATTATCTCATACAGATTTTGTATTATTATTGGAGTCTAGGAGTTAGGAAGGTGAGGACTGGAATCCATGACTATTTTCAGAGCTGATACCATGACTTATCGCGTATACTATCGTCTCAGGTAGATGAATTATTAAAGAAAATGCGTCTCTCATATTATCCATAATTTCATTATCATCAAACCGAGTTATGTGCGCGGTGTTCTTGAAATAAAAAGAAACGGCGTCCCTCATATTACGTATACTCAAATCTACTGGATATATCATATATTGAAATAATAACAAAAAAATAAAGCAACATATTAATAAGTAGGTATGCTAAAAAATTTGGGTGTCTTGTTTAAATTATGTTAAATAAATTAATAAAAAATAAATAAATACAATGGTTCTATAAAAGATTTTTTTTTCAATTTTTAAAAGACATTTCAGGATTGGGTCATTTTATATTTATTTTACGCAGTATTAAGAGATACTTGAACGAATACCCCAATATTAGGTTATAAAATGGAGCAAAAGTCCAGCATTCGAAAACGTGACTCGACTATATGAAACCCAATATAATTCCATCAAATATTTTATGCTACATTTTTTTTGCTATTTTAACAGTATAATAGGTATATTTTTGATGAAATTGCAGTTCCAGTAATACTATTTTACTGTGTCACTAACTTGGCACATAGCGTCAAATATAAGTAGGTAGGTAGTAAAATCAATTTTAATTTAATAATTATTTTAATATTTTCTAAAATGATTTTTAAAAAATTAAAAAAAAAATGATTTTAAATAAATAAAATATCATCATCAGCCTGAATCCACCCACTGCAGGATTCCACTTCTCTCGGTCCTGTGCGTTGGGTTGCCACGTATTTTCCCAATAATATCATCGATCCAGCGGCCTCTAGGTCTACATTGCGGACGTTTTGTACCTTTGGGGTACCACTGGTTGACTATTATTTGTCCAACTATTGTCCCTTCTTTGAGCTGTGTCCTAATATGCAGGCTTAAATAAAATATAACTGATATAGGTGATGATTTCGGTCGCCTCACCAAGTGGTTTCTAAACGGGTTCTTTCTAAACACTCAACCTATTAAATCCAATACATATTGAAAAATACCATGTGAATTTTCCAGATTCTGATTCGAGACCCGCAACTTTGTAAGCGGATGTATTATCACTTGTTTATCGTAGGCATTTTGATGTAGATATATTATAATTTTATATGTTATGAACCAAAATTTGGTTAATTCATTGATTAATTGGGTATTGTGCATATTATCCGGACAAAGTGATAAATATGTTGAATGCAATATTTTGACTTACTAATTATTAGATTAGAAATAAACTGATGTTTTATTTTACTGAAGTATTTAGGTAGGTACAATTTATTTTATTATTATTTACAGAAATAATATACGCAATACCTAACGTTGACAAAAAAGGGAATATAGTATTTGTGTTAATTTTACGAAAAAATGTAGTTGTGAAATCAGGCAATTCAGCCCAGCCGAAATAAGAAATTTAAAATCATTTATACCAACCATAAAATATAATATACATTGATAAAAATATACGAAAATAATATTGAATTTTTATATCTAATTGTCTACTTGTCGGGTTTTTAAGGGTAAGTCGCGTGCATATCCGGCGAATCCATCCGGAAGTTAGTCGTGCGCCTTTGCGAAGGCTTCGATTCACCGTAAAGCCTTTGTGAGCTTTCCCGGCTGCAGTTGGCGCGTGTCTCACCTCAATCGGCTTGTTAGCGAAAGAGGCTTCTTTGTTTTTTGTAAGTGAACAACGAGAAATATAATCGGCGGTTTTATTCGTGCGGCAAACCTGACAATAATAAAATAATTGTGTCAGATAAGGTATGTGAGCAATTTATTCGATTCAAATAAATGAATATTTACAATATATAAATGAATTAGTTGACATATACTTAGATATATAAAATAATAGAGAACATAATATTATATCTACGGTAACCATTTTCTTTAAATAACGTGTACATTTACAAGTATGTTGATATAATATTAATATAATGATGAAAGTTCTTTGAAAATGATGTAGGTTATGTGTAGCCCTTCAGCGGGCAAAATTTTTTTTTGCATTTTTCTTGAATAACTGATATTATATTCTTTCGTAACGTATAATAAATAAATAAAATAAAATATAAAATCCTTTTTATTTCTTACAAACCAAAAAAGGAAATGACAGTAAATTGACTATATCTGATGTATATATACCTAACCTATGATTATATCTATTATGTATATATATCTATCTATCTATGATTGTATTATCTACTTATTATCTAGTTTATATAATATTAATTATTATTATTTTAATATTTTTGTAAAATACATAATATATATATTAAGATTTTTATGTTGTTTATAATACTAATGAATAATGTTTATATATAAAACAGTGCTATGTAACGTTTATAGTAGTATATGTTTTTCTATTTGTAACGTAAATAATATTTTTAATGCTAAGATACTAGTTTGTTTGGTTTGTCAGAACCCCTCTTCGGGTGAAGGCCTCCTCCAAAGAAAGAAATCCTTATCCGAAATTTGTAACGTATAATAATAAGTAATTATTTTACTTATATTTTGTTTTTTAGTCATAATTGTGATTTTTTTCTATGGTTCCATATGCAACCGTGGAACGTTTAGTTTATTGACTTCTTTTGAATTGGTAATACTATTTATTCATATAAAATTGAAACTAAATACACAATAAAGACATTTAAAAATATTAAAAAAATATAACAATCGTTTTTTGCTTTGATCATTGTGGTATAGGCCAAAACATTCAATGCATAAGACGATTTTACATGTTATTCACGCAATTCGACGTTGCCGAGTTGAAAAGATCAATATTATATTATAACTATATTATATGTCATCATCATCATCATCAGCCCGAATCTATCCACTGCTGGATGAAAGCCTCTCCAAGCTGATTACACTTCTCTCAGTCCTGTGTGTTGCGTTCCCACGTACTCCCGTAGAACTTAATCATTTCATCGATACTAGGTATACCTTGCGGACTTTTGTACCTTTTGGGTACCACTGGATACAATACAAATACAATAAAAATTGTCATGATATACACAATATGTTCATAAAATCGGTAGTTGTTATCGAAATGAAGATTTTGACTTGACAATTTCACATAACATGCTAATATCTAATATATAAAAATTAATATTTGTGTGTTTGTGTGTTTGTTTGTTCGTATTTAATGCGCAGCCATACCGTTCATCCGATTGCGATAAAACTTTGTATACTTATTGCTTGCACTTGCGGGAAGAGTATAGGCTATACTAATATATAAAAATGAATGTCTGTCTGTCTGTATGTCTGTCTGTCTGTGTATCTGTCCCGCATGCGTTCCTATACCATTCATCCGATTGCAATGAAATTTTGGTAAGTGGTTGCATGCACACCCATGAAGGTTTCTGAATTAGAAAAATCATCATCTTCTTCTTCTTCTTTATTATATTTTCTTTTATTCGTATGGTTCCTATACCATTCATCCGATTGCAATGAAATTTTGGTAAATGGTTGTATGCACACCCATGAAGGTTTCTGAATTAGAAAAATTAACATCTTCTTCTTCTTCTTCATTCTATCTTCTTTTATTCGTATGGTCCCTATACCATTCATCCGATTGCAATGAAACCTTCGTCAGTTGTTGTGGTAACACCCGCAATGGTTTTTGAATTATTACAACCACCTTCTTCTTCTTCTATTCTATATTCTTCTATTCGTATGTGTTCCTATTCCATTCATCCGATTGCAATAAAATTTTCGTCAGTAATTGTGCCAACACCCGCGAAGGTTTCTGAATTAGTACAACCATCTTCTTCTTCTTCTTCTTCTTCTTCATTCTATCTTCTTTTATTCGTATGGTCCCTATACCATTCATCCGATTGCGATGAAACCTTCGTCAGTTGTTGTGGTAACACCCGCAATGGTTTTTGAATTAGTACAACTATCTTCTTCTTCTTCTATTCGTATGCGTTTCTATTCCATTCATCCGATTGCAATAAAGTTTTCGTCAGTAATTGTGCCAACACCCGCAAAGGTTTCTGAATTAGTACAACCATCTTCTTCTTCTATTCTATCTTCTATTCGTATGCGTTCCTATACCATTCATCCGATTGCAATGAAATTTCGATCAAGTGTTGTGCTCACACCGCAAAGGTTTCTGAATTGTTACAACTATTTTCTTTTTCTTCTGTTTGTATGCGTTCTTATACCATTCATCCGATGCGATGAAATTTTGAACAGTTGTTGTGAGCACGCCCGCGAAGAGTTCTGAATTAGTACAACCATCTTCTTCTTCTTCTATTCGTATGCGTTTCTATACCATTCATCCGATTGCAATGAAAATTTGACTATGTGTTGTGTTCACGCCCGCAAAGGTTTCTGAATTGATACAACCATTTTCATCTTCTTTTTCTTCTATTCTATCTTCTTCTATTCGTATGCGTTCTTATACCATTCATCCAATTGCGATGAAATTTTGACCAGTTGTTGTGCGCAAGCCCGTGAAGGTTTCTGAATTAGTACAACCGTCTTCTTCTTCTTCTATTAGTATGCGTTCCTATACCATTGATCCGATTGCAATGAAACTTTGGTGAGTGGTCGTGCGCACGCCTGCGAAGGTTTCTGAATTAGTACAACCATCGTCTTCTTCTTCTATTTGAATGCCTACCTACACCATTCATCCGATTGCAATGAAACTTTGGTGAGTTGTCGTGCGTATGCCCACGAAGATTTCTGAATTAGAAAATCATCTTCTACTTCTATTCGTATGCGTTCCTATACCATTCATCCGATTGCAATGACATTTTGATCAAGTGTTGTGCCCTTGCCTGCAAAGGTTTCTGAATTAGTACAATCATCTTTTTCTTCTTCTATTTGTATGCATTCTTATGCCATTCATCCGATTGTGATGAAATTTTGACCAGTTGTTGTGCACACGCCCGCAAAGGTTTCTGAATTAGTACAACTATCTTTTTCTTCTTCTATTTGTATGCGTTCTTATGCCATTCATCCGATTGTGATGAAATTTTGACCAGTTGTTGTGCGCACGCCCGCGAAGGTTTTTGAATTAGTACAACCATCTTCTTCTTCTTTTATTCGTATGCGTTCCTATACCATTAATCCGATTGCAATGAAACTTTGGTGAGTTGTCATGCGCATGCCCACGAACATTTCTGAATTAGAAAATCATCTTCTTCTACTATTCGTATGCGTTCCTATACCATTCATCCGATTGCGATGAAACTTTTGTCAGTTGTGTGCGCACACCTACGAAGGTTTCTAAATTATTATTATATAACATACAAAGTTTGTAGTTTGTTTGTCCCATCCAATTTTGATTTTTTTTTACTACATATTAATAACATTAATAACGTTTTCATATTTTGGATTCGATTTTAATTTAGTGTTCTTATGTTTGACCTTTACTCCTATTAGAATTATTTTCATATTGCCATATTGTATTACACAGATATTTTAATAATAAAAAAAATAATTACCACTTATTATTTTTCAAATATCTAAGATAAATATAACCACGAAGCGACCCTGTGCGAAGCCGGGTACTTCAGCTAGTAATATATAATAACAAGTGAGGCGTATTTTTTGTGAAACTATATAATTTTTTTTTTATTAATTATAATCATATTTTTAAATGAAACAAATCATCGCCCAGCAATCAAATTAGATAAAAAGTTTTTCAAACATTGACCTCGCGATATGAAATTGAGGTTATTTTTCATACAAGCAAACTTTACAGTAAGAAAAATGCATAAAATAATTTCTCTCTGTTATGATTTTATATTAATTATGGCACATAAATATTCAAAATATGTTTTGACATACCTTTTTCTTTGTGTAAATTCCAATAGGCTAGTTCAAATCACTTTTCAATATACACACATGAGAGAATGCCCCCGCGCCACGTGCAAGAATGCGCACAGGATACAAATGTAGCCGGCAGCGTCAAACTGTCATAATTTGTTTTACGGTTTACTTCACTCCGCATGGTTACGTTTATGCTCTGCGCACGTTTCCGCAGAGTCATATAAAGCAATACGGGTGACGTTTTATACAGATTTGGATTTAATATGACCCATAATGCAGGATGTTACATATGTAACCGGAATTGGCTTATGCCCGCTAAAGGGATAGGGAACTCAGAAATAATGGGAACTGAAAAACACAACGGGTAAGGCCATCCACTCACGCAGAAACTAAAATCTGATGAACTGGTTGGTGATGGCACCCATAAACTAGCGGGTAACTGATGCTTCACACACTACGCTACTAAATCACAATAACCTCATAACCTCAAACTATCAAACCCATTGTCTTTCCTACTTCATTCTAAGCCTTTTCCGTAATATCTTTACGGGAATATTCTGGAAACCTGTAATTATTGGGAGTACTTCTCAACATCTGCCGCATATTTTAAATTAATATCGGTCTTCCCAACTTTAACTTTTGACGTCTTGCCAATTTTGGTAAGAAAATATGATTTTTCATCGAATCTACTGGTACCACTTTTTTATGGGTGACTGGCAACTGAGAGACTAGGAGAGACTAGCTGTCGCGTCTCCTCGGTTGCAGTTGTGGACGTTTTGAAACTGAGAGATTCCAGTCTTGCCGTCAGCGAGCCGCCATTGAAATACATTATTTAGATACTGGAGTTTAAGTCTTTTTTAGGTATTCACGTGAGCGGATGGCCTAAGGAGTAGCAGGTAACTGATCTCTAGTAAGGAATAATCCGGGACAAACTTAAACACGTGTCAAGAAAACGTTATACGTCCACAACTGCTCTTGGTTTATGCATTGGCGTTCATTTAATATTGGTGTATTACACACACTATTGCACGTGCATAATGCGTGTTTTATTTTCGTAGAACACACACATCAAAACCTTGCATCAAAATGTAGTGTATTAAATATTGCCTATCGGAATTATATTTATTATCTCTTCTTCCGTGGTTAGGTACTTGAAAAAAGTCAGTTCGGATATCTTTGAAAGAGTGTCTAGTGATTAATTATAACAATTAATTCTCTGTATTCACAGTAGAAGTTTGAAAGGTAGAATTTGATTAATTTCAGACATTGACGTAACTAGGATAAAACCCATATTATAATATTTAACCAAATTAAATATAATTTCAGCGGTGGGCTAAGAGATTAGTTACATATTTCCCCTAGCTAACAAACAAAATTTAATTTTTTTTTAAAAGCTTGCATTTTAATAACCTTAACTATTCGACACCCACGATGGCCGCGCGGTTTAAGCGTCGGCCTATTGCGTCGTGAGTCTGAGCCAGAGTATGGGCCTAATAATAGGTTGAGCAAGTGGCTGACATCCATTTCTCGTATAAACAAAATCTGTTGATACAAACCTCCATATGTGGAGACCCATATGAACTTATTAGGATTGGATATAGTCGAAAAAAAAATTATCACCGGTCTCAGCGGATTCTTCAAGTTGATTTCCAAAATATCGTTGGTGTCCACGTTCTTCGATCAGACCCTTCTTTACGGTGTTTTTATGTCGGTCGGTGCGGACTTATAGAAAAGATCATAATGAAAAATAATTATTATTTTTGGTTCAACCCGATAATATTGACGATCTTTTTTTGAAACCGTGAGTAATTTTATGATGCCATTTCAACAGTTTAAACAAAAGATCGCTTAGGCACATCCCTATTAGCCCGTTTACATCTGCATGGATTTACTGGTGACAGATGTATTATCGCGGCCATAATAAGAAAATGCACGTGTAAATACATTTCTGAATTTTCACGTGATTGTTGAACTTGTGCGATATCTGCAGAACCTATCATATAGCACCATATAATGATAACAACGCGTCTCGTTTATGTTTGATGAATTGGCGAGACGGTCAACACTTTCAGATGTAAACAGTTAATATCACGATAGTTTAATTTACATACTATTAGTGCCAGTAAATTCATGCACGTGTAAAGGCTCTATTACTTTTAAAACGAAGTAACTATTATTTATTGCTCTAGTAGAATTGGCCGCCGAGCACTGTTGACTATATGTTTATTGAAATGTAAGACTACGTCAAAAATATAAATAATATTAATAAAAAATGAATATAAATTCTGCGCTACGTAACGTATGGCAATGTAGTGTTTATTGTGATATTTTTCCTTCTTACCTTGGTCAGTGTGTAATAAAAATAAATAAATTATTTTATTTTATTACTGTCTATACTAAGCCCTTTTATAACTTGTCAGAAGAGAGCATTTATTCTTAACAAGCTTTCCCGCTTTATTACGTATTTGAAATGAAAAGATTTTTCTTGCTGTATTTTATTTATGAAACGCATCTTTTATTATGTAACAAAATGCCGGGGCATCTTTCGCGAGGAAAATAAATGTCGGATCTATTTTCGTCGAGGGAAAGGCAGTTTGCTTTGTGAATCATAATACCACACATTTATTTGAACATTATTTTTAAATAGCGCTCATTATATGATTATAAAGAATTCTATATTTCATGCTCTCTCTGAAATCTTTTTAGAATTTATTTAAACCACAAAAACATTTTTATTTTATTTTCATTTCATTTATTTATTTACATGTGTAAACATTACAAATTACAAATTCAAGGAGTGCATAATACGATATTATTAATAAAAATAAGTACTACCTAATAGTATTCTATAAGTAGTGTACTGTGGGTATAGTCCCTGATAACTATCTTAGAAATCGGGAGCATCAGTTGTTTGTTCTCCCGAGGAACATAACTAATCTGCCATTTGGTGATGCCAATTGGGAGAACAAACAAGTGATGCTCCCGATTTCTATTTCTTTATGCCCTATGTGCCCACGTTGTTCGATCAGACCCTTCTTCTCTGTGTTTTTATATCGGGCGGTGCAGACTTATAGAAAAGATAGGGTATCATAATGAATATGAGGTGGGTGAGTATGGTATCATAATATAATGAGCATAACTAATCTGCCATTTGGTGATGCCAATTGGGAGGGCAATAACTATGTTCAACCAAATCGCTTCGGATGTTGATATATTCCACCTACATGAAGATGAGTATAGGTGGACGTTGTTTTATGAATTCTTAAAATAGGGTCCACTTTGCTCATTCGGTGTGCTTCAATGCTTTATAATTTATATTTTTTTTACCTTTTACTTCACTTTTCATACTATTTATGTGATACTGCATACATTTATTTCTTCCTTACACTGTTTCTATGTTTTTAAATGTCATGTTTTGAATGTCTATAATTTATAATTTGTAATGTTCACGGTATGTAAAAAAAAAAAAAAAGAATTTGAATAGCATGAGTATCCTTCCAGTGTGACATATTATTTTCTTAAGCATAATATCAAACCAGCTAAAGGCAAAACAACACAACTGGTATACTTGACATATATAACTATTCTCACAACTAACGTATTTGGGTAATTTTCATGCTTAAGTCATGAAATTATTCGCCGTGCTTTAACTCATGTCAATATTTACTGACAACCAGCGGAAAAATATTTATCAAGTATTGTAACACCAGTCGTAAAATTCCACATCTTTATTCCAAAATCACAATAGATGGTCGCTGATATTAATAAAAACTGATAAACACCTCGGACATATAGGTAGTTGTTTATTTCGTCACAATTAGATATAGTACAGGTGCTTAAATTGGTAAAGCATAATACGAATTCAATGTGTATAATTATAAATGTATATTTCTGTTTTTTTTAATAATATTATTAATAACCGTGTCTTTGATTTTTAGTACAAAGTGGTTGTTAGTAATTTTGAACAATCACAAACATCTAGGCTTTGAAAAAATCACATAAATATATTATGTCCTCACCAGGAATTGAATGGAACGGATGGAATGTTTTACGTTAACTCTAAATGTTTTAAACATTTTTAAAATGAATTTTATTTAGTTAATAATTATTATGATGAAAACAACATAATATTGGACGGAGGTTAAAATTAATTTTAAGCCTGCCACTTTTACACGGTTACTGTAATAAATTAATCTAACTAAGTCCGCATAATCCAAAGAGTCGTGAAAACATACTTTAAAAAGCGATTAAGTACCTAATTAACATATTATAAATACTGACTTGGTAATAGTATTTTTTACTTTTATATATACATATGTAGCTACCTATGTATTATAATAGTATATATTTAATCTATTGCAATAATATATTGTTTACCCGGTATGTAATACCCGGCTGGAAACGTTGGGCTTTTATTATGTATTTTCAAAAGATAATTGACGTCTGCGATTGCTTGTAATGAAATATATAGGTATATCGCGTCGAGTTACAGCAACTAGTTGTAGGAATGGGCGAAGGCTTACAGTTACTATATACAAACCATGAGTGGATGGAACTATGGAACTATGGATATTTCGTGTTGACAAACATTTTCTATAATAAAGTTAATACCTCGGCGATCTGATGTTTCTTGTATAGATAACGGGGATGTAATGTTTAAATAATCTTTAATTTAACAACATTTTAAGAATGTTACATTCTTAACTAACATTTCTATTAAGCTATTTAAGGTAGGTACGCAACAATATCTTGGGACATTTTCTCAATGACTCGAGATGTCTCCGGAAAATTTATTGTACGTATGCAGTTGGTCACCACAGTTTACCGTGAGATGTTATATCGGAAACTAGTGGCGATATAGCACAGACATGAAATCCATAGGTAGGCAAATAAATAAGAAATGCAATCATATCTTACATATTCATATAAATTTGAATGATTCAAAAGTATCTAGGTTAGCAAGAAGGTGGTCGTAAGTATCAAATCTTATCTATTAAATATCTGATAATAATGACAGCATTATTGTTATTTTTTATAACAATCATTATCAAATTAATGTTCTGATTGAATCTAATAAAATTGTTACATTACTGTTTGCAAATCTCCACTAACAACGTGTAATTTTTAATGTCAATGTTATACGACCATCTCTTTACGGTACGATGGCTTGTGGTGAATTGTGATATGGCAAAATGTAATACGTCTAAGTGGCTCGAGCTGTAGAAATTGTTAAACTCTGGCCTAGTTCATTCATTTTATTATAATTAGTAAAATAGCAACATGTCATAATGTAATAAGTTACTTACATTATAATTAATTTCAGTGAGCTTTGGTATATATTTAGAACTTTTTGTTAATACTAGAGACTTTGCTACATTCTAAGTTAAGTTATAAATAAGACTAAAAAAATAGTACAGTTGGCATGTACTTTTTTTTTCCAGCCATTAGGTATATTGTATTATATTATAATTATAAAAATAGCAACAATTTATAAGTCATTACATTATATCAAAGTATATTCCAGTGATTCTCTGCACAAACAACTCTGCTATATTTAGAGCTTTTGGTTAATAGTAAAGACTTTCCTACATTCTAAGTTATAAACAAGGCTAATAAAATAGTACACACGCACCTTTACTCTTGTTACAACCATTATATTCCTTCATAAACAACGTTGCGAGCTTTCAGTCATAAGGCATTCGCAACTAAATGCTTTATTTGGCGGACTCGACATACACATAACTTGAGTTTATCTACCTACGAGGTCTGTCATTAAGCTTCGTTTGCTGAGGCTCTCCTTGAATAAACAACAGGCTGTTGTGAGTAGTTGGTAGACCGAGCCAAATACGAAAGCTCAAGTAGTGTTTAATAGACAATTAAAATTGTTTATGAGATCGTCAAATATTTGAATAGATCCTAAACTTTCCAACTTGAAGAAGTTTTGCGAATAATATTGTTATGAATAACGTGATCGAAATTAATGCTTACGATTTATATGAAATTATTACGTAAAAAACAATGTGACACAGATTCAAATACAATATTGCAATTAGATAGTCATAAATGACATGAATCGAAAAAACAAATACACGAATACGGGAATAAATAAAAGTGGCGGACATATTATTATTACAATTCTTAAAAAGTCCAGACGTGAAGATGGAAAAACCGCATCGCTTGCAGAACAGATCATTGCTGGACTAGAACTTCGACTTCTATATCGAGACAAACACGTCAATGCGGCCGTTTCTGGAACTAAAACAGTTGCAATACCGCCAGTATGTCGCAAACAGTGCCATGACGTAGATTTCAATATATAAAAGCCGAACAGTAAACTTATTATCCAGTGGTACAAAATGAATATAAAAATAAAATCAATTGTATTGACTAGGACTACATATCTGAATTGAAAAAAATAATTGAATTAAATATTGTACTATTCAATTTCAATCATCTTTAGCAACCCTTGTTTCATTATTTGACATCTTCAGGCATTATACACATTAAAACATGGTAAATACGGGAATGGGACGACTAGCCTCCAAACAATTGGACGCCGCACTGTCGTAGATACGTATACAGAACGTAAACGAGGTATTTTAATCAGTTTCTATCTACTACTTAGTAGTTTGAATTAATTTTACTCTTAACATAATGTATTCTTTATCGCGGATTGAGAATTACCATGCCTAAGGCTATAAAACCTTTTTATTATATATAGATACCCTTTTTATTATATATAAATATAATAAAAATCTCTTTTTTCGTTAGAACTTAAACATATGCACGATTAAATCATTGTTTACGTCTGCATATTTATATTCTCAACAACTCTATTAAATCATAATAATATCATTTAAATATAAATAATAACATTGAATATTTTTTTTATCGTCCCAGACCCGTAAATACACGACTCGTCCACCTACATTATTTATGTAGTTACTTATTGCTTATATGCTAAGTTAAGTAATACTTACCTATATCATTTCTTTATGAGCAGTATGCAACTAAAATATATATCAATTGTATATTTTCCATATTATATGTAGACGCGTAGTGCCTGAAGATACTGAAATGCTAAATCTGGGTCGCTAAGATCGATTCAAACGGAATAGTACAAAACCGAAAATAATTAAATTTTTAGAAACTTAAACTGCATGGTCCACTGAACCGATGAGATAGTCAAATCCAGTGGAAGTGGCAATGAAAGAGTAAGGGTGAAGACATGATTTAAGTTACTTAATCTCCGCCCGCCATGTATAAGCATATGCGCATGGCCGCCTTCCAAGACGCTATAAACGTGTTAGAATGAAAAGATTGTAATGTCACATTTCTTTGTCCCGAAACAGATCTGCAAAAGACTGATGTAGCTACCATGCACCTTAGTAAATAAAATAAAATAAAATAAATAGCATGGGTAGGAGGAGGAAATATCCAATTCTTACGTTTTTATACAGCTTAAAATGGAGGATATCACTATTAGTTATTATATTGCCCCATTCGCTGCGGACCTTTTAAATAACATGCTAATTATATCTAATGGCAACCTGATGGGCAATGCGGTTGGACGCTTGGACGATTGGACATTAGCGAAACGTCTCTTTAAAACGATCGCCAGAATGTTATATTATCGAACATTTTTTTAAAATTGATTAAATGTATAATATTTTATATAATTCGGAAACACATCATAAATATAGAAATATGTTTTACATAAATTAGTGATTTAGATGCATGACTATTTTTAAATGCAAATTTCGTTGTAATTAATTAGGTAAATTGACAAAGCAGATGGGCCGAAGTACGATTCTCGCGGGTTCTGCCCGACACAAATTTTTTTTCAAGCTATTTTTCTATTTTTATGTATGCTTGAGGTGTTTCCAAATTATGTATGAATAATATTTACCAGTAGCGAAGGGTAGAGGTAGACTGCTAAGGTCCGCAATACATAGTGCATATTAAATTATGTTTAATTGTATACAACTCTGCTTTTATTGAACTAAGACTACAATTTTACAGATGGTGTTGGGTAGTTTTTAAAAACCTGTTGGGTCACTAGTGTGGTGTTCGATGTGTAGGTTGAGGATGATGATACTGAAGTATACGATGTAGCAGGGTGAGATTTATTAGCAGCGTATCGGTACAATAGTATATTATACAATGATAGTTACGAGCTAAGTACTTGGATTCGAGTGACATCTAGATAAATTATTCTTCGTTATTTATACAATAAAAGGTAACACATTAACATTAAATTCTGGTACATAATCATATTAGACTAATTATAGAATCAGCGTTTTAAATTGAGTAGCGAAAAGAAATATTATTTGTTATTACAGTCGTAAGAAAATATAATACTATGAAAACTGATTATTCGGCTAATACACCATAATGGTATAATGTACTGTGATATGATGTAATAATACACCATCTCTAACTTCGCCAATCGACTTGCTGGTCTAGCTTAGTTGTTTACTGGAAATGGATTCGCTGTGAATATATTACTGCAGAGTAATTTGATATAATAGATATTTGATCGCTTATTATTCTGCAGCTACAAACCAATTAAACCCTGCCTAAACCAAACCATAATAATTAATTAGATATACGAGTATTTTTTGACTATCATCTATTATTAAAATCAACAAACACCATCTGTAAGTTGTAGTATTACCTAGTAAATGAAAATAAATACGTATGACTGACAAAATTTAGTGTGCACTATTTATGGTGGATCAAAACAGCCTACCTCCACCCTTCGCCACTGATATTTACATATAACTATTTTTTTATTCAACGAATAATTTACACGATTTAAAAATATGACATTCTAATTATTGAACAAACATAATTGTGAAAACACTTCTGAGAAAATATATTATAACCAATAGAAAAAATCTTTTTTGAAAAAAGTAAGATACCCAGCAGGATCGAACCTGCATATCTCGGGTTTCGCGCCCATCTACATAGACCACTATGTAATAATCGTCATACTTAATTGTGACAAATTTTAACTAATGGTTCTTAATACTCTTTGAAGCGCTTTCCAAATTAAGTTACTATTGGCGATCGGCTTTTGTATTTTAAATCAAAATAGGATATTACTTTAATTACTAACCGACGTCACGAATCACTCCAAGATTTTTTGTTGTAACTTACTTGAACTTGCTAATAAGACACACCAATGAGATCTATATTAAATATTGAAAAAAATGTCTGTACAAGTACGTTCTTATAAGTAGAAATACTTTACTTCCATAAATTTCGTTTTCAAAATTGTATAAAATAAAAATTTCGCGGCCTGTAGATATAATTAACATGTAGGCTTTATGGCTTACTTTACAACA
This sequence comes from Rhyacophila brunnea, assembly GCF_057557595.1. Classification (NCBI taxonomy): domain Eukaryota; kingdom Metazoa; phylum Arthropoda; class Insecta; order Trichoptera; family Rhyacophilidae; genus Rhyacophila; species Rhyacophila brunnea. The sequence continues at coordinate 47,641,689 of NW_028232859.1, forward strand.
GTACTTAGGCACTTAGGGTAATAATGGTCTCGTTTTTTTTTTAATTCTATTTAGACAACTAACGTTCTGCCCATTAGCGGTGTGTTTTGCTACATCATAGTCAACATTTTGAAGAATATTAATGTATTGTTAATTACTCTGTAAACATGTGTTCAACTTTCAAGCATTTAAAACAAGTTTTGATGGTCTGAGAACGTGAGATGTTTTTAGAATATTAATTAATCGGGGGGGTAGTTTTTTAATTTATTTTTTTACAAATAATAGACTTTCGAAATTCAGTTAAGCCGAAAACTTTGCAGACGACATTATATTTATCGATGGCCGAATTTATTACGATACTCAGAGTGGTTAAGCCCTGTCAAATGGTTTCCAATAGAAAGATAGATTTTACGCTTTATTTGTCATTGATCGAGCGCTTTTTGTTTTTATAGACACAAAAATGCCATGTCTATTTTTGTCAATACACATATTAAAAACATGCAAAAAAAAATGTTGTTTACTTTTCATTCAATACCTAATACAGATTCTATTTATATAAGTCTATCTTCTAATATTTTCTGATTTCACTAAAATATACATTTTGTATTGTTAGTTCTAGCTAGGCACGTTACGTTATACTGAAAACAATTCATTTTTTATTACATACTTTACTAATAGCTTGAATATAAATCATGGGTGGCCAACCTTTTCAGCAACCGGGCCAGATTCTAAAAATGAGATTTCCTACCGGGCCGCACAACCGATTTTTTTTATTATACAAAAGAATAAAGAAATATGTATTATATATATTAGTAAAATAAAACAAAAATGAGACTTTTTTTAAATAATAAAAAATAAACAAAATAATATAAAAAAAAAAATTTAGTGAGGAGTTTGATTTTGTGTGGCAGAACTAAGTGTATCAATATCGATATCGAGTGAGGTTGTTCCTACATGCAAACAGTTTTCAAAATGCACATCAGTGATTCGTGTTCTCACTCGGGATTTGAGATGCTCCATCCGACTAAAAAGCTGTTCACGTGTGTAAGTGTTTCCAAATGGCGAAGTCATCATTAGATGTAAAGTCCATAAGTATCTGATTCGGGCTGATTCATTAGTAAAATTAAAATAGAGTTTGTAAATAAAGTAAAATACTAAAACTTTTTTTTTTACAAAAAAGAGAAATCTAAATCCAAAAAAATCTAAAGCCAAACATCATAGAATAATTAAAAAAATAATAGTTGGGTTTGCTTACCTTCACTGCACTTAAAAAGTAGTAAAGACTCGGTATATTAGACAAAATACTCAGTTATCGCAGCTTGTATTCTTATTAATATGTATTTAAAGTCGATTCAAATTCGAGCGAGTCAATATCGAATCTCAATTTGCGAAATGAGCACATCTAGCGGCAGCATTATTTTTTCACTGCTCCGCGGGCCGCGGGTTGGCCACCCATGATATAAATCATGTTAAAAAAATATATACTTACCTACCTGGGATGAAAAACATTTTCATTGTGAACTCAAGGTGCAGAACTAACCTGCCATTGGTAATGCCAATTAGGAGGGCAATAACTCTGTTTAACCAAATCACATCGAAAATTGAAATATTCCAGCTGCGTGAGTATGAGTGTAGGTGGGCATCGTTTTATAAATTCTTAAAATATGGTCTGCATAGCTCATTCGGTGTACTTCACTGTATCTAATTTATATTTTTTTTATGAACTTATACTTTTCTACTATTAAATAACTTAATACTGATATTTTTTATATATGATAGTGTTTTAATAATATATCTTTGTTTCTAAATGTCATATTGTGAACGTCTTAAATTAATAATTTCAAAAGTTCACTATATATGTAAAAATAAATAAAATTAGAATTTGAAATAAAATATAACCGGTAAAACTGTATTACTTGAGACACGTCTAACTTTAAGTAGGATGTAATTTACTACCCAGTATAAAATCTGGAAGTTATACTACGACACTCTCACATTGTCATTCTTCAATATAAAGAAATAACTCAAAAGAAATGGTATTCGTATTCTTTTGTGCACTCACTTTCAAGCTACTATCTTAATATGCAAAGAACCTACTGCGAGATGGTAAAAAAAAACTACGGATTAAAGCACGGGGGTTCATATCTTCTCTTTTTATTTCTCTCGCGACTGGCCGTCAGTGATACAATACGAATTAAGTGATACGACGAGGATAAGTGCGGTTCTTAATGGTTAATTTGAAGACAGCTTTCATGTAAGCTGGTTAAAGAAATTAACATAGGGGTGGTTAATGGTCCCATTTCAAATCAAATCAAATCATAACATTAGAGACATGACTAAGATATTTGAAACGAGATTATTAACAGTGAGTGACATGAAAACGAAAAAAATATTGTAATATAATAATATATTGTGTTTTAATTCTTTGTGAGATTGACAATTTAGTCAAGTACATGACATGTATGTACGAACATTCATGGAGTTACGTACATACAGTGTTTAACTCTGTCATTCTGTCTTCTATTTTCAGTATGAATATCCTAAAAGCTCTTGAAACTTATGACTTATTAGGTATACATTTGCTGTCACTACTCTATGCCCATTGTTCTGAATGATAAAGGATTGTTCCTAATGTGTGAGAACGAGCATTGTTTTATTACTAAAGAATTCAAAATGATTGATCACATATTGTCCAACTTTATGTTATAAACAGCCAAATTTATCAACAATAAGTGTTCTTGTATTAATTAAAATACAACAAAAAGTAATTAACTACCCCTACCAAAAAAGCTACAGTTTTATTGGAATAATTAGCAAACATGCGTGTGAATATCACTCTTGAGAATATATTAAAATATTGCCATTTTTTTATATTTTATTCTCAGATCGTAAAATGCGATTTAATATACTATTCGAGATTACTACGCACTTACGAGACGGAGCAGAGTGTACGTATGACATGTACATTTGGATTCTTGAATGGTTTGACTTGTCGGATGATGAATCCTAGAAGTTTACTAGCAGCACGCAGAGCTGTAGAAGTTATATGCTAGTGAAAAGATAACAAAAAATTAAAAATTATGACAAGATCTTTTGCCTTAGATTGGCGCTTTAATGAACTTTTTGGGTTATACAGGTTGTCGGAATGACGATTTAGTTAATATCACAGAACGGATAAATAAGATATAAATACGAGCCTGACGAAATAAGGCTTTGAACCCAGCTTTGGTGTATTACGAGTACTTAATGACAATCAGTTTATATAAAACAAACAATACAAAGTCCGCCGAGTGTTCTCAAATATTAACAATATTAAATGCGCGTTCCGTTAACGTTACTTTGATGCATATTATAATCCAGAAGTTTTTAATATTATTTAACATTTATCCACACTCGTAAATTAAATCTTCGCAGCCTCACTCAGAAGGCAACACCCATTTATTTTTTTGTTCCCTGGTGGCAACGTTATGCACATGACTGCAAGGGATTGGATCAGATTGATAAAGTCTTCATCTAATAGGATATTAATCCTGACTGATGATACTGATGATGTTTAATGAAATCGCTTCGGATATTGTTATATTCCACTTACGTGAGGGTGAATTTAGGTAGAAATTGTTTTATAAGTTTTTAAGATAGGGTTTATCAAAGTTCACTCTGTGTGCTTCCATCCACTTTTATTTTGTTACTTATTTTATTTATTATTTTATTACTTATTCTCTGTATTTTTATTTTTAAATTTATTAACACTTATTTTATGTCATGTCGTGAACGCTTTGAATTTATAGTTTGTTATATTCATTATATGTAAAATAAATAAATTTGATTTGATTTGATTTGATTTGATTTGATTCTTCTTTATCATGATGGATATTCAATTACAATAACTCAAAAAGTAAGCAAAAGCAACATTATTATTCTCAGCTTGAAGAATATTGTTCAAATCATACTTGAGTGAAGATGCCTTGCATAAATTAACCTTAATTAATTAATTAATTAATTAATTACCATGATTGCAGGCTTGCTCATTGGGATAATGATAATATTATTATAACATGACTATTTTCGATTATATTTCAAGAGTGTCAAATTAAACACAATATAACCTATAATTAGTCACCTGTCCAGCACCCACTCACGATATAGGGGTATCTGTTTCACGCAATCAGTAGATTTTGATTCCTTTTCTACTGGATAGGTAAATTGGAATATCAAGCTTGTTATTCAAATGCTTTCATGGTTGTTATAGTGAAACTGTGTTTAGAAGCGACGTGTTAAAAAGTGAGTTAGAGATAATTAGTATGTGAAAAAGTTGCTTGGCATAGTAGTTAATGAAAAATATCGTATAAAACCAATTACTTTATTTAAAAAAACGTTCCCTCATAATGTTGAAAATTGTCACTAACAACCCTTTTAGTTCAGCATAGTTGATATTATGTATTTGATTCCAGAGCATCATGTTTCTAACGATTTCTTTTAAATTTTAATAGGAATTGATTATGTACATACGGATATATTAGGGTGCAAATTATTATCTATTTTAGAAACCATATAGTCCTAAATATATATGTAGGTTCATTATATTTAGAGTTGGGTTTCGGGAATTTCCCGACGGGAATTCTCGAGAAATATTCAAGATTTTCCATCCCGAATCTCGTGAATTGAAATTTTTAACATTTCGGGAAATCCCGGTTCTCGAGAATCTTTTCTCGGGATTCGGGATATCTTTATTATTAAATATTAATTGAAAAAACGATTTTCTATATGAAAAAAGTGGACAGAAAACACAAAACGTTCAAAGACTTGTCGGGGCATTTAACACAATTAAGCCAATGTCGACTCAACTTTTTGCAACATCGGGGAATTTTGTGTCTCAAAAGCGTACGCGATTGTCAGACGCAGCGATTGACAGTCTGTGTTTTTTGAAATTCTATCACAATAAGTAATATTTTGAAAAATTTTTGTTTTTCTACATCTATTTTCTTACTTCTTTTCTGGAAATCCCGGATCTCGAGAAATAAAAACTACATCATTTCGGGAAATTTCTCGGGAAATACCCAACTCTAATTATATTATGTATTATATGGATTCAATATGAATTATTATCGGTTGCTTCCCATTTACTCATAAATTTGAAATTAAATGCAATGCGATGTTAATTTATTGTATAAGCATTTAGAAGTATTTTGATGATGAAGTAATTTGACATTAATAAGTGAAATATTTTACACAGTATAGTTACATATTATATTATAGTAATAGCTTTACTAAGATTGTTAATTTTATTGTTATTAGTATGTTATTTTTTATGCGAGCACCGTTCTGTTTTGATTTTTCGGTCAATTTCGTTGATAGAGTTGCAGTCAGTAATAATTAGTTTGCACGCCGGCAATTTATTATATGGAATTCGACATCTAATTATAAGCTATAGTATAAGACAATATACATTTACACACAATTTATTCATATATTTATTATATATTTACTTAATGCTACTAAAGTAAAAAGGAAACAATATGTTCAACAGGAAATTCTGACATTCGTCAGTTATAAAAGAAAAATAAGTGAGACCCAAAATCACAAAAATACACCACAATAACGATACGAAGACAAAGAAGGAAAAGCTTCTCTATATTGAGTTGTAATTTGATCACCATATTGTTCCATTGTTTTTGGATGTTAGTCATACTTATAAGAATTGATAGATATTGAATTTCTAATAACGTGTTGTTTTTCATATATTTCTAGAAACATATATTATTATACCCATTTTAAAAAATACATTGTTTATTTTTTACAGACGGTGAAGCCAAATTCGGTGTACACTTGTTATCGTTTAGTGGGTACTACTGTATGACGCCATTTGTAATATGTAAAGTTCACTATTGCTGCCGGTAAGTCGATAATTTAGGATTAACAAAGGATTATGTGTCTATATATAAATATGTATGCTAGAAAAAAATTCAAGCTCACCCGGTATAATATAAAACATACACATAAAGCACGAAGAAATAAAATTATCATTATGCCTGATTTTAGAGAGCATGTCAAACTTCAAAATGCACTTACTCCATAACATGATTTCGAGATTTACCAACTTTTGGCAGTAACCCATGACATATAAATAAATAAATTTTTATTTGAATTTGAATCCCAGGAGGCAAATATACATATGCTAATTAAAATATATATAAGTATATATTTTGTGCTTACGAATTATAAAAATAGTCAAAACGCTTATCAAACGGCAAATCTAGGGAGATCATAGTCAGACATTTAAATTTTATTATTTGTGTAGATTTTTGTTAGTCTAATAATAATTATTATTTGATAACAACTGTTCATAAGTTCTACAATACTAGGTAGATCTCGACTGATTCCCGAAAAGGTTTATTAACAGATGTTAGGGATAATGTTCATATTTTTTTTGTATTTACAATTATTAAAGTTAATATTATATTATAATGTTTGTAAAATAATATTATTTACCAAAAGAGTAAGTATTAAAGAGCTGAGTCATAATAGTTTCTGTTTTATCTTCGAATATACTTAAAGGCATATTTCTTGTAGCAAATGCGAACAAAACCCTCTGAGAATAGTCTGAAATGAGAAGGAATATTATCATTTGTCTTAGTTAATACGCCTTGCCTACACAAATAGGACTCATTCTCTCATTCTTGATTACTACGGAGTTCGTTAATAGATCGTCGACAAAGATCATCTTGAAGCTTATCGTGGACTACGTAATATATTTTATTTCATTGTAACATCATTTTTGTTCAATTAAATAACAATGAAAAAATAAGAAAATAGGTATATAAATACTTAAATTATTATCAATTATAATGCGTATGAATACTGTCACCCAGTGGCGTAGGGTGACTTTTGGAAAGAGGTAGGCTGTGGAGATCTGAGAAAAAGGGTACACTTGTCAGATATACTTAAGAGAAATAAGACGATAATAAGATATTACTATTAATGAATAGGTACACATTAATGACAACGACACACTAATTCAATGAAACTTCAAAAACTCACTAACGGCATAAAATTTAATGATGAATTTAAATTACGTATTTTTAAAAACAATACATATTTATTATTATGCGATTAAACGCCATAGAGTTTTTTTTTAAATTATCTAATTATTATTAATTTTGGAGAAAGTGCAGTCATGACAACAGTATTATGTGGAAAGGTTTTAGGTAAGGATTGCAATACCAAATGAATATATCGATACCGGTATTTCGGTATTTCTTACTGAATACCGGTATTCGTCAAAACATGTTATAGTAAGAAAAAGAAGTACATATAAATAAATATAGCTATTAAAATCTTTCGAAAACACTATTGTATAGTAACCTAAAGAACATATCTACATTTATTATATTAACCTATATAAATATATAGGTATGGATCATAATATTTTAGAACTACTATTTTTTACAAATACTATAAGCTAGGTATAGGAAAATTTCTCTTAAATTCAATGTTTGTTGGATGTACTATCAACGTTGGATCAATAGTTATAGAATAATTGGAAATATGTGCCACGAATGTTTTCTATTTAGAAATATGTTAATTCATCGCGATAATTATATAAGTATATTAGAGAGATTTTGTTTTATTGTTATTATTTAACTTTTGTTTGTTTCAGTCAATGACATAATTGGACGAAGCATCTGGAAAAAATGACATTCATTTTTTTATCGGGTCTGCCGAATGGCATAATCTGTTCTAACGCTATTTACAATAAAGGTGAAATTGCTATAAATTCTAGATGCTTTTTGTTCGTCTGCCGAATGGTTTGGTTCGAACGGGTTCGCTCAAATGAACATTGCCACTAGAAAAATTGTTCTAACGCCATTACAGTAAAGGTGATATTCTTATAAATTTCCGATGCGTGATATCGCATAATGGAAATTGCGTGACGTCTACCTGTACACTACCTATACACATACTTGCTTGCTACTGTACTGAGTGCGTTGTCTATTAATAATGACATTGGTTTCAGTTAATATATTTGCAGTTTGGCAGCATTAATCTTATACACTAAATTTAATAAGTAAAATATAGTAGTAAGTAATGAAAATAAAAACCTTAAATAATCTTCAAAAAACGTTAATGTGTATGCTTTTTAATACCGAAAATACCGGTATTTTGTATTTTTGAAACTGGTATTTTGATATCGATAAATAATTGAATACCGGTTTTAAAATACCGGTATTAAAATCCTTAGTTTTAGGTTCTGCGATAGTAGCCTACCACATTTCAACAAACAACGACTCGTAATATGTTATAGTAGTAGAATATAATAAAAAAACTATATAGATAAAAACTAATCTTTGTATAAAAGGTAGAACTAACAAGAATCGGAAAGTAGATGAATGGGGCAAGTATACGTCGTCTATAAAATATATGAGGCTATACACAATGATTAACGACTGTAAGGATCATTTATCTTTTTAAACGTAATAGGTAAAATACCGAAGTTAATGGTATTGTTTTCGGCTTATTGATCTCATCGCATTATTGAACCGTAATACATTTTATTATAACATATTTAAATACAAATTAAATTACTTATTATATTGTTTAGAATGTGAATTATGGGCTAGCTAAAAGAATTCCAGAATATTTTAATATATTTCGGAAATAAATTATATTTTCACTGGCATTAGTATAGAATGATCGTATCCGGAAATTTGTACGTTCACAGTTCACCGTAGGACACGTCTTATTCGTGCGCCGCAGTACGTGAAACATGAGTACGTGTAACATTTAATCAAATGACGAGTTATTCGTTGACCATTTCACAATGGAGTATATTTGTACGTTTGTTACAACATGTGGCAAATTTTGTGAGATGTCTTTACTAGGTTAGGTTAGGTTAGGGTTAATCTAATTGGAACAGTACTGTTTGTAAACTATCGCCGCAGTTTGTAAGATACGTACAAAATGTTCAAAGAAGAACTCGTCATTTGATAAAATGTTATACGAACTCATGTTTCACGTACTGCGGCGCACGAATAAGTGTCCCACGATGAACTGCATACGTACAATTTACATGTAACCTAGTATGATATGCAAATGCGGTGTCACCATCTGTACACCGTTGAGTATTCAACGCCAACTGGTTGATAGAAAAATTGGACATCTACCAATTAGGCGCCAGTAAATACACATGATTTACATGAAAACATTAACATAAAGCTAAAAATAGCAAGTCAACAATATTAATCTCATATTATAAATTAATATTGCCTACCTGAATTATAAAATATTGAAAAGTTATCATGGAAATTTTATACCGTGCTTGGATATGTAGATGTTTATTCATTTAAGGGGATAGATACTATTTTGTAGTTGTTCAACTAATAAGACACATAAGTTTTTGATATGTAGATACATAATAATTGATTGATAGACACAATATGTGAGAAATGACTAGATAATTGAGAGGTTAATTTTTAACTGCTAGATTCAAAGGTTTGATTACGACTGAATATAATATTTTAATAAGTTCGAGTGACGACTTAATTACTACTTAATTATCGTCTGAACTCGTTAGTTATAATTTATGTTGATAGATGTTACTATATATATTGTAAAAGGTACTATATTAACGAAACTATTAGAGTGCTATGTAAGTTTGTTCTTCTTAAACGGAGTGAACTCGTAGACCCTCTGAGACACAAGGTTTAAGAAACTTAAAGCTTTTAAATCGCGGGTATACAAATAAGCGCTATGTATCAGATATAAGTAAAATTTTGTAAATGTTGAGATGATACCGAGGATGAAAAATGTTATAGAAATAATTAAAGAAGTAATCATTGGAAAGCTGGTTTATTCTGGCCATATGATATAATATTCTTGGAAATATCAACTTTTACGTTTTAGTATTTGTGAGAAGATTTTCGGTAAGTGAGGCTCTGGTACAATATTATAGCCCTGTATCAAAAATATCAGAAACTAATTGTCAAGTAACGGATGTGGTACAAAAAAATATAATGTATATATTACTATGTGTGAATTGAGTAGAAATGAAATTAAAATTTAATCAATATTAGTACAGAAATTATAATTTAGGTATTGTTATCGTTGAATTATAATGATATAGTATATCGATATAAATTGTGTTTTTTTTTGAAAATATAATAATATTATAAAACGTAAAAATATTGAAGAGTACCTAGATACAACTCTTATATATAATAGAGAGAAATTGACATGTCTAGTGGAACTTCTGGCGGAAACGCACGGTCGCGTCGCAGCCTTCCGTGTCCCGTGTCCGGTGCTGATTGCTACGAGTACCTTATGATAAAGTCATACTTAAGGTTAACGATGTCCAGCAGTTGGAATGCAACCTTTTTCAACTAACAAATACCTATACGTATGACGTGCATTTTAAACATTTTCATTCTCTGGTAGGTATAATAATTTAACGCTACATAATAATACTCTTTAAAAGTTTTCTATTGTTTCATCTAATTTTACAACGTTTTTCTTAGGTCGTATTTTTATTTGTCCGGTGGTTAATTTGTCCGGTATAAATCTTTAAATCGATGTTTAACTAACTTCTCGACTAGCTAGACATTTGAAACTTTTAGAATATATCAAACACGATGCCAATTCATTTTTTTAATACTTTTAGCCATCTTTAAGTATAGTTGAATTCATTTTTAGTTAATTCTGTTTTATATGAAAAGTTATTTCGATACCATTATTAATTGCTAGGGGGTCGTAGCAACTAAATTATCAAATTATATATACGTGCGTTACATAGGTTATATAGAAAGACCCGATAACTGGAGAAGTGTGGCGAGAGACCGGAGTGAGTGGAAAGCGGTTGTGGAGTAGGCCAAATCCCACCCCGGGATGTAGCGCCGTGGAAGAAGAAGAAGATACGTGCCTTACTATGGAAATCAATATGAATGTCAAATTGACATTTCAGTATTATTTCTGTCAAGTACAATTTTTTTTGATCGTTTAAGCTAGTCAAGTCAAGTTTATATGATTCAACAGAAAATTTAAAAACGTTGTATATAAAAAGTTCTTTTTATCTTGTAATTTATTTGTATGTTTATTCATCTGGTGACACATTTCATTAAAAAAAATCTCAAATATAGTTTTTATCGATATCGATTTAAATATGAAAACAATTACTTATATTCGATGAGTATTTTTAGGGTGATCGTTATTCTAAAAATACATATATGTATATTTCGTACCCCTACAACAACTTACTGTCAAAGTTAAAGATACAGTTTTATGATTAACTTCGTACTACATTATTTATGATGACACCATTCATAGAATATTAATCTGCCTGAATTTGTTACATTAGGCATAATATAAAACATAATCTATGGTTTTTATATCGGACACGTGATTAAAAATAAATGTATTTTTTTCCAAAATACGAGTATTACAATAATACTGGTATGTTATATTTTATAATGTCTAAGATTATTTCAAAATAATATTTTCCTTGAAGTCATAAGTATTTTACTCCGTATCCGGAAATTTGTACGAATGCAGTTTGCCGTATTACACTTCACCGTGAAATGTTTTTATCGAAAATATATTATGGTCGTATATTAAAGACCGTCTACCTTCTTTGGGTCGTATAGTACTGAGATAAAATTCATCTCTACATAAAACACGGTTCTCGTTAGTTTACAGGAAGCCAGCGGCAAAACAATGTTTGAAAATAGCCGATATACTGGATTATTTGTTAGGTTAGGTTTGGTTGGGTTGGGTCGGGTTGGATTAGGTTTTCATTCTTAATTTCATGAATTTTGCCAAAATTGGCTATGAAAATTGGCGCGGTTATAAAAACTACCGAAATGCAAGGGAAAGACACTAGAAATTAGGTATGTAATTAAATTAGAATTACAGAACAATACGTAATTTTTTCATCTCTTTCCGATAAGAAGGCTCACGGAGAACTGTGCTACGTTGAAATGTAATACGTAGAATTTACATGTAACCATTTTACTCTGCTTGACGAGTTTTGATTTTAGATTTTCCTATTTATATATGCGCATTGCATAATATTGTCATTGTTGTTGATTTTACATAAGCCATAATGAAACTTTTATAAAATACAAAAATAAAAGAAGAAGGAAAATTTTCTTATAAATTCGAAGCACAAAATAAATAATTAAACAAGTAGGTAAATGTTTTCAGTTAAGATTCCTAACATTCCGTAAGCATATTCGGTTTCATCTAGTTTCCCTTTAAAATTTACAGGAAGTGTTTTTTTATTTCGACATGGCCTTCGCAATTCATTAACTCGAGTCACTACGAATCGGATGCTACGTGACACAAATCGGCTACGACATGGTGCTACGCGACTACGGCGTAGCATGCAACCGTAGAGCTCGGTCTTAGGAAAGATAAGCAGTCACATGGCAGGCGCGAATGGGACAGTTACGAAGGAACTGGACTATTTAGTAATACTTTACAACATTTATTTGAATATAATATTATGTATACGTATATATTTAGAATTCACGTATGTGTAACTACTGTAAAGAACATAAAAACAATTTCGTAATATAAATCAAGTTAATGTTATTATTAACATGATTAATATTTAAAACTGGCATCATAAGATGTTTAAAGCCAGTTAACATGAATTGGATGCTGTTGTGTGTATTGGTATTTTGTTGGTTGTATTCTAAAATTTATTATGTGTGATGCACGAATACATGAATAAATATTGCCTACATAAATTATAAAACATTGAAAAGTTGTCGTGGGTACTTTATACAGCGCTTGGATGTTTTATTTAAGAGGAGATACTATTTGTAGTTGTTCAAATACTAAGACGCATAGGTTTTAATATTATTTGGATACATAATTGATTGATAGACAGAACTATTAATTGATAATGGTTGTTTATTGTACGCACCTGTACACTTTATTACGTTTTAGGCATGTATGTATTAATTTAGTTATATATGTAAATTTTGTATTTAATAGTTTTATGTAATTTAAGGATAAAATAGAATATGTGAGAAACGACTAGGTTATTGAGAGGTTAATTTTTAACTACTTAATTTAAAAGTTTGATATCGACTGAATATTACATTCAAATCGTAATCGAGTTCTTGAGTTAACATTAAGAAATATATATTGTATTTCATTCATTAAGAAGCAGATTCTATCTCCAAGATTCCTGTCTTATTTCTAAAAAAAAATCTAAATATTTCAAAGGAGTCATTAGGATTCTTCATTGAATTCTTTAAAATTATTTTACTTTAGTCGCAGACATTGCTTGCTTATTTGATCTTTTGAATTTCAAGAATGCGTCTCCTAAATTTTGGAGTAACTTATTTTAGATTGTCTCATTTAGTCTGTATTCAGAACACACGTGATTCGCGTACTAATCAAAGATAGAGGTAGGCGTCGTCTTACACTTAACGTGAATTCTCAAAACCATCTACTGAGGAAACCTTTGAATCTATATTTAAACACAATCACATTCATATTATTATGTTCATTTTCTACGTCAAATAATAACAAAACAATATTATTTTTAATGCATCAAAAACTCTGTTATATTTATATATATATTTAAACAACAAATTATATATTTTTGGTATCAATTATTCTCTTTCCAAACGTTTTGTTTATTTTCACAAACTATTTTTTTATATAAAAAAAATGCTTTTATTAAATAAAATACCTCTCGTGGTGCAGTCCGTAAGGCGCTGGACTTTCATCGGTGAGGTC